>NC_090933.1:594119087-595388901 GCF_040938575.1 Ambystoma mexicanum
CTCTCATGTCCCCCAGGAGCTTCTCCCGATCAGTGTCCGGCTGGTTCATTTGGGATCTCAATCCCCTCACTTCCCCTCAGAGCCCCCTCTCAATTAGCCCTTTCTCCCTCTTTCTGCGTGAGCCCTTGGTGATAAGTCCCCTAAAAGTGGCCTTGGCCGCCTCCTATACCATTGCCATACCAGTCTCCCTGTTTTCATTAGTCTCAACATGGTCTCTTATCTCCTTCTCGAAAAAGTCCCTGAATACTCTGTCTCTGGACATATTATCATTGCACCTCCAGGGGAAGGATCGCGGGGGCTGCGGGAGCCGCCAGTTAGCCACCACCATCTCGTGGTCTGACCACGTGATCACCTCCAGCCTGGGCACCCCCACCTCGCCCTCCTGCTCTCTCGGGACCAGGAAGAGGTCACTCCGCATGTACGACTGATGCGGGGGGGTGGAACGTATTGCCTCCCGGAGCCGTCCGGTGCGCACCCCAGACAGCTGCCCAAAAATGATCCCTTAGGAGATTCTGGAAGGCAAGGTTTTCCTTTTGCCGCCACCTTGGTACCTGTTCCTTTTGCTGACCACCAGTCTAGTGCAGGATCAATCGCTAGGTTAAAGTCCCCTCCCAAGATTGTCACACCCTCCGCCCATCCATCCATTAAAAAAATCTGTTGGAGGAATCAAACCTGTCCCGTGTTAGAAGCATAGAGAGTGGCTAGCGTGATCATTGTCCCCTCGTGTACCCCTTTTTATACCAATAAACATTCACCCAAATCACCTTTTGACCTGGAGTCCTGTCAAATGTAGGGACTTTCCTAGCAAGATACCCACCCTCTCCTTCTCAGAATCTTTCTGGGAGGCCCAGAAGTTCTGCCTATCTCCTTGCGCTTTATAGGCGACTGCGCCCCTTGCCTATAATGGGTCTCTTTCAGGAAGAGAATCCCCAGTTTCTGCTTTTGAATAATGTTACTAGTTAGATATCTCTTTTTCTGGGATTTCAGTCCCTTCACATTCAAGGTGCCCATTACTACCTCAACCATATCCCAACCTTATCCCCCTTATACTTTATTGGTTTCTCCCCAATTTCCTGGCAGTGTATCCAACCTCCATTATGTGTTCCCAGCAGCATAAGGTCTTATCCCCTATCTCCCACTCCCTCCATTCCCACCCCATTCACTCCCACAACCGAGGCTTCCGATCCTGCACCCTCGTCATGCTGGCCACGTCTATCGAACCGCCAGGGGCGTAACCCCTACCTTGGGCCACATGTCAGGCAGCCCTATGATCCCTTTTCCCCAGCAACAACCTGGGTGGGGGCGGAGGACCCCCACTCCTCTCTGCAAAACCTTCAGCCAACCTCCCCCACCCCCCAACTCCCGGATCCCTCCCCCCTCTTTGTGTACTTTTACTGTACAGTGTGCCGACCCTCAACAGAGCTCTGCAATAAAATTTCAACTCAGTAACATACCACCTCCTCGACATTCACCGCGCCGGCCCCCCGCGAACCCTCAAGTGACAGAGGTTCCATCCCCCAAGGAGCTCCCCCGACAGTCGAGGAAGCGGACCCAGAAAAGCCAGCCTCTCACTCTCCGGTGTCATCATTTCGAGACGGAGGGGTATTAAGCTTTTGGAACTTCAGGACTCCCTTTGCTCTACGCTTTCCTCGCACCGATTCTGGACCTCGGTGGGGGGTTGAGGGGTTCCGATTAGGGTCCAGTCCATGCCCTCCGAGTTCTAAAGTAGAACCTTCCCGGCAGCCCAGCAAGTCATCAATCACTCTTCGTATCTCCTTGTCGGCCACCAGGTGGCACCGTTCTCCCTCCCATTCAAACACCAGAGCGAAGGGGTAACGCCAACGGTACCTCACCCCCTTCTCCTGAAGCCATCTAGTGAGGGCCTCACATTTCTTTCGCCTTAAAGTATGGGCCGTCAGGTCCTGAAAAATGACCACCTCATTCATGCGCTTTGCCTTTTCAAGGATTCTCAACTTGGCGCTGTAGTACTGCATACGCACTAGAACTGAGCGTGGTCCGCGTGTTCCCCCTCTGGTTCGGTGAACCCTGTCTATGATTACTCTTTTTTTCCTGGATTCCAGGACCATCCCTATTATTTCTTGTATTTTTGGTTCAGGGCCCGTTGAAGACTATCCGTCTGCCTCCTTCAGCCCGAAGAAGCGGAGGTTATTGCGTCCCTCGCGATTCTCTATATCATCCACCTTGAGGTGCAGCTCCTCTTCCCTCCTCTCCGTCTCCATGAAGCGTGCTTCCATTTGTCTCTCCCAGGCTTTTTCCTCTATTAAATCACAATACTGTCCCTTAAGAGGGGACCCTCACTACCCTCTCATCACTCTTGGAGTTGGGCCTTCCATTCAAGGTCCTGCAATCGTCCCCTGGAGCACAGTCTTTACATGGAAGGGATCCAGCTCGGGCGGGGGGGGCCGCCACGCCACCTTTGCTCAGGCCCCTCTGCACCCTATTCACTGTCCATGGCCCAAAGGGGCCCCCGATGGACATGGGGGGGTCACCCCTCCTCCTTCAGAGTTAAGGTGGTCGCTCCTCACTGCCTTCGCTGTTACCCCGCCGCTGTGTGCTTCACCCCCGCAGAAGCCGCCAATTCCAGTGGGCTCCCTGAGGCCCCCCAGCCTCCACCACCTCCGCTGTACAGGGAACTCTTCCAAAACTCACGCGCTATGCGCAGGGTCCGGGTCAGGTGAGCCCACATGGGCACCCACGCACCGGGCCCTCCACGCAGGAATAGATTCCAAAAAAGTCTGTGTACGTGGGCCCAGCAGGGTATGTGCCCTCCTAACCAGGAAGGAAGCTTGCAGGCGCACTGCTCCCTAGTGTCATTCCACCTGTATGTAGGGAATCGGCCCGCCCCCAGGCCTGTCCAGAGATTGCTGCAGCCCCACAGACCTCCTGCAGAAGTAGGACTGTCATCATTACTTGCATCACTGTTGTTGGTCTGCCAGGAGCTCCTCCTCGCTGTTCCATTGCTGGTGATCTCAGTGATGGGAGGAAGTGCAGCTCGTTCCCCACTGGAGCTAATTTCTTTTATCGGACTCCGGCCTAAGTCTGGCACATGCACCGGCCCAAGTGCGTGTGGGGCGGACCGTGGCAGCAAGGACTCAACAGTTCATGTGCCCCAAGCGGGCGCCTCCCGAGCCCTAGGCCCACTCCCTCATTAGAGGTCCTCACTTTACGCAGTGCCCAGGAGTCTTCCGGGTCTCCCTCTGGTCCGCCCCTCAGTGGGTCTGCTCTTCGTGCAGCTACCAGATCGGATAGCTCTCCACCTGTGGTCCCGCTGAACCCGACCTCCCCGGATGGGGGACGGAGGGGCGCGATGGTAGCGATCTGCACTGCAGGCACCTCACCAGCCACGTTTCTCCTGTGAGCCAACAACCTCACCTGGCACTTTGAGAGGGGGGGGGTCTCTGACAATTCACCCGCCGCGTCCCTCAGTTGGGGCCGCTACCACCTCCTCTGCTACACCGAAGTTGCGATGTTTGAAGGCCCAAGGCCGCCTTCAGTCATGGCCTCTGCCACCATAGACGGGCTCCTCCTCTCTCAAAGAGCCTCCAAGCAGCTCCATGGGGACTGCGCGCTTACCGCTTTCCGGGCCTCGCAGTAAGCGTAGGATTAGAGCCTGGTGGTCCCACGGGACCGTAATGCTCCAGCTCATGCCCACTGCGTCAATCTATCAGGGGATCACTAGTGTAGGGTTGCTAGTGCTGCCTTTTCACCATATCACCTCTATACTTTCCAGGCAGGGGACGGAGCTCGTGATTCAGGCAGCCATCTCGGCTGCGCCCCCTGGTGGCCTCCAAATGAACATATTTTATTGTTTATTGGGCCCCTGCAAAGTTTACAATGTCATTTTTAATGGGTACATTTGATTTTGAAGTTTGCCATTAATGCAGATCATTTTTTTTAATGTGAAACCTGTACCATTGAAGTCTCAGAATATTTAAGCCTATTTGGGTCAGAGTAATCTCTCAGCCATTCTCCAGAATCGGGGCAAGCTTGCTCTGAGGTCAGAACCATGTCAACCTCTATAGTCGGCACAATACAATGGAAAAATGAATGTATAGTTTTTTCAAATCGCACAACGTGTATGGCTTGTTAAATTGTGTGCATGGAGAGTATCTGAATCAGTTCAATATGTCATTATGGTTTTGTACACTAATCGGGCAATTGTTGGAGAAATAAGACCTCATATTAGAGCAAGCTTTTACATTTTTGACATACACGGTTACATTTTATTTTCGGTATAACATTTGAAAACGCAGCCAAATGCTGGGAAATTCTGTGGTGATTCATTTAACTTTCATGTCTTTTTCTAGTCCGGATATCTGGGCCTTAGTGTTTTTGGATGTGGCAATGTTCCATTGCAACAGGGATAGTTGTCTTGCTTTCAGGGCTGCCTCTCAAGGAAGCATGGCTGATGACTGATGGAACTCTATATTTATTCCAAATAACGGGTTCTTCCTGCCTTTGATTTTCTCCACAGTTTACAATGTAAAGGTTTCTGGTTTCCTAGTGCCTGGATGCATTTTACCTTTTAGCCATACATTCGAGTACGCTGCACATGAATTGTGAATGAATTGCACAGACATCCCATACAGGTATTTGCAGTGTGGTGTTTAAAACGGTTGCTTTCCGCCCTGTCTGTAGAGGATAAGAGGTGCTGACCCTAAGCTAGAGTACAGAGTTTTCTGTAAGGTTTCCCTGGCAGGCAGGCTAGAATCCTAGGATGAGAGCAGGGTGAGCTCAGGATGATGTGTAACTCTTATTACATAATTATAAGAATGTCCAGGGTGATGGTAATACAATCATAATCTCCTGTTAGTGTACTGAAAGTAAAAGATTTGTAGGTTACCGGAAAGTGTATGTTCAGAGTTCAGGGTGTTGGAACCCTACCTGTTAGGTTCACAGTTAAGTCAAATGATGTGGATCTGTTATCACCCTATAAACACAAGGGGACTGGTGCATATTCAGCAATGTGCAGCAATAAACTGGAATGTCCAGGACTGAAATGATCAATACTCCAATTAAAGAAACAGGACATGTGAGGACAAACTGTCTCAGGAAAAAAGGAGGATCTGAGTCAATAATTAAAATGACTATCCAAAATGTTAATTTATAGACCACTCCTGTGAGGCACAGGTAGACGGTGTAAGAGGGAGCACAATAGTGACCAGTGAGCAAGAGAATATGAAATCTCGATCTATCCATGAGTTTGCACCAAACTGTGACAAACACTAATGCCCTTTGGACTCGCGTGTTGGCCATGCGAAAATGTGAATTATAAAAAGAACCTTTGAGAGATCCATAAAAACATGATGATTGATCTAGATTGGTGTTTTAGTTTGCCTCCATAAGCGCTCTCTAATTGGATGGAGCTTGGTGTCTCACATGTCTGTTTAGAGACCTTTGAAAACTCCAATACTATTGAAGAATGAGATGTCATTTCTATAATGACCTAATAATCATACAAATAATTATACAATGTGCACTAGCACGATTTTGTGTAGATTACGAAAGCAGTGTAGCTTGGTCAAATATTCTCTATGGTGCTTAAAATAGTAAGGTTGCTGAGGTTCAAATTTAATTAAGGTTATTCAAAAAATCAATAGGCTGGTGTGTATCTAATTTTTCAAAATTCAAAGGGATAGAGACTGGTGGTTGAATGCCTAACTCATTTATGATTGTTTTTACAACTATTTGTGCAATGCTTCACTGTCTTATTGTGACAGTAAATGGGAGCTGTGTTCGCTAGAGTAAAGCGATGGGTAGAGAACGGGGACGGGTTCAAGCCCAAAACCCCTGAATGAAGAGTTTTGGCGTTGGATATTATCCCATTTGTCCTAGTGGGGACAGCCATGCTACCCATGAAAGCACATTCCTGTGACCTAGTTGACACTTGCATGATATCAAATCGGTGTGCCTTTCATAATAGTGTGCTCTTATCCGTTACCATATTCCACAGCCAGGTCTGGCTTATTTTTAAGGATTAACCTGCCACTAAACTGATTAAGGCAGAGAATTTGCTATTTAACATTTACATCCAGCCACTGGTTAGCCTTATCTGCTCCCACGGGTTCAGATGCTACTCCTATGCGAATGATATGCAGATCCAGGTTCATTTAGATCAGGACCAGACTAGAGTATCGTCCTGCCTGAGGGACTGCCTGAGCGCTGTTAGGGAGTGGATGGGCATCAATTGGCTCAAGTTAAATAGGGATACGACTGAGGTCCTTGCAGTGTGCGCCCCATCTTCTTCTGCTGATACTGCTCTATGGACTTCTTCCTTCTGGCCTTCCTCATTTGGCACTGTTCCTGTCCCTGTGACAGTTGTGAAGAATGAGTTTATCTTTCTTCTTCTTTGTCTATGGCTCCTCCGGTCAGTGTGGTATGCGAAGCTGGTCACTTTTCCCTGAAAGTGTTACTAAAAGTTCTCCCAGCTCACCTTCAGCCCTATAGTCGTGTCTTCCCCAGATCATGAGTCGGTTCAACTACTGTAATGCGCTCTATCTTGCCCACCCAAGGGCCTTATTTATCAGCTCCAGCTATTGCAGAATCCAGCAGCCCGAGTTGCTCCAGCTACCCCTTATGGGTCTCGCATTAGCCCAGTTCTCAGAGCTCTTCATTGGCTTACTGTGGAGAAAAGGATTGCTTTTTAAATCACTTTGCTTCGTGCATCGTGCTTATAATGGGGTTGGTGATGGCTTTCTCCAGGAGAAGCTTGTCTCCTATATTCCAGACAGATCTTTACGATCAGAGAATAGCTGTCTATTAGTGGTGTCCAAAACCCGGCTATGCAGCTTTGGAGGGCGTGCCTTCTCGGTTGCTGCTAGTAAACTTTGGAACCCTATCCCAGTCTAACTTAGGCGTACTTCTTATCTCTTTCACCGCCTTCTTAAAACCTGGTTATTTTAACTCCAAGTTCGGTTGCTTTGTGTTATCAATGTATTCCTTGTGCCAAGATACCTCTGGTGAACGTGCGCATCACAAGTACAAATAACCTAACGTAACAGCCATTCTCACCCTTTGCGAGCCGATAATGGCAATGGCCTAGTCTAGGGATCGCAAATAAAGGAAGACACTACCAGCAGGTCAGCGATCGCGGCAGACTCGTAAGAGGGCCGCTAAGGAGAGGAAAAGCCCATGCCTCATGAGGGCCTCCCTCAACGTAGCCCAAAAGAAGTGGTGTAAGGGCCTGCATGACAATTGGAGACGCCAGGCGGAGAGTGTAGCAGCAGGAAATGGTGATGTGAGGGTGAGATGGCAGCTGAAAATACAGCCAATACCTGCATTCAGAACCACTTGATTGGCTGCGTTGCACTTGCCAGGTGCTAATATTTGATCTGCTATTAGCCGGTATCTGTTATATCCATTCATAGGGAATTTCCAGATGTGCTTCTGTGGCGGTCCAACTTTACACTGTTCTTAACACAATTTTGCCCCTGCCATACAATTTTAGTAAACTGATGTTTCTGTTACACAAAAAGGGTTCTCAATTGAGTCAATTTCATCAACCTAAAAAGGATGAAAGATTGATTTGCCCCATTCGGGATTAGAACCGATGGCATAAATGCATGCATCGACTGTCGGCTATGTGACTGCAATAATGTAAGTAATTTGAAGATGTGGGGTCGTGCTAGTGGAGTGCGTTTATTTTAATGGAAGGGTGTTCTGGCGTTGGGTTTAGATTACCTACAGTCTTTGGATTGTGCATGCTTGTGGAAGCCCCATCTAGAGAAACTCTCAGAAGACTACTTTAAAAGACCACCTGGAGGCACTTTAGTGCACCGTTTGATGTTAAGGCTTGATTAAAGCGAGTTCAAAGAATTGCCATGAGTAGGTGTTTCTGCGGACAGGGGCATGAGCTGGGTGGGAAAGGCCATTGGGATTAGCATGCCCAGTCAATGGGTTGGAAAGTAACCGAGCAACACCCACACGCTGTGTGTCCATCCTCACATGTCATAAATACAGCACTTAGAAAAGAAGTCGGAGGAATCTGGCACGAGGCTCTATAGAACATGTTATTAATTGCATGAGAGCACTTTTTGCTTCCTCTGACGAGGTGGCCAAGGCTTGTACAAAACCAGGCTCGGACTAGCCTATAGGGCAATAGCCAATGCAAGAACCAAAAACAAAGTGCTGGTGTGGGCCAGTTTTTTGGGTCAAAGTGGGCCACTTTTTTGGCCAATGTGGGCCAGATTGATGAGTTACTTCACTATGTGGCTAATCGTCTTGACCACTGTTGCTGGAGAAATATTCTTTAAAATTCACAATTTGCATTACATTTAATCAAAAAACGATCAGCCAACATACGTGGAATCAGAACCGTATGCAAAATCAAATCACAGAGACCAAAGTGCTGTTTACTGAAACACCAATTCTGTGTTGGGAAGTAGGATGTCCATAGCACACCAGGAAAGCACTTATCTAGCTCAGTTTTTCATTTAGTGTACACATTCATTACGAAAGTTGTAACCTTAGCAAAGGTCAACCAAATTAACTGGACTAAAGTATCATATATGAACAAGTCGTAAAACAAAGGCCTAGTACTTCATTAATGCCCACTCCAATTTGGACAGCTAATTACGTCTTGCTTTTTGTTGCATTATGGGACTTGTAGTGTTGGATATAAAATTGAGAAATCCAGAACTACAGATCTCCCAATGCAAAGGAAAAAAAAAAAGACTGGTGGTGTCACATAACTTGGAGCCATATGCAAACACCACTTCACAACCAGTGGTATTAGCAGCTAAGGTTATAAGGGTGTAATGGGGCATGATTGGTAGAGATACAAGTGGAGTGGCTCCCATATGGATCACAAAATGTCATTTGTGGGCCGAAGCCTTCACATGAGGGGGTAGAGTATGGGGTCTTGGGCCATAGTGCCTGTTTGGAATGGAAAGCAAAATTACTACAACGTACCGGGTCCCCTGCAGGCCACAGCTCCATCCAGGCCAAGAGCTTCAAGCCTTTCTCCCTGCAGTCATAGTGCACTGTAGGGAAGGCATGGTATCACAAGTATTGACACTGACACAATGGAAACAATTTGTAAAACCTTCATTGAAAATGTTCGGGTTGGAAAAACTCATGTTCTGCCCTATAACAAAGATGGGAATAGTCTCTACCATCAAACGATAAATAAAACAGTCCTAGTGGAGTCTGTCAAATCAAAATGCCCTATGCTAACACAAACCTCATGCCTGCCCTATCTCTTGTACAAAAAGCGTAAAAAGGAGAAAATGTATGCAAAAAGGAAAGGTTAGTGTTCAAATAATAATGTGGCTGCACCAGCTCTCCTCCCCACGTTAGGCCTCACGATTTAAGGCAATCCTTGTAGCCAGGATGACGCACTGTGGCTTAGCTTCCAACACAGTACGCCGTTCAAAATCGTGGATCCAGGCCTGCCTGGCCTTCCACGTTTAAAGTTCCTTTCTTTGACTTTCAATATAATGTTTCAACCAAAACGTTCACAAAGGTCCCGCTCTGCCGGGCTCAGACCTCTCCTGATGCCGTTTACACAAAGTTGCAAGGGGGCTCCCTTCCCAAACGTAATACACTTCGGGTCTCTCTCAATCGGGCTAGGGCCACTTTCGGATGTCGAAGTCTTTCGAATGTTCTTGGCCTTTGGTTACAGACCACCGCAGGACCACTTCGACTCAACATTCACTATTTATTTTCACTCTTGCGGTTTGTTTTTTTGCTTTAAAAAAAATGCACCTTTTACAGAGACTTTCGAATGGGCTACTTCCTTTCTCCGGGCAACTCTGTTACTTAGTATTGCTAATCTTGCAGCTGTATTTTACTTTAAAGTTCATTCACAGGTCTGCCTTTCTTCGTGTCTCATCCGCATGCGTGCAGCCTTCACTTGTGATATGGCATTGCTACTTCATTCACTTTAACACACACCAGTCTCTCAGGTCGCTTTCTAACTCACCAGCTGTGTGTGCTTCTTTCTTCTTTTACGTTTTCCAGTTTTAGAGTTAAGGTGAGTACCAGAGGCTTGACCTTGCCTCCCCAACTCTGCCGTTCACCTGGTAGGGTTGCTGGTGTCCTTGAAACACAATGCAATCTTCACTTGTGGGATCTGGCCTTCTCCACGTGTCTTTCGCGGTCTGCCGGAGGCAACCTCCAGTAGAGAAGCCTTGGGGTTTTCGCCAGCTGCTCTCGTCCCTTGGTCTGTTGCTCTGCTCCAGTAGGTGTGTCTTCGTCCCGGAAGTTCTGCTCATTCTGGTGTTCCGCCTTGCTCAGAGTGTCTTTAGGTGTTGCCTTTATTCGTGTGAGGAGAGTTAATTGGTTTCAGGTGTATGCTCTTAGGATAAAGAGCCTGAATTTGCCTGACCCGATTAGAGGGATATGTCCAGTACGGTGTGAGAGTGTTAGTCTAGTTACTCTGTCACCCTCTTCCTCTGCCAGTGTTTGTGTAAAAAGGAGTAGGGAGAGAGTTGGGACTACGGGAAATTCAAAAAAATGGGATGGGGTAGATGATCGAAAGAGGGGGGAATACCGTGCTTCTTTGACACCTGTCAAAGTGATATTGTCATTTTGTGCTTGACACATTGAGATTGAAAACGCCTGATATCCACAGTACATATGCATTGCATTTTCGTTTTGAATAATCTGCTTGTAGACACACTTTCACACTTATGGCTTTTGACTTTTGACTTGACTTTTTGCTATGAGAAACTTGAATATGCTATTCTGAATTTTGACACATTTGCAGCTATGCATTTGAATTTTTAGCTTGCCACTGATGGTGAAATGCTTGCATTGTTTAGGGTTTTTTGCATTATGAGATAAAATGTTTTTTCCCTTTGCAATTTTGCCTGATTTAGCATACCACATTGAGACATGTTTTGACAAATTGTTACTAATGATTATATAATAAGAGGAGAGATTGTGAAACCTGATAATATGGACAAGCCTTGTTTGTTATCATTATGGAATCATTGTTGGAGAATCATTACCCATTTAGGGATCCAGTTATCCATCATTGCATCCTGTTTAGTTATCCATCATACATTCTGATTAGTACTGATTAGTAGTTACATGAAGTAGTGACATCATTAGACTATTCACATATATGTAGCCATTTGTATTTGCAATAGAATGAGGCCTGTTATATTTGAAGTGCCATTTAGAGACACTTTATATTTGTAGAGATATGTTTTTATTTATTATGTATGCATGTAGAGAGACACGCATTGAGTGTGCACTTGGAATATGCATGAAGTTTACATTATAGATAGCGCTTGGGTTTGCGAGAGAAAGAGTAAACGCTAGAAAGCATGTTGCTGGCTCCTAAGCCATCTTGAATTGAGACCCACAGAAGCGCCACGGAGTGCGGAGAGATTGTATGAGTTACAGTGTACAAGTATGCGTAAAACAGTTGCTTGGCAGACAGATAACGCTACATTTGTCTGAGAGGGAGAAGGCATTGTGCCTCATCAGGGCTTGGGCTGTGCTTCGCAGACAGAGAAAAGGTGGGGGCAGTGCCATGGAGGGAGAGCTTTGCAGGCAGAGACATGCACGGAAAGGAGAGAGGATTTTAATGGAGAAATGTGAGGAGATGGTGTTTGGTAAGGCAGACGGAAGATAGATATGGTATAGATATGTAGAAAATGTCACATTGACCAGAACACGGAGTGATTGAAAAGTACAAGACATTCATCGGACATTTAGGCACTGCTCACATTTAGAAACACTGACAGACGGAGGCATTTTAGCTTGGAGAGAACGAGTATAAGCATGGATATGTATACGTCATTGAACAGTATAATGAGAGGTGAGGCTCTGAGATTTGAGTTAGTTGCTGCTCTCTGCTGGTCTGCTCTATGGGATGTAGTTGGAGATGGAGTTTTCAGATCGAGGGAGCTGACTCTGAGATGGAAGAGAGATGTTTGGCAGTGGCATAGGAGAGACGGTTGGATGACTGAGATCGAAGGAGCATTGGGGAAGCATTCTGAGCAGAGCTGATGAGATCTGACAGGCATCTGGCAGAGAGAGACCTTGCCCTGGCTGACTGGCTGGTTGCAGAGTTAGCAGGAGAGGAGAGACGGAGCAACACAGAAAGAAAAAAGGGAGCATCGTTGAATAGGACACGTGCATGGGGAATTGGAACAGACTCACACAGAGCTTTGGCTGACATGATAGATGGCGTAATCAGACAGGATGTGTGCGTGTGAAGTATGCTGTGGAATGGAGAGCAATGGTGTGGATTGGAGTTATTAGATTGCTTGCATTAGAAGCCTGTAAGGCTCAGTTATTGCATTGCTGGTAGATTTGCACCAAAAGGTGCAGATTCGAGATTTGCAATATAGTAAGTTTGAATCATGCATTGCTATGTATGAATAAAAATGTTTCTATTGTTGAATCGATTAATGTGTTTTCTTTGTGTCTTATGTTAATGTGTCCATTGGCGTAAGATGGGAGTAATCTAGGAGTAACACAGTGCACAAAGGCCCTGAGATACAAGAGCAGGGGAGGGGCATAGTGATCCACACCCCCTAGGAGATTGTCTAAGACTGATGCATGGTCGCCCACAAGGGGTAGGGCAAAGGTAGATTTGTTGCACTTCCCACACATCGGGTATCTCCTCCCCACTCTCCGAAGACCCCTCACCCAGGTGATGCTCCCGCACTGGTGCCCCCCCCCCCCAGGAACTGGATCCAAAAGTGATGGCAATGTCCTGGCCACCTGGATGACCAGTCCCCAAGGACTAGCAGGTGAGATACCCTTTGGTTTCTCACATAACCATCAGGACCGAGCAGGCCGCAGCGCCAGGTGTGAGGAGCAAAGGCCAAAATGTCAGCAGCCTGGGCCAGACATCCCAGAAGGTACACATAGGCTGCATGAGGCCCCAACAGACCGGGAAGTAAAGGGAGATTAAGAGCAGATGTGAGTCTTCCTAGCCTCACAAAAAGGGACTGCAAGGTTTAGGCTGCGGGCAGCACCTGTGGAGACAAGGGAAACCAGGAATCGACTCAAAATTATGCTGCTCTTGAGAGAGGTGTCACAGGCACAATCAGTCAATATTGTAATTGAGAGGCATTCACATACTGCAAATGCCAATCAAAGTAAACTTTGTGATTTACGTGGGCAAAAAAACAGCTTGCAGTAAAGGAACAAAAACTAAATTATAGTTGGAAATTACAATAACGTTTGACATGTGTTTGAAAAATTATAAATCTCTAACCGAAGCTTAACTAATTGATATCTTTCCCATGGTATATTTCCCATTCAAAGATTTCCGGCTTGTTTCCAGAGACTTTCCTTAGAGACAGTCATCCAAGATGGCTGCCTCCATGGTAGAGCTCACTCAAAATCAGAGTTTCGAGTTGGACAGGAATAGGTGGGATGACCAACTGGGTATCCCTACTCAAATATCATCCCCATTGGAAAAGCATTACAGACCCTCTTTCAAAGCCCATATTTGAAACTCTTATGTTAAATACAATAGTTTTGACTTTTAAGGTAGCGCTTTTAGCGCCACGTAATAGCCCAAGCTAAAAATATTGAAGGGATTGCATTCCTGCTTTCCTAATGCCATAGAAAATGAGCACATTTTAGTCAACGATGGACTGTGCTGCGTGTTGGGACTGATTTCTCTTAGTCCTGTCATCTGGTGGGAGGCACTAATCTAATCCTTGGCAAACTGGCTACTGCAGGCTTTCCCTGACTCATCCAGTGGTAGCAGGGGTCTAGCAATTAAGGTCAATAATTTGGTGTGAGCAAGGTTTAGACATGTATACAGTGTTGTGTAATGCTGGATTGAATAACTAATGAAGTCCACACACATTTATGAAAATAAATGTTGTATCTGTTGCTGCATAGAAAGGATGTTTATACAGGTATACAGGTATTTCAGAAAGTCTCTTGGAACATCCTTGGCACATGGCAACAAGATAACAATTCTCTGGGGACATTCAGTTGCTTAATGTCCTTGCAAGAGATGGGAGGTCAATGGTCTAAATGTCTTTGCAGGCTTGACCATGAATATGGTTTGTTACAGCTGTCGACAGATTCCAACATTTAGTGGGTGAATTTTTACAAGTGTTTGCTCCACATAGCTGCAAGGGTCATCACAATGGCATATTTTGGCAAGGCTTCTTCTGGAGGGTGCAATGTTCCAGACATTCCACATGGCTACTAAGGAAGTTGATTTTGTGGCTTTTCAGCCTCTAGCTTGCCCCTCTGGCCCACTTGATCTCCTACTTCTCTCCTCATTTCGGAAGTTATGAAGACAACACACAACTCTCCTTCAACCATTCCTCCACTGCCTCCTCTTCCTCCTCTCTCATCCCTGACTGACTGCTATTCAGGCATGGTGTGCTGCCAATGATCTCTGCCTTAATGCCAGTAAGACTGAGATCCAACTCATTGGGACCCCAGCTCCCTCTTTCCCTCATACCCTCTGGCCGCCCTCTAAGGGTCCCCTCCCCTCACCTTCTTGTGAGGAAAAAAACCTTGGTGTCATCTTTGACTCCTCTCTCTTTCCCTCCTCACATCGTTGACCTTACCAAGAAGGCCCACTATCAGCTGCCCCTCAGAGGCATTCCCCGTTTCCTCACCTTTCCCAGAAACTCAAGGTCTCCAGATCTCTGGTCCTCACTAGGCTGGACTACTGCAACAGCCTCATCCTCATTCTTCCTTTATCCTCCCTTCGCACCCTCAAGCCCAAGGACAGCACTTCAGCCTTAAAATATCTCCATTGGCTCCCGGTTGCTGCTAGAATCAAGTTCAAGACCCTCTGCATCATCCACAATACTTTCTAGGGCCTGGGACCCCGCTACATCCAACTCTTCTCCCGAAATACCTCTCTGCTAGGGACCTTCGGTCTTCTAGCTCTAACTCTCTGTAGATCAGATCCTTTTCTAAGCAGAGGGTGGGGGTAGATCTCTCTCCTCCACCAGAGCCTCCCTCTGTAATTGTCTCCCTGCCCCTCTCAGGCTTGAGCCAGATTTCCTTAAGTTCCTCAAGACCCTAATTTCCTCTTCTTCCTTCCCTCTCCCGCTCCCCTGCTAATGCCAGACTGCCTCAGTGACTGGCCACCTGGTTTCCTCTGAGTTCTACAAGGCACCAGCCCCGTCTCTCACCCCTTCACCCCTTGCAATCACTGGCACCTGTCCACCTGGTCTCCCCTTAGCATTCACCTAGCTGCTCCCTCTCCTTCCTCTCCTCTCCCTCCACCCCTTGACTTGCACTCTCTCCTCTTTGCTGTGCACTTCCCTTCCCACCCTAGCACTTTGCATTTCGCGCAGACCGACACTCCCCCCCCCCCCCCCCCTGCACTCTCCTTCCTCGCACTCCTTTTTACGGCACTTGTACGATCCAAATGGTATAAGATGTAGTAGGACTGTTATTGTTATCTGCTCCCTTGTCCCCTCTTCCCTTTTTTGTCTTGTGGCACCTTGAAACACAATTTGATGTATAGGTGCCTTACAAATATCCAATACATACATACCATGGCCCTTAGGCTGTACTGGTTACTACTCCCATTCAGGTCAAGTCTTTTGGGGCCGGGGGACAATGAGCAAGGATTCTGGGAGGCAACATTTTAATGAGCTGGTGACGCTGCTCTCTCCGCTGGGTCAAGGGAAGGAATGAGAATAACACGACATGGCCCCTCTGGTTGCAGGAAAGTCTCCTGCCCAGAAATTAGGAGAGCTTTGCTGCTAGAAAAGGTTATGTGTGATGGGATCATACCCAGTCGGGGGGTAACTGGGACCCTTCCCAGAAGTAGAGCAATGGAGTTGTGGGGGCAGGGAAGACATTGCTGAATCTCCCATGTGCATTGAATGTTATTGTGGGTACCACCCTCTTTCATATAATGCCTCCCAGTACTTGTTCTCGCCAGAAGTCGCTTCTCTTCGTTTTCAGGACAGCAACTCCCAAAATGCACTTGGGGATGACAGGGCACTGGAATTAAGAACAGAAATGGAACAGGCTGGATTTTTCCTAAGAGAGATGAGACCCAACATGGACCCTGGGCAAATGGTGGGGCAACAGAAAACGAAATGAGAGTGAGCACGTGAAGAAACCACTAGTATAAAAGGACTGAGTGATCCGGTGAAAGACAAACTGTGCAGGGCTGTAGATTTGGTGGCAGAGTTGGGGCAGAGTGTAGGTGAGGTACTGGTTGTGAGAGGGTGGTACCAGTTGTATAAAGTGTAGTGTGAGAAAGGGGGGTGTATGAAAGAATGTAGATAGAGAAGAGGCATAGAGTGGGGGGATTAGAGAGAATGAAGGAAGATGTTACTGATTTCTTTTGAGAAACCTGGGAAAGTGTTGGGTCAGGGAACCCTTAGAAAATCCCTAGAGGGACCCTGATATATTAGGTTTCTGCCTTTAGGCCCTCACTGACACTTAGCATTAGAAAGTAGATGTTACTGATTGCCAGTTGGAAAACCTGGCGTTTTAAGGATGCCTGATTTAGGGTGGAAGGAGCCACGGAAAGATGCTTGGTATTTTTATTGAGTTTATAAGGTGCTCTTCATCAAAAGCGCTAGTCACAACAAAATGTTTAGACAGCGGTATAATGAAAAAGTTAATACAGCCTGGTGAAAACCGAAGAGAGGGGGTGAACAGGATTTCAATTAATTGAGAGAAGAGACAGAAGATGGGTTTTGAGATTAATGTGAAAGATACGAAGGGTGATAGAAGAACGACCAGAGAGATGGCGAGAATTCCGGTGCTTGGGAGCGAGGGGAGTGAAGGAACAGAAACGAGAGGATGCACATGGAGCTTAAGGACCGTGAGAAGAAACTAGTTAGAGTTGGAGAATAGAAGGAAACTAGCAAAGAAAGACTAGGGGGAGCAAGACCATGAATACACTTAAAGACAATAGAGAGAAGTGATAGAGGATATAAGATTCAAAATGGCAAAGGGATATTGAAAGTTGAGATGATGTCATGAAGGTGCGAGGAGACGGAGAAAAAAAGAAGTCTAACAGAGTAATTGTAGGCAGAACAAAGACTTAGAATACGTGTGGCACGGTGACCAAGAAGAGAAGACCAGTAATCAAGATGAGAAAAGACCAAGCAGAATAGGAGAAGCTTAGTAGCATGAAATTAGAGATCGGGATGAGCACAGCGAATATCAAACAAGCATACCGACGGGGATGAGCGATAGAAGGCTTATGTAAAGAAAAGGAAAGCGAAGAGTAAAAGATGACACCCAGGTTAGGCGCAGAAGAATAAAATAGCAGATGGGGGGAGAACAAGGGGGAGGAAGAGTAGATGGGATAGTAGATGTAGGAGAGAATACGACCTTATACCTAGAAGGATTGAGGGGAAGGAAGTGAGAAGACATCCAATTTGGACATCAGAAAGACATTTAGAAGGAGAATGCCCATTAATGTACCGACCTGCTCCCTGACCAAAGACCTGTCGTTTTTACAAATTGAAAAATAAAAACCCATGAACCACTTTTTCGGTGTCTGTGCGTTATTGACGCTATCTCTGACACCTGGGAGACTGAAGGTCTGGCAGGGCTTCATCACAATTTGTCTCAGGACCTCCTAACTGTTCTAAAAGGCGTCTTCCAGAGTTTCCTGCTGGTGTCGGTTTAGACATTCTAATTAACCAGAACTGTCGCCGTCCTGTGGAGCCCACACAATGGGCTGTGTCAGGAGACTCACACAGTGAGAAAGGCGCTTTAGCAATTCATCAGGAAAAAGAGTGGTAAATCAGTCAGGGGAAAATGAGAAAAGCACGGGCTCGTCGCTACAGAGGCACAGTTTAAGATTTTCAGTCCCTGGCTACCTATGTGGAAACTGTTCCCAGACCTCCATTTTATATGGCAATTTGCATCGGTTTGATGTACTTAAAATGACGCAGTAAATAATGAAGAACCTTTTTATTGATCCCACCCCACATACTTTTATTAGACATGTCTACTTTTTATTCGTTATTTGGGTTACACTGAAAATGTTTATGGATTTTTCGTTATTAACACTGTATCCCTTTGCATCCTAAACAGAGCTAGACATATTGTACCTTAAGAAGTTGCTTCCCTTTTTGGTTTGCTGCTTGGGTTGATGTTGTGAAACCCGGGCTTTTGCAATCCTAAACCACCTTCCTTCCAGCGCAGCAGTTAGTTATGCAAGATTGCAATTTCATGCTGTCATAGGACAACATGCCCACGCTTCAGAGCCGCTTCATTGTAATGGTGAATGCACGGGCAGCCCTAGCTGGATTGCACATTTGGCTCTGTTACTAGTGAGTTCGATACCTAGACATTGCTTTTATTTCTGCTATACTCAGTCCTTTCCGGGTGTGTGTTGCCCTTTACTCATCAAAGTCACTTGTATTGCTGGTGGGTTGTCAGAAATTGTGAACGTGTCTTTTTGATTTAGGTGGGAAGCCCTGGTTATAATGTAAAGGTAGCTTATACATGCTTGCAAATTTGTCTAGTTCTAGACACATGCACTGAATACCTTGCTGTCACTTATACTGTCTCTGAATCATCCTTGCTGTGATTTGTTTAAGGTTTTAATCTATGGTTATACTTTGCGATGCAATTTCTTGTTTGATGAGACTACGACTGCACACTCAGTACTAACTGTAAGAGTTTGCCTCCTTTGCTCTTGTTCCCACCACTTGGGGGCACACCTGGGGGCCTGTCCAGTGATTGCTATTGCATGCGAACCTTGTGGCTTATGGCTGTGGTGATCTGGGATCTCTACGAGCACATTTCAGTATTTTTTCTTTCCATCAGGATCCATTTTTTTTAATTGTTTATTGAATTTTCAGAAAGACAATTTTATACATAAAAGGCAATTCATTCAAAACACATAGAGGGTATAACAGCAACAGACCCATTTATAAATGAAAAAAATGATAAATCCTTAAGGAAGAAGAAAAAAACAACAAAATTTACCTAAATGGGAAGAAGGAAAAAAAAAAGAAAAAAGGCGGTGGGGGCAGTTTTTTTTGCTATGCTTTTAAGTAGTTTGGGGCATCCATGATTAGACTTTCTAGCTATTCTTATTTTGTTGCGCAAATATTTGCAGTGCGTTCCAGTAATCAAACAGCATGGCTTAACTGTGTTTGCCAGGTATTCGGTTTGCCCTGTTCTGCAGTTCACCCTGCTCACCGAAACTCACCCTAGTTCACTTTGAAAATGTTTCTATTTCCAGGGCTCATGATTTGTATTCACCAGAAACCATTAGCTAATGACAATTGACTCTTGTGATTCAGAAATGGTGCGCTGTGTGTATGTTTAGAGTCGAGGTGTCAAATTACTCCTTATGGTTGGCAATTAGCTTGTAACTCCAGATTTGTATCTCAGCTATTTCTAATTTCCTTTCTTTCCTGTGGGGGGTTTACCCCTCTCCATTCCTTTCCTGGGTTTGGCAGGGTGACGTTTTCGGCCCGAGAGAATTGTAAATGGGGCACACCAAAAGAAAGTGGAACAAGTCCTCTCTTTCTGCTGAGCCCATTGGACATATTGGATGTAATTCTTCATTTACTAGTGACAACCGCAAGGGGTAAAATGTTCGCTCCTGCAAGAAAAAAGAGGTGTCTCATCTGCAGGTTAGTGAGTGTCGAGAAGTATGGTTGGTGGCCTTCACCTCTTACAAATGTCACTCCAAGGGATATGCACCAAAGCAGTTATCCCCTCCTCACTCAACCTCAGTTTTCTGTGCTTTTGGGCTTCTTTTAGATTGAGCAGTAGTAACCTGTGACTATCGGTTGAATGACAGTCCTGGCAGTTCAGTAAAGTTCTACAACAGATCCTAAATGGGGAAACGAAAGTTTGTGAAAAGTGTTCACGCCATGCCAGATCCACTAGTTCATTCGACTCTGAGATTATCCTCTGGATCGCTTGTCTGGCCGGACTGTCCAACACCCTTCTTTCTTGCTTCTGGAAGTTGACATCTGCATGATGAGCAGCCGATGGGTAGATACAGGAGGTTCTTCCAGAAGAGCCACTCGCAAATGCCCACGTAGAGATTTTTTTTCTGTTTTCGCAGAGTTAGCATGTGAACGGCACGCACCAAGAAAAAAAATACTCTCCATTTCTGAAAAGCCTCAGTGCTGCAATGCACCAAGGGAAATGCATACATGTATCGCAAACTTTTTTTTTGGTTTTCAAATACTGCCCGAATATACACCAAAAGGCACATTAGCACTGCTTTCTATTATTTTTTTGTATCCGATTCAAAGCGATTTTTTTTCTGTGCGTTACTGAAGAATGCACATATTCACCTGCGGTGAAATGGCTGGGTCCCGTCCAAAAATATATATTTTATTTTTCCACGTTAAATAACATTTAAACCATTGGAAGAATTTAGAGCCATTTTTCCAATTCTCCAATGGCAGACAATTTAATGGGAACATTTCAGCCACATACGTTCAATGATTACAACCATTTTTTGCTCTAAAATGGTTGCAAAAGTCAGTGTTTCATAGGTTTTACTTTAACTATAGTGTGGAGACTTCTGCCTTATAATATAATATTTCAAACTGAGAGCAAATGTGTGTCTATATAAATTGAAATGACTATTAAGACAGAGCTTGATTATTCCAAAAGAAATCTTGCCAACAATTGTTCAACACAAGACATACGTACATCCTTAAGGTTATATTTCTACCAAAACAAATACTATGTGTTAAGTGTCTATATGTCCACCATTACATAAACTAGAACGTGTTCTAAATCTGATTTACGTGTCAAGTATGAACGAAAAACATGATCGGGACGTAATTTCTTATAAAGAGTTATAACTTTGTTAGATGTGGTGGTGGTATACAAAATTAAATGCCTGCAGATACATTGTCAAGATTTTTATTTCATTTTAATGCCTCGTGCTTCAGGCATCTCCCCATTGGTGAAGTCTGGTTTCCTACTGATAGCCGTGTATTGTGTTTACTCTTCGTGAGCCAAAAGGTGCCAGCGTGCGAAGCTGGTGCTTGGAGTGGATTGTGTTGTCGGACACAAACAATGACGCATTTAAATCTTAAAATCTCTATACTTGATCCTTGCTATCTGGAATGTTGGATTCCATCACGTTTCTTTTCATTTTTGGGTACACTGCTGAAAACATAAATTGTCATTACACAGATTCAATTGTGTCCACTTATTACTCGGCAACTGTCAAATTCTGTACGTTCCAAGAGATACCGATTAGTAAAAGGTCTGTTTGCCATATCATGGGTCAAAGAAACCACACCTATAAAGATGGAATTCTGATAATTGACAAAATAGACTGTAGCTTCCTTTAATTACCAGGATAGTCCTCGTGTGTGTCTTTAATTCCATTTCAGTACAGCATTGTCTTTGCTGGTGTTTGCTTTGTGCCTGTGGCCGCGGTCATCCAGCATGTTGATGGTGTACAGCTCTTCTCAGGAGTTCAGCTCACCGAGATAAACTGTCTCGTCTAATTTTCTTTAAACTATTCAGATTGTGCATCCCTGGTTATAATGCTTAAATCTGCATTGAGCTCGGTTTCTGTTGATGGAGATCTGGGAGGAATACAGAATTCAGTGTCTCAAACCATTTTTAATGATTTTCTGTTGCACTCAGCCTGCAGTAAAACCTCTCCCAAAAACATCAATGAAATGTCACCAACTCCATGCTTTGTCAGAAATATAACCACTAATGCCCAACTGCAACCTATCATTTGTAGATTTTGGGAATACTGTGCAAACTATTTTTTCTTAGTTGCATTTTGCTAATATCGTAAATTATGTTTGTTGGCTTCCTGTTAGACTAGAAGGTTCCCTAAGCCCACACTCTCAAGTTATATCTTCTAGAATTTTCGCAAATGTCTCAAAATCTGAAAAAAAGCAGATTCTCAGTCCTCATTTGCAATTATTCAATGCTTTTTTACTTTGAAAAGGTGTTCGATGTAGCATTTATTGGTCTTTTGCGCAATGGGTATAGTCACACCTTTACTTTAGCCATTGGAATGTTTGTCATGGTTTCTGATTTATAAATGCAACACCGAACTACACCATTTTGCTTTGCATGTAATTTAATACATTTTGAATTCTTTTCATTATGAAACAAGTTGGTTCTAGTGTGTGTTGTGGAAAAACAATAAGTTAACATTGTAAAAGTGCCATAAAGCAGACTAGTCTCTACCTAAATGCAAAACATATCCTTTATAGTAGGAGAGGTATTACGAAATTATAATTTGTCGATCTCTCAATTTTTAAAGCAAGCTTGTATTAGCTTGTATTTATTTTTAAAGGAGTACTGGATCACATAGAATAATTGTATTATACACAACTTGTCAAAGATGGGACGCATGATATGTAATACATTTCTATCCAACATGCATTCAAGTGCAGTTTTCAAGGGTACAAGATTGAGGTACCACATGATTTAAGATGAATCTCACCGTATGGTGGGATATTGTATTTGTGATTGGTATATGTATTGAATCATACAATGGAAAAAGGGTCTTTGTTAAACATTTAAACTCAGGAATCGACTACAATAGAAGAGCAAAAAATCAATACCATTCATTTTCGGATGAAGTGGTAATTGTGATTAGCAATAGAGGGAAAGTCAAAAGGAGGCCTGTTTACCATTTAGAACTTGGTTTTATGATATGCGAAGTACAGTTAAAGGAAAAAACAAGTTGACAGAAAATGGTATCATAATATTTGTAGCCAGGGTCCAGTGAAGTACAATACGAAATGTAGCTTCTGGTGTAAAGCCATACTAGCTGTGTCTGAAATCTCAGAAAAGTCATGCAAACACCTTCAAGACTAAGCTATTCGGAGAATGGAAAAGATCTGTTTGACACCTGCCCATCCCACTGCATCCATACACCTCAATGCCCTTGTGGAAGAGACTTATTCCATATCACATGACTTTTTAAATGACAGAAATTGACAAAATAAGGAACGAGGTCTGAGTTTCTAAGCAGGTTCTCCACCAAAATGTAGAGAACCCTGAACCATTAACCTGTCAATGGACCTGATGCCCCGATCATCCTTTCATGCTCTTTGCTGCCATTTAATACTCAAATTGTCTTAAACCAGTGGGTTTGAAACTACACTTTGGCAGCACACCAGTTATTCTGGGCCTTCCGTGCAGAACGTTGCCATCCAGTCTGATGGATGACCTGGCCCTTTTGAAAATCAAAACAGCAGTGGTATTAAGCTCTACTGAGGAATCCATCCTCGTATGCAAATGTGATGGCTAATTACTTGCAAATTAGTAATATGTCAGTGTAGCCCACACTGCTGGAAAAAGCTGGACTGCCAGTTACAGAAGCAGCAGGCCCTCTTGCACCCCCTGCATCTACCATAGTCTGCATTCCCTCCAAACCACAAAACCTAATGTGCCTTTCTTGGTGATTGTCACGATCTATTAGGATTTAAAAACAATGGGTTATTGTTGCCCATCCTGCAAGTACTAAAAGGAGTCCCTAGTAGTGAATGCTGTTGATAGTTTACAATAATCTGCCTATTTTAATTTGAAATTGTGGTAGCTTGTGCCACAAAGTGGCTCTCCTCCTTGAAATATGGACATACATAAAGCAGTTGTGGAGCACTTTCAATCTGTATCTTCTAAATTGAAATGCAGCAATCCATTTCCGTACCTTTTTATCTTTGATTTTGTTGTGTTATGGTTGTTTTAATTATCATGAACCTGTAATATCAATCCTATGCCAATGAGACATTGGTGTTTTGTAAGCACTAATTGTCAGGCCTGTAATGGAATACTTGGGCGTGAATTTTCTATTAGTACCCAGAGGTGGGGGAGCAAACCAATCGGGTTGCTAGGATTGCGGGCTGATTCCCATGATCACAGCCCACATTCCCAGCAGTGTGATGGCTGCTTCCCCGTCCGCCATCTTCCCCCTACCCTTTCCTCCCTTCCCGTTATGCGCTCCCTTCCCACCCCCACTTACCTTATCATTTCATCGGTGGCACCACCGCTGTCAGTGCTGCCGCCCTGTGTCGCTGCTGCTCGCCATGGAAATGAAAGAGGGGCTTTGCATGCAACCCCGCCTTCCAGTTCCATGGAAGCCATCTTAAGTAAGAATTTTGCTTGAGCGAGCGGGATGCTGCAAGCTGTCCCATTCATTCAAACAAAATACATTGCTGCTAGCACCGCGGGTTTCCGGATTGCAAACCTGGGGTGCTAATAACAATGAAACCTTTGCCGGCAGGGCTGGATAAGAACGGCACTGGGGCCAATCGTTAAAGCCCGAACGCAACTTGCCGCCGGCTCGGATCTTATTGCTTAAATGCAGACATGGGTGAATGAAGTTTTTCTGCAAATTGAATTCAGCAAAGTCATTATACGGAAATTTGACTGATACTGCGAAAACATCTTCCATGTTAAAGATGGCTGCCCTCTATTAACGCATGATATGGAAATGTTAAAATACCTAGTAGTTGGATAGTGTACTGCAGGCGCAAAATTTGCACTTGCCAATGCCTAGAGATATTTGACTCTTGGCGACTAAGAAATGGTGTGTTTACTG
Organism: Ambystoma mexicanum; assembly: GCF_040938575.1. Lineage (NCBI taxonomy): Eukaryota > Metazoa > Chordata > Amphibia > Caudata > Ambystomatidae > Ambystoma > Ambystoma mexicanum. The sequence goes on from NC_090933.1 coordinate 594,143,545, forward strand.
AAGGGCTGTACCCCTAGGTCTAGGAACTCGGAAACACATCATAAAGTACACAGATGTTCCTAGCCGAGTGTTGATTAGGTTCAAAATACTTTATAACAACAGAATGAACAAATCTCTTTTGGTAGTCTGAATTGGAATTTATGACACAGCATTCATTTCTTTTAATTACACATTCGTCATAAAACACTTTTACTTATCTTGTTATGCTACTTAAGTACATGTGGATCAAACGATACATTTGCACCTGCTCAATGGCGTTGCTTATCTTAACACGGGATTGCGTTTGTACGATAAGAAGGACCATTTTTGTCTGCTTATAGATTGTTTCGGAATGTTCGCAGCCGGGTTTTCCATCTGATGGGATGGTTGGGTTGTATAACTGTCCTCTCTGATTTTCGCACAATCATATGTATTCCCATTGTCACCGGTAGCATAAACAACACACAGTCCTCTTTCACGTGTGTTTTTGGTCAGCCCATTGGTATATGTTTTCTGTCTAATGAGCGTTGTATGGCATAACCTTCTGTTTGGCTGACTTAGTAGCCCCAAGCTTTGCTGCAAGGCTAGTGTGGACACTGAAACATGTTCAAATGTAGGTGTATATTTAGGACAAAAGCTAGGATATTTGGTTTGAAGTAGATCTCCTTTAAGTACCCCATAGAGTGCTGAGAAGTATTTTTCTTTCATTCATAAGGGTAGCATGTTGCAGTGGTATCTGAATGCTGATATTTGATGAGTTATCGTACACAGTGGCGTGGTCTAGGGCCATCTTTTTGTTTCCCACTGGCCTGCCGTCTCTGCAACCGCATTAATATAGTTGTATGGAATCAACCAAGGTTTCCCTTCCTCTCTTGGGATGTAAGGAGGTGTAGAGAAAAGTTGTCAGGTCTCTGACCAGCCACTTCATAACACTGCAACTATGCCACAAGAGTCCCCATGATGGGGGCAACACACACTGAACCCCTAACCAGCCAATTGGTCTGTACAGGGAGTTGACGTTTCTCGACTGAATTAAGTGAGTGCAGGTGCTGCCCCTGCAGTCACCAGACGGAGCCTGAACACCTTCTGATTGTAGGACTGCAAATAACACACAGCAGCAAACTGACTGTTATACAACTATTTCTTGTACTGTAGGTTGCTGAATCTTCATAGCTGCACCACTGAATTCAACACCTATGGCCATATCCTCTCTCCTGAAGCTTACACCGAGGATTTCAAATCTTTGATCCACCGTGTTCCTCCGGGTGTCGTTATGCTCCTTGTTTAATCTGCCACCTTCTTGTTTGATCATCTTTGAAGGTGTAAACTGATTTGCGGCATACTCGGCTTATTCATTTGCCCTCACTTTAGTGTGTTACAGTTTTTTCTAGCAGCCTAGCTTGAAGTCTTTGAGGCTTGCTTCCTTGCCCCCAAGCCGTTTGACACCTATCTGTACTATCCAATTTCAGCCATGGTAGTCAAGAGTGTGTTTTATCAGCCTCCTGTTCATCTCGTGAGCTATTCAAAGTAGCCAAGGAACTGTCAACCATATTACCTCAAACTGATCCATCATGCTCACAGGCACAATGTGATTCGAGCAGTTTATTTTTTAATGCGAAGATTCAGGAGATTTGGCAATCCATCTCTTCTAGTGGGGTGTACTGTTCAGAGGATGTGCAGCTAGAGCAACTCTTGGTGATGACAAATGGCTCTGTTCCAGCTCAAACCATTCACAGATGACACTGTTATGGTGGCCCTTTGTAAGCTGACATCAGCTTCCCTGGCTCAGCCCATTCCTCTCTGGTGTATTCAGTCTCTGCCATCTGAAGTTATTCCAACAATCCATTTCTCGTTTAACACAGGATCCGTTCCAGCCTCTTTTGAAGCAAGCACTTGTTTCTCCACTGGTGAGAAAGGCGCACCTAGACACTGCTCTTGCAGCAAACCATCAGCCCATCTCACTCTCCCCATTTGTCATGAAACCTATGGAAATAAGTCACCTCAACGTTCTCTCTTTTTGGAATCCCGTTTTCTTATATCCTTTTCAATCAGGCTTTCGGCCATCTAGGGGGACTGAGCTAGTCATGATTTCCATTCTGGACAATCTTACTTTGCACCAGGATCGCAGAAAGGTCTGGTTGTGATTCTCCTTGACCTCTCTGCGGCTTTTGATACTATCAACCATTATATCTTGCTTCAATGTCTGGAAAAGGTAGGAATCTCTGCCTCCCCCAGCCTGGTTTACATCTTTCTGTCTGATCGCACCCACTTTTATCTTTTCACTTGTCTCCAGTTGCCCTTTCTTGCGGTGTCCCACAGGGGTCTTCCCTATCCCTGCTTCTTTTCAGTCTTTATCTTCGTCCTCTTGCAGACCTTATTCATCGGCATGAGGTACGGTTTTACACATATGCTGATGATACCCAGCTGCTATTTCGTTTGGATTCTCCTGTATCCGATAGCCCTTCTAAACTCAGAAATTGTCTGACTGTCGTTGGGGACTGGATGGCCAAAAATGGGATCAAGCTTAATGGAGAAAAAAACTATTATGAGAGCGGTCTGTCTCTACGGAGGCAGCTTGGGCCACAGATTTAGGGCTGGATTCCCTGGGACCCGGTCCTAAACAAAGTAAATCCGTTGGAGTGTTGGTGTAAAACTCTTATCCTCTGGTTCCTGGGAATTGCAAATCTTGTCTGTATGTAAACAGGCTTCCTGAAATTGAAAATCATTTAAACATGTTTGCCTTTTCTTCCATCAGAGTCCCGAGCGTAAGTGGTCACGGCATCCATTTTGGGGTCCTTGGATTACTGCACCAGGATCTATTTGGGTCAACCAGCCTTTTCTAATTCAGCGGTTGCAACTACTCCAAAATGCTGAAGCCCGGTTGGCACTCTGAGCCAACCATCTCTCCCATTCCCAGGGCCTTCTTCAGCAGCTTCATTGGCTTCCGGTGAGCAGTCACATTAAATGTAAGGTTCTTTGCATTGTTCATTGTGCAATTCATCCGTCTGGAGCCAAGTATCTTCAAGCCAAACTGATTCCTTATGTACCAGATAGGCCACTTCGTTCTGCCTCTCAGAAACGTCTAATAGTATGCAGGTTTCATAGAGCATGAGCAGGAGGTCGAGCATTCTCCATTCTTGTGCTATCTCTGTGGAACTATCTCCCTTTCTAGCTCTGGGAAATGGTTGACCATCTGTGTTTTCAGAAGACTTTGAAAACTTATCTTTTCTGAGTATTTGAAGTGGTTCTTTTGTTACATGTAGAGTTTTCTTTTTTCACTGGTTGCTCAGTGCCTAGATGCGTTTGGGCCATAGTTAGAGCTTTATAAATGCAGTTACATTACAGATAAAGTAGTTATTCGACCGAATTATAACTGTATCAGCTGCTTTATTCTTTTGGTTTCCAATTGCTTTATGTATTTAAACACAAAGTAGCAAGGTAGAGGCATCATGATGTTTGGGGGTCCATTTTAGTTGGTGTGGGGGTGTAACAACCTTAAGAAATGAGGCAACTGTATCCAACCTTACCTTCAGGTAAATAATATAGGCAGGCTAAACCCCTTCCGTGGCAGGGCTGGGGAAAGGAAGGCTATGAGGTTGTTACATCAGAGGGGTTCCATCATTAGATTCTCCTGACTCTCTCTAGTAAAAGATAGCAAATATGATGCTTTTGTATTTTGTATTTGTATTTTATTTATTTATAAAGTGCTCCCGGCCCAGGGGCAACTGGGCGCATAACTTACAGCTATTATAGCTCTTAAACAATCCAGTTACACATTAAGACAGTTATAACAAAGTATGCAGGACACAATAATGAATACAATCAAGTACAGAAGCTACAACCGCGGCTGCGGTCATGCTAGTGAAAGTCAGGGGGCGACTAGCAGTCAAGGTCGTGCAACCAAAGTTTGGCTTTTCTTTTGAAGAGGTTGAAGGAAGGTTCAGATCTAATGGAAGTCGGGAGCGTGTTCCAGAGCTTTGCCGCCTGGACAGGAAAGCTAGAACCCATTGAGTTCTGAAGCCTGGACATAGTGTTGGCTTGGGCCGAGTTTAGTGGTCTAGAGGAGGTATGTGGCAGGAGTCTTTTGGAGAGGTAAGCCGGTGCAAGGTGGGCTCTTGTTTTGTGTTAAGGCTAGCGTTTTAAGGGCGATTCTGTGTTTGACAGAAAGCCAGTTAAGGTTACGTCTTGTGTCGGAAATGTGTGACTTCTTCGGGATATTAAGTGCGGCCCTAATAGCGTTGTTCTGCGTTACTTGTAATTTATTCAAGTTTCTCAGAGTGGTCCCTAAGAAAAGTGAATTACAGTAGTCGATTTTGGACATGACTAACGTTCTGGCGAGGGTAATGCAATTGGGTGGTTTCAGGAAAGGCCTACAAGCAGTGATAAGCTTGCAGGTGTAAGCAGATGCCGCAACCACAGCGTTAGTTTGTCTGTTTAAGGATAGGGTGTCATTGAGGTAAATACCAAGAGTTTTAGTGTTAGAAGCTGTGATGGTGTTGCCATCAATGATAAAGGATTTAAATGAGGGGTCTAGTTTGTTCAGTCTGGTGCGGGAGCTGAGTATTAGTATCTCAGTTTTCTCATTGTGTAAGCATACTCCATGGTGCGCCATCCTGGCTTGCATTACTGAGTAAATTCCGTTAAGGACTTTGGAGTCTTCGAAGTGATTACCTGAGATTGGGATTAATATCTGGGTGTCGTTGGCATCGTTTGTATACGAGACACCCATGTAATCCAGAATATCAAATAATGGCTTAGTAAAGACATTGTAGAGCGTCGGGGATACGCAAGATCCTTGAGGTTCCGCACAGGATACAGGAGGTGGTTCAGCTGAGGCTGAGTATGAGAAAACTCTCATGGTTCTGTTGGCAAGGAAAGACTTGATCCATGAGGTAGCAGAGTCTGAGAAATGTGCGGGTGATTTTAGGTTTTGGCATAGTATTTGGTGATTGACAGGGTCGAAAGCCGCTGATAGGTCGAGTAGTAATAGGAGTGCTAATTTGCCCTTGTCTTTTATATCATGCATTTGTGTTACAAGGTCGATCAATGCCGTTTCTGTACCATGTCTAGGGCGGAAGCCAGACTGCCTAGTTTCAAGATATGCTTGAATTTGTAGATAGGTGGCTCGGTCCAGAATTTTTAATATAAAAGGCACTGTCTTTGATTGGTCTGTAATTAGAGGGGTTACTAGGGTCAAGTGAAGGCTTTTTGAGGAGTGGGATGATCCAGGCATCTTTTAGATTCAGGTATCGTGCCTGATTTGAATGAGGCATTGATAAGGCTGGTGATGAAGGGGGCGAGGTCACGCGCATAATTGGAGCGGGGCAAGCGTCACCTTGGCAATTGGATGGTTTTAGTTTCCTGATGATGTTTACCACTTCCCAAGTGTCTAATGGGGAGAAACAGAATGGTTTGATAGATGGTTCAGGGCTAGTCTTATTGGTGGTGGGTGTCTTGTGATCAAGGTTAGTTGGCAGAAGAAGTTTTTTTTGGTTGATTTTAGTTTGGAGCATCGATATTTTATCTAATAGTGTCTTCTGAATGTTCGTGCACCAAGTGGCATCAGTGATAGAATTATCAATAGGGGCAATGGGCGATTAAAGTTCTTTAAGTATCTTGAACAGCTCTTTTGTATTTGATTCAGCGAGAATGATACGTTTGTTGTAGTTATTTTTTTTTTGCTTGAATGTTAGCTTCTTTGTAGTCGGAAGAAGCTGTGGTCAGGGTGGTTTTGTTGCTGGATGTTTGTCAGTGTTTCCAACGTGTTTCTGCATTTCTTTTTAATTTTGTGTAGTTATCTCAGCTGTGGTGTGTACCAAGAGTTGAGATGGGAATGTGGTTTGGCTTTGCACATTTTCAAAGGGGCAATGGTATTTAATGCTTGCAGGATAGCCTGGTTATAGGTATCAACTAAGACTGTAGGGTCTGCAGAATGAAGTTTATTAAGAATAGGAAGAATAAGAGGGAGCAGCGTATCCGTGGTGATGTTTTTTTTGTCGCTGGTGCATGGTTAAGAGTAGGACAGTGTGGAGTGGTGCTAATAATGAATGTTATTTTATGATGGTCCGACCAGATACATGATGTAATGCTAGTCGGATTAATACTGCAGTTAAGGTCAGCAAGCCAATCTAAGGTTCTGCCTTTAATGTGAGTTGGTTCGTAAATGTGGTGGGAATAACCTAGATCTGAAAGCGTACTTGCTAAATCAATGGCGTTAGTGTCTGATAGGTCGTTAAAGCCAAGGTTAAAGTCTCTGAGTATTATACTTTGCAAGTTGGGTTTAGCATTGTTGGCAAGGAGTGACAGGATGTCCTCATAAAAGGAAGAGATCGGAACAGGTGGTCGGTAAATGAGGTGTAGTATGACTGTCTGGTTGGAGGATAGAGGCAGTTTGACGGATAGTGATTCAGCCAAGGGAATCTGGAGATTAGGAATAGCTCTGATGTCAAGTGAGTTCTTGAAGATAATGGCAACTCCTCACCCTTTAGCTTGACCCGTGTTTCTGTCGCATCTGATAATAGAGTAGTTAGCTGGGACGGCTAGAGACAGTGAGGGGCCTGGATGGCGTTGAGAAACCTGCTACAGAAGGGCTGTTTAAGTGCAATCCTTTTAACTCTACAGAATACCAGTGTGAATAGAATATACATTGTTACTCTGGGATTGCTTTCATTTTTATCTTTTCTGTGAGTTCCTACTAGGGTTAAGTATTTGAGTGGTGTTTCCAGAAGATATTGTAGGGTTGCAAGACCTCACTTCATGAACCGCGTGATTCCCAAACTTCTAACCTTGAATTTGTTTTTTTAAGGAGTTTACCCCCTATGATCTGGCTCATAGGGGGATGTGTCAGGTAAGGATGTGTCTGGTAAGGAGTTTCTCCTCTGATACATACTCATGTTATACTTGTGCATATTTTATTTCCTTTTAGAACGGGTTGCCATTCTGGAGTTGGACTGCGCACCTCATACTTTACACGCACGCTGCCTTCATCGTATATGGTTTAAATTGTGTAGCACTTACTTTTTCTTTCCTTGTATGCCGTTTCTCGGCAGAAGAGGGTGCCTGGCCTCCGAGGGACTCCGAGACTCGACTCAGTGGCACAAGGCCTCTTTTGATCTCTCACTGCCACTCCCTGCAGGGGCCTAGTCCTTCCTCTCTGCTTACACTCAGCTTGTGGGGGTGGGGGAGGGCTACATTCATATGTGTATATATGGACGACTCCTTCCTTGACAGTGCACTGGTTGAGCGCAGCGAGAAAGAGTTTGTTGTGCCAAAGTTGCGCCTACGTTAAGCCTGTCTGTGCCCATCCGGGCCAAGGACGCGCCGTAAAGCAACAAGGGGTTCGTCCTATCTCGATCTGCCTTACTTAGTATAGCACCTGTGTTGACTATTTTCCATGCATGCTGGATCCCTGATCAGCCAAGTGCACCCAAGCCTAGTCGGTTTTGTGTGGGGCCTCTACTATCCATCTCCTTATTAAATACTAGGTCCCTTCCAGACCATGCAGCATCGATTTACGATCTCCTGGACAGACAATACCCTGACTTGCTTTTTCTAACTGAAACCTGGTGAATGATTCATTGGCGCCGGTATGGATTCACGCCCTTCCCTCAGATTACAAAATATTTCGTTGTGGCGGGGCCTAGCTGCCATTTATAAATCATCGCTTGAGGCCACGATTCTGCCACTCACCAGCATAGTGTATATGGAGGCACTATTGGTGAGAGTTCAGATCTCTGCTTCCTGCTCTGTGCACTTCCTGCTTGTCTATAGGCCACCGGGCTCACCTATGTCCTGTCTCATACCATTTCTAGATTTAGTCACTGACCTACATTCTCGCTTCTCCTCTCTGATTATTCTTGGTGATTTCAATCTCAAATTTTGCTGCCCTCCGGTGCTGGCATTCACTTTGACAGTCTTATGGATCTCGGCTTTCAGCAGCCAGGTAATGTGCCTACGCACACCTTGGGTAATACACTTGATCTTGTATTTGCAAAAGACCCTCTTCCTCTCAACTTTTTTGGTTGAGCCTGTGCTTTGATCTGATCACCTCTTAGTAAACTTCTCCCTTAAGCTTCCCTGTCCTCGTCTTAGGTCCTGTCTCCCTCAAATTCCTCGCCGGAATTGGCGCTGAGCGAACCTTGCCTCCTTGATGGCCAAAGAGGCTGAAGACTGTCTACAGGTTCCTTTTGTTGATCTTGAGTATCTTTCCAAATCTTTCTTGACAGCAGCCAACCTTGTTGCTCCTTGCAACCAGTGTATTCGACTGTCAGAACCTTAGTTTTCTGACGATCTTAAGGCTGCCCGTCTTCAGCTCCGTCAGGCCGACCTGGCATATAAAAACTTTGCGAACCATTACTGTACCTTAATTAAGGAGGCAAAATGTTGTGTTTTCACTCAAAAAGTTGATCAGGCTCTCACTATCTTCAGCTGCTGAGTGCTCTGCATCGGTAGTACCGACTCAAAGCTCTGTGATTCACTCTCGTTCTTTTTTTTTATCACAAAAATTGAAACTATTTGTTTAAAGATCAGCTCTGTTGCCTCCTTGTGCCCTGCACAGGAGTTTGCTACTACGGAACCTGGACCAGTGTGGTCTTCCTTCCCAGTGTTTGCCACTGAAGTGGTCGGCAGGCCCATTGCCCAGCTAAAATCTGCGGCTCCCTGTGACCCTGTTCCCCTATCCATTATTAAGGATATTTCCTCAGCCTTTATCACCTGGATTATGCAAGCTGGTAATGTGTATTGCCAGACTGGCCACATACCTGCTGAATTGAAACCTGCAGATGTCATCCCCCTGTTGAAAAAGCCCTCCCTCGATCCTGCTCTTCTGGCTAACTTTCGTTCCATTTCACTCCTTCCCTTTTTTATGAAATTGTTAGAGGCTTTGATCTCTCATCTTTACTCCTTTTTCCAGTGTTCTCGACCCCTTCCAGTCTGGCTTTCACACTGGGCAGGGGACTGAGAGTGTGCTGGTGTCGGTTCTGGATGATCTGACCAGACTGGTTGATAGTGGCAGGATGGGAGCGCTGATTTTGTTGGATCTCTCTATGGCCTCCGACACTGTCGACCACCCCACCCTAATATCTTGCATGGTTAAGATTGGCCTGGCGGGTTCAGTTCTTGCCTGGTTCACTTACTTTCTGGCGGAGTGTAGTCAGACGCTCTCTCTTCCCCCCCCTTCTCCCGCTACCTCTCTGCCTTGTTTCAGTTCGTCTGTGGTGTCCCCCACAGCTCTGCCTTGTCACCAGTGTTATTTAACATTTATATGCAGCCTCTTCTGATTCTCATCTGCTCCTTCAGCTTCCGATGCTATGCCTATGCTGACGACACCCAGATCCTGTTGCATCTAGATCTTGACCAGGCTGAGGTGTCGTCGCGTCTTAGTCTCTGCCTGGTGGCCATTGGGAATTGGATGAATCGGAAATTGGCCAAAGCTTAATGGCAACAAAATGGAGGTTCTTATGGTTGGTGCCCCCCTTTCCTTCACTGTGGACCCCAGCCTTGTGGCACTCAGCACTGGGTGCCTTTCCGCAAAGCTGGTCACTACCATCAGAGGTTTCTTAGGAAGGTCCTTCCTCTGCTTCCCCCAAAGGTTTGGTCACTGTTGTCGCCGCCCTGGTATTAACTCGCATTGACTATTATAATGTGCTCTATCTTGCCCAGCCTTAGAGCCTGATCCATCGGCTTAAGCTATTGCAGAGCTTAGTGGCTAGGGTTGCCTTGAACATCCCTTATGGGAATCATTTAACGCTGGTTCTTAGCTCACTTCACTGGCTGCCGGTGGCAGGACTTTTATGGTCTCGGCGCTAGTTATCTTCAGGACACATTTTTTAATTATCGGCCCACTCATGCTCTTGCTCCGGCTTGGGCTGTCTGCTGACTGTTCCTTCCTCCTGTCGTGTTCGGATTGGAGATCATGCTTTCTCAGTGGTAGCGGCGAAATTGTGAATATGCTGCCTTTTTCTCTGAGATGCACTGTTAACCATCTGGAAATCAGACATCTCTTGAAAACCCTCTTGTTTGAATTAGTTTCCTCCGTCCTACCTTTACTCATCCTAGCGCCATGATACCCTTGGGTGACATTGCGCTCTAAAAATTCTGTTAGCATAACATCATAGCCGATAATCCATGAATTGGAGATGGAGCAGGAGTTGTCGCCCTGTTTTTCACACCTGTTGTATCGAGCTGCAAGTATGGCAGTGCTTCTCCATTCCCTCAGCACCAAAAGTTGTCTGGTAGCCTATTGTGGGGAGTCGGGAATTAAACTCAGGCACAAGTCAGCCATAACTGTGTTTAAAAATCTTTATTGAATATAAAATGGTTTGGAAAATGCCTCTCTAAGCCTGTCCTAAGAGGAATTTCACCAAACTAAAAACTAAATATCCATCTGTGTCAGAATGTCCAAACAAAAATGGTACTGTATCCCAAATTTATATTCTGTCCCTCGCACTATAAACTAACTCTAAGCTGAAAAGGAAAATGTCTTTAACCTTCGGTGGTTTAGAAACATGCTCATAAAGTAAAAATAAATCACTCCAACAAAATGTTTTCAAGGATTAAGGCCCCTGCATTTGTCTTTACTCCTTGATATTTTACATACAGCAGTTCTTTGGGACTCTTCAAGGATGAAGCTCCGGCGAGTGGTTCCCTTCCCTTGGATTCTGCTTTATTCCTTGGTTTTAAACACAACAGTTCTTTAGGCCTGTCCAGGATAAAGTTCTAGCGGCTTGTTCCCTTCCCCTGGATTCTGCTTTATTCCTTTTGGGTTTTGTACACAACAGTTTTTTAGGCCTCTCTTAGCCAATTACAAGATTTGCACACAAACTGTGTGACTTCATAATCTTGGTTTCTTTCTGGACACCTGATATATCTCTGTTGGGTGATGTAGCTCCTTCTCTTAATTAACATAAATTGTCTAATATACTCTCCTGCCAGGACCTCTGATTCACACACTTGAATTTGCCTGGTAAACTCCCCTGCCAGTGCTTTTGGTTCTCATAAGCTTGTTGCTGCCTGGTATACTCTCATTCCAGGACTTCTGTACATTTGGGGTCTTTGCCCGCTCCCAAAGTTGCTTATGTATTGTGTTGGATAATGTATCTTCCTGATATATTATCCTTTCTCTGTTTGTTATATTTGCACTGTGTACATTCACACATTAGAAAAGGGGTTGTTTGTAACTTAATTCCCTCCTTTTCAATATGTCCATTCTTTTCCTTTTTCTCAGTCAAGTTGTTTGTACAAGCCAATATGCATTGGTTTCCCTGCTGCTTCTGGGTAGACTAAAAGTTTTTTCTTGGCATTCTTGGGTTCCCTCACAGTCAGTAAATGAAGGGTGAACGTCTGCTTCCTTCTTACGGTCGCCTTTACTTTGTTTGCCTAGCTTCCACTGCTTCCACTTCACACATCTGCTTTCCTCTTGGCTCTGGTAAGTGAAACGCTGCTTTGGTTCACCTGCAAACGCCCAGGAGTCCCTCACCCGCTCCTGGCATGCCCGCAGCATGTCTTGGTGCAGCAGCTTCTTTCTTTTCTGTCAGTGAACATCCTGGCTCCACCACACCAGCCCCAGCCTTTCTGTTCTCTGTTCCTCACAGAGAGGTGCAATTCTCTCTCACTCGCGCCAGTCGCCTCAGCAGCTATCCCTGATTCTCCATTCTGGCTGGTTACATTTTCCAGGCACAGGTGTGTGCCGGAAAACACTAGAGCTGTCACTGAGCTTGTTGTCTCTTTTGCTCCACATTGCTCAATCTCTCTTCCTCGTCCCAGTATTTCGAGAATTCTGGGAAAAGACATCCATCATTGACAATTGACTCAAGGAAGCTGGATAAGCATTTTCAAAACGGCAAGTCATTTCTGGTTGAGTGACAAGTGGAATGGAAAAAAAGGCAATTTCACCAGATTGGCCAGGCAGAACAAAGTTGGAAAGTTGGTCCATAGGTTTGGTAAAAAGATTTTTCCTGTTCTTTATGGGAAAGGGCATAGATGCATGACAATAGCCCATGAGGGTTTCAGATATGGGAAGGTCACTTTCAAGGGTAGATGGGGGGTGGGGGGAGATACCATGGTCATTGATGAAGCCATTACAAATCTCAAGGGGTTGTCTCCTCCCATGTGATCCTCCCTTATATATCCGTCCCCAGGGTTGGAATCGGGTAGCGGCTGCTGTCCCCATGCCACATGGGGGGAGGTCATCGCCGGTAAGTCAGTGATGAATCAACCGGATTCATCACACTACACTAACCTTAGTTATCACCATTTAATATGACATTTGTATTAACTTGTGCAGAAAGCCTGTACGTGTGGGGGTTGTGTGTTCACATAAGCCCTTCCCTCCCACCTAGCAATGTTAGCATTTGGAAATGGTAGGGCTGGGGTGAGATCCTTGCCATTGCATTTCATTGCCCCAGTAAAAATACCTGGGCCCCATTTTAAGGTCCTTGCTATGTGGGGTCAAGCCATATGTGGTCCTTTTCGAATGGATTGTGTCCTCTCACATATTCCTCATCTATGATATTCGATATCCAGCTTCATAATGTGCGTCGATGGTGTTCATTCTATTTCCTTCCAAGGCCTCCGTCTCGAGGATGTCATCAAAGGCATATATAGCACGTGCAGCGCCCGTTAGCTTCAGTTCCATTATTCCGTGAATGCCATCACTTCTAGAAATACAGCGCGCTTCTTTTCTTCGTAATGACTTAATTACTTTGAGAAATCAAGAATGTCTTCAACACAGACAACCCCCAAGACCCCAAGGGTTCAAAAAGTGTTGTGATTGTGGGTCAAAAATGTCATTGACCTGATCCTCATCGGATGTTTATGGTGCCTCGGAGTAGACCATAACACCTTGGACTGCTCCAAGAGCCAGTCAATGACAGTAAAGGCCTTGAAGGAAGGAAAGGCCTTGAAGGAACGAAAGGGGAAATTGACAGTAGGTTGAAATCCCAAATCTACCCCGACCAAGAGACCTTCGACCGACTAGTCGAGAGGTGACTCTTCTCGGAGGAAGAAGGCTAAGAGGTCGAGATCGAGGAGTGGCGCCCATCACTCATCGTCGAAGAAGTCCAAGAGGAGGCACCATAGGTCGCCTTCTTTGGCTTCGCCAGACGCTTCCCCTGAGAGTGTATCTTGCCCCACTAAAAATCCACTCTGGCTGAGTGGGAGGCTTTCAGAGCAGAGATGCTAAAGATATTTGAAAAACAAAAGCCTCCAAGCCATGCTCCTGCCGCGCCTTAGAAGCCTTGAAGGAAAAGCCTCGATCCAATGATGTGTCATCGAAGGATCCGTCAAGTCGAAAGCACAAGCATAAGTCGAGGTTGTTGACACCATCGACGCCGGCCACACCTTTGACGCCACTCAAACCCTTGACATCGACCCCACCTGCGCCATCAATGCCAGCTGTGCCATAGACGCTGAGCGGCATATCCAAGCCTATGGCGCAGTGAAATGAGTTTCAACGACTCCTGCAGCGTCAAATCCATTGTTCATTAAACACTTGATACCTGAAAAGACCTATGTGCCTTTACCGAGAAAGGACTATTTTAAGTCCCTTCCCTCTATATATGAGGAGAATGAGTCCTTAGATAACGAGGCACCATTTGGCCTTTAATTCGGTATGCCAAATGTACTAAACCGTTTCATCTCCGAGTATCAAGGTTGAGAGACCTTTATGACAACCTGCAGATGGCCAGTGGGGTAGACGCATCACCTGAGCTGGAGTTTGGGAGGCCAGAGGCAGGGGAGCACGCTGATGCATCATACAAACAGCTCATGTCCAAGGTAGTGGACTACATGGGGTGAAGTAAGCCTCCATTGCCATTCGAACAGGATGGTCTGACAGACATCCTTGATAAGGGTCCTCAGTCGGCTCCTATATTACCTTTTCACATTGCGCTGCCAAAAAGGGTGGCAATGAATTGGAAAACGCCAGAAACTAATCAGGCTGTCAATAAAACTTGACCAAGGAGTACCGCCCTTCCAGTAGTGACCCAGACTACCTGTCAAAACACCCCACTCCAGAGAGTCTGGTTGTACAGGCAGCTACTGCTCCAAGTGGCTTACCATACCATTCCTCCAGATAGGGATGAAAGGAAGGCACTTTCTGCAGCGAGTATGGCACTCAAATCGGCCAACTCCACATGTGCCCTTGCAAAATGTACATTCACTCTATGGTACTGCATTTCCATGGCGGCAGAGCACATTCCCGAAGGCGATAAAAGAGACTGGTTCTTAGCCATAGTTAGAGACGGCAAAGAAGCCATGTTTGAGTCTCTTCAGTCACGTCTAGATTCTGCTGACCGCATCAAAAGAGCCATGGCTATTAGCACCGTTATACACAGATTTGCGTGGTTGAGGAAGTTGGTTTTTCCACCAATGTGCAATCCAGGCACCTCAACATGTACTTTGATGAGTCTCATCTTTTTGGCAGCAAGGCCGACGATAGCCTTGAAAAGTTTCAGACCTCAAAGGTGGCAGCCAAATCCTAAGCTGCAGCTATTAGGCAACCTCAGCGTTTTCGACCTAGTAGACAGCTTTGGAAGGGTAGATCTTTTCACTACTACTTAGTTGAAAGGGCGAGAGGAATGGCTGGTCAAAGGGGCCAAAGAAGATCCCCTCATGGTGGACGAAGGAGAGGTGCAAAGCCAGCTCAAGCAGGGGCATCTTTACAATCTGCCATGCATCAGCCGCATCAAAACATCGGAGGTCTTGAGTCACAGTTCACCAGTGGGGCGCAGACTGTCTCAGCATCTAGAAGAATGGCGAGACATTACTTTGGATGCTTGGGCCTTGGAAACCATAGCCCACAGTTACTGCCTGCTTTCATACAGAGACCTCAGAGCAATCCACTGGGGAACCACTCTTTGAGGATTCCAGATCCGCTCCTCGTGCAGGAAATTTTAACCCTGCTAGAGAAAGATGCTATAGAACCGGTGCCTGTAGCGGAGCGTAACAAGGGATGGTATTCCCCTTACTTCTTAATACCCAAAAGGGATGGTGGACTGCAAACTATCTTGGACTTGAGATACTTGAAGGGATCTCTCTATCGGCAGTTCACCTAGCCGGAGAAGAGAACACGGCGGTGGATGCTCTGAGCAGGCAGAGCAGTTTCCCATGAGTGGGAACTAGCTCGTGAAGTCCTTCAAGAGATCTTCACCCTTTGGGGAACCCATCAGGGGGATCTGTTTGTGACTAGCACCAACCGTAAGTGTGAACTGTACTGCTCCAGGGAATTCCCTGGGAAACGCGTTTGTAGTGGACTGGGAGATTTCAGTTCTGTATGCTTTTCTTCCAGTCCCAGTCATTGCTCATGTGATCAGGAGGTTGAGAAGGTTTGGGACATGCATGATCCTAATTGCTCCGGATTGGGCCAGGAGGACGTGGTAACTGGACCTTCTGGACATGTCCATCTGCCCTCCAATATGTCTTCAAATAAGACAGGACCTTCTCTCGCGAGAGGAGGCTCAGGTTCTCCATCCAGCGCTCAAGACACTCAACCTTCATGCTTGATATCTGAGAGGCTGAGATTCAAGGATTGCGACCTCCCGGATGACGTAATAGAGATTTTGCTTTCGGCCAAAAGGCCAGCAACTAAGTCCTTGTACTCGTGCCGTTAGAACAAATTCTGCATCTTGTGCATGGAAAAGAATGTAGACGTGTTATCCTTTCCACTAACCTTAGCCATTCTGGGGCTCCAGGTTGGAACTGTTAAGGGCTATTTGGCAGTGCTATCCATCTTTAAGCGCTTGTCAGAAGAATGTTCATATTTCAAGATTCCACTGGTGACACAATTTCGAAAGGGGCTCACCAATTTGTTCCTGCCAGCTCCTTTCCAGGTTCCAATTTAGGACCTTAATCTGTTACTAAAATTCCTAATGGGTGCTCCCTCTGCACCTTTATACTCATGTCCCTTAAGGTTGTTAACCTTTAAAACCATTCTATTGGTAGCTCTAACTTCCGCCCGTAAAGTGAGTGAGTTGCAGGCACTTTCATCTAAGCCACCCTTTACTATCTTTCATAAGGATAGGTTTTTGTTCTAAGGGTTAAATCTTAATTTTTACCCAAAATCATTTCTGATTTCCACAAAGGACAGAACATTGTTTTACCTTCTTTCTATCCCCCATCTCATCCTAGCCAGGAGGCGGAGAGGCTACTTAGGTTGGACCCTCGCAGAGTTTTAAACTTTTATACATCTAGAATGTCAAAACTCTGCATTGATGATCAATTTTTCATTGGCTTTTCGGGCCACACACTGGGTCAGGCTGTTACTAAACATAGCTTATCCAGATGGATCATTCTGGCTATCTTAGAATGTTAGACTGGCAGAGAAGGATCCTCCTGAAGGTTTGAGGGCCTATTCCACCAGGGGCATGGCTACCTCTACGGCCCTGCAAAGGGGGTGTACCGATAAAAGGTATTTGTGAAGCAGCAACGAGGTCTACTATTCCCGCGTTCACAAAGCATTATTGTCTGGAATCTTCCCTCAGTCAGGATGGAAGCTTTGGAAAAGCAGTCCTGCATTTGGTTCATGAAAACAATTAAAAACTAAATTCTACTCCCTTCACCAAATCAAACACTGCTTTGGGAGTATATCAAAGATAAGGAATACGTGGGAGGACACAATCCATTTGAAGAACAAGTTACTTACTCCGGGTAACGTTCTTTCGACTGGATGTTCCTCCCACGTATTCCTCATCACCCTCCCAACCTACCCCACAGTAAAATTTCCCATGCTGTGACGGATTTTGTTCCTTCAAGGCGGAGTACGGTCATTTCCGTGGTTATGCGGGTATTTCTACTGTAAGAAAAAACAGAACTGAAGCCAATGGACACTGTGCATGCTATATACGTCTATATATATTTCTGAGGCTTGTGGAATCTGCTTAGATCAAATGCTGTGCATAGGCCGTCATCTAGCGGAAGCTGCAGAGTATTAGGTTGTTTTTCGAAACTTGAAAATGGGCGTCGACACAGGGCGTGCCAGTAATACTATCCCTAGTGTGACGTCCACTGTACCCATGATCCCTCACGCCTCTAGGACCCTCAGATTGTTTTTTTCCGCCATGCTGGTCGGAAGCACTGAGCGGAGTTCCCTGACTTAGTCAGATTTTGCTAATATTGTTATATATTTCCCCGTTTATTCCACCTCTACGTCGAGTCTCCGAACATCGACATTCGACGCCGGATTGGAGAAAATTCAACCGTCGGACTACAGCGACAGATTTGGGCCTCGGAAGGCCTCTGGACTCGGCCCTGCAAGTAGGGAGAGTGGGGGGTGGCACATATCCTACACTCTGATAAAGGTACATTTCTTATATTCCTACACTCCCTGCCACAGGGTGCGTATGGAGGGTACCCCTCAATTTTGCCCCAAGTACAACCGCAAGTATCCTTGGGTTGACAGACACACCACGTGTAACCTCTACTTGCCGAGGGACCACCCCGAGGCGAATTGCAGAGCGTGCAGTCGGTTTAAACCGAAGACCCTTAAGGGACGTTCGACAAAGCGTTGGGCCCACCACGCCAGGCGTCAAGAGGCCATGGCCGCGGAGGGTGCCTTCAGCGATGGCAGCGACGCCGTACTTTCGGACGGCGAGGGCAGTGTGGTGTCGATGGACAGCAAAGCGCAAGTCCCCGACCTCGGAAGGTTGTCGGGCAGGGCAGCTATGGGGAAGACCCCCGGTGACACGAGCGCTACCCACACCACTTCCAGCAAACAAAGGTCCAACCGAGACTCGACGCGCACGTCGAGTTCTCGGAAAGAGGCACGTAGAGAACGGTCCACCGAGTCAGTGTCCTCTGGGCGTTCGCGTTCGAGATCGCCTCATGACACCAAGCAACCCTCCACTGTTGCTAAGAGTGCCTCGCTCCCCTTAGTGACTGAGGTTCGGTCGTCGGAGGACGACGCCGACCTCTACCCCAAGCCGCACTCCAGGAGTCGGCGTCTGCAGGCAGCGCGAAGGCTGCTACCGAATCCCTTACACTCTTCAGTGACAGGGACTCTACCCCCGAATTTTGGCGCCAGGCATCGAAAAGCTCTGCTAGGGCCCAAAAATCAGGGAAACACTCTTCCACCCATGGGGAGGGGGGAAAACAACAAAGTAAGCAGTCCCGGCCTACTTCCACTCCTAAACTACATTCTTCTCCACCTAAACAGACGGACAAGTCTCAGTCTATTGTCCCTAAGCCCCCTGTTCAGGCCAGTAGGTCTAGTCAGGACAAATTTCAGTCTGTTGTCCCTAAGAGCCCCGTTCAAACCAGTAGGTCTAGTCAGGATAAAACAGGGAAAGCGCTCCAGGAAAGAGTTATTCCCAGTTCAAGGGAATGGTCCAGTGATGACATAGACGGAGTAATGTCAAGGATGTCATCATTGGCAGATTTCTACGCCAAGAACCTGGAGCACTTTCTCTCTTATACCCCAGAAGGGTCAACTCCCTCAGGCTCTAAGGATCCAATACCCCCAAGTAAGAAGTCCCAGGGTCAAGCACCAACTCGGTCTTCAGACCCCTTCTATATACAGCCCTATTCTCAATATCAGAAAGATCCATCCTTTCGAAGAACAAACTGGGACAGGCTATTATGGGGATGATGAGGACCAAGAGGAGTGGGAGGAGGACGACCTAGATACATACAGGGTAGATTCCCCGGTAGAGAAAGAGCCCGCGGTTACCGACTCCCCTGTCGACAACCAGCCTTTCCTGAATGAGGTCCTGTCCAGAGCGGCACAGTGCTTCCACATTGACACCCAAGGTGCCCAGGAAGAGAGGGACTTTGCAGAGGAACTGGTGGGAGAAAGGAGACCTGTTGCTCAGGCCATCATTATCCTTAAGTCAATACAAAGGAGGATAGACCCTTCCCTTGTTAACCCCAATCTCACTAGGGCAGTAAACCCCAGAATTGAAAAGCTTTTCAAAGCAGCCCAATCTGACCCCACTATACATAAGGGGACATCTCAAACCGGACTCCCTGGTGGTTACAAACACCCATAAGAGGGCGGGAACACCCTTGTCATCGTCCGAAGCTCCCCCCGACAAGGAGAGCAAGAAGATTTATGGCTTGGGCAGGAAAGTAGCCTCCACTTCCGACTACCAGGCAAGAATTGCCAACTCCACCACCCTGCTGGCTAGTTACAACTGCCACCAGTGGGAAGAAGTCACGGCTCTCATAGAATCCGCCCCAGAACCCTTAAAAAGCCAATTGGCATGAGTTTCGGCAGAGGGGAGAGCCGTGTCAGGTTGCATTTTAAAATCAACCTTTGATGCCGCGGATAACGAAAATCTTCTCGCAAAGGACGCGATAGAACTCGTCCCGGGACACCAGGTAAACAAGGGTATTTATTCAACTTACTTCCTTGTGCCAAAAAAAGATTTGACAATGCACCCAGTATTGGACTTACGGCCTGCAAACAAGTATGTCAAGCCCCAAAAATTTCGCATGACTACTCTCCAAGAGGTAATTCCCCTCCTAAAAAAGGGAGATTACATGGCAACATTGGATATGAAAGATGCCTATTTTCATATTTCCATGTTCCCAGCGCACAGAAAATATCTGCGCTTCAAGGTGGACAGTCGGCACTACCAGTTCAAGGTACTGCCCTTCGGGATAGCCTCGGCTCCAAGGGTATTCACCAAGGTACTGGCGGTGGCGGCGGCACACCTACGCAGGGAGGCAATCCCAGTATACCCTTATCTGGATGACTGGCTCATCACAGGGGAGACCCCAGTAATTTGCATGACAAACATTCAAAGAACTATCGACCTCCTCTTCGAATTGGGCTTCTCCATAAACGAGAAAAAATCAAGTCTGGTGCCAAGCAGTTCCTAAGAGCTGTTCTAAATACTCAAGAGGGGTTGGCTTTTCCTTCAGAGGAAAGAATTTGGAATATACTACTGCAAATTCCGCATTATCAAACCGGTCGCCAGATAACAGTACGCAAAGCAATGCGTTTGCTGGGCATGATGGCGTCATGTATTTACCTGGTCCCCCACGCGCGCCTGCGTCCCATGCAAGAATGGTTGGCGAAACTGTGGTCTCAGGCAAGTGGTCAGTGGGACGATCTAGTGGTCGTTTCGCCAACACTTGTACAAAGCCTCCACTGGTGGACAAGAGGCAATCTATTCAAGGGGAAACCATTTTACGATCCCGAGATACAGGCAGTAGTCACGACGGACACATGCCTGACAGGATGGGGAGCTCACCATCTCCACCACACAGCTCAGGGTCTCTGGTCTCACACAGTGGCCAAGAATCACATCAACCTGCTAGAGCTTCTGGCAGTTTTCAGAGCACTTCAAGCGTTCGAGCCCCACCTACTGAACCTGTCGGTGCAGATCCGGACGGAGAGCACGACAGCCATTTTCTACCTGAACAAGCAAGGAGGGACTCGTTTGCCAAATCTGTCCAGACTTGCCCAGAAAATTTGGATATGGGCACTCAGACGGAACATCTTTCTGTCATCTCAACATGTTCCAGGGGATCTCAATTCTCTAGCGGACACTTTGAGCAGAGATCCCCTTCCGGAGGAACACGAATGGTGTCTACACAGAGAAATCATAGAAGATCTCTTCTCTCGGTGGGGTTTCCCCACTATAGACCTATTCATCACAAGCGAAAACAGACAGTGCCCAGGATTCGCATCCAGGTTTCCCCAACCAGACTCCCTGGGGAACACCCTGTGGATGAACTGGTCAGGGATGTTTGCGTACGCTTTTCCACCAACTCCTCTCATCAGGAAGGTGGTGAACAAGATGAACAGAGAGTCGATGACGCTCGTCCTAGTTGCTCCCATGTGGGCAAGGCAACCGTGGTTTCCACACCTACGCAGACTTTCGGTGTGCAATCCCATAAAACTCCTGGGCTGGTACAATCTTTTGTCCCAGCACCAAGGTCAGACGGTGCATCCTCTACCATGGCTCCTGAGGTCATAGAGTTTGGACATCTCAATTTACCACGGAGGTGTATGGACATTATGGACATCCTAAAAGAGTCTAGGAAACCAAACACGAGGCATTGCTACTTCGACAAATGGAAGAGATTTGTTATCTGGTGCCAGAATAAAGAAATCAACCCAGTTGATTGCACTCCTTCCACAATCGTGACATACATGCTCCACCTGCTGGACGCAGGGTTGGTTTTCAACTCACTAAAGGTACACCTGGCAGCACTGTCAGCGTACACCACCTCACATAGCAAAGTGTCGTGGTGGAAGGTACCCGTGGTTAAAGCTTTCATGGAGGGAGTAAAGAGACTTCATCCTCCCATATCTAACCCACCACCAGGATGGGACCTGAACGTGGTGCTATCTAAACTCATGGGCCCCCCTTTCGAGCCCATGCATAAGACAAGTCTCAAACACCTGACCTATAAGACTGCCTTCTTAGTAGCCATTACATCCATAAGAAGGGTCAGTGAAATTCAGGCTGTCCGTGCAGGATCCTTTCTTTACTATTCATAAGGATAAGCTGGTTTTACGGACACACCCTAGGTTCTCACCTAAGTTTATTTCTAAATTCCATGTAAACCAGTCCATCGAGCTTCCGGCTTTCTTCCAAAACCCACAAAGCTCGGCTGAGGTTAAACTACACACCCTAGATGTGCGTAGGGAGGTCCTTTACTATGTAAACAAGACCAGACCACTTAGGAAAACAGATCAACTGTTTGTCTCCGTAGCCACAGGCAAAGAGGGAGATCGCGTCTCTAAGAGTGCCATCTCCAAGTGGATTGTCAACTGTATCCTGTTGTGTTACTCTCTTTCTGACAAAACTTTGCCTTTTACGCCCAGAGCCCACTTGACAAGAGGCATTGGGGCCACTCTGGCTTTCATTGCGAATGTTCCCCTTGACACCATCTGCAAAGCAGCTACTTGGAGCTCTATTTACACTTTTACTCAGCACTACTGCATTGACGCCCATTCCAAGACGATACTCAAGTGGGACAAGCGGTTCTAAGACATTTATTTGCTCATGACCTTCTCAAATCCCACCTCCTAACATTGCTTGCTAATCTATGCACATCATGTGATCTAAGCAGATTCCACAAGCCTCAGAAGGTATACATTACTCACCGTAATCGTATTTCTGATGCTGGTATCTTAGATTTACATGCGACCCATCCTTCCTCCCCTCTGAGAGAAGGCGCATGGATGCTTGTAGTCTTACCTTATCTATCTTCTATCTGCTTGGATCATCTGTACTCACGCTACTCCTCATGCTACCTCATGTCAGAAAAAATACAATCTGAGGGTCCTAGACGCGTGAGGGATCATGGGTACAGTGGACGTCACACTAGGGATAGTATTACTGGCACGCCCTGTGTCGACGCCCATTTTCGAGTTTCGAAAAACAAACTGTACTACTCCGCAGCTTCCACTAGATGTCGGCCTATGCACAGCATGTGAATCTAAGCAGATACAAGCATCAGAAATACGATTACGGTGAATAATGTATCCCATGTCTTAGATGACCTCATCCTCAAGACACAGGCCTTTGTGGGACATCAACTCAACACCATCAACACACAGCGCCCTCTGCCAAAAATCTGAAGCATCTGAAGCTGGATATCGAATATCAAAGATGAGGAATATGTGGGAGGAACATCCAGTCGAAAAAACGTTACCAGGGATATAAGTAACTTGTTCTTCCATTGTAGTGTGAGGCCATAAGCCTTTATCTACCACGACAGCTCAACAGGGAGCCATTTGCCACCTCTCAAGGATGCAATAGCCTGGAGACAGTCCAACAGCATCCTAAGAGGTGAGCATTGACCTGAAAAAAGTTCATCCCTGTTCTTCAGAAATGCCGTCCTGTCTCTCCTTGGGGGAGGAGCACCAGTGCTTGCCATTCAACAGTAAGCTGAAGACCCATTTGGCTCCAGATGTCTCCTCTTTCACTGCAGAGCAAACCCCAAGCTCCCTGGACTCAGCTGTAGGGGCAGTGCATGGAACTGGGGCAAATTGAGCTGCATTTTGTTTTAGTGGTGTCAACATGTTAATGCTTTTGTGCAAGCCTAGAGTGCTCTGTGGCAACTCCTAAGAGGTAGTGCAACTGTGCATTGCTGACTCCTTTGCCAGTCTTTCTGTGGGTAAAAAACACCCTCCAACAGCTGCCAGGATGAATGGGGGGGGGGGCGTTTAACTAAGTGCTCTGCCATGATTGCCTATCTTAATGCAGTGCAAGGATAAAGGGAACACCATTTCCTTAACCACTCTTTTGGTAAACTTTGCTAGTTCCCTGGATGGCTCTGAATTGCCTGAGCGCTGGGCGTTCCTCAGATGGCACTGCCTCACAAATTTCAATACGATACTTGGCACCCCTTTCCAACTGCTTTTGAGGGCCCTTTGGCAGACCTCCCCGCCATAGTCTGACAACACAAATTAAGATGCAGTAGCGTTCCACCCAATGATATCTCCTGTAGTGCTGCCCTGGGGACCTTAAAAACACGTCTGGTTTCTTAAGGCCAGTACGTCGCCCTTCCTGACCTGCCCTTCTTCCATTAGTCCTTGAGCTGCTCACATGGGCTACTCGATTATGCTGCTGTACTTCGACCTTCACTGCAGCCCTCCTACTCACCTGTGCAGCTCACCGGAGTATGGTTGTTTTGCATGTTGGGGGACAGTGGATGTTCTGTCTTTAGCTTCTCCCACATCACAGCGCTGCTTACTTTTTTCCTTGTGGGTACTTGTCGCTCGTTGGTACTGTTACAAAGCAGTGTGATGCTTACAGTCACAGACCAGCCGTGAGACTCTTTGAGCAAGTTTGAGCTTTATATATACTATTTACAATATCCGTTACTCTTGATTCAGACACCAACACAGGCCTTCTTAATCTATACCAGCACATGCCTAAATGACACACTTCGAACATTCATCCAATCCGTGCACCAGCATTCTATCAGCTTTCAGGCATAGCCAACAGGACAAGACACTTTGTCCAAACGCAAGTCACATTTCCCTTCCTTACAGCCAATAAAGTACAAATCCAACAGAAGGCTTTTGGCTGTTCTAGTGAACATTTGAGGCAATCTGTGTATTGCTAATGCCAGGGAGGGTGTGGTCTTGGTTCGTTTGGACCTCTGTGCAGCATTTGATAATACCGGCCACCGTTTTCTACTCAAGTGACTGAAAGATGTTGCCGGATTAGGACTTTCTTTTCTAGGTTTGTTTCAAGAATGTCGGATTGATGATAATAAAAGCCAAATGTGGTCTTTCCATCTGAAAGGCTTTTGTGATAAATCAGACTCAGGAAGCAGAGATGAGGTCATGATTTTCAAGGTTTCTTTATTACGAAAGGCTTACCTGTTCCCTACTTCTAAGCAGATCTTTGCCCTAGTCTATATCGGCAAATAATAAAAAGTTTCCAGTTAGGATGTCTTACAATGGAAATCACTCCTCTGTCCTAAGCTTAACCTAACCCAAGTCTGTCCCTACCACGAACAAGAAAGGAACAACATGAATTCTGTCTGACCAATTCTGAGAGTTCTCCCCCTTCATATATTTGATCGTGGCTGGTGTCTGATCCCCTCCGAAGTGTATCTGCTGCATTTCAAAGAAAGTTCCTTCTGTAAACAATGTCTTTTTACTCCTGTGGTCCTGCAGAGTTATCACTAATCCCCAGCCTAAGGTCTCCCTCCATGTGGCCAGTGGAAAGCAGTCGCTACCTAATCCTAGCCCTGGTGGTGGTATTCTGAGGGGGAATCACATGGGAGGAGATGGCTGTAAGGGGAGAGTGGTGACTCCACAAGGAGAGAAGCGATATACTTCCCTTTATTATGAAGATCTATTCATTCTAGGGTTTTAAATGGCTTGCTGTCAATATTAAAAACCATCTGATTCTAAAACCCTGAGGAATAATATGTTTAAAGAAAAACTAATTTAGACTTCATGTAAATGTGGTGAAACTAAAGCACATGACAAATTTGGTATTTATGGTGTTTGTTATTGCAACTGTTCAACCAGGTGCTGTAAAATCCATTGAAACCTCCTTGGACTCAAAGTCCCAGAAATTCTCAAGTACTGTGACAAGGAAGAGGAGCGAGGAGTTCATGTGGAGGAAATGTGACCTTGTGAACAATGTGCAGTCTAGTTGTCCCACATCTAATCGGCTGCGCTGGACTTTGAAAATCCCAAATTACCAGCAGCTGATGGAACGTCGGTGAGAGAAGGCAGGTTGCCGAGTGTGCAGAGCAAGGAAGCGTGACCAGTGACGGAACGAATCCTATGAATGACTGTAGGAAGAGAAGCTGTCCAGAAGTCAGCTGGCGGTGTTCAGAACCGGAGGAGAGAAGCTTTGTGCGAGAGAGAGCAGATGGTGTGCGGCAGAGCTGTGTACAGAGACATGGTCCTGCAAAGCTCTGCTGGTCTTGGCAGCGAAAGCTGGAAGAGGCGACGCAGAGACCTAATGGGACTCTGCAATAATGGGAAGCTGGCCCCCCACAAGCACTTCTCAACCGCCGCATGAAGAACCAGTGAGTGAGCCTTATAGCGAAAGCAGCCCCGGAATATGCGGATATGCCGCAAAGCATAATAAAAGTACTTTTGAATATCGACCGACTAGAACTAAATGGAGAAGGTGAATGTGCTGCAATTCTCCTGACATGAGATGTCGGTTGGGGGAAACCTGGGACAGGCATTGCCTAAGCCAAAAGACATTGTCAGAAGTACAACATGGGTAAATATTGTGCAATTCTCCTGCCTTAAGAGGTCAGTTGGGAGAAATATGGAACAAGCATTGCCAAGAGTCATGAGAGATTGAAAGAGAGGTTTAAAGTCAAACCTTGAGCAAACCCTAAGATATTGAATATCGGTTTGGGAGAAATTGGTACAAGTAACAGTTGAAGTTAACAGAAGTCTGCTAGTAAAGAAGCACAGTTGTGTGATACTTAAAGAGAAAGCGAATGTGCAGAGAAGCCTGATAAGGATATCAGGTGGTGAAACCTTTTTGGACAAGGCTACCTGGCAGGAGAGTACACCAGTAGATCTAAGTGAGCCAAAAGGGGACATTCCTGGCAGGAGAGTTGACCAGGATATCGAGGGTTTTCAGTTGATGTGTTTCCTGGATACTGGAGTGTACTAGGAAGCTTGCTTTGAATTGGTATGGGGAAAAGAGACCTGGTCATATTAAGTTCTTGTTTCCTTTGAACATTGTGTCAACCAGAAACTTTGAAAAGACTTGCCTTTTGCCATACTTAAATCTCTGTTATGAATTTGTTTTACCACTCTGAAATATTAGGAGAGACTTCCTCTTTTCCAAATCAGTAGCATGGAAGTAACATTTATTTTGTCTTCCTGAGCAGGATGTTGGGCAAAGGAGACATTTGTAATGCAGTTAAGAGACTGGTTTGGGCACAAAACATTGTGAATAGTTTACCTGAAATAATCCAAGGGAAGGGAGCCAATTTTTGGATACAATTCGTATTTTTGTTGAAGTTCTATGTTTCAATTATTGCACTTTTCTGTTGAGTCAAACTTTGAAATATTTACCTTGTAAATTGTGTTTGTATGTATTGGTGTGAGGGTCAGATTGAGTTTGGACACAAGGTCATCTTGCTTTCGTTTTAGTTTCATAGGAAGGGACACTGTTGTTAGGATAGGGAAAGCTAGGTCTTTATCCAAACCCCTTTATGTTAATAAAACAGCTAATGTTGAGAATGATACCATGTGCTTGGGTTTACACTTCCAAGTTCCAAGTTTCAGCTTCTTTTTTTACTCCCTGTTCAGGGCGTTGCTTCATGGTACTCCACCATGGGCTATTGATGTTTTCACCCACGCGTGGGATATAGTTTTTATTCTTCCTGCTTGGGCTTGTAGTATTTTTCACCCTCTTTTGGGGCATTTAGACTTCTACACATTTCTCTTATAGCTTTGCTTTATTTCTTAATTAGAATTTCTTGAACTTGACTGAGACGAGCATGCATACTCACATAAAGATTCTCATTCACTTCAGGTGCTGTAAATTATATACTTCATTTATCTTGACTGGGACGGATAGGAGAACTCCCATAAAGATCCTTATTTGCTTCTCTGGCTTTAAATATTATATTCTCATTATCTTGATTGGGACGAAAATTAGTAGTCCCATTACAGTTCTTATTCACTTCTCTGGCTTTCAATCTTCTAGTCCTGTTATCTTGACTGGGACGAGTAGGAGTAGTCTCATAATAATTCTCAGTCTACCTCCCGGGTCTCCTTTTTTCCCTGTTACCTGTCAGGATAATGTCACAGGGTTTCTTTTTGTTCTGTGCAGGTTCTCTTCTTCGCCTGTCCGGCTTTCTTTATTTCTTCAATGTGTCATTCTCCTTATCTTTCTTTAGCATGGTCATCCTGTGTTTCAGATATCTGGATGTTTCATCATAGTTGTTTTGCCATAGTTTTTGAGGCCGGCGGTCCACCACAAGATCCTTGTGGTCATGGCACCACTCTTCATTTCTCGCTCTCTCCAACTTGCAGGACACTGTGTGTCTAGCTCTCGAGTTTCGGTGCGGAAGCTGGCTTTCTCGACTTCAGTCTCCTCCCATCCCTGGTACTACGTAGCCGTGGGCCTTCCCAGCTACCTCTGTGTCTGTCTCCTGGCTGCAGCTTCTCTTCATGTTGCTCCATCCCCTTTCTCTGTTACAGGGGATTTTCCATTTATTGTGTCAGTTTTTTTTCTTTTTTTAAAAACATTATTTAATACCTGGTGAGCAAGCAATACATGTATCAGAATTAAAGTGTCCATACAGTCTGTGGCAACATCAACACAATCAAGCACATATCGAGGTATTAGGCAAGCTATGCACTGTACGCTACAATTAAAAAATAAAGGAGCTGCCTTTTTTTGCCAAGTATGTACGAAGTCCTGCCATATGTCCTTTGGTTGGCAACTACTAGGCACTGGTGAGACATACAGTTCTTAATTGTTGTTGGCCCATGTGATGACATTCAGCCAGTTTACCAGTAGTCGTGGCTCCTTCCAGGTCCTCAGTAAAATGGCCCTTTTAACCAACACTAGGCCTAAATTAAGAAATCTCTGGAAAATCAGCATTTTCCCTTTATTCCCAAACAGGCAGCCCCGTGCTGTAAGATGCAGTTGTCTGCCCAGTATTTCTTCCAACTCCTGGTTTACCTTTGACCAATAGTCTCTCAGCCTGGGGCAGCCCCACAGCATATTTATTAATGTAGCCAGTGTGTTTTGATATCTGGGGCATTCCTTGGTCAGGTCAGACCGGAACTGATTGAGCTTGGCCTTAGTAAAATACAGTCTATTAAGAACCTTAAATTTTATTAAACAATATTTTGAGTTAAGTGACACCCTTTTTGTCAACATACATTTATTTTCCACTGCACATCTGAAACGTCCTTACCCAGACCAGTGCTCCACTTCTCCCTAATATTAGTACCCACCCTAGTTTTCACTATTTGAGCCAGTTTATAGAGCATAGATATACAGTTCCTGGATACCGTGGTGGACATAACATACGCCAGACAAACCTGCAGGGTGGGTTCTGCCAGATATACTAGCCAACATGTCGCGATAGCTGCTCGCAACCTAAAATAGTTGAATCGTAATGGAGAGTCCCCAGTATGCATCTTAATATCCTTCCATGCCACAACAAAGGTCCCCAATTGTAGTCATGTGAGTTCTTCTCCAGGCCAGCTCCAGCGCCCTGTCGGTAGTGGGCGCCAAAGCCGACAGCCCCAGAGTGGGAGGCGCTTGTCATATGGAGCTACTATGTCCAGTTGCATATTCAACTTTCTCCATGCCTCCCTGGTGTCTCCCCCACTGGGTCAAACGGGTGTGAAGGACAATATGCATTGCCTGCCAGCAAAAGCAGCAAGGGTTCGGGATCCGCTTGCAACTGCTCCAACCCGACTTGCGGCGGTAGTGCGTGTGGGAAATGAGGCAGAAAACATGGAGCCGATGCGCAGCCATCTTAGATATTCACTTCCATTTACCGCAATGAAACAGTAATGAAAGCCTACGTTTTTCTGGGATCAGCCAGTCGATGTGTATTTCTGCTGTGAAGACAAGGTCACATATTTGTCAGATGACCAAGCCGCAGAGAATAGTTATTGTATTGTCCGCTGAAGAACAAGCTGGAAACGGAGTCGGAGCCCTCTGCAAGTGCAGTGATAAGGTATAGTGGTAACAACATCAAGGAGGGAAGATGAGGGTTTTCCACTTCGAGCTGGAATATTCCTCTTTTGTGCTTTATGCTTATTGTCTGCTCTTCGGCCGAGGGCAGCCTGGTAACCCATGAGGGGCAGGGATCGAAAGCAGCCCCATAAAACACTAGATTTGCCTCTTGGAATAGTTAGTTAGAATTTGGACACTGGGTGATGCAGTCTCATGAGAGGGAGTACGATCAATCTTTTTGCCTACATGCTGTGGGACTAAGCAGTGTCGTAGTGGCCGAGATTAAGGTGTCTTCTGTGGCGATCATAACGGTGATGCATTTTTTCTTTGTCTATATATAACAGATTGTGTCTATTTTTTCTTTCTGTATGTTATAAATGATTAAAGGGACTGTAACTCGCCATTTTTTTTTATAACTATAACAAACATGTTATGTGTAATTCTTTGCCTATCTGGGTCCAATAACTAATTTTGCAAGGGTCAGGAGAACTTGAGAACGCGATCTCCACATCTGGCCAAGATAAAGCAAAACAGCGGCACAGCTGTGCGTTTACCCACTCAGTGTTGCGTGTTGAATCTGTGCTGCCAGGTAGTAGAGCTCGAAGTCCAGAGCCGCCAGTGCCTCCACCTCGTTGGGGTGTGCCAAGCGCTCCCACGTCATAAGGACCGATTCCCCTGCCCAAACAAAAGAGCATGCTCTTATTTAGCTCCACAAAAAATGGATGGCCTGGCCATAATGTAATATTATGAAACATATATAATGACTTGGGTAGTATAACCATCTTTATCAGCGACAGCCTCCCAACAAAAGACAATGGGAGCTTCCCTTATTTCTGGAACTTAACCGGCAGTCCAGATAAGTAAGATCTATAATTCAATTTATTGTCTGTGTGGCCGACCTGGCAACGCTGATCCATAGATATCGTAAACTGTGCGTGCGTAAACCCACGTAAGTCCCGCCATATTGGAAGACATCTGAGTAGCTGCGGTCAGGGGAAATATCTCTGACTTGCTAGTATTTAGGTGGTACCTAGAATATTTGCCAAACTCCAAGACCACCCTCAATACCCATTTCAGATCTGCCTCGGAATTTCTTATATATAAAAGGATATCATCGGCATGCGAAGATATCATTTCGAGTCTTCCATCCAGTCATATACTTGCCCTCCCCCGCCCCCATGCTTGTCTCGAATCCGGCCAACTAGCGGCTCAATATTTAGTGTGAAAAGCAAGGGTGATAGAGGGCATCCTTGCCTGGTGCTCCCCCAAGCTGCAGCACCGGGGACAGTCTTCCATTTACTCGCACACCGGTTGCATATATAGTAGTTTAACCCATACAACAAAGTGGGGCTCAAAACCATAGTTAGTCAAAACCTTACATGAACGGCCACGATATTGTATCAAAAGCCTTCAGCAAATCTAGAGATACCGCCAGTGCCTGCGTGTCCGCCGAAAGACTTGCTAAAACATTGTACAATCTCCTTATGTTATCTGCCGTCCAGCGCCCCAGTATAAAACCGGATTGATCCAGGTGCACCATGTGGGACATAAGGGGAGACAACCTGGTCACGAGGACCGTAACAAATATTTTGATATCCTTATTTATAAGGAATTACGTTTTATACGATCCGCCACCTTATCCGGTTTAAGTAACATTATGATAATGGCTTTGCGTATAGTTTCGCATAGTACGCTTTCCAGGAGCACCTCCTCTCAGATCTGCAACATATATGGGGCCAACACATCTCTAAATCATTGATAGAACTCAGCGCAATATCCATCAGAGCCCGGCACCTTGCCGTTGGGAAGGGCCAGAATGGCATCTACCATCTCCACTACTGTCAATAGTTCTTCCTGTGCTGCACTAGTTTCTCTGGGCAGCAAGGTAGTTTTGGGATCTCTTCCAGGTATTGTTCCATCTCACCATCGGAGACTGAGCCCTTCGGTTGATACAGAATAGAATTGATAAAGCACATCAATGATGTCCTCGTTGTGGGCTACAGAACTGTCTCGCCTGTTTACATGAGATGTGTGTGCTCCCTGTTTCAAACCTGATGGTATGGGCCCGCAAGCGCCCGGGCCCATCTGACTCTCCATATCTCCTTTGGGCCACTGATCTGTCAAAGTATCCCAACTCCCTGTCCAATGCTTTTCTAAACCTGTCTAATTCGGCCTCAATCTCCTGTCACAGCACTGCATAGGGAGTTAGTGTATGTTGCTGTTGCAGCACTGAGAGTTTGGCTCATGTTTGTCCATTTCCCCCCGGATGATCTTCAATATGCTGAATTCAGTAGCCAGCGCTATCCTGCGAATATATGCCTTGAATGCCTGCCAGAGTGAAGCAACCGATTCTACATTGATATCGAAATAAGAGGATATATGTTCACGTTATTTCAAAGAAAAGACTGGATCCTGCAGAGACGCTGGTTTAAAATGCCATCGGGCACGTTATGTGCCCCCGGGAAACAGCCGGATAGACAGCACGATCGGAGAGTGATCCGACAGGGATCTCAGGAATATTAGACAACTTTCCAGCCGACCAAGGAATGCTCTCGATACCAACCAGGTGTGAATTCGGGAATGTGCATCGTGGACAGTCGAGTAGAACGAATACGAATATTCCCTTTTCCCAGGGTTCAGTGAGCACCACACATCAAGTAACTCTAATGATGTTGTATGCAACAGAATCATCTGTGTCGCCCTAGTAAGGTTCCTGGATGTGTCAGTAGATCGGTCGACAGACGTGCACAATATCTCATTTAGATCCCCACTACAAACTATCAATACTAAAGAGTATCTAGTACACTAGCCAAATATCTCGTCAAAGAAATCTGGGTCGTCTATATTGGGTCCATATATATTCACTTAAAGGACTTCTCATCCACACAGTATGCTGTGACACCATCGGCACCCCGTGCGCCTGCCTCACCCATCGTTACACTTCAGCAGCAGAGATGTTACAGGCCAATCCAGGGCAGCACTCAGGTTGTTTGCTGCTTCATCCACTGCCAGCAACACAGTGCGCACATCGTAGGGACACCCAGCCCCTCACTGCTTCTGGAGTCACAGCAACCCGCTCCAGCCTCGATGCAGCTTTGAACAGCCACCGAGTGCAGCAAGCGTTCAACAGTTGTCTCCGCTCCTCCCGATGGCACCAGGTAGGCCAGGCGGCATGGCTGACCGGGTCGGCCGTAGGGCAGGCAGTCCACCTCTCTCCACGCCCCTGACACCGTGGGACTCCCTGGGATCAGACCACAGGGGATTCCATATCAGCGTGGCTGAATCACTCGCCCATGGTTCCTCTCAATGAGCTAGGTTGGGCACAGGTTAGCTCACCCGCACTCCCCCTTCCCTATGGCTCGATTAGTAGTGTCGGGCTGGTATGCAGGTGTAAAAAGTGCCTGCGTTGCACTGAGCTATACCACACCCACCCCCCCTGTGACAGTTTCTTGCTGACAGTAACACATACTTGTTCCCTCTTCATACAAGTCCTTGCAGGTCATGTCTAAAGAGTTAATGTTGGGATGTTCTTTAAGGAGTTCCTCAGAGGGATGGGAGTCCTCGTCCCCACTGGGGAGTCTCTACCACTGAGGGCACACTTGCCTCTACCACAGGGAGGGTATTGCGAAGTGGGCTCACTTCCCTAGCCCCTCGGCAAGGGTATCCCCCTCAGGGAGTACGGACTAATTCCCTCGATTCTTCACAGAAGCCATTCATTGGTTACCCTAGTCTCCCCCTGAAAGTACTGCTAAAAAGTTAGAGAATATATTAACGCACTCACTCCCATGATTACTCGCCTCCAACCAACACCAATGATACATTCAAGCTCAGTATTTTAGAAGCAATGTATGGCATCTCACTGAAAGCCTAGCTCAGTGCATTGATTTGAAAGCAAACGCCTCAAAGTATTTTTGAGGTATTTCCCCTGAAGCCATGACATAGAATTTTAGTTTTAATTTGCATTGTATTATTCCTTTTTTTTGCCAAAAAGAAAGAATCCCTAGTTATTCTCCTTTGTCCTTACTGAACTCGTCCCTGGCCCTTAATTAATTTTTCATGATTTGTTTTAATTCCCTCTTGTTTTTTTGTTTGTATGCCCTATTCCCCCTTACAAACAAAAGGGAATGCCTCTTGGTTGACAACCTGAATGGGAACTGATTTGGTAGAATAAGTGTAAATTATGTTTCTGAGGTAGTATTTTGTGAACTAAAATGTTAAAGAATAGGACAAAAAAAATGATACAATTAGATGTAGATTCATCAGGGCTAATGTACATAACATTCATGTTTTGGATACATTCTAGTAGCATTTCAACTTTTGATAATCCATAGCCTGATTTGCCCGGGGGAACCACGCAGCTGATAGATCGACAATACATATAAGAACAAAAAGATACATTCATACAAATATAATTAAAGTGTATATGCAGAAGCATATCTCTGCAGCAATGTACAGTATATTTAGAGAAACTTAAAACCCTAAAAGTGCAAAGAATAACAACACTAAATGAACAACTAAGTTCCTTCAGATTTATTTTCGAGTGGGTTGCTAATGTCGACTGGTTTCAGCTAGGCCGAGGCCCTCCGTGAATAGGTCTAGCATTCTTGAGGATCCATAATTGACGGGTGATGATTATTACAAATCAGTTTTGAACTAGGGGGCAACGTCAAAGGGCTTGTGCCTAAAGGTAATATTAATCAAGGCTACATGGGCAGTACATGGAGAAACTGGGGTGCCACAGTATTCGGGGTTAGATATTCTACTTTATTAAAAGAACACTTGTTGAATCAAAAGGGGGATCCTGACTCTTACAGAAAGCTGTTCAAATTTTGTAAAATTGGAGTTAAAATAGTGATAACATTGTAAATGCAAAATTAGCAGTTAAAAATGTCTTGGTATTGCCACTGTACCAGTAACTTCATGCACACTATTTACATTCAATTATGTTCGAGTCCACATTCCTCCAAGGGTGGCTAAATGATGCTCACCCATGTATCTTTTCCTCCATTATATTTCCAGTTCATCACTAATGGCTTCCGACTCTCACAGGGCATCTCTAGTACATCGCCAATGTAACTCTGGTCCATCAGGAGTGCTGTGCCCGATCTATCAAAACCACACTCTACTCCATCACCAGTGTCAGTGTACCTTCACCAATGTGTCTTCCTTCTGCTCCCTTTCCTGCCTCCCACCGTTCACTCTTCAGCACAAGGCTTGCAATGCACCATTGAACCCCAATGATCAGAGCTTGGTTAAAAATGGAAATCACTTGCCTTCTTAATAAGTAACGGAAGACTGGATGCAAATGCATTTCTTTACCGCTGGTGATGTCTATTAAAGTTTTAACTTGTCATTTTATTTTCTCTTTGCAGAAAATATGGGATGTATACACTCCTTAAGGAAAGGTAACCAGCAAGAAGATGGGGCGAATAAGACTGAACCAGTACGTAAACCTGAGAAAACTATTTATGTCAGAGATCCAACAGCAGGCAATTCATCAAAAAGGCCAGTAAGTAGATGGTGAAATGGGAGAAATCCCTGCAGCAAGGTTAAGGCATGACTGGCACCATTCGACTCCCTGAACCCAAACACATGCACACAAGAGAACAATGAGCATGGCTTGCAGGGACACTTGCTCCATGCTGTAGAACTGAATTCTACCCTTCTGACATTCCAAAATGATCAAGCAAGAAGCTTCCATTTGATTTGGCCAAAATGCTTCCAATTTTTCTTTTGGTTCATAATACTAATAAACAAAATATTGTACCCCAGAACAATAGGGTGAAATTTAGCTTGGAAAGATTCATCATCTTCAGGCTTTTCTTACTCCACATACCTGCAACACGCAGTTGGCACATTTAAAGACCCCTTCACCTCATAGAGTGGATTAGCAGATTAGTCTGTGTCCTTTCAGGCGCCCTGTTCCAGTGCAAGTTTTCTTTTTTACTAGCCAGTATAATCGGGAACTTTAGTCCAATTGATTAATGTGAAGTCCGTTAAAACTGCAACTTCCAGAATGTATCCGACTTCTAAATGAAAACCTAGCACTAGAGCTTGGTGGTGTAATTGAAATGGAGTCAAGTTTGTCTAATTTTAGGAATCCCGTGCATTGGTTAATGCAAAGAAGCTCCAATTCGCTAAAATGTGGGAAAGTGCTGGACAGTGGTTGAACTGTGGAGGGTTTTGACCCATGTGGAATCATTAGACGGGGTAAATGTGGGGATTAAGCTGTCGCTGCCCATCATTTTACCCCAGAACAAAAATAAATCATTGGAGTGGGTAAAGATGGGGATGCGCTGTCGCCGCCCATCATTTCATCCCAGAATCCAGGAGAGCTGCGCAGTTGTGCGCACACCAAAATGGTTACCTAACTTGCCACCCACCAGTGTAAAGAAAGGTCTTTGTTAACAAAATCCACTGTTACTGATGTCAAAAAGTTGCTGAAATCGTGACTCATTGGACCACTTTAAAGATTCAACCTTTTTGTGGGGTTCCACATAACCATCTTACTGTAAGGAGCCCCATCAAAACAATGTTAAGCAAGGATTTACTACCATGTAAGAACCATTCCTGTTTAGAATGCATTAATCCAAGAAAGATCCCAAAATTGCATGCAGTACCAACAAAATCCTGAGGGTGGCGCTGGCGGTCTAAACTCTGACAGGAGAGCTGTCTTGCAAAACTGTCTAGTGCAAAGAAAGGGGTCTCATTTCATCAAAAGTTCAAAGGGGTTGCCTGTCCTGAGAACTCTTGACACTTCAGAACTCAACACAAGAAGCCAGGAAATCACAGGGTTCTGTTAATTAAATGCAAAGTGGCTCCCTGGCCTCCTGATGTCAGCTTCCCAGAGACCACACAATGGCCCCTCTCCTCTGAAAGGAATATGTTGATTTTTACTGTTTTACTGTCAACAAAGGCCTGCCTGCCAGAAGACATGTGACTGACCCACCCAAGTCTTGGAGGTGGACTCCAACACTCTGAGGACTGAATTGAAAGTAAAATATATATTTTACAATAACACTGATAACTCTTTGTAATCAAATGACAGAAATGTATAACTTTGAGAGACTTAATTTAAAAAATGTACCTTTAATTCAAGCCCAAACTCCAAATTGTGGGATATTCTGGGACAAAACCCTGCTGTTTATTAATATTACAGACTCCCTGTTTCAGCTAGACAAACGAAAATGCATTGGTATGTGGGTAGATATGTGAGGAACAGTTGTATAAAATTT
Organism: Ambystoma mexicanum; assembly: GCF_040938575.1. Classification (NCBI taxonomy): domain Eukaryota; kingdom Metazoa; phylum Chordata; class Amphibia; order Caudata; family Ambystomatidae; genus Ambystoma; species Ambystoma mexicanum. Next base: position 594,179,858 of record NC_090933.1, read on the forward strand.
AATGAAGATCCAATGTTGTTTAGCATATTAAAAAGTGCTAAAAGTTGCCATTTCTGAATGCAAGCTCTTAGAAACAGCAGATTTGGGACAGAGTATACCTCATGCGATATGTGACATGGGTATGTAATTTCAAACAACTGTGTAACTGTGAAATATGTATTTTGATCATATATAGATTTGGGTGCACAGATGACAGGGGAGTTTTTTCAAGAGATCATAAATGGCTGACATCACTCTGACACAACTTAGCTCCCCCAATCAGGGGAGAAATGAAAGCTGGACCAATGACAAGTGAGAGGGGCAAGTTTAGTTATGACCAACACACACACCCACTTGCAGAACATATAAATGGACCACTGAAACTTAGGTAGAGACATTCATTTCCATCTGCAGCGGGACGCTCTGCCGGAAAAATCCATACTTACCTCCATCAACCTTCAAGGAGCCAACACTTAGACTCCAAGATAAACAGAGACTACAGAACCTTAACCAAAAAGGCCACTGCCAGCAAGAGTATTTGTCAACAGGCCTGAAAATCTTTTTGCAACTGAACTCTTCAGACAGCCGGCTGACGCCGTCTGAATTTTGCCAAGAACTTTTGCAAGAACCCGGTGACAGAAATATCCAAAGAGAAGGCAGGACCCGACCCAGAGAACCGGTGCCTAGCAGAGACCAGGCCATTGTATCCAGAGTGCTGACCCCGATGCTGTGAGCAGTTCCAGAGGCCAGGCGCTGTGAGCGGAACTCGGGAAGACCTGACCAGACTGAAGTCCGTGACCAAGTCGCTTTCCGGTTCAAAATCTCTTGTGAGTACTCAGCAAAACTCAGAACACATCTCTTAGTTAAAATCATATAATTCAATCCATTTTTAATCTAAGTAGAACTGCAGCTTAGCAATTGTGTTATTCTGCCATCATTTTTAAAGCTGAAAAAGTGTTGCGTTTAAAATTTGCAAAACCAAAAACGACCTTCACTAAATCGCTCATATCTCCGCGACCGTTTGTCTTAGAGACTTGCAGTAACTTTCATCTGAAAGCTTAGAATCTTAGCTTTTAATCGCACCAAGAACCACATTCCTACCCCTTATAGTTTTACCGCAATCGCGGAACACGCATTCGCGAATTTTGCCGCGATTTGCAAATTTCTTCACGTGTAAAAATCTGCTGCTGCTTGCCTTCCATTTGCCAGAAATTCGTTTAACCTGCTAATCATCCCTGAATCATTGCTAGTGTGAGCCTGGACTAATATTAACTAGATACCACTCACCCTGAACTTCTAGAGGGAATTAAAAGCAAATTTAGCATATTTTTCACTCCATTGCCAGCACATATAAAAGCATTTTGCCTGTGTTTTCAACGTCTGTAGTCTAAGTTGCTGGGTAAACTGAATCACATTTAATTGCATTTCTGAGAACTGTGTGCCTTCCTTCCATTTCCTTGCATTGCATAAAAGGGGGGGTGAATTGTACAAGAAAGTGATTACATTGTTTTTGCTGAAATCCTATCAAGTTATTTTCTGTACTGCATTTCATTCCACATTGAATCCATTGGAAACCATAAAAGTATTGTTGCTATCTTATCCATTTCATGTCAACTCCTTAGTGATTATCAAGAAGTGTGCTAGTGCCAGATTCTCTGTTGTTAATCTTTATCATACCAGATTAAGTGTGATATCCAATTATTAATTTATTATAAAGCGTGATATAGATATATATTGCTTTAGTTATCAAATAAACCTTTAAACTTGCAAAACAGAACTACTTCTTGGCTCAGTGGGGTCAGGAGGATTTCAAGAGAGGGGTGTTATATAGGGGTAGTCATCCAGAACGCATGAACTGGACATAAAGTTATATCAATAAGGGTTTTCATTCAGTATTATAGACTAGGCGTTGACTTAGCTGTAGTGTTGAATTGAATCCTCTTACAAATTGGGGGCTCGTGCTGGACGTTTGGGTTAGATCTACCATTTGTGCAGATTAATACAGCGTGCCAGCTGACCAGATACACATATCCGGTCGGATCACCACGCTGTGTTACGCTGTAAAGCACTCCTCATAGGAACGCTCTAAGAAAAAGGTCTGTTTTGCAAAAATAAAATACAAATTTCTGTAAGTCAGGACAGAGACCAATCTCTAGAATGACGACCTTAGTAGACATGAAAATAGCCAGAGAGCACCTCTTACATAAACTATTTGTGAGAGGTGAATGGACTGAACAGGGCCAGGATGCCTGGTTGCAGGCCATCACGCGACAGGTCACTGAAACAGGGTCAGACCTATGGAGAGATCAGGGTCCATTACATGTGGCCCTGAGTGAACTATATATGGCTCCTAAAGCCAAAGATGAACACAATAAGATTGCCAGGATAGCAGCACACCTGTACCTATATATGGGAGACATGCAGGATAAATGCACTGAAAGCCAAGATCTGGCAAATAGGCAACAGATAGCAGTAGAGAAGGCTCGATCTGATCTGGCCTCTTCTGAGCAGAGGCTGCAGAGGAGCCAGGAGTCAGAAAATGATAGTAGGCAATATATCATTAAAATAAGAGGATATGGGCATCCTACAACAGGAAAAGACAGACCAGGATACCAGATTTCTGGCCCTGCAGAAGGAGCACCAAGACAGTTTGGATTCCTTACTGCAGAGCCAGAAAAAGCTGGAGCAACAGATCAATTTCAACAGGGCATGCACAGAGCAGGTAGCCACCCTGCAAATCCAACTAGACAGAGAGAAAGAGGAGAGCAATAAACTGATCCTGAAAGACCTGGATACCCAGGCAGAGTTTGATCAGGAGCGCCAGAAAGCCGGTGCCTTCCAAAGGCAAAGGGACGACCTGGCGGCACAGATGCAGGCTCTTAGTCAGGAAAGAGACACTTTAGGCCAGGAAGTCTGCCACTTAAAAAAGGAAATGGAAGAAAATCACCTGGCCCTCCAGGGGCTGGGTGACCTCCAAAAAGAAAACCAGAACTTGGTAGAGCACACCAGAAGGGTGGAAGATGCTCTGGCAAGAAAGGAGCAGGCCAGTAGGGATGGGACTCAGGAGGTAAACCTCCTGCAGCAAAGACTGGCCCAGTTCTCCAGGACCAACCAGGAAGCACAGAGGGAAAATGAGGCCCTCTGTCAACACAATGATAGGCTCCAACAACAGGTAGCGATGCAGGAGAGACTGATAGTCTAGTAAGGCCTTGACTGAGGAACTGAAAGCACAAATGCAGGCTCTTGCATTGCAACAGGGAGCAGGGGCGGATAGAGATGAGGTCCGCTGGGAAAGAGCGACTCCTGACCATAACCTCAGGAGCCCTAACACCAGGGGCCTTCATCTCTCCCAGTCCCTGGACTCTACCACCCCCATGTCCCCTGGCGCACATGAGCACAGGGCCACAGGGATGGCAGATTACTATCCAGCTAAAAGTATGGGGCTCATAGGCCAGTACCACTCAGGAATGGAGGGGTGGGCATCCGGGTATGGGCACCCAAGTACAGTACAGTTCAGTGGGGAACCCCAGGAGAGTAGGCCCCTTAAGGGCATCCTGAAAACCTCTGCCCAGTTAGGTCAGTGGGGGGGGGGTACCCAGCAAATCCTGGCAGCAAGGAGGGATCTGAGGACTCCTCTGAGCACCACAGGAAACAGGAGACCAGGTCCCCACATTCTGCCAGCCATTCCCAGGCTCGCAGAATCCGGGAAAACCTGGAAGAACAGACAGGAACCTCTGGGAGCAGTGCCTCTGAGTCAGAGGATGAATGGACAAGGGTTACCCGAACCAAAAAGGCCAATAAGGCAAAAAGGGCCTTGCTTAAGGACCCCTTAAAGCAGATTAAGGCGATCAGGAGCGTCATCACGCCTTACCATAAGAACGCTAAGTATTCTGTTTGGGAGCACTTAGAGTTGTTTGAGCAAATGATGGAGACTTTCCATTTGAAGGACAGCCAAAGCTGTATTCGATATGTAAAGTGGACCTTCTCCCCGGAATACTCCAGTTTCTTTGCGGGGCTGGAGGACCAAAATCATTTAAGATGGTCCACCTATAAGGCGGCCATCTTGAAACACTTTTCTGTTCAGACATCCTCAAGAGGCTCGCAAGGCAGCCTACAATTTGCAATGTGGGGAGGATCAGGCCCCACAAGAATTTGTGCAAGAACTGAAACGTGCTTTTGCGCAGACCACCAGAAGGGTGCGCACAGACAGTAGAGAATTCATCAATACATTTTTCATGCCTTGCCCAAATACATAATGACCCAGCTCGTGAGGGATTTTCACGAGAAAAGATCTTTAGACTGGGTCATTGAACAGGCTACCCGGATCTATGAGGTGCAGAAACCGGTAGATAGCAAAAGTAATGCCCAGAAAAACCCCAAAGCCAACAGCACCCCTGCTGCTGCCAAGGTGGCAGAGGTAAAGGTCACCCCCGTTTTGGATTTGGAGATGGGGGGGCCTAAAAACCTACCTGCACCTAATAATGCTAGGCCCAGGAGGTCCTCGGGTCAGTCACAGACAGGGAGCCAAGGAGGCAGCCCCACAAATGGGGTCCCTCGCTCTCCTGATTATGTAAGTCCCCGTTACAAGGGAAATCGACCCATCCTGGGTTATGTGTGGACTCCTCCAGCCCAAGGGGGGGGATCCAGCCAAGCACCTAACCCAGGGAACTTTCCTCCTAACTTCCCACCGGAGGGCAGAAATTCTCCGAATCCTGGGCAGAACTTTTTCCCCAGGTATCCACCCGATTTCCAGCCCCAAAATCCTCCACCCTTCTTTCCCCAATTCCCTGAGCCCAGACAACCTAATCCGGGAGAGGGGAGGCCAAGGGTGGAGGGGTACCCAAATCTTCCCAAACCGGGGTATTACCAGAGGAGGGACAGCTACCCTTCCCGGGATCAGCCCAGGGGAGAAAACAGGGCCCCGTATCAGCCTGAGCGGGTTTCCCAGTTAGAGCGCCAGGTTCAAAACATGGCGCGGGATCTGGGTCACATACTGAGGGCTCAGCAGAACCCTCAGATCGGCATGCCGGCGCAGAACACACCCAACTCTGGACCTGGTGCTCCAGAACAATGACGGGAGCAGCACCCCGATAACTCACCGGTTCCCAGGGAGGAGGCACAAGGGGAAGGGGGGTGTAAAGCCTTGGAGGAAGCTTCCTTCCTCACTTGTAAACAGCCCCTGGAAACCCAGGAACCGGAAACAAAATCTCTTGCCCCTGAAAGTCTGTCTCCTAAGGAGCAGAGGAGGAGTAGGAGAAACAAAAGACCCAAACAGACTCAGTTTGAGGAGGAGGTACAGATCTTCTAATTTGAGGGAGAGGGATCCTCAGAGGATCCTGGGGAAATTATCTTCTCCTTCAGAGAGGGGGGAACTTCTCCCAAAGAAAAATGGGTCCCAAGGGATGCAAATCCAGACTGGGGAGAGGTGGAGACTGAGCTACCGCCGCCCACCATCTCATCCCAGAACCAACAGCAAGAAAATCCCCTCGTTCAAACCCATCCTGGTGACTGCCTCCAAAAAGGGGGGGGCGGCCCAGAACCAGAGCCAGGGGAACCCACAATGGCTCTGATCTCCAGTTGCCAACTTTTTCTTTCAGATTCCCAAGGCTCTCCACAGAATTCTGCCCAAATTTCTTCTCTTGCAATGTCCAAAACCAGAAAGTTAGCCCACCAGTTGTCCAAAAATGTGCATTATCTGTGCCCCCTTGAGGAGAAGGAGGGAAGATACTATGCCCCGGTACAAGTACAGGGGCAGGGTACAATTTTGGCACTGGTGGACACTGGATCTCAAGCCACCCTTCTGTCCAGAAGGGCCTTTGATGAACTGAATGCAGGAAGGGGAGGGAATTACCAAATTCCTCTCACCTCACTTCCTGGACAACTCCAGAACTTTGACGGGAAGGAAATTCCCGTCGAGGGGACGGCAGATTTGGACATTAAGATCGGGCGACACAAGGTGAAACACCCGGTCATAGTAGTGACCCCAGAGGGCACCCCTTGTTTACTAGGGAATGACCTCCTGAGAAGGTTGTCACCCCTAATAGATTGCGTAAACAAGGTCCTCTGGACCCAGACTAGCCGACCAATAAAATTAAAACAGAGTGTCAACCATGTTAGTTTAAACGGCACCTGCCACATGGTTGAACAAAAATCTGACCAAGTAGAATTTCACTTCCAGAATAGCCAAATTCCAGACGTGACAGTAATAGCAGTAGGGCAACAGACTGGGGATGGAGGGTCCTCTCTATTTCTGAAAATCAACCTTCCTTCCAGTCTAAAGTGGTACTCCACGCTGGAAGGAAACACTCTGAGATTCTATACTAATCCACAATCAGAAACTCCCACTCCTATAGTCCAGAAAGATGTGAAATCAGCTCAGAGCCTGGCTGATATTTAGCAAATTGGAGAGCAGTTGTTCATCCCTGTTCAGTTAAATGATGGGAAGGACTCTGTTCTCGCTCGAGTGTGTGTGAACAACGGTAAGAGCTTCATCAGCGAAGCCATGTTCCGCCAACTCCCAAAAGATCCAGCCATTCCCACATTCAAACTGATAGACAAATGGGAAATGGACCTGGAAGCACCTAATTCCAAACATCTCCTGCCAAGCAGGTGTATGCTCAAAATCTCCATTGGCAACAAGAGCATAGTCCATAATTGTTGGGTCGTGCGAGACGTCACTGCCGCCTTTTACTTAGGCAGTGACATTCTCAATCGCTTTGCCATTAGTTTGGACCTAATAAACTTCAAGGCTTGGTCCCGATTAGCGGATAATCCCATGGGCTTTGATGATCCAGAAAAAGCATTTAGGTCAGCTCAATTGCTACCTTATGCAGTTGAAATTCAGATCAAAGAGGAAGTCACCATCCCAGAAAGGACCCGACAATTCTCCCTGGAAGTGAAAGTTAAAAGAGGACAACATTTGAAAAACCCTGATGCTTACATACATCTAAACGCTTCTCTCCAACAGCAAGGGTTGGGGGTAAACCCAACTCCATTAGTCAACATAGAACATGACACCATTCTAATAGAGGTGGATAACAGCGACTTAAAGAGTATTACTCTAGCCGCAGGCACCATTATTGGAATGGCGGTTGATGACCGACATTTTTCCATCGACTTAGTAAATGAACTGTTAGGACCAATCCCCAAGGACTGTTTTGACAGTGACAGTGAGGACAATACAACACCAGACAGGATTTTTACCCGGCATGGGGGGAACTTCCTGGTGTACACTTCCTGCCCCTATGGTAAGGAAGATGTGACTTGTGACTTCAGGAGGGATGAGGTGATTTTCCAGGTCCATGAGGGCTGCCTTTCCCACCTGAAGCCTCCAGTCCAAATCAGCACTCTGACCAGGGACTTCTCCACCCAGGCTGGAGGAGGCCGCTGAAATAGCCAAACCAGAAGTCTTTCCAGGCTTCAGGCAGATGGTGGAAGAGAGAGTCAACCTAGCTGATGCCTGTGTGACTCTGGAACAAAAGCAAAAGTTGAAACAAGTTTTCTTGGATTTCCAAGATCTCTTTGCGATAGACTCATATGACTGTGGTCGCACCGACATCCACACAACCACAATCCCCACGGACCCTGGCATGACTCCTGTGTTTGTGAAGCAATATCGCTTGCCTCTCGCATCAATGGAGTCCCTTACTGAAATAATTAAGAACCTTGAGTCCAGGGGAATAATCCGTCCCATCCACAGCACCTTCAATAATCCGGTGCTGGGAATATTGAAGCCAAACGGCCAGTGGAGACTCTGCGCCGACCTCAGGGAGCTCAACAAACGGGTCCATACTTCCCGATGGCCTCTGCCCTACATTGACCAAGGGCTGGCCCAGATTCAGGGGTCACAGGTATTCACTGCAATAGACCTGACCAATGGATACTGGACTGTGCCTGTCAGTAGGGAGGACCAATACAAACTGGCTTTTACCTTTTGGGGGCCAGCAGTATACATGGACCCGGACTCCCTTCGGATACCTCAACTCCGGCAATGAATTCAACATTTTTCTACACAAGGCCATGCCCGACTTGGGTGCAAGGGGTAACCTGGCTTATGTAGATGATGTCCTCATTAAAAGTTCATCTGTAGAGGAACACATAGCGGAGATCCGTTATGTTCTGACACAGTTGAGGGCCGCCGGAGCAAAACTTTCCTTTCAGAAAGCACAGTGGTGTAGAACCCGTGTTAATTTCTTGGGGCATGAGATTACTCCTCAGGGTCTCTGTCCCCAGGAAAAGAAAGTGGAAGCACTTCAGAAACTGAAAGACCCCACAACTCTGTGAGAACTAAGGAGTCTCCTTGGACTGACTAATTACAGCAGAAAGTTCATTGAGGGCTACGCAGAGATTACCAGACCCCTGATTCATCTCCTGAAGGGGGGGGTCAAGTGGGAATGGGGTCCAGAACAAGCCGAGGCAGTAAGACAACTCAAAAGAAGCCTCTCACAAGCGCCCTGCCTAGCTTATCCTGTCAGAAACAAGGAGTTCTTCCTGGAGACGGGGTTCTCTAATACGTGCTTGACGGCAGTATTATACCAAAAGCATGACAAGGTCAATAAAGTAATCTCCTATGCGAGCAAAACTTTATCCTCTGTGGAGGAAAAATTCAACGATTGTGAGAAGGCACTCCTGGCAACGGTGTGGGCATTGAAGAATTACCGCCCGTTTATCCAGGGGGAACACATCATAGTGGAGACTCCACACCAGCCTCTGCAATATCTCCAAAGTGACAGAATCCGGGCCGGAAATGTGAGTAATTCCCGAATTACTTCCTGGATTCTGTCAATGCAAGGCTTTCCTGTGGAGGTCAGATATGGCCAAAACAAGAAGTCACCTCGCGCAAGGTCTGGCTGACTTGCATGATTGTGCCAGAGAAAACTGTCTCGAGGACGAAAGTCTAAAAGTCAAGGACAACACGGAGGCATACCTTAATTCCCCACACAAAGTCTTTGAAGAAGACAAGCGTGAGGGAATGCCCACTGTGTATGTGGATGGATGCTCTTACCATGTTGACAACAACGGGGAGAAAGAACTAGTGGCCGGCGTAGGGAATGCATGGGTGAATGAGTCCCCAGAACCCTCCGCTGGATACAAAATTGGTCCCCGAAGTAGTCAGGTGGCAGAATTGATGGCTGTGCATCAGGCCATCCTCACTGCTGTCCAGCATCAACTCCGCGAACTGGTCATAATCACAGATTCGGATTATGTACGGAACGGGTTCGTGGAGCACCTGGTTAATTGGAAAACCAGAGGCATGTTATGTGCTAATAACAAACCCTTGAAACATGGGAAGTTGATCCAAAACATTGATGATCTGGTCACCTCGAATGAGATGACCATCTATTGGAAAAAGATCAAGGGTCATTCCAAAGTAGAGGGACCAGACAAAACTGGAAATGACTTAGCTGATCAGCTGGCCAAAACCGGGGCCATCCAAGGGGATCTAATTGAGATTGAGTCCCTGTTGGGGGAAATCCAGGTCACTGCTATCACTAGGTCCCAGACAAATGCTCACAACGACCTTTCAATTGCACAATGGAGTAAGGAGACCCCTGATGCTGATTTGATTACCGCTCAGAAGGGGGATCCAATAATTGGTAAATTTTACCAGCACCTTGAGGACCCTGAGAACTTTCCCCTGACGGATACCGATTACATTGGGAAAGAGGACCTAAGAGTGTTGATGAAGTGTCCAAAAATGTTCCGGATCCAAGACGGTTTGTTGGTAAGGAAATCCAAAGCTGGCCACGATCAGTGGGTGGTTCCTACCTCATTCCGAAGCCTGATGTTAAGTCACGCCCATGATGCGGCCACCGCCGGTCATAGGGGGTTTCACACAACACTGGAAATCTTAAGAGAGGTTGCATACTGGCCACACATGGGCCAGGACCTCAACCAATATTTGAAGGGGTGTCTTGTGTGTGCACAATTTCAGTCATCATCTCTCACGCACCGCGCGCCTCTCCAAAAGAGGGGGATGACACTGCCATGGTCAGATTTACAAATCGACTTTGTAGGCCCCGTGATTCGCTCTGCTAGGGGGAATAAGTACATGTTGACTGTGACATGCTTGTTTACCAAGTGGGTGGAATGTCTCCCAGCCCCAAATTGCTAGGCAGAAACGGCAGCTGCCTTGATGATTATCCACATCTTTTCTCGTTTTGGTCTACCTCAAAGGATTGAGTCAGACAGAGGTAGCCACTTCACCAGTGAAGTAATGACAAAGATGTGGGAGATACTGGGGGTCAAAAGGAAGTTGCATATTGCTTATAGACCAGCTTCTTCTGGGGCAGTAGAGAGATATAACCGGACAATTGTGAGCATCTTAAAAAAGTTTGTGGCAGATTCTGGGCCAAGTTGGGATATCCGATTACCTCTGGTCCTAATGGCCATCAGATCTACCCCTTCATCTGCAACCAAAATGTCACCATTTGAGTTGATGACTGGGCGCAAGATGGTGCTTCCGCAGTATTTGCTCTACAGGACCCAAGAGCAGACACTGATAAATGCCTCCACTACTCATGAGTATGTGGAGAATTTAAGGAAACACCTTCAACATGCTTTTGCTTATGCTCAGCGGAATCTAGAAAGATCGGCTGATAGCATGAAGACCCATTATGACCTGAAAACTTCCAGGAAGGAATATCAGGTGGGAGACCGGGTCTATCTATACAACTTCCAAAGGAACCAGGCCAAGCAGCGCAAATTTTTGCCTACATGGAAGGGACCCTTTGAGATCATCGACAAGATCTCCCCTGTGGCCTACAAAATCCACATCCCCAAAGGTCCTTTGGCAGCGGGGGAAGTCAAGTGGGTCCACATAAACCAGTTGAAATGTTGCCATCCCAGGCACACTCTGCAACAACTGGAGGAATCCTCTGGAATCCTAGCGGGTACTGTCTCAGACTAATTCAGTTCCAACCATAAAACATACAACATCTAGTCTCTAAAATATTGTGATTTGCATGAAACTGTATCTTAGTTATACTGTTTTTTTTTCAAAATAAGAATGTAATGTTTCGTTATGATGAAATGCATATGCTGCCCCACTATCTCAACAGTGGTGGAAAAACGTCTATGAGTAGGTATTGCCGCTCTTCCTTTGTCGTCCTAGGAGAAAGAAAACCTGGAGACGGGACAAGGAGGACGATCCGGAGACCGGGAGCCGAGACGCAAGAGGCCCGAGGTACCGCCCAATCTTCCCATCAGGACCGGCGAGGAGAACTGATCGATCTGACCGGATGGAGAGGAAGATGATGAACTGTGCCATCTACAGAATTGGAAGAAGATAATGTGGACATACCAGCGCCAGGGTTCAAAACCTCCCTTGCAACCGACTCCCCCTCGACTCAAGTCAAAGCGCAGTCGGGCGGGGGGGTTTGTGGAGGGTTTTGACCCATGTGGAATCATTAGACTGGGTAAATGTGGGGATTAAGCTGTCGCTGCCCATCATTTTACCCCAGAACAAAAATAAATCATTGGAGTGGGTAAAGATGGGGATGCGCTGTCGCCGCCCATCATTTCATCCCAGAATCCAGGAGAGCTGCGCAGTTGTGCGCACACCAAAATGGTTACCTAACTTGCCACCCACCAGTGTAAAGAAAGGTCTTTGTTAACAAAATCCACTGTTACTGATGTCAAAAAGTTGCTGAAATCGTGACTCATTGGACCACTTTAAAGATTCAACCTTTTTGTGGGGTTCCACATAACCATCTTACTGTAAGGAGCCCCATCAAAACAATGCTAAGCAAGGATTTACTACCATGTAAGAACCATTCCTGTTTAGAATGCATTAATCCAAGAAAGATCCCAAAATTGCATGCAGTACCAACAAAATCCTGAGGGTGGCGCTGGCGGTCTAAACTCTGACAGGAGAGCTGTCTTGCAAAACTGTCTAGTGCAAAGAAAGGGGTCTCATTTCATCAAAAGTTCAAAGGGGTTGCCTGTCCTGAGAACTCTTGACACTTCAGAACTCAACACAAGAAGCCAGGAAATCACAGGGTTCTGTTAATTAAATGCAAAGTGGCTCCCTGGCCTCCTGATGTCAGCTTCCCAGAGACCACACAATGGCCCCTCTCCTCTGAAAGGAATATGTTGATTTTTACTGTTTTACTGTCAACAAAGGCCTGCCTGCCAGAAGACATGTGACTGACCCACCCAAGTCTTGGAGGCGGACTCCAACACTCTGAGGACTGAATTGAAAGTAAAATATATATTTTACAAAAACACTGATAACTCTTTGTAATCAAATGACAGAAATGTATAACTTTGAGAGACTTAATTTAAAAAATGTACCTTTAATTCAAGCCCAAACTCCAAATTGTGGGATATTCTGGGACAAAACCCTGCTGTTTATTAATATTACAGACTCCCTGTTTCAGCTAGACAAACGAAAATGCATTGGTATGTGGGTAGATATATGAGGAACAGTTGTATAAAATTTAATGAAGATCCAATGTTGTTTAGCACATTAAAAAGTGCTAAAAGTTGCCATTTTTGAATGCAAGCTCTTAGAAACAGCAGATTTGGGACAGAGTATACCTCATGTGATATGTGACATGGGTATGTAATTTCAAACAACTGTGTAACTGTGAAATATGTATTTTGATCATATATAGATTTGGGTGCACAGATGACAGGGGAGTTTTTTCAAGAGATCATAAATGGCTGACATCACTCTGACACAACTTAGCTCCCCCAATCAGGGGAGAAATGAAAGCTGGACCAATGACAAGTGAGAGGGGCAAGTTTAGTTATGACCAACACACACACCCACTTGCAGAACATATAAATGGACCACTGAAACTTAGGTAGAGACATTCATTTCCATCTGCAGCGGGACGCTCTGCCGGAAAAATCCATACTTACCTCCATCAACCTTCAAGGAGCCAACACTTAGACTCCAAGATAAACAGAGACTACAGAACCTTAACCAAAAAGGCCACTTCCAGCAGGAGTATTTGTCAACAGGCCTGAAAATCTTTTTGCAACTGAACTCTTCAGACAGCCGGCTGACGCCGTCTGAATTTTGCCAAGAACTTTTGCAAGAACCCGGTGACAGAAATATCCAAAGAGAAGGCAGGACCCGACCCAGAGAACCGGTGCCTAGCAGAGACCAGGCCATTGTATCCAGAGTGCTGACCCCGATGCTGTGAGCAGTTCCAGAGGCCAGGCGCTGTGAGCGGAACTCGGGAAGACCTGACCAGACCGAAGTCCGTGACCAAGTCGATTTCCGGTTCAAAATCTCTTGTGAGTACTCAGCAAAACTCAGAACACATCTCTTAGTTAAAATCATATAATTCAATCCATTTTTAATCTAAGTAGAACTGCAGCTTAGCAATTGTGTTATTCTGCCATCATTTTTAAAGCTGAAAAAGTGTTGCGTTTAAAATTTGCAAAACCAAAAACGACCTTCACTAAATCGCTCATATCTCCACGACCGTTTGTCTTAGAGACTTGCAGTAACTTTCATATGAAAGCTTAGAATCTTAGCTTTTAATCGCACCAAGAACCACATTCCTACCCCTTATAGTTTCACCGCAATTGCGGAACACGCATTCGCGAATTTTGCCGCGATTTGCAAATTTCTTCACGTGTAAAAATCTGCTGCTGCTTGCCTTCCATTTGCCAGAAATTCGTTTAACCTGCTAATCATCCCTGAATCATTGCTAGTGTGAGCCTGGACTAATATTAACTAGATACCACTCACCCTGAACTTCTAGAGGGAATTAAAAGCAAATTTAGCATATTTTTCACTCCATTGCCAGCACATATAAAAGCATTTTGCCTGTGTTTTCAACGTCTGTAGTCTAAGTTGCTGGGTAAACTGAATCACATTTAATTGCATTTCTGAGAACTGTGTGCCTTCCTTCCATTTCCTTGCATTGCATAAAAGGGGGGGTGAATTGTACAAGAAAGTGATTACATTGTTTTTGCTGAAATCCTATCAAGTTATTTTCTGTACTGCATTTCATTCCACATTGCATCCATTGGAAACCATAAAAGTATTGTTGCTATCTTATCCATTTCATGTCAACTCCTTAGTGATTATCAAGAAGTGTGCTAGTGCCAGATTCTCCGTTGTTAATCTTTATCATACCAGATTAAGTGTGATATCCAATTATTAATTTATTATAAAGCGTGATATAGATATATATTGCTTTAGTTATCAAATAAACCTTTAAACTTGCAAAACAGAACTACTTCTTGGCTCAGTGGGGTCAGGAGGATTCCAAGAGAGGGGTGTTATATAGGGGTAGTCATCCAGAACGCATGAACTGGACATAAAGTTATATCAATAAGGGTTTTCATTCAGTATTATAGACTAGGCGTTGACTTAGCTGTAGTGTTGAATTGAATCCTCTTACAGAACAAACACACATTTCTCATGGTTGATGTTCAATCTGTGCAATATGTTCACATGTTATGCATGCATTCGTATGATTTGTATTGACCAAGTTGATGGGTTAGCAACAGATATATTTTGGAGCAAAGAAAAAAGATTCCCAAATAATGGAATCCAGACATTCTTTATCAGATTGTGTTGCTGTCAAAAATGATCAAATGTGGTTCAATGTCATTGGCCACAGGCTGTGAAGTGTGCTGCAGTGCTGTGATGCGTAGTTACGTATTGTAGAGGTTGGGTCTACATGTGAGCAATGCTCCTATACTGGTGTGTATCGATTATTAACAGAAAAAGTGGGTGGATTTTTGGGGTTCAATTCAACTTACTGGCCAGTTTCAATTCATCCGGTTTTGTCAAAGACTTTTTTGCATTGACCAAAGCCAATAAAAATCTGTACATTGAGACAAAATCTGTGGTTATTGAAAATCTCTTTTGCATAATGAATTGATCCTTTAAAAAAACGACCCCTTTATGACAAAATAGAAATCCAACTTTGTCACAAAAATGAATCAGTTCTCTAACGAAAAAAGACATGTGATTAAACTCAATCTGCTGGTACACACCTCCACAATTCTTTATCTGTGGAAATAACAGATCTGTAACGAAAGGTCAAAGTGCATAATATTTAGTTTTTCTTGATAAATTACAACCGGCGCCTGATTTTCAGACACCCCTGGAAAGCCTCAAAGGGAAGGAGAAAGATGGGATTGCAAAGTGTACATGATGGGTTGGAGAAGTCGTATTTTCACATTTCATATACAAGCAGTCTTAACCTTTTTTTATGTTAAGGGCTTGGGGTGGTGTAGTCAAGACATTAATAAGGCGCAGTATGTGAAGAACTATGGGGTATCGCCATATTAAAGTGGAAGTTTAGTTCCAAATTCTTTTTAGAACTCAGACTTAAACCCCTGTAGGCACCTTGGCGCTAACTTGGGTCAAAAAAACGAAACCATCTTTTATGTCCCAAGGACATTAAGCTTGTAGGAAACGTTTTATTTTTCATATATTTCCTGTAGCGAAGATGACCTGATTCTTTTCTTAAAGATATATAGGAAGAGAAATCCGTGAGCCCTGTGCCTGAGCTATAAAGTCATGGCCTCCCCATGTTTGTAAGCAAACCTTAGGCACAATTAACAGAGTGAAGACTGCTGTTCAGGAAATACTTGCATTTTGGTAGCTTGAAAGGGAGACCCTTTCTGAAGAGTAGGCAGGGCTCAAGTCGAGGGTACACGCGGGTGGACGGAGTCCACCCACTTTATTCAGAGGGTGGACTCAGTCCCCCCACCTAAAATGAGAAACATTGCATGACCTCTTTGAGTTCATGAATTAAAGATGACCTTGGGGATCAAACTTCAGCCGTCAGGTTTGTAGGCTGGAGACTGCACCACTGCACTATATAACCTGGTGAAAAATAACAACCAACTAAAGGTGAAATGTCGCATTTCAGTACTGCAAGTCCCAAAGAAAATATTTGTATTGGATCTTGGAGTTTAAAACGTGCACACCTTTTAATGTTTTCAAAAACACGATTAGAGGAAAATATCCTCACTTGGTTTTATGTGTTGATTTTATGAAAGGCAAATGACATTCGTCCTGTGCAATTTGGGTGGTTATGCAAAGCCAATTTAACGAAATGTGTATATTTCACCTTGATATGCTAATTTCTGGTAACGTTGCATCCATTTGCGTTTGTTGAGGAGTCCCCCACTTTAATTTTTAGGACTTGACCCTAAGAGTAGGCATTGTACACAATACAGAGAGCCTTAAGCGTTATCTTGTTTATGAGCGGGCGAAACATTGCACCTATGAAAGCTTCAAAACGCTCTGGACATTGAATTTGGGATTCTCTGCACACTTTCCAGAAGACATTTTGGAAAGCCGAGACTGAATTACAAAAATCGATATGCGAGATGAACGGAAAGCATTGGCCAGTTGTGCTTGATGGCTAAATGTACATAATGGCAGTGTTTTTTTTTAAATTGAGTTTTAAGTTAGTAAAACACACAGACTGCTTTTTTGAGGAGCTAGAAAGACATCTGGGCACCCACTGTAATACCCAAATTACGAACTTCATTCGGTTAGAAGAAAGGACGGACCGAGATGAGCATGTTGTGCACGATTTGCTAAAACCACCATTAGTCCAATTAAGGGATGTCTGAGAAAGGTGGGCCACACAGACTATGCCATCTAGAAAAACACTCATGGTCTGTCCACTGGTGAATGCTGCTGAAAGTTTGAGCATACCCTCATCTGCTGCTTGCAGTATTTAATCCCACGTACAGTGTCAGGAAACGTATGGCCCTTGCCCAACATTCATGCCGGGTAGGTGTTCATCAAGGAAAGCACGACGCAGATTTCTTCGAAGCATGAGTAAAACATCTGGTTGGACTTTTTTACGGAATCTTTTTATACTAGTCCAACCACCCCACCAAAAGAGTATGGTTTATACTGGCAACCCCAGTCTTTGAGTTTTACAATGGGGTGGTGAATCATGGAGAACATGTGTTTTCATGACTATCCAATTAAAAATGCACTTACTGCTGTTGTGTTTTTTTTTTTTATAGAGAATGCCACTTTTACTTGGCTAGTGTATAGTTCTTTTGATATAAGATATGATCGTTTATTTATACGCCTATACACAATGTGTTTCAAAGCGCTTCAAGGCAAGGGAGGGAACAAGGGAAAATACAATGACATTCTTACAGGCTACGAACAGTAAGGATGTGAAATTAACTATCGTACTTGGCCTGACGACATTTCAGATCGTGCAAGAGCTAAGAGAGGGGGGGAGTGGGAAGGAAATGGAAACAGACAGCCGACTACCGTTCTAGGCCTGATGACATTTCTGGTAGAGCCGGAGAAAACAAGAGGTGAGGCAAAGGGGTGCAGAAAGGTAGGGGAGGAACAAAACAAGCAACTATCATACTAGGCCTGGCGACATTTCAGATAGTGCTGGGGGTGGGGGGGGGGAAACAGTAAGGGGAGGAGGGAGGAGTCAGACGAGGTTGCTATCATATTAGGTCCATGGACAATTCTGATAAAGTGCATAGAAGAAAGTAAGGGTAGGCGATAGGAAAAGGGAGAAGGGAAAGGAGGAGAGAACAGAGTTAGCAGTCAAGAGTGGAGAAGCAAGAGGGGAGAGTGAATACAATTTCAGAGGTCAGTAGTAACACATAATGTTGCAAGCCAGGATACAAGATGAAGATGGGGAACAGCATGATTCAGGGCCACCAGTACAAGATACAAAGTAAGGTCAGCATGAGAGTTGAGAAAGGGCGACGCAATGTGAATGAATCAAGTCCATAAAAGTCAAATCCAGCATTGGCCACAAGATGGTGATGGTGAAACCAGAATTATCAGGACAGACTCCTGCAGAAGTGGGGTTAGGGGGGAGCAACTTTTCTTGATCGCCCAAGTCTCTTCTGCAGGCAGATCTCATGCAACCCAGTCAGATGGTCCATTTAGAAGGATTTGAAGCTGCCATATGCACAGCGCACCTACATTATATTTTCGAATGGATCAAAAGGAAGTAGGTGAGTAACGTGCTTTGATATGTGATTGCGAATGTATCTATTGGAATTTGAAAGCAAGGGCGGTTTTCCCTACTGTGCAAAGGCTTGCGTCGCAAATGGCAGACTATTGCTGTTTTTCGCAGGGCAGGGGACCGTCTTTGTTCTGGCAAACAGGCTTGATGTATGGCAATACTTTACCAAGGTATGCTTGTTTCTATTAAGAAACGATCACTTGCTCACTGTGTGAACATGTTAGGTAAACCTGAAAGTAGAAGAGGAGGTGAATGTTCTATGGTTTCTGAAGTTTACATTATATTGGTATCTTGATTTTGACAGATTTTTCAATTTGGACACATGTTTTGCATCATATGTGTTGGTATGGATGAATCTGAATTTCTGCTGTTGGGTTTGTCAGTCTGAATTTGGCAATCATTTGTTACAGATTAAATAATTGTTTGGTTTAAAGGATAGTCGTGGACTTTCTGAGAAGCCATCTTTCTTTCTGAGAAGACTTATCTTTCTGAAGGATTTGTTGAGTTTTTAAATTTTTTTTAAAAATGTATTTCTTTTAGCCAAATCAGGTTCCATCAAATGTATTGCAAGCCGAACCCATCAGACACACCGAGCCTTGCCACACCCGGATAAAATTAATGCCCCAATTCCATGGCAAATGCAACACTGCAAACGAAACCTGCGCATCTCCGCTACATGTTTCCAATGACGGGTCACACGCCGTACAACTACACCTACAAAGAACTGTTGTGAGTCGCTAAAGTACACCAGCGACTCGGGGCTCAACAGGTACAGCCACAAATGCATGCTCACAGCAACACTCTGGACCCTCAAGATCTTTGTTCCTCTTCTTAACCGCTTCTTACTTCTGCTTGTACGCCATGTGCTCCTTCGCGCTTTTTATCTTTTATGGCCCTTAAGCGTTTTGGAAAAAAGTACTATATAAATAAAATAAAAACGAAATGCCAAAACAACCATACATTTATGGCAATACCCAGGAGCACCCAACACATCCTAAATGTGCTCTGCAGTCCCACACAGCATGCAACACATTCACACATAACCACAACATAGGTTCATCAGAGGAAAATAAGACTTGACTGCAGGAAATGGTTTGCCTGGGCATATTTAAGGCTATTAACAACTAGCCCTGAAATAGCTCGCCTAATAAATAGCTGCACAGGCACTTACAACCTCCACTGATATCACCATGTCTAAATCTACAGGCTGAACGATAACCGGCCACGTTACCAAACAGGCAGTTCAAAACAGCACTAACTCTTTGACAGCAACTGGCACTTCTCCACTACACGTAAATCCCTAGAAAGCTTCACTTGAACTTCTACATGAGTCCACAACCTTAGCAGTCAGCTTGCACACAAACCTAACAACCTCAAGAAAGTGCCTACATCTGATCACTATGCTACAGTTAAATATATTTAATATAAACTTGATCCAGTGTGAAGGCACCAGGAAGTAGACACAGACAACTGAATGAACTTAGGGCTACATACTTTTATTCAAATAAAAAGAAGGTTGGAAGAAGGCCTAACTTGCCCTATGCTAAGGTGGCGTTTCCCTACCTAACTGAAACTAATGATAGTCTGTGTCAGGTAGTTTAAAGCAAATGTATGTCTGTGGCCAAAACCTATTCTTGTCCTCACATCTAATTGTATACAATGTGTAAGGATGTCCGCATCAAATAAGAAGTGTTCAAAATAAAAGTTCAGAGCTTCGTCCAGCTCTTAAATTGAAAAGGGTTTCTCCCTTCCACAAGGTTAAAAAATGTTCCCTTTTCAAAAGAACGGTTCCCTTCCCCACTCTATCAAGTCTTACAGGGTTTCACAATAACCCAATTCCTTGGGATCTTCGGTGTTCCAAAACATAAAGTTAATTTCCTCAATTTCAGTACCCATGTCTTGTCCTTCTTTACGACAATCGCACAGTGACTTTTCCTTAGGCGGATGTGTTCGGTCTAGGCGCAGTTGTCGGAACACACGGCCCACCCATGGCAGGTCACACAACTGACACACCTTACTTGCATCTGTTTCATATATATCTTGCCACAGTTTCAGCTTCTCTATGAGAATTGACTTACTCTCCTTTCAAGTGACCTTGAAGCTTTATCATCACTTGTTTGTCCAACATTCAGTTGTTTAGCAGCTTCTGCATGTAAAACCAACATATGCTTCCCACTACACTCTCCTTCTAGGAAACTCAATCAATCTTACAGTTCATTTGCATAGTCCATCATAAGCTTCCAAGCAGACTCTCCTGCTAGGAAGCTTACTTAATGTTTCAGGTGTCTTGCTTATCACACCTGGCTCCCTTTTCTATGGTTTCCCTTGTATTACATTTCTTTTGCACACATATTTCTTGGCTCTTGGCAATGCTTGCGTATTTACCTCTTAACAATGCTTGCTCATTCAACTCTGACAATTCTTGTCTGAGAATGCTTGCTTATTCAAATCATGAAAGTGCTTGCTTTCATCATTTCTCATTACATTCATTATGTTTTCACTTGATACAGTTTTGTTCATCTTCAATTTGGATAAAGGTTTAAAGGCTCTTGCACTAAACCGCCCTTCCACCGTGTCCGGGGCCCCCTTTTCACCCAGGTGGACTCACCGGCCTTGTCAGTCTGGTTTCCACTTTCTGCAGCTTTCCTGAGACTCTTATCCGCAATCAACAGTCCTGCACTTGTGAGCGTTTGGGAGTGTCTCTGATGCTCTTGGTACCTTTGTTCTCTGCCGCATTGTTTCCTCAGCTCTGCCAATGAACCCCTCTCGCTTGCTGCACTGGATCACGCTCTCTATACCTCCCAGCATCCTGGGAAGTTGCCTTTTTGCCACCACAACTTCTGCCATGGAACTCTCCTTCTTGCTGAGACTTCTTCCTGTGCCTCTCTCTTGGATTCTCCCTCTGCCTCTCAGCTGAGCCATTTTTAAAGTTCCCCGCTCCTTGATAGTACAACAACTAGACTACTCATGACAGTTCTTACAGTCTGTGTTATGTGTTAATGGTGGCCTCCTTGTCCCAGTACCTAGGTGGTGTTCTTGGGAGTAGGAATTTACAAAGAGAGAATTTGTCTCGTCCCAGTACTTGACTGATATTTACTTGGAGTTGATTTCTGGAAGGAATAGCAAAGGGACTGATCATAATCTATAAAGGCCTGGGGAATGCTGGGTTCATTAGAAAAGGGAAATGGTGGATACCATGTCTCACCCAAGGGTGCCCCACTCCTCAAGCATCCTCCACCCAGGTGATTCTCCCTTGAATATCCATCCCCAGGGTCAGAATCCGATAGCATCAACCTTTCCGCGGCCCCCTGGGAGGAGAATATATTTGGGGAAGAAGTGAGGACGTCCTCAGATTCCTCAAACCAGTAGAAAAACAAAAAAAGAAACCTACATGCTTCAGTTAGCGAGCAGGGTGTACAGGATGATTGTATCGAATTATGGTGGCAAGGAGACGCTACGGAATGCTTGGAGTATGAGGATTGGCTCCGAGATTACACCTGATTGTTGGAGAAATATTTGTAGAAATGTATCATTGTGTTCTCTGAACCTGGGTGAACGGACGAGACAGATCAAAATACTTAACCGTGTTTATTGGTGTCCTGAAAAACTGCAAAGAAGAGGGATGGTTGATAGTGATGAGTGTTGGGGATGTATGAATGCTGTTGGATCTATGGAACATATGTTATGGAGTTGTGTAAGAGTTTCTGGCTTCTGGTCTGAAGTCTGTGAGGCTTGTTCTCAGGTTTTTGGAGGGGATCCAAATTTGGACTTCAAAACAATGATACTAGGAGATGACTCTGAGATTGATGATCTCTGCTCAGCCCATAAAAAATGTCTTTTTAGGGGGGCAATTGTCGCGAAACGATTGATTCTTCGGGGCTGGAAAAGCAGAGTTTCTCCTTCAATGCAAGAATGGACAGATGAAATGCATAAATTGTCGAGAATTGAAAAAATGATTTATAAATTGAAATGCAAATTGAGTCTTTATGAAAAAATTTGGAGTAGATTTAATGATCTATTTTAAGGTGGGATTTCCACCCCTCTCTCGCTCCTTTTTTATTTTTTATTTTTTCTCCAATCTGCTTATGTATTTCTCATTATATATGTAGGTGTATTGTTTTTGATTGTTATACGGTTTTTTATATTGTTAATAAATGTAAATATATGAATAAAAAAAAACAAAAAGGAAGGTCGTGCCCATCACTGTGTTCTGTCTACTTAATTGCCATGAAGGAATAACACAACTGAGCCTCCAAAGTCACTACAAAGGAGATAACTTGTGTTGGAGTAACCCGGCTCATGCATTAGTTTCGGGTGATGGCAAACAGAGGCATTTTATTAATTGACTTGCAAGCCAAGGAAACTGCATCCTGCAGCTAATGGGACCCCACCTGACTGTCATAACCTGCCCTCCAGACCTCTTATTATAAAGCACCAGTCACCAGAATTGAGAAGGATTGCGAAAAATTACCACTGAGCCTTCTAGCATATTTATCCCGCCTACCACCAAAACAATAGCTACATTCATCCCTGGGTAGTCCTTCCTTAGTTTCCTTTACCAGTAGTTACTTATTATGCTTTCCATTCTGCTGATCCTGGCTACAGGTGCATTAGACCTACATCCTCATGAGGACGTCTGGTCGCTTAGGAACACCCTTATTGCTCATTCTAGTTTATTCTGACTCGGTTCACTTAGCGAGGACCTTCGACCTTGGCCTAGTTCCCTCGACTGGACAAAGACTGTTGGTATGATTCTTGATGCTCATGTCGACAGTTCATGTCCATTGGCTGTGATTTGGACAAGCAATGGCAAAGCCAACCGGGGGACAATAGAAACCAAATCTAGGGGACATGGGCAATATGACACCCTAGGGAAAGGCAATATAATTTTGGTTTATAATCCGAAGTCCACCTACAAGAGAAATTCCCTCTCCTTTATTCAAATATTTATTTTAAATCAATCCGCTTTCACAACCCCTCTGTGCACTGTAGTGCAATCCAAACTGTGTAAAATATTGTATTCACACCAATCCTAGTCCCTCATCCTGTTATCGAAGCAACCAAGATTTCATATGAACCAGGCCAATGTAGAGAGGCCTTCAATACTGCACCAAATTACAAACTTAATTTTTAATGTGCTTCAGAGCATCTAGCTCCATTTGTAATTCCTTCGACATCACAAATTTCCTGTAACATTACAGCCGAATAATCAGCTCAATAATTCTCTATTAGGTCCCTCTATGACAAGAACCAATCATTCCTGCCAAGAAAACAAAGAACAGTATTGCACACACAATGGTGGCAAAGAAAGGTCTTTCTCGAATTTCACTGGTGATAGAGCATTACGCATCATAGTGAGTACACCGAACGACAGCATGGTGGAGACCTTAAAGGATCTCTTATTATTATTAAGCACAACTTCAAGAATAAGCAACTCATTATTTATAATGTTCCACTTTTCTACTTCCTTAAATAAATTCTAACAAAGTCTCAATCCTCCAAGATATAAAATCTGTCCACTTTGTTTGAATTCCATATCAAGGCTTACCACTTTTTTCTCCTCTGTTGGCCAATAAACACAGTATAGCTTCATACGTGTCCGCAAGAGAACATGGATAGCCACTGAAGGCAGACACACTGATTGGACATGCTCTTGCTTTTACGAAACAACTGTTTACCTTGTAAATAGAACACCACTCCAAGTCCATCCCAACATATCTTATATTCTACCAGTATGACCTGTCTACTTGCTAGTTTACCAGATTATTGTAGGTATGGGGTTGCAACGGACATAATCTCCAGATTAAGCTAATCCCTAGGTTTGGTGGTGTTGGTTCATCTGACAATTGATCGCGGCAAACAGACCGAAAAAGAACTGCCTGCATGCGATCAATTGTCAGAGAATCAAAGCGCAAACCAAATGTGCACACACCAACCCACACACTGCACATCAATCCCCTACTTACCTGATTGCACGCAGCCTGGTCCCCTTCACCCCTTTGGAGTGAGATCTGTCCCTCTAACGCGGGTCGGATCCGACGCTGCAGACTCTCTTTTTTCTTTTTTTCCCTGCAATCCCCCAACGCTAATACATACTGATCATAGGGAGCCGGGACACCACCGCAACCCCCCGCTTCACATGTTCGGTATGTATTAGCCTAATTGTTTTTAATTGGTTGAATAGTACAGGCCAAATTCGGTCAAATGTACCATTCGACCAAATAAAAACAAACAATTATGCTAATAACAATCCCTATTCAGGTTTTCCCCGGAGAAGAAGTCAAAGATCTAGCAGGGTTTCCTGGTGTGCTCCATTCCCACACCTTATGATGATTGACCCAGTTCAGTAGTGTTTTTGCTCACACACCTGACACAGTTTGACTTGTTGATGCCCAAGTCCGATCCACTGGACCCTTTGCCTGGAAGATGCATGCTCTCTTGTCAAATCTCCAACTGCTGTATTTCCAGGGTTTTTTCCATAATCAAATCTTTAGGAATACTGGAGTCATTTTCGAAAAACCCTTGACCAAATGGTCGTTTTTCGAGAACCCTTGACCAAATGTTAGTTGTGGAGCACATCTTCTCTGACACTAGGATTATTATTCCGGAAGTCTTGCACTTCAGCACAGGCATTATCCCATTGCAGAGCTGGTTCAGTCGATGTCTCTCCTCGGATGAATTAGTTCAACACTTCTTTGGTAATTTTACTTAATGTTCTAATTACTCTGAGCTCACCAATGTTAGCATCTGTGTTGGTGAGTTGTGCTCCAGTGACAAACGTTCATGCTCTACCTAACTAATAGTCCTAATCAATCATGTATAGATTGCTCATAATAGATATGCACCATGCTGAACAGGCTGTATTTGCACCACCCCAGAACCTGTCATTCATCCCCTTTCACCCCTAGTAAGAAACAATACTTATTTGTTGTTGTAGTCATGTGGCTGCTCCCTGTGAACAATTTGGGAAATTAGTGTTAACCTAACAGGCCAATGGAGCCGGTCGGAAGACTATGGTGCCTAGCGATGGAGTGGTAACAAATTGATGAAGGCAACCTTATGGGACGTCCGCATAGACTCTTGTGAGGACGCGGTACCATTCAGCATGAGGAGCACTCCTAACAGAAGGATGGGACCAATGGCAGTGCCACTGGCCGCTTCAGGCAAGTCTCTTGACAAATCCTAGACAATGCATTCTTCAACTGCCCATTTTGGCACTTTACTACACCAGCTGACTGAAGATGGTGTGGGCAGTGAAAATTGTTGGATGTTGATGGCGGCAAAATGTTAGTTGACTGTTCAGTTAACAAAGTGGGTCCTCCTACCACTGTTTATACCAAGAGGTATTCCAAATCCTTGATGCCTTCACAGCACAGATGACATCCACTCTGACATGGAAAAGCCTCACTCGAACCAGAGAATGCACCCACCACTATTGAGCACTGCAAATGATTACAACAGGGCAGCACAGCGGGACAAAAAGCCCCTGTAGGTTTACAAAAAGACCACAGGGAGGCAGATGTGCTTCCTGTGTAGTCAGGACTGCGTTTCCCACAGTAATGTGAAGGCAAATTGTGCACCTTCTACAGTAATTCTGTGCCATGGCAGTAAAGGGGAGTGGTCCCAATGTCAGTTTAATGTTCCTCTCAGCCACATGAGTTTGCCCCTGATATATTCTGAGTGAGGCAACTACAGCTTTGATGCAACCAACCATTCTAGTTCATCTCCCCATATTGTCCTCATATTGAGGGAGGTGAGGGCTTTCCCACTAACAGCACATTGAGACTATAATAATGGTAAAAGGCGCTACATAAATGTAATGCAATACAATGTAAAAGGCACACTTTACGTATCCAAAAGTCCTTTTCAGTTAAGGGCTCTTTTACTTGTATTTGTGCTAGCTCACAAGGAGTCCTTTCTCGTGGGGAGAATGTACTCAGCCTCAGAGTTGGCAACAGCAAACAGTTTTATGATAGTACGCAAAACTATTCCAATCATGTGCAACTCCAAAAGCATATCTTGGATCATTTTATACATATATATTTAGGCTGTTGCTTCAATTTGCAAACCCTTGTCAGTGCCCCACAAGCTCAGCCACCTCTGCAGACTAAACTGACAATTTACCACACTCCTCCACCTCTCTTGGGGTACATATGGCATACCCAGCCACCAATTGGCTGTTCTGATTATCCCAATGACCAGAACCACCCATGAAATCTATCAAATATGCATTATCTAAAGGAATCTGTCAAATCAATTCAGTGATTTAAAAGGAAATCTGTGATTGCAACCCAGGAGCGGGGCTCAGTTTCATGTGGTTCCCCATCATGGGGACTCGAAGTCGGGAATGCAGGATTCAACACTGAGCACCTGGTCAATGTAATTTTGTTAGCATGCAAGATAAACTTGTGTTTTTGTTTTGAGTAATAATACTGCTAATGGGTAGGGAACAGTAACCTTTAAAGGAAAACCTAATACCATGTGTTTGTATTGCTGTTGAAGATGCAGCGATGTGATTGTCAGTACTGCAAGTGCAAATCAATTCCTTTGTAGGAAGAAATTCACAATGTATTTTAATCAGTTGGGTAAAGCTAAAGCAGTGACTTCACCTCTCTTCATTTTTATGCTTTCAAAAGCTTCCTCCGCTTCTGCTGTCCATTGAAGAGATTCCACAATGTTATCCTTTTTGTAGTGTTGAAACGGTTTCACTGTCTTTGTGTAACCTAATATCCATTGTCTACAATAGCCCACCATAGCCAGAAATGCTCCCATCTATGTAACTGTCAGAGGTTTTGGAATTTTATATACTGCTCCTTTCCTAGAAGGGACTATATTCCTGTGCCCTTTTGATGTCCCGTCCTAAACGGTGCACCCTTTCTGTGCACAATTGTCTGTTTAGAAGCCTTGTGCCCCTTACTCTCCGGTGCAGTCAGTGTTACTTGAGTCTAATTAGCATGATGCATAAGGAGTGGCTGACAGCAAGTCATCAACATATTGCATTAACACACAATTTCTCAGGAATGTAATATCGTATAGGTCTTTTTTCAGTAGTTGAGAAAACCGAATTGGCGAACTGAATTCCTTTATATGAAAAGGCACACAAAAAAATGACTGCATGTACAGGTACAGAAAAGAAAGCAGAGCCCAAATCCATCACTGAAAAATGTGTGCAGTAGGCAGAATAATATTGTAGCTAGATTGGGCACCACTGAAATGTACTGCCATCAGGTATTGTACAGGGCTATAAGAGTTTCTACCTAGCTTCTTGATAGGCAAAATCAGTGTTAGAGGTGATGCAAGTAAGAATAATAATAGTGTTTTAGGAGGGATTTCGTAACCTGGGGTATTCCCTTTTCCACTTCTGGTTTCAAATGGTACTGTGGAATTCAGGTATCTTCCTGGAAGGATCCATTTTAATTTTCACTGGCTCTGATTTACGGATGTCCACTCCCTCATCATGGATGGACCATAAAGATTATGCCACAGCGTTAATTGGTGAAAAGTGGCAGACCAATCTCCCGTCTCAAGTAGGACTGGCTCGTCCAGCAATACCTGAAGTGTAGCTAAACAGCCTCTGCATTCTTACTAGGAACACTCAATAATACTCCTTCAGGCATGCAATAGATATCTCAATGAAATTGCACTAATCCATCTCTCCCAAGTAAAGTGACTGGAGATGAAGGACTAAGAAGAAATGCATGTGTCAGTAATGGGACCAAAGGTATTTATAAGAGGCTCAGTGTATTGATGTACTACCAGAATGTTGGATATCCCTATCAAGGTTTTTGAGCATAATGGCACATCAGGAAAACCGTTTGAACAAATTAGAGATTTACTAGCACCAGTATCTATCAATAATGACAGTATTTCAGCTTCACATTAGCTTTATGGACCCTCTTGATATACAGGTATCAGGGAATTGAAAATGAAGTTATCTCTCAGGCTGACCTAGAATTATCTTTTTTGATTTGGGGCTGCAATGGTTTGTCTGGAATCAGTCTTGGTGCAGTAAGGTTCGGGAAGGGACCTGGCACACTAGCATTAGGATTTGTGAAACAACCTGGCAAGATAGTATTGAGGCTCGCAAGGCAACCTTATTGTATTTGAGAGATGATTTCATTGGGGTCCATAGGGACATTCAATTTCCCAATGCCCAATTTTATGACAACAGTTAAATGCCTTAAAATCCACCTACTGTCCCTGCTTTCCTGGTTGGTTTGCATTTGGAACTCAACACATTACTACCGCCAGACCTCCAAAACCTCCTCAGTACACTGGCGATGCCAGTTGGTGCTTGCACCTGTCCTTGCAAATTTTGCATTTTCAGAGTCCTAAGCCTGTTTCCAATCTTTTTTCCTTCTTTTGTTCCTGGCATGCCACACAATGATTCGCCAATGTACCCAGTTCTGATAATGGTTTATTTTGACACCCTATATAGGCTGTTTTAAGTTGTGCTTGTATTTTAGGTTGCAAATTAGAACAAAAAAAATTGGCTATCGCTTCCTGTGCTGTCTCAATTCCTGAATGTGAATGAACACTGTCTATCTTAAAATTCTCTTAATACACTGGAAATGTGTGCTTATTTTGCATCCAATTTCCTATTTTGCCCCAATTGATATTTGAGGTCACACATGCATTAGCAAATAAATCTATGACCTCCTCAGCTGTCCCTTCATCTTGTCTATCTTCTTGTTGTAATATGTGGGGGCCTAGAGTGGATGACCTAGTCTCATCACCTACTCCTTAAGAATTTTATTTGCCCTCTCAGTCCCTCATTTGAGTCCTTCAGTGCCCTGATGTTCAATGCATTCTGTCTAGTTGTTGACTCTAATCATGTGGCATTTGCCCCCACCCACGCTTCGTCTCTGATTCACTTTTCCCTTCTGCGACACTAGAGCGCTTCTTAAGCCTCTAATTGTCCTAAACTGAAAGTAGCAACTTATGGAAATTGGATATGCTGATTATCTTGCGTCAGGAAATTAAAATCTAGCGCTATAGTAGCATACATACAGTGAGCAGGTTTACCCTCTGATGGTTAGCTTGTCCTGATTAGTTTGTCCTTTGCCCATTTCTGTCCCTCTTTTAAGTACCATTCATACAGTATCCTTCAACCCTTACCATTTATGCTGTAAAACCACTCTTAATACCAGGGCAGGGTAAATATCTAAATCCCAGAATCATGGTAATTAGCCAGGCAGTTAAACAGCAAAACAACGATAAAACCAACCCAAAACCTACAACCCATATTCGTATAACCCCCAAACAAATCTGTGTCTGGTTTATCCATTGTGCAAACCCTCAGCTCCTCAGAGTGGCCCACACAAGGTCATGCGGTCGACCTTTTCCCAAACGACCCTTTGAGTTTTTAACCAGGACACCTTACCTCTTCATTGATGGTTCACTGGGGTGTGTTCAGGAGGAGGCTACACCTGCAACCTCGGCAGTGCACTCACCTTGCACAACATGTCTGAATCCAAGCACCAGAATTGTCAGAGAAACTATACTAATTCATTCATTTTGGGTAATGGCAAACTGAGGCCTTTTATTAATTGACTTGCAAGTCAAAGAAACAGCATCCTGCACCTAACGGGATGCCACCTTGCCCACGCCCCAGAGCGCTGACCTTTTATAGAGCACCAGTCACATGACCGGGGATGTTTTGGGGAAAAACTATTGGGCGTTGCTGCACAGTTATACCACATCCTGCCAAAATAGATGCATCTGTCCCCGGGTAGTCCTTCCTTCATTTCCATTCCCCCAGTGACATAATATGATGCTTTTCTAATCTGCTGATCCTAGTTTAGGGGCATTAATCTCCACCCTTATGACTACATCTGGTTGCTTATGAGCAGCCTTATTGTTCATATGTTTATGCTGGCTCAGTCCACTGAGCAAGGGCCTTTGACCTTGACACCGTTACCTCGTTTGGACAAAGACTGTTAGTCTGATTCTTAATT
This sequence comes from Ambystoma mexicanum, assembly GCF_040938575.1. Classification (NCBI taxonomy): domain Eukaryota; kingdom Metazoa; phylum Chordata; class Amphibia; order Caudata; family Ambystomatidae; genus Ambystoma; species Ambystoma mexicanum. The sequence goes on from NC_090933.1 coordinate 594,209,742, forward strand.
AGCATGCTCATAAGTCCGCAGTTAATGTCCATAGTCCATGATTTGGGCAAGCGATTGCAAACGGGATCAGGGGAAACCTAAACCAGTCTGCTGGAAACAGAATCTAGACGAAACGGGCAATATGACGACACACGGGCAGGCCCAATATCATTTAAGTTCATAATCAGAAGTCAACATGCAAGAGAAATTCCTCTGCTTTTATTCAAATATTTATTTATTTTAACAAATCTGCTTTCACTCTTGATACCAGCGACCCTGTACCTCCGCAGTGGAAAAGTCATTACTAACACGTTCCTGCATTGGTGGACACAGAACAGTCTCCACAAGCAAAGTAGAAGCTACTGTACCTTTTGAGGCCTCGGTCATGGAACCTTTTTCCCACAATGATGGTCCCTTTGGTGCCAGAGCTCGCTCATATGATTTGAAGGCTAGCACATCTATCCAAAGGGCTGGCCATGTGTGCTGCTGCTGCACTGCTTTTGCGCATGTTCTCTGCAGGCATCAACCCATCTTTTCCAAGCAACTGCTAATTGATTTACCAGTGGAGATCAGGTTGTGTTATAATGCAACACCCAAAAACATTAGCTAGCAACCGGTATACCTATTCCAATAGTCTGAGAAACGGCCATTCGAGTGAACTTTGCCAAGTTTCAAACATCACCGTTTGAAGGTGCACCCTCAAAGTGATCAGGCCTTCACTGAACTTTGCAGGGGTCCTGTCCAATTCCAGAGGGCCTTGCTCCCAGTGCCTTGCCAACAGACTGGGTGGTCTACTCGTGCACAGGTGCCTCCCAAAAGCCCTCCCTGGTGTGCTTTCTGAAGGTTCGCACCACTACCATGCTCCATTACACCTCAGTGACTTCAACGACACTGCAATTCTGTGTAAACTGTTAGTGGTCTATATTACTAGATATGGATTATGCTTGTTCTGCTGTCTTCCTGAAGCTCTGCTGCCTTTCCTGACATGAGACAAAAGACCAATATCCAAATGAAAGCTCCCCTTAGTGCCACTTTGGTTGCTCTTTTGTATGGTAAGCACCTAGCAGGCTCCAAAACCCAGTCAAGATCTAGCGTTACACACACCTAATATTGAGTTTCTGGTAGAGAACCTGGAGGCATGTTGGCTATTCTATTAGAATCGGTTGTGGATGTGGGGGTGAACACAGCTCTGTAACTGAAAGCTGCTACTTTGCAACATGAAACAAATAGTGTCCCAAATGGTGGACACTCCCATCCCCAGCACACCAAAAATGTCTGAGATAACTCGGTCAAGGTTTAAACATGTTCATATACAATTAGGCAATCTATCCATTTATGATTTGCTCGGACAATAGTCGGAATTTAATTACACAAAGTAGTGAATAATGATAACAAACAAAATTCATGAGCTCTAGGCGTTTCGGGATCCTAGTCCCTTCATCAGGAACAATAGATCTTAAATAACGTGACAGATTATCATCAAACTTCAGGATTCATAAGTCTACAAAAAGGTAACTGAGAAAGAATACTTCCTGGATCTCTTAACAGTCAACAATTATATGTAAATATGTTCATTTAAACTGAGATGTTGGAGAAGTGCAATATAACGTCACCTTGGTAATTTCTTGTGACTCACTAAACTTGGCAGTCCTCCAAGTAAAGTTACTCTGTATGAATTTCAACGTAAGGAGAAGGATGTAGCTCCACCTATTGTAAACATGTGGGAAGTACAATGTTTACTTAAGCTGTTTACTTAAGCTAGTAGGTTAGAGTCATATAACTGGTGTAAATAGGGTCTACATTATAATAGAGGTAGCCACTTCACAAGTAAGTGGAAGGCAGTGGAGTCCCTCATGGGCATCTTTAAACAGTGGTGATTCACCACTGATATTCTGAACATGTATATGCATACTGTAATCAGAAAGAAATATTGACCGTATTTAATCATGTCTGTAAAGATGTATTATCTCTGTTAGGGCAGTGAGACATACTCCCATGGTGAAGGAATCCGATACTGTAAAAGTTTTTTTTGTCAGTTTGGAAGATCTGCCTGTGGTCTATGTAATTTGCGCTCGAGTTAGTATATAGCTGGACTTTGATCAATTGACTCTGTAAATACGAGGTATATTGTGATCAGTATCATGGGTTTAAGTCTTTAGTTTGTGTTGCAAAACCCAGCTATGCAGTTTCCAGCTATGGGTATTTCACTTTAGTTAGCAGCTCCCACCTCAATTGGCATGCATGCGTCTACTGATTGCAATGCTTGTGCCCCCTGGGATTCACTGTGCTGAGCGAGTTCATTACATTTCTGCTGTCACCAGAAAAGTCCATTATAGGTGCACCCATCTTACTAACAGCACCTTTCACCGTACACCACACCTATGACGGATTGGGTGGGGGGGAGGGGGCACTGGGGGGGGTGTGTGTGTGTGTGTGTGTGTGTGTGTGTGTGTGTCCCCTTCCTTTATGTTCGGTCTTTAGAATACTTGTTTAAAGTAGCTTGGTGCCAGTCTTTTACTGTAGGTTCTGCATTGACACAGATAACCGACGCAGGCCAATGTGGGGAAGGATCGGTATTTATTCCTCTTACTTTTTTAAGGTTCCAGTTGTTCTTAAAAAGATACAAAGGCACACGAAACATCAACTGGTCACCCTCGCCCAGCAGCTCAGCCCCAATAGATATACACACAGATCACTTGTTTAACCCACTCGCCCAATATTCTCTGAGCCTCTTGTGCACACTGCACACCAACTTTCCATATCACTAGTGGGCAGCAGCAGACAGGCGAGACAGGACCCAAGAAGCACCAACCTATTGGCAGATGTACAGGGGGCAGCTATTTTGATGAGGAAAACAACCTTTCGGCATTGACAAGCCATTCAGAACTTCATTTTGATTTGAATAGGCATACTATTCTGTCACTGAACCAAGAGACATTTATTTTGAAGCCATTACTGCAAAATTGGGGATTTCAATAATAATGTTCTTTAAATGGTGCTTTGCATGGAACACTTATATACTTATCACCCAACCGAAGTTGGTACTGATCTATTGACCTCGGAAGGATGAAAGGCTGAGTTGGCCCTGCCAGATTCGAACCTGCAGATCACACACCAATCTCAGCAGCGATCGCTCAACCGGCTGATTATTTTACCAGAAATTAATTGTAAAGCCTAGAATTTGACTGAGAGACACCTGCGACTTGAAATCCCCTCAAATTGCCTATAACATTAAAGGCGATCTTCGCCACACTGACCATTGTATTAGTAATCATTCAAAATGATTTTGTAACTTCATTTTAGTTCGAAATGAAATGATGGCTGCGGCATGTAGGTTGGGATTATTTAAGGTTGTGGCCCCAGGAAGATCAGCTAGTTTTCTCTGTCCACCTACAACCTGCTCTGCTGTATTCAGGTTTTTGATACTGGATCCTGCGTCCTAGTGTTGTGGATTGATGCCCTTGAAATAGGAACTGAAGGTCCAAACAAACGTGTGTATGTACAGTTCAGTTATATGCACATATCGGGCTATACCTATTGAGTCGGGTAGAAGATGGGCATGGTTTGAGGAGACCTCCCCCCCCCCCCTGTCTGGTACACACAGTATCCCATGCACATCCATATAGGTCTCTCTTCTATAAGAGAAGACCTTTCAGGACCAGCCACTTGACACCAGATGGGGATGTCTGTGTTGAGAATGCCCCATCTGACTCGCTCAAAAGCGGAGCTAATTATTTGGTGATCCCTTTGATTCAGAGTGGATATCGGTTAGGCTAGGGCAAAATCTGTGACAGTTTTAGGGCACGGCAAGAGAAGGTGACTAATCTAGTAGGACCTCAGCCTTGCCCTCTTTCAAAGCTGCCAAAAGGTGCTCCTCAATTACTCGGATAACCAATGTGTTGGGCTGAATCCTGTATGATGGCAGTCTAATTCAGTGGTATTCAAACTCTTTTATACTGAGCCCGTCCTTTCAGTAAAAATATTTTTCCTGGCCCCCTTCGCGTCTTCACGTGCTTCACAGCGGCTTATATTTTCTATTAAAAGCAGTCCCCATAATTCCTTTTTAAGCCCCTCCCACCCTTCCTGTATGTCCTATTGCCCCCCCCCCCTTGGCAGGGTTGGAGGAGGGGGGCAGCCACGCAGCTTGACGACCACCAGAATTGTTAGGTATTCACTTGCAGCTACTGAACGACGCACTCGTTGGCCAGCAACAAGAGGAAATTGGGGTATGGGTTTAAATGACTTTTCTGGATTATATGGGTTGAGCTTGGAGTTCTTGAGCAGCCGTTTCATAACATGTTACCTGAGGATAGAAAATAACTTCTCTTCAGTATCACGTGGATTGTGATTGTGCAACTTTAAGAGCTTTCTGCTGTACAGGCATCTAACCGTCCCTAATCTCGGGTGATGTTATCTGTCTCTCACCACTCTGGAAGGATGACTTGTATACAGAGACGTAACATTTGGGAATTTGTCCAATGTTGGGAGAGCATGCATCTGTCTTATTTTTAACTTATGCAGTGGGCTGAAGAGTGGACCTTGGGTTAGTACATTTGAGGCTCTCAATACCTCTTATTTTTCTTTATTTACTTTTTCGAATTGTAACTTGTCTGATTCTTCTCTCACTTTTATAGTTGACGCCTAATTTGTCTTCAAGAAAATTTTGTTTTGTTCAGAAATATTGATTTTGCAGGTACAATTCAGTGTTCTTGGTGTCCAAGGGGTGTAATATTTGACACTGCAGGTCTATCGGCTAGCATAGTGCTCAATAAAGCTTAAACATTCTGAAAAGGGCATCACAAACCCCGCCAGTGTTACTGATACTATAGCCATCATTGACAAAGCACATAGTTTGGGCATTTGCTCAGGCATGTTTCCAGGTATCTATTTAATTACATTTTTGATATTTTGTAGAGCGCCAACATAAATAAGCAGGATACTTCAGGAAAGTGCTAAGGAAAAAAAGGGGTGCGGGTAGGGGAAATGGTTGGTGAAGAAGAGTAGGACAATACTTAGTTAGAACTGTCCGAGGCTTTAACGCTGCTGAGTGAATAATTGGTTTCTGCTTTGTAACAATTTCCAAAACCTTGGTAATCTATCTATATATGTGTAAAAGTGTGTTTGTATGTTCGTGGTTGGCTCCAGCCCCGTAACAGTTGGTGGGCTGGGATTTTGGCCCAAGGACAGCATACCAATCTGGGGTGTACTGGCGATATTGACATTTGACCAACCCCCATCCATTAGCCATGCACAGGGAGGGGGGGGCGGCCCTGTGCCATCCGTATGGGCAATTTCGGGAGATTGCTGATTTTGCGATTTTTCAGAAAAATAGGCAGTTTCCTTACAAGGTTGCCATTAGGGATGCAACGGTATAACGGTATACCGTTAAAGATACCGTGAACCACTTAATTGAACAATAATAACCATCACATTGTTTGTACCGTTATACCATTCATACCGTAAAGTGTGCTTTTCAATCTGATTTGGAAAGGCTGCAGTAAGCAAGTGCTGCGCAGTCTTGGTCTTGCACTGTTGGATGTGCCGTCTGCCAAGTAGTTTCAGTTGGAGCAGTTTTTAATGCCATTCCATAAACCACACGTGCCTGACACAAAATCACTATGTTAGTAATAGGAAGAATAGATACAGTGCCAAGAAGGAAAAGGGTTAACTTTCGGTTGGCGGCTTCGGGGTTTGATATATTTATAATGGATAATGTTCTCTAAACACGTGTTTGTGTTTGGTGGAAGCAACGCATTATAGTGGAAAGTATGTTGAAAAGCCCAATTCTGGCCCTGGGTGCTGATTTTGTTTGTGATGATAAATCTGTCAATTTATGACCTTTTAGAAAATATTTGTTAAGATTAGTTAACTCCACCTGCTATACCGCGATAACCATGATATACCATCATTTGGCCAGAAGGTTATCGTACCGTCATAAAACTAATACCGTGACACCCCTAGTTGCCATACCAGCCTGGGGCGTACTGGCGATAGTGAAATTTGACCAACCCCACTCATTTGCCCTGCGCAGGGGTGGAGCGGGGACCGGCCCTGTGCTATCAGTGTAGGCAATTTTGGGAGAATGACGATTTTGCAATTTTTCGAAAATAGGAAGTTATGACCCAATGAAACATACACAGGGATATAGCAGACCCTCACGAGCATGCCAGCTACAGACCTGAGCAATAGCTCAGCATTTCATGAGATATCCAAGTTGGGTGTACACTATTTTAGCGCAATGCAAACTCTCTCTGAAAGCCAGGAGCACACCTATGTGTAAATCTGAATAGATAGGTTTATATTAGTAGAAGGATGCAGGGGAGAAACCAACCCTGTCACTGGGCTGTGATACCAATGAGACAAACAAACTAGTCTGGGCTTTTTCTCGGGCATGTTTCCAAGTACACAGTTGTGAAACACTCCCGTCCCTGCACTCCTAAGATTATCTAACAATCAACAGTTAAGACCTTATATGGAATCAGTTTAAAATGAAAATTATTCACTCAGAGCTATATGTTAGTCTTGAATGTTTATATAATTAGTGCACAAAAAAGAAACTTTCTTCAAGATAATTTTCACAAAATTAGCAGAATTATGTTTTCAAAATCAACAAGCAGTCAATTATAATCTATATAATATAAAGTCCAAGATATTGGTAACCTAATCAGGAATGTAGGGACATTCCGGTAAATCTCATAAGGATGTGTGGCCTAGTGAATTAAAATGACAAGTGTCATATATTCCATAATGTCACATATTGTATTCTTCACATAATTTTTAAAAAGGTTCTAGAGCATTGGTCTAACTTTCAGTAGATGATGTATCTAATGTATTATTAAGGATAAGCACGACTCCCATATGGTTCTCAAATTCGCCCTAGTTGAGTTTGATATTGAAGTCCAACCTAAAGGCGCTATCAGTCAGAAAACCGCTAATTTAGACCTGGATAGCAAGGTTTACTCAAACGGTTGTTATAAAGATACACGTGTTGCTTTAGTCTGCCAACAGTGTTAAGCGTACCTTCATAGGGGATTGCAGGATGATCCTAACACTATTCAAATGGATAATGCAACCTTTGTAGTGGTAATCCAATATTAGATGGTACATGCACACCTGTGGGATAGTGGGTTTATCAGTTAAATGTGCATTAAGTGTTCACTCTTTATATCATAAAAATGGTCAAACCTTTTATCAAAAAGACAATACTGTCCTGTTATATTGGTGGAACTCGCCAATTATTGCCTTCAATGCATCCACGGACATTCCTTGATTCTCCCTAACTGCGCGTGGCCGAAATTAAAATGGCTGCCATTATATGACATGCTCACGTCATAGTGTGATGACGTCAATATTGTTTATCAGTAGGTGACTTAAAATGTCAAATTGCTGCGATTCCCCGTAAAATACATTTTTGTTCACCCATAAGTAAAATGTCATTACATTACTTGTATATAGCAAAGGAATAAAAACAAAATGATAGTTCATGCCATGGGGGGTCAAGCTATCCAATTTTGTCAATCAATACAGCTCCCTTTGTTCAAGTTTCTTGCTCAAGTCTCCTCCACTCTGTATTGGAAGTGGTACGGATATCCCAATCACCTCAAGTTGTGCAGTAGTATGTCTCTGTTCAGAAAAGTGTCTCGCTACTGAGGAACATACTTGCTTAGTTCTTATGTTGCTTTTATGTTTGGTTCAGCGTTTCTTCACTTTCCTCGTTGTCTGTCCTGCATAAAAGACCCCACAGGACAACTGAGTCCATAGATAATTGATTGGGAATCTCCTGTGGCAAAATCCCTGTGTCTGATTTTTTTCCCCTGTGTGGGGATGTCTTACTTGATTCCACTCTCATGATATTATTGCAATTGTTACAATGCAGGTAGGGAAATGTGCTGTTCTTATTAAACAGTAATGTTTGTTTATGGGGTTTAGGTTTCTCGGCTTTAACTTGCTGGTCCCTAAGGTTTCAACCTCTTTTGTAAGCTATGAGTGGAGGTTTTGGATAAAGTGTCGGAAGTTGGGGATCCAACTGTATTAGTCTCCAATTTTTAAGTCTTGTCACATGTTGACTTTTACTTGAGTACTTCAGTGCGTACAGGAATGGAATTTCCTTCGCTTTTGGTTTGGAGATGAGAAGGGTTCTGCTGGCTGGCTTTTTTTCTGGGCCATCTCAATTATTGTACAAGGGTTGCCTCAATGTACGTCTTCATTTTTGTTTTTATGTTCTCAGGGTCTCCTCATATGATACTATGCATTTCAGTCTTAAGAACTGACTGTACGAGAGGTTATTTTTGAGATGTCTAGGAAGAGGACTGAAATAGTGTAGGGAGTTATTGACTTCTGTGGGTTTATGAAATGTTAGTGCTGAGTCCTTCAGGTCTAGCTCTGTATGCAGAAAGTGTAATCTGGGAGTGCTAATTTCCATAGTAAATGTATTACTCTAATTTTGTGAGTATTATGTTATGAAGAACATTTCTTTTTTGTACACTGTTATAAACAGTCAAGATAGTAACATATCACTCTGAGTGAATAATGTTCATTTTTAACTGATTCCATATAAGGTCTTAACTGCTGATTGTTACACAATAAACTTAGTTGTGCAGGGGATGGGAGTGTTCCACACGTTTGTGGGCCCCTGTTTGTTTGTCTCACTATTTTAGTGCACACGTGGTGTAAACGCTCTATTGAAAGCAGTGTTTTAGTAGCTTTTTGAAAGGTAGATGATTAGGTTCAAGTCTTAATTCCAGTGGCAGGGCATTCCATAAGCTTGGTCCTGGGGCAGTTAGGCTTCTCCTACCCTACCCTTGCTGTATGTAGGATGCCGATATGAGCTTATTAGGTGTGCTTGGTTAGCCATCTGGAAGGTCTGTCTCTAGCAAGGTGTCTAGAGATGTAGGAGGGACCAGTGATCCACAGGACTCGCTAAATGATCCACAGCACTTCGAAGTAGACCTGAGATGGGATAGGCAGTGGAAACAGGGATTTGAATGCCTTTGTGATCACGTTTTTTCACTACAAAAAAGGTGTGCTGCTCTATTTTGAACCATCTGAAGGCAGAAGATATTTTTTTGTATTCATGTTTTGTAATCTATTGCGTTCATATGGCCAGGTGCTAGCATCCTTTGCACTTGCATTCTCCATATGAAGGGCACTGCTGTCCTCTGTTTGATGGAAGCTGTAATTATGTTCCTCATAACACCTATAAATAAGCTTAGTCGGTTTCATATTTACAAATGTGTTAATTAAATGTCCATAAGACAGTTTTGGCAAAGGTTTTGGCCAGTAGGCTGAAGCAAATGCTGTGTGTTTGTATCCACATAGCTCAGAAGAGGCTTGCATATGTTCTGTTACTGGTAATTATACTACTCCCCATTGCCATCTGCATAGTCTCCAGCTGCTGTGGCAGATCTGAAAGAGGTGGGTGTGGGATAGGTTAGTGGGAAGAGGGAGAATGCCAGATATCGTTGCTGTTGGGGGGGGGAGGGGCTGGGAAGGTGGGTGTGTGCATGTGCGCGTGCGCACCTGGTTACCAAGTACGGATCTGCTTCTAGGGGTTTTTCTTGTGATAAATCTATCTGGAAATGGTGGCCTGACATGTCCTGTGTGCACATTGCACTTTTGACATTTGCAGCCTAATCTATTCCATTAATTACCTGATAGTGGGGCTGAAGGACTTTGAGCAAGGGTGCTCTGTGGCAGAACTTCACATACCTTTGTTCGGTGCCTCGAAATTGAGTGAACACAATGCCAATCCCTGAGAAAAGTGGTCTCCAATAGATAATAGATACTGTGGCATGCCTTGGCAGTGCCTGCCGCCATGTATGGCACCAGTCATCCAGTACTGCTCAGCAGGGCCGGCCTTAGAAGCTGCAGCACCCTGGACGAGAAATCAAAAATGTGGCGTCCCTCCCTCTGCGCACCCCTAGTCATGCGGCAGGACGGTACATTTTTCAATAGGCATGGTAGGCACTGTATTGTTGTTAAATGTGCTCCGCTGGAGCGTATTTAATTTCAATAGCGCGCCTGCTGCGCCTTCTCCAGTACGGTCGGAGACTTGAATGACTCCACCGAGCTGGCGTGGTAGAGTTCTAATGGCAGGGCGCCCTGGGCAGCCGCCCTGTCCACGCTGCCCAAGGCTTGTTCTACTGCTCAGTTTACACTCGCACTTAATCCTGTAGTATCGTCACACTGCATCGGTGACTTTCAAACTTTTTTTATACTGAGCCTAATCCCAACCCCACCCGAGTAAAAATATTGTTTTCGGGTCCCCCACAAGCTAAAACCACTTATTTTATTTGAAATGCAGTCACCATAATTCCTTTTTGGAGAGCCTCGTACCCCACCTGAATCTTTGGGACCCGTGGCGGGCGGGGCAGGTGGGGGAGGGGGGCCAACCACACAGTTAGAAGACCACTTCTCTAGATACTGTTGTGAGGTCTTGAAGGTGTGCAGGTTCCGCTAAGGACCTTTAGGACGAGCAAACCCTTTTACAATACAGGACCTTTCACTCCATGGCAATGTCCCTGCTACTCTTCCAGTCCTTTGGCCAAGCACAGTATATGCTGGAGTGCAAATCATGGAACCAATCTCTTAAAATGAACAGTTTTTAAGCGGGAACGAAAGAAGACCGCTCTCCACAGTGTGAACCACCGAGCTTAAACACAATACGGCTTTCTCAATGATCATGAAAGAGGAACCGAGTTTCTGTTTTCAGATGGAGGAAATTATTTCTGCCCTGCTGGCAGAAATAAGCCATGGTCTCGAAAGTTGGTTTAGTGACGTTAATGTTACTGAACAGATGATTCTCGTCTACTTCCCTCTAAAATGTGTGGGGAAGAATTGTACCTTTTTCAGGGCGCACGGCAGCTGGACGTTACACAGTGGTATTTTGATGCCCCGACTTGCTCATTGGAACCCTTTTCGTTTGGGCCAGGCATGCACGGCAGCATATAAACTATCTAATCTAACCAATGCATGGACACGGGAGGCCGGCTACTCATTTTTCAAATTGACTTCCTCATTCGAGCGCTGTTTTAAAAATAGCAAACTCTGAACAATGGCCAGTGCGCAGTAACGTATGCAAACATTTCCAGTAATACTGTTTCGTCAGCTGTATGGCTAGCTTTTTGTGTAGAATGTCGAGCTCGGCTGATGGCAGGAAATGACGTTACAGCTGTCCGCATGCATTTCTACCTCGTGTAGGCATTTCATATCTTGTTTTTGGTTTTCGAAGCATTTGCTATTTAAACAGCAAGTTAGCCTTGAGTGAGCCAGGGAATTCATAGGTAGGGCCGAGCCTAGTGGTCTGGCCTATGTCAAATATTAGCTGCTCCAGGGAATGGCTGTGCAAAACAGGGGGAGTGCCTTTGTTAAAAAGGGCAAGTGGGGAGGGGGCAAGAAAAAGGGCTAAAGGGTGTGAGAAAAAGGGAAATGTATGGTCATCAAAAGTGGCTAATGGGTTGGGGACATACAATTGACTATAAGGACTGGGGCAACAAAAGGGGCAAGAAAAAGGTTAAAGGGGGATGGGGCATGAAAAGGTGCTGAAGGAGCAAGAAAAGGGGACCTCTGGCTTAACAAGGGGCAAATGGCTGGGCGTGGATGCTGATGCAGGGAAAAGAATGGGGGCTAACAGAACTCGGGGCGAGGTGGGGGATAGTTGATGGCAGCACTTGAGGAAAAGGATGATGAATGGGCAGTGCCGTAGCACATAATTTGGGTGCCCACATATGAGCCTTCCTGAGTCTGACCCCCCCTCTATCCTCCATGCTGGGCAACAATTAACAAGTCGCGACACACTCTGGCTGTTGGGGTGGTAGGCTATGCCAGCCTAAAGTCAAGTGCTTGGCCCAGAATTACCTCCACGTCCCTCTTCCTCGACCTAGTACTTAGTACTTGGATGAGGAAGAGTGAGATTAGGAGTAATGAAGATTACAGGTAACTAAGCCAGGCATAACATCCAAGTTCCTTATCCCATTACTTGTGAATGAGGAAACGTGCCTCATACACAAGTACTGTGATGAGGAAGAGTAGGACTAGGAACAATGAAGATTATAATAAGCATATATAATTGTTCTTACATAACACGCTTAATACCAAGGACCAGTTTCTAATTGCGATCCTGGTATTCAAACCTGGGTTGCTATGCTTCGCTTTGCTTCCAAGACAAGCGCGTTGCCTCTGAGCTATCCTACCAGCCTACTGGTAAGTAATCGGAGCATTCACCATACACTCACACCCAGTCACCCATACATTTACACGTGCATCCTTTCACCATACACTCAAACGCACACCCAGGCAGCCATTCATACATCATGCGCTCACTCAATTCACAAACATTACGTTTTATACATATACACACTTACATGCATCCACACACATTTACACAAAATACATTTTCTTACATTTTGAATCCATTGATCCAGGACAGAGAACGAGGCCTGCAGCAGGAAAGCTTGTTCCTGTCATGGAGCTGGAGACCTCCATGTCACGGTGTGCGGCGGACCCATTTGACTTCAAAAAGAAAGTTTATTTTTGAAGTCACTCTGACATCATAAAGAAATTATTTCTGATACGGTGCTGTAACGGAAATATTTTCTTTATGAAGGCAGAAGGACTTCAAAAAGAAACTTAATTTTTAGTCTTAGGTCTACACCCCCTCCCCCAACACCCAACCCACCCTACCGTGTGACATAGAGGCCTCCAACCTGGAAGCCTCCATCTAATGGGGTAAGAAGGCGGCTAGCTCTAAAAAGAAATAGTTTAGTGTATGGAAGTGTGTATATGTATATAATGTAACGTTTGTGTATGAGTGAGTACATACATGATGTATGGGTGGCTGCCTAGCCCTACTCGTCCTTGTCACAGTACTTGTGTATGAGTCATGTTGCCTCATGCACCATTAATGGGACGAGGTGGTGGAACTTGGGTGTTAATGCCTGGTTTAGTTACCTGTAATCTTGTCGCAGTTTATTAAACGGCCCATGCCAGCTAGGGAACTCCTTCCCCTGCAATGGATGTGGCGCACAATAAAACGCTTTTTATCTTGAATTGACTATGGATTCTTTTGAGTAGGCCTCCAACCCATCTCGCATCCAACCTCCACAAACACCCCATGTCACAATGGACTAGGAACCAGGCTGGTGTGTATCAATAAGATGTTTATTAATTTATTATTCAATGTAAAGGAGTATAATCAAAATACAGCAGCCACCAACGTTGTGGCAACACCAAATGCAGTAATCTCCACAAAACAGCCAGGTTAAGATATCCTATTAGTTAATTCAGACTTTTAATGGCAAAACAGAAAAAGAACAATTTACCACAAAGTGATAGCACCTACGGGTTAGCACTCCTCCGTGCAACACTCACCCCCCAAACATCAATTAAACGTGGTTCCTTAGAATGGAAGGCAGTGGCAAGGATTATGAATACAGGGGGAAAATTGGATTTGGGGTGAAGCCCACCACCACACGATGGGAAGCAAGCAAAGAAAATGAAAACCCATTGTTGGTTCAAAATGGAAGAATGGGATTTTGATTATTTCTCACAACTGCTAGGGGACAGAATAGAAGACAATTCTTATTGCTTACACTTAGGAGATGGGCAAAGTTTTAGAGACTACTAATCAGCAAACCAGGGCAAAATAGAAATGAAGTAGGAAAATCGTTTTTTGGGAGAAAGCAAATGCAAAGGGAAAATACAGTGTCAAATGGAAATTTGTTTACACAGGGGCTTACAGTGACGGGCAGCTTGGGGAAGGTGTTTAGCTTGACCCCCCCCCCAAAAAATATCACCTATGGCTGTTCCTGACGACATATATATAGATTATATATATATATATATATATGTGATATTTTTGGTGGGGATACTATCTAGTGATACCGGCTTGCAGGGGGGGGGCTCAAATTGTGTTCTACACCACTGAATTGGGGATGGCAGTGCTGGTAGGGGTGGGGTGGCTTGGAAAACAAGAGGCACATACCTGTTTTTTAAGTCGCCGCTTTGCACCCAGGAAATGCATGGACTCCCTGTCCCGCTCCAGCCAGTCAATAAGTGGAGGAGAGGTGTGACAGGAAGTCGGCAGAAGTCAGGCAACCGTGCTTCTGTGCATTCCTTCACATCAGAAAAGCACTTTTACATTTATTTAAAGGTTGGTTTTCCCTGTTCGTTGCTGGCCACTGCTTTGGGCACTCACTGACTCAAATATTTTTTGACCCATGCCAGCCTGAGATTCTCCGAACTTGCACAGCTCTACTGCAAATGTTAATATTTAGCAGGCACGCAGAAAAGGAGACTCCCCAAACCCTACTAAATTGGCTAATCTTTGAGACCGGTTGGTAAAAAGGCCCTGTGCTGGTGTCATGATGCTGCACCTCCCTTTTAAAATGTACAGTCACCAGGAGGGGGCGCTGTTGCGCAACAAGATGGCCGCCTAAGAGTGGAGCTCCTCTCCGGCGTATTATCCTTTTAAAATGATATCCTCTATCTGCCTTCATCCACGCTACCAGACCAGTGGATTCAACCATTGCACCTATCCTGCACCCACCGGGAGAAACAACGGGTGAAATCAGACCCGGCGTGCCCAGATACGGACGGGGTGGCGGACAGGAGGCCCAGGGCTGCTCCTCAGCTCCGGAGTAACCAAGGCGAGTGCCGCGGCTCTGGGTGGAACGTGGGCCCTGCAGTGGGCGGGTCCGGCCCCGCGGGCGGAACGGACTCCCTGTACCCGGACTGCCTCGAATGCCCCCCGATAGGAAACATTCGCTCATCGAGGACGGTGTCCTTTCTGGTAGAAAAAGTGCCTTGCGTGAGACCTGAGCTGCATGCACCCTGCCCCGTCCTCCCGCCCCGGCGCTTGAGTCACCCCGATTCTCCTGTACAGCCCTGGGCGGTCCTGGTCGGGTGGAACCCCTACTGCTGATATCGAACGCCGTCATAAAGAAGGGGGGGAACGAAACGAAAAAGTAAATGTGCCGTCCCAGATGCTAATCCTGTGGCCGGCGGTTAACGCGACCACGCGGTGTGGGTGGTACGGGCCTGCTGTGGACGGGGCCCCCGAAGGGAAGCTCCTGTTGAATTAAACGCAGTCCACGCCACAGCACTCACCCCACGCACTGTGCCTTCCTCGGACCCAGGGTCGACGGCACCCTTGTATCACATCATGGCTTCGAGATTAACTACTACATCTGGCCCACTCACAGTCCGAGGCGAACCATCCCCCAGTGGCCATCTACGATCCTCATTACAACGGATATTAACAAGTGGACACCCGTGTGATGCCTGGGAAAAACGCACTCAAAGGCAGGAAGACCAGGTCGATGGATTCTTTCACAAACTCACAAGCACCCGCAGAGGCCTCGGGCCCATCAACAACATCTGACCTCCCTGCTACGGAGGACTCCAAGTTTGACCATCTTTTGACGACGGTCCAGAATGGATTCCTGGCGATAAATGTCAAACTGGACGATATTGTCTCCACGATAGGCTCCCTCAAAGCCAGGGTAGATAAGGAAAGCACCAGAATCACTGATGCTGAAAACAGAATAAGTGCAAACGAAGACTCGATCCACCAAAACACTCATGACATTGCTGTCTTGAAAAGCGAAATGAATAAACTCTGATAAGTGTGAAGATTTGGAGTCGAGATTGAGAAGGAACAATATACGCATTGTCGGCTTAGCAGAAACCTTTTGCAAAGGCCCGATTGAGACCCAAATCGAAGCCCTTTTGAGGACCCTCCTAGGCGCTGACTCCTTTTCTCCACAATTCTTGGTCGAACGAGCACATCGCACCCTGGCTCCACCGCCCAAACCGCCCCCCCCTCCACGATAGTGGCAAAACTTCTAAATTACAGAGACAGAGACGCAGTCCTGAGGCTGGCAAGGGAAAAGGGCCCTTTGAGACACGGCAACGACAACATACACATATATCCGGACTTCTCTGCGGGAGTCCAAACCCAGAGACGTTCCTATGAATCCATCAAATGGCAGCTGCGGGTGAGACAGGTTCCATATGCGCTATTGTTTCCAGCAAAGCTACGGATACAACACGGCGGACGTGCGCACTTCTTTGATTCTCCGGCAGCCGCATTGGACTACGTGGAATCTGCTATTCATCTACCTCCTGGTAGGAACAAACCTGATCAAAATCTCCTTCAGCAGCCGGTATAGTCATCAACATAGCATACTGTCCGACCGCAGCAATGAACCACCCTCTACCTCCAACGAATCGTTCATTCTCGTTTCACCAAAGACAGGCAGAACTGTTCTTTTATTTGTGCTTCTTATTATTCTCCAACATTCAAAGACAGTCGGATGAGACGCGCTCGGCTACGAAAGCGGTGTTGCAGCACTCGCCCCCCTCCACAAGTGAAACCACAGGGTTTTAAATGGGGTTCATCATCAAGTTGGACCAGATGGTGTGGGTGGGGGTTGGAACCAGGAATTTGGGTCTGTTTAACCGGCCAGAGGTATGGTCGTTGTCGAAAGCCCCAGTTGGGCAAGTTGAGAAACAGTTTATGGTTGTGTTTAATGTTAAAAATGCAGTCACAAGTCATGCGCTGATTTCCCCCCCCCCCCCAAATTGTCATCCCGTTCTCCCAAGATTGTCTTTAATCTATCGACATGGCACAGAAACCCCATACTTCCAGCGGGTTGTCACTTAAGCTGCTAACTTGGAACATCCGGGGTGTGAACAATAGAGCAAAATCCAGCAAAGTGGGGGCATACATCAACAGGCACCGCCCGCACGTAGTAATGCTTCAGGAGACCCATGCTCTGCGAGAGACTAACGAGAAGATCTTGAAACAATGGGATAACAATAAGTATTATACTGAATACTCGTCGCAGAGCAGGGGTGTCCTCACACTAATACATCCATCGCTGGGGTTTGTCCCCGAAAAAAAGTAAAATCGACCCGTTGGATAGATATGTAGTGGTGTGGGGCACAGTGGCGGGGGAGAGATTGGTGCTGGTCAACTCCTACGGTCCAAATACGGACAACCCTGAATTTTATGCCCATCTCCTCACCGAAATCGACACAACTGACACATGGGTGCTGTGGGGTGGAGACTTTAATACTATCCTAGATGTGCTATTGGACAGGTCCTCCAGTCGACAAAGGTCACTCACCACATCTGCTAACACCATCCATCAGGCCCTACAGGACAGGGTGCTGACCGATGCCTGGAGAGGGGTGCACCCCACAGACCGTCAATACACTTTCTATTCGTCAGCCCATGACTCTGAATCCAGGATAGACTATTGGTTCATATCCGTTCTCCTGCTGAGCTCCGTGGTGAGCTGTGAAATTCTCCCCCGTATGCTTACTGATCATTACCCAGTTACACTTGAGATATCGCTCCAGAATATTAAACGTCCGTCCCCACGCTGGAGAATGCCTCCAAATATCCTGAAGGACCCCAACGTGGTTGAATCGCTGCAAACTGAGATGGAGGAATTCTTTCAGCTGAACACTGGGTCGGTGGGGGAATGGGCTATGCTGTGGGAAACGTTTAAGGTCTGGTTGAGGGGTAATCTTATGTCAAAAACCACTGGCCTCCTGAAAAGTGTCAGATCCAACCTTAAGACCGAAACACACCTGAAAACTCTTAAACGATTATAGTGTAACACATGACAAGAACATACTGGCTGATATCAATGCACACGTTCTTAGATTTAATGAGTTAGCAATCCAAGAACTACAATACATGTCCACTCCGACCAGGGCCCGTAGATAGGGTGAAGGAAATAGAGCAGGACACCACTTGGCACGTATATTACGAAACGAACACAATCATGCCCCCATTACTAGCATCATGACAGACAACGGTGACCTCGTACACAAGGAGGAAGAAATCAATGCCGAATTTGCTAAATATTACACCAACCTATACACAAATCATGATACACGGAGTCTTGTAAACATTGCAACATACCTGAACGAGATAGACCTCCCTAGCCTCTCACCTGAGGACAACTTTGTCCTTGAACAGGAAATAACCAAGGAGGAAATCGCTGAGGCAATTAAATCACTGGCAGCTGGAAAAACCCCAGGCCCTGATGGCCTAAGCTCGGACCTCTATAAAACATACACAACAATACTATCCCCTATTGTAACCCATGTATGGGAGGAAGCCTTGAGCTCCGGCTCCCTCCCACAGTCAATAACTGACACCGTCACAACGGTCCTATTGAAGCCTAGACATCCGGCCCACGACCACTCGTCCTATCGCCCACTCTCCCTTATAAATACAGATGCCAAGATATACGCAAAAGTGCTCGCAAACAGACTTTGCCCTAAAATGACTTCCCTAATACACCCTGATCAATGTGGCTTCATCCCGACGAGATCCACTGCCCTGAACCTGCGTAGACTGTTCGGAATTATGGCCCAGATCAAACCTGATGCACAGGCAGTGGCCGTCTCGTTGGACGCCGAGAAGGCATTTGACTCCGTCTCATGGGCATACATGTTCGAGGTCTTCAAAAAATTCAGCTTTGGCCCGTACTTCACACACTGCATCAGGCTGCTCTACACCTCTCCCAAGGCTAGGGTCCTAACAAACTGCACCCTCTCTACCCACTTTACTTTACATCAGGACACCAGACAGGGTTGCCCCTTCTCCCCCATCCTGTTCGCATTCACTATCGAACCAATGGGAGCTGCAAGCAGAAGAGAACAAGAATTGAGGGGCATCAAGTTGGCCGGCAGCTACCAATCTATCTCATTATATGCGGACGATGCCTTATAGTATATACTAAACCGGAAAACAACTTGGAACCCATATTGGCAGTAATACAGGACTTCACTCTACATTCAGGGTACAAAATCAATACAGCCAAATCTGAAATCTTCCCATTGACACAGTCCACCCCCTGCCCTTCACGCACACACAGTCTAAGATGGTCCCCGGATTACATCAGATACCTGGGGATCCTTGTATCTAGAGACACAGACACTATATATAGATAACTACGAATCCACATTACAGACAATCCACACCAAACTCCAGATCTGGACCAGGTTGCCCATATCACTGGCTGGTCGGATAGCAGTACTCAAAATGGTGATCCTCCCCAAACTCCTATATATCTTTAATAATGTCCCGATATGGCCAGGCAGACCCTTTTTGGAAAACCTGTGGTCCCTGTCAACCACCTTCCTTTGGAACCGGGGGGCTAACAGGCTCAAATGGAAAAACTGGTGGAACCCTACGACACGGGGGGCTTCGCTGCGCCCGATTATGAGCTGTACTATCTTGTGTCTCAGGCTCATTATGCCAAATACTGGTAGAAGCACCACATGTCCCCATTTAACGGCACTCGGTCCGCCCAACGGACTTGCGATCTATAATCTTTGCGACATCTTACAAAGACTAATGCAAATTTGACACCATAGCTTGCACGATCGCAGTCTGGGCTGCAATTGGCAAGCGCCTCCACATCGATATCCCCTATGACTGCCAAGCTCCATATTGGAACTTTCCGGGCATCGCCCCCTCGTATGACCCTGGTATACAGAAAGCCTGGATCCCGAACTATGGCATCACAAAGAAGGCTATGTTCCCCAATGGAAGTTTCGTCACCCCCGAAGACTTCGCTGACACAGTGGGGAGGGGCCAACTAGTCGCGTTACAATATCATCGTATGAAGCGGCGTTCAAGAAACGCTGGCCATCATACCCAGCTGAGCCGCCCGAGCACCCCTGTTACCAGGCACTTCACTCACAGCCTCACATAGGCGTCTCCACACTGTACAACATAGTCCAAACACACACAAAGTCCTCCAATAATATAAAGTCCTCCTGGGAAGAGGGCATGGGTATAACAATAGAGGAAGGAACATGGTCCAGGTACTGCCTCCTCACAAAGAAGGTCTCCTTCAATGCGGGGCTCAGACTCATACAATTCAAAATGCTCAATAAACTTCACTATAACCCTGTTAAGGTGGCTAAATTCAAGGAGTCCACAAACACGAACTGCCCCAAATGCAATAACCCTCAAGTTGACTCATACCACATGTACTGGGCCTGCCCTGAAATAATTAGATTCTGGAAGGCGGTAGCAAGTATACTGGAAGACATTACGCAAGTTCCCGCACAACGTACCCCCCAATAATATCTGTTCGGCGACATCGGAAAATTCCCAGAAAAAACCAGGCTATTCAACGTCGCATGTGTGGTGGCTAAAAAATTTATTTTGCAAAAATGGAAGAGTCCTCCTGCCCCCTGTGCAGAACAATTGTTAAAATCACTGGCATATGTGCACGAATGTGAAGAAACGTACATGGGTCTGGTCCCCTCTCCATGTAGACCTAAAGACATTTGGTCAGCGTTCAGGACTTACCTTCTCACCACCCCACCTAACCCGAAGAGGATGATACTGACTGAAATGTGTGCCTTAACTCCAGCAACATACGTTTAATATCATAAATTGTGATGTTGTTTGATATATGTATATGTATGGGAGAAACCAAAGTGTATAATATGTATATCCAGTACCACAGAGTGGTTCATGCGTGTGTATTGTGAATTGCAATCGAAAAATAAAGTAAAATTCACCATAACTTGGAGCTCAGACTGACAACTATCACCCAAGGATACCCAAGGTGTGCTCTAGGGCACCACCCAATTTTCTGATTAACGATATAATGCAGCCCTCCTCCACAATCTTGGTGAGAACTGGGGCTAACCACATGTGTGATAAAGAAAAGTGAAGGAACGCACAGATGCACAGTTGCCTGACTTCTGCCGACTTCCTGTCCCGCCTCTCCTCCACTTATTGACTGGCTTGAGCGGGACAGGGACTCCATGCATTTCCTGGGAGCATGCATTCACGCTGTCACTTAGCTGAGCTGTGCAGGGATATGTTGCCATTCCACTTGCCTAAAATAAAAAGTATCTGTGGAAAAACTGATTGACAGTCTATTTTTAGCCCTTTCGACTAAAATGGCAATGAGTAAATAAACGCGACCGAAGAAAAAGTTTTCTGACTGAAATAAAACTCTCTCAAAAGTTCAATAATAGAGACCCAAGTGGTGGCTAATTCTTCTGAAGCCCTGTTTACAATCGGATAACCTCAAGAAGATCCTATATAATGTGCGTACCTTGTGGAAACCACTCTGTAAGAAACAGAATCAACACTGATCTAGTGCATGTGATAGTCGGAATTAAAGGGCCTGACTTAATGTGCTCTGCATGATGGACAAGACCTGGACCCCTTGCTCATTGTTCTTAGAGAGGCACAGCTCCACCTTACTGATGAGGCCCGACTAGGCCGAAACATGTGTATGGGGTTGCTGTTGGTACTCTTGTTCTGAGGAGAATTGCCTAGCATTTCGGTGCTAGACTGCCCCTGGACAGGACAAAGACCGAAATGCAGGGAAGTTTCTCCTCTGTGAAAGGGACAGTGAGCTAAAGACTTGGTTGAGACTCTCCCGGGGGCCATTCACCCAAGAACAGGTCAATGGGCTGTGTTCGTGCTGGTAGAGAGACTCCCAGAACCCCCCCTTGTTTTGCATATGAATAATTCCTGTCAAAGGTTCCAGGGGGATATTCGTCCATTTGCCAGGAACTCTTACTGAACAGTGCTGTTTCCACGTCTGCCACTCCCACAAGAAGGTTATTGTCCGTGCAACCTCTACATTAGACGAACAAGGCTCAGTGACTGCCAGTCAGTGGTCGAAGTGTTCGAAAAGAAATAGTGGCCTGGCCATCGCCCCTCAAACCCTCTCTCCCCCCCCCCCCCCCCTCCACGCGCGAGCCAAACCCTCAAACAAACACACATGCTATTTAAGGGAATGTTCATTGCAGTGCACTGAAGTGCAAGTTTCAACTTCTTCCTACACTTTTATTTTAAAACGAAACCATTCCGGAATGGTTTATTTTTAAAATAAAAGTATAGGAACAGTAAAACGTAATTACATTTTTTTTAAAAAAAATGTTTTTAAAGCAGAGGCACAACGCTCCCTTCTGCAGCTCCCGCCTACTTCAACCACTTTTGGTAGTCATGCCGGGCCAGCGCAACCCTAATTTCTCCTTGCCTTCAGTTTTTGTCCCCAACAACCGAGCTACCAGTACTAAATTTATATAACTCAGGAATGCTACCATGTTGGCATCAGTCTTCTGAAGGCATCCCATCTGCAAAGGGGCACAGTAGAAGCAGTCTCTTTGCTAATGCCTCCCAAACATTTAGCAAGAAACCGCTGAAGCATGCTAACCTGTGCAATTCTTGTGGTCCGTCATTAAGGCCCTGTGCTACTAAACTATCCAACCAAATGATTGTGCATTTGTTGACTTGGAAGTGGATCTAGTTTAACTCACCCTTGTCCCGCGGGGGCCACTGGGCCATGCACTGTATAGCATTGGGTGCTTTACATGGCACAAAGCTGAAAACTCCATGCTCTGCCCATGCGTGCAAAGTTCAGTTCGTCCAATAGAAACCTTGATACTGAGGAGATAGCCTTTTCTAGAAGAAAATCCTCCACTTTCTAGACTCCTTCCCTGTACAGAAGTCTTCAGTCCACAGCCTCAGAAGGACAGGCCTCTCACATTTGCTCATGACTAGAGGAAGTGTAAGCCTTTCATGCCAGCCAACTACTCCAACCGAAAAAGAACATTCTCCAAGGCTCAGTCTGAACAGAAATTCATTCATGTAATGGTTTGGCCAAGGGAATCCACACTCTCCACGCCCCTCCTCCCCCCCACCCCCAGATTAATTACTTAAAACGTTTTTTCACAAATATGGCACACGAAATGGCTCAGTGCAGCAATAGGCATCTGTCCTGCCACAAGTGTCCATTTGCGCAATTTTAGGTTGCTGCCACTTTATCTGGACAGCTGTCTGTATGTGGGTTCCTGTTACCAGTGCAACCACCCCTATACCAGGAGCGATATTCTCGAACAACTTGAAGACCGCAGAGCACACCTTCTCCTTACACAGTACTTGACCTGTGTACCATTGAATAATAACATGTCTGAGAAAATGAGTCCTTGCATTTCTTGGATACCAGCTGAAAAGTGAGCAGAACAAAGGCGGGGTAAGGGACAGAGTTTTTTTTCCAGAACTCTCCCATTTTAATATTGACTAAAATTGCATGCATATTCCTGGCGGATATCAAATGGTGTGATATGAAACCACACAAGGGGCCACCTCCTGCTCGCCCTTATTTATGGAAGGGGAAGTAGAAGTATGGAGTTCATTCCAGGGGAGGGTGAGTGGTAGATTCTCACCTCCTCAGGATTTTTAAAAACACAGAAGGTATGGGGGGTGGGGGCACTATCCCAGCAATCCCACCCAGCAGCACCACCTTGGTGCTATCCGTGACAATAGTGGTCACACCATGCTCTGCATCAACCGACATTTTGAAACGTGGACCAGTCCTTCTTTCACTGCCAATGAAACACAGCCAGAACTGGCTGATAGCTGCCAACCTCGATTTACACCAAAACATTGGTGCTGTGGCCCCACACTTCCACGCTGGTCCCATTAACCCTGAGTAGCGTGTTGAATCGCCTCAAGCTGTGTGCCATGCAAACCGCACACCCTGACAGGTAATTCCAGCACTGAACACCTCAGATGTTCTGCTCTCTCTGACACGCATTGTGTTCCTTAAGTGCCCTCCCTCCTGCTTAAATCATCCTTTGTGTTACCTTTTGATTTGAATATTCTTTCTTAAGGCTCTACTCCGGAGAGGTTCTCTAAGTATTTCCACACCCCTGTTGTCTTTCCCCCATTGTTCGCACCCTTCCTTCCGCCTTCTTTCCATCCTTTGCACTTGTCACTACCTTATCTTGAAGATACTTAGTCAAGATCCTTGAGGGCAGGAGGACACACCCATAAAACAGACCCATGACAGTCTGACGTGTCTGACGTTATTAGATGCAGTATTCTTGTTTGTACAATCCTGTCTTTCTGTCCTTTTGAAAAGGTTCTTCTTTATGGGTGGCCTATCCCAGCAGGCAGCTGTGGGGCTGGTTCTGTGCTTTTGTTTTTTTCTCTCCCGGTCCCTGGCATGGCTGACTTCTTTACTCTCTGATCGACTCTCCCAGGTCCAGCTTGGGTCCTTCCTCTCCTCCATCTCCATCTGTGGTGTTCCCCAGGGGTCTAAGCTCTCTCCCTGGCTGTTCAACCAATACCTGGTAATTCTTGCCCACCGCATTGCCACTCTCAGCCCCAACTTCCAGTGCTATGCGGATGAAACTCAGCTCATTTTCAGGTTACCTTCAGCCACCTCTTGTCCCTTTCTCATCTCTGACTGTCTGTTCGCCTCCAGGAGTGGTGTGCCACCAATTATCTCTGCCTTGATGCCAGTAAGACTGAGATTCTCCTCATCGGCACACCTGCTCCTTCCTTTCCTGTCACTCTAGCCGGCCTCTCTTGGCCCTCTTCCTGCTCCCACCTGTGAGGCTAAAAACCTCAGGGTCATCTTCGACTCCACACTCTCCTCTCCACTCATCTCTGACATCTCTAAGAAGTCACACTACCAGCTAAACCTCCTCAGAGGTATTCTTCCTTTCCTCTCCTTCCCGAGAAGTTCACTGTCTCCAGAGCTCTGGTTCTTTCTAGGCTGGACTATTGCCACAGCCTCTTTCTAAATCTGCCTGCTCTACACTCCACCCTCTGCAACTCATCCAGAACCTGACTGCAAGACTTGTCCTTGGCCTCGAGCCCAGGGATCGTATCTGTCCAGGACTGAAATCTCTGCACTGGCTCCCAGTGGCTGCGAGGATTCAGTTCAAAACACTCTGCATTGTCTACAAGGCCATCTGGGGCCTCAATACCTTCAACTCTCTCTTCCTAAATATCTTACTTCTCGAACTCTTCGCTCATCTGCCTCCAACTCCCTCAAGATCAGTTGCTTCTCCAAGCAACAAGTTGGTGGTAGATCTTTCTTCAGCTGGGGCCTCCCTCTGGAACAGCCTCCCTGAAACTTGAGGAGAATAATCTCTAGAACCAAAGCACCTCAAACTTTTCTCTTTGCTTCTGCTTTCTCTTCTCTCCCCTGCTGAATTTCCGGGCTGAAACTGAAACTGCACTGGTTACCTGGCCATCCACTGATCTCGGGCCCAGGCCCCCTCCCCCACCTGCCGCACACCTGCACTGACTCCTGGCAACCCCTGCACTTGGACTGTTTTCTGTATCCCTACAATCCCACTACCCAAGTGATGTCTGCACTTACCCTTGCACTTCCCACCAGCTGGCTGTACTTTGACTTATCATTCATTCTATTATCCCATGTACTGCACTGCCTCTCACTGTCACCCCTGCACTTTTCCCCTTACCCTTCCCATGCACTTGCGCAATCTGAATGACACCTGGCCTTGTAGGATCGTTGTCTGTCTTCCCTCTGTTCCCCCTCCCTTGCCTCGTCACGCCTTGAAACACTTGTGTATAGGCACATTATAAATGCCATATAATATCCCGATCTTCTGCCTATCTTAGATCTCATTCATTTCTAAATATCCTGGTCTGAAAATATTGCCCCTCGACTTTCTGTACCTTCTTCATTTCAGCTCATTACTTTTGTGGTGACTCTGACCCCATACGGACAGCACACAGTGTGCATTTTTTCTGATCCCTGTAGCTTTGTTTGGGTCATTGTGTCAGAATGATACCACTGTCTGTAAACAATTGTGTGCATATACGCCGGTTGCTTAACATTTCTCACACACTTGTATTGCACCTTGTTAATAAGAAAAAGAAACCCTTATTTCAAATGGATTGTGTCCTCTAACATATTCCTCATCTTTATCTCGTCCAGCTTCGGCTGTTCTTGGAAAAAAAATTCTCAGCAGGGGCCGCCGTGCGTCGATCGAGTCAATTTCCCTCGAAGGCCTCCATCGGGGGTAACGTCATCAGGTGTGTAAGTAGCACGTGCGGCAACCGTTGGACTCAGTTCAGTTTTTCCGCAAACATGTTTGCTTCGGAGACTCAGCGCTTTATTAGTTTTTACTTACTACGCAGTTCTTCAAAAATAAAAAAAAAATCGACTGTCTTCGTCATCGACCCCAACAACACCTCGTTTGGGTTTCAAAAAGTGCAGAGAATGTGATTTGAAAATGTCCATGGATCTGCATTGCTCGTGCCTTCTGGTATTTGGGGGAGGCCCACGACACAGATTCCTGCTCGAAATGTCAGGCAATGACGAGTAAAGCCCTCTGAGAAAGGAATGGAAAATTGCAGGTAGGCCGTAAAACTGAAACTGATCGTCGTTCCTCGACCGTCGAGTCTGGAGATCATTCTCCTCGATGTGAAAAGGACAAAAAAAGATCAAGATCCCATAGTGGCTCCCGCCACTCGTCCTCAATGAAACGATCAAAGAGATGGCACCATCGGTCACTATCTTCATCATCGTTGGACAGATCCTCCAGAAAATTCAAGTGCCCCACAAACCGCATAGTAGGAGGCATTTCGTATGAAAATACTTGAAATGTTCAATAAGGGTAAGCCTCCATCCGTGCCTTTTTTGGAAGCCAGACGAGAGCGGTCCTGCTCCGACACCCGCGCGCCCTCGAGTCTGGTGGTCCAGGCAGCCACAGCTACATCTAATAAAGCTGCGTACCCAACCACCCCTCCAGATAGGGACGACAAGCATGTGGATGGATGGGCGAGCAAAGTATTTTCAGCTCGAAGTATGGCTCTTAAATGGCCAACTCCATTGCCTTAGCCAAAATTTCATACACTCTGTGGGAGTGCATATCAATGGTGGCGGAGCACATTCCAGAAGCGGAGGAAAGGGAGGGTTTCCTAGCTATCGTTGGGGATGGCAAAGAAGCCATACGTGAATCCCTTCAATCTGGACTAGACACTGCAGACAGCGACAGCAGGTCTATGGCTACAAGTACGGTTATGCACAGATTTGCGTGGTTGCAGAAGTCGGGTTTCGCAACAGATGTGCAGGCCCGTCTTCTAAACATGCCGTTTGACAGGTCTCACCTTTTTGGTGACAAGTCTGACGAGAGCCTTGAGAGGTTGCAGACCTCAAAGGCGGCTGCCAAATCTTTAGGGGCCGCTGTTAGGCAACCTCATCCTTTTTGTTCTTCAGGACAATCATGGAGGGGGGAATCCTATTGTTACTACTCCTCATTTGGAAAGGCGAGAGGAATGGCCAGTCAGAGAGGCCAAAGAAGCAACCCTTGTGGTGGACGAGGAAAAAGTGCAAAGCCAGCTACAGCTTCCTTGCCATCCGCAACTGCTCCAAAACCACTTTGAGAGCTTGCGTCACATGTCACCTGTGGGGGGCAGACCGTCTCAGCATCTCAAAAGAATGGCGAGACATTACTTCAGATGCTTGGGCTCTGCAGACAATAGCCCAAGGTTACTGCCTTCCATTTATAACACAGCCTCACAACAATCCACCAGGGAAATGCTCTTTGAGGATTCCAAATCAGCTCCTTGTGCAGGAAACATTAACCCTGCTAGAGAAAGGTGCTATAGAACCAGTACTTGTAGCAGAGAGGAACAAGGGTTGGTATTCTCCATATTTTTTTGATCCCCAAGAAAGATGGGGGACTGAGAGCCATCCTGGACTTGAGATACTTGAACAAGTTCCTCAGGAAGGACAAATTCAAGATGGTCACACTTTCTCAGATCCTCCAATTATAGGATTGGTTGGTGTCATTGGACCTTCACGATGCTTATTTTCATGTGCCAAACCATCTCAAGCACAGAAAATACCTAAAGTTCTCTGTTGGCGACTTGCACCATCAGTTTCGAGTCCTGCCATTCATGGTGACCTCCGCCCCGAGAGTCTTCAACAAACTGATGGTGGTGGTGGCAGAGCATCTCAGGAGAGGGAGGATTCATGTGTCCCCCTACCTGGACGATTGGCTGATCAGGACGCCTTCTCCCAAACAAGCCCTGGATCATCTGTCACCTGCCACTCCCTTCACAGACTGGGCTTCTCCCACAATTTCAAGAAGTCACAGATGACCCCTTCTCAGCAGCTTCAGTACATCGGAGCTGTATTAGATACATCCTTTGGAAAGCGCTCGCCACCCAAGGTGAGGTCTCAAGACATTCTTCAGATGGTTACCAAATTCCAAACTTCCCAGAAACTTCTGGACTTCGATTTCTTGAGGTTGCTCGGCCTCATGGCATCCTGCATTTTTCTGGTGCCAGAAGCTTGCCTAAGACTGAGATCCCTTCAATGGGCTCTAAGAACACAATGGTCCCAGTTCTCAGGAAGCATGACGGACCTACTTCAGATTCCATGCAGGTTCGCACATGATCTCCTGTGGTGGGCCTGCAAGGACAATATTCTGAAGGGAGAACATTTTAGGCAGCCATGGCTGGAGATTACAGTATTGACGGATGCCTCACTCGTGGGGTGGAGAGCCCATGCCAACGATCTGTCAGTCAGTGGTCATTGGTCTCCATTGGAGTCCAAATTACACATCGACCTTTTGGAGCTGAGGGCAATCAGACTAGCGCTGAAGGCCTTCCTGCCCTCTGTCAGAGGAAAGAATGTCCTGATAATGACGGACAACACAGTGGCCATGCATTACCTCAACAAAAGAGGAGGTGTAGGGTGACTACCACGGTGCAGAGAGGCAATACAGCTATGATACTGGGCAATTCAAGAAGGAATCTCCTTATTAGCAGTTGACCTAGCCGGGGAGGAAAACACGACAGCGGACACTCTGAGCAGGCAGAACACAGTCTCCCATGAGTGGGAACTAGCTCAGGAAGTCCTTCAAGAGATCTTCGCCCTTTGGAGAACCCCTCAAGTAGACCCGTTTGCGACCGGAGTCGAGAGGAAGTGCGAAAGGTATTGTTCAAGGGAATTTCGTCCGAGAGGAGCTCTAGGATACGTATTTGTGGTGGATTGGGAGTTCCCACTAATTTACGTGCTTCCACCGATCCCTGTCATTCCTCAAGTAATCAGGAGGTTGAGACGGTTCGGAAGCCTCATAATTCTAATTGCCCCGGATTGGGCCAGGAGGGCGTGGTACC
This sequence comes from Ambystoma mexicanum, assembly GCF_040938575.1. NCBI lineage: Eukaryota > Metazoa > Chordata > Amphibia > Caudata > Ambystomatidae > Ambystoma > Ambystoma mexicanum. Next base: position 594,238,675 of record NC_090933.1, read on the forward strand.
CGGACCTTCTAGATAGGTCCATCTGTCCTCCGATTAGTCTTTCACAGAGAGAGGATCTTCTCTCACAAAGGGAGGGACAGGTTCTCCATCCAGAGGTCAACAATCTCTACCTTCACGTGTGGTTTCTGAAAGGCTGAGATACGACGATTGGGACCTCCCGGATGACGTTATGGAGGTATTGCTTTTGGCAAGAAGGCCAGCAACAAAATCTCTGTACTGTTGCCGTTGGAACAAGTTTTGCGACTAGTGCAAGGAAAATAATGTTGATCCTTTTCTATGGTCCACCCCAGAGGTGTTATCTTTCCTCTTATCGTTGGCACACAAAAGGTCTCAATGTTGTGACCCTTAAAGGTTATCTGGCAGCGCTCTCCGTTTTCATGCGCTCTTTAGAAGAATGCTCCTACTTTAAAATTCCCTTGGTGATTCAATTTCTAAATGGGCTCACAAATGTGTTCCCTCCTTCTTTTCAGGTCCCAGTTTGGGACCTTAATCTGGTTCTAAAGTTTTTAATGTGTGCCCCATTTGAACCCTTGCACACATGTCCATTGAGGTTGTTGACCTTTAAAACCATTTTGTTGATTGCATTGACATCTGCACGTAGAGTGAGCGAGTTGCAGGAACTTTCATCTAGGCCACCCTATACTGTATTCCAAAAGGTCAGGATTGTGTTAAGGGTAAAACCCTCCTTCCTACCTAAGGTTGTATCTGATTTCCATCTAAATCTGAAAATTGTTCTGCCGGCGTTCTACCCCCCCGCCCCCACCGCATCCCGGTAAAGAGGCAGAAAGGCTCCATCGATTGGACCGTAGATGAGGTTTAAGCTTTTATATTTCTAGGTTCTCCAAACTCAGAGTGGACAATCAACTCTTTATTGGATATACTGGAAGGAAATTGGGTCAAGCTGTTTCAAAACAGACCTTATCAAGGTAGATTATTCTTGGCATCTCAGAATGTTAGAAATTGGCAGGCAAGGACTCGCCAGAAGGCTTGAGAGCTCATTCCCCCAGAGGTATAGTCTCTTCTGCAGCCCTTCAAAGGGGCGTACCTATTAAATCTATCTGTGATGCAGCAACTTGGTCATCGCTGCATACATTCGCAAAGCATTACTGTTTAAATGCTTCTCACTCTCAGGATGTTGCCTTTGGTAAGGCGGTACTGTATTTGGCCTTATAAGATGCTGAGAATTTCAAATTCTACTCCCTCCAACAAATTCTGCATACTGCTTTGGCAGTCTATCAAAGATGAGGAATACGTTGGAGGACACAATCCATTCGAAGAACAAGTTACTTACCAACTGGTAACATTCTTTTGACTGGATGTTCCTCTAACGTATTCCTCATCGCCCTCCCAGCCTACCCCACTGTAGAATTTCCTATGCTATTGCAGCTTCCGTTCTCGCAGGGCTAACTACTGCTTGCCTGGGCTGACAGCCCAACACAAACAGGCACAGAAAAACAGAACTGTGGCCAACTGGTGCCACGCGTCCTACTTATACCCCCGATGACGTCACCCTCGACAGAGGGACATCGACTCAACGCCATCGACGCACAGCGCCCTCTGCCCAGAATTATTTTCCCGAAAGCAGCTGAAGCTGGACGAGATATCAAAGATGAGGAATACGTTGGAGGGACATCCAGTCAAAAGAAAGTTACCAGTTGGTAAGTAACTTGTTCTTCTGACCGGTAAGTTTCTTTCCCTCTTATTTCTATGATGATGAACGTTGTTTGAGGAAACTATTTAGTCCAGGTCGAAATAGTAAAGTTGTCACTTAACAGTTTTGGAAGGTAACGACTTAAATAGATTTGGCAAAAAAAAGATTGCTAAACAAACATATTTCCTTAAAAAAAAAGAACTCCAACTACTAAAAGTATCCAGATACCAGTATTGACAAAATCCGATGAGCGATACTGTATGTTTCAAGTAATACCTGCGTAAAGAAACAAATATAAATTGGGTGTAAACCGGTTGAAATAGACCACTCTATGAGCAGGGCTGTCCCGACACTTTACATTTTTTTGGAGCTTATTAGATTGCGTCTCAGAGCAGACGACCACATTCTTGAGGAGGTGTAGGGGTTTACCTCAGGCCAATAAAATACTGATTCCAGGAAAAAGCCTTGCTAAAATCCAGGTTTTTGTTACGTGCAGCAACTTCTTCATACTTTTAGGAGCTGCAGCAACTGCCTCTTTCCCTTGTCTCCCTCATCACTCCAGGAGTGGATACCCGAGTCTTGCTAGGGTTGGCTGGTGCATTGTGATGAAACAACTACTGCAGTGCAGGCATACATGTGTGAGTAGTGGCTAAACCGCATGCTCGATCCCCACTACTACACCAGCAGTGACCCCAACCGTAAAGGTGAAAAAGGCACAACCCAACAGGTCTACTTCCTTTGCCTCTTTTGATAGCACAGGCCCATTGCAGGCTTAGGGTGGTCAACATTACAAAATGGTTTCGAGGGACATTTTAGATGTGGTAGTGCATCAGAAATGCTTGTGATTTCAATACTGTCATTTTTATCTTCCCCAACCCCTTCAACCTTTTGGTGACATTGGTGGCATTTGGCATTTTAATATTGACACATATTCACACATTTGAAGACTTTATTTTCTGTGTTTTTTTATTTTTCCATTTCAAGTTTGCCCTCCCCTTGGGATTTTTGGGGGGGGTTCTGTGTTTTTAAAACTGCTTCATAGATGAAAAAAATGTCTTTAATTTCTCTATCCACAGTATTAAAACATTTGTTTTGTGTTTCTGGCCAACAAAAGATCCCTTTGAAGTTTTTGCTTCTTTGGGATAAACCTGTGTCCTGTGTTTTTGTTTCTCAGGACGCAGTGTTGGATAAAGCCATAGTGTTCTATTCGGCTCTCCTGTATTCTCAGAACCAACCTAGTTTTTTTTCAGAGACTTAGTTCAGAGTGAGATTGTCCTCCTGTTCAGGAGGATCATAATCCAAAACTTCCACCAAGTTTCCAGAATTTAGTCACTCGTCTAGTAGGTTTGGGAATGAAAGAAGCCTACCGGTTTCAGTGGTGCTACCAGAATGCAACCACTTTCATCAGGGCTAAACAGACACTCTTTACATGATGTGTCTTTTACAAGGTTTACTGATTTTGTTTGGATTGAAACAGGAGATCCCACCTGCAGATGGAGAAAGTGGGATAAGGGGAAGGGGTAAGAGACATGTACAGAGTTGTAAGTAAATCTTGTATGTGTGATCCACAAATTCAGGTTAAGCAGGAGGACATTGCCCTACAGGCTCCTATGATAATGTCTTACCCAGTAGTGGAAATCCCCATTGATATTAATACGTGTGGTGCGGAAGCATTTGTATGTGACTTCCTAGGAAGGCATGGAGCTATTTGTATGCCCGGGAACCTAAAGTGAGAAATCTAGGATTAGGCTCTCACTTGTTGAGGGCAACACATGTGTAAGCAATGTTTTACATTTATAAATAGAAAGTGCTAACATTAAAGGGTCTATTCAAATGAGAAAAGGCCCACGGCGTATTTTAGCAAAGGAGATACCGTAAAGTGGAGACAAAAATCGGGTCATTGAGGGCTAATTGCAGCTATAAACTGCAAGCTCTAAATTCTAAAGTCTGGATGGTGGTGGTTACCGGTCTAGAACTAGTCTATATCTAGGCCGAGTATGCTGAACCCGAACCGCGTGATGGAAAGTGGTCAGGGTCAGGATCATCTAGCGTGAGTCTGATAAACTGGTTCCTAAGTCGCAGGGGCGTTTAGAACTGCGAACCAAAGAGAATGAACAGAGAAAGCAGCTTACCTCATGCTCACGTTAAGAGTCCCTTGGAGCAGTTACTTTCCAAGGACCGAAGCACACACATATACTGGTTGTTACTGTGTGTGCATGTTGCCGGAAGGATCAGGCATTATGGTCCACCGTGACAGCTGGCTAGACATAAAAAACGGACTATCGAATGTAATGTAGTCCGGCACCATATTGGAGGTGAAGGGTATAGGGAATTGCATTCGTGAACATCGGAAGAAGAGAAAGGCCAGGCGAAAAGTCGATGCCTGTCTCATGAACAGGTTACGTAAGCGTCAGACCTGATATTGTCTGAGGTACAAGCTAAGCACGTGTACCTTTTTGTTTTTATGAGTGTGTTGCCGGATGTATCCGGAAGCATTGGTACAACAAAAATTAGGTGTTATAGAAAATGTCAGCCACACGGCTGTAGATGGATGAAGTCGACAGATCACATATTTATAAACCCTAGGGTAATCCACACAAATAAAGTGAAAAGATGAATTATTGAAATGAAGCACAAATGCAATTGATGTATCCGAGGATGGTGTTAGAAGCCAAAGATGGCGGTGTGGTTAACTACATCTGGTTGTCACAATTGGGGGTGATGTCTTGACACAAAAACCCTCTCAGGTTAGGGTTACCATACAGACAAGTATATCAATCACATTGTAAATGCATAAACATACAGGTAAATCCAGACTGGGAGCCCCACTCAATAAAAATCTCAGGGGTTACCCTGGCTAGCCATTGGTTTTATCATTTTGTTAATTCATTCATGTAAATACCCTATACTCGGAGTGAGATTCCAGGGTGTCTGGCCCACAAGGCCAATCATGTCTGTGCAAGCAATATGTAGACAATATATAGACAGTAGTGTACCCAGGTAAGTATAGTAAGAACAAACATGTATGGTTGCACATTGTGTATCAAAAAGGGAGGGATAGCCTCATGGCATATTCAAGCAATCAAAAATGTACACGTGTAATCAAATACATTCAAGGATGTACGTGTGCAAACAAAGGCATTCATAGTCTCAGTTTACAGAGTTACCAGGGTCTGCCAGCTTGTTGCTTCATTTAGGCAAACAGTATTTGTTTTTAGACGAAAAATCCAAAATTGTTCTCTTCGGAAGAGCAAGTTGTATAGATTTCCTCCTCGTTTTGGAATATTGATTTTCTCAATGATTGTCCATTTGAAATCAGTTGCGCCATGTTGGTTTTCTATGAAACGGGTTACCATTGTGCAGTCAGTTTTTTAGTACGGATGCACGACTGATGTACCGCTAATCTAGTCTTTATTGGTCGAGTGGTCATTCCTACGTATCGCATTCCGCAAGGGCAGGTGATCATGTATATGACATTCTTGCTGTTGTAATTTGTGAAACTCTTCTGGAGCCATGGGTAATGCCATCCGATGTCCATTGATGTAGTTCTGGTAGTTCCAATGCATGCACTACATGTCCCACATGGCATATGTCCTGTGGGATTTTTCTGATTCCACAAGGTATTTATACTAGAATCCCTTGGTTCCTTATAGGTATAGATTAAGGAGTGTTGTAGGTTCTTCCCTCTTTTGATCGTGATTCTTGGTTTTTCTAGGCTGGATTCACCTACATTTAGGAGTGGCCAGAGTCTCTCTACCTCCTTCTTGATCTTGTTTGTTAGGGGTGACAAGCTAAATATTGCAGTGATTTTTTTCTTGTTCTTTTTGTTTTGTGTGTTTTTCCAGGGTGGTATCTCTGGGAATATGTTTTGCTCTCTTTCTTGCCTGCTTTATCATGCGTTTAGGGTAATCGCGGTTCCAGAGTTTGCAGGCAAGTTGTCCTGATTATTTTTCATAATCCCAAAGGGATGAACAGTTTCTCCTATACCTCAGAAATTGTCCAAACGGTAAATTATTCCTCAAACTTGAGGGATGATAACTTGAGTGGTAAGAAGGGAATTTCTGTCCATTGTCTTGTTGTATATCATGGTAGATATTTGATTATTTCGTATTTCCAAGAGTAGGTCTAGGAAATGAATAGATGTTTTGCTATGGTTTTCTGAAAAGGTAAGAAAGGTATTTTGTTCGTTGAGCCAAACCTTAAAGGATTCTAGTTCTTGCTCGTTCCCTTGGAAAATCATGAGGACATCATCGATGTATCCTGTCCAAAGCTTTACATGTGCCTCCCAAGGGTTGGTGATACGATAGTTTCCTCCTCGAAGTCAGCCACATATAAATGTGCTAGGCTTGGCTCGAAGATTGCGCCCATAGCTGTGCCTGATATTTGTTTGATAAATAGGGTTTCATACATGAAGTAGTTCTTTGTTAGAGCAATCTCTGCAAGTTGCATAATTAGATTAATCAGTGTTTCAATAGGAGGAACTGAGTCTCTAAGGACCTTTTGACTTGTAAGGTCGGCATCTGCGGAATCTTTGTATATAGCGACTGGCATTTTAACACATACACAGCACAACAAAATAACACTTTACGGCCATTATTCATGCAGGGCACTGATCTACTCGGTTTCTGCCCAGGCCCTAAGGGGTAAAAGACATCTAAAATTCCTACTTTGCACATATGTTCACCCCAGCAGATGTGACTTCACAGAAAAGGGCATTACAGGGAGCATCACCAATCTTTAAAACTTAGTGCCACCAAGGGAAGTGACATTACATGAGTGGCCTCAACTAAGCCGAGAGACAAATGACTGGTGTGAAATACATGAATGGTCACTATCATTAAATATGAAGAAACGTTATAGTAACCCAACAATGAGGACAGCCTTTTTTATAACGGCATATAATATAAAAACATAAGCTATGAAACAAATCCCTTACTCCAGGTAAAACACGTTTTGGTAAAGTTGTAAAATATGAGCAGTTTAAAACTTGACCACATATGTTCACAGGTTTAGTTGCTTTAAATATTACGTTTTTGGATTGGGTTTCATATACTTAAATACACTTTGTTTCTAGCAATGCCTTGAAAAGAACAAGTTACTTACGCATGGTAACATTCTTTCGATTGGATGTTCCGCCCACGTATTCCTCATCTTTTGATAATATCTTTCCAGCTTCAGCTGCTTTGGAAAACATTTTCTCGACAAAGGGCGCTGTGTGCTGTCTCATCTCGTCGATGTCCCTTGAGGGCCTCCGTTCGACTGTCGACATCATTATCATCATAAGCAGCGCCCCTTGGCTTCAGTTCTGTTTTTTTCCCCCCTCCTGTAGAGGCATAACAAGGCGTACCATAGAACGAAGGCTCCAAGAAGGCGTAAAGTGTAAAGACCTGTACATTCTACGGTTGGGTAGGCTGGGAGGGGTGATGAGGAATACGTCGGCGGAACATCCAATCAAAAGAACATTACCATGGATAAGTAACTTGTTCTTCGAATAGATTGTGTCCTCCCACGTATGCCTCATCTTTTGATAGACTCCCAAAGCAGTCTTAACTCTGGTGGTGGGAATCTGAATTTTATTTTGTCCTTAAATGTTAACATGGACCGAATGATGGACTGCCTTCCCATATTGTCCTTCTTGACTGGTAGATGAATCCAGGCAGTAATGTTTCACAAAAGTGTGAACAGATGGCCAAGTGAACACTGCACATATGTCTTTTACTGGAACACCTCTCTGAAGAGCAGCAGAGGTTGCCATGCCCCTTGTAGAATGTGCTCTTAAACCTTCCGACGGGTCTTTACCCGCTAAACTGAAACATTCACCAGTAGCCAGAATAATCCATCTTCTAGGGTCTGTTTTGTCAAAGCAAAACTCAATTTAGGACCTGTATAGCCAATTAATAATTGGTTATTCTGATGAATTTTGGGCATTCATGATATAAAAACTGAGAGCCCCTTTTTGTGTTCAGGCGATAAAATCTTCCTCCTCCTTTCCAGGATGAGGAGGTGGGTAGAAAGATGGCAAAATATAATTTTTTGACAAGTGGAAGTCGGAGGTAGGTAGAAAAGAACACCCTTGTTATTATAGAAAACAGTGTATGGGGGGGTTTACAGAAAAGTGCCTGCAACTCGCTTACCCTGCGGGCTGACGTCATTGAAATTAGCAAGACAGTTTTTAAAGTTCAGTCTTAATGGGCATGAATGTATTGGTTCAAAAGGAATGCATGTTAGACATTTTAACACCAGATTGAGATCCCATTATAGCTACTTGGAATGGAATTTGTGGCAATACATTATTAAGACCCTTTAGAAATGTAATAATCAGAGGGATTTTAAAGTATGACTCCTCTGAAGAGCGCTTAAAAATTGAAAGCGCTGCCAGATAACCTTTAATTGTTCCAATCTGGAGCCCAAGATTGACTAAATGTAACACAAAAGAGAGCACCATAGGTGTTTCACACAGAAAAGGATCCGCATTCCTATCCCTGCAGCAGCTGCTGAACTTGTTCCAACAACGGCAGTACAAACATGTTGTTGCTGGCCTTCTGCCCGAAAGCAAGATCTCCATTACATCACCCTGGAGGTCACAATCCTTATATCTCAACCTCTCATAAGCCATGCATGAAGGTTGAGTGTCTTGACCTCTGGATGGGCAACCAGACACTCCTCTTGTGAGAGAAGGTCCTCCCTATGTTGAAGACACATTGGAGGGCAGATGGACATGTCCAGAAGATCCTGGTACCACGTCCTCCTGGCCCAATCCAGGGCAATTGGGATCATCGATTTACCGAACTTTCTTAACCACCTGATCACGTGGGTAATGACGGGGACTAGAGGAGATGCATACAGGAGTGGAAACTCCCATTCCAATATGAATGCATGCTCCTCTTGGGGGAAATTCCCTGGAGCAGAACAGTTTGCACTTTCGGTTGACACTGATCGCGAACATATCCACTTGAGGGGTTCCCCAAAGGGTGAAGATCTCTTTAAGGACTTCCTGAGCTATTTCCCACTCATGGGAGACTGTGCTCTGCCTGTTCAGAGCGTCCGCACTCGTATTCTCTTCTCCGGCTAGGTGAACTGCCGACAGGGAGATTCTTTCTTGAATTGCCCAGAACCAGAGATTCATTCCCTATCTGCACAGTTGTTACCCTATGCCTAATCTCTTGTTGAGGTAATACATAGCCACTGTGTTGTCTATTGTTATCAGGACATTCTTCCCCATACAGAGGGCAGGAAGGCATTCAGCGATAGTCTGATTGCCCTCCGCTCCAATAGGTTGATGTGTAGTTTGGAGACCAGTGACAGCTGATTGTTGGATCATTGGTGTGGGCTTTCCACCCTGTGAGTGAGGCGTCCATAACTAGGGTTATCTCCGGCCATAGTCGCCAAAAGGGTTCTCCCTTCAGAATGTTGTCCTCGAAGGCCCACCACATAAGATCCTGTGTGACTCTGCTTGGAACTTGAAGGTCAGACATTCTGCCTGAGAATTAGGACCATTGAGCCCTAAGAGCCAATTGGAGAGATCTTATTGTCAGGGGAGCCTATTGTACCAAAAAAAATGTAAGATGCCATGAGTCCAAGCAACCTTAAAAAATCGATGGCTGAGACACGCTGGGCATTCTTGAAGTTGGTGACCATCTACAGAATGTGTTGAGCCCTCACCATAGGTGGCGAGACTTTCCCCAAGGTTGTATCCAGTATTGTTCCGATAAATTGGCGTCTTTGTGATGGTATCATGTGGTACCTATTGTAATTGAGGGAGAAGCCCAGTCTGTGGAGAGATTGTAGGTTACGCTGCGATTTCCAGGTCATGTTTTGGTGAACGTGCCCTGATCAGCCATTCGTCCAGGTAGGGGTAGGGGTAGAGGTGAGAGGTGAATCCCCCCCCCCCCTCACCTGACCTGGACTCACTGCCACAACCGCCATTAACTTGGTGAAAACCCTCTGGGCAGAGGTCAGCCCGAATCGCAGAAGTCAAATTGATAATGAGAACCGCCAACCGCGAACCTCAGGGACCTTCTGTGCTTGTTCTGGATAGGCATATGAAAGTAAGCATCCTGAACGTCCAATGATAACATCCAATCCTGGAGTTGGAGGGCATGAAGGATCTGAGAAGGGTAACCCTCTTGAACTTGTCCTTCCTGAGGAACTTGTTGGACCAAGATGGGTCTCAATCCTGTCCTTTTTGGGAATTGAAAAGTACGGGAAGTACCAACCCTTATTCCTATCTGCCACAGGTACTATTCTATGGCACCTTTCTCTGGCAGGGTCAACTATTACTGCATAAGGAGCGGATCTGGAATTTTGAAAGCACTATTCCCCTGGTGGATGCACCTGAGGCCTTTTTAGAAATGGAAGTCAGTAACCCTGGGCTACCATTTCTAGTGTTCAAGCATCCAAAGTAATGCCCTTCCATTCTTGCAGATGCTGAGCAATTCTGCCTCCCTCTAAGGCCTCAGAGTGGTTTTGAGGTGGCTGAAGCAGTGGGCTGAGGTCAAAGCTGCCGCTGCTTGGGCTGATTTAGTACCTCTCCCTTGTCCACCGAATCTTCTCTGACCTCTGACTGGCCTGTCCTCGCCTTCTTGTAACTGAGGAATAGAATCGAAAGGACTTACCCCTCTAAGATAATGCACTGGGGTAGGAATGTTGAGACTGTCTAATCGTGGCACTCACAGATTTAGCCCCAGCTTTCGAGGTCTGCAGCTTTTACAGACTCATCAGCCTTGCTGCTAAACAGCCTTGAGTCGTCAAAAGGCATATTGAGAAGTCTAGCTTGTACATCCGGTGCACATCCGGACTTCCTCAACCATGCACACCTGTGCAGCACTGTACTAGTTACCATGGATCTGCTAATGCTATCTGGAGCATCCAGGCCCAACTGGAGGCATTCACACATTGTTTCCTTACCATCCTTGATGTTAGCCAGAAAGCAGTCTTTCTTCCCCTTCTGGGATGTCGTCAACCGCCATAGCTACCTAATCCCACAGGGTAAAAGTACATTTTGACAAGGCACAACTAATGTTAGCTGATTCCAAAGCCTTTCTTCCAGCAGTAAATATTTTTGGAGCCCAAGCATCCACTCGCTTGTCATCCCTATCGGGAGGGATAGAAGGCTGTGCAGATTGCTTTGTGGACGTGGCTGCCTGAACTACCGAACTCTCTGGTGTCGGGTGTTATGGTAAATATTCTGGGTCCCTGCTGGATGGCCTATATGTTTTTGAAAAGTTTTTATTTACTGCAGCTACAGTTTCTGGTGTTTCCCAATTAATGTGACCCTTTTTTGGAGAGCAATATGAAAAGATAAAATTGGATCTCTCTGGGGACATTGATCCAGTAGGTGAGTTTGATCCTCCTGATCAAATGATGGGGGAAGGCCTACTCCAACCCAAAAACTCAACCACCTTGCTCATCAGTTGTCTGTATGAAGAGTCCGCGTGATCATAAGGATCTGGCTTCCCAAATTCAAATTTTGAAGAGGTATCTATACCACTGGCTGTCTGCAAGTTTTCATACACGTCTTTTATTCTAGACTCTTCAGAGATGAATTCATCTGGTACATTTGGGGTACCTAATTGTGAGCCAAATTGTGGTGTATTGTCATCTGAGGGTTTATCTTAATAAATTGAAGTTAAAGAATCCTTTTTTGGTAAGGGTTTGAAAATCTTATCTTGTGTTATTGGGGGCTTCGACAATTTAGAAGAAATCGTCATCGCCTTTAAAATTGGTATCGCAGACTTCAAATTTGTCTGAGTCAGCTTTGCTACTGGCGTCGACGGCTCCGATGCCAGTGACGTTGGTGAGACCGTCAAAGTTATCGATGACTTATGCTTCCTCGAAGGGACCTTTGAAGGACTGGACTCTTGACTTGTCAAAGACCTCGATGATTCCTCGTCGGATCGAGATTTAGATAGTTCTCGATGTAATTCAGGATTATGCCTCGGACTCTAAGATACATAGGATTTTGTCTTCGCCTTCCGTATGCCATCTTTATGCAGATCTACAGGTGCATGGTCTTTCTGCTTCTCTTTTTAGAGGGTCGGGCCGCTTTCTCGAAGATTTTTAACATTTAACTTTGAAATGCATCCCATTTTGCTGGGAAGTATAACTTGTTGGACATTTGATTACCTCGGATGAGGAATCACTAGAGTTCGAAGGTGACTGGTGGCGTTGTTTCTTGACCTTCTTGGAAGAAGACAAAGAATGATGTGATCGATTTCTCGATCAAGATCTTTCCGACTTTTTCAGTCGGAGAATCTCTCGACTCTTCAGACCTTCTCTTTTTGTGAATCTTTAAATAAGACTTCGAAGGGAGCCCACCCACGGCCAATTTACCTTTGCTCTCCCTTAGAGCCTTGTTGGTCATCACCTGACCGGAATTGCACTCAGAGGTAAGATGTTCAGTTCGGAGACACAACGGGCAAATGCCCTCCGAGTGGGGGGGGTCTGTGATTGACATATTCGATCCACAGTCTTGGCATTTCTTGAAGTCCATCTTAGGCGTTGATGGAGCCGACAGTGATAGCATAGGAAATTAGTAATCAAATTGAATGAAGAACTGAAGCGCACCGTAATTATTCGAAGAGAATGCTCGGAAAAACAGGACTGAAGCCAACAGGCGCTGCCATGCGCTACTTATACTGATGATGACGTTGACAGTCTAACAGAGGCCCTCCAGGGACATCGACTCAATGAGACAGCACACAGTGCCCTCTGGCGAAAAAGAACTCTGAAGCAGCTGATGCTGATGCTGGAAAGATATTATCGAAAGATGAGGAATACGTGGGAGGACATAATCCATTCAAAAGACATTAAATAAACCAGCCTTTCCTAATAGGCTAAGCTTACACTATATACATTGCCATAGAAACGTGATGAGCAAACAGAGTATGTATCTGGCTGTAATTTCCCAATCCTGCATGGCCTGGCACAGAAGCACCATGCAAAGTAATGTGAACCTACACAAATCTACAATGGTAATCTTTATTTCACAGCATCATGCATTATTTACATTTCTCATCACCCCCATTAGCATTTCTTAAGGAACAAAAGCCTCTGCTAATATCCCCTTTCCTTGTATCAATTTCTGATTGCTCTGTCTCAACAGAGCATTATAATGGGAGCAATGCGTTAAGATGTTTCCAGGCCCCTGAGAAAGCCGCTCTGCTCCAAGTTGGAGCATGCCAAACATGTCCAGATCCAGTGCCACAGTAAAGGCAGAATACCTTTTAAAAACAGACCACAAGTGATAGTACTAAATGTGCCATTAAAACCGATCCAGACCCAGCCTGAGCAAAGCACTTCCAAAAGTCTGAGACGAGCAGGAAATGCTTTGCTCAGGCTCTTTTTGGATGGTATGGATCGGTTTTAATCGCACATTTAGTACTATCACTTGTGGTCTATTTTTAAAAGGTATCCTGCCTTTACCTTGACGCTTGATCTGGGGACGTTTGTCTCAACCCTATTTTGGGGGCAGGGAAACATTGTATGCATTTAGGCAGGTGATACACCACATTGAGCCTTTTTTTTAACAGCTTCTCTCTCTGCTTCTCACTGTTTATTTGGCAAGAAAATGTAATGCTTGTCATTTGGTTTTCATGCCAGAGGGGAATTAACGTTCTACGTTTCTGAATATCAAGGTAAGGAAGTGAACATTTGTCCATGACTTTTTTTCACCCCAAGACCGAAAGATGCTTCCACCTTGTCACAGCAAAGATATGTTTTTCTTACTTTGAGCTGGAAAATATGAAGTGACAGAGGAAAAAAGGATCGCAAAAAAGGGACATGCTGGACAGTGGGACATTTGTAGTCAGTTACCACTGCAGGATGCCACATATTTATCTCACTTCCTCAGCCTTCTGCCGGTGCAGTGCTGTAAACCAGCACAATTTAAGCAGAATCTTTCACAAAGTCCATTTAAAAAAACTTTTATGAAATGGTGAACTCAAAATGTTATAGGAGAATAATAGATCTAAACGGTGACATAATTTGTTTGCTAAATTCGTTGCAAACAATGGACTTTAGACTGGCTTTTTAGGAGGTTACAATACCTAGGACCAAAATCTATTATGTAAGAAATGTTTAAAACCGTTTTTTTAAAGGCTTTCAAAACTGACCATAGCCAAAGAAAACCGAAGAAAGAAATATAAAACAATTATACCCATCCCTGCTGCAGACGCACAATATGGTTCACCCATCTTGATGGTTAAAGGATCGGGGCACGTATCTCAGTGAAGTCAACTTAGAATAATGGCACTGGATATTGTAGGAACAAGAGGACTCGAGATGTTGTTTGACATTTGGCAATACCATGAAGCAAGAACCTATTCATCAAATGACCCCTTGGACCATCCTCTGAAAGAGTCCTATGCAAAAACTCTGAAGACCTTTTCTACAGATCATGTCCCCAGTCTGGAGGTTCTTCAGTAAAGTAACGTAGGCAATGCTATCCTCTACTAAGCCTGGGTGATTCTCCCCAACCCTGCTGAATACATGTGGGTTCAATGACCGGATGCGTGTGAATCTGCAGGAGTACGCCCAAAAATTCCGGCGTTCATATTTCTTTTGTGAGTTGCGATGAGGTTGGGATGTCTGCACACAGATTCTGGTAATCTCACATAGATTTGGTCGATCTTATCATAGTGATGTCAGATTCGGGCATTCTCCCCTGAATATGTGTGGGTTCTTAGGCCGAAAACAGGTTGAGTGAATGGACAGTGTTGAGAATAAACAAGGTCACTCACTCGTTTTTCAGAAAAATTGCTAAATACACCAATTCTTTCATCTTTGGAAGAGTCCGGTGAGTACAATATACAGATGAGAATTGATCATAAGTGATCCTCACCTTATCCCTTGCCCTTTACCCCTGGCCTCTGACGTCTTTGACCTTCCCCAGCAGCTTTGTAAAGAATTGCATATGGTTTTTCTGAATGCTCTTCTATGGTGAACCAAACGGACCATGGCACGGTGCAGCAGCACGCTTCTTGATTTATTCATTGTTAGTTGAATTATAAAGTGCCCTGTGAAAGCAGTTATTTTGTGACTCTTGCCCTAGAAGGAAACCTATTTAAAAACTAGAAAAAAAATGAGCATTTTGTGGTTTGCCTATTAAATGTATTGCTCTACTTCTAACTTTCAGATTTGTATTACATCTGTAAGGAGCAGGGAATGAGAGGCGGACACATAGCTCATTAATAAAGGGGTTGGAAAATACCTTACTGTTCCTACTCAAGAAGGTATTTCCTTATCTCAACCAAAAATAAGGGTCTGTGCTGTATCAATATGTCCAAAGCTAAATATCCTGTGTCCGAAATCCTATACTAGCCCTCACATTCTAAAAGTAACTCTAAGGTGCTAAGGGTAGGGATAGAGTAGTGGCAGCCGTCCGCTGGCCACGAGTGAAGATGCTACCTCTGGGAAAGGAGTGATGACATCAGATTCATTTTGGAAGCTAGTTTTTTGACACACGGCACAGGTAAGGACAACAATTTTAACATCTGCATTGATTGCATTATATGCCCATGTGTTTTAGCTGTTCCCAAGTGACCCCCAGCGTCAAGTGGGAATGGGCAATTTCTAGTACCATATTTCTATGGCTTTTAGGTGCCATAACTGGCATCTAGGAGTACTATCGAGACCACAATCTCCTCTGTAGCACATTTCTTCCTTTAAAAAGAATGGTCTCCCTTTCTATCTTCCCTATTTTTCATATAGTAAATGTAGGAAAGCCTCTGCTTACAAGGTATTATTCCGCTGAGCAAATGCTTAATCAGGAACAATCTCTGCTTCCTCGCCAATGGGTTTTGGTTTTACCACCTCAGTTCTTCATCTGCCTCCCCAAAACCTTTTAACCTCCTCTCGGTTTTATTGGCTTTCTTAATTTCTTTGATTTTGGGAAACTGAGCTCTTACCAGGTTCCCCTGAGCTATTCTTCTCACACTTTTTTGATATAGGTTCTTTCAACTGTTTTGAATAAGATCTCACATCACCTCTATAGTCAGAGTTTATAACACCTGCTAGGACGTCTAGGCCATATCACCAAACTAGGCCAGAATTGGAGGCTAACCTAATGTAAGTTCCTGCGGGGTCGACTAGAACCAAGTCAGCAAGTATTAGCATTCTGTCTCCAGGTTGCACCAGTTCGTCCATGCTACAACATAGATCAAACCCAATAGATTTTTCTGTAGCTACTGATGGATTGGAGGCCTGGTTGCTAAGTTTTTCAAATCTGAGGGTTCCCCAGTTTTTCAACTGAGCCCGATCCCCTTACGGACACCATATGTGAGGAGTCAGGAATTGATACGCTGACACAGAGAACTCCTGTTTTTGGTTATAGACTTTTACTAAATAATGAGTTGAAAAATGCCTCACGGCCCGTACTGTAGGAGATATTTCCCTACCTCAAACAAAACTAACAGTTTGTCCTTTTGTAAAGAGTCCAAAGCAAAATGCCCTATGTCCTAAATCCTATCCTAGCTCTCACAATCTAAAAGTAACTCTAAGGGTAATGTCTTTGGCCTTAAAAGCGCAGAAATGTTTAAGTTAAAAAGAAAGGTGTAACTCCAACACAAGTTCCCAATGGATAGTGTTCACAGTTCCAGGTAATATCTCCCTTCCCCAGGGATCTCTTTATCAATCTAACAGATCAAGAAAACAATCTGTTCTTTATAGCCCAAGAGGACAACTCTCTCCTTGGCGTTGCACTCCACTCCTAGGAAAATGTCTCCTTTCCCCAGGTCTGTTCAAATAATTTTAAATCCAAAGGGCATGAGTATTCCTTGTGATTCTTTGTTCAACAAAACAACTTGGATGCAAAACAACTTGTATGCAGGGCCCAGCCTCGCAGGACAACTGGTATACTCCCCTGCCAGGTCCTTCGCCACATTCAATGCCATTTGATTTACAAGTTTGTCTTTGCCTGGTTTACTTTCCTGCCAGGCTTTTCTCATGTGGTTCACTTTACACACTTGCAAACTTGAATTTGCTGGTGTAGTCTCCTGCAAGGTCTTTCTCGTATAGTTCACTTTATAAACTTCCAAATTGACTCTGCCTTGTATACTCTCCCGAACTTTTTTTGTACAGTTCTCTTTACACGCTTGCAAACTTGACGTCTGTTATTATTCCATTTGACATATCCAGTTTCAAATCCCTTTCATTCACTTCACTGGCTCTTATCTGTTGTGAATAGTGTCACCGAAGCACCCTGGTGTCCCAGCTTCCCTTCTCAGCACTCACTGGCTTTTTGTGGTGCTTTCCGGTCCTCTTGCGGTCAACTTGAAGCAACGCTTCGACACCCCTTCTCTGTTTCACGGGTTCATTGGTTTCGCATAGCAGCTTTCGCGGCTCCCGCTCTGCTGCGGAGCCCTTTGCCATGTTCAGGCAGTGCTGGTGCTGCTTCTGTTTCCATGGCCACCAGGAAGACTTCCCTTCCCTTCCTCTGCCGTCACCCCAAGCCTCCAGACTCCATAGTCTTCTCTGCAGCTCAGCAGTCCCCCGGTCAGCACTGAGCGGATGAAGATTTTCCAGACAGCATCACAGCGTCTCTCTACTCCATGCTGTTTGGGGCTTTTAAATATCCCAGCATCTACCATCTGCTCGCAACCACTTGAGTACGTCCTGGGCTTCTCCGCTTCATCGATCCTCATTGCTTGTTCAGCCTCCTCGTCCCACTGTTTCTATATACATGGGAATGATAGGCGATCTTTCCAAAATAAAGGTCTGTGTCATCAGTAGGTTGTAAGGGTGGTTGAAGGGGACTGTCGCAGTATGCCAAAAAGGCATGAGAATTGGAGGGAATATCCCTAAAAGAGAAAGGGGATATGTGTTTTCATCTGACAATGCCGGGTCTTCCTCCTGAGGGTCACCTTCCCGCATCTGGTCCTTTCTCATTTGGCCACCCCCAGGGTTAGGAGAAGGTAGTGGCTGCTGTGCCCTGGCCACATGGGAAGAGGCTGCCTCGGGGAAAGGAGTGATGACCTCATCAGATTCATCACACATCTTATTGTAAAATGTACAATTGTCAGAGGGAAAATATGCAGGGTTTCATAGAAACCCAATAAAACATTCCAGTTTACAAACTGGTACGTTAAGCCTATATTCAACAAATATAAATCCTATTGACTTGACCTTCAAGCCTAGAACGTACCACTTTCAAGTAGTTATCTGCAAATTCAACATCAGCTTTTATCTATTTGTAGAAAGGTTGCAGGTATGACTAGAGGTTGTTTCAAGTTACACATTGAGGAGTGTAGGAGCAGATTAAATGATGGCTGCTGGTCCCTTTTCAAGGATGGGTGAGGTTGAGGAGGAATTCCTACACTTGAAAAATGCTCCTGCAGTGTTGTGCGTCATATTTCATAATCAAGCATATAATCTCAATTTCCTTTTGGCTAATGTTAACTACTGGGCTAATAGTCCGAAAATCATAATATTTGAACCAAACGCGGGTTCCAAAAGTGATTTGGTACTACCAGAAATGTATTGGCCATTGTCTTTACAGTTGAGTATTCTTGGCTGACACGTAAGCAAAGTGTATTTGCAGCATACGTTTCCTTCAGTGCCGCCTTTCACACTATCCAGCGTGTGCGTCTGTGGACTAAAATCCTTCATTGGGGCATACGTCTGGGTGGTCTTCGCATCATAATTCTGCTACACAAAAGTACGTATCTCTTCTGCGGGCACAGTCACTGACACTCTACCCACTTGTGTTGGCCTCAAAAAGAGGTGAATCTTTGTACGTACTTTAGTCAACCTCTACATATCCAACCTCCTATCAATCTTCTGTGGCAAGGAAATATTCATGCCAAGATTAGGTAGACATAGTAATGGCTCTGTAATGCCAATAATTTGGTTTTGTTGGATTATACACCAAAAGGGCTGAAATTACAGCTTGAGTAGCTAATTATGCCAACAATAACGGCTTGAACATCAATACCAGCAAACCCAGTTATGGCCGTCAAACGTCCCCATATTGCAAGAAAATGTTGCTACAGTTGGGCGTTGGAGTCAAATCATTTGGACACTGTTGATACCTATGAATACCTTGGAATCATCTGCCCACTATTCTGGGGGAGGAATAATCTGCCCACTATTCTGAAGATTGAGTCTCTTACCGATTGCCCATTCACGACCCCGCTTGAGTATATTTATGCTGAATGTGGGATGATGAGCAATAGGCAGTGTGCTTTCCACAAAGACCTGCCAGCTATTGGAAGCTCATGAACCGCTTTGAGACAACTTTACCTCATATACTGTTATCATCTACTTCCGTGCCGATAATAGGGTTTGCACAATCTCGCCTTAAGACACTGGTGACTGAAGGCCAGAAGAGGTGGACCCATCTCACCTACAATTCCCTTGCCTCCTCAAGGAGAACCTTAAAACTGTCATGCCGTGGATTGAGAACAGACTAGGGTTAACCTTGCCACCAAATTGCATAGTCAATCTCACATCCTTTATGCAGATAACACTTAATCTGACCAGCATGCGTGTGATTAAAGGGAGCAGGGTGGGCCTCGGTAAGGGCCATACATTGGGTCATGGGCATAGACTCTGTGGCACTAGGTAATCTGAAACGGCTAAGCATTTCATTTTGTATTGCTGTTTATGATGTAGATTATGTTTGAGAGCGATTCTAGGCGGGAAATGACCTATCGACCATTTACTAATATGTGGCTTACTATATGTGGCTTACTATTAGGGAGATTTTAGAATTACTTAAATTTTAGATCTTTTTTTTTAATGACCATGTGCAGAAGGTGGGTATGTACATCTTATGTTTACGTTTCATGACTACTTGTATTATTGTTAGAATTGATTTGTTTCAAAAGCCGTATGGGCTGACTAAATAAAAAAAAAAGAACCATCTCAAAATATACTGTTTGGTCAAGATCACAAACCTGCTCTGCAATAATGCATTCTCTTTCCAGTGCAGATTGCTTAAATCCCTCCCTCTGCCTGCAACACAAAAGCTCTGGATTTTGCCACGGCTTGTGAGCTTGTGCTGTAATGGATCCCTCCAATCTCTGTGCTGACTGCTGTGTGGATTTCTCCTTTCCCCCACCACCCTAACACAAGATCTTGGACTATAATGATCACACGACTGACATGTATTGAAAACCTGCACCTTCATGTGCTGATTCCTTTTCTTTCATCCCTGTGGAAAACGCACCTCACAGCATTTCATTTATTGGACATTTGTATGGCACAGTTACACAAGTGTTTCCAGGCCCTACAAGACAATATTTTAGGGTGTGAGGGGTGTGGGGTTTGACAAGGGAATGATAGCAAAACAAGAGACAGTTGTATTGGCCTTGTGACAATGCTACTGTGCAAATGCTTGAGAAGATGGTAAAGTGCATGGGGCGAGGGGGTAGAGGGAGAAGTGCAGGAGTGGGTTGGTCCCAGGGAAGGGGGCAGGGAAGTGCTGGGGCGGGGCCAAGAAGGCGAGTGCCAGGGGAAAAAAGGGGTAAGGGAGGATAAGTGCATTGGGCTGGGTGGACCAAGTTGGCTTAGTCCGAGAAAGGGAGCATGAGGGCAAGTGCTGGCAAAGGATGCAAGGGGGACTGGTGGGGGATGGTCTGGCCCTGTTATGACTCTGCAGGGATCAGTCCCCAGTCGTAGCAGTCTGGGAGAGTTGGCACGGGAGGGGGTGAGGGAAGGAAGAGGAGAAATGGAAAGTCTTGAGACTGTATACTGCTTGACAATGATCACAAGGCTGTACCTTAAGTAACCCTTCCATCTCCCAGTGCCAATTAATTTGCTTTCCTCAGCAGAGAACACAAGCCCCAATCTACTCCTTGACAAAGATCACAAGGATACACCGTAATGAGTGTCTGTCTCCATGAAGATTTTTTTTTATTTACTTCACGTGGTGCATGCGCGTAACTGCCATTTGCTCAGGATCACAAGGCTGCATGAAATTAAATCCACCCTCCAAGGGCGGATGTATTCCTCATGAGCAAGGGAAGCAAAAAGCTCTTATTATAGATGTATAATCTGTACAACAAGCAGTACATGCTACAGATACGAGACCGCCCTCAATGACAGTATCTTATTGTAATGCCTGTCCTACTGTGCTTTAAACGCAAATCCATCCAACACTTTGCTGTAAAACTCAATTATGAAATCTGAGTACTGTTTGCATGTCTAACTCAATGGTTAGTGTAGTTGTTTATATTTTTGGGTGGTTTTATGAATAGGGATTATTGCATTGCTGTTTAACCTAACCAATAACCTGTTCCATATCACCCATGTATTATCCAGTTTTATATCTACAATGTCAAAGGTAATTTCTAATGTTATCCAGGGTTATCCAGACGTGGACCCCTTGCTCACTGTGCCTTTTAGAGAGGCTCGGCTTCAACTCACTGAGGGGGCCCAACATGGCCAAAACACGTGTCTGGGTTGCTGATGGTGCTCTTGTTCACAGGAGAATTGCCTAGCAATTCAGTGCTGGACTGTCCTTGTGGGTGGGACCAGACCAGAGACGTTTTTATGGGATGGCAAAAGGGGCGCTTACCCAGGGCCCCCACCTTGGAGGGGGCACCACAAGGCTGCATGATCGAAGAAGTAAGATTCCTTTGTTCACCAGACTTAAATAGCATATATCGTGATATTTTATGGCATGGCACTGAACCTCTAAACCTATTGCCTGTCTGTTTTGGCAAGTGCATACTGCTTCAATCAATTCACTGTGTAATGCTTTGTGTGTTTACTGTGGTATATATAGTTTGTTTCCTTGCGGCACAACTCCTGTAGCATTCTTTCCTTCCTGTGGGAATTATGTTGATCATGTGCAATAGCCACATTTGAAATTCACATTGGTAAATTGAGTGCCATAATGGTTCAGAGGTTAGCTCGGTGTGTTAAGCACTCATTGCAGAGATATGTGTTCCTATGCAAGATTATAATAGCACATTCATCTAAGGCTGGCCGAGCCTTTCCTATGTCTAAAGTTTATAAACCTGCCTGCATATGTACTTGGTCTTGCAGCACAAGTGGTGCTATTATGAGCAATGTTCCTGCACCAGATAGGGGTTGCTATAAAAACTAACATGTCATCCTTATCGTGAAGGTCTAGAAACTGGTTTGTTCAGATGGGGTGTTCTAAGGGTTGCTCAATGAAACTCTCACTGAGCATGGAGACGCCCAGCGAGTAGTAAATACTACTTCAAATGTATAATCAGTGGTCAATATTATCCAAAATAATAAGTAATCTAATTTTCTTTATTCAAAGGTAGTCACCAGAAGCACGAGCCGATTTATTTTCAGACTTGAGGTCCTTCAGGGAGGGCTCTAAAAATATGAACAGACCCCTTTCTACTCTTACTATGCATACTGCAATTCACAAAACTAGAAATGAATACAGTAAATGTTGAGGCATACCCTTCTGGTAATGGTCCTAGCTCGAGTGCTGTAAAATCCATTTTCATTAAAGTAATTCAGTGTTTTATCAGAAATCATTCATGGCAGATTAACTGCTAAAAACAGAGAAATATGCAATTCTCTAACAGTGACACATATATCTGGTTAACACCTCAGTAACAATGATATAGCCAACAATCATCCATTTTGTACGAAGAAATATATTACCATGGTCTTTGTGCAGACTTTCTATTGTGTGTGCGTGCAGTTCTGTGCAAGCCAAGTGAGTTGTTAGTGTAGCTAAGGAGATGTTCTCCTGATCCCTGCAATGTACATGAAACAAGCAAAAAGACTAATCTTTAAAAGCGTATATTTAGAAGTAGAGTAATAGGCAATACCAGCTGGTAGTACAGTAGAAATGCACAAGCTGATGTGCGTTTTAAAATTGCTTACCGAATGTATGGAACCATCTGTGCCAAATCAAGGAGATCTGGAAGTTCTTATCTGTCTGTAATAAGGTTCATTTGTTCAGCGCTCCTGCCACACTAGTCACAGTATTGGCGGTGAGTCCTAACATTATCAGAAGCCTATTTTAGGACTTGCCGTCCATGCTGTGACTAGTGTGGCAGGAGCGCTGAACAAAGGAACCAGAAGTCACTGCAGAATTTGCAGAGATGGCACAAATCCCAAATTCACCCCTTAACCAGTGAGTGTAATACTGGGCATCTCATTTAATCTTGTATTGCCTAGGCTCTCGAAATTGCCTGTCCCTAAACCTTTCAAAATTGTCAACCCTTCAGATTGATTTCCTTCTCAGGGTATGATCTTCACAGCCTCACTCATGCTCTCACTTGCTATCGTGTTGCTTCCACTATAATAGTGAGCATTGATATATTGCACACCACAGGCACTTATTATTTTGATCTCTAATGCCATCACTATTTGAAAACCATGTCCCACTTATAATCTCTGTCTAGATACAGACACCATCGTGGTAGCTTCTAATCTGCATCGACTATTCATGCTATGGTATTTGTAGCTTTCTCCTTCCTCCCAATTGGTCTCCTTTTAATCCATGCTTGAGCACGTTTGTGTTCTGTGAGGCAGCAAATGTGAGTTCTCTGTCTACTCTGGGTTACATGTACCTTTTACGTACAGTCCTGTATTAATACTACAAGCTGCATGCCTTCCTGGATGTTATTGATAAAATGTCTCCTGTATCTATGCTAGAACAGAAGTAACCTCTTCGTAGACTGATAATGTTGGCCTTCAAATGGTACTTGTTTATTATTCTGATTAGAGCAAGAATGAAGAGCTTAAGGGGACTTAAAGGGAGTAAACATGCTTATTTTTAATGCTGTGAGGCAACATATCAACCTATGGGTTGGGATTGCGGCGCGGGGGGGACAGATATTATTGATCACTTAATTCCTTTGGTTTGGTGGAGTGGGGCCCCAAAGATGTCCGTGCCCAGTGCCACAAAAGTGCTTACGATGGCCCTGAACCAGACTAATATGCACATTTGTTTTTCTTCTCTGTGGAGGGTGCAGTGAGCTAAAATGGGTTGTAGACACTCCTGAGTGGAAGAAATTCCATAGACCATGGTATTTGACCCATGTTCGTTCTCAGTAGAAGGGCTCCCACTCTTGTTTAATTTCTAATGTTATCGCTTTTCTGCAGTACAATTGAAGTCTCATTGCAACATCGGCTAATGTTCTATCCAGATTACTGCAAGTGGTAATTTGTTGCTGTCACTAGTGATAATCGGTGGCACTGTGCCCGATTATAAGAATAACCCATGCTTGGCAAGAAAAGATACAGAATTACTGAAATACTGCATGCAGTATTTTAGTAAATCTGCATGTATTTTTTAAAATCATCATCAAACTTTTTCCATCCTCATCCTGGGAATGGAAGATGATCATGTATATTGGTGACCGGCACTGCTGCTGACTGTGTGCATTAATTTGCAGAGATGCCCTCTTTTTCGCACTCTTTGTGGGTTCCTATGCAGAATTGGTCCTCCTGATGTGAAGGAAAACTAGTGCGCTTCCCTCTACTGCTGGAAAACAATTAAAACCTTTCAGGGGCAGTTTACAGTTTTTACATCCACCTCTTGGGTGTTTTATGGTGGTCATTCACGGCGGAGAATATTATCAGACCTACATGCCAAGATGGAGGAGATAACGAGCTCAGCTCAGCAGGAGAAGATGAGTATAGGCTGACATGTCTTTTCCTGGATACCATCATGGATGGCTGCCAGAGTGACTGAAGGTACTGTGAGACAGGCATGGCATCAAGAGAGACACAGACTCAAAGTTGTTAATTTCAAAACCTTTATTTACTAATGTTCCTGGGTTGATGTAATGCCTACTGGCCCATACTTTAAAGGGATGGTTCCCTTAATTGATGTTTCTAAAGGCTGTCAATGTCTAATAGATTTGGTGTTGAAGCAGAAATATTCGAGGGAGGAAAGACCGAAGATTTTTTCTTCGAAATAATCTTCAGTCTTTTCTCCCCTGAACATTTCTGACTTGGCCCACACCCCAACCCCTACCCACAACCCCACCCCCCAAGCCCCTACTTACCTTGCATTGCGTCTCGTTCTGCCCCTAGGATGTCACCGCAGGGTCCTTTCCTTTTTTTTTTCTTCAGGTCATCTGCGGGGCTGTCCCCTGCAATCCCTGCAGCCTTTTTTTGTTTTGTTTGGGCGGG
The DNA here is from genome assembly GCF_040938575.1 of Ambystoma mexicanum. Lineage (NCBI taxonomy): Eukaryota > Metazoa > Chordata > Amphibia > Caudata > Ambystomatidae > Ambystoma > Ambystoma mexicanum. The sequence goes on from NC_090933.1 coordinate 594,263,402, forward strand.
ACTGTGGGACAGCTGCGGGGGACACCCCCAAAACCCCTACTCACATAATAGTGAGCAGAGGTTGCAGGGGACACCTTCTCAGCCCTGGACCGAATCCAAATGACCTACACAACCAAAAGTCGACCTTTCAGAAGGTCGAACATTTGGTGGTACCTTCTTTCGCACTTTTGGTTGGTTAGGTCATTTGGATTCTGTCTTTTTGGCCGAAACCGTCTAATAGTCCAAAATAAAAGTCTGTGTCTTACCCTATGCTTGCCCTCACTCTTTACAAAAATGTGTTAGGAAGTATTTAAAAAGGCAAAGCAGTGGTTCAACAAAAATAGGAAACCAAGGTTTGTTTCGTGTGGTCTTCTCGCCAGGTGTGGTTTGGTCAATGTCACAAAGAGGAGCTCAATCAAAAGGGGCTGTGTGTAAGACCTTCTCCAGAGAGCCTGTGCAATATTCTCAAATACTGTGTCTTTAATACTCTTGTGTCTTTGGTTTCTTGGGGTTCCCTTCCCCAAGCATCAACTTGTCCAAGTTCCAAACACCACAAAAGAAATATAACGATTCCATTTGAAACTTCGCCGGTTCCCTTCCCCAAGCTTTAATCTTTTCAACACTGCAAAAATCTCCAACTTTGTTAGGCCTCTCGGGGTTCCCTTCCCCAAGCTCAGGCTTCTTTCAGTTTCAAACACAAATTCAGTTTTGTCAAGATGTACTTTGCTTTTCCTTGAACATCATGAAATCAAGATGTACTTCGAGTTATTTTCCTTCCATATCCTGAAACAATGGGTATTCCACTCTTAGGGTTCCCTTCCTCAAGCCTAGGCCCCTTTTGGTTTCCAACACAAGTTCAGCTTGTCAGGATGTACCTTTCTTTTTATATAAAGTTCTTTCACACACACTATACTTAAGGGGGTACAATCAGAGAATTTCAAAACTGCCTGGTTCTTTGCTCCTGGGCATGTCCACTCTTATCCGTAACCCCTCTCTTTATTCTTTTCTCCTTCTTTTAATCTTGTTTCTTCCTCATGCACACTTGCACCTTCCCTTTGCTGTTGTCTCACTTTCTGCTCTGTGCCACTTTAAACTGTGTCTTTCAAATGGATTGTGTCCTCCCACGTATTCCTCATCTTTGATATCTTAATTTCCAGCTTTAGCTGCTTCAGAAAGTTTTTTCTTGTTGGCAGAGAGTGCTGTGCGTCAAGACTGTCAACTCAAAGTCCCTCGAGGGCTTCAATATTGGCTGACAACATCGTTGAGTGCATATACCACATGCACATCCCGTAGTCTTCAGTTCCGTTTATCCGCAATAGTAATTGCTTTGTGATTAACGACACGCTTCAGTTTTCTTACAAAACCTGTCAATATGGCTGTGTCTTCTACTCAGAGTACTTCGAAACTTAGTTTAAGAAGTGAATGCGATGCGGCGCCAAGATGTCCATCACAGGCCTACATAAAGTTTGCCTCTGGTGCCTGGGCATCAAACGCGTAACCAGTGACTCTTGATCCTGTCGGTCGGTGACTGGTAAGGTATTGAAAGAGTGCAAGGCTAAATCAAAAAAACAATCTAGTTCGAGGAGCAGACATTCTTCGTCATCCTGCAAAAAATCGAAGAGAAGATGCAGATCACCATCTTCTTCCTCATCATCTTCGGCAGAAAGGGTAGTCTGCCCGACCAAATCTTCTAAAGAGGATTGGGAGCTCTTTAAGAGAAAATTAAATAAGATCTTCGATGATCAGGCTTTGATACCATTGAAGCACAAGAAGACTGGCCATGCTACAGTCGCTGACAAGCATGACGCCAAGGCTAAACCCATGCGCCCTTGTGTAAGCCTAAGTCTACTCGAGAGTCTTCGAGTGGAGGGCATAGTCCCTCGAAGTATAAATCTAAAAATAAGTCAACGCCATGGACACCAACACCTTCGATGTCGATAGCTAAACTATCGACACCGTCTGTTCAACCTTTGGGAAAAATTCAAGAAAAGGTATTTAAACCTTTATCCAAAAAGGATTTTTTTCAATTCACTAACTTCTATTTATGAGGGATATGAAACTACTGCTGAGACAGCTCCAGGTAGTCTCCAATTGGACCCAATTCATGTCCAGAAAGATTCTGTTACACCTGATAGTTTTGTTTCAGAAGAAACTAGAGTCAAACAACTGTATGACTCATTACAAACAGCCAGTAGAGTTGACACCGCCCCAGAATTAGACTTTTGAAAACCAGATCCTGCTGAACGTGCAGATCACTAATGTCCAGGGTAGTAGATTTCCTGGGCTGGAGTAGACTAGCTCCTGATTTGAACAGGACAACCTGACAGACAGACTTTATGGACAACGGTCCACAGCAGGAACCCATCTTACCCTCCCATGTGGCACAGCAGAAGAGAGTTGCAACAAACTGGGAAGCTCCAGAATCCAATTCTGCAATAAATAGAAATTTAAGAAAAAAAAATATAGTCCATCAAATAGCTACCTTTCAAGTCATCCACTGCCTGATAGGGAAGACAAATACATTAATTATTGGTCAAAGAAGGTATTTTCTGCTAGCAGCATGGCCTTAAAATCTTCTAATTCCACTTGTGCCCTGGCAAAGTTTACACACAACCCGTGGGACAGCATTTATGGCAGCTGATCACATCCCTGATGGTGAGGAACAAGACAGCTTCTTGAACCTGATAAGAAATGGCAAAGAGGACTCATGCGAGTCTCTGCAATCATGTCTGGATACTGCTGACAGTGTCAATCAGGGCATGGTGGCAAGCTCTGTCATACGCATATTTGCGTGGTTGAGGAAGTCAGGATTTCCATCTGATGTACAATCCAGACTCCTTACCATGCCATGACGGCTCCCATCTATTTGGAAATAAAGCTGATGAGGACCTTGAAAAGCTGCAGACGTCAAAGGCGGCGACTAAATCTTTAAGTGCCGCAGTTGAGCAGCCTCAACCTTTTCACCGCAGCAGATCATCTTGGAGGGGTAGGTCTTGTCGCTACTATTCCTCAGTTGGAAGAGCGAGCGGACAGGCTAGTCAAAGAGGACAGAGAAGACTCCCTCGTTGTGGACGAGGGACAGCTGCTAAACCCACCCAAGCAGCGGCTGCTTTACCAACAGCTGCTGCTTATCATCTCTGAACCACTCTCAATTCTTGTCTCACAACACCCCCGGTGGGAGGCACACTATCAAAGCATTTGAATGAATGGCAGGCTATTACTTCAGATGCATGGCACTGGAAACAGTAGCCCAAGGTTACTGCCTCCCCTTCATACAGAGACCTCAGGATCATCCCCCGGGAAACCATTTACTAAAGGTTCTGGATGCATTCCTGTTGCAGGACAAGTTTACCCCGCTAGAGAAAGTTGCTATAGAACCAGTTCCTGTAACGGAGAGGAACAAAGGATGGTACTCTCCCTATTTCCTAATTCCCAAAAAGGACAGAGGACTGGAACCCATCTTGGACTTGAGATACTTGAACAAGTTCCTCAGGAAGGACACATTCAAGATGGACACACTTTCTCAGATCCTTCAGGGCCTCCAGCTCCAGGATTGGATGGTGTCATTGGACCTTCAGGATGCTTACTTTCATGTGCCAATTCATCATAAACACAGGAAGTACTTGAGGTTCGCCGTTGGCAGTTCCAATTATCAGTTTTGAGTTCTGCCATTTGGGCTAACCTCCGCCCAAGGGTTTTCACCAAGCTGATGGCAGTGGTAGCAGCAAGTCTCAGGAGAGGGGGGGATTCACTTCTACCCCTATGTGGACGATTGGCTGATCAGGGCACGTTCACCTGAACAAACCCTGGAACATCGCAGCATAACCTGCACACTCTCCACAGACTGGGCTTCTCCCTCAATTACAAGAAGTCCAACATGATACCATCTCCAAGACTCCAGTTTATTGGAGCAGTCCTGTATGCACCACTGGGAAAAGCCTTTCCACGAGAGGTGAGGGCTCAAGACATTCTGCAGATGGAATCCAAATTTCAGAATGCACAGAATCTCCCAGCTTTCGACTTTGAGGTTGCTCGGCCTCATGGCATCCTGCATTTTTCTGGTGCTAGAGGCTCACCCGAGAATGAGATCTCTACAGTGGGCTCACAGGTCTCAATTCCCATGCAGGATGATAGATCTCCTTCAGGTTCCAAGCAGGATTGCACAGGCTCTCCTGTGGTGGACCTGCAAGGACAAGATTCTGAAAGGAGAACCTTTTTGGCAACCATGGCCGGAGATAACGGTAGTAACAGACGCCTTGCTCACAGGATGGGGAGGCCATACCAACGATCTGACAATCAGTGGTCATTGGTCTCCATCGGAGTCCAAACTACATATCAATCTTTTGGAGCTGAGGGCATTCAGACTAGCGCTCAAGGCCTTTCTGCCCTTTGTATGGCAAACAAATGTCCTGATCATGACGGACAACACACTGGCCATGTGCTCAAGTGATCCGCCCTTGCTTGTCCACCCCCAGGGTCGGTATCCAAAAGCGATGGCCCCTCCCTGGCCCCCTGAATGGAAGATCTAGAGGGAGTAGGTGGGAGAATACTTTGTTTTCTCACATTACTCATACCTGCCTTAGTGCTAGACGTAGATGCGTTAGACATGAAGCATATGCATTCCTGCATGAAGCTACGCAGACACTTGGATTATATTGCCTTTAGACACAAAGAACATGCTTATGAATACATATGAACTGTTTTGCACTTGGGGGGCAGTTGCAGCCTCCATTCGAGACTGAGAGGGCAGGAGCCGTTCTCCCCCAACCATCTGCAGCTGCATCCTGCCAATGAACACAAGGAGGCAATACGATCTGCATTAAGCAGCATGCTACAATCGACCAGGATCAGACATCTTGACCCCTGATCTGCCTTTCAGTCTATTGGTGAGCATAATCTGCGCTTTCATACTCTTGAAAACACCATAATTTGCGAGATTTCACCGTCCGTCTCCTCATCGGGCTTCCTCATCAGCTGTTTTACAATCCTTGCCTGACTGCAAGATGGCCAAGCGCAATGCGGCCCCACATCGAGGCTGTTTACCGCTGCTAAGCAACGAGCCTCTATTTGAATTCTGCTACATCCGTCGACAGGCGAAAGCTGGCCGATGACGAAGGGTGATGGAAAAAGGCCCTGTTTTGCACCTGTTTGCGCACTGTTGCGCCTGCTTGTGATATCTCTTGCAAGTCCACTAGTAGGTAAGCTGCATTCACTGTCCCTCCTTTGTCTCGCCCACCTCCGCGCCCTGGATACTAACTATCACGAGGCCGCAACCATTGCACTGATATACCAATCATTGCCTTCAGCCTTGAAATTGACTGCTATTCACCCGATCAACATGATTGCAACCTTTCATGTACTCTAACCTTGCCCACTTTTGCTAGAAATTATCACCGCATATTTTTGCTTACTTCAAACTGCCTTCACGACTGATTCTGTCCGCCTACCATTTTCAATCGCCATTGCAAAGTCTGCCAGCCTGTTCACAACCCCACTGCACTCAATTGGCTGCCGTCCTATCCCTGGTAATCTTTACAGCAACCTATATCCCTGCTGCTATTCACACGCCTGACAGCCAACTATACATGTACGCATGCTGCTGCATACGCTATTGTTGCTCGATTTGCCACCGTGTGACCTCTATTTAGGCATCTCGGTAGACCTACACTGGTTCTGTCTGGTTTGCCATCTTGTAATTGTAATTCAGGCATCTTTGTAAACATACACTGTTTTTCTGTTTAAATTGACACCCTCTAAGTGCAAATTAGGCATCTTTGTACACCAACTTGGTTTTTGTTTAATTGATACTCTGTGATTGCATTTTAGGCATTGTTGTAGTCATACCCCGTTTTTTTGTTTAAATTGACACCCTGTAAGTGCAAATTAGGCATCTTTGTACACTAACTTGGTTTCTGTTTGAAATGACTCCCTGCGATCTCAAATTAGGCATCTCTTAGACATACCTTGTCTTCTTGTTTAAATTGACACCCTGCGATTGCAAATTAGGTTTCTTTGTAGACATACCCTTCTTGCCTGTCTTATATTGTGGCCGAAAATTAGGCATCTCTGCACTTCCCAATCCTCAGATCTGGACCCTCCTTTCACTCCTTCAAGAGCAAAGCTCAATTGTGGCTTATAGCACAGGATGTGCAAAGCTCCCACTGGTCTCAGTGATCCTGCCCATCACTATTGCTTTCCGGCCGTCATGTTTGCACTGTTGTGCTGCTCTGTTCCCACACTTGTAATTCTCTTGTATACAATCTGATAATTATCTTGTATATTTTATGGTAAACATCTTGTAATTACTGTTGTGTGTGTGTATATATATACACACACATGTTATCTGTGTCTGCGTACCATGTCTCTGTAACCTCAAGAAATGTGCCTCGATGCCTTTGGGCCAGCCGCGCTATATAAATAAAATACAAATACAAAATACGAGAGGGAGACATGACATGCTGATTTCGCAGAGACGCGCAGACTAGCCTGTCAGTGCAGCCACTGTGCATATTCTTGCCAAGGACAGCGAGGCAGAACAAGTTCCATATTAGCTGATGATAGCACACCTGCGTGGATAAAAGACTGAAAATCCTCCCTGCGCGCGTGGCTTGTGGTCCCTGCGCGCGTGGCTTGTGGTCCCTGCGCGCGTGGCTTGTGGTCCCTGCGCGCGTAGCTTGTGGTTCCTGCGCGCGTGGCTTGTGGTTCCTGCGCGCGTGATTTGAACCTGGAGGACAAAGCCTATTCATTTGAGCCAGACAGGCCGCTGTTCCCATCTAACCGGGATGATATAAAACTAACACAAAACTAAACCCAAGTTCAAAGCCTAATGTTCTGTCTCGGGCCTAGAGGACCAGAGATGGTAACTTGTTGAATACAAGCAGCACCTTCAGGGCTGTTCCCACCACCTTGAACAGTTGCACTTGGGCTGGTAACTTTCCAAAGCTCCTAGACTCAGAAGACCAATCCCTATTCACCTTCCAACGCTAAGCTCACACTTGCATAACCCAATCACAGCACACCAACCTGACATATCTGTAGTTGCAACATTTAGGAGGTGGTCACAGGAGGAGCCACCAGATCTGGTTTAACCAACCATTGTACTAATCCTACACATCTTCCATATGTATCTTACCTCACTAACCAATCCCATTGCACCTTAGGTTTTTGGCAATGTATCTTTATTCTGTGACGTCACACAGCTTTAAAACGGCCCTTGATTGATGAGAAACTATAAGTATTGGAGAATGCTGTGTTGTCCATAACTTGATCCTTGTTATGAAAGCTTTTAATAAACAATAAACCTTTGTCATACTGCTGATCTTCCATTTTTGAGTTTGGGGATTTCCTCCGCTCCGTTCCTCTTGCATGTAATCAGGGAGATTAATCATCCCTTGCCTTAATTCAATTCTAACAAAGGGTGCCATGCAGCTTAAAGAGCATTCCTTCCCAGTTAGGTGGTGTCCTGCATTCTGGAAGGTTACTCTGCTGTAAAGATCCCACCTTCAAAAAGTTTTATGCTCACAGGGTAAATGCAAACTGTATCGGTTTTGGTGGTAAGTCACTGTTAGGGTGGATACTTTTTGCTCTCTCCACTTGTATTCTGCATACCTAGATGGTTACAGGACACATGTGCAGTTTGTCCAAGCCATTATGAGAAATGTTTACCTAAGTCAGTTAGGTTCTATCCTCCCAACACTTTTCAGTGCTTATGAATCTATCATGAATATTGAAGAAAATGGATGAAGGTAATAAAAGGTTATGCACCTTAGTTACTACTGTAAACCTAGTCCATAATCCCCTCCCTTCCATCACCTTCAAAATATAGCTATCAGTCAGGGAGTGCCCAGGTGGTTGGAGAAGGACTGAGGCCCAAACGTGTAGGCAGAGTTTTCAGAGGAGGTCTGTGGTTACACATGTCTGGCTACACTCAAAGTAAAATGACTTGGTTATGTTGGTGCTATCAAATAGCTCACCTGTCCAGTATGGAGGAAAGGGGACTATGGACTGGGAAGACAGCCACTATGGTGAGCAACATTTATTTTTCTCATCACTGCTCACCTCTCCTCCATCCGCTCCCCTACTTGACGTATGTGCAGCCTCTGACACAGAAGATACTCCTCCCTCCTTGAGACTCCACAAACCGTGCACAACTCACAAAAACCCTTTGTAGGAGAGACTCTGAAGTATCAATTCTTGCCCCACTCCGCTTTACATGTCCTCCCTGGGCAAACTCCTCACCTCTTTAGTCTTTCACCAACCCCTCTTTAAAGGTGACATCCAGATATTTTCATCCATTCACTTTACCCCAGCGATCTGTGAAAGCATCACCAGCTGCCTCGCAGTCATTAATCACTGTATGGTCATACGCTGATGCTTTAATCCTACAAAGATTAAAGTAATATTTCTCTACATCGCCAATACTCCTTCACCAAAAGCTTGCAGTCTCAGGGTCCTCTTTGAGAGCTCATCACAACAACTGCCACTGCAGTTAAGATTAACCTTCTTGACATAACAAACATCTATCACCACCTCGCAGACAATACTTGGCCAAAACTTTACTTTCAAGCATTGTGCTCAGTAAATTGGACTACTGGTAAAGACTACCTCTTAGTCTTCCTCCGTACTTCTTCTCTCCTCTAAGCAAATTTCTTCATTTCGCTTTATCAACCCTACACAACCCACCAATATCCCCCTTACCTCTGCGGACCCCCCACTGCATGGATATCTCCATCTAAAATCCGCCTTTAAATTCCTATTCCTAGTTAACAAATCTGTCCGTTGACTTGCCCCTTCTACCTTGCAGACTTCATCTCTCTAAACTTCCTCTCATACTTTAGCAATCTTCCACTCTCCTCACCTTTTTGATCTCCTGGCCTTGTGCCGCCTTCTGCTCAGTTGTTTCTCGCTACTTGCTGCAACTCACCAAGAAGGTCCTCGAGAAATTAAAGCCACACAACAGTGGGACTATTAAAATTAAACTTAAGCTCCATTTATTAGCCAATCAAGGGGCATCTTGCATCCCATCACTATCTGACCACACCCTCTCCCTCCTCTAATTTTCGCAAGCTAATCTAAAAGGTGCACTATTCACATGTTAGGGCAATAAGTTTTTACTGTTATTCTTATATATGTCTGTCCCTAGTCTTTCACAATAATACCCCTTTGCCTGCAAAAACAGCTTTCTGAAAGGTTATGGGTTAATTGCAACTAGTAAGCTGTTCCCAGTGTAATACAAATCTTTTAACAGCCAGCTGATTTAATAAATGTCATGTAAATTGGTTTTATATGGCGCTCTTCTGCCATTTTGGTGGCCCTGCTGTGAAACTGTGGTGTTGATGGATGCGGGTCGGCAGTACATGATTTCTGAGTGCTGTTCTGTTATTGAGATTGACAAGACTTGATAAATGACAGCACTTTCGGTCTGGGTTTGCTGCTGGTGGGGGCCCGTGGGGGGAGGCTGATCTTCATCAGTGGCGGATGCATAATTTCATTTAATTGGTGAGGTGTAAATATTTGCCACAGATGTGCGAACGAAGCCAGACGAGTTCATGGGTTGGGGGAGAAGGGATTTCTCCCCCATGTACATATTTTTGATAATGGGTTAAAATGGTGCATTATACAGCACACTTTCTTTGAAAAATTGGGTAAAAAGCTAGACAGTTTGCAGGAATAGGTTTTGAGGGACATCTCATGAAAATATACAATAAATTATGCATCTGCCACCTAAGAGACACAACCGAGTGCCTTCCATTTCAGCACAGTGACAGACAACATGGCTTCCTCTGCACTGTTGAAACTTTGCTCTGCTTCTCTCACCGATCCTATTCCCCTTCGCACTCTCCAAGCGGCATCCAACAACTCTATTTCCCTGTTCACCGCTGCACTCTCTTACTCTTTTTCTACAGGGCATATTCCCAAGCCCCTTAAACACAGTGATTTCCCCACTACTAAAAGAATCACATCTTGACCCTCCAATAGTGGAAAATTACCATCCTATTTTACTCCTTCCGGTTCTTTGATTGATGGAATCTATTGTGATGCCTCATCTTTCTGCCTTTCTGGAATCCAGTCACCTTCTCCATCCTTTTAGCCCGGATTCCCCTCCGCCCCCCCCCCCCCCCGGTATGGGCAAGGATGGTTGCTCTCATGGATGACATTGCCCTGCTTCAGGACTGCAGAGGGATGGGAGCTCTGATTCTCTGTGACCTCTCCGCAGCCTTTGACAGTGTTGATCATCAGAAAACATCTTCAATGTGTCCATGAATCTCAGGCACTCTGCCAAAATGGTTCTCCTCCTTATTGTCTGAGCAGGTTCAAACAGTCTCTCTTCCTCCTTTTACTTCCATTCCTATTGTTTTCAACTGTGGAGTGCCCCAGGGCTATGTCCTGTCCCCTCTCTTGTTTAATTTGTTTGTTTATTTATTTGTAGCGCATGCCAGACCCAAAGGTATCCAGGCACGTGTTCAAGAATACTTTGGGAGTACAAGTTACAGTTACACATTCCAAGTGGTTACAGGATGCATTGACGGCAAGCAATATACATGATTATATACACAGGTGTTTGTACAAAGGTGTATACACAGTATACGTTGAAAGTAAAGAGCAAGGTGGAGTAAGCAGGGGAGATTAACAGACGGGTCAGGCGTGAGTGGTTCTATTGTCGGCCATTTTCTTTGAGCCATTTAATACAGTTGAGTCTGAAGTGTGGATAGGATTGGTCAGACCTTAAAGAGGATGGGAGGGAGTTCCACAACTGGGCCGCTTTGACAGGGAAGCTGATGCCTCCGGCTGTGCTCCGTTTAAATGGGGGCACAACTAGCTGGTTGGTATATGCTTCTCTGGTAGGTCTGTTAGAAGTTCTTCTTTTGAATCTTTCTGTTAGGTATTTGGGGGCTAAGTCATTAATGCTTTTGAAGGTTAGTGATGCTGTTTTAAGTTTAATTTTGTCAGCTGTAGAGAGCCAGTTAGATTGTCCAGTGGTATCTGAGATGTGCTCTGTTCTTGGGATTCCTAGCGCGGCTCTAAGGGCATTGTTCTGCAAAGTTTGGATTTTTGCAGCGGGTGTTTATTAGACCCTAAGTATAGTGTGTTGCAGTAGTCCAATTTGGATAATAACAGAGCTCTAGATAGGGCGAGGCAGCTGGTAGTGGACAAGTATGGTTTGGCTGCTCTAATCAGCTTGCGGGTGTATGCGGTGCTAGAGGCCATCGCACTCACCTGTTTTGTTAGATAAAGGCAAGAGTTGAGGTAAAAACCTAATGTTTTTACTTCTTTTGCTACTTTAATGGTGTTGCCATCTATGACAAATGAAGAGTAGTTATCGTTCAGGCATTTGATGTTTTGTGTATTCCCAAGTATGATGAGTTCTGTTTTGTCATCATTCAGACATAGACCATGACGGGCCATCCATGCCTGGATGATGAGGTATATCGTGTTCACCAAGGCCAAATCCTGTTCATAATCCCGCGAAAGTGGGATGAGAATCTGAGTGTCATCTGCATAGTTTGTGTAGGTGACACCCAGAAGGTCCAGAGCATCAAACGGGGGCTTCGTGAGAATGTTCTACATGGTCGGAAAGACACAGGATCCTTGGGGAGCGCCACATGTGATAGGTACTGGGTCAGCCACTGCAGAGGTGGAGAAATCCCTCATGGTTCTGCCACTTAAGAATGACTTGATCCATGCAATGGCGTGTGGAGAAGTGGGCTGCAGATTCCAGGTGGGTACAGAGCACATCATGATCCACCAAGTCAAATGCCGCTGAGAGATCCAGTAGGAGGAGTAAGGCAGTTTTTCCAAGATCCCTCAGCTCATCGACCTGGGTTTTGAGATCGATGAGCGCAGTTTCGGTACCATGTTGAGGCCTGAAGCCTGATTGTCTGGTACCTAATAGTTGATGCAGCTCCAAATATTTTTGCCTGTATATATTGCCTGTATATACAAACCTTATATACAGGCACTGGCTAAACTCATTGCCAGATATGGAGTACACTTCTACTCTTGAGCAGATGATACTCAGGTTCTCTTTCGCCTGAATGTACCATCATCTGATCCCCCTAACAAACTGAAAAACTGCCCTGCTGCAGTAGGGGACTGAATGGCCAATAATTGGCTCAAAGGTAAGTTCTTCTGGTGGGATCTAACATTGTGGGCCAGCCCTGGACGTGTGACTATTGGCCTATCTCCCTGAGTCCATGTCCAGAGCCTACTCCTATAGTGAAGACCCTAGGGATTAAACTAATGGCTACAGGCTCTAGAGAAGCCCAATCTCCACATCTGCCAATTAGGCTCCACAAAATAGAACATTTTGAAAAAAGTCCTACCATTTCTTCCGTCTACATCTAGGTCCAAAATTGTAACCGTATCTGTCATGAGTTCCCTGGATTACTGCAACGCCATCTATCTGGGTCAACCAGAGATGCTACTGCAACGCCTTCCAACTTTCCAGAATGCAGCAGCGTGCCTTCCTTTGGGAGCCCCCAGACTGGCTCACTCCCGAGACCTAATCTAGCAACCGCATTGGCTTCCCATTACGAGTCGAATTAAGTTTAAGGTGCTCTCATGCTCACTGTGCTACCTATGATGTCGGGGCAGAATTTTTAAGTTCTATACTTGTGCCCTATATTCCTGGCAGACTACTACACTCGACAAACCAATCGTTTTGTTGTGCCAGAGCGGGAGGAAGATCTTTTACAGTCCCTGCCCCTATGCTCTGGAACGCCCTGCCCTTTGATCTTCGAAATTTTTCTGAATATCTCCCTTTTCTGAAAAGCTTAAAAAAAAAAAAAAAAGGATCTGTTTTAGTAATTGCTATTTAGTGGCTTCTCTATTACCGTAGTGCCTTGATGCGTTGCGGTTTTCGTCGGTGCGCTTTAGAAATACCTATACAATACAAAATTCAAATCACCAACAGTGCACAGAAGCATTTCTCAACATGTTTTCATGATGACTTTCCCAGAAATATATGTAAGCATAAGAAATATGTACATGCTTACAGTGCCCATGCATTTCCATGTTGGGGGCACCAATATGTGGCAGTATTCCCACATAAGAAATGCTAATGTTTGCTTTGCGCATAATGCCAGTAATGCTACAATAAGGAAACTTGTCCAAGCTGGTTCTGCAAATATTTGCCAGTGTGTGTATGTATCTATAGTGTAAAGTGGCAGGAGATTTTAGATATTAGTAGGGAGAAGAGGGGAAAGGGAGAAGCAAGCATTGGGCGCAATCCGAGAACAAGGTCATTGAAATCAAACTGGGGAATTGATTAGGGAAGTCTTTTTGCCACTTGCAATAGTGTTTATTGGATGTTATTGATTATTTCGTACATAAAAATCTCGAATATAAAAATGACGAATTCGAAATGCCTGTATCAAAATAATCGCGTACATCCCGCCCGCTATCCCCCATCCCCCACCCCCATACCATCAAAAATTACCTGCTGTTCCTCTCCACGAATCTTTCCCTGCGATTCGAGTTCCCCATTTGTTCCCCACTTTGATTTTTATGGAAGCGGGGACACCCCTGCCACCCCGAATTCCATTAATTGTTTTCTTTTTTTTCTCTCTCCATGTACCGTGTTTATTTAGTATTTCAATTAGTCCGATTTATTGACCTGTCGGCTCTAAAGTTAAATTAACAGAACACACATTTTCAATTAAGTGAACTACTATTGGTAGTGTGTCATTCATTTTATGAGTATGAGTTGTAGAAAATGTTGCCAATGCTCGTTTTTTCCCACTTTGATGTCCACCTTACATCTCGTCTTATGTGCATGGGACCTGTATATCGTTCATAACGCAGTACATTCCGTTATCCTGCCTCATGTTGCTATTTTACTCACATGGGGTCCGTTAGCCTCAGTTTTGTGGCAATAAAACCCTCTACCGCCCACATTTAGAACATTGTTTCCCCTGCATTTAAAAAATAAAAGTAACACTTGGATTAATTTGGCCTCACTTAAATAGAATGCTTAAGTCACTTCAAGTCGACTCAGGCGCACCGAAGAAAAAGACGAAGCATGTTTTACATGGGTTTTTCGAGTGTAGAGTCCTGCTCTTCGCCATATTGCAGTCAGACTGTCTTATTGTAATGTTACCTAAATCATTCTGACTATATAAAGAATCCTATGTGTGTTGCATCTTTAAATAGATGCACAAATACGTGCAATCCGGGCCGTCAACAGTAAATAATGGGAGAGAAGCCTGAAGCACAAACTGAAATAGGAAACGTTCAAATGTGAACAGCAATAGTTTAGAATAAACGGAGCTTGTGAGGCTTCGTGTTGGGTGGGTGCTGGAGAGTGGAATACTGAGTGGGGGGAGTGAATGCATGCATTGAGAGTGTCAGAGGTCTGGCTGTGCCAAAGGGATGTCTCTAGTTTCTGCTGCTGCGGAACTTTGGACCCAACTAGATTAACCCGTTTCCTCTTGTACCGGAGACGCCAGAGTTTTTCTTGTTGCTCCATAATTTTGGTTAACTGCATGCTGATGTTAATGGGTTAGTAAACCAACTTAATTGCATTATAAAACCGAATGATACTGGAAGACGTTCAACTCTACTGAGTGCCAGAGCTTACAGAGTTTATCCTGAATGAGTGATGGAGAACTGTCACTTCCACAACAGTGGACGCCAGGTGGCTTATGAGAGGAAGGTGCGTGCTGAGTCAACACAAGTAGGTTCCATTTAGCCTTTACTGGTGTCTGATCCAAGTGCGGGGTGCCTAGCCGCTCGGTCTCCATCGCTAGGTCTGGAAAAGATCAGGGGCTACGCTAATGTTAGGAGTGTCGGGACTGGGGGCTAGCTAGCCTTTTGGTTGTAACCTCTGAGCTTCTATACGGGGCTACAACCAAAAGACCAGGGGCTATAGCCCCCTCAGACCCCCCCCAGCAACGCCTCTGCTGGAAAATGAAAACTTGCTACTAGAGTCATGTCTCTGACCAGTCTTTCAAGATCAACACCTCTGTGGTTGTGCAGCGAATGAAGGGTGTGCATGGCTGGGGGCTAATCAGGCTGTAACTATAACCTGTTGTATCTTTCCCACAGTCAATAAACCATGTTCCTTTGCTTTTCTGTTTTTTACTGAGACTGTACAGTAATTTGTGGGTTATGTTCTATTTCAAGTCACAGGGATTTCCTTAACCAAATGGGAGGCCGAAGATCAAGTTCCATTAGAAGGTCATGAAACTCAGAGGTGACATGAACTGTTCATATTACATATGGTAGAGGGTATTTTAATAAGTGTTATTGCACGCAGATACAGGCTCTTCGTGGCCCAGAAGCACGTCTCCTGGGCTAGAGAAATGCTGAATTGCCCAGCATCTGTGGACAATGAGACTGCTTGCACTCGGCCTAGCCTGCCTGCCGACGGACACCAGTTAAAAAAATAAAGTGTGGGGGTGACACTGTTTCAGAATAACCGCCAACATCCGACTGCTTCCTGACCCTAGTCCTTTTTTTTTTTCGTTGGTTGCAAGAAAAACAGCAGACTAGCAAGAGAGCAGAAAAGGGTGCTAGAGGAAAGGAAGGGTGATGGAAGCCCAGAGGTGTGCCGAGGTGAGGGGAATGGCAGAGGAGGGTTAATAAGCAACAGAATGGGGGCATCAAGATTCATGGTTACACAGGTAAATATTGCCGGGGAGCCATAGATCCTGATTGGCTGTCAGGATTCCAATATTCTGTCAAGGGTGCAAATTCCTAACCTAATATCCAGTGATACCATCATCCCCTTTAATTCTTGGTCACTTGCTTTGATGCAAGAGAGATTTTCCAACCGTTTTTTTTTCAATTGGAAAAATCCACCAATATGTAGCTGATGTTTTAAAAGTAAATATTTCAGGAAGTTTAACAAAGACCTGCTTTTAAAATTTGCAATTTCTCTTTAAGCAATACTATACGAAAAGTGTTGCTCTTTTTTTTTTACTAACCTCCAGTAGGGAAATAACTATAATTTTATAAATGTTGCTAAAACTGTGAATTGTCATAAAAATAAGTTTAGAAGAAGGAATCAGAAAATGTCATTAGCTTGAATTCTGTTCAGTGAGCAAAAACCTGTTGTGTCAGACTACAAGGTAATAGTATACTAATCCTTCCCAACCAACTTCAGGCTCATCCAAGCCAAATGGACTGGCAAAACAGGAGGTATAGCTGTGGCACAGATGGAACAGTTCAAAATCTCGATTCACACAACATGGATTTTTTCAGGTGGCGGAGGACTACTGATCAACCTCAGTTAACCAACCTCTCCTTCCTACTTATATTCAAACCACCACCATAGAAAATGTTACAGACTTAAATGCTAACCTAGCAATACAACACAACTCTAACGGTCCTCAGATTCCAACATTTGGTTTGAGGATCAAACTAAGTCAGCGCCCAAATGTTAGAACTTCTACATGGCCTATTTTCACTTCAAATAAATGTGCAAAGGAGCAAGACACACTTGAGGCCACACCCATGATGCACTTTTTGTGAAGGTGTAATAATCACAGAGCCCCAATTGAGATACTATGAAGCGATCATCTAATGATTACTGTTGCTATCAACATGCTCATGTGTCTACTCCAGACTCCCGACGGAAAAACAACCACAGCCAGAGGAAGCCGGATAACTGACCAAAGAGGAGCTTGGAAATCTTATGGAAGAGACCAAACCCAACCCCAACAAACAAGAACTCTTTTTCGACTGGTTGAATTGTACTGACCCTAGAAAACTGGATAAACAAAGTACTAGGCACCTTCTCTCAACTAAAGTTCTTCACCCTCACAAAAAGAAGACTTGAGCATGATGGTACACACACCACCAACAAACACTGAAAAAAGAAACCAAATGCTGGAAAAAACAAGGAGGAAACCATACAACCCACAAAACCATTTTATTTATTGGGTATTTATTATGCGCCTATTCAGCAAATTATGTTTCGAGGGGAGGAGGGGGGCCATGGAGGGTGGCCAGAGTAGACTGGAGCTGGGGTCCCAATGAGAAGGATCTCAATCTTACTGGCACGAAGGCAGAGATTGTTACCAACACACCATGCCTGAATAGCAGTCAGTCAGGAATGAGAGAGGAAGAAGAGGAGGCAGTGGAGAGGAAGCTTGAAGGAGAGCTGCATGTCGCCTAGCAAAGACTGATCGGCCACTACAAAGCAGAAACCCTTAAAGTGAAGAAATATAATCAATCAATCAATAATGCACCTCAGCCAGATAAAGAACTTTACCAAATCACTGAGGTGAGAAATTATGCTTCCTGCAGCAAAATACTTTCACATACCCAAGAACTGTGATAATATGTTGAACCATTTTAGAAGCAAAGTACATAACAAACAGCAAGCAATCAATGCTACACCAGATTTGGAAGCAACATTCAAACCCCAGTCATTGCCTTTCATCTTACAACGGCATCAATGAACACCATAAAAAATACACAAATCACACTTACAAAATCGGTGCACCCCTAATATTTACAAAGAAATCCTTAACAAGAAAACACCAGCTTGATTTCACAAATTTAATGAACTGCTTTCTCAAAACAGGAATTGCACTGGAAGACCAATCCAACTTTCGTCCTATCCCAAACATGCATTACCCAGCCGAAATTCAAGAGCTACGCGTACAATGAAATCCTGGATCATGTAGAGTCTAATAACTTATGAGATCTGTAAGAGGCACCAAAATTGGCATTAGTTTCCATTTGGGGTGACCTCAAAATCACAGCCAACAATAATACACCCTCAGCATTAGTACTCCAACATCTCAGCAGCCTTTCACACTATTAACCACACTACATTAATTAGTAGGCTTAAAGAAACCAAACTCTATAACAATTTTACAATGGATGAGATTGTTTGTGATGGACAGAGCTGAAATTACTCCCCCCTCCCCCTTTAGTTTAAATCCACAATCCTGTGGAGTCCCACTGGGATCAAGTCGCTACTTATTTTCAACATAACATAAACTGTGTGGCGATTATGTTACATATATGCAAAATGACTGATAGTGGAAACTCCAGCACCATGCCAAACAAATGCCTCACGTGAATAAGCAATTGGATGATGGCCAGCTACCCAACTCAAACTATCAACCCAGACAAAACAGAAATAATGATAGTCTCTGTAAATGCTGCACCTAAAACACATCTACCAAGCCCTTTAAAAATGGGTAACTGCCCCAAACCGTCTAAAATGATCAAGAACCTACGCTTATTAATTGAAAACTATTAGGGTAGACTTTTATGCTTAATCTCCTCCACTTGTAAATCCCCCAACACTTTTTGCTGGCCTTATGGATTTTTGGTGTGTTCCCTGAATGACTGGGATCCTTTTTTCCACACTTGCTCATTCTTTTACCCTATTTTTTCTTAAATACTTTGTGTTTCATTTTGTAACTCTAACTTGGGGAAATATTTTCCTCCAATTTGTATGGCATCTGTCTTTTGATTTTTGCTACACAGAGCACCCCTTGTGCAGTGTGGCTTGGGGCCCCTTGGACTTCCCTTTTTATTTTCTGCTATTTTCCTTGTGTGAACCTATGTTCCCTAGGGCAGGGGGATATTTGGTATCCTTCCCAATGTTTATATTGTGAGATCAGCACACCCCACCTTATGTGGAGTGCTGAGGGGTTACACAGTATCACTGCTCATGTACCTTTTTGGTTATAGTGACAGGCAAATCTGAATGGCTGGTGGCAGTGGTTTATCCTGCCTACTTTTCTGCATTTTTACTTTGTTTGTACTCAAGCCGCAGTAGTGCACTGAAGGATCACCATTGACCGAACATGGTAGCTGTATTCTGTAAGAAAGGCATGGTATCATAAGTGAAGATGTTCACGTTTCGAAAACCTTCATTAAACTGAACTGGGGTTGGAGACTTCCTATCGGGCCCTAACTCTATAATGGGAGTAGTCTTGACCATCACAGTAAACCAAATAGTCCAAGTCAGTCAAACTAAAAGAGAAGTCTTTGTCATAAACCTATACTTACCCTCACACTCTACAAAAACTGTGTGGAAAAATGTATTCAAACAAGAAGAGTGTATCAAAAAGAATGTCAGAATGGCAATGGAAGTGGCACACCACTTCCTTCCCCAAGTTCAATACACTGGGGTGGTTTGTAATGTTCTTCAGGGTGGCTGGTTTACACAGTTCACGTGGTTGGCCAGTTCAGACAATGTGTTTAGGCTTCCCTCACCTGGGTTTCAAAGTCACTTCACTGGTTTAAAAAAGGTGCAACAAAGTTCCAACATAAAGACCGTTCACCAAAACAAAACCTCAGGTTTCTCTCACACAAGTCTGGGGCCCTCTTGACTTCAAACAATACTTTCTTGGTTTAAAACAAAACACTGTACTCCTCAGGCTTCCCCCGTCCAAGTCCGGGTTTCACTTAATGAATGTTCACGTCAACGACCTTCGAAACTGCATAGATTTGGCTTGGAATTATGCATGAAGACTTCGACCAATTTTCACAACAGTTCCTTGCCCCAAAATGCTTCCTATGGTCCTGGTACAACAATATTTCACACCAGACCCCTCCGGCTTCCATCACCCGAGTCTGTGTCTCTCTTGTAACAAAACTGGTAATAGGCCTCTCAGGGTTCCCTTCCCCGAGCTTAGGCCTGTCTTGGCAATGTTCACAAAGTTCACTAAACTTTAGTGTGGGGTCTCTGCGGCCCTCCTGGGTCTGTCCCCTGCCTGGAGGCCACCTCTGTGCTTTGCTTTCAAGGTAGTATTTCACCAAATGCTCACAAAGAAACTCTGTACCTGGGCTTTGTCAGAGACTTTCTAGAACGGTGGGCTTTCCTTCACTCTCCCTGCGCAACCACTCGGATTGGTTGCTCCTCTGGTGTTGCTCTGCCCAGTTTTGCTTTTGCACACTTCTCGTATCTGTCTTCTACCTTACTGTTGCATTCAGACTTGCCATTTTCACACTACAAGTCCCGGAATGCAGCATGTTGGTTTTGCTCCCACTTCGCTAGCTCCCCGCAGCAACATTTTGGCGATCAGAGCTTCAGTCTGCTAAACGGTTCACAATGTTCAAAAGAGGTTATCCCGCTTCAGCCAAACGCACGTCACTGGGCTTCCACTTCTCACCATGAGTAGTGCAGATCTTGTGGGTCCTTCAATGGTATCAGACTGAGGTCGGGGTCTCGCCACCTGCCCCTCAGCCACCTGGGCTTCTGTACCTCACTCGGGGAACAAGCACTGGTTCGGTCCCTGCCAGCAAACTGCAGCTGTCCCAGTTCTAGATCCAAGGAGACATGGCTCCCTCGCCACACTGCACAGCCCCCCCCTTTACCCACAGGGTCAGTCTCCTGGCACTCCATTCTCTCCAGGCTTCTCCCTGCTGTTACAGCTGCTGCTGCTGCCGCCTCCTGGCTTCCAGTCCTTCCACCATCCAAAGCTCGCTCAACTGGGTGTTTCTGGACCCACCTTTTATGCCTTGCTGGCTCCTTAACAGGCTTCAGGTGTTGGTGATAATGGTCTTGTGACTGATCTTGCCTGACCTCGTAAACGGGACATTGCCAGAGAGTAGGTAGGGCTGCTGCTTGTATTTTTCTATGGGCAATCGTCATTACTCCTGATTGTCTTTTCCTCGTCCCATTACTTTGGCAGTCAAAGGAGAAATAGGAATTATGGGAGTTGAAGTGTTCCATAGGGGATATGAGTAAATTGGGTAACTTAATGTCAGAAAAGGGGGATAAATATGTTGTGGGTAAATGGGTTTCTTTATCCTTTGCCTAGTTTCTGTGTTAGGTATGAGGATTGGTTGGGGTCTCTTAAGATAGGTAGATGATGTTTTCCATCTTTTCCTTAAGGGAAAGTGCTGGGGTAGGATGGGACTTGGATGGCAATATCCCATGAAGACTGAGGTTATGTCAGGTGGGGGTATCGGAAAGGGTGAATACCAAGTCTCGCCCTCAGGTGTTTCTCCTGCATTCCCCAAGGACCCCCTGCCCAGGTGATCCTCCCTAGCTTGTCCACCCCCAGGGTTGGGATCTAAGAGCGATGGCCCTTCCCTGGCCACCTGAATAAAGGATCCCCAGGGATTACTTGTGAGAACACCCTCAGTTTTCTCACAATTCCTTTTTCGCCATTTCTCTGTCCTTTCTTGGTCCTTCTGCTGTGTTGGGTGAGGGAGGTCCTGGTTTCACTTTTGTCTTCGGCAGGAATCCTTTGTGAAGCCCGCCAAAGCTCCAGCATGTCTGTGAGCATAGGAAACAGTGGATGAGTCAGAAACCCTGCTGTTCTTTGTCTTCTGGTGTGCCTGCCTAGAACCAGTTCTAACTGGGGATCACCCAGATTTTGAATGGTGCATGGGTGCTCTTTGGCTGGGTTCCTGCATAGAAGGAATTGCTGCTGAGACTGAAGACAAGCTGACCACTGAAAATGAAGAAATGACGATGACGGAGAGGAGGAAGTAGAGAGATGCCCACAGCCACTTTCAGACGACCGGCGATGGCTTCTCAGTAACTGCTGCTGTGCGACCCATCCTTCCAAGCGTCAGGAGAAGTCTGAAGAGGACGACTCTCTCCCTTAAGATGGTGGGACCAATCAGTCTTGACACTACCTTCATTTTTAGCCATCCCACAATAGGCTGCAACCTTCCAAACTCAGACTCCTCCTGAACCCCAGGGCAGCGCCATCTCCGCTCTTATTGATCATGCACAGTGTATGCTGCCCATCTCGCTGATTCTTTAAAGTATCGACTATGTAAACAGCATTTATCTAGGTATGCTGGATTACCTCAAAAACTTCATAGGATCCGAAACACAGCAGCTAGAATACAATTCATTCAACTAGAGGGAGCACATGACACTGGCTATCTGAGAACTTCACTGGTACCAATCCCAAAAAGGATCTCTTTCAAGGCCCTCTACATCACCGACAAAGGACTTGAAGGTCTAGGAGCACCATTTCTCCAAAACAAAAACTCACTCTACCGACTAACCAGAGATGAAGATCTTGAGACGACAGACTTTTAGAAATCAGAAGACTTTGGAGCACGACATGGAGAACTATGCCTTTTACACTAACTTGACAAAACACTGGAAAGTGTTACGAAGAGAAATCCGACCTGTAATTCAGGCAGGGCAAGTCTAAAGTACGAAAGGCGGAGTTGATTTGGCCCAGATTCAAAGCTAGGACCTGAAAGTTGCAATAAATATCTGCAGCAGGTGCATTAGTCTAGTAAAATATCTTACTGCCGAGTGTCGTGTGCTGTCCTACCTTGAAACATTTGCAGATGCAAAGGACTCCATTTCTTCTTTCTAACCTCCTTTCCTGCATGCATGTTTGTTTTCTCAAGAATCAGCCCGACAGTGCTGTGCCCAACATTTTTGAAGGTTTATGGCTTCTATTGGAGATGGAAGAAAAATCCACCGGAACCCACAAACCTACCTGAATGTCACTTGGGGATCACTTTTGAGAAGGTTTGCCTAGGCTTAGTCCAACCTCCGGCAACAAGCATTGTGATGTCCGCATCCAGCTGTAATAAGATGTTACAATTGGCTAGTAATGTTTTAAATTCACATGTGAGAAGTGATGTCACATCTATATCGCAATAAGACAATGGGATACATGTATTCATACTCCTATGGCAGGCTTCCATCTATGAAAATATATTAATTGCACTGGTGGTCTTAGGCAACACAGTTCATTAGAAACTATTGCTAATGTTCATTTTGTCATGCTTTCTGAAGGGGCTCAGTGCTCAACGCTGGTGGTGCCACTAGAAACCTAAACATTTAAAGTAGATGTTAAAAATGCATGCAATCCGGCAATATTCTAATGCGGCTGAAACAACTAGTCAGATAATTCTGTGTTGACTTACATCTGGCCAGTTGGAAACCTTCATTAACAGCATGTGTACATTCGTTAGAACTGCGCAACATATAACCTGCCAGAACAACTTTCACAATATGCAACATGAAAGAAATGGGTTTGCATAAAAGCAGTTTGCGATCACGTTGATGAAACATGCTTCATTTTTTGTTCTAGACTCCAGGTGGAACCCTTTTACCAGGCCAGAGGTTTCAAAAAAATGAAGGTACGTGATGTTTCCTTACAAACAAGTTGGCAACCTATGGTGTCCCACGTATGCATCTAAACAAATGTCTCACTGAATTTCTGCAGAAGAGGAGGAACCTGGGATGATTGTGGTGGCCCTGTACCCCTATGAGGCAATCCACACGGATGATCTGCCCTTCAAGAAGGGAGAAAAACTCAGAGTTCTGGAAGAGTAAGTTTTAAGTCTGTCCGTGGATACTGCTTCGTGTTTTAAGGTGGGCTTCTTGTGTTGCAGATGGAATGCATATGCTTCTCTTCTGTTCTGAGAATGGAGGGCTGAACACTTATTACATCAAAATATTGTTCACAGTGTGGGAGAGAGCCCAGGCAGTCCCGCTGTGTCTTTGGGAGTTGGAATCCCTACCTGGAGTAGGCCTGCAACTTATATCCTTTCTTTATTATTTCACATTTGAAGTGAATTGTACAGATAGCCAGGAAGTCCTACCTCCACCGCAGATGCAACCCCCTTTACTCTTTCATGGGGCCTGTGTAAGGTAACACGCAGCACCTTATGGATACGAACATGGTGCTAATATTTTGAACAGGTGCGGGGCTAAAAAGGGTCCCTGAGCTCTTCAGTGCTGAGTGGTCTCCAACGTGATATGTGCTTGAGGCTAGTAAGGTGGTCATGCAGGCTCTGTAGACATACATATTCTAAATGATATAGTGCCTCCCCCTGCCAGGGATTAACGAGGCTGCAGGGTCTTCAACAAACCTGTAAGACTCCAGTGTGCATTCACTCGACACATTAATATGTGTACACATGCCAAGAACCAAATGTTTAAAAGTACCACGATGTGCATTTCATTTACATTCCTTGCTCTTTAACAGGAGGTGTCATAACTATATCCAAACATCTGAATCACGATATTGCACTATCCCCACACCTGATTCTTAATTGGTTTCCTCTTATGCCAGGATATTGACTATTGGTTTGATTTATTTTATTAAAGACCTTTAAAAAGTTCAAACCTTTTCAAAAACATGATTAGCAGAGCACTGTACAATGATACAAACTATAAAAGTAAGCAATCAAAAGCACACACAGAGAATTCAAGGGAGTGTTGGTGCCTAAACCAAAATCTTATGTAATTAACAAAAGATGTCCCAAATATCCATCCAGGAAAAGTTTACAACTATACTTTATTTAGGGAAAATATGTTTCTCCAGCATGGGGTCTGGCATGGATTCACATGCTCATGAATATTCGCCGAAAAATCAGTATCAGTTTAGTTTCTGATCTGTCTTTCTTAGTAGTAACCAATCACTGATCTCTGGGTCATACTGCCCCCAGCCAATGACTGCCCTCTCCCTAAGCCCCGCCCCTGGCAGCCATCCTCAGATTTTTACCGCACGCTCAAGTGTTGGGAGTCCTCGTGCTTTAGCTCTCGAGTTTTGCTGCATTTTTGCACTTTTTCCAGGAGATTTTCTCCTTTTTTCGGTTTAATCGAGCCTCAAGCTTCACCGTTTCTACTTCCGTTAACGGGGACCCGATTCAGAATTCTTCTACGCCCCTCAAGGGTGAAGGTTTCGTCGAGTTTACACTTCTTGGAGGATTCCGGAAGATCTGCGGCCTACCTCAATGGACATGGACCAGGACAAGGGGAGCTCGACGCCCGGATCCAAGCTGTTCAGGAACTGCCCTGGATGCGGATTATATAACGTTTTCAAGGAGGACGAGCATTTGCGATGTCTCTACTGCCTCCATGGGGACAAGACGCACATGGAGAAGGACTGTGCGTTCTGCAAGAACCTTTCGGAACGGACCAAACAAGATAGTCGTTCCCGCCTCGCCACCTGGCTGGAGAAGGGCACAGCAAGTGAGAAGGCGAAGAAGAAGTCTGAGCGGGCTTCTGAGTCCTTTGAGGGCCCCCCGGCGACAGGGGCCCAACAGAAGGCCAAGCACCGTGAGTCCGCGGGCTCTGGGAGCGCCGAAAGGTCGGGCTCTTTGGTTACCAAGCAGGGCGCTACTTCCCCGGCACATTCGACCACGAGCCAAAGCTCTGTTTCGGGGAAGAGGAAGTCCGAGAACCCAGGTAGGCCGCTGGAGCGGACCCGGTCGATCTCGAAGGGGGGAGCAAGGCGCTGACCCTCCCCCCAAGGCGAAGGCCCAGGACGCACCTAAGTTGGTGAGGGCTTTGATCCACCCGACTAAGGCCTCTACCGAAGTGGTCCCTGCGGCCCTGGCGGAGACGGCTGGGACTACGCCAATGGAAACGGCCTCTGGGCCCAGAGTATCCCTGCCACCGCGGAGGGAATCCTCTTTCCAGCCCGTCGCTAAGACCCCCGTGAAGCCCCCGGCTGAAAAAGAGGGGGGGGGGCCGGTGGCCATTACAGATTCGGAATCAGCCTCTGAGGAGGAACTGGTGGAGACCGAGAAGGGCCTCAACGAAAGATCCATAGGCCTCAGCAAGAGGTTCATAAACCTCAACGAGAGGTTCGAGAAGGTTCGATCCTAGGGGACGGTCCCTGCTGACGTGATCGAAGATAGCGATGACGAACAGAGCCCAGTGGAGCGGCCATCCCGTCCGTCACGGCCATTGCCCGAGTCCCAGGATAGCTAGGCGGCCATTTTGTTGGCAATCCAATCATTATGTACCGAGATAAGGACGAGATTGCCATGCACCCCGACGGAGGAGCCAGAACCAGGTCCGTCGGGAAGCCCTCTGAACAAGCGGAGGAGAGTCCACCCCGCTCCGCCCTTTGTGCCTGCGAAACCGGTGGACCCCTCATCCCCCTCGACGGGAGAGGATACTGCGACGGATATGGCGACGGGGACGGACGATGACGGCGGCGATGACACAGCGGACATCCCGTCGCCACTCCCCCCGCGGGCGTCCCCAGCCGACGAGGTTGGCTCTTTCCACGCCATGATAACCAGGGCATCCGAGCTCTTCCAGCTCTGCCCTGAAGAACAGAAAAAGGAGGGGTTTCTGTACCAACGACGAGAGGCTAAGAGGAAGACGGTCCTCGCGGTGCCTTTACTCGACGACATCTGGGACGAGGGGCTTGCTGTCCTCAAGAACCCTACCACGACACCCGCCAAGAGGGACAGGTACGAGAGGAAGTATCGAGTCCCCGATGCCGCCCCCTTGTGCCTCAGGGCCCAGCCCACGCTGGACTCGGTCGTCTCGGCAGCGTTTAAGAAGAAGGCAGCGGGCACGGTGGCCTCAACTTCCACTTCCCCGCCGGACAGCGAGGGCAAGAAGTTGGACTCTATGGGACGACGAGTCATCTCGTCGGCGGCGGCGACGATTAAGGCGGCCAATGCCTTAACTATCGTGGCCCGCTATGACAGGGAGCTCTGGTTCAAGATAGCTCCCCTGCTAGATTTCCAGCCTGATGATAAAAGGCCGGAGGCCCTAGAAATTCTGCAGGAGGGCGAGGTGGCGTTGGATCACGCCATAACGGTGACGACGGACATTGCTGATACCGGATTTCGCCAACTGGGCAACGGAGTTTGCCTCCGATGACGAGGATGGCTCAAGGCGACAGACTTTCGCAAGGACATCCAGACCCAGAGTGTTGGACATGCCGTTCGACGGCAACAACCTCTTTGGTAAGGCGGTGGATGAGTCTCTACAGGCCATCAAGACCGACTCAGAGACGGCCCGGGCGCTTGGGGTGCTGCAGCAGCGACGGCCCTTTTGGAGCCACGGAGGCAGACAGGGTGCCTCCAAAGGATCCAGCGGTGGCTCCTCCACTTACCGCCAAGCGGCCCTCTCCTCTTCCCAGGAGGCCTACAGAGGTCGCGGCAAGCAAGGGGGTTCCCGCTGTCATCGCCAAGGAGGCCAAGGCGGCAAGGCCGCTTCCAAGCAAGACTGACCCGGCCGGGTTGTCGGGCTCCCACTGAAGCACCCCGGTGGGAGGCCGGCTGACGAAGTTCGTCAGAGTGTGGGAGTCCATCTCCACCGATCGTTGGGTGTTGGACACCCTGGCCAACGGGCACTCGCTGCAATTCCTAAAGAAGTGCCCTTGCATTCCTCCCGTGGCCAGGAAGGAGAATCACATCCCTCAACTGCTGTTGGAAGTAAAGGCGATGCTCCGGAAAGGTGCCATTGAGCTCGTCCCCAGGAGGATCCAGGGCTCCGGAGTGTACTCAAGGTACTTCCTTGTCAGAAAGAAGACAGGCGGTTGACGCCTCATCCTGGACCTGCGTCGGTTAAACAAATACATCAAGGCGCATAAATTCATGATGGTCACCCTCCAGCACGTGCTGGGACAGCTGGAGGAAGGCGACTTCCTATCGTCATTGGACCTGGAGGATGCTTACTTCCACATCCCCATGCTAAAAAGGCACAGGAAGTTCCTCAGGTTAGCGGTTCAGGGACGCCACTACCAATTCAGAGCCCTACTGTTCGGATTAAAGTCGGCACCCAGGGTTTTCACCAAGTGCCTGGCACCAGTGGCGGCACGGCTGTGCCTGCAGGGGATCCACGTCTACCCCTACCTGGACGACTGGCTAATCCGGGCAAGGTCAAGGGAACTCGCCGTCGATCATACGGCGAGGACCGTCCGGTTGCTCATGGAGCTGGGGTTCGCCATCAACTACCCCAAATCCCACCTGGTTCCGTCGCAAGTAGCACTGTTTTTGGGGGGCGAAGCTCGATACAGTGGAGCAATTTTCCTCCCCTTCAGAGGAGAGGACCAAGACCATGCTGGGCAAGGTGCGGCGCCTGTTGGCCAGGGTGAGGTCCATCAAGTCCCTGCTCGGGATGATGTCCTCATGCATCTACCTTGTGCCCCTTTGCAGACTTCGGATGCGTCCGCTACGACGGGCACGGACTTTCAAACCCCGGCGTTTCAGGAGACGGTGACTACGGACGCCTCTCTGGAGGGTTGGGGGGCCCACACCAGAGATCTCCACGCAAGAGGCCTTTGGCTCCCCGAGGAGAGGTCTCTTCACATCAACATCTTGGAGCTCCGAGCTGTGTTCTGGGCGCTCAAGTCGTTCCTCCCGTCCCTCAAGGACAAAGTGGTGAGGATCTTCACCGACAACACCACCACGATGTTCTACATACCAGATCCCCATCCCTATCCAAGGAGGCCCAGGATCTGTGGCACTGGGCCGTCGCCCAGGGGATGTTTCTGGTTCCCTTCCACCTGGCAGGAATAAAAAACACCATCGCCGACTAACTCAGCAGGGAGCTGCGCTTGTGCCACGAGTGGGAACTGCACCAGGATCAAGTGGATCGACTCTTCCAACGATGGGGCAAACCCCAGATCAACCTGTTCGCGACGGCAACAAACTCCAGCAGGTTTCCACAGCCGAGGAGCATGGGCGATGCTTTCTCATTCCCTTGGGACGGCCTGTTTCTATACGCGTTCCCTCCTTTGCCGTTGCTGCTCCGCCTCATCAACCAGCTCAAGAAGTCCAGGTGCCGGATGATCCTCGTTGCATCGGCGTGGCCGAGGCAGGTCTGGTTCCCGTACCTTCTGGACTTGTCAACGTCCCCACCAGTCAGGCTGCCGGCGGACGCGGATCTTCTCTCCAGAGAAGGAGGTGCCATTCTCCACCATGACCCACAGTCGCTGAACTTGCAGGCCTGGCTCCTGCAGCACTAGAGTTTGGAGGGTACGATATCCCGGCTGATTGCAGAGAGGTTCTTGCAAAGGCCAGGGCGTCCTCAACTCTCAAGTGTTACGGTCATAAATGGAAGAGGTTCTCTGTCTGGTGCTGTGCACAGAAGATTAACCCTCTGCGAATTACGGCCCCTCAAGTGCTGCCGTACCTGCTGTCGCTGGCCAAGCCTCCATACTTGACTTTTCATGACACAAGAGTGGTTCTGAGAACGCACCCCTCCTTCATGCCCAAGGTGCCGTCGGACTTCCACCTCAACGAGCCCTTGGTGTTACCAGTTTTCTTCCCGTCGCCTTTGACGCCGGCCGAGAGGACTTTGCACTCGCTGGATGTAGCTAGAGCGCTGAAGTTCTACATGGACCGCACGAAGAGTTTTTGGAAGACGTCACAACTGTTTGTGAACTTTGGGTCTGTGAATCAAGGGAAGGCTCTCTTGAAGACTTCCATTTCCAGATGGCTCTCCGGCTGCATCATGCATTGTCACCGGTTGGCAAACCGACCGCTGCCCGGCCGTCCGAGAGCCCATTCGACCAGAGCGATCGCTGCTACCACAGCGTTCCTGTCTGGTGTGCCCCTGCTAGACATCTGCAGGGCTGCTATGGAGGTCGACGCACACCTTCACAAGATTCTACTGCGTCGATCGGGACTCCAGGGAGGAGTCCAGGGTCGGCCAAGCAGTGCTGCACAACCTGTTCGCTTAAGATGAGCCTGGTGAGGAGGCAAGAGATGCTTAATGTTGAGTTGTTGTATTGCTTAATGTTGAGCATGTTGCCACCTCCCGTGGTTGTGCATGTGTATACTGCTATGTATTCTTTTATTCATGAGCATGTGAATCCATGCCAGACCCCATGCTGGAGAAGGAACAACTTACTTACCTGTAACTGTTGTTCTCCAGAAGGGTCTGGCATGGATTCACATGCGAACCCTCCCACCTGCCCCTCTGCAGCTCTTCACTTAGTCATACTGCCACTTGGCGTGCTACCAAATCTGAGGATGGCTGCCAGGGGCGGGGCTTAGGGAGAGGGCAGTCATTGGCTGGGGGCAGTATGACCCAGAGATCAGTGATTGGTTACTACTAAGAAAGACAGATCAGAAACGAAACTGATACTGATTTTTTTTCTTTACCGAGGATTCCCAGCCTGACGACGGGGAATATTCATGAGCATGTGAATCCATGCCGGACCCATGCTGGAGAACAACAGTTACAGGTAAGTAACTTGTTCCTTTTAATTGTTTACTGAAAACTGTTAATAATGGGAGGAGTTCATAGATTAATGGGACGACTGTTGCAGAAGATGGGAGCTGCGACACTTAGTTTGCTTCTTTATCTGCAATACTCATACGTACCGTTCTCTTTCCCCCATACTATTCTGTACTTCGAGACGGACAGGACCACTTTTTGATAGTATAAAAAAATTGTCCTTTTTTCTCCCACTCCTCCGCTTTCAATGCTGAATCACTTTTTACATGGGCCAGTGCGTGTGGCTTTAGCCCAGCCTTCCTGAGCCCCGCCCAGTGCATCCGCCTTCAGTCCTTTTCTCCATGTGGTCGGGATCGGACACACTTGGCATTGCAGGTTTTTTTTGTCTTCCCAGCTTTTGTCCTTCAAATTTGTCTTCCTATCCTGGTACCGCGGCCGTATTCTTTTCCTCTGCCTATGCCGGAGCTTAAGGGTTTTGCCATGTGTACTTCTGCAGGCATCACTGTGCAGCGGCGGACCCTTCCATAACTGCCCTCCCGCACACCGACAAAATTCCATTGAAGAAAAGGGAAGTCACTAG
Organism: Ambystoma mexicanum; assembly: GCF_040938575.1. Classification (NCBI taxonomy): domain Eukaryota; kingdom Metazoa; phylum Chordata; class Amphibia; order Caudata; family Ambystomatidae; genus Ambystoma; species Ambystoma mexicanum. Next base: position 594,293,800 of record NC_090933.1, read on the forward strand.
TAAGTACCTTTCTTTCAGGGCACCCCATCCGGGTGACTCCTCCCTGGGGTCATCCAGTTCTTGGAGGAGTCGTACGCCCTCTAGCATCAGCAGGGTTCACGCTGAGGTACCCCAAGCAGGGTCTAAACTGGATGCTGGCTTTTCCCTTCTGGGGGCTAAATGTACCAGGGTGTCCCTGGAGGTTCCCCCTCTGGGTGCTAAAAGTACTGGGGTCTCTCCCGAGGTTCCTCCTCCGGGAGCTAAAAGAACTAGAGTCTCCCCTGATGTTCCCCTTCTGGGGACTAAAAGTAGCACCAGCCAGTCTGAGGGAGTGTATAGGATGGATAAGCATCTAAAGTCCTTATTTACTGGCTTTGCAGAGGATCCCTCAAGGAGGGCTAAAAGATCAATTCAAAGCTCCTAAAATGACAGCCAAATCCATGCTGGCCTCTGATGGACCTGTGATGCGTGTCACCACAGAGGGTCTCAAAATGACGCCTCAACCAGTGTCGACTGGATCAGCTATTTTCTTCGGACCCTCTGCGGCCTCCTCCCAGGCCAGTGGAAAGGTCTCCTACCCCTACCCCCACCCCCTCCGGTAGAGCGGCCTCTGGACCCAAAGGAGCCTGAGCCAGTGCTCACTGTTCCACGCTCTACACCGCCTGTTGATGATCCTGCCAAAAGGGAGGCACTGAATGCTCACAAAGAAGTGGATCCACCTTCTTCCAGCAGGACATTTCTTGACAGGGTGCTGGGTCGTATGACTTTTTTTTTTTTACATTCCTACTCCCGATCCTCCGGCGCTACGGGCGAGGGGGGACTTCTATCAGGGGCCTTTACATTAAAGACTCCGGAGGGGGTCAGACATTTTCCTTAAAAAGGGCATTTTGGCAGAATTTCACACGGTGTGGGAAAAAACAATTACTGGCCAGCACATAAACGAAAGGATTGATGCTAGTTACAAAATTCCCCTGGCTACATGGAGAGAGGTTTCAGAATTTGAGCAGTTCATTCCCCATGAGAGACTTGAAGATTTCATGACTGGCTTGTCCGACGCAGAGTCCTGGCTCAGGATCTGCTAGATGCTGCCATGCATCGTGTCAAAACATCTGCGTGCAGTCTTATGATCAGCGTTGATATCACCCGCCAGGCGTCGCTAGGTGCAACCAAGTTCTCAAAGGAGGTCCAGGAGAAGGTTCTATATATTCCCTTTGAGGGGTAAAGAACTCTTCCACAGTTTCACGGATGTTGATTTGGCAAAAACCAAAGCTAGCACTTGCCAAATCGCTGTCGGTCCTATCTCAACCTCCAGCTGCAAGGTCTTCTTACCCCAAAAGTCTGATTTCCACTCCAGATCCTTTTCGGGGGATCGTGGACTGCAAGATTCGTCAGCTGGACAGTTCACCGAGCTGACCTCTGCGAAAGCAGCAGAGGCAGAGTGGCCCGTTTTTCTCCCACTACTCCTCTTCCACTGCTGGGTTCAGTTCCCTCTCCTCTGATAAAAAATACCAAAGGATGGTTTGGAATGATCCCCTGCAACTCCAGTGGGGGGACGCATCACCTTTCACCTGGAGGCTCGGCAGACCATCAGGACCGTGCGGGTTTCCGCCACTTCCTTCTGGCAATTACTCCATCCTTTCCTCCCCTACATCGGATGGCCCTTTCTCTGCGCCGAGGTTGAGAAGCTCCTGGACTTGAGGGAGGTAGAACGAGTCCTTCGGCGGAAGGGGGCATGGGTTTCTATTAATGCATTTTTACAGTGCTGAAGTCCAACCAGGTTGGCCTGCGCACTATTTGGGACCTATTCGATTTCAATCTTCACATTCCCCAAGAAGGATTCAAGATGATCACGCCCATGCAGATCCGCTCCTCCCTCATAGGAATGATTAGCTCTGCGTGGTAGATGGTCAGGATGCCTAGCTACATGTACCAATATGGCCCCAACAATGCAAATACCTGTGATTTTCAGTAGGGGTTGAACATTTTCAATACAGAGTATTTTGTATTTTGTATTTATTTTAATTTATATAGCACTTTAATCCAAGACGCTTTACATGAGGAACAAGAAAATACAACAAGCAATATGACATTAAATCTAAACCAGAAAACAGTACAAGGAACAATTTATATTATTTATGAGGTTAATTGCAAACGGAAAGGGACCAGGGCGAGAGAGGGGGGGTAGGAGGTGAAGGTGGGGGTGGCTTCAATGGAGAAAAGGAAGAAAAAGAAGCTAATGGGGTGAGTAGAAGAGATAGGATTTTAGGGAAGTGCGAAATGAAGGGTAGGAGGTAATAGAGCGGATGGGGAGAGGAAGGCGGTTCCAATGGAAAGGAGCGAGAAGTTGGAAGGAGCGGAAGCGGGAAGGGGCATAGGGTGAAGGAGGAGAAGAGAGAAGGAAGTGGTCTGCAGAGTGGAGAGAAGGAGAAGGAGTATAGAAATTAAGAAGGGAGGATAGAGTCCTCCCGTTCGGGTTGAGCTTGGCGCAGAGAGTTTTTACAAAGATGATGGCTGTGATAGCACCGTTCCTCAGGCTTCAAGGAGTTCATATCAATCTGTATTTGGATGATTGGCTCCTCAGGGGAGCCACTGTCTGCGTACAGCAGCAGCACACATGAGATTACTACTCCAGCTGCTGTTCAAGGTGGGACTGTTGGTGAACTGTAGAAAATCATCAGTGATGGAGGACCCGATTTACTTCAGTTTTCGATGGAACACTTAGCACATATACATACTTCTCTACAATTCCACCCACAGGTTGGAGTGGTGGTTTCAGAGGCTCCTAGGACTAATGGCCTCTTTTGTCTTAGTTCTCCCTCTGCTGAGCTTGAAAATGAGATGCTCATAATGAACACTCAAAGTTGGTCCCTGCCAACAGATCCACACTCTCAATGAATTCCAGTGTCTCTGGAAATGACAGCCGATCTCTGCTGGTGGTTGTACTTAACCAATCTTTTAGTGGGGATGCCATTCTTGGATCGCCTCCTCAGGTTACGTTAACGGATTCTTCCCTGCTTGGCTGGGGCACAATGTTGGGCTGCTTGGGGGTTTTCGACCTATGATCTTCCCTTGACCGGGATAGCCATACCATCGAACTCAAACTTCTGGCAATCTTTCTTGTCTTAAAGGCTATTCAGCCCAGTTTCTCCAGCAAGGTTGTTCGGATTCAGACAGACCACTCCATTGCAATGTTCTATGTGAACAAGCGGGGCAGGACCAAATCTCTGCTTCTAGTAGACCTAGCCATTCATTTTTTCGGAATGGGCAGTGCAGAACGGTATTTGGCTACAGGCGGTACATATCCCGGGCCAAGAGAACACAGCGTCCGACTCCCTTAGTCGCCAGTCTGTACTGTACCACGAGTCAGAATTAAATGTTCCAGTTCTGTCCCAGAGCCTCTCTATGAGGGGGCAAGGCGCTCGAAGCTTAGTACATGATCTGGAGTCTAGCTAAAAAAGTTGACCCTAGTCAGGCCTCAATGGATTGCATTTTTTCTTTCATATCGGACCTTGCATCCTCAGGCATTCATATTCATGTCGAACATACTTGTCTGCTGTCGGTGCTTACCCTAACACTGACTGTTCATTCACCATCACAAATCCAGTGTAACGCTCATCTGGTATCCACGGGGATGTCACTCAGCCTGTTCTGACCTCTTACGACCTCGAACCCTTCCCTGGAATCTACTCGACTGGAGACTGGGCCTGAAACACAGGATTGGTAGTTTAACTCCCTATTGTCTCTGTGTGCTTGAACCCCTTCTTCCCCGGGGTCCAACCCTTCCCTTTGATCCACAGCTCACCTTGTTTTCTTGGAAAGTGTGCTCTCCGCCCTGCTTTCAGCGCAGGGGCGCGTTGATTGATGCGGCTCGTTGCTGCCTAGTTACTTCACTGGCAAGAGTCTGACAGGTAAGTATAATGAGTATAATGAGTCTTTTGAACAGTTCTCTAACTTCGTTCCTTTCCTTCCTTCGATGATGGCTGGTGTCCAGGGATGGCGACGTGTTGCTCAGATGAGTAGCACTGAAGGTGAGTGAGAGCGCGATGCGACCCTTTTGTATTTGTATTGAACTGAGTTCTTTTTCGGTGTCTTTTAGGTGCCGCGACGTTTTCAGCGTGATGCCGGTTATGAAGAAGAAATGCGGTGAGTAAGCGTGGAATGCGGCGCCTCCAGGTGTTTCCATGCTAACCTGGTGTGTCTTTTCTCTCTTGCAGATAGATGAGAAGTTCCGGAGACAGAGTTCCCCCAGAGCGGCTGGGATTCAGGTAAGCGTTTGAAGCTCGTACAGTCTTTAAAAATAAGCAAACATTTGCTGAATGCTTACTAATGCCTTTTTTCTGTTCTTTTCCCTTTTCCTTAGGAAGCAGCGCGACGGAATGGGAATTACACCGCCGAAGATGCCCACAGAACAGTAGGAGCGATGAATGATGGGCAGAAGCGCCGCAAGGTAAGGCTGTTCCTAAGTGTTCTTGTTCTTGCAGGAGCTCAGCGCAGAAGAAAGTTGCAGGCCTACTGGAGACCGAACACGGTGAGTGTCACGCTGCAGGTGCAGAAAATGCAGAGCATGCTTCTCAGCCTGGGCATGGCTTAAATAGTCTCTGGGTATCCCAGGTGTGTCTGGGCTGAACCACACCCAAAAGACTAGACTGCACATGCAGTTGTGGGAACCGAAATATGTGGGGGCATCCATCTTGTCCCCATCAATGCACTACAAGTCCAATCCCCAATGTTATCCTATGGGAGTGAGGGAGTCTGGTGCCACAAGCGCCAAGTCTGACTCCAAGTGGGTCTTTGGAGGGATGGAGAGGCCCTTGAGGGCCTTGTAGGTGATCGTGGCCTGGCTCCAGCCTGACATCTTGGAGGGCTGGGGACATGAGGGGCAGGAATCATGACAGCCAGTGATAAAAGACTTCACTGGTCTTCTGCGCTGGTGTCCTCCTGTCAAGCTGCCTCAGGCTATGTGGGACCTCAACGTGGTGCTCAAAGGACTTTGTCATACACCCTTTGAACTCGTGGTGACAGTGAGGTTGAAACTGCTCACCTAGTGGAGCTGCAGGCTCTTTTGAAGTACCTTTTCTAGCATTCTATAAGGACAAGGTGGCGCTCTGCACACACCCTTCCTTTCTACTGAAAATGGTTTCAGACTTTCATATTGATCAGTCTTTTTCTTTATCAATGTTTTTTCCATCCCTTGTGTCGGACGCTAAACAGGTCCTTCACAACCTTGACATTTGAAGGGCTCTCAAGTTCTATCTGGAAAGAACTAAAGATTTCAGAACCTCCTCTCATCTGCTTGTAATGTTCAGAAATTCAAAAGGAACACGTGCCTCTAAACCGCTATTTCCTGCTGGATAACCTCCTACATTTTGGAAGCTTACAAAGTTTAGGGACAGCAGGCCCGCAAGGGCATACATGCACACCTGGTGTGGAGCAAAGCTGCTGCAGTAGCTTTTAAAAATACCTTCCTTGGGAAACCATCGCTAAGGCAGCCACTTGGGCCGCTCCCTCAGTGTTTTGTAGACACTGTTGTCTCAAATTCAGTTCTCGAGCAGCTCCGTTCTGTCAGGCTGTTCTTAGAAACCTCTTTAAGTAAGGGAGTTTTTCCATCCACCTAGTTTTATTCATATATGCTTGTGAATCTCCCAGAAGTATGGAGGAAAGGGGACGGGACGCAGGAGTAAAACAAAGTTACTCACCATAGTGGCCAATGTACTCCTAGTCCATAGTCGCCTTTCCTCCATATGCACAGCAGTCTTCCCCTCTAAAAAGTAACCTCATATTGCTAATATGTCTACCGGCCTTGGAGATAGAAAAAGACTGAAGGACAATGCGCTGGGCGGCTATCAGGAAGGTCTGGCTAAAGCCCCACACGCTGGACCATGTAAAAAAAAAAGAAAAGGACAATATTTTGTTTAAGGTTTTGTCTCCATATTAAATGTGTGGGGGACAAGGAGAATCCCCTTTTTGTCCATAAATCCTTCTCTTCCTGGGTAGCCTGCCCTTGTAGTTGTACTATCTTGGCCACAGGAAGAACATTGAATGGATCGGTTGCTGTTGTATATTGGCGAATGTGGAAACCTTTTCTGTAACATATAGCGAACATTCTGCTTCTTTTGCTGCTGTATGTGCTGCTGTCAGGATCCCGTGATGGGCCCAGGGGTGGGGGCTAAGAGGGGGTGGGAGCCCCCCTCTCATAAATGGGGGAAAAGGTGGACAGGGATGGTGGCTGGCTGGCGCGAGCGTGTGGGTGGGCGTGACCTAGTTGTAGCCTGCAGGAAAGAGCTGAAGGCAAGGGCACCGCTCATTACAAGCCAAGAAGCACTGAGCATGTGCGAGCCCGGCACATGCAGCAATTTACCTGGCACGTGCATGATGCCAACACCCTTGGGCATTTAGCTCTGCAGGGTGTGGCGCAGGACTATAAAGGCTCGCCCCGGACCGCACCCTGCGCTTGGCGTTTCTTCTGCTCCTGACAAGAGTATTGTTTCACTTACTGCTTCTGCGCTCAAGCATCTTCCTGCGTTGAGCTCCTTGGTCAAGAGCATTCTTCTGCATCCAGTGGGGACTCCTTCAGCCCTTCGGGATCCTTCAGCAACCTTCAGTACCCTGGTCTTCAGTCTTGGTCTGCTGCCTTCAGCATCCTGTTCAATGCTGCTCCGCTGCGGGCTCCATCCTCCTCGCATCCTGTGCGGACTTGCTCCCGCTCTTGGTCTTTCAGGCCCCCAGCTCCTGGTGTCGGACGCCTGTTCAAAAACAAGCAACAGGGTTAGCATCCGCCTTACGGTCTCCTCCCATCAGAACCAACCCCCTGTCTTAGAACTTTAGAACTTACCTGTATCCAAGAACGAGCAATCCTCCCTCAGGGTTCCGCTACTGGTTCAGCGCTGAAGTTCCAACACCTGGGGGGAGAGAAAGAACATAAGACAATTAGCAGAGACTTCACACCTGGGACATACTCTCATCTGCTTCAGCCCCCTCTTCGGGACCCATCTCTGGAGCCGCGCTTGCAGACACAGAACCACAGGTGAGTCGCATCCACGCGCTCCAGCCAGCCTCGCCTTTTTAAGGGGATTAGGGGAAGGTAGACGGAAGTGGGGGAACATTGCAGTTATTTTTCCACAGTAGATTTACCCTCTGTTCGCCCCTTAGGTTCCCACAACACCCCCCAGAACACTGGTAACACAAGTCCCGAATACCCCCAGGCCCCTCCCAACCTCAGAGCCCCATGGAGGTTTTTCCTCCAGGCGACAGGTGAGGGAAGCTGTGGCTGGGACATACGACCGGGTGAAGGGGACCAGTACGGGGGCCACTCTGCAACACAGTCTGGACCATGCACTCCTGCAGGGCACCAGAGGTAAACGTGACAGCTACATTGTTGTCCTGGGAAATTAAGTCTGTACCATTGGTATGGTTGGCACACTTCACCACTGCTGATGCAAAAGGAAGTGGTAATACATCAATAATCTGAAAAGTAATTCTGCATGTTGGAACGTTGATCCGTCAGACTTCCATCTTGCTAATCCAGAATGCACTGTTGGTGTGGCATATGCAGAATCTGAATAAATAGTGGCACAAGACCCTTTCAACATCTCTACAGCTTTTATTAATGCCACCAGCTCTGCAGCCTGCGCAGAACAATGAGGTGGCAATCTGATCTTGGAAACCACCGCAACCTCACCTGCTTCATAACATACCACTGCTTCCCAACTCTCCCTGCACCCTGAACTCTGATCGTTGATGACACATCAATGAAAAGTATCTCCCCCTCCTCTAAGGGGTCATCGTTAATGTGGCTGGTGTTCCCCAGAACTGCCTGGTATGTAGCACAGTCATGCACAGGTCACCTTCCTTTACTGAATCTGTAATAAATGTTGCTGGGTTAACCAGGTGGCACTGCACTATAAGAAATGCATACGCTGATGCAAGTTGGGTGGCGAGGGTAGATTTTTACTTTTCCAATATGGCGAACACTGCAACTTCCATGTAAAGTGTCACTGGACAGCCCATCATGATAATTGAGGACTTCTGAATAGCAAATGCTGCTGCTGCAAGCGCCTACCTGCATGGAAAATGGCCTTGCATCACTTACTGTCTCCCCCCCCCACCACCACCATGTGCCTCTTCTCATTTCTGCTCGTTTCAGCTTCTTATTCCCTTATACTGGAACTCCATACCTCTCTCAATCCGCTTCTCCCCCACCTATTCCTCTTTCCACTCCTCGCAGAAAGAAATTCTTCGTCACTCCCCTCCCTGATACTTTCCCCCTCTCTCCCCTCCCTCCTTCTGTTATCCTCTCTCTGTTCTCCATATCTTTATCTGTCCCCATCTCTCCTCTTATCTCCTTTCTTTTGTTGCTCACTTCACTCATTACTCTCTCCCTCTCAATCCTTCTCTACCCCCTCCTCTCCCCTCCCTTTTTTACTTGCAAATTGTTCGAAATACCAATTTGATGGTTTGATACATGTTTACTGTTTTGCTTCTACTCTTCCATGTTTTATGTGTTACTTGTTAACTGTAAAGCACCTTGGATTAAGGCGCTATATAAAACAATACAACTACAAATACAAAATACAAAAAAGTCAAGGTCTTGTGTCCTTGTGATGTCTTTTGAGTAAGTACTGCTCACATAACATTGCTATTACAATGAGAAACTAGGAAAAACTGCTTGGGGTAGCTTATACTGGATAAGTTGCTCGGTGCTAATATCAATTCCTTTAATGTACATAATTGATTTTTTATAATGCACCTAATACATGAGTTTATTTTCTAAGCGCGGATCCGGGATTGGAACCTCTGTCGCTCGGCATGGTCTTGCTTCCAAGACCAGCACGTTGCCCTAGTGCTATCCTTCGTATACATTTCAAATGTCCATTTTATGAGGCCTTTCACTATTTGTACTTCTTTAGCCCTTGTAAAAGGGGCCTAGTGTCACTGGAAAAAAACAAAAATCCAGGCTGGCAATAATTGCACAAACCCAGAAACGGTTTCACTGTCTCTGGCTGCAGTCCGTTCCGCACCACTCCTGCACTCTCTGGAGTTAATGTTCTCCCTTCTGATGATATTATCTGATCCAAATACACAACTTCTTTCTGACAATGCAGTAACTTTGCCTTATCTACTTTGTAACCCTTTTCAGCTAAAAGCGTTATTGAATCCTCTCTACACATTTGCACACCAATAGATCGGCATACTGTATCACTGCGCTTGATTTTTGTACATTTCCTAAGTTCATCTTCAACCCTCCATTAAAAATACTTGGGGATTCACAATACCCCTGTGGTAAATGTGTTCGAACTTCATCCCTCGATATATAAATGTGGTGAGGTATATACAGTCTGGGTGTAAAAGAATAGAGGAAAATGCATTCTTACAGTCAACTTCTGTTAAATATGTTGCTTCTGTACATATGTTGCACAAAATGGTGGCTGGTTTCAGTACCACCGGAAACCCCATCTCTACAATATTTTTCAAGGGGCTGAGATCCTGCACCATCCTCCAAGATCCCCCCTTTGCTTTTTTCACAGCGTACACAGCAGAATTGATGGGGATTCAGATGGCTGAATATGCCCTGCCGCCATAAAGCCAAAATCATATCATATATTCCCTGGTCAGCTTCTCTTGACTGTTTTACCTGGTGCAACATGGCCCCTTATTTTCGCTTGATGCAGACCACTTCAACCCTCTTCAAAAGACTCGCATCATGGGGGCCAGTCATCCATAGTCCTTTGGACGCCCTATCCAAGTCTTGCTGTAAATATCCTAGTATTTTCTTTGAAAGAAGCACCTTCTGGGGAACCTTGCTGTATTCTAGAGTTACTTGATATGGTATGGCTATCTAGAACACAAATTCCCCTATGTCATCATTATCCGTGAAAAGCTGTTCATCTGTCAAAAGCAGTGTCGGATCAATGTACAAAACAGTGTCATTCAATGCCATCCTCATCTACACCATGTAAAATAAAATTGTCCTTCTGTGTAATAACAGCTTCCAAGTGTATAGTGATCGTGTGTTAAACTCACCTGGCTCCCACAGAGGTGTCTATCTGGACTGGACTGCTGCGGTCTCCACCAATGTGACGCGTAGGGCCGAGATGACGGACTGGACTGGCCCACCTAGCTTCGTTTGCTTGGCCTGTAGGAATATTCTTCTGCAAGTGGAGAAAGGGAATTAACCGCCCGTGGAGTTGAGCGTAAATCCCCCCACCCTGCTGTTCTCCCCTCTGATCACCTTGGATGTTCCCTCTTTTAGTCTCACCTGATGTTTTGAAAAGATGAGCTCTCTGTCCTGCATTGAGCGCAGGGGCGCGTAGATAACCAGTTGCTTCACTGGCTCGAAGGAATTGGTGTGTTCCAGGACAATATTGACTCCGATATTCCCGGCAAGACGCCGTAAGTATGTAGTTCGTAAGAGTTCAAATGCCTGACTTTCACTCTTGTCCGATTCCTTGCAGGTTGCAGCTTGACCCTACTGAAGAGTTCCTCGTGGCAACCGGTAATGTTCTGGTAAGGATTTGTATTATCCAACACAGTTTGATAAAATAACGTCCATATGTAACCTGTTGCTTTCTCCCTTATTCAGGCGCTGAGAGAAAGTATGAAGTCTCGGGGAATAATGCCTCCGGCGGTAAAATTAGGTAAGTCTTTTGTGGTGAGGAGGGTTCCCCTTGTTAGTCCCTTGTTTCACCTTGCTGCCCTTTTGTTTCCCCTTAGGGGCCGGGGTTCGGCTAGGATGCAGTGGAAGCTGCGCCGACCCGTGAAGAAGAATAGTACCCCCGGTGGTAAAATCAGGTAAGTCTATGGGGGGTATTCCTCTGTGTATTCCCTTGGCTCACCTTGCTGTTCTTGTCTTTTCCTTAGGTACCAGAGTGCGGCAGTAACATGCAGGAGGATGCAGTGAAATGTGAAGATGCTGCGAAGGCCGGTGAGTTCAGCGCGGCGGTGCAGCAGGCGAGGCGACGCGCATCAAATAACTTCTTTCTTCCAGCTCGAAGGCGCGATGGATTGGGAATTCAGGTAAGGATCAAAGGTATTGCTCTTGTTCTAACCTTTTCTCCTTCTTTCTCCCTTTTTCTAGGAGCTCCAAACTCGAGGCGGGCGTGGCAGAAGACTGGATGCAGACTTGCAGGCACGGTGAGCGTTACGCTGCTGGATGCAGAATAACGCGAAGCGTGTGCTGCTCTTCGGGCGTGGTTTAAATAGCCTCCAAAGTAGTCCCAGGTAAGTATTCCTCCCCAGCCCCACCCGAGTAAAAAAATAGTCCCTAGGTAAAATAGTCCCTTCCAAGCCTTGTTTGGCTTGGAGCTCTTGCAGCATGGTCTGCATTAGGTAAGTTTTAATCTATGAGCTTGGCGCGCGCCAGGACTGACTCTCCATAGGCGCCAGGACTGCACCGAAATAGCCACTAGCGGGGGTTGTTGGGTTTGCTTGGGGTAACTTGATGCCTGCTTCCGGGGTTGCTGGACTTGGTCTGGGTCCCCGGAAGTAGCCATCATGAGATCGTGGTGCCACATGGTACTTCCTTGTACAGTGGTGGTCTAAATATACATTCTGTGGATAGTCAAAATGTGTGATCCTTTATTCTGGGTACCCTTCCTAACAGCACCTTCACGCTATAGTTAACTCTCGGTTGAGAGATGCTCCTCACAAAACAATGAGCACAAAAGGCTTGTATAATTGCACAAAACCCTGTGCGGTACATGCCTGGGGCGGAACACACTATGCACTTGTCAGAGAAGAATATGGTCATGTTCAATTTGCTCATTTTATCTACACCCAATATTGTTTATTGGTGTCTCTTTTGAAAATAATAAGGGTGCTACAACTTTGTACAGACCTATAGCAAGGGGTAGGTCTTCTGTAAAAGGAACCGTTATAGCAGTCCCAAACAAAACCTGCTTGTCCACGACTTTGTACGACAACGGAAACCTTCCTGCTGCCCTAAATATAAGATTTGGTAGCTCCCGTGTTGACCAAAAAAGGAAAAACCTCTGTCGCCTGTGTTCACTGCCACCTGTGGTTTCTCTTGTGGGTCTCCACTTACTGAAAGGTCTAGACATGTCAGAGTGGTCTGTAGGCTGTCATATTGTGGATGTGTGTTAGGGCCTAGAAATGGGAAAGTGCTGCCCCCTAGTGCTGTTGCCCTGTGTAATGTGGTACTGTGCCCTGCAGTAACAAATTATTGTTCAATTGTCAAGCGGGAATCTGTACATTTGTGTATACCTGTAGTGACGGGGCCCGTGTTTGTGGCCCTGTCTAAGGAGGGCAAGAGAGCCCACCCACAGGTGCCTGAGTGTAGGCAGGCCCCCCCACCACCCTTTCTTACCTGCAGTGATGGTGGCCTCTAGACCACCGACTAAGCAGCCACCCCAGGAGATGCGCAGGAGCAGGACACCGGAGGACATGAGGCGGCAGTACCATCCCTTCTATTGCACAACAAAACCTGCAGGACACAGCAAGGACAAACATGGCACCAAGAGGTGCTGCATCCTTCACAACACTGGCAGGCTCCAGCAGACTCTGTTTGCAGGAGTCTGCAGCTGAAAGGGAGCCATCACTAGCCAACCAGGGAACTTTAACAGACCCCATGAGAGCCTTCAACCACAGTGCCACCACAGATTTTGATTTCCTATGGAATAAAGGCCCCACAGACGCCTTTACCCACTACACCACCAGGGACATTATTAGTATTATTTTAAAAGGCCGGCAGAGTCCATGTTGCAAAAGGGGCGGGCTTGCAGCCCTTTTTAGCCCGCCCATGGCCTTCCCCTGTCGCACCCCTTGTAGACAGGTAAGTGCTTGGACAGTGTAGGTAGCCAATCCTAGGAGGGGTTGGGCTATTTAAGGAGGTGTGTGTGTGTGTGTGCGCGCGCAAGTGTGGGTTAGTTGGGTGAAGACAGGAGGTGGCGGCGGGCATCCAAAAGACCAGAGGAGGCAAGAGTGGAAACAGTGTGGCAGCTATTGTTAAGGAAGGGGTCTGTGGAGTGTTTGAGTGTGTGAGAAGTAGAGGAAGAGTAGGAAAATGAATAGGAATAGCAGTGTGGTAGTAGGGGAAGAACTAGAAGTAGTTGGGAGTAAAGGTATTAGGCGGTGGGAGTAGCGGGTAAAGAAAAGAAGTGGTAGAGTGTGGTAGTCGGTAGTAGAGGTGTGAGCACAGCATCATATCCCTGGGTGAGTAGGGCACCATATCCCTGGGTTCTGTAATAATGAGAGGGGTGAGCAGGGCACCAGATCTTTGAGGTCCCCTGAGGGTTGAACATAGGCTACTAGATGGTGAGCAGGGTACCATATCCATGAATGTTTCATAGAAGTAAAGGTAATAGAGAGGTAGTGGTAGTAGTGGAATACAAACAGCAGTAGAGACAGAGCAGGAAAATTGACAGTGAGTTTGAGAGTAGGAGTGTATACTGAAATAGAAGTTATAACGAGAGGAATAGCAAGAGGTGGGGGGAATTAGAATGAGAGGAAGGAGGGTACAACAGAAGTAGAGGGACAGTTGGAGGCCCAAGCGGGAGTAAGAATAAGGGTGGGAAAGGATGTAAGATTGAAAGGTGCAGGTGGAAAGGCAGAGGGAGAGATTGGCGGGACAGTAACGTGGTGGGAGGAGAGCAGCTTAAGAGAGAAGTATAGAGAAGGGTCAGTTACGAGAGGGTGTAAAAGGTGTGAGCACGATGCTGGCCGAAAGAAGGCACTATTTCCTGACTTCTCACCAATGACAGGAGAGGGAAATTAAAAAGAACCCTAGCGAGTCAGGTAGCCATTGTCTCAGAGCAAACACCTAAAGTGTAGAGAATAAGAAAGACAAACAGGTGTTATCGATTTAAGAGTTACTAAACACCCTGTTATGGACATCTAGGCTAGGGAGGTGGGATCCAAGCCCAAGGAAGTGGAGACAGGAAAGGGCCAGCCCTAGCACCAACATTCCCAGCCTCTTAACACCCCAAAGAACTTTGCAAAACAACCATTCTGACCATCAAAAGTCTTTAATAAACACCCTTCAATTTATTCTATGAGTCACTGTGGTTATTTGTGGCAGGCTTCCCCGTCACACTGTGTTTGAAAGGTATTTAATTGAGAAAGTGTAGGCCTCTGTTGCTGTGTGGTTGTTTGCACCAGCTGAACGTATTGAGGCTGCCGGGGTAATGGAGATGACATTTGCATCTGTTGCTGCTGTGGGGCATTTTGTGTGTTATGATAATATATAGGTTGAACTTGTTGGGGCTGTAGCTGGAGCTGTGAATGCTGTTGCGGCTGAAACACTGGAAGCAGTTGCATCTGTGGTTGTGATTGTACTTGTGGTATCTGTGGTTGTGTGGTGTAGAATATCTGCTGGGGCAGTGCCTGAAATACTGGCATACCTGCAGGGCCTTTTACGACTTGATTTCTGCTCCTCCATTCTTTTGTGAAGTGTCCTATCTTCCCACATGCCCAACACATTCCCCCATATCTAAACCCCCTTCCCCTTTGAAAACCTCCTCTACCCGGCTGAAAATATCCTCCTGGTTGGAAATATCCTTTCTGAACCTGTAGTGCAAACCCTCCGGTGGTCTCTGGGATAAATCCTCCTTGTGCTATCTGTGGGAACAACCCTATCTGTGGTAGTGGTGGAGCTGCCCCAACCTGTGAGGTGTTAGTTTGTTTTCCATCAGTTGCACTTGTTATTGCTACACCCTCCAAGCTATATCTAGCCCTCTTCTTCTGCACTAACTTAGCCTCTGCCTTTCATCTATTTTGTTTTCCTTGTCTTGATTTAGTCTGCAATGATGCACTATGTGTGCCTGTATCTCTGCCATGCCTTCGACTCTATTCCAACCACCTTTGCCAGCTCTTTATGTACGTCTGTGGGCCGATTTGCGCAAGTCGGACCTCTGCGGATTCCCATGGGTGTCCTCTTTTCGGAAATGCATGGGCTTCTCTGGTTTTCCTTGATGGCTTGGACACCCGAGGCCCATATCTGTATGGTTTGCCCATCTGAAAAATCGCGAAATTCAGATATTGGAAAATACTTGGGGTTAGGGGTGTGTTTGGCTTTCCCTTGGCGCCCAGGTAGGTGCACCCACACATGTGAGGTACCGTTTTCATTGGGACACCTGTGGGAATGCAGGAAAGTATGACATGTGTTGTGTTTGTGTGGTTTTCATAACGTTTCGACCCATTTGCTGGTGCTCTTTGTCACACAACCCTTTAATTTCCCAAATGTGCCCTACATTTAGTCGCTGCTTTAGGCACCATACACTTTTGTAACCTGCACAAGTGACCTACCCTTGAAAAGGTCTGCCTGTGCGCTTTCAGAAAATGTATGGCTGCCATTCCTCAATTCATTGGTCTTCCTGATTTACACATGCTAGGTACGTCTGTTCAGGCCGTAAGCATAAAACTCCTGTGTACCATGGCTCAGTGTTTGGCTTGTGGTATTGCTTATTTTCTGAAACACTACAAAAAATGTGTGCTTTCCTAACTGCAAGAGTCAGGGGAATGTAGCGGAGCATTGTTTTTCTCCAAATTCATAGAAGCCATTGCCGTACCAAGCCAACCATGTCCCCCACATACCTTTTTTTTGGTCATTTTCCTGTTTTTCCCCAATCTATGGCATTTTCCCCTACCTAGTTGATGCCCGACCTGAGCAAATCGCCCCTTCCTGAACTTGGAATTTTGTCTACTTTTCAGAAATGTATGCCTTTCTGTCCTCCAATTCGGCTTTCCTACCCTTTTTCTTCCATTCCGTCCATGCATGTCCAATTGGCAAAAATGGCCAAAATCGCCTTCCTCTCACAAAATGGTTGATAACCACATCAAAATATTTTTTTTCGTTTCCACTCTACCTGTTCTTGAAAGCCAAGAAATTGGGGAATTCAGCACAGCAAACCATTTGTTCCTAGCTCTTCCAAGGAAAAAAACAGAGACTTCTTTGTACATCATTTTATTGGCATTTTTAGAAAAAAACACACACTTTTTGCCCTTTTTGGTTATTTTCTCTCACCCCCCTACAGCAAACTAGGATTCCTAGGTGGCGTTACGACCGCCTACATGTGGGAAAAAAAAGGGGACAAATTTGGCCGAGATATATCCTGTAACAAAAAGGTTACAAGGCATTGAATGGCGACATACTGAAATCACCAAAAAAGGCCTTGGCATTGGGGGGGGGAAGAAAACCCATGACACTTAAAGAGTTAACTAAGGAAATTCTACTAAACACCTATCAAATTCATACTATCTATATTGTAAAGTAGTAGGCTGTAGTCGGATGCAGGGTTAACAAGTTAAGATGTATTGCTGTGTTAACCTTTCCACCAGCCCCTCAGTATAAACAACAAAGCATGCTTATTTTTGGCTCAGCCGGCTTGCGCTGTAAAGGGTTAATCAATTCAGAGTTCGTAGGAAAGTCCTCTTAGGCTTCTTGCCTCTTTGAAAGAATAATAAACAGCTCACATAAATTCCCTTTTCTCAGACGCTAGCTTTCCGTTCCTTCGCCAGCTGTCCAAAATGGGGTTTCAAAAACAGAGAAGGTAAACTCACGGAAGCACTGTCCTTTGAAATAACTTACAGCCAGGTTTCCCTTGTCAGTGAATCCACCTCGGGTGTGTTTTTCGGCGCTGCCGCTCCTCGAGCCTTTCCTGGCGGAGAGTCTGCCTCTTGATAAGGATCTCCGCGATGCCGCTCCGTCAGCCTCCTACTACGCCCAATGTACATCACCTGGGGATTCCTCCCACTCCTCTGTGGTCTCCGGCCAGTGCTCCTGCTCTAATGAGACACACCTGGTGAGTTTCCCAGAGCTTCTTTTAACTCATGCTCTGCTCCTCCCCTCCATTCAGCTTCCACCCTCCTTTCCTGCCCACTTCCCACACCTGCAGCCAGTTTGCCTTCTCCCCTCCACCCCGTTCCATGCACTGGTTGTCCATCCCAACCTGTACTTCTATGTGTGTACCGGTCACTATACCGCATGACTGGGCTGTACCTATACCGCTTCCCTTTGTTCATTTTGTCCTTTTCCCCACCTTGACTCCATTTCTCGTGGTGGTTTATGGGACATGTAGTTTTGTTTTGTCCTGCTGATATAACCTTTTGGGGGCTGGGTCTGAAAGTTAGAATGGGGTCGTCTTTTAGAATGGGGTCGTCTTTTATCTTCATTGTCTCTTTGACCTCCTCACATATATCTATATCTATATTCAGTGAAAAAACTTTGTTAAAGGGGCGTTATGATTAAGTTGAGCTACTAGAAGCCTATGAAATTCAATGAAAAACTTTGATAAAGGGATGTTATGGTTACAAGTAAAACTGAAAAAAACAGAAATTCGCCAGATATGGTACGCTAAGCAACCATAATTCGCGTTGCCACCGTGCACTGCGAAGACTAACACCCAGGACCTCAATGATGACATCACAAATGTCATTGATGACATCACATGTGCATTTACTTTTCATGAAAAGACTGTACAAGGGATTCTTATTATAATGTTGACAAAGTGTCAAGGATCATTGGAATAAATATCATGAGTTATATAGTGCATTAAGCAATGCATTGATATAAATAGCATTCTATTATGAAGTTCTTTACAGTTCTTTCCAGTACACTAAGCTACTCATGTAGAAACATAGGCATTGTGTACAGCATACATGATGGTGGTGCAATATTCATAATCTTGCCATGTTGAATAGTGAAATGATACATTTGAGTTTTGCGTAATGTGAAACATGTAATAAGTAGCTGATAAAACCCACTTACTACATAATTGCAGTATTACAGACAAAACACAGAGACAACTACACATACAAATATGAGCATATACAGGGAAAGTGAAGTAAGCAAAAAAGCAACAGTACGACCAGAAAGTGTTCATAACCTAACTGATTATCTTCATACACAGAAATGATTGCTCTGTTTCAAAGCTGCTACTTCCCCTATGTATAACTATCACATGATGTGACTGGACTCTAAGGAAAGTAGTGTGAGTACAATGTATACAAATATGAGCATATACAGGGAAAGTACAGTAATAATCAGAAAGTGCTGATAACTCTACTGATTATATTCTTGCACAGAAAGGATTGCTGTCTTTCAAGCTTGTGTCTTTCCCTATGTATGTTTCATATGATGTGACTGGACCCTAAGGGAATTACTGCAAGAAGATATTTGAAGGATAAGTCTACAAATATAGTACCTTTTTGAGTTCCTGGCTGCTACTGAAGAGCACCATGTGGCCTAGATCCTAGATATGTCAGTAAAGGAAAAAAGAGGGAGCCAGACATGTGATGCATTAATGACATTTGTGATGTCGTCTTTGATGTCTTGGGTGTTAGTCTTAGCAGTGCATGGTGGTGGTGTGAGTTATGGTTGCTTAGCTTAACAACATAACTGGCGAATTTCTGGGGAGGGGGGGGGGTGTTCCGGTTTTACTTGTCCCTTTTAACAAAGTTTTATCACTAAAAAAAAATCACACTCACTCACTCTCTCACACACACACACACACACACACACACACACACCAAGTCACTCACACACACACACACACACACACACACACACCAAGTCACTCACACACACACACACACCAAGTCACACACACACCAAGTCACTCACACACACACACACCAAGTCACTCACACACCAAGTCACACACCAAGTAACACACCAAGTCACACACGCACACACCAAGTCACACACGCACACACCAAGTCACACACGCACACACCAAGTCACACACGCACACACCAAGTCACACACGCACACACCAAGTCACACACGCACACACCAAGTCACACACACACACACCAAGTCACACACCAAGTCACACACCAAGTCACACATTCCACAATGCCACATAGTAGCCATCACTGCAAGTTCACCTCCAGTTCTGAGCCACAACAGAAGGGCATCGTGGTTAATCAAATAAGCTCAAATGCAAACCTTTTTCTCCAGGAAACTGTCTTTGTCTAAGAAGGCAGTGCTACTTTATACATAGCTTAGTCAACCCAAGTTCGATATTTGAGCTAATTTGCATACCCACAATGCCTTGCTGTTGTAGCTCAGAACTGGAGGTGATCTTCCAGCGATGGCTACTAGGTGGCGTTGTGCAATGTGTGACTTGGCTCAAATGGACGTTCCTACTTTCACATTTAAGGTAAAAGGTTATTTTTCAAACCTTTTTAAACCCACCATTACTTTCTTGGATATATATATTTTCCTTTTTGTATTTTTATTTGGTATTTTAGTTAGGTTGGTAGAATTCCTAACTGGCCCTAACTCTATAATGGGAGTAGTCTCTACCATTAACCAAATAACAAAACCAGTCTAGTCAAAATAAAAAAAGCCTATACTAAAAAAAAAACTAACCTTGCCCTCCTTCTAAAAATGACACATGTGTTAAGGGAATATCAAAGGAAAATAGTGCTTCAAAAGAAATGTCAGAATTGCTCAAATAACAACTCCCTTCCACATGATAAGCACCACAGAGACTTGAGAGTTTCTTAAAAGGATAGGTGGATGGCACAGTTCTATCAGTCTTGCACACTTTGGCTTACTGATATAATTCAACAGTCTTGGCTGGGGCTTTAAGCTTCTGGTAGTTTGATCATTTCCTTAGGCTTCCTCCGGATTTTCATAAATATACAGTTCTTACTTTTGAACTTTTACTTTCCCACAGTTCACTGAAGGCTTCCCTCTACTGGGCTCAAGCCTGTCAATTGAGCTTTCACTTTCTCACACAGTTCTGCACGGTCTTCCCTCTGCTGGGCTTGATCCTGTCGGTTTCGTGGGGATGGGCGGGGGGTTCCTTTACCTCACATTTTCTATTAGGTGTTTTTCACTGTCGAAGACTTTTGAAACTGCAAGGATTTTATGTAGACCTCTGCATGACCACTTCAACCTCTCTTTACACAATTCTACAATCGGCAGTCTTCCTCATATTGCAACACCAATGCCTCTTGATACTTGTAGTTTCTTAATATCTTTACTTTGCCCTCTTGGCATCTTTCAAAGTTCAAATACTTTGCCCTCTTGGTGTATTTAGAGTTCATATACTTTGCTTTTCACATATTCGCATTTCTTTTGCAGTTACTTTCTTGCCTTTTATTCCCATTGTAATATTCACTTCATTTTAGAATGTTTTACAGAGACGTTCGAAATGTGTGATTTCACCTTGCAGGATTACTGTTACTTGTATAAAAAAAAGTTTAACTACTCAGCAATTGTCCTTTCCATCACGCGTTCTAACAGGATACGTGCAGCCTTCAACCTTTGGGTTACAGTTACTTTTGCTTTTAACACAACCCAGGCTTTTGTTGCCTTCGATAACTCACTGGTCGTGTTAATTGGTTTTCGTTCCTCAACTCCTTACATGCCGCAGTCAAGGCCGTTGCAAACACCTCCTCTGCTCCTCCCTAACTCTGCCATTCACCTGCTCTTGCACAATAGATCTCCTACACCTCCTTAACGATCCGGGACCCCTATTTATTTCCTGCTAATACAAAGAATATCATTGGATGTTTTGATCCATGATTAGACCAGGAACATAAAGCTGTTCAGTGAAAAACCAAGGTAATATTGTTCATTCAGTTGCTTTTTAAATTTTTGGTCCCTCTGACCATAGGTTTGACTTTACCACATTTTTATGAATATTGTTTTGTAAGCAAACTCATTCACGTCTAGCCAGAAGCACTTCTAAGACCCTGATTGACATTGATGATAATACCATGTCCCCTGGGAAAAGCAGGAATTGTCCTTTCTCTGTTTCAAACTGGCACAAGTGTTGATGTCCAGGTTAAACATTTCAACTGGCATGATGTTCGCCCTCTACTACCTTATCTTCCTGTGGAATCTAGATACAACTACTTGTCAGTGGAGAAAACAATGTTCCTTAAGCCATTTGTCACAAACTATGAAGTGAATTGAGGACATCTTTAACACGCTCGCCAATATGCTGCAATCAAAATAACATTGGGCTTCTTAGACGTTGCATTGCATTTATTAAGGATTAGAGATTTGGAAATATATATATATTTGATTCAGGCCTCAAAATGTGCACCTCCCACTAGCCATTGGCGAATGATAATTGACTCTTGACGAGTAAGAAACGGTGTGCTGTCTCCATGTAGAGAATGGAGTGGACAAGTAACTTTTTATGCCTGGCTAGTAGCTTGCAACTTGAAAATGTGACCCCCGATTGATTCATGTGAATAATTGTTATGAAACTGAGGATTTTGCAGGCAGGTTGATTTACGTCTGTAGACTAGCTGTCTATATTTGTAAATTAGTGTGGTGACTTCCCTAGCATAAAGTTAGGGAACCACCTTTGACTTCCATCTTTTGTAAAGTAGAGTTTAAATATAAATATGACCTGTTTCTTAACCCATAATTTGGGAACCCAGGGCTGGGATTGGAGTAAAGCAGCTGTTAAATCTGAAAGTGTACTCTCCATGATATGGAAGAATTGTATACCTCAGTACTATCATCTAGAAATAGGCCGAGAGACATCTGGCATGATTTCCGTCAGTATTTGCAATCAAAGTCTGAAGTCGATTAAAAAATACTAATGTTGCATATTATCAGTAGTCCAATGTTGCTGTATGCTCTCTGCGACTGAACTGTTTGTCAGTCATGGTATCTGATGTATAAACCACCTGGTACCGTCTTAAAGTTGTTAAAAGAAAAAAATGAAAAAAGAGTACCTTATTGAAATTAATATTTAAATCCACAGTAATACTCGACACAGGTATGTGTAAATTTGCATTTTAAAGCAGAGGCCGGGCCATGGAGACACAAGCAATGCTGCACAGATTAGAGGTTTGCCATTAAAAAGCCAAAGATCAGATATGTTAAATGGAGGGGAACAAGTGTGGGGGGGGGGGAGTGTGTTGCTCCTCCAAATTTGAGTGAGTTTTAGGATTATAAGAGTTCCTCACACCAAAAGCATAGAAGTGCAAAATGATCCCAAAAGATGGCAGTATTTTCAGAAAGATATAACTATGTAATGCTTAAAGAAAACCAGCTGTGAACTTACTAATGTAAAAGGAAAATAGACATTCCCAATTAATATCTACATGATACAATTCACCTGCAGAAATGTTCTAATGGGGTTCACTCCAAAATCAAGGCACAATGAGAAATTTGTCTTGTACAAAGTTTCAATAAGAAATGCATGTTTTCTGGCTCCAGAGATTAAGGGGAAAAGCTTTGAGTAAGGCCTGTTTCTAAAGATTTTATATTTTTAATTTAGCGCATGACTGCCACATAGGGTAGATCTCTTGTGTGGGCTAGGATTTCCTTGAAATGAAGATCTTTTATATTGGGTTTGACTACCTCACAGAGTGGATGTCTTGAGTATGTCTGCCTCAAATGTGAGGTCCTTACCATTGGGTTTCACTAAACCCTGGATGGGAGATCTTTATCACAGAGGGGAAATCTTGATATTCGGGCATGATGGAATTGATTAGCGCATACTTTAAGCACATGACAGGACTGTCTCAAAGGCCTTTCGTAAAGAGCCTTGATTACCGGACACTGCATAGATTTGTTTCCGTGTGATTACAGCCTATCTGGGTGGCACTGTCTTTATTAATGCCTGTAGCCCCCAAATTGTACAAATGTGTCTTCTCAAAAAAGATTGTCCATCCTTTTTTGGCAAATGTATGCGTACCTCCTGTTGTGTGCGTGAGTGAGTGATTTCAAGACCCAAGTACATTGCAGGGGTCCACTGCCAGTCTGTTTCCTAAGGTTAATCTGGTTCCATCTTGAGATCCATTCACTATATTATGCTAATCACAGCCTCACTTAAGGACATTCGTCCATGCAGTGAATACTTTTTTTCTGCCAACACATCCTCTTTTTTCACATATTGACCTATAGGACTCAAAGGTGGACAAGGTTCACCAAACTCTGCATAGGTACACCATTAATGGATTATGTTCCGTTAGGAAGAAATACACTTGCACCACACCTACACTCTGGTCTTCTTATAACGGAAAACAGTTTTTATCTGTCACCATTCTGCAAATACATGCAGTCAACAGATTGCTTCCCCTCACGTCACATGTCTTCCCTGATTGTCTTTTTCAGGCACGGTGAATGGTGGAAAGCAAAATCGCTGTCAACAAAAAGGGAAGGCTACATTCCAAGCAACTATGTGGCCCACGTGAACACCTTAGAAACAGAAGAGTAGGTTTTGCTTTATCATCTTTTTCTAATTATGTCGATTCTGATCGTTTTTTTAACTTGCCTTTGAAAAGAAAAATCTACCTTGCCTTGACTACTAAATCCATGCATGTTAAAACCTATTTTTCAGTTGGTTCTTTAAGGACATTACCAGGAAAGATGCTGAAAGGCAGCTCCTAGCACCAGGAAACCATACAGGCGCGTTCCTCATCAGAGAAAGTGAAACATTAAAAGGTACAATGTGTGTGTGTTTACTATAGCATTTATTTCAGACTTAACAGCATCGCAATATTGAGTTAAGGAATTGGGCCTATATTTTTCTTGCTTTCATTTTGGAAACAGCACCTTTGTCTTGTCTGCCAAATTTCTTTGCATGAAGATAAAACGTGGGACTCCTTTGTAAATTTATTTCAATCTCTTATTTGATGTGCCAGATTTTTATTCTGACATACATAATCCATTAATTCTCTTTTGATCACATCAATAAGTAATTTATCTCAAGACTTTTGTTAAAGCAAAGGCAAGTGTATTGCTTCAAGAAAGGCCCATGTTCTATTGGCAATATTATACTGGTGTACACAATCCATTCATTCTCTTTTGATCCCATCAATTAGTCATTTATGTCGAGACCTGTTAAAGCAGAGGCTTTGGTGTTGCTTTAAGAAATGTCTGTATTCTCTTGGAAATATGCCGTCTATAGATTCTGGTTTTGCTTGCATGTCTGATTTGGTTTGACACGGAAAAGGTGTCGACAGTAGATGTGCACTACTATTGAAGATTGACAGACTTGCCTCATTTGTTCCTACATCGTATTCCTACATTGTATTATTGGGACCCTGTATTAACTTTGTCGTTCTTTTTCCACGTTTAAAAGGCAGGCGTTAGAAAGCCTGAAGATGAAAAAACATAGAACCCTCTCTGCTTCAGGCACTGGAACCCCTCCCCGACCATCCCTCCAGGTCTTAGGACTTTGCCCACACAACACTCGCATGCCTTTTTCCACAGTATCTCCCCTCCACCATTCTTAACATTCCCATTTGCAAATCAGTGGACCACACTCCTCCTGAAACCTCCCCACTTGATAGTTTAAGATGGCCGTTAGCTTCTCCATCGTGTGTATATATTTACCTTAGGGTGGTCTGGGAGCAGAAACTATCTGGGGGTCCCAGGGACTTAGACTTTTGTGCCTACGCAATCCTACCTGCTCTTGACATTGCTTCCTACAATTTCCAAAGTCTTGCCTCATCTCTATCAAATGGGGGGGGGGGCACTCCGAGTAGGTTCTGGAGGGGAATCTGGATCGAGAAGGACCCCTGTGACCTCATTCATCCAGCTCAAGACCTCTGACCAAAATATATGGATCACAGGGCAATCGCTCCACATATGAAACCATGAGTCCCGCTGCCCACATGCCCTGTGGCAGACTGGGGAGGAGCCCTGGAGCATCCTGGAGATCCTGACTGGGTCTCTAAGCCATCCATGCAGGAAGTTGAAATTGTGCTGCTCTGTAGTGTAAGTAAAAAGATAACCATGGAAGGCAATCCTAAATATCTTGTGTCATGTCTACTCCAGGATTTCTCTCCCCACCTAGACACCCATCTTTGCTTGCAGTCCTGTCTATTTCCAACCTCAGCCATGCGCATAGCCCTATATGAGCGTGAGGGGATTCCCCTCCGACTCTTTGCTGAAGCTAAGACTGTCTCGAATTGTGTCAAAGACTTATTCAATTTATTTTCCCACCTCCTATCCGTGAGCAACCTTCTTAAACTGAGATATTCAAAGATGGACATCAAGTCCTTCCCCCACAACTTCAGACAAGGCGTCGTAGCCTATGAAGCACCCCTCCAAAAACAACTGGCCTGCCCTCTCTAACCCACTGTCCGACCAAATCTGGGAATGACGTAAGCCCTGCTTATCTGGATCTTTTGAGGGCACCCATACCGATGAAAGTGGTGATGGCCAGGAGGACAAGAGAACATTAGTCTTGATACTGATTGATATTTTATTTCTATTGCGCTCATGGACCAGTGTTTCAGAGCGTGACAAGGCAAGGGAGGGGTACAGGGGAGAACAAAACAACGATCTTACTAGGCCCAGTGACATTGAGAACGCGCAAGTGCATGGGAGAGGGGGAGGGGACAAGTGCATGGAAGGGGGTGAAGTGGAGAGTGCGGAGCAAAGGAGAAACATAAATAATAAAGGCAACAAATGGTGGTAGTGCAGCCAGCAATTGGCAAGTGTTGACTTTAAGGCAGCAGACAGGGTAGGTCTGATAAAAAGGGGGGTGGGGAACTGTATGGGGACAGATACAGACCACCGTGCAAGGGGAGGCCCAGAGGCAGTGCGGGAGGGTGGCAGAGTGAGCAGGTACCTGGGCCCAGAGGACCGAGGGTGTCCAGGTGCACGGTGTCAAGAGAGAACAGATCAGCACAGGAGAGGGTGAGTGAAGGCAGAAGAAAAGAGAAAGGTCTTGAGGTGCTTCTGGAACGGGAGATGGTTCTATTCAAGCTTTAGAGTGGCAGAGAGGCTGTTTCAGAGGGAGGCCACAGCCGAAGACCGAGATCTACCCCCAGCACGTTTCTTTGAAAAACGACTAACCCTGAAGGAGGTAGAGGAGCAAAGAGCTCCAGAGGGGAGGTATTTGCGGAGGGATAGCTGAAGGTATTTTGGACCCAGGCTCCAGAAAGCCTTGTGGACCATGCAGAGGGTTTTGAATTTAATCCTTGCATCCACTGGGAGCCAATGGAGAGATTTAAGAGCTGGAGAGATACGATCCCAGGGCTTGAGGCCAAGGACCAGTCTTGCAGTTTCTTGGATTCTTTCCATAGGGTCCATAGAACTTCTAAGGTAGGATGTGATTGCAACGTCTGGGGAATCGCCCCTAGTGGACACCAAAGGTAATCTCTAATCTTTTTTGGATGTTCCGCTACGTCCTTGAGAGATCCAATAGTTGCCTATATCATCTCTTAGATGCTCCACTAGCAACTGCGCCACCTTATAGTAGGTCTGGCGTTCGGGGAAAGCAAATCTCCCTCCGGCCCCCCACCAGTCCCAAGGCAAAGTGAGCGTGAAATGTCTTTTTCTGGGGACTTTGTTCTGTCACACGAACTGGGCCAGCAGGGCCTTTAGTTCTTGAAACGTATATCTCTGGGACCACCGAGGGCAGGCTCGAAAAAAGAGAGAGCAATCAGGGCAGGATATTCATTTTGACAGTAATCATCCTCCTATACCACAAGCACACCTGGGGAGACTGTCTCGCCAAGTCCTTCCTCAGAGTCACTAGCATTGAGGTATAGTTGGACGAGAACTGCGCAGTAAGATCTCTAGGAAGCTGAACTCCCAGGTATGCAGGTCCCACCTTTGTGAATCGCATTCCTGTAAACTTAACTCTGTTCTCCAAACAGGAGCCGTCCAGCTGGATAGGCATAATACAAGATTTACGTATGTTCATCTTGAGACCAGAGAGCTGCCCGAAGGACAATATCAGGGACATAAGCTATGGAACAGAGTACTAAATACGCCAAAATATCTGCAAATAAGGACAGCTTAAAACATGTTGCCTCACATTGAAAACCCTTGATTATCGGGTTGGCACAGACGCAATTGCTAAGGGCTCAAGGGACATAGGGGCAAGAGGGGGCAACCTTGCCTCGTCCCTCTGGCCAATGGGAAAGAAGTAGACAAAATCCCATTCACTAATACTAGGGGAGTCGTAGAGTGTCGCAATCCATTGCTGTATGTGTGGCCCAAGTCTAAACTTCTCCAGCACATGGAACATACATGGCCATTCGACACGTTCAAATGCTTTTTCTGAGTCCAATGAGATCACTTGCCCAACCTTGTTCAGCACTCTTCCATGGTAATGCTCTGCAACACAATCAAGACTTGTCTCCAGCCCTTGCACATCAATGTTTTTGTGGATATACTTTAAGGTTGTCTGAAGTTACTTTTTCGAATTCAGTGACGCATGCAGGTTTAATAAAAAATAAAATACATTTACTGTTAACTGATTTTGTCACAATGTGATGACTATATCCTCTTGTTGCCGCCTACTGGCTCACTTTAGCTGACTGCAGGGCAGGCTGAGTGTTACTAACTGATGCAAGTATGGAGTATGGCATGAAGTATCTTAATGTAGGTGTGGCTGTATGATTGTGCCAATGGGTCCCAGAGTTCTAGGTGATATATCCTTCAACGTTTGGTCATAAGACACCTACTGGTAAAAATAGCAGTGCTATTTATTGTTGTATATTTTTTTTATTTTATTTGCATTCATAAAGCGCGCACACAGCCCGAGGGCATTGAGGCGCTGTTACACAATTACACCTTAGTTACACACACACAGTTGCAGTATAAATACATATGGGCTCTAGGTTACATTAGCCCAGACTTACAAGTCTGAGTTGTAATGCTTAGGTGGGAGGCTGGGTTACATAGGCCCTACCTAAATTTATCTGACAGTGAGTGACTAGATACATGTATATTCCTTACAAATGGTTCTATGTAAGTAGGCAACTTGTGTTAGTCGTATATCTTTGGTGCAGGGAGTAAGTATACCTGCCCCTCTAGGTAAAGCGTCAAAGGGTAGCAAAGGTGGTAAGTATGAACCAGTACCTACTTACCGGAGGTCTTCTGACCTAATCCAATGGAAAACCTAGCTATGGCACAATGGAACATTGTATATGTGGGTCACTCCCTGGGGGTCACAAATAGGGTGTAGTAGTGCCCCTTAGATTGTGTGTTCTAGTGGAAACACAATGTCCTTGGATACCAAATGGTTCTGGACTGCAGATGTAAAAGACAGATGGGGTTCACCATATTAAATTCTGAGAACAACTCAATATAGTTTAAATTGCATATGAATCGAAGAGTTGCCACCTGCCAGTGAGGGTGGGTAGTCGGTTTACTCTGAAAGTTTGATAGGGTAGGATGAGAGGGAAAGGAAACGCCTCTTTCTAATTTGTAGGGTCTCTGATTATTGCCCATGGTGACAGAGATAACAAAATGTAGTTGTCTGAAGTTTGTCCTTTTCCTGATGTCTTCAGTTTGTAGGACGTTAATGGTTATTTGCGAGCATATTGATTAGATGCAGTCACCATTATGGGTAGGCGTGTATCTCGTCAACTCCCTTCTCCCTAAAAGCAAGTCCTTCATTCGGGCTAAATCCTTATTGACTACCCCTCTCAAATCTAAGGCATTGGTTGAGTGGGGGCGCAATTGCTGTGTCTGGAGTTTACCAATGGTCCCATCCTGTTAGCCCCAAGTACCCATTGCATTTGCTTGGTTGTTTAAACATTCCCCAACTGCTTTCTTTCTTTGCAGGAAGTTATTCGCTCTCTGTCCGAGACCATGACTCCCAGCATGGTGACATAATTAAGCACTACAAAATCAGAAGCTTGGACAATGGCGGATATTACATCTCACCGAGGATTACCTTCCCTTCCATCAGCGAGATGATCAAACATTACCAAAGTAAGTTACAGCCACAGTTTTGTATGGTTTCATATGTGTGTAATTGTGACATACAGTGCAATGGACAAATATTTGTTAATGGTGAAGTTTCAGTAATAGAGACGGTGGTCTCCTAAGCACAAACGCGCGCCCCTCCCATTATTAAAGTTTTTAATAGCCCATATCATTTAACTGAAAGGTACCTTTTGAATGGCATACTGTAAAGGAGCTAGTACTGTAATTTCAGTGTAGTGCCCTCAGAACAGTCTACTAACATAGTAAGTAAAACATTGAATAATTTGTTTTATTTTCGACATTTGAGGGCAAAGTAACGCAGTGCTGTAATTCTGGCAGCTATTACGTGCATACATTCGGTGGTTACGCCGAGAACAGGCCTTACTACATTAACTTGTATTGCCAATATACCATTTAGGTGACCATGGAATACATTACATTAACAGGCCATGTTCGTGCCAGTAGAGGGACTCCCAGAACCCCCTTGTTTTGCCTAAAGTAGGTAACACGTAAGTGTGCTTAAGGGTGTGCGGGGGCGGAGCAGGGAACTGGGCTGTTGAGGGGTCGTCATGGGGGGGGGATGCCCAAGGGGTTTGGGTATTTGTCTTATCGGCTGTGAAGAAGGTGCTTGTTGAAGGGGTGAGTCTTGATTTCTTTTCTGAATTGCATGAGTTTTGGGGGCAATGCTGAGGGGTATGAGTTTCCACAGTCTGAGGGTGTAGCCCGGCAATGCTAGTTTCCGATCTTTCTTTTTTAAATGTCTGTTGCTTCAACCTGGCCAGGTACTGACGTTTGGCCAGAAAAAAAGGTTGGCTATCAGTTGCCAGTAAATGTGCAAATTCCCACTTCTGATAGTGGTGGCGTTCATGGCCTGAAAAGGAATGACTGCGAGAACGAAATTGCAACACGCTATGAACTACAGCAAGTGCCCATTTTGATGACTGTTTGTAAGGTCCAAACGTCTACTATAATGCAAGACAATTCATGTAATACTAAATCTCTATTTTGGATGTTTTACTGCCATCAACAATTTCAACTTGTGCAGACGTGCCACGTTAGAATGCTATATCTACCCTCCCTGCTGCCTTACCTCTGGTATTCTCCCCCATTCCGGCATGCTTGCTGTCTGCACTTGCGGATTGCCACGTTCCCACCCCATACAGTTTACATCATTGTCACCCCACACTAAACATCACCAGTGCCGTATTACTGCACCCTCTGGTTTGCACTCCCAAATTCCCCTTGTTCACTGCAACTTTCAACAACCAAAATAGTTGTTATACTTGACAATGTGGAGGGTTCAGAGTTGTCATTTTCGCACGCATGACTCTGTTTTGAATCATGTATTGGAAAGAAGAACCACCAAAAATAGTTTTATTATTGCACGTATAGGCTGCTGAATTCTAATGCAGCAGCCCATTACACTTTAATCTTGGGTACATACCCTGCATACCCAGGTTACAAGCTTCAAAGGCTCTGTCCTCTCCTGGCTCTCCTCTTACCTCTCCAACCGATCCTTTACTGTCTCCTGGGGCGGCCGCACCTCCTCCAACTTCCCCCTGAACTATGTCGCTCCCCAGGGCTCTGTACTTGGACCTTTCCTTTTCTCGCTCTATACCTCCCTTCTCGCCCCCGTCATCTCTTCTTTTGCACCACTTCTTTGCGGATGATACCCAACTCCTTCTCTCCTCTTCCGTCACCTCTGACCTCCAGCACACTTTCTCTTCCTGCCTTACGGCCATAAAAAATTGGATGTCATCCCATTATCTTTCTCTCAACACTGCAAGACTGAAGTGCTTTTCTTCCCTCCCAATACTCTCTCACCTTCCCCTCCCCCCTTCATCCACTTTCCTCCTTCTTATCTCCCAATCTCGACCCACGCTCGCAACCTTGGCCTCCATATTGACTCCTCTCTCTCCTTCTCTAACCACATCTACCTAACCTCTCGTGCATGTCGGCACCACCTCTTCAACATCGGTAAGATCCGCTCCTCCCTCACCTTTCACGCTTCTAAACTCCTAATCTCCTTCCTTATTTTCTCCCGCCTCTTCTACTGCTCCTCTCTTCTCTTTGGACTCCCTGTCTATCACCTGACTTCTCTAAAATCCATCTACCACTCCTCTATCCGCACTGTCTTCTTGGCCCTCAAGACTCTATCTCTACCTCACTCTCTCAACTCGGCTGGCTCCCCTTCCTCTCACAACTGAAATTCCAATTCCTCTGCCTTGTCTACAAATCTCTCCATGACCTTGCCCCCCCATATCTTGCCTCCCTCCTCTCATTTGCCTCTCCCTCCCGCTCTCCTCTCAGCTGATCTCCACCTTGCGATTCCGCTCCTTCCAACTCTTGGCCCCCCTCCGTTGGAACTCCCTACCTCTCTTTATCCGCTCCTCCCCTACGTACCCATCTTTCAGCTCCTCCCTCAAAGCCCTTCTTCACTTCCCCACTGACTCTCCTTCCCTATGTCTCTCCCCCTCCCACACCTGCCCCCCCTTCCCTTCTCCACCCCTTTGCCCCCGATAACCCCGATTTCGATACTGCAACCACCTTAGTGCGTTGGAGGTCACCCAGCCCCCCCCCCTTCCCCTCACTCCTTCACCCACCCTCCCTCTGTGTAAATTGTTCAAAATACTGTATCACTGGTTTCATGTTTGTAAATTATGCTTCATTCATTACTGTACCTGTTATTCTGTGAAGCACTTTGGTGTAAAGCGCTATATAAATTCAATAAACATAAACATAAATCTCATTGGATCCACACAATTGCTTTTCAGCAATATTGAATCTTCCTCCTTCTACAGGATCGCATATAGACTGATGCATCATCAGCTCATTTGCTGCCTATGTCACTGGAGAATATGCCCAATCAGTAGTGTCTCGGCTCTTCACGGTAGAAGACTTAATCACTATTTTTAATAACCATTATTTTAATATATAAATTAGCAGGCTATAGATGCAATCCTCTCAAACAAATAGTTATGTATCCTCTTTATTGCAGGCATCGGATGATTTTTCTCCAATGCGGATTGGATCCAGGGATCCTATCAGTGATTGATAATATATTAAAAGTGCTGAACCGGAAGTGTAAAGGCACGCCCCAAATGGTTTACGTTTCGGAGTCAATTGCACTGTGACAGCCATTGCCGCGGTGCTTGTGAGGAGCGGCATCCATCCTCGTCGGGATGGTGAGGAAAGATCAGGAGGGAGCCCTGCCAGTGAATCTCCCCAGGCCGTCTGTGAGGAAGGTGCTCGTGCGGCTGGGGTGGGAGTTTGCCTGCGGCCCCCTGCTGCATCCACCACAAAAAGAGGGTTAACATGTGCTCTGGAGGAGCAAAAGAAGTGGAGTGCTATGGGGCCATCAGTATCATCTGGAGTGAGGGCAGGCCGAACCATGCCCACGACCATGCAGACCTCTGCCACCGTCCTGGCACGAGGGTCCCACGGCATCATGGCCTGCAGGCCTGTGATCACACGGTGTGGGCCTGCAGGCCTATATGAATGCGACACGGACTCAGTCGTTCCTCTTTGGGAGTCTGAAGTCGTTCTGGTACACGTGTCTGCAGAGGCTCCTTTTAGTCATGGCCATGTTAAAAGGGCAATACACAGGGGAGGGACATAGTCCCTCTAAAGGGGCAACACCCTTGGGAGGGTCACACACCACACACACTGTTACTTGACACTCATTCATATGAGGGGCAACTAGCCCTCTATTGTTTTTTGTGAATGTAAATCTGAGAGAAGAATGCCCAGATCATTTTGTATACTATACAGACTAATCAAGTCTAATTTCTCTGTAGGTCTAGTTTCCAATCTAATTTCGGCTTTTTCAATTAGGGGAGCAATATGACCTACATGCTGTTGTAGGTCAAATGGCAGAGAACGACCTTGAGTGCTGAACGACTTTAAGGATCAGATAGAAAGGGGCAGCACAGGGAGAAGGGAGGAAGGGGAGGGGCTGCTAGAGCCTGGGAAGAAGCAGTATGATATAGAGGAAAATAAAGGAATGTTGTAACCTTATACGTCTCCGTCTTTGTTTATGGTCCTGGGCCCGAGCCGTCGAATGCATAACATGTGGCCCAGCTAGAAAGGGCCACAACAACTGGCGATGAGGAGAAACGCACCACAATTCCATATTCCAATTTAGTGGATACAGTTGCAATGTTCACATTTTGTTTCTTTGATCAAGAGGTGGGTTTGTTGGATGTGTCAATAGTTGGCAGGCTGAAATGCAATTCAATGTGTTATTTATTAGATTATTTGCATTTTGAGAGTAACAGGTGTTTCACTGACGAACATAAAACGATCAACCATCTTTGAAAGTTACAGTGAGCTAAAGTGTGGCTGCAGACTCTTGAGTGGGTACCTTCCCAAAGAACGGGTCAATGGGCCGCGTTTGTTCTCGCAGTGGAGCACCTATGGACTATTCTTTGATTATTTAAGGGACTTGGGTCACCCTAAGTTTCTTAGGGTCATCCAGACATGGACCTCTTGCTCACTGTGCTCGGAGAGGCACAACTCCACCTCACTGATGATGCCCAGCAAGGCTGAAACACGTGTATGGGGTTGCTGTTGGTACTCTTGTTCCGAAGGGAATTGCCATAGTATTTCGTTGCTGGACTGCCCATGTGTGCGGGACAAAGACTGATATGCAAATGGATATTTCCCATCTGTGAAAGGTACAGTGAACTAAAGTGTGGCTGCAGACTCTCGAGTGGGTACCTTCCCAAAGAAAAGATCAATGGGCTGTGTTCGTTCTCGCAGAGGGGCGCCTATAGACTATTTTTTGATTTTTCAACAATGAGGTCATCTTGCACCATGTGCTGCACATTAACAGAGCTGGCGATGAGCAATTGATGTGTGGTTGATTGTACATAAGTGCTATAAATGCCAGAGAAATGGACATAACGGGCAAAAGTACTTTGGTGCTGGTTATATGCTGATAACACAGGACATTGTGACCCGGTTCATGTTGCTAAGTGAGTGGTGTTTTGAATGAGTGTGTTGTGAAGAGAAAGCCAAAGAAAGAAAGAGGCCCCTTTAAGGAGGCAGGACTGAGGACAAGGGGCGGGATGGCTTAAGGTGGGAGGAAGAGGAGGGGGATATGGGAAAGGGAGGAAAGGGCACTTGTTGTAAGCAGGAGAATAAATGAGGTCATGTTGATAGCCTGGCTCCTTGTGTCGTTATTGGAAGGCCCTGTGTGACAGAGCAGGATCCACTGCAGGTGTTGGAGGACGCAGACAGTCCAGACCAGAAGGAGGACTGACACTCGGCGTTAGGTGGTATGCACGAGACTGCAGAACCAGCATGTATAGCCAGAACAGGAAGGGAGCAACCGAGAGCCTACAGACTCAGTCCACGTGTCAGAAGGGTCATGCAAGACTAAGAGAACCAGTGAGGAGGAATTAATCGGGTCACCAGCACAGCCGCTGAGTGAGGAGGACCACGCAGATGGCGGCACTGCAGAAGTGAGCCAAGGAGAAAGGAAGAGGCTAGCCCACGGATCAGAGCTGACGGAAGGGGCCAGACATGAGGGACACCTGCCAGAAGACAGCAGTAAGGAGGTCCACCACGGGGAGGCATGTGCAACCATAGCAGATACTGGGGGACAAGCGGAAAGAGCGCCAACTGGGTCTGCGTGTTACACGAGGCATACGCACACCAACAGAGACTGTGTATTACACTTGGCCACTCCACCAGACTACCTGGACCAAGGAACAGTTCCGGAACACACTACACCCACTAGACCACCAAGGTAG
This sequence comes from Ambystoma mexicanum, assembly GCF_040938575.1. Taxonomy (NCBI): domain Eukaryota; kingdom Metazoa; phylum Chordata; class Amphibia; order Caudata; family Ambystomatidae; genus Ambystoma; species Ambystoma mexicanum. The sequence continues at coordinate 594,328,144 of NC_090933.1, forward strand.
TGGCCCTCACAAAGGAGTACTAAAAAGTAATAAACAGAAGGACACAAACATTATTAGATACAGTTCAAAACCACAGAAAGAAGGGTGTGATGAACCATCATAGCCTGCCCACCCAGCAAACGGAGGCAGGACAGCATGCAACATACAACCCTGAGGAGCAGGAGTCACCGCACACCCATGGCCACACTCCAATAAAAAGGGACCAGACTTGGCCCACTACTAGAACACCAGTGCACATCAGGAAGCCCACATCATAGCAGATGAAACACAAGCCACCACAGTCGCAGCCGTTGCTGCAGGTGCCCAAATCAACACTGTGATGTCTCTCTCCTCCAGAGCTGCATTTTTACAACAACCTAACTCATTCACATTACAACTGCGCCATGACCAAGGACAGAGATGGAAGGAATGGATGGAGGAGTTTGAGGATTTCTTGAGGGCAATTTGAGACCATAACTCAACAAACAAGCTTGATTTCTTTGCCAACCGGGCCGGGAAATAAATAAAGGGAATATTAAAAACAATCCCAGCACAGGAGATAAGCACATACACAAGGCTGGTAACCGCAGTGAACGCCAAATTAGTCATACTGCCCAACAGACACTACGAAAGGTATTTTTTCAATTAATGTGTGCAGCTCCCGCATGAGACCATGGGGGAGTTCGTACTCTGACGACAACGCTAAATAACCCATTGCGACTACACCAACTTAAACGATGACGAGGCTATCAGACTTGGAATAATTGAAGGATGCACATCCTCCCTATTCAGAAAACATCTGCTAAAGAAACCCCTCTCCTTAAAAGAAATCATCGACCGGCACAGGATATATGAGCGCGTTTATGTACAGGTGGTTGCCATGGAAAATCCCAAGAAGGGTGACACCATTGCAGCAGTGTACACGAGACAACAAACAAACGTCCGCAGCACAGGAACATTGAGCCACCAGTGGCCCCGCAGCCTGTACAGACAGAACCCAGGAAAGAGGCAGTGCTACAGATGTGAGTTTGAATACCCTCAGAAGTCAATTTTCAGCCTTAGGACAAATCTGCATGAGGTGCTGCCAGGTCAATCACTTGTAGGATATGTGCAGGAAAAGATCCCAGACGCTTGCCGCCTACAGGTACAGCCCACTGGCCTGACTGGCCAGGTGAACCTAAATAGCAGAAAGGCCCCAACTACCGACCTTACCCAGATCGAGAAAACCAATGAACACACATGGACAAGGGTACACTGCCTCGCCAAGACCAGACCGGGATCATAAGAGATATGGAGGACCTCGCCATTGACCCCCTGCCACGCCACCTAGACGAATACGACTATGCACCCAGCCCACCAGCATACTATGCTCCTGACCAAGGACACGACCAAGCCCACGAAACAGGCCGATACCTGGGTCCACAGTACAACCAGGATCCGTACGAGATCCCCCCCCCCTCCCATGGACGAAATGGGAGACCGATTGCACGACCAGTACTACAGCCATGACCGATACAGCAAGGAATATGTCGGGCTCATAAGCGACTCTTCTGACAGTGTAGCCCCAAAGGTCGCTATCCACATCAGTGCCATCACAAACCAATTCATCATGGACACAGGCGCAACGGTCAACGTCATGAAAGAATGCCTACACCAGGCCATAAAAGACACACATTCCCTATGCCCATCACTTGCTCTCATCTCCCAATGGGGAGCATCACACCCGCTACAATCGAAACGACAGTTGCAATGTGACTTATTCCACAAAGGGCGCTGGTTACCCATGACAGTACATGTAATTCACAGCCCATCAACAGAGAGATGCCTCCTCAGCTACTGGACTGCCCAGCACTGGTCCTGATTGACATCCAATATGACCAGTCCGAAGCGGTCCATGGCCTCCCACAACGAGCACAAGTCCTATGTGCGATCTCTCACTGCATAAGGAACTAAGAAGGACTCAAATCTGCATTTCCTAAGCTCTTCGTCGGAGTAGGCATGTTCAAGGACACAGTAATATCACTTTACATTGACCCAAACGTCATCCCAGTACATCAACAACTGCGACAAGTTGGATTCCACTTGCAGGCACAAGTCACTCAAGAACTGCAGCTTCAAATGGATTGTCCTCCAACGTATTCCACATCTTTGACATGTAATGTCCAGAGCAGAGTACATTTCTTGGCAGAGGGCGTCTTGCGTCGATGTCCCTCGAAGGACTCCGTCGAGGGCGATGTCACCGAATGTTATAAATAGGATGCACGGTGCCTGTAGCCTCAGTTCTGTTTTTCCTGCAAACGTGTTTGCTTTGGAAACTCGGCGCACCTCGTGTATTCCTTGTGAATGTCTTCTTCAACCCCTCAGACTCCGCAGTCTGGCTTCAAGACTTGCAGGGCCTGCAAGTCTAAAAAGTCGATTACGGATCTGCATCGCATTTGTTTGTGGTGCCTGGGTGAGAGTCATGACACCGACGACTGTTCCAAATGCCAGTAGCTGACTGCTAAGGCCTTGCAGGAGCGTAAGGGGAAGTTACAGGTAGGTAGGGGTTCCAAACCCAGCAAGTCCCATAAAGCTGCTAAGGGGATGTCCACCGCAGGGAGGAAAGTGGCTTGTCCTAGAAGTCCTTGACTCTGCAGGAATGGGCAGCCTTCAGGGAACAGATGCTGCTGATTTTTCAATCGCAGGGCACAGTTCCGTCCGTGCCTTCGGAAGAAGGCGGCAGGGAACGGTCTTGGCTCGTGTGCCTTCGGGCTCAGGTCCTTAGCGCGATTCTCATCGGGAACCTTCGAGGTCCGGTTCGGACAAGGTTCAGGTTGATTGCAAAGACGTGCTTCCAGATCTCGGTCCTCGTCCCTGGCGAGACTGCAGAAATCTGATAAGGGCTCGAGGTCGGCATCCACTCCGTCTGCGCCATGTCCGTCGGATGCAGATGTTCAAGCTTTGCCTTCACACCAGCCCTCAGAGCCGTCACCACCAAAGCCGTCGGCACCCTCAATGCCGAAGCCGTCGGCGCTTTTGACGCCTTTGGGACCTTTTGGCTGGAATTTGCCCATGGAGGTCCCTGGGATCCCTGTTGATCCTCCAAGGAAGACTACCTCAAGTCTGTGAGGCCTGTTAAGGATTCCAGACCCTCTTCTGTCCCGAGGAAGGAGTTTTTTTCTTCCCCTCGATGGTATCTATGAGGATGAGGAGGGGTCAGATTTGGAATTTGACCCTGTTGTGCCGGATGTGGCTCGTGTCTTTTCCGGCGACAGTCAGTTGGAAGAGTTGCATCAATCTCTTCATGATGCGCGTGGCTCGGACACTTCTCCTGAGGTGGAGTTTGGCAGACCTGATCCTGGGACTCATGCTGAGTCATCCTAAAAGAGACTGATGGCTAGGGTCAATGAGTATATTGGTTGGTCTAGTCCTCCGGAAGCTTTTGTTCAGGATGATTTAACTGATATTTTGGATCAAGGTCCGTCCTCTGACCTGGTGTTACCTTTTCATTTGACGTTGCAGAAAAGGGTGGCGGCTGCTTGGCAGACACCGGAATCTCTTCCGGCGGTTAACAAATCGTTAACTAAAAAATACCACCCTTCCAGTAGTGACCCCAGCTACCTTTCCTCTCACCGCACTCGTGAAAGTTTGATGGTTCAGGCGGCTACGGCCACCTCGAGGCAGGCGGAGTACCCTACCATCCCTCCTGATAGGGACGACAAACGCTTCGATGGTTGGGCAAGCAGTGTGTTTTCTGCAGGGAGTATGGCGCTGAAGTCCTCCAACTCCACTTGTGCCTTAGCAAGATTTTCACACACTCTGTGGAATTGTGTTTCTCTAGCGGCTGAGCATATTCCCGGAGGGGAAGAAAGGGATGGGTTCCTTGCTCTCGTGCAAGATGGCAAGGATGCCATGTGTGAATCCCTTCAGTCGGGATTGGACATGGCCGACAGTGTTAGCCGGATCCATGGCTGCGAGCACCGTTATACTCAGATTTGTGTGGTTGCGGAAGTCAGGTTTTTCTCCGGATGTGCAAGCCCGTCTTTTGAACATGCCCTTTGATGGCATGCATTTGTTTGGCAGCAAGGCTGATGAGAGCCTCGAGAGGTTGCAGACCTCAAAAGCTCCAGCTAAATCATTGAGCGCAGCTGTGCGTCAACCTCTGCCTTTTCATCCTAGGGGACAACAGTGGAGGGGGGGTTCCTTTCGTTACTACTCCTCCTTTTGGTAGGACGAGAGGAGCCACCATTCAAAGGGGCCAGTGGAAAAGTACCCATGGTGGTTGGGGAAATAGGGGTGCCAAAGCCTCTCAGGCTGCTGTCTCTTTGCCTTCAGGTGCTGCTGCAGCTGCTCCAAAACGAGCATGAGGCCATGTACCATTGTTCGCCGGTTGGGGGCAGACTGTCTCAGCATCTCGAAGAATGGCAAGCTATCACTTCGGAAGCGTGGGTTATGGATACAATAGCCCACGGCTACTGCCTTCCCTTCCTAAAGCGGCCTCGCGACAATCCACCGGGGAATCTCTCTTTGAAGCTTCCAGATCCGCTCCTTGTGCAGGAATTCTTGACCCTGCTGGAGAAAGGCGCTATATAACTGCCGTCTTTGCGGGGGAAAGAGTGTCCGGATCATGACGGACAACACAGTGGCCGTGCATTACCTGAACAAAAAAGGGGGGGTAGCGTCACTCTCATTGTGCAGAGAGGCGATGTTTCTCTGGTTCTGGGCAATCCAGCAGGGAATATCACTCTCAGCAGTTCATCTGGCCGGAGAAGACAACGCAGAGGTGAAAGCTCTGAGCAGGAAGAGTTACGGTCTCTCACGAGTAGGAGTTGGCTCGGGAAGTCCTTCTGGAGATCTTCGCCCTTTGGGGAACCTTTGCCCTTTGGGGAATCCCACAAGTGGATCTCTTCGCAACCAGTGCCAACCGGAAGCGCAAGAGTTTCTGCTCAGGGGAATTTCCTCTGAGAGGATCCTTAGGAGACACATTCATCGTGGATTGGTCATTCAACCTTCTGTATACGTTTCCTCTGGTCCCCATCATTCCTCAAGTGTTAAGGGCCAGGATTGTGTGGTACCCGGACCTTCTAGAAATGCTTATCTGCTCTACATGCCTTCTTCCCTACCAAGAGGATCTCTCTCTCTCTCTCTCTCTCTCTCTCTCTCTCTCTCTCTCTCTCTCTCTCTCTCTCTCTCTCTCTCGTTCTCCCTCTCTCGTTCTCTCTCGTTCTCCCTCTCTCGTTCTCTCTCTCGTTCTCCCTCTCTCGTTCTCTCTCCCGTTCTCCATCTCTCTCTCTCTCGTTCTCCATCCCTCTCTCTCTCGTTCTCCATCCCTCTCTCTCTCTCGTTCTCCATCCCTCTCTCTCTCGTTCTCCATCTCTCCCGTTCTCCATCTCTATCTCTCTCTCTCGTTCTCCATCTCTATCTCTCTCTCGTTCTCCATCTCTATCTCTCTCCCGTTCTCCATCTCTCTCTCGCTCTCTTTTTCTCTCTCTCTCTCGTTCTCCATCTCTCTCTCTTTCTCTCTCTCTCTCTCTCTCTCTCTCTCTCTCTCTCTCTCGTTCTTCATCTCTCTCTCGTTCTCCATCCAGAGGTCAAGAGTCAAGACTCTCAACCTTCACACTTGGTATCTGAAAGGTTGAGATATAAGGATTGGGACCTCCTGGATGACGTGATGGAGGTGTTGCTTTCGGCCAAGCGGCCGGCAACCAAATCCCTGTACTGTTGCCATAAATTTTGCGACTGGTGCAGAGGACAAGATGTTGATCCTTTTCAGTGTTCCATTCCCGTGGTTCTTTCTTTCTTTGGCCCACAGGGGCCTTCAAGTTTGAACCATTAAAGGTTACCTGGCGGTGCTGTCTATCTTCAAGCGCTCATCTGAAGAATGTTCTTATTTTAAGATTCCTTTGATTTCCCAATTTCTTAAAGGGCTGATTAATGTGTTCCCGCCGTCTCCGTTTCAGGTGCCGGTTTGGGATCTGAATTTGGTCTTGCAATTTCTGATGGGTGCTCCATTTGAACCTTTGCCTTTGCCTTGTCCTTTGAGACTGTTGTCTTTCAAGACGGTGTTCTTGGTTGCGGTTACATCCGCTCGCAGAGTGAGTGAATTGCAGGCACTTTCATCTAAGCCACGCTTTACTGTGTTCCACAATGATAGGGTTGTAATGAGTACGTCCTTCCTTTCTACCTAAGGTAGTGTCTGAGTTTCATTTAAGCCAGAAAGTGGTACTTCCTTCTTTGTAGCCTCCTACTCATCCTGGTGCGACCCTAGGAGAGCTCTGAGCTTTTATATTTCTAGGATATCCAGGGTCAGAGTGGATGATCAACTCTTTGTGGGGTATGCTGTACACCGATTGGGCGAAGCTGTTACCAAACAGACCTTGTCCAGGTGGATTATCCTCACCATTACTGAATGTTAGATTGGCGGGCAAGGACCCTCCTGAAGGGTTGCGAGCACATTCCACTAGGGGCGTGGCTACTTCCACAGCCCTGCAGCGGGGAGTTCCTATATTCCTATTGGGAAAATTTGTGATGCTGCGACATGGGCCTTTATCCACACTTTTGTCAAACATTGCTCCTTGGATACGCTCAATGGTCAAGATAGAACCTTTGGTAAGGCAGTTCTTTATTTTGCCATCTGATTGGGTAGTCTAAATTCTTTTCCCTCCTCCATTTTCTGGTACTGCTTTGGGAGTCTGTCAAAGATGTGGAATATGTTGGAGGACACAATCCATTCGAAGACCAAGTTACTTACCAACTGGTAACGTTCTTTCGGCTATTAGCCTGCCCCTCTGGAGAATTTCCTATGCGATTGCAGCTTACTTTCCCTCAAGGCTATGTGCAGTCAAGCAGGCATTGTGTGCGAGCATGTCACACGTTATGGAGGAAAAAACATAAACTGAGGCTACGGGCGCCGTGCGTCCTATATATAACATCCAGTGACTTTGCCCTCAACAGGGGCCTTCGAGGGATATCGACGCAAGATGCCCTCTGCCGAAAAATTTTGGAAATACACAGCTGTGGACATTACATGTCAAAGATGTGGAATACGTTGGAGGAACATCCAGTCGAAAGAAAGTTACCAGTTGGTAAGTAACTTGTTCTACTTCTCAATGACATTTAGAGAGTAAATGGGCCCACCCCTTGGGTGTCCCCCCTAGTCATCGTCCCAAAGGAAATGGCCGTCAACATGCGAACGCCACCATTCAAAGGGAAAGATACCCGGGACCCAACATTGAAGATATGCTGGTGAGATTGAACCAGGCCACCCGATTTTTCAAAATTAGACCTGAACCAGGGCTGCCACCAGCTGGTGATCGACCCCGCCTCCAGACCAATCACTACTTTCGCAACGTACGTAAGGGCTATTACGCTACAAGCAACTCAACTTTATCTCTTCCGCTCCAGAGATATTTCAAGACACAATACGCAGGCTTATCTTTTTTATTTTTATTTAATTTTTTATTGATTTAACTGAAATTAATCAACTTTTCAATATGTTTAACAATTAATAAAAATCGTGTATCAAATATACATAAATCAAATCAAAAGATACTACAATTCATAATGTATCAAAACCAGCCCTAAATATATATATATATGTATATATATATATGTATATGTGTATATATATATATGTATATATATGTATATGTGTGTGTATATATATATATATATATATATATATATATATATATACATTTTTAAAGCATATTTAAATCATGAAAGAAAAACCACTTGCGACCTGCATGTATAATCATCTAGATAGTCAAAAATCAGTAACCAATGATTGCCTGTGTACAAAAGATCACAATTCACAGTTAATTTACAAAAAGTACAATATAGCACTAAAATATTTAGGTTCATATAAGACCCAATCATGCAGGCTTATCTCCCCAGTGCCCAACACCCTCAACTACAACAACATCTTCCTCTTTGGCACCACGCATGACCACCATGACTGTCCACTGCAGGCCGTGTGTGACATCCTAGATAAAGCTGTACTTGCCCTCAGTGGCCTGAAGTGTGCCATCAACAAACACAGCCTATGGTTCTTCGGTCACATCTTTTCTTATCAAGGTATCTTGCCATTCTTGACAAGATGCGTGCAATCATCAGCTTTGTGCCCCCTGAGGGAGTGACCGCACTATGATCATTCCTAGGCATGGCCTTCTAATGTGCACGCTATTTTCCAAACTACGCCAACCTCACAGACCCACTTCGACATCTCCTCAAAAAAGACCTCCTATTCCTATGGGGCACACAGTGCCAAGAGAAATTTGATAAGATCAAAAAGGAACTCGCCAACAACCGTCAGCTTGCGTACTTAAACTTAAACCCGGAGTGGGAGACAGAACTAACCGTCGATGCCAGCCCTGTTGACCTCAGAGCCATCCTAGCCCAAACTGGCCCGAACGATGTCAAGAAACAGATCATTGTTGCATACACCAGCAGAGCCCTATCACCTACTGAACGGGTATAGTCTCAAGCAGAAAGCCTCGCAGCCATATGGGCATGTGAAAAGTTCCACCACTTTATCATCGTCAGAAAATTCACGCTCACCACTGATCATCAAGCTCTGCTATCCCTCTTTGGCCAAAAACGAAAATGCCGCAGCGCATTGAGAGATGGGGCATCAGGCTCCAAGAGTACGACTATCGCATCATTCATAAACCTAGAGGTGATACCAACCCGGCAGACGATCTCTCCAGGCACCCGGAGGGGGAAGCTGAGGAATCCATGACACATGAAGCAGAGGCCTATATTACTTATCTATCAAGCAATGCACTCTCCCCCCGCGATCACCACCGACACATTTGCTGCCAAAAGCAGAGCAGACCCGCCAATACGAGTGGCAACCACCCTCACAAAGGCAAACGGATGGAATCATCTTGCCAAGGAACGATTTATGTAGGGGGAAGTAGACAGGAAAGAACTAGAACGAATCGCCAAAATACAAAAAGAACTAGCCACGACAGATCAGGGAATACTGCTACGCGGTAACCGCCTAGTGGTCCCCAAGTGCCTGAGGAGGGTGATCGTAACCATCGCCCATGAAGGACACAGCGGGATCACAAACACAAATAATATACTGCGCAACCAAGTATGGTTCCCCTACATGGTCGGGGTCATGGAAGACACCCTAACTTTCTGCCAACCATGCCAGAAGACGTCTGCAAACACACCACTATGCGCTCTACAAATAGTCCCATTACCAGCAGGGCCATGGCAACACATAGCCATGGACTTTTATGTCCCACTAGAAGGACTCCTCCTCCTGCTTGTGGTGATAGATGAATACTCCGACTCCCCGTGGTAAACCACATGCACTCCACGGCATTCCACCACATAGCAGGTGTAGTGGACAAACTGTTTAGTGAGTGGGGAATACCTAACACCGTAAAAACTGACAACTGATCAGCATTTCAAGGCCAGGAGTTCCAGAAACTAGCCGCACACCTAGAATTCCATCACCAGAAAAGCATGCCACTGTGGCTGCAGGCCAACAGGATGGTGGAGCATTTCATGTTCAGCATCAAGTGAACTCGACAAAAAGCCACTGCGGACCAAACCTCACTACCCCAGGTGATATGTCAGATGCTGAGTAGTTACAGAAACACCTTGCATGAAGCAAACAGACGCACACCACTGGAACTAATCATAAGGTACAAACCCTGGACGTGTCTCCTACAAGCAGAAGACCCCACTCCTTAACAAGACGCGGAAATCTGGGGGTGGGATGCTGAAAAGAAAAGGAATGAAAAGGAATGGGCAGACCAGAAAAGAAAAGCAAAAGAACCCCATCTCCCGGTAGGTATAACAGTCCTAGTGAAGCAGAGAAAACAGAGGAAGACAGACTCATGATACGACCCAGACCTGCTTCTCATCGCCGAGGAAAAAAGGACCGATGGTGACCGCAACAGGGGACGGGCGTGAAATAATCCGGAATGCCTCCATCTTCCACTAACTATACATATAAGAGCCTAGAACCCCAGAAGCAGCACCAGAGGAAGGCGAGCGAGACAACGGTGGATATTACGCACTGCCTGAAGCAGAAGGGCAGGTGTAGACCTGTGTATCACCTGGGAGGCCGCAACGAGCTGCCAGGAAACCTGTACATCTGATCGAACAAATATAAGCCCATGGACTTTTGTGATAAGCACGGGGAGGTGGTGTGAGGAGAAAGACAAAAAAAGAAAGAGGCCCCTTTTAGGAGGCAGGACTGAGGACAAGGGGTGGGATGGCGGGAGGAGGGAGGCAGGGGTGGGGGAAAGGGCACTTGTTGTAAGGAGGAGAGTAAAGGTCACATTGATAGCCTGGCTCCTTGTGTCATTATTAGAAGGCCCTGTGCAGGCACAACAAAGTGTATAGTTTGAAGACAGACAGAAGAGTACCAGTGAAGTGGTGCCAGGAGGGCAGAAGTGAGAGGAGATGCAAGGTGGATGGGTGATGGAGATTTAGGAGAGAGCTGAAGCAAATATTGAAAACAGGTGATGTGAAAGTGCATGTCAGAATTTGTAGACAAGTAGTTTGAATTTTAAGTGACATTGATTTTTAATAGAAAGCAACTGGCATGGAGGCAGTGTTTGGACGTAGGAGAATAGCAGGGAAAATGTTACAGTGCACAAGTGATGAAGTTGAAACCTTTGCCCAGTGTGGAGAAGGAGTGGAGGGGGAGACAGAGAAAGAACTACAGTCTTGGAGGAGTTTCATATAAGATGACACACAGTCCATTGGCAAATGGAAGATGGACAAGAAGAGCCAGAGGAAAAGTAGGGAGGGAGAAAATGATGTCTGCAATGAGGGGGTAGGAGAACCCCCATTAGATTACTTTACTGTGGGAGGAGGTGTAGAGGGCAAACGGTAGGGGGGCAAGAAAGGAATCTTAGGTGATGTCAACAGGTAAGGCGAGTTTGTTAGTATTGGCCATGTTCTAAGAGATCAAGGCCCAATTAGAGGTAAAATGCAACTCTTGCAAGAGTAGTGCCATGAATTCCGAGGTTGACGAGGGTCAGAATAATAGTGTCCATTGTGTCCAAGATGGCGAGCAAGGTCATGTAGAGTTAGGATAGAGGAATATTTGTAGTGGTTTGCAGAAGTCAAGAAGTCAAAGTTTGATGTGTTGTTAAGGTCTTTGTAAGTAAAATGGCTACTGTGAAATCCAGACTGGAGAGTATCACAAATGTTGTTCATGTCCAGGTAGGAGGGGATCCTATTGAAGATGAGATGTTTGAGACATTTCAAATAGTGAGGAATCAGAGAATCATGCAGGAGTGTTTGGGTCAGCTGAGGTCTTCATGCGGATTGATAGGACAGTTGCCACCTTGAAGCAGACTTGAATTACTCAAAGGGAAAGAGGGGTTGACGACGAATAAGCAATAGGAACCGGTAATGGGTGCAATCTCCTACAGTCTGTGAAAAATGGATGAGCAAGGGTGTAGGAGGATTTGTAGTCCTGAAGGTGGGTACTGATTCACATGGAGAAATTGACAGTGGCAGGCACAGAGCAAAGAGTGGAGGTAGCAATGATATTCAGAGTGGAGTAAAAAGGCGAAGTAAAGGATAGGAAAGTGGTGAGGGCCACAAATGTTTACATTTCTATGGAAAAATAGTGAGTAGAGATGTTAAAAGAAAGGGAAGAAGAGAGGGTGAAGAGGAGCCAGTGTGGCTTGTAGCATGGAGGAGGTTTTAGGGGGACTTCACCCTATGAGTTGTGAAGCCCTCTGTTGCCTCACAAAGCTAGATCTGCGCTCAGTAAATACCCTAATAACAATAATAACAATGGAGATGAGAACAAAGGGCAGAGATTAGAATGGAAATCGGAAAATATGCTTTGGTCCAGAGCTGTGGTGAGGGAGAGTAAGGAGTGCTTGCATACGAGGAGGGGGTGCGATTCAAACATAATTTCTGCAGGTGGCGTTGCATGTCAGTGTTAAGGAGATTGATCTGATGGGTGATCCAGCCTTAAGAGCACAGCATATAAAGGGTGAAGGTGCAGGAAGGATAGTGATGCAGAAAGGGGGAGTGGAGCACCAGGTTAAAATTGGAAAAGGCCTGCTTAATCGAGGAAGCCAGATGGCAGAGGACTACACATCATTTATGGTAAAGGGCTTGAGAGTTGGGTTTGAATTTGCATTTAGCGATGGCGAGATAGAAAGGGAAAAAAAGAATGGGGTGGTGGACGGTGGACAGAGTGTTCCGAAGGTCATAGGTCATTAGTGAGGTTAGGAGAGGAGAGGAATAAAGGGTTGTTTGTTTGAGTGAGTGGTTAGATTGTGGACTGGTCAGAAAGAGGAGAGTTGAAGTTGGTGGTTATGACAGATTTTTGTGTGGTTGAATTCTCTCGAGAGTGACAGTGGCTTTGGTATGAATGGGATCAAGGAAGACCTCCACATGTGAGGAGTTGCGAGGGTCATACTGCTGGTAAAACAGAAGGCTGCTTGGGGTGGATGAGAGGAGATGAGTGACAGTAAAGTCGAATTAGCACAATAGAAAGTCAATGGGTAGAAGTGGGGTAGGCATGCTGACCATCAAGTCATCCTGAACTCCTCTCTTGGAAGAGCGGGTTGAGTGGGAAAAGGTAGCAAAGTCAGTGTTCAAGCCAGCAGGGGATAATGAATCAAGAAGACTGATCCTAGTCTTAGTGATGGCCACAACCCCTAGAGTGAGAGTTCATGATTGGTGATGGAGACTTCATTGCAGGCTGGATGAGCAGCTCTTAGCCAGAGTATAGGAGTGGTGGATGAAGAGTATGGGATGGCGAGGTAGCTGGAGAGGTGGTGGGGTGCATAGATGAGGTTCAGGAAGGTAGGTCAGCCAGGAGCTTTTTGTGTGTGGGCCAAAAGGCAGAGACATAGCTAGAAGGAATGACAATGTCGAAGGAAGAGATTAGGGGGAGAGGAAGTGGAGAAAGTCCACAAAGAATGTGATAAAGGGAAGGAAAAAGTGAGTAGTCACATGAGAGGGAGTGAGGGACGTAGGAGAAGTCATCAGTGGAAGGTGAAAAAGAGGTAGGGTAGAGGAGTCAGTGGGAAGTGATGATTAGAGAAATGGAGTTGGATTAGAGGGACTGGGTGTCTGCATAGTGGGCATAGGTGCAGAGGGAGTGGGCATGGTTGGAGTGGTGGACATGGAGGGAGTGGATGTGATCGGGAGGGGTTTTGGATGGGGGATGGTATGCATGGTGTCCAGTCAATTCGTCGACCTCAAATTGGTCGAATGACATTTGGTCGACGCAATTTCGTCGAAAACCATTTCGTCTAATTTTTTTTTTAAATTATATATATTTTTTTGGGTGTTCGTTTAGGCAAAAAAAGGTTTTTTAAGGCAAAAAAGGGGGGTTGGGGGGGGGGGGACCCCCCAAAAAAAAAAAAAAAATAAAGGGTTAAAATAGAAAAAAAAAAATTTCGACGAAATGGTTTTCGACCAATTTGCTTCGACCATTTGTCTGGTCGACCAATTTTTTTCGACGAATTGACTGGCAACCGGTATGCATGCATGCATGCATGGATGGAGGGAGTGGGTGGAGCGTGTGTGGGAGGAGTTGGTGTGGAGGGAGTGGGTCTGGACATGGAGGAAGAGGACATAGAGGGACTGGGAGTTGACACGCAGGGAGAAGGGGGAGTGAGATGGGGCATGGTGCGATTGGGCGTAGTGGGGGTGGGTGTAGAGGGAGTGGTAGTGGGCATGAGTGTGGTGAGGGGGCGTTGATGTCTACATAGTGGGCATGGAGGGAGTGGACATGGTGGAAAGCGAGTGGTTGTGCAGAGAGGGCTCCAAGTATGTGTCGGCTTAAGCGTCTTATCACGCAGGGAGTATGGGAACTTCTTTCCTGTGAAATCTTAAGGTTAAAATTGGGGTCGGAATATTTGGAATATAGACACTGAAGGTTTTAAATCCTATTTGGATCCCTTTACACTTTTGGATCCCATTACACCTGCTTACGCAAGATCCCTGTATATGAGGTTTGGATGGTGTTGGAGACTCTTAGACATTTTCTTCTACTTTGTAAATCTACTCTGCGGCTAAGGCGGTTATACTGTTGGAGGCTAATCTCAACTCGCTAAGCCCGGTATTAGTATTTCTAGCACAATGCTCAATTTTTATAATATTGTGCAGTGTGGTTAGTTATTTTCACAGAGCTTGGCCAATGAGAAAGGCCTTGATGTAGTGAGGTTGATTATTCTAATGCTGTATAAGTCTAGTAAGTTTTGCTCTAAGCTGTGATAACAGCTTTTTTTGATTTTAGGCTTTTTACAAGATGACTATGGTTTCAAACTGTTCTTAATTATGCTTTTGTTGTACTATTGCAGGGATTTATTTTCCCTGCCTAGTATGCAATATTTTAACTTATTACATACTTTTTTATTAATGTTCTTCTGTAGGTTTTACAATTATTTTATGAATATTATATGTATTTTATGTGTATATTCGATGTAATTGAACCTGATAACTCAATATCGAATAAAGGTTTTATTTTTTATATTTTTGGGGGTTTGGTTGGTAGTGGGCATAGGCATGGAGGGAGTGGGCATGGAGGAAGCGGGTACAGTGGGCATAGGAATGGATGGAGAAAGACTGGGCATGGTGCGGGTTGGTGTGGGAGTTGCAATGGTAAGTGGAGAGATTGGGGGAAGTAGGACTCTGTGTAGTCAGTGGGCAGGCGAGGAAGGGAGTGAGTGAGTGAATGAATAGCTGCAGTGGCGGAGTAGCTGCACAGTAGCAGTCTCTGCAGTGCTACTCGTTTTCCTCCTGGAGAGTGCTTTTTTCCTGTGACTCTGCGCTAGTCTGTTTACTAGCTCTACACCTGAAGGCGGACTTTGTACTAAAAACCCCTGCCAGCCGCGGCCGCTCCGCGGAGTAGCTGCAGAGTAGCAGTCTCTGCAGTCTATGGCAGCGTGGGCAGCAAAAACTAGAGGGGAAAGCACCCAGCTTTGCGCTGTACCTTTGGTTGAAGCGTCGTTATGGGAGTCGGAGGGTCGTTTCCTCCGGAGCTCTAGAAAGGGCATGGCCAGTTTATCTCCATTGTACGCCAGCCCCGGTCAGTTGGCTGGGCCCCCAAGCAAACTGCCTACGCAGTGGATTGACGACTCAGACTGTGAGAATTTTCCTCCATAAGACGCTGAGGCACCCGCTTCGGGAGCCCGAGCCCTAGCCACGCCCACACCCAGCTCGGACCCCTTGCCGTCTGAGGCAGGCCTGGAGCCGTCCCTCAGAGGAGAGAAGATGCGGGTCGGCTCAGGTGAGGAGACGGGACCGGGTGGGGGGAAGGCTGCGGGTTGCAGGTCTCCCGTATCTGGCTTATCTACGCTGCCGCCGCCGTCTGAGGTACTGTGGTCCACTTAACACAATTTATGCCACCAACCTGCACCGGAGGCCCCGCTCCCGCCAGCCTGTTGCTTCGAAACTGCCTGGTGGTGCACGCCCAGCAACACTCCTGCCCGGCGTTCCCGGAGGCCGATGAGCCGACGGGGTCACAGGCGAGACTGCCATCGGATCAGGTGTTTCAGCCTTCTACGTCAGACGAACGGTCACCCTCTGGGGCTTCTCAAATGGATCTTTCTGCTACAGATTTGACCCTACGTGGTGGACAAAAGGCTCCACACGTCTCCACCAACCAATGACCGCAAAAAATAAGGAAGGCACCAGCCCGCAGGAAACGCAGCGCTCACTCAAGACTAAAATTTGGCAGCAAAGCCCAGCCAAACACACGTTTGCATCTGTCTACTGCGGCATCTAACCTTACAAGATCGCCCCCTAAGGGGGCTCTGCCAACATTGACTCCTGTCCCACCTCCTAACAATTTTTTTGCAAAATTCTTAAAGAAAAAGCCATGGTTTCAGAGGAACTTTCCGACGCTGAGATGCTGAAAGCAGTCGCTGAACAAGCACTATTGACTAAGCCACCGGCTGGTCCACCCTGTCTTTGGAGGTCCAACCCAGTGGTCTCAGCAGGGGGCGTCGCAATCTGATCTTTGCCAGTGGCCACAGTAAGATGGCATTTCGGCTCCCCTAATTCGGCCCCTTCCTTTCCAAAAAGGCAGTCTATTGCTACAACACAGGCAGAAGGGGAATGCAGACCTCCATCCAAGCACGGTGGGCCTGTTGAACCGTCTGTTGCCGCAGCAAAAACAAAGAGGTGATGGCTGGAAGATTTAGAATGAATCTTAACCACTGGCATTGCTCTGGGCAACCTTCCAGACCACCGTCCTTCGCCTGCCAAGCCATTACAGAAGGGGAAAGACCATATGCAAATCAGGCTTGGCCCCACCCCAAAAGGGGCAGTCCAGCCCGAACTGCTAGGTCACATCCCTTCTGCACGAGACCACAAGCATCCCCAAACATGTTTCGCCCTTGTTGGGGCTCATCAGTGAGGAGTTGCTTGGTTCTCTAGGCCCAGCAGGCTCTAACTCACTGAACCAACCAGATGCTTGCTTCCGTTTTGCAACTATCAAACATTGAATCCACTCCAGGTGCTTACCCCACCACAGAATGAAACAGATGAAAATGTGGATCTTCAAAGTACAGCAACCACCACACCGCCATCTCTTGCCCCCGCACAGTTCCTGGGATTTTGGATTCTGGAGTCTCCTCAGGAGCGCGCCCCAAGCCGCCAGCCCAAATCCCGCTACACCATCTCCTGATACCAGTATTATGATGGCATCTGGCAAATCCCTGGTCTTCCACCCTGAACCACCACCTGGTTCAAGAACGGCTCCTCTTCTCGACTCAAGCAAAGGTTCCCGACAGCAGCACAGCTCTCCAAATTACCGTCGATTAAGTGAGCTTCCTGGTAATCCGTCTAAAGACTCGCCGGGGCAAAAGGCGGACTTAATGTCAATCATGTCTACAATAACAGTTGCCCTTACCCTGTTCTGCAAATTGTATGAGTCTATCAACAAAACTTTAAAAGATCACACCTCCATCTCTGCCATGATGAGCAGCCGTTTGATCTTTCTGGAAGGCTACATAAACGCACTGAATAATCGTGTGGAAAGGGGCCCTTGGGACCTGGGAGTGCCGCCAAAAGATTCTTGTCATGATTCGCGGGCTACGACTTCTATTTCATCCCTTCCTATCCGAGTCCCGTCTGCTGACTGCAGCACCCAGACTCCACAATCTTGGTGCAGCAAGAAACCAGAAGTTCCCATTGCAAAGAACTTCTTTGGCCCTTCAGGACAGGAGGCTGTAAACAAGAAGCTCACGACAGGTGGGAAAACTACCAATGTGCTGTAAATAACGAGGTGATCCTCATCCTTCCTGACGCTGAGATTGCACCGGTCTCTACCCGTCCACCTAAAGTCTCTTCAAAGAAAGGAACATTAACTTCAGACACGCAAAAGACGAATGAACAAACGAGTTCTACTCAGCTCAGGCTGCGATCTGAAGACTCTCCTCACACAGAGGGAGGACCTTCCATCTGGCTCCCGAATCCCCTGATAGTGGCAAAAGCTGCAAGCTCAACCATTTCCGAAATTAGAGTCCGCAGGGCTGACACAGAGACGACAGCCGCAGCCAGTCAGGCAGATTGCCAGCCAAAATCCACGATGGAGGAAGCAGAGTTAATTGAAGAGTTGTTGAACCTAAGCGTTTACTCGATGTCTGAAAGTCAAGAGGACAATCTCCTCTCACAGCTGTGGAAGTCGGGGACTCCCATTTCCAGACTTTGGAAAACGGATGCAAGAAACTAATTAGACAGGCAACTTGGGGACTGCCGGAAAACGGAACTTCTTCACATGAGGTTCCAAGCCGTTCACAGAAACCGGAGCTCGGAGCTCCTTTAACCCAAGCTTCCTTCTCTCATGGAAAGGAGGAAGCGAGTCATCATCCTTGTTCCCTGGACCGTTCCCCCAGCAAAAATCGCTGGGTCCACGCCACCCGCGATCGCCGGCCTTCTGACACGGCGAGCTACTCAAAAGTTCTGCACTTTGAACGAACAAGCTTGCGTCCCCAAAGATCAAGTCTCAAGTCAGACTACCGAACCTCAGCCTTTTGAGCGAAATCAGATCGCTCCTTCAAGTTGGAACAACTACTTGGCAATAAAAAATACGTAGTCCTGAACAATCTATTTAGATGCGTTCCGTCATTGAGAAGTCTGGGGGCCGACACAGCAGAAAAGTTCCTGGAACTGGGGTTTGACCTGCTCGAATTAGCAGGCAACGCTCCAGAACCTCCATCTGGAAACAGGGACTCAGGGGGGGGGGGGAGGTGGGGGGCCGGGATACCGAAATCTCAAAAACTTACCGACCGGGAACTCCCTGGTCAAGAGAAATGGTCACAAATGGACATGGAGAAACACAACCAAGAAATACGAGCAAAAGAAAAAGGACCCGATTGTTTGGACCGTCGCTCTTGCCCCCTTTCTCAGACCATATGCAAGGCGACAGCTGATTCTCTGTATTCCCAGGCCAAGCCAACAGGAGAACAAACCGACAAAGGCCTATCAAGACCTGAGTGGCCTATTCTAGGTCCACAGGCAAAAATACAGAGAACGATAACGCAAACTTTACCATCAAATGACACAGAGAAGGAGCAACTTCCATCGCAGGCCCCACTGGCTCAACTGTGGTCCTGGATCCCAAAGGCACTAACAATCAACAGAAAGAAATAGCAATGCATCTGGGACCGTTCGTTGGGTCCCCACTCCGGCTCTGCCATCATGAAGGAAGATCTGTCACTGGGTTCCTGGAACACCAGGGGCTTTCTACACCTGACAAAGGAGGGGGGGGGGGTCTTAACTTAGGTCTATATGACATAGTATGCCTACAAGAATCTTGGCTTCAGGAAAAAACAACAATGGACGGATATGTTGTAACCTTTGCCCCAGCAAAAAAAGAGGTTATGGGCCGACCGTTCTCTGGCTTGATAACAGCTATTCGCTCTGGCTCCGGGCTACATTATCAGAAAACACTGAAAACAACTACATACTTGTTGGCTACTTTGCTCTGTTGGGAAAAGTACATCGGAGAAAGTCACAAGCCAACACTAGGCACGTTGATTATTATAAACGTGTATTGGAATCCCTTAGCCATGAACGACCACACCTTTCTTTCGCTGATTGAGCAAACCATCGACGATGCACTCGTAGAGTGCCCAGAGGCCTTAATGATAACATGTGGTGACCTGAATGCCATCTGCCCGCCAACCGATGAAATGACTGCTATTCAGAAATCCTCTTCATTGTGAGAAGAAAGAGGATGTAAGTGGCTAGCGCTTATGAGTTCAAGATCCTTACACAATGCAGGTGATCTGTTTCTAAGACACAACCGTGCCTCCATCTGGGAGAGGGGGAGTTCTTATGCTGACATTGACCACATCTCTGTGAGCACTCCACTCGCGGCATTAGCAATCTCCTTTGAAGTAGTTAAATGTATTTCTAGCGATCACAACCCGCTGAGCTTAAAGTGGAAATCATGTCCTACTCAAAAAACCTTCATGACAATGCAAATGGAGACCAACAATAAAAAAAAGCCTCAAACTATCAGCAGATTCTTTGGCGAAGATCACCCTACAATATCAAAAGGGGAGGGCTACGACCAGTCTAATGAACGCTCAAGCGCTCCCGGACTACCAACCACTCCTGGTCCCATTCACCTTATCGGTTAACACGGCCAGCCGTGTAACAAGATCACATAGCCACGCATACTGTGAGACATTGGTTGAGAAGCGACGAGAATTGAGGAAACTGAAAAGGACAGCGAAGACCAACCTGTCGCTGGAAAACCAAGACCGCCTGCTATCAGCGCAAACAATCTACAAGTCTTGGATCAGGCATAATCGCCTAATTTTGCACCAACAAGACGCTGAATCGATGCTGAAGCTTGTGAGTGGTCATCATCCACGAGAATTTTGGGCACTCTTGAGATCTACGGCCATTTCGCCTGAGGCATTTCCACCAAACAACATTGGCGAAGAAATTTGGACGCTTCACTTTAAACAACTTTTTGAGCTGCCCTCTGCGCCCCCAACTCAAGAGGAAGCCACTCAAATGGAACCCTGGATAGACTTGAGCAACAAAGAGTCCTAAAAGTCTAAAAGTCCTTCGCAAACTGAAAGCCTCGAGAGCCTCTGGCCCCGATGGCATCACCAATTTCGACCTCAGAAAAAATCCAGAGGCCTGGTCAATACTGATCAGTGATATCTTTAAACGCTGTAAGTAGTCCAAATCAATCCCGTTGTCCTGGACTACCGCCATTGTGGTCCAGATATACAAAAAGGGCTGCAAAGAGGAGTCAAGAAAGTACCGCCCCATAGCCTTACTAGATACTATTGGGAGGGTCTTTGGGGCCCTCCTACTACATCACTTCCAGATTTGGGCGAAAACCGCTTTCTGTGCAGACCCATACCAAACGGGATTCACAAAAAACGCCGGGACATCCGCCAACATCATGTTCCTGAGCGCTAAAGAGCAAAATCATAGATGGCGCGCCGCACGTTTTTGTGGCCTTCTTTCACCTGGTTCAAGCTTTTAACCACGTCAACAGAGAGACTCTTTGGCTAAAACTGAAACAATGGAACTGCCCTAGTAACATAGTGCAACCCATACGTGCCCTCCACAAAAACACAAGCTGCGAGTGAGACTGAATCAAACTGGCATGTTGTCGGAAGAAATTCCAGCTGGAAGAGGGGTTAAGCAGGGCTGCCCATTAGCCCCGGCCCTTTTTATTGCATATATGGGCGACTTCAAAGATTCAGAACCATCCATTCGCTCCTTCCTGCCCTCCATGGGCTTGCAGAAAACCACACGCCTGCTTTATGCAGACGATATGATCTTAATGGACCTCACCCCGATTGGCCTTCAACGTCAATTAGACAATTTGGCCTCTTACACACACGCCAATGATCTGCAAATAAATGTGGCCAAAACCAAGATACTTGTGCTCCAAAAATCACATCGTCCAAAGGAAAACTCTGTTGGTTTTTGGAGGGAGCTGCCCTTGAAAAAGTGCAACACTTTAAATATCTGGGAGTGAGCCTAGATTGCTCCAGAACAAACACAACATTGCAAGTGTCTCTATTGGAAAAAGCAAAGAAATTGGCAGCCCAGGCGCATGCAGTGGACAACAAATTTGGCCAATTCTCCTTGATGCCGATGATAAGATTCTACCGTGCAAAGGTGGTACCCTCACTCACCTACGCTGCTGAGGCAGTACCGCACACACCTGCGAAACTATGGCCAAAGCTCGAAGGATATTTTTGGCGCACAGTGTTGGGCCTGCCAAAATCATCATCAATGCTCCTAATCAGGAGAGAGTTAGGTCTGCTATCATTGGGAGCAACAATCGAAATCAAAAACATGATGTTTTATAGGAAAACCTTATTACCGGATTGCCCAACCATTCTAAACATAATCAGGCCAGAAACTTTGGGCACCAGCTGCAGCGTGCTACAAAAATGAGAAACACTGTGCAAACTTAAGCTTTCTGAAAATAATTCATCTGACGAGAACTCATCCGAAAAAAAAAAATTATAAAATAGCTGAGTGGGACTGGATCAGGACTTTGGACTGTGCAGCAGCAGCAAAATCCACAAGCCACCTGCCTCCATACGCGAGCAAACTGAACGCTGTTCCAAACTATCTGAGTAAATTTCCCAATAAATCAGTCAGAAACCTGTTCATGAGAGCTCACTTAAACTTACTCGAAACACAGGAGAGTTTGGCAGTCCTAGGTCAAAGCAATTCAAACACATGTCGATTCTGCCAAAACGCCAATGAGATCAAAACTATTCATCACCTACTGCTTAACTGCCCTGGTACAAAGCCAATCGAAGAAAAGTATCTGCTACCACATCTATTGGTTTCCTACAGCAAAGATGAGGAACTATGGTGGGGCAGGCTAATGGGTGGCGAAAGGACTGCTTGGACAATAGCCGCAGCACAGACGCTCAAACATATTCTAGCGTCAATCAGCTAATGTGAAAAAACTTCTGTTTCTGTATTTCTTTGTAAAAATCATTAATTTGATTAAAACAAGTAAATAAATAAATAAAATGAATGAATCAGTGGGTGGTATGGAGGGATTGGGCAGAGTGAGAGTGGGCAGTGTGTGACTGGGTGTGGACGTCGTAGGAGTAGCAGTGGTCTGGGGCATTGAGGGGCTGGGTGGGAGCATTCAGGGAGTGGTTGGAGTGGGCAACATGGAGGGGGCAGGCATGACGGGCATTGTGGAGGGTGCAGGAATGGAGGTTTTGGGCAGAGTGGGGGAGGGCATGTAAGGAGTAGTAGGGGGTTTAGGAAGTGGGCCACCTGAAGGGAGTGGATGGGGGCATGGAGGGAGTGTGTTGGGCATTGATGGAGTTGGTGGCATGTGGAGGGTGGGGGCATGGAGGGAGTGGGTGTGGAGGGAGCATGAAGAGAGTGGAAGTGAAGCAAGGGGAGTCATTGGTAATGGACTGGAGCTAGGGGAGGCAGTGGAATGGCATGGCGCTAGCCAAAGCAGTGGTAGGTGTAGGTGTAGGGGACTGGAGTGCTACACAGGACCCTTGGTGACTGGAATGCTACTTTTACAGTATAAGGCGTAGGCTATCACATTGCAAGATGACCAGGACCTAGTAACATTTACTAACATTCACATTGGTATCAGTTCAGCAAACGGTTTAACTTTGTGGTAAGAAGGTTGAGCTTCCTGGTAGTTTGATGACCAAGTGAGGGTGGTTAGGACCATACAAGGCTAAACCGAACCTGCACTTTACTATGACACCTGTTTCATGGGATGCCAGGTGCTGGACACATTGGATGCGGTATTAAGAAGGTGACTAGCAGGGCCCATGAGAAGCAAGACTGGGGCACAGTTGCTGCCCAAAAGAACAAGGCCAGGACTAGTAGAGGACAAACTGCTTGGGTGCAACTGCGGGTACTCCAGCTCTAGTAGATAGAAAGCAAACTGGGTCCTGTGCAAGTGGGCTGCTGTGGCAAGAAGTGGTACAGGCAGCCTGATGCTCCAGGGAAAGTAGTCTGTGCTGGTTCTGTGCGGTACTACAAGTACTAACCACAAAACACCAGTGTATATGAGGATATTCCTAGTGTGTACGACTGGAAAATCAGGATTTAATTAAAGACACGGAGCACGATTTTATTTGCTTTTCTCTTTATTGCCAAACTCTTCAGCAGCATAATAAAACAAGAAGTCACCTAACAAAGGTAACCAAGTGACACAATACAACTGAAGCAATACATGCTCTTAATCCCAGGCACACACACTCTTTTCTTGTGCGCGAAGCTGATGACTTAGCTTGCTCGAAGACAAACGGGTACCTCATCAGACTGGGAGAGAAATAATGTTCAGCCACGGGCAATGTTAGGGAGAATTCTCCAGAATGGCTAATTTCCCTTACCTACTAAGTCCCTCAGCAGCTTTGCTGGACTTCTGGGGTTTATTTTCTTCACCTGGTAAGAGTATGAGTTTTTTTCCCACTCCTAGATGTGTTTTGCTGTGTGTGTTTAACATTTTCTTGTGCTCATAGACTGTGGAGCCTCACCTACTCCATAGGCATAATCTTTTTACTGTGTGTTACATAGCACCTTCAGTGCAGTGACACAGGGTTGTCTTTTTGACTTCCCAACTCCGACTCCATTTTCTGGGACTGACTACTGTCTCCCAGAACATGTAACGTTGCCATTAACTTTTAGTCTTTTAAAACTCACAGACCCAGTACAAACTATCTTAAATAGAGTGCTGGAAAGGGTTAATACTTATCCCTTTTTGGCTGTTTCTCTTGGAGCATTGTTTCGCTCCATTTTCATTAAGATGTGGCTGGTGGCAGTGGTAACTCCCCTATTTTTCCTACCGCGGTTATCTTAAATAGCCATGGTACTGTTTTAGGCTATCTTGGTAGCCTCGAACTTAAACCCGCTAGACCATAGACATTTTTATACGGTTCCGGCTGGGTTTAGTCACCATTTCTTTTTGTAAAAGTCTTTCTCGTGTTTTACTCTGCGCGCCAAACCAGGTTTGGTTCCTTTGTTCGCCGTCCTTTCGCAGGCTTCTGCACGGAAGCCTTCATAAGGTGCCTGTATGTCTGGGGGGGACAGGATGTGAGGGAGGGGTTTAGGACTCCCTGCACGGGGTCTCCTTGGAGACCCATGTCGCACTCTGATCTGATTGGCTGTGGTGACTGTCCCGGCGGAACAGCCAACCTGCTGTGTGATTGACAGCCAGGCTGTGTATGGGGGAAAACTGCATAAAAAGCATGCCTCTGGGGCTGGAAAGACAGTCGCCACGGGAACGAGAGAACTTAAGAGGAGCTGACAGAAGAGGACCCCTACAACGACTGAACCTCCCGGTGAAGCCCTGCTGCAGGTCCGAATCTTCATACGCCAACGACAGGGAAGATCTGCAAGGAATCTTCTCCCCTTGAGCTGGTGGGAACAACCAGTTCACCAAACTGCTCGCCAGGCCTCCCTTCTCTGGCCGGATTTGCTGTACAGAGCTCCAGTGAACCGGATAGCCAGGAGGAATAGACCATGCTTGCGTTTTAAGGAGCACACCTTTTATTTTGTTGCTTTGCTCTGCTCCTGGTTTCTTCTCTGGGCAGTGCAGGACTCCAGTCTTCCTACTTCATGTCAGTCCGACAGTCGCTTCAGGAACCGTGAGCCTGCAGGACCTGCCAGGAACATCCGCCTCAGCTACAGCCGCCTTCTCCATTTAAGGTACTGTTCAAATCCAGTTGTTTCGTCCAGCCACGGTGAAGGTGTGTGAAACCTTTTACCAATCTGAGGGCTTGTCCTTCTCCATTCTTTAAACTAACGTTTCTACCGACCAACTTCATCTCAAACTCTTGGCAAAGACTTAACCGTGAACTCCCTTGAACTGTGTGATCTTGAGCAAAGACTTTGTTCATTGACTTTGGGCCAGGCCCCTTTAATTTGATTTCTTCACTGTAGTTCCTTTTTCTAGATTGCCCTGCTTACTTACATGTTGGTGCTGCTCAATTCTTGTCTAACTTTCTTTCCCTCCCTTTTAAATTGCTGGAGTGCCATTTTGCTCACACTTCATTTTGAGCCTAACTTGTCCAGAATCTATTGGGTGTGGTGTATTAAGAGTGTGATTTTTCAGCTGCATTACTTTAGTGAAATGTTTTACAACTGATGTGTAAATAAATGTATATTCTTTTACGCAGAAACCTTGAGTCAGTGTTTGTTTGAATCATAGTAATTGCTGTCCTTTGTGTAACTATTGATACTGCTCACTTACTCTTGAGATAAGTCTGGCTGCTCAGCCATAGCTACCACTTCACTGTGTAGTACAGGCTTATACCAAAGGTGAATTTGTGCTGTGACTTGTATTCTTAATTGTGTGTGGTGTTCCCAAAGGGTACTGCATATACTTCTGCCTAACAGGCAAGAGCCAAATAGCAAATATCAGCAAAACCCCAAAGTAGCAAGGCAGCCAATCAAGTTAAACAATAAACAGTACACAGCCAGCAATTTGGCACAACACAGCAAATCCACCCTCAGTAGTTGACTGTTGGAGAGTGGTAGTAGGATGTAACATGGT
Source organism: Ambystoma mexicanum (assembly GCF_040938575.1). Classification (NCBI taxonomy): domain Eukaryota; kingdom Metazoa; phylum Chordata; class Amphibia; order Caudata; family Ambystomatidae; genus Ambystoma; species Ambystoma mexicanum. The sequence continues at coordinate 594,353,594 of NC_090933.1, forward strand.
GTCGTTGATACATTTCTGATTTTATATTTATTCCTACTAGGCAAATTCTCATTTTATGGCAAGCAAAGAAGTTATATCAATGACAAGTTTAAAGAATTTGTAGCACACAAGGCCTCATACTCTAGAAGCTTGAAGAAGCTACTGGACAGTGAGACACGATACCAGTCCCCAGACTTGAGCTTACCACCAGAGCAGTATAGAGTAGCGTCCCACTACTGCATCGAGTGTATGAGAGACGATATGCAGCCAGACAAACGTATCATATGTGCCCTTGCACTGAAAGGCTGTCTACACACACCATTGGGCATCAAAGAGCTATAAGTGAAATTGGACGAGGGCTGAGTGACGTCATGAAGGAAAGACATGAAGACGCACTGAAACGATATGCAAATACTTAAACAATGAAGATGTAAATGGAGTAAGGAGAGAAATGTGTAATCGAATACAAAGAAATCATGTGCACTAAAGAAAGTAGAGATGAAGAGAATGTACATATACAGAAACACAAGGTAGATGAGACCTATAGAGGCTTGCTGCAGAAGAAAGTATAACATGACTAGAGCAGCCATGAAAAAAGATGGACGCCGGACTACTGTTGAAACCAATTAAGCTACCTTGGAGACAGGCCAGGGCCGCAGAGCCAGAAGATGCTGGAAAACAGCTTTGTGTGAGGAATAAATACAAGTCTAGTGGCCTGGGATCAAGGATGCCACATCAGGGAATAATTGCCAGGCACAAAAAGAGTCAAGAGGATAAGCCATGTACGTAAGACATATTTCAAATGGATTGTGTCCTCCCACGTATGCCTCATCTATGATAGTCCTATCTCGCCAGCTTCGGAAACATTTATTTCGGCAGAGGGTGCTGTGCACGAGGTCGTAGCATCGATTACCCTTGAGGGCTGCTGTGGCGCATCGACGTCACCAGTAGTACAAATAGCTTGTGCTGCGCCCGTTGGCTTCAGTTCTGTTTTTCCAAGCTTCGCTTCAAAACAACGGCGCACTTCATTTTTTCCTAGAGAAAAAAGGTCCTCCTCTTCTACTCATTCGACCCCTCAGTCAGGTTTCAAAAAGTGTCATGACTTGGGACAAAAATGTCCATCACAGATCCTCACTGGATTTGCCTTTGGTGTTTGGGTAAAGACCATTGTGTCGACGACTACGGCTCCTGTCAGTCTATAAGTGAAAAAGCTCTTCACAAACGAAAAAGTAAATTGGCGTGGGGCGGTAAGCTTCGAAGGGCTCTTTGAAAAAATACAAAAAAAACGGGGAGTCCAGAGACTCCACTCAGCATACACATCCGAAGAGGTCTCGATCGACGAGTCGGTCCAGACATTCTTCGACTTTTTCTAAGAACTTGAAGAAGAGACGTCGCAGGTCTCCCTCTTCATCATCAGACACCTCCACTGAGGTGATGCGATGCCCAACTTGGTCGGATTCCCCCAGCAAGTGCAATGCTCTCAGGGTGGAAATTATGCAAATCTTTGAGAATGCAGCCTTGACCACCTTCAAAAGAGCCTTGCAAGAGTCCGACCCCGGATGCTCCTTTGGACGACGCAGGCAAGTCAAAAACGACTTCGGCAAGTAGTAAGTCGGCGTCTCGACATTCTCGACCCGACACCAAAAGGTAGAAGGCTTTGACCCAGGAATCGAGTAGATCCCTGGTTCCATTGAAGAAACATAAAGCACTGAGTCTATCGACTCCTTCATAGACGCTATTGGCGCCAATCGCTTTGACACCGAAGTCAAAGGCATCTCCATCGAAGAAACCGTCAACGTCTTTGACTGTTCCTTCGGATCCCTCGCAGCGAATTCCAGTACTTGACTTTTCAACTCAATGTCCTATATTTTAGAAGAGGAAAGTGCCTCTGAGGGGGCTATTTCTCCATTAGGAGTCACATTTGTCTCTAGAGAAGTTCCTGAGGAACTAGTTGACCCTGAGTCAAGGTTGAAAGAACTATGTGACTCCTTCCACTCTGCCATTGGTGTAGATACATCACCAGAGTTGGAGTTTACAAAACCTGACCCTTCAGAACATTCTGATTCAGAATACAGGAACCTTATGAACAAGGTGACTGAATTAATGGGTTGGTGCAGGGCCTCACCAACCTTTGAGCAGGATGATATGACAGACATCCTGAATCAGGGTCTGCAAAAAGACCCAGTTCTACCCTTCCATAGGGCCCTACAAAGAAAGGTAGAAGCTAACTGGGAGACTCCTGAGGCTGGTTCAGCTATTAATAGGAGCTTTACTTGAAAGTATACAACATATTCCAGTGACCCTGATTATCTCGGGAAACGCCCTACACCTGAGAGTCTAGTGATCCAGGCTGCGACCTCTTCAAGACAGTCAGCCTATCCCTCTATTCCTGCAGATAGAGAGGATAAGAAAGTGGATGCTTGGGCCCGCAATGTGTTTACCTCGGGCAGTAAGTCCACGAATGTTACCCGTACTCTAGCCAAGTTTATCCATACCCTGTGGGACTGTATTAAAGGGGCGGCTGAACATATTCCAGAAGGCGAAGAAAGGGAAGGCTTTCTGAATATAATTAAGGATGGCAAGGAGGAGATGGGGGGAGTGTCTCCATGCAGGGCTGGATACTGCGGACAGCATCAGCAGATCCATGGCTGCAAGCACAGTACTGCGCAGATTTGCGTGGTTGAGAAAGTCGGGGTTTGCACTGGACGTGCAGGCCAAGCTTCTCATCCTGCCTTTCAATGGCTCGAGGTTGTTCGGCAGCAAGGCAGATGAAAGCTTGGAGAAGCTGCAGACATCCAGGGTGACGGCTAGGTCCCTTAGCACCTCCATTCAGCAACCTCAACAACCTTATTCGGGCACATCCTCCTGGAGAGGTCGTTCTTTTTGTTACTACTCCTTCTTTGGTAGAGGAAAAGTGCAGGCTGTACAGAACGGACAAAGGAAATTCCCTCGTGGTGGATGAGGAAAGAGTGCTAAATCAGTCTCAACAGCGGCATCTTTACCCTCAGCTGCTACTGCAGCCGCCTCTAAACCACTCAGAGGCCTTAGCCCAAAAGACCCCGATGAGAGGCAGAATCTCTCGGCATCTGAACAAATGGCGAGGCATTACTTCAGATGCTTGGGCACTGGAAATAGTATCCCAAGGTTACTGCCTTCCTTTTCTAAAGAGGCCTCAGGATCATCTACTGGGACCCAGATCTGTCACAATTCCGGATCCGCTCCTTGTGCAGGAGATTTTAACCCTGCTAGAGAAAGGTGCAATAGAACATGTACCTGTAGCGGAGAGGGACAGAGTTGGTATTCTCCTTATGTTCTCATCCCCAAGAAGGACAGAGGACTGAGACCCATCTTGGAGTTAAGAAACTTGAACAAGTTCCTCAGGAAGAACAAGTTCTAGATGATCACACTTTCTCAGATCCTTCAGGCTCTCCATCTCCAAGACTTGTTGGTATCATTGGACCTTCAGGATGCTTACTTTCATGTGCCAATACATCTCAAGCACAGAAAGTACTTGCGGTTTGCGGTTGGCGACTCATCAGTTTCGAGTTCTGCCATTCGGGCTAACCTCCGCCCCAAGGGTTTTCACCAAACTAATGGCGGTGGTGGCAGCGAGTCTTAGAAAAGGGGGATTCACATCTACCCCTACCTGGATGATGGGTTAATCAGGGCTGGTTCACCCGAACGGACCCAGGAACATCTGAGGATCACCTGCCACTTCCTACACAGACTGGGCTTCTCCCTCAATTACAAGAAGTCCCATTTGATACCTTTCCAAAAACTCCAGTTCATCGGACCGATCTTGAATACTTCCTCAGGCAAAGCCTCGCCTCTCGAGGTGAGAGCGCAACACATTCTGCGGATGGTAACAAAATTCCAAAATGCCAAGCGTCTACCGGCCTACGACTTTCAGAGGTTGCTCGGCCTCATGGCATCCTGCATTCTTCTGGTGCCAGAGGCCAAATTGAGAATGAGATCCCTTCAATGGGCCCTCAAGACTCGGTGGTCCCAATTTTTGGTGAATATTCTGAAGGGAGAATATTTTTGGCAGCAATGGCCAGAGATAACTGTAGTGACGGATGCTTCACTCATGGGTTGGGGAACCCATGCCAACGATCTGACAATCAGCGGTCGTTGGTGTCCATCTGAGTCCAAACTACACATCCACCGTTCGGCGATCAGACTAGCGCTGAAAGCCTTCCTGCCCTCTGTACGGGGAAAGAATGTCCTGATAAGGATGGACAACACAGTGGCCATGTACTACCTCAACAAGAGAGGAGGCGCAGGGTCACTACCACTGTGCAAAGAGGAAATGCAGCTCTGGTTCTGGGCAATACAAGAAGGAATCTCTCTGTCGGCGGGTTCACCTGGCTGGAGAGCAGAACACAGCGGCAGGCTCTCTGAGCAGGCAGAGCACAGTCGCCCATGATTGGAAACTAGCTCAGGAAGTCCTTCAAGAGATCTTCAACCTTTGGGGAACCCCTCAAGTGGATCAGTTCACAACCGAGGTGAATCGGAAGTGCGAACAGTATTGCTCAAGGGAATTTCCTCAGCTAGGAGCTCTAGGGGACGCATTCGTAGTGGACTGAGAATTTCCACTTCTGTACGCATTTCCTCCACTCCTCACGTAATCAGGAGGTTGAGAAATTGCCCCGGATTGGGCCAGGAGGACGTGGTACCCGGACCTTCTGGATATGTCCATCTGCCCTCCAATAGGTCTTCCACAAAGAGAGGATCATTTCTCGCAAGAGGAAGGTCTGGTTCTCCATCCAGAGGTCAAAATACTCAGCCTTCACGCATGGTTTCTGAGAGGCTGAAATATAAGGATTGGGACCTCCCGGACGACGGTATGGAGATTTTGCTTTCGGCCAGAAGGCCAGCAACAAACGTTTTGTACATTTTTTGGTGGAATAAGTTCACTAACTGGTGCAAGGACAAGAATGTGGATCCTTTTCAATGTGGAACTCCTATAGTGCTGTCCTTCCTATTGCATCTAGCCAATCTGGGGCTCAATAAAAGGATACTTGGCTGTGCTTTCCATCTTAAAGCGCTCCTCTGAGGAGGTGTCTTACTTCAAAATTCCATTAGTTATCCAATTTCTGAAGGGACCCCCTAACGTGTACCCTCCAGTACCATTTCAAGTCCCAGCCTGGGATTTAAATCTTGTGTTCAAGTTTCTAACAGGCATACCCTTTGAGCCTTTACATTCCTGACCATTAAGGCTCTTGACATTGAAAACTGACCTTCTTGTGGCACTAGCATCAGCCTGCAGGATAAGTGAGTTGTAGGCTCTTTCATGCAAACCTCCTTATACTATTTTTCATAAGGATAAGGCAGTGCTTAAGGCTAAACCATCTTTCTTGCGGAAAGTAGCTTCTGACTTTCACCTGTCGCAAAAAATAATACTTCCAACTTTCTAGCCTCATTTGGTTAAAGAAGAGGAGAGGTTGCATAGATTGGACCCAAAAAGGACTCTGAGGTTTTACAGAAAGAGAATGGGGAAATTACGCCAGGATGACCAGCTCTTTGTAGATTATACTGGTCCTAAATTGGGATTAGCGGTGACAAAGCAAACTATATCCCGCTGGATTGCTCTAGTTATTGTGGAGTGTTACAAACTAGCAGGGAAGGAACTCCCAGAAGGGCTTGGAGCTCATTCCACGAGGGGCATGGCTACTTCCGCAGCTCTTCAGAGAGGGGTCCCCATAATTGACATCTGCTCAGCTGCAACTTGGAGGTCAATTCATACTTTTGTTAAGCATATATAATGGCCACCAATTAGACCCAGGCCATTCTATAGTCTTGAAGAAGTATGATGTGCCACTCCAAAACTCCAATCAATGAGTGACTTTGTGAACAATACTCCACCATTTTTCATTGCTATGATCTGTTGATGCATTCCACTTGTTTTGTACTCCTCCTATACCCTTGCACTGTTGTATTGAGCAGAGTCCCTTTAGAATTATAGTTTCCTCCGAACAATCCCCTTAAGCCTTTGACCAGCTCTTGTGATTCATAAAAATAGAACCAGGCTGTTACGCGTCTTCATTGATCCCTGCCAGACTATGACAAAGGGCAGTGGAAAAAAAAAACAACCATAGTTTCCAGGGGTTTCACTACAAAGTACAATTATGTTCTTAACTCGGGTCGTTCAAGAGAACTGGAGAAAACTATAGTGCTGTTGTGTTTTCCTGTCTAGCATGGAAACTGGTCCTGCTTTCGTTATCTATGTAATCTCTGCCTTGTTCCAAGGTTTTAATGGCCAGTACGCTTCTTGAGATTCTCGGGTATAGCACACAGCATGATGCACCTGGACACTCTAAACACAGTCTCAGGGTTATTGCACCCAGCACACATCCCGTAGTTCCCTGGGAATATAGTGCCTAGTTTGCTTCCTGCCACTCTAAACACAATTTCAGGGTTATAGCGCGCCACTGACTTTGTGTAGCTACCACCAACTTAGTGCCAAGCTCATCTGATATTCTGGAGGATAGGTTCAAGCTCGACAGTCTCTGGTATATAGTGCATTATCCACTATTCTTAGGATCTTGCACCCTTCTCACTCTGCCACAGTGTCGTGGATATAGTACCCCGACCGCTATGCTCCTGGGGATAGAATGCTGTGCTTGCATAGTGAGAGCTAGATATCTTCCCCCTCTGAGAAAGTTTGGTCTTCCTGGACTCTCAGGACTCCCTATGCCTGAGTTTCTCTGGGCTTGTTGGTCTCCCATGTCTCTTCGTTGTCTCTGGAGTTCTCTGATTTGATCTAATCTGATCCAGTTTCTCAGCATAACTAGGATTGTCGGCTCTGTGTCCTGGGTCCCTTTGCTCATCCTACTCTTACCTCTCCCCTTTCTTAGGCCTTTCTGCTCTCTGTTCCCTCAGGTGTCAAGGATTTGCTTAGCATCACTCAACGTAACCAAGGAAACCACACAGATGCAAACCTACCTTTGTTGCAGCAGAGGGCCGCAATGTATACACAGGACATTCACGCCACAGTGGGGAACATTTCGTAGAGGTTGTGGCCAAGTAGTGGGGAAATGGGGTACTCGTACACGTGGATGGCCATCCAGCCATCATGCTTTTTTTTCTTTCTATTAATCTATGATGCATTCAAAGAACAATATTAATTAGCTCAGTTTTGCATGTTGAGTTAAGGGTCTGCCTTTCAATTCATCCTTTAAATAATTCCCCTTCTGTTCAGGCGATTCTGTCTCAATTGACAGACTGGTAAAATAAGTGATGTCACCAAATCTGTTTAAATGATAGCATTTCCTTATCCAGGGCCAATGCCACCATCAAAAACAAGCCCAAATTCATCCATCAACTAGTCTGTTATCTAAATCGCTGTTTTGACATTGCTAGAGTGCCATGTTGCAACCTCCCTGTTAAAAAAAAAAAAAAATTGATGTGCAATCGGGTTTGTGTTGAAGTGATGTCTTCCAACACAAAAGGTGTAATCACAGTAAGTCATGAATGACTGGTACTTCCGGGGATCCCCTGGAATATTTTAGGGGTGTGCAATGGATCATTTTCTTGCTGAGCAATAACGGTGGTAACAGATCCAGTATCAGTAGCTTCGAATGATAATTGGTTTGCTCCCACATATGGAATCCCAGACTGTAGTGATGTTACCTGGCAGTAAGGATCCGATCCTTGGTGTGTTGGGCAAAAGTAAAATTTCTGGTGTTAATCGGAGTCCCCTGCATGTCCAGAAGCATTTTCCTTATTTCATCCAAGGCAGTGGCATTATGCTCAGGTTGTTAGTAGAGCATGTACTTAGTCATACACTCAAAGTAAGCATGGACGCTACACAGACACAACCCTCTCACCTTAGTTGGTTTAGAGTGACTGAAATGTATACACCTAACTACCTGGCAGCATCCAGTTAAGGTATGAGTAGAGGGTTAGGGTAGGAACAATGAATTGGTAGGGGGATTTCTTGGCTAACACAGGTTTTGGGCTCGCGCACAGTGCCTTATTACTTAAGTACTCTCTCTAATTTGCATGCAAAATTCTGTTTTTTTTTTTATTCTGCACAAGCCAAGGGTTTACCATATACCCTCTTAATACATGTTTTGCCTCACGCCCCAAACGTGCAATTCACAAACCACATGTTAGGTTACATATTAGCACGTAGCTGATAATAATTCAGATCAGTTAGTTTTTTGTCTGTCTTAGTATGCCTTTTTATCCTATGTGTAACGCCCTGAATATTCCTTTGCCTTCAAAAAAGTCAGACGGCTTATAAATGTATTCTTGGCAAAATCACAAGCCCCATTCTCGGACATCTCTGGTCTCCTGATTCCCAAATGAAGCCCAAGAGACAGTTATGTATTAAAGAGAAGTTTGAACATTGTTGCATCTGCATTTCCTGTGAGAAATCAGAGGGTATTGTCACTTAGTCCATGGGAGAGGCCCCTTTCCACGAAGCCATGGCGGGAAGGCCACTACCCGATAGTCCCACTGGAGATGGTACTCATCTGGTGGATCTCGTGGGAAGGGAAACCCTTCATGGGATTGGTGCCAATGATCCTTGGAGAATACAGTATTCATTCACCCCTTTGGTGTCCCCCCACTCAAGTCACTCTGATCCCCCACACCACTATTTGTTATGGTTTAGCAGAGGGCATTGTGAGGGTCTAGGAGTAAGAGACGGACACAAGGGCAGTGTGTTGATTGGCAAAGACTTTTTATTCACAAACGAAATGGGTAGGGTTGGAAGAATGCAGCCCACACAGCATGCAGCCCACTCTCCCTCGAACTTGTGCTCAGGTACTTTGTTCTCCCACCATGAACATTCATGACTCTTCTTGGACCTTTTTTTGCCTTAACTAACTCACACATTTGTCTCAGCCTGGGTGTGTCTTGTTTTCATTCTGCCTCATTATTTACCAAATCTTCTCTCCTTAATCCATTTCTGTTTGTTTTCACCCCATCTTTGCATTGTTTTGCTATGCCTGTGGGAATTTGAATCCTGGTGTGCTTTTGAACATTTCTGCACCCCATTTTGCATTGTTTTGCTGTGCTTGTTGAAATTCGAATCCTTGGGCCTCATTAAGAGTCTGCCGGTCTGGAAACAAGGGTGCCGGTAGCAACTTGCTGGCACCCTTTTCTGGACCGGCAGACTACAACTCTGCCTGCCAGAGCAGATGCACCTGGCAGGAATGAGCTGCCAGGTGCATCACCCCCAGTAGGCATAGTTGTCACGCAAGCACCGGCAACGTTACTAACAGTGCTGTTGTTTCCAAGTCCCCATTCCCGTTGAGTCCCTGATATTCTGGGACTTGTAATGTTTTACAAAGGTTTACGTTCGAGATCTGGCAACTGGAACTTTTCGAGTGCCAGCTCGGAGGACAGTGGGCCTAGTACCTCGAGGATGATGACAGCTGTGCTGAATCAATCTGAGAGGAACGTAAAGTTCAAAGACATGAACACCATGAAAGACATCGGCCAAGGTAAAGCAAAATGAAGAGCCAGATGGCAACACCAGTGGCAAGGCCATTTGCCCCAGATAACCAGCAGAGGACATGGGTGGAACCAACTGCAGAACTAATGACTACAAATATAACCAACTTTCCTCATGCAGAGATGCACCCGAGTCTGACCAGCAAATCTTCCCTTATCCTGAACCTGTCCAACGTCTGGCCTCGTCGATGGGTATAATAAACCAATAAAGCAAATGCTCAGACGAGCAACAATACCTATTGGTCTTTGTTGGGACAGAGCGTTGCTCTGGGTTCTAATGGTTCTCCGGGACACCCCTCAGTCCTCCACTGGGTTCTCCCCCTTCGAGATTCTGTTTGAAAGACACCCCAGGACCATCCTAGATGTGCTAAGAGTCATGGCAAACACAAGAAGAAACCAACCTAATGGATCACGTATGTGACCTTTGAGACCACTTGGGACATTTAAGAGAGTTTGCCCTGGACAAATGAGGGCGAGCACAGTTATAGCAGGAAGAACAATATAACAAGACCATTCGCATGCATTCCTTTAAAGTGGGCGATAAGGTGTTGGTATTATCCCTTACTAGTAAAAACAAATGATTGGCTCGATGAAGAGGCCCTTATACAGTTGTCAGGGTACTGGGACCAGTGAACTATGAACTTGAACAACCATATCGGAGGGCTAAATTACAAAATTATTGTGTCAATCTATTTAAGTTCTGGAAGGACCCTACAGTCCCTGTTTTGGTTGCATCCAACGCAGACCTATCCCTACCGAAACAGATGGTTCTAAGAAGTCCTAATCATATCGCAGATGTACAGTCGAGCAATCAGTTGACCAAAGTCTAATGGAAAGAACCATTGAGAACTTTATCCCCTGTGGCTTCTACTTTTTCCGGGCATATCTGGCCAAATGGATCAAGCAGAACATTCCAGCAAAACGGAAGCTGGCAAGACTAGCGCATACCCGAAGCCAAGAGAGCCAACATTTCTAAAGAAATCAATGAAATGTTGGAAATGGGTATTCTAGTACCATCTAAGAGAGCCTGGTGCTCCCCTGTCATGTTAGTCCCTAAACTCGATGGCACGACAAGGTTCTGCATGGATTTCCGCCAATTTAACGCTGTATCCCACTATGAGGCTTACCCCTTTCCACGGGTAGACGAACTGTTGGAAAGCCTTGGGTCAGATATGTATCTCAGTACGATACATCTAAGGAAGGAATACTGGCAGATCCCTCCTAGACCCGAAGACCAAGAAAAGACAGCTTTTTCTACTCCTTGGGGTCTATTTCAATTTGCAGTCCTTCTCTTTGGACTACATGAGGCTCCTGCCACTTTTCAGACACTGATGGACAATATCCTGCAGCCACACAAACCATATGCTGCTGCCTATCTAGACAACATTGTGGTATACAGCTCCTCTTGGGAGCAACACCTTGAACATTGTCACTGCCCTCAAAGATGCAGCTTGACACACACCCGAAAAAGACCAGTCTAGCTGCAGAGACTACAGAATATCGGGGATACATTGTCAGGTGTGGGGTGATAACCCCCTAAACAGATTAAATCCCGGAAATCCAGAAGCTATGCATCCCCACCACAAAAAGGGGGATCTGGGCCTTCCTAGGCTTCATAGGCTATTAGCGCCACTTCATCCCACGCTTCACCATCATCGGAGCACCTTTGACTGATGCACTTTGTTCAAGTCATCCAGGGAGCTTACAGAATGAGGCTGTCCAAGCCTTTAATACGCTAGTATCAACCGTTACCTGCCGTCCTGTATTTCATTGACCTGACTACTCCAAACCAGTTTTTTGGCAGGCAGATGCTTCTGGTTGTGGTCTGGGTGCTGTGCTGTCTCGGGACAACGAGATGGCCTTCATTAGTCGAAAGATGTTGCCCCATGAGTTACCATACTGTATGATTGAGAGGGAGTCCTTGGCGATCAAGTGGGCCATTGAAGCCCTACGCTACCTGTTGGGACATCACTTTACCCTGTATACTGATTATGCCGCTTCGCGGTGGCTCGCCCTCCAAAAAGACTCCAACCATAGGGTCTTGCGTTGGTTCCTTACTCTCCAACCTTTTGACTTCTCCACGATACACAGACCTGGAATATTCCAGCTGGTTGCTGACTATCTGCCTCAGTTGGCAGACCCACCCAAATCGCGCGGTCCCTCGGTGGGGGTTTGTGAGGTTGCAACAGCTATCCCACAGGCCGGATCGCCCAGTGAGTGTCCAAGGGTTCATGTTACCACACAGATCCCCTGATCCACAAGAAGGGAACCTGACCTGACATACTAGACCCCGTTCAACCAGACAAACCATTCATAGCTAATTTGGAGTTAATCCTTACTGACTAGGAGGAGGGGACGGTCCGTTTCCCACAGGCATCCCCATGGTGACCATGTAGCTGTCCCTGCCACTTACGGGATCCGGTGTCGCTCTGAATTGGAGCTGGCCGTGCATAGTGGTAAGGCTCATGGGAGAGCACGCCCCTAAGTGGGGGAGGTCAAGATCAGCTGGGACACAGCATGTTCCGCAGCGTGCTGCAGAATCATTGATTGGCCAAGGGGAGGGGAAGGACTGAGGCATTACAGGGATACTGATATTTGTTTTTGTTCATCTTGTGCCCGATCTGAACTTGGAAGGAGCGAGAGCGTCACGAAGAGGAGAATGAAAGTTACCACTGGGCGCATTAGACAACAGCTGCTGAGGGCGAAAAGACGACATCCCTACTTGAGGCCACGAGAACAGAAACCCAGTGAACACAGATAAGTGTTCCGCATTCTGTTCTATAAACCTGAATAACCGATATTACTTAAGGGAACGAGTGTTCGACCTGCTTGTTACAACTGGTCATTGGACTGGCTGATTTTTCTCACTATTCACCCTTACCAGCTGTTACTGGGCTGTTTGTACTCCACCACCTCAATGTGTACCTGCAGAGTACCCAGGGTTTTATCCTATGATTGCCCCTCTTCCGTATATATTTCGTCCCTCTGATTCACTCGATGTCTTTCTTTTTTTCTCATTTGCAGTGTTACGTTAATAACACACAGCTTTCCTTAAACTTCCACTAATTTGTTGTTCTTGTTTTTTTACCCCTGATTGTGTGATACCAATCGAGGCATTGTGTGCAGCTATCCATCTCTGTCTCAATGCCAGTTATACACAGATTTTTCTTATCCTGTACCTGTGCCCAGTCTTTCTCCTACCCTCTGGCCGCTGTCTTTGGGCCCACCAATCTCCCCATCCTGTGAGGCCAATAACCTTGGGGTCATCTGTAAGTCCTCTCTCCCCTTTGCTACTTACATTTTGGATCTTGTAAAAAAAAAGCCCATGCTTTCACCTTGCCCTCCTTAGCAGTTTTGTACGGTTCCTCACCTTCCCCCAGAAGCGAAACATATGTAGAGCCCTGGTCCTGTGTAGGCTGGACTGCTGCAACAGCCTCTTTCTTAACCTCCCCCATTGATGTCTATACCCCCATTGGCTTATCTAGAATAGGGCTGCAAGACTTATCCTTGGCCTGAAGCCCAGGGATTATATCGCTGCAGCCCAAAATGTGTACATTGGCTCCTGCGAATTGCAAGGACTACAATAGGTCTACATTTGTTTCCCTAAATACTTCCCTGTTCGAGCCCTCCGCTGCTGTAACTCCCATACTGTGATTGTCAAATTCTTTTTTAAACAAAGAGCGGGAGGCATGTCTCTATCTTCGGCTGCTGCCTCTCCGAACAGCTTTCCTGCTCCTCTCATACCTGAGCTGGACTTCCTTAAGTTCTGCAAACCTCTGAAAACTGTGCTTTTATTGTTCTTGTTTTACTTAATCTATTCCCTGGTAATTTACACCACTGAGATTGGTGGCCTGGTCCCTCATGAACCTCACAGGTTGTAGGCCCTATATCTAGTCGACCCCAGTAGCCCCCCCACCCTTCAGCATTGCCCTTGTGTGTCTACTGCCTGGCAGGTAGCTAGTAGCCTCCCACCTTGCCATCCCTTGGCACTTTACTTCTGAGCTCCTATGAGCATTTGGCAGTCCTTACTCCTCTTTCCATTTATGCACTTATTTTACTGCACAATGCATATGTACATTTATAGCAGCACTGTGTAAGATTTTTTGGATTAGCAAGGGAAATTCATATTCAAGAAATGTGTACAACATCTTTAAGTGGCAGTTGTGTGAAAGTTTACTTTGTTGATAGGGTTATATGTGGAGTTTTCTTTAACTTACTGGTGGATATATGTTTCACTGTTTCAAGCCAGGCAATAAGGGAGTGCTACAAACATAATAGTATAAAGGTTAGAAGGGCTGTTTTGTGCGATGGTGTGCACGTGCAATCCAGGCATTTTAATAATACATGGTGTAGAGAGGGGACTGTGGAGGCCGCAGATAGTCTCTAAGCTTATTTTTCTTACTTCTATTTTTAAACAGTGGAAGGTGGTTCCTACAGTAACCTTTTTTGTGTTTATTGATTTTTGTATTTTGTTTTCTTTTTTTTGTTGCAGGAAAGGTTAGGAAGTAAGGTAGGGGAGGGAAATAAGGGAAGGGACACCAACTGCAGATATAGAGGGGCAGGTGGACCTGGGAATATGCTGGATGGGCGTTAATTTTAATGTAGGGGGCAGTGTTTCTTATGCCCCTTGATTACAGCCTTGAAAGGACTTTGAAACTGCTCCCCCCCCTGCAGAGTAGTGTGTTGCAGGATATAGATAGTACTGTTGTCCTGGAAATCTATGGACCAACAGCTTCTTTTGTGGCTTGCAAGGTACCTGGTGGGATTTTGTACCCCACAGGAGTAGCCAGTGAGGTGGTAGTATTGGTTGAGGAAGATGAGATAGAGGAAGACAAGTGTACTACTCTCTGATAAAGGAACAGCTTTTCTGAGAGCATTCTGGTGGTTGGATTTAGTGTGGCGGCACATGGAGGTGGCCCCATAAGAGTACTGCCCAGGTTGTTTACGACTGATTACTCAGTTCCTTTGGTACACCCCCAACAGTGGTGAAGAACTTCCATGCCCATGCTTCTCTCTGGGTGCTAGAGGTCGCCATTTCCTCTACTTCAACTTCCTGGTCCTCTTGATGGTTTTCTGCATGATTGCGCTTCTTCCGTTGTGTAGACCCTCCAGCTGGTGGTTGTGGTGGCTCACAGGGACAAGGGATGGCAATAGCTTATGCCGTTTTTTGAAAATAAACAGCAGTTTTGCTAATATTCAGACAAGCATGTGCTCTACCCCAAATTGCAATGGATAATCAGTAAAAATAGGTCTAGGAGCTGTGCAAGGGCACGTTTTCACCTTGAAATGTCCTAAATCAGCTAAAAATGCAGTTTAGAACTGTTCGTGATGCACAGACCTGTTCAGACTCGTTTGCGAACACGTCATCATGGTCACGTGACACTGTCAAGAAAGTCAGCGATGACGCCAGACATTCGCGAATGTCGAAAAATACGAAAGGAGTGGAAAAAGTTGCAAAATGTTTGTAGAAGTGTTAAAAATGTTGGTGGGAGGTGGGGAATGGCACAGTTTTAAGGTCAAACTTTCTACATCGGCCAAAAATGCTGCTCTATTGGGGGTAAGTATGATATTAGGAAGTTGTAGCAAATAACGGTGCACTGGTAAAATCCCATGAAATTCAGTGAAAAAAGAATTGTGAAAGGGACGTTATGGTTACAAGTAAAACCGAAAAAAAACCAAAATTCGCCAGTTATGGTAAGCTAAGCAATGGTAACTCACGTCACCTTTGGTGTCCTGTTAGTCTTCGCAGTGCACGTAGTGGCACGAGTTATGCTTGCTTAGCTTACAATAACTGGCAAATTTCTGAGGGTTTTTGGTTTTACTTTTAGCCGCAACTCCCCTTTTAACAAAGTTGTTCCACTGATATATATATTGCACCAACTAGATTTGAATCTATTGTGGAGGGTCAGAAGAAGGAGGTGGACACTGATGACATTTCCACAAATTATTTATTAACTAATAAATAGGAGGCCCATCTTTCCCTCTTGATATGGGGTGTTCCCTACATATATAAATAACTAAGGTGCTCGTCAGACTTCGGAAATGTCAAAATTAAAGAGTCTGCTGTAAAAATAAAACAAAAAAGCTATTCCTATTTGGCCCTACCACTACTCAAAACCAACTAAGGTCAGGAAAATGACTCCCTTCCGATGATGCAGTGGTCTGCTTGTATTTTTAGATTGTATCTTCTTGATGTCCAATTTTAGTCTCTGGTCACCTTTATGAAATAGCCTTTATAATGTCTTTGGGTTTTCCCTTGAACCTTAGGGAGTGTTCTCTGGGTAACCTTTCCTGAACATTTTGGCTTTTGATCCAGGCTGTTCGGCCCTGTATATCCATTTTCTTAGGTGGGATATATTTTCTGGCTGATTAACATTCTCTTTTTTTCGTTTTGGTTTATCCAGGTTATCTTCTTTCTTATCAACACCTTTTATCTGTCCTTTATATTCTCCTTTCTCTGGTGTGTTCCAATTGAAAAGTTTCGACTGATGGAATATTCTCCCTTCTTCCCAGGTTAATCCTATCCACTATTTTTTTACTGTCTCTTTCTCAGCTTTACTTCTAATCCTCTTTTCCTTAGTACTACAGTGGACTTGGTCAATTTCAATTACATAAGTCCCACTTGGCCTCCCGGTGCTCCTGTTCCCTTTAGTATCACAGGGGAACATCTCTGGGGCCTGTAGTCGCTCACGACCTTCTCTCTCTTGGTTTCCCTGTCGGCTTGCTCTCGCCGGCATCTGAGTTTCGATCTTCTCTCATCCAGCGTTCCGCTGAACCTTCTGGTAACTGGCCGATATTTCAGCATGGTGGTGTTGGTGTAATCATTTGGGAAGACTGCCCACCAGGGAGCTTCCCTGGACACGCCACCCCTGGGATTCGTACTCTTGTTACCTTAGTTCCGCACTTACTGTACACAGAGAGTCTCTAGCGTCTGCTCGTCTCGTTCAGAGCAGTTCTGAACTTTGTGGGCTCTGTGGTTCCTTGCAGCTCCACCTCCCGCCTGTGTTACATTGTCACGGGGCCTCTCCTGCTCGCATATGCATTTTTTCTCTTCCTCCCTCTAATTCAACGTGTCCTCTATATTCACCCTTCTTGTCACAGTTGATTGTAAGTTTGTTCATAAAGAGACAGATGTTGTTCATTGATGATCATGGCAAAAGTTAACTTTGCTTTCAGTCTCTGGAATTGTTGCTGTTTTGCCTCTCAGTCCCATGTATGCCTTCTTGCGAAATGGCTCAGGGAGTTCCTCACAGGAACAGGAGTATGTGTCCCCAAAGGGTCAGTCTCTCCCGGTGAGGTCCCATTTGCTCAGACCCCTATGCAGGGTCTTGCGGAGCAGGCTCACCTCCCTAGTCTCAAAGGGGGGGGGGGGCTCCCCATCAGAGGAGAAGGGACACATTGCTTTGATTCATCACACTATGTATTTAGGTAATCCTTGGTCTGTTTACTGCATGTGACTTTTGTCTTGTTTCTAGCCATTTTATTCCTGTCCCAAAAGGCTCAAGTAGCCGAAGGTATACTGAATCAAATCAGTCATATCCTAACTCAGTTACCCACAACACAAGATACAAATTGTTTCTCGATGGATAGTCTTAAATGTGGGTTTGAGAGATCAATGAGGGAATTTCGAACAAAAATTAATATAGAGGAAAACAGGCGCATTTCAATCTGGGGAAGAACCCCGTGTTTGATGCCAATACCTTTTCAGCACAGGCTATCGGATGGATTATGTACCAGCACATATTGATATGTGGACTTTCAGTCTCCAGCATCTGGTAAGTGTAATCTTGGCGGCTATTAGAAATTAACTAATCAGTGCTGAGAATAACCCTTTCATCAAATAGAAGTCCTCAACTAAGTCTCCAAGAAATACCACTGTCGAGTCAAAGGAACTGGCCAAAATGACTGAGCTTATAAACCCGAGTAAAAACTCGCTCAGGGTCAGTCACTTCTCCAAGCAACGGGTTGGTGGTAGATCTTTCTTCGGCTGGGGCCTCCCTCTGGAACTGCCTCCCTGAAACTTGAGGAGAATCAACTCCGGTTCCGGAAACATCTCAAAACCTTTCTCTTTGCTTCTGCTTTTTCTCCCCCTCCCCCCTGCTGACTTCCTGGCTGAAACCGAAACTGCACTCGTTACCTGGCCACCCTCTGATGTCGGGCCTGCACTGCCTTCCTGGCAACCC
This sequence comes from Ambystoma mexicanum, assembly GCF_040938575.1. NCBI lineage: Eukaryota > Metazoa > Chordata > Amphibia > Caudata > Ambystomatidae > Ambystoma > Ambystoma mexicanum. The sequence goes on from NC_090933.1 coordinate 594,371,221, forward strand.
CCACACTTGGACTGTTTTCTGTATCTCTACAGTCCCACTACCAGCACTTGACACATGTCTGCACTTACCTTTGCCACCTCAAGTCATAAATTATTTTTCAAAAATTGATTAGCAGAGTTTGCTGATTACATTTTTCTTGATTAGCAAACAAACCCATTTGATTAGCAATTTTGTACTAATGTTTTTATTGCCACCAGAAAATACTTGTACCCAAGAAATAAAATGGGCAACAATGCGCAGTTTGGTCTACCATTAAAGAAATTAGTGAGATAAGTCAGGCCTTGCAAATTCTTTCTGAAAAAGGGTGCATGTCACCACAGACCCACTTTAGTTTGGCACATTGCTGCCACTCAGAGGCCAGCCATGCACAGTGACACTTTTATCTGACATTTACTGGAAACAAAGTAAAGTTTAAATAAAAGTTTCCAACATCCCCTGTAAATGGTACTGGCCCTTCTTAAAATCTACTCTACTATGCGAGTGGGCGAAAATACTTTGCAAGCCCTCGATGAGTGTCTGTAAAAAGTTTAGCTGCATGAATGGACACAAATAAATGGATATTATAAAAAGGCTCCTAAAAAGGTTTGGCTAGCTCTCTCTTTGGCAGGTGTAAATATATAATGCAATCGTAATCCTAGAGCAAAGTGAGTTCTGGAGGCCAACTACAGTGAACAGTTTTGCAGTAGGTCTGTAGATGTACAGACTGGATTAAACTATTGATCGCTACTTTAAGTTAATATCAAGTTAGCTTTGTGTATTAATTATGCAAAAGACTAAGCAGAGTGGATGGCATAGCAGGCAGAGAACTGGGCAAACTAGGCAGAATATTGTAGTCTGCCGCCATCTCACTTTCAGGGTAGCGGGTGTGAACCAACATGGCAAGATAGAATGTCAAGGAGTATGATAACAGCTCATGGTTTGAGCACCAGTTGCAAGCTGTATGTAACCAGCAGGTGACAGGACTAGGTTTGCCATGAAAGCATTTGGCCGTGTGGTCGTGTACATTTTCAGAAGGGTCCACTCGTCAATATGATACATCTTCCCCAACAAAATGAAATCTAGTTGGCACTGAGATTTAGATACACTTCACTGTAAAGCATAGAGACAATGCAGTGTTTTACAGTCGCAATACTGTAATTATGCATTATGTAACCTATTACATTTTTAGAAAAAAGGAATTGGAAGCCTTTAAAAAAAATACTAACACGTGGTCTTTGGCAAACAGGATACAGTTAGCTTAATAGTATTATCCCAATTATTTCTGGTTTGCAATGATTTGAAAAATAAAATATGCGTAGCACTCCCACACAGGCCTTTTTGGCGCATGAGTGAAGGGGATGATTACTGCTGCATTCATTCTCCATTAGCCCCTTTTAACTTCGAGTGAACAGAGAAAAGAGGGTGGAGAGAGCTCTGAAGGCAAGAGAGGAATGCAGGGTGAGCTGTGCTTTCATTGAACATGGCAACTTAAATAGCTAACTTTGCTATACAAGTGCCAATTTAATTAGCAAACCTACAGAATTGCATAGCAAATTGCTCCGCAACACTGCTTATTTTATGTCTTGCACCTGCTGGCCGTACTTCTACTTATTGTTATTTATTCTTTATCCCATGTACTGCACTGTCCTCTCCCCTTTCCCCTGCAGTCTCCCCCTTCCCCCTTCCCATGCACTTGCGCAATCTGAATGACACAAGGCCTAGTAGGATAATTCTGTCTTCCCACTGTTCCCCCTCCCTTGCCTTGTCGCGCTTTGAAACACTTGTATATAGGCGCGTTATAAATGCCATATCATCATATCATAAAAGGTAGTTGTACCCCTGTGATTCCTTTGATTTGTGCCTGCACCTTTTCCAAGAATATTTGGGACTTTACTACATCCACGTTCTCCATAGATGCAGCAAATCACCTCTTATCCCGCATTCCCTCTATCTCCCTCACTCTGGCCATCTTCTATCGGCCGCCGGGCCTGTCCACCCACTTCCTCTCAGAATGGGCTGACCTGGCATCTTCTCTCCTTTCCTCCTCCTCCCACCTCCTCCTTCTGGGTGATCTCAATATTGATCTTGACTCTCCTGACTCTTCAGGAGCTTTCCGCAATCTATGCAGCTCGCTCGCTCGCTCTCTCTCTCTCTCTCTCCATTCTACCCTCTGGTCCAACGCACATTGCTGGCCACACCTTGACATCCCTCTCTATCCCTCTCACTACCCCACTCTCATGGACTGATCACTCCATGATCACTCCTTCTCTACTCTCACTTGAAGCTTTCTTCTCCTTTTGCACTGCCACACCCTGCACTGCCTCAAGGTCATCTGACCCATGAAATAAGTGTCAGTGGCTGCCTTTGCCTACACCTGCTCTCCTCCTCCTCCTACTGTTGCGGCTGACTCCCACCCTGATACAGCCCTCTCTAATTTTCACCTTTCCATCTCCAATATTCTCAACATCCTTGCCCCTGCCATGAGGGTCTGATTGAAGCCTGCCAAAAAGTGTAAATTCTGGTATGACTGACCTGGCTGACCTTAAACGCAAGTGCAGGGCAGCGGAATGGAAATGGGGATGTTCAGGTGCACCCTCTGACGAGCTGGCCTGCTGCCTTCTGCAAAGGCAATATAGACTCTGGATCCAGTCCAAGAAAAGAGTACATATTCAAGCTGCAGCTCTGCGGCATCTAACACGGTCAAACTTTACAAAGTATGTAAGGAACTGGCCAACCCTACTGCAGCCTTATCCTCTACTGCACCAACCCAGGCCTTTTGCTGGGCTTTGGCTTCACAATTCACCTCCAAAACACAGGACATCCTGTCCTCTCTCTCTCCTATGCTCCCACTCTTGCACCATCACCTCTTGGGCTACCATTGGCCGCCCCTGCCCTGCCCCCTCTTCTCTCCTCCCTCTCCCCTGTCTCACCTGAGGAGGTCTCTAGACAAGTCAGGTCGATGAAAGCCTCTTCCAAACAGGTGGACCCTTGCCCCTCTAAAACCATCAAGGACAACATCGACTCTCTAGCTCCAACCTTGGCAGACCTCTGCAACCTTTCCTTCACCGCTGGAGTCTTCCCCACTTGTCTCAAGCATTCTCTTGTGCACCCTTTGCTAAAAACCTCTGCCGACCCTACTATTCCAGCAAACTATCACCCGATTGCCATCACTCCTTTCCTGGACAAACTCCTGGAGAAGTTGGCAATCTCTCAGCTTACCCTTCACACTGAATCTGTTGGTTGTCTCCATGACCATTAGTCTGGCTTTAGAGCATCCAGAGGCATGGAAACTGCTCTTCTGAAAATCCGTGAAGACTTGCTCTCAAACCTTGACTTGAACTCTCCCTTTGGCCTCATTCTTCTTGACCTCTCCTCTCCTTTCAATATGGTAAACCACAACATCCTGATCTCCTGTCTCCATGCATGATACCCTGGGTATTACTGATCAGGCCCTGGCATGGCTAGCATCCTTTCTCTCTGACCGTCTTTCCCAGTTGGAACTTGGGCCCTTTCTCTCCACTATTACTCGGTCTACTTGTGGTGTCCCCCAGGTATCTAATCTATCCCCCTGGTTTTTCAATGCCTACATGGCCCCCTTCGCCCACAGGGTCTCTGCCTTCACCTCCAACCTTCAGTGTTCTGCGGATGGCACACGGCTGTCTTTCAGGCTACCCTCAGCCTCTTCCTCCTCCTCGCTCATCCCTGACTGTCAGTCTGCAATTCAGTCCTGGGGTGCTGCTAATGATATCTGCCTTAATGCCAGTAAGGCAGAGATCCCTCATTGGGACCCCTGCTCCCGCTTTCCCACTTTCGCTCTGGCCAGCCACCCTTGGTCCTGCGCCCTTGCACACCAGTGAGACAAAAAATATGGGTGTCATCTTTGACTCTAATCTATCCTTCTCTTCTCACATCTCGGACATGTCCAAAATGTCCCACTACCAGCTTCACCTCCTCAGAGGTACTCTACCTTTTCTCACCTTCCCCCAGAGACTCACTGGCCCCAGAGCCCTGGTGCTCTCCAAACTGGACTACTGTAACAGTCTTTTTCAATCTTCCCACTGCTACTCTCTGACCCCTTCAACTTATCTACAACAGAACCGCAAGACTTATCCTTGGGGGCCGCATCTCTCCTCCAGCGCTGAAATCCCTTCACTGACTCCCTGTGGCTGCAAGGATCAAGTTGAAGTCCCTCTGTATAGTCCACCAAGCTTTCTGGGGCTGGGGCCTGTACCATTGACAACGCTCTTCCTAAATACTCTCCTTCCGGAGCCCTCTGTTCGGCCTCCTCCAACTCTCTGCGGGTGAGACGTTTTCCCAAACAGAGATTTGGCAGTAGATCCCTATCCTCTGCAGGTGCCTCCCTCTGGAACAGCCTCTCTGTCTTGAGCCGGACGACCTTAAGTTCTGGAAAATTCTCAAGGCCTTCCTCTTCTATTATTCTTTCTCTCTCTCTCTTCCCTGCTAACCTCCTTTTTCTTCTCTCCTACTTCCCTCCCTTTTCTCATCCTCAACCTGCTCAGTTCGCTGACTGGTCGCCTGGTGCACCTCAGAGCCACACAGGTCGCCCCTGCCAGTCCTGCACTTGCCTACGGGCCCTTGCATTCTGCTTTGCTCTACAGCACTCTGAACACGTTCCATGAGAGTGGCAACCACTCTTCAGATAACCCAGGCCCCTGCCAGACTGGGCACACTTGCCCCCCCTCCCTTACACTCCCTGTCTGCGCACTTGCATGATCTTGAATGTATTTGGCCTAGCAGGTTTGTTTCTCCTCCCTCTGTCTCCACTCCCTATCTTGGCTGTGCCTGTTATACGCATGCATAGGCGCATACACCAACCTTTTTTGTTTGTCCTTCTCCACTGCCACCCCCCTTTCTCTCTCCACTCTTTGTCTCACACTTATATCAGTAGAAATGCCTCTGGCCTAGTATGCTAGTAATTGTTGTCAGCTCATTCGGGATCTTCAAGGCTTAAGAATACCTACTTTATCCCCTTGTTCCCTTCACTCCTTGAAGCGCTTTGAAGCACTTCACTTGTGTATAACCGCTTTACAAATAATTACAATTACAAAGGGGGAGAAGTCAAAACTTATTCTGTTTAGACGGGAAGGGTACACATACCACCTAAATAGAATTTTGCTGACAAATTCTTCATTTGTGACACTGTTGGAGGTTATAGCTGCCCTGTTCCAAATCCTTCAAGTATCTTATGCCATGGGTTTGTGTAGGCCGCTCTCCCATTGAGTCTACTATTGGGGTCGTAAGTCCGAACAGGAGTTTGAATGGATTGTGTCCTCCCACGTATTCCTCATCTTGTGATAATTCGTTATCTCCAGCTTCGCTGCTTCGAAAAAAAAAATTCTCGGCAGAGGGCGCTGTGCTCGAGGTCGTGGCGTCGATTGTCCCTCGACGTACTCTGTCGAAGTCACCGATGGTATAAATAGCTCGAGCCGCGCACATTGCTTCAGTTCTGTTTTTCCGATCGCTTCGCTCTCGAACGGTGCGCTTCTATTTTCTGTCAAGAAAATGTCGTCATCTTTGACAGCTTCGACACCCAGGACTGGGTTTAAGAAGTGTGCAGATTGTGGATCTAAGATGTCGATCACCGATCCCCACAGGATTTGTCTCTGGTGTCTCGGTTCCAGTCACCGAACCGACGACTGCGGGTCCTGCCAGTCTATGACCGAAAAAGCTCTTCGTGAGAGGAGAGGTAAACTGTCGGTGGGGAGGGAGGCCTCAAAAAAGGTTTCGTCAAAAAGACACAAGGAAGCGACTGATTCTAAGGAATCGGATCGCCATAGGCACTCAAAGAGATCTCGATCTAGGAGTAGATCGAGACACTCTTCGTCGTCATAGAAAAAAATGAAGAGGAGACATAGATCTCCCTCATCATCATCTTTTTCTTCAGAGTCGACCGAAGAAATTTGTTGTCCGACTAAATCGGATTCTACTGATCACAGTGCGGTGTGAAGTAGAAATCCCGGACACTGGCAACCAGCAGAAGCTGGACCAACTTGGATGCTTGATCAGGAAGGTCTCAGAAATTTGTCAGAAGTTTTTAAGAACAGGTTCTCCTACAAGCAGATGGTGAACAGACAAGCCCTCTAACTGTGATGGAGGAAACAAGGGGAGGGCCAGGAGTAGCCATGAAGCAAGACATACTCACCTTTTTAATGGCAATCAAGGAGATGCGCTTAGACATCAATATCTTGATAGCAGAGTTGAAAGAAAAGGTGTAAAAATTATAAGACCGACTGAAAGCAGTTAGGAACAATCAGTTAATGGCTGATATCGTAGAGATGAAGTACTACTCGCATCTGATGGATCTTGAAAAAAGAAATGGAATGCTAGAATGAAAAGTGGACATAATTGAAAATGGAGCACACAGGACAGAGTATTCATACTATGCAACACCTGTCCACCTGAACTCTCACCAGGAGAAGAAACTGTAGGACCCAAAACAATTATTTGCAAGACAGGAGTATACTATTTACCTGGGGATAGCAGTTTGCACTCCTGTTTTAAATAAAAGGAGAAACTTTTATGCTGAGTGATAAGGAGGAGAATTGACCAGGAGGCTGGTGGACTACCAGGTGCAGAATAATGGAGCACCACGAGAGGGGAGGCTGGAATCGAAATGGGGCTGAATGCAACTCCCAGGGACTCCTACATTTCGGAGCCTGAATACACCCCCTGAATCCTAGGATTACCTGGGTTTAGCAAAATGGCTTTGGGGAACGGGAAGTGAGGCAATAAAGATCAAGGGATGCAAGGTCGGAAGAAGGGGGGATATGCTACAGAATGACAAGCTGAGATTTATCAGATCAAAGGTTTTGTCTTTGATTGGTGATTGTTTTCATGAAGGGAAGAATCAAGTGAGATACGAGTGGAGAATAAAAAGGAGCAGAGTGGCAGACTCCTCCTTCATCGTGAAGTTCATTATTGTGGGACAAAGGGACTGGGGAGAGTCTCCCAGGGTGTGGACACAATGGTTTACTTCCAACCCAGGTTTATGGTCTTGTGGAACAATGGAAGGCAGGCTTGTTGGGGCAGTGGCAAGTGCAGAGGGGACTGGTGATACCTGATGTTGAAGACTGGGCTAGAGGGGTATTAGGACACCAAAGCTGAGAAAGGCACTGAGGACAATAGGGACAGTGTGGTGAGATAAAGAGGAACACAATATATGGGATTGGTAATTGGGAGGATGCTTGGTGGCGCAGAAACACACTGAACATCAAAAGCATAAAGTCGCACTTCAAGCAATCGCTCAGAGCTTGCGAGTTTAAAGAATAAGGGGGAATGTGGTTGGACACTCTTGCTGGGCTTCCAATGAGGGTAGAAAAACAGGGTTGAGAATCATCCTCCGTAAATGTAATTTAGAAATGGATATGGATGTGTTGAAGGCCACTCTGGCAACAGTGCATAGCCCGAATCAGGGACAGCCTTGGCTCTGGAAAGCCTAAAGATCCTGGTAACTGGCGCCCTAGTGTTGGTGGGGTAATTTTAATATGGTCCATATTCACAAAATGGTTAGACACCCTGCAGGGGGCAGATGGTTCATTAAGTAAATGTATGTTTGAGATATCACTGTGGGACTAGGATCTGGTAATATATGGTGGGATAAACATCCATTGTACAGGGAGTTTACTTTCGAAGGGATTGTGTCCTCCGACGTATTCCTTATCTTAGATATAAATCCTTCAGCTTTGCTGGCCTCGGAAAATTTTTTCGCCAGAGGGCGCTGCGCGTCGATGATCGCCGAGTCGATGACCCTCGACGGCCTCCGTGCCGACGTCGACGTCATCCTGCCTATAAAGGCCGCGCGCAGCGTCCGTTGCTCAGTTCCGTTTTTCCGCGCTTCGTTGTGCCTCGGAACACCGTTGCTCAGTTCTCGTCAAGATAACGTATATAATAACTACTATTTACCTCGATATCGATGGCATCCTCCTCCGACCCGACGACCCCTCGGTCCGGTTTCAAAAAGTGCCGAGACTGCGGGAAGAAAATGTCGTTGACGGACCCTCACAGGGTCTGTTTGTGGTGTCTGGGAATCACGCACCAGAGTTCGGAGTGTGAGGAATGCCTTTCCATGACGGCGAAAGCCTTGAAGGAGCGTAGGGGGAAGCTCGAGAGAGGTAGGTCAACTTTAACTTCCTCGAAAGCTTCTTCGGTAGAGTCGAGACGTTCGTCTCCTCACCATAAAAAACACTCTCGATCTAGATCACGAAGTGGCTCCCACCACTCGTCGACATCGAGACACTCGAAGAAGAGACGTAGGAGATCCCCTTCGTCATCTTCGTCGAGTTCTCCTGAGAGAGTTCATTGCCCCACAAAACGCAGCTCGCAAGCTGAGTGGGAGGAATTCAGGAAAAAGATGCTAAGCGTCTTCGAGAAAGCGGCCTCGTCCCCCTCGAAGACAGCTGAGGGTGATACCCCGGGTAAAAAACCCAAAAAATCTAAACGCCGCGAGTCGCAGTACCCGGCGGAAAAGTCAACCCGAAAGCGCCTCGAGCCATCGGGAGATAAAGCATCATCGACGCCATCGTCGAAAACTCCTTCGAAACAGAGGTCGGCGCCATCGACGCCGTTGTCGAAGGATTCATCGGCGCATCAGTCGATCGAGTCGACGCCGACGTCGACGCCGATATCGACGCCGGTGAAGGAAAGAACCACGGCTACTCCACAGCCAACGGTTAGACAAAAGACCTCCGACTCGACGCCGAGAACGTCGACGTCGTTCTCGAGCAGGACTCCGATCCTTTCGAGTTCTTCGAGGCCTAGTACACATTTCTCGACGCTTTTCACGGCGCCTTCGAGTACTTTCACGTCGGTGTCGACGACATCGACGTTTTCAAGGCCTGTGATGATGGCTCCTTCTGCATTGGAAATGGGGTTTATACCATTCCAAAAACCAATGTATCCCCCTTTAACCTCGATTTTTGAGGAAAGGGAGGATTCAGACCAAGATATTGATTTACAGAGGACCACATCACCAGAGCCAGAGACTTTCGCCTCTGAGGAAGGAAGATTAAAAAATCTTCAGGATGCACTTCAGGAAGCTAGTGGCTTGGACACTTCTCCTGAAGCAGAATTTATCAAACCAGACCCAGGAGAACATGCGGAGACTCCATATAGAGCTCTGATGTCTAGAATCATAGAATTTATGGGTTGGTCTGCACCTTCTCCTGCCTTTCAGCAGGATGACCTCACTGACATACTGGACAAGGGCCCACAGGAGGATCCTGTGGTTCCATTTCACTCTGCTCTACAGAGAAGGATTTTGACAAACTGGGAAACGCCAGAAATTATCCCGGCAGTAAATAAAAAACTGTCAACAAAATACAGGGTGGCTAGTTCTGACCCTGAATATTTGTCAAAACACCCTACTCCTGAGAGCTTGGTTGTACAGGCTGCAACCTCATCAGGCAGCACATCTGCATACCCCACTGCTCCGCAGGATAGGGATGACAAAAAGTATGATGCCATGGCTAAGAAGGTTTTTTCTGCCTGTAGCATGGCGTTAAAGTCTATTAACGCGACCTGTACGCTCGCTAGGTTCAGCCACACCCTTTGGGAGTGCGCTTCATCAGCGGCTGACTGCCTCCAAGAAGGAGAGGAAAGGGACGCATTTTTAAACATCATCAGGGATGGTAAAGATGCGATGTGCGAGACCCTACAAACTGGCCTAGATTCTGCTGACAGTATCAGCAGGGCCATGGCGGCAAGTACCACAATCCGCAGGCATGCGTGGTTGAGGAAGTCTGGTTTTGCCTCTGACGTGCAGACCAGGCTTTTGAATATGCCCTTTGACGGTTCTACCCTCTTTGGAAAGAAGGCGGATGACAGTTTGGAGAAACTGCAAACGTCCAAGGCAGCAGCCAAGTCATTGGGAGCTGCTATCCGTCAGAATACCTTTCGTCCTTCGGGATCATCGTGGAGAGGACGGTCCTTTCGTTACTATTCCTCATATGGAAGGGGCAGGGGACGACCGGCTCAAAGAGGCCAAGGAAGATTTACCCGTGGTGGACGGGGTAGGGGAAAGAAAGCCGCACCCGCAGGAGCAGGAGCCACTTTACCTTCGGCAACTGCATCAGCCGCTTCAAAACCACTCTGAGGTCTCCCCTCACAGAACACCAGTAGGGGGCAGGTTAACTCACCATCTGACGGAATGGCAGGCTATTACGTCAGATGCTTGGGCTCTGGAGACAGTGGCCCAAGGTTACTGCCTGCCCTTCCTACATATCCCTCAGAGTCATCCACCGGGGAACAACCCTTTGAAGCTTCCAGATCCGCTCCTCTTGCAGGAGGTTTTAGACCTGCTAGAGAAAGGTGCCATAGAACTGGTACCTGTAGCGGAAAGGAACAAGGGTTGGTACTCCCCCTACTTCATAATACCGAAGAAGGACGGAGGACTGAGACCCATCTTAGACTTACGGGAATTGAACAAATTCCTCCGAAAGGACAAGTTCAAGATGGTGACTCTCTCTCAGATCCTTCAGGCCCTCCAGCTTCAGGACTGGTTGGTATCTCTAGACCTCCAGGACGCTTATTTCCATGTGCCGATCCATCCCAGGCACAGGAGATACCTGAGGTTCGCAATTGGCAGCTCTCATTATCAATTTCGAGTTCTGCCATTTGGGCTAACCTCCGCCCCGAGGGTCTTTACCAAGCTAATGTCGGTTGTGGCTGCAAGTCTAAGGAGGGAAGGGATTCATGTCTACCCTTACCTAGACGATTGGTTGATCAGAGCTGTATCTTCGGAACAGGCTCAGAGACAACTAGATTATGTTTGCCACTTCCTTCACAAGCTGGGCTTCTCCCTCAATTTAAAGAAGTCACAGATGATACCATCACAGAGACTCCAATTCATTGGAGCAGTCCTGGACACTTCCCTGGGAAAAGCCTTGCCACCAGAGGTGAGGGCTCGAGATATTCTGCAGATGGTCATCAGATTTCAGAATGCCCAATATCTCCCAGCCTACGACTTTCTGAGGTTGCTAGGCCTCATGGCATCCTGCATATTCCTCGTGCCGGAGGCTCGCCTGAGAATGAGATCCCTCCAGTGGGCACTGAGAACTCAGTGGTCACAGTTCTCAGGAAGGATGACAGATCTCCTTCGGGTCCCGGTCAAAGTAGCCCGAGACCTTCAGTGGTGGGCCTGTCGGGAGAACATCCTGAAAGGAGAAATGTTTTGGCAACCATGGCCGGAGATAACAGTAGTCACGGATGCCTCACTCACGGGGTGGGGAGCTCACGCCAACGACTTGACCATCAGCGGTCGTTGGTCTCCATCGGAGTCCAGACTACATATCAACCTGTTGGAGCTGAGAGCCATCAGACTAGCGCTGAAGGCTTTTCTGCCGTCTGTACGGGGAAGAAACGTCCTAATAATGACGGACAATACAGTGGCCATGCACTACCTCAACAAAAGAGGAGGCGTAGGCTCACTACCACTGTGCAGAGAGGCGATGCAGCTCTGGTTTTGGGCAATTCAGGAAGGAATCTCTCTATCGGCAATTCACCTAGCCGGAGAGAAGAACTTGACAGCGGACGCTCTGAGCAGGCAGAGCACAGTCTCTCACGAGTGGGAGATAGCTCGGGAAGTCCTTCAAGAGATCTTCGCCCTTTGGGGAACCCCTCAAGTGGATCTGTTCGCCACCAGTATCAACAGGAAGTGCGACAGATTTTGCTCAAGGGAATTTCCCCCGAGAGGAGCTCTAGGAGATGCGTTCGTAGTGGACTGGGAGTTCCCACTTCTGTACGCGTTCCCTCCGGTCCCTGTCATTCCTCAAATGATCAGGAGGTTGAGAAGGTTTCGGAAGACCATGATCCTAATTGCCCCGGATTGGGCCAGGAGAACGTGGTACCCGGACCTTCTAGACATGTCCATCTGCCCTCCAATTCGACTGCCATACAGAGAGGATCTTCTCTCGCAGAAGGAAGGTCAGGTTCTCCATCCAGCCATCAAGACCCTCAACCTTCACGCTTGGTGTCTGAAAGGTTGAGGTACAAGGATTGGGACCTTCCGGATGATGTTATGGAGGTGTTGCTTTCGGCCAGAAGGCCGGCAACTAAAACTCTATACCGCTGCCGTTGGAACAAATTTTGCAGCTGGTGCAGAGAAAAGAATATTGAACCCTTTTCTTGTGGTACACCTATGGTGTTGTCATTCTTACTTTACCTGGCTAATTCAGGCCTACAGGTTGGCACAATTAAGGGCTATCTCGCAGCGCTATCAATCTTTAAGCGCACTGCAGAGGAGCCTTCATACTTCAAAATTCCATTGGTAATACAATACCTAAAAGGATTAACTAATGTTTATCCCCCGAAACCTTTTCAAGTTCCCTTATGGGATTTAAACCTAATTTTAAACTTCCTAAAGGGTGCCCCTTTTGAACCACTACACTCTTGTTCATTGAAGCTTCTCACCCTCAAAACTGTTTTGCTAATAGCATTGACATCTGCTAGAAGGGTTAGCGAGTTGCAAGCCTTATCGTGTAAACCTCCACATACAATCTTTTACAAGGACAAAGTTGTTCTTCAGGTGAAGCCTAACTTCCTCCCGAAGGTAGTCTCGGAGTTTCACATCACTCAGAAGATTATATTACCTTCTTTCTACCCTCCTCCTCATCCGGGGAAGGAGGAAGAGAGACTGCACAGGCTGGACCCTAAGCGAGCCTTGAGCTTCTATATCAGCAGATTGGCTAAGATCAGACAAGCAGACCAACTCTTTGTAGGTTATGCAGGACATAAGTTGGGCCTTCCAATAACAAAACAAACCATCTCCAGATGGATTATTTTAGCCATTCTGGAGTGCTACAAATTGGCAGGAAAGGAGCCTCCTCAAAATCTAAGGGCTCATTCTACCAGGGGTATCGCAACATCCTCAGCCCTTCAAAGAGGGGTGCCAATTCGAGATATATGTGCGGCTGCCACATGGTCGTCCGCACATACATTTACCAAATTCTATAGCCTGGATTCCTCCTCTAGTCAAGAAACTAGATTCGGCAAGGCTGTGTTACACTCTGTCCATTCTGGAAGGGTAACATAACTTTTATTACTCCCGCCTCCAGTCACAATACCACTGCTATGGGAGTCTATCTAAGATAAGGAATACGTCGGAGGACACAATCCCTTCGAAGAACTAGTTACTCTTACCTTGTAACGTTCTTTCGATGGGATGTTCCTCCGACGTATTCCTTATCGACCCTCCCATCCATCCCCGCAGTATGACTTCCTGTGGGTTTGCAGCCTATGCTCCTTCAAGGTGATTAGTCTAATCCAAAAACATTACTGGGGACTACAAAACGGAACTGAGCAACGGACGCTGCGCGCGGCCTTTATAGGCAGGATGACGTCGACGTCGGCACGGAGGCCGTCGAGGGTCATCGACTCGGCGATCATCGACGCGCAGCGCCCTCTGGCGAAAAAATTTTCCGAGGCCAGCAAAGCTGAAGGATTTATATCTAAGATAAGGAATACGTCGGAGGAACATCCCATCGAAAGAACGTTACAAGGTAAGAGTAACTAGTTCTTCTATTTGACTGTGCACAGAAGCTAATCAAGGCTAGATAATGTCTTAGTGGAACAATGTACCAGCACAGAGTGAAATATGCACAGATTTTACCTATTGCAAAGACGAACCATGAAATGGTAGTGGTATCGATGAACCTTCATATCCTGAACAAAGCTATAAAACTATAAAAAGGCTGTTATCATGGCTAAAAGAGTATACCTTGATAACCGGATTGCCAAAGCCCAGTCCCAACCCAAGGAGATCTTCAAGGTATTCAAAGAATTAGAAACGAAAAAGAATAATAATCAGGATAGTATCACCAGAGAGGCTAAATGGTGTAATCAGGTGGAAACCGGGCTCAATAAAATTAAAATATTCTAGAAGCTAGAGAAACCTCATTAGAAAAGGACCACAACAATACTATCATACCATCTAAATGCTGGAAGGTAGATTAATTGTTTTCCTTTAAACCTATTTCGGAGGCAGACCTTACAGTGATAATGCAAAATCTTAAACCCTCCAACTGTAAGGGGGATGTCTGCCCCGCATTAACCATCAAAGCTTGTGCTACCTCGCTGATCCCTACCCTTGGTAATTTGTTAATGCCTCTTTTAGAGACTGCTCTGTGCCTTCCTGTATTAAACATTCTTGGGTTATGCCATTACTGAAAAAACTGAAAAAACCCGGCCTTCCACCTGGTGATCCCCTTAACTACCGCCTGATCTCTAATTCCCTGTTCCTATTGAAGATCCTTTACAGAGTTGCATATATTTAAGTGTTGGCGCATCTGAGAGATGCTAACATCTTGAATAAGCGACAATCCAGCTTTAGGGAAAAGCACAGAACAGAGTCTGCTCTGTTGGACTTAAAATCCATACTCCTCCGTTACATGGACCAAGGTAACGCCAGCCAGTTGATGCAGTTGGACCTGTCTGACGCCTTCGACCTGGTAGACCATACTGTGCTGGTCTCCAGATTGAGGGAGGTGGCGGGTTTCTCAGCATCAGCAGCTTATTGGGTCAAATCATTTCTAGAAGATCACCAGTGGAGAGGGAGCAGTGATCTAGCAGATGCAAACACCATGGAATTGACCCAAGGAGTTCCTCAGGGAGCCTGTCTTTCCCCTATCTTTTATAACCTCTTAACAGTGCCCTTCTTAGACTTCCTGGATAGTAATAATATAGAATGTACAAACTATGCCGATGACACCCAATGTATCATCCCTATTACGGGTGTCTTCCTGGAAGATGAAACAAATATTAATAGGATTTACCATCTCATCCAAAGCTGGATCTGTTTCAATCGACTGGCCCTCAACACTAGTAAAACCAAACTCATGCTTCTAGGTACTGACCCAAAAATCCATACATTCGAAGACCAGTATACGCAACTTCGGATTGGAGATTGCTCCATAGAAATAAAGAAAAAAGTTAAGACGCAGGGGATATATCTTGATTGTAACCTCAATATGAAGTCGCAGGTCAGCAGTCTTGTTTCCTTGCCTACCTACTACATCAAATTACTGTCTCATGCCCGTCCCTTTCTATCAAAATCTACTAGTGAAACCCGAGCCAGCACGGCTGGTCTTAGACCAGATTGCACCCCAGGCAGGTAGCATGGTTGGCGCCCCCCAAAATGTTGGCAGAGGTGCTAACTTCAGAAACGATGGGAAGGGGCAAACTTACTTGTGGTGGGGCATCCAACTTCTTTACACATTCTAATGAGACTAGTCTAGTGCGGCTTCAATGTTACAATCAGTTAACTCTCTCCTTCACATCTGAAACCAGAGAAACCACACACTTGAGCACTGCTCTGAGAATGAACAGTCTCCTGCCCCTACCCTTCCAATCACTCCCCCTGACATGCAAATACGAACACCCCTCCTCTTTCGTTTGCCTAAAAAAGTATTCATAAGAATGCATGTGCTAACAATGAAATGTTTTATATTAGTAATCGCCGGGCATTTGTTAACTGTGCAGCCACTAGCACCATGTATTGTCTGTATCCTGTTATGTCCATCTATGGTTCTGTTCGCCTTATCATACAAGATGAATGGAAGAGAGGCGGATCTCTGAAGTCTGAAATGTCTTACTAAGGTAAGGGGGAGGGGGTCATGACGTTTGATGTGTTTTGCTTACGATTCCAGGTGTCAGATCTGTATCACTGAAGCTGATCAGGGGTATTTGCCTGGGCTCTGCTTGATTCACTCAAGGTGGGCGGTTGTGGAGGGGGACATGGGTGGGTGGTCTAACCAGTGCCTGTGCCTCTCCAGTATCCCCTCCCTCACATTTGTGTCTGATCTGGTGCTTCTCCAGTGCCTCTGTGCGCCTCGGTGTGTGACCGGGCGCAACACAATGATGGATGCAGCTTTGTGTCTGTGTGTACCCTGTGCAGTCTTTTAGCAAACACCAGTGTTACGGGGAAGCCTGGCCTGTGGGCACCTTTGTGACACATTGCAGAGTGCTTGGGAAGCGAGGACGGCCCGCAAAATATATAAGCATTTGTGGGTGCTGTATCAGTTCTCTGCATGGCCCATTTAGCCTGCAGTCATTAATTTTCAAGTTGGTTGCATTGTTTCATTGACACCATGGATGGCGAAGTGGAAACGTAAATGGTGGACTTTTAATATATAGATTGATGCTTCTGTGGTCCGCAACCCTAACCTTACTTTGTGGTATTACATTGTGATACTACATTCTGAATGCTCTTTCCTCCATAGTGTTTATATCGTTGAACAAAATTAATATTAAAAAGAAGCTATTTTAGGTTATTTTACACTCATAATTTTGGAAATTAAATACTTGATGTATATAAATTGCTGAGCTTGTGCTACACCCAGAGCACAGCAAAGAAAGAGCTTTTCATGTCTGTGGCGACCATCATTTTAAAAGTGGGGTATTTCGGTATTTCTTAGTATGTGAGTAAAATGTACATTAAAGGCGGTTACTCATTTAATGAAGGGGCTTTGTAGTGCTCCATTACAGTGACAAATTAACGCCTTTGTATTAATAATACATACAGCCTACGATACGAGCGACTCTTATATTACTGTGTTACGCTCCTACTGCATGGTCGTTGCACCACTGCCCCACACCCACCTGCACAGCACTGGCCTCACAGAGAAAGATGCAGAGATACAATATTGCAAACACAGGCACATCACCTCTTTGCATCCGGACCGTGTGTCCCACACTGGCACGAAGAGTTATATGTACCCGAGATACTAATCACTTACGCACAACTTTGCAAGTGCCGTCTGTATCCTACCAGCCCAATCATTCTGCCCCAACTCTGTACACAGTGCTTTGAGTGGGGTAAGAAATTGAGGTGGGGGTCCTCATTTGGAGGCGTGGCTTGCCTGGTGGGCGTGGCCTAAAATTTGAAGGCATGGCCTAAAGAAGATGTCAAAAAGAACAGGGGTGGTCTCGTCTACACAACTAAGCGCATACTGCAACACTGCTGGTACAACCCAAACGTATGGTCCTGGGCAAAGCATTTAATTGCACTGTTGAGTGTGAGGCTTTTTAAAAAGAGAGAAAGTTGACTGCTTTTAATATAAAATACAAGCAGTCCTATCATTCGGGGAGGGGGGCCTAGCAACAACTTTTTTCTCAGGGGACTCGACATAAAAAAGCTTGTATACCACTGCCATTGGCTAATGCAGCCAGGGCATGGATGTTGATGACCCTGTAAAATTGCAGAGGGATATAGATTGGGCCAAGGGAGAACTGAGTCTTACAGAGTGAAACAATATACAAGAAATTACAATTGATGTTATAAAAATACTATGGGAAGGGAGACAAAACTGATGACCTGTTGTCGGGAAAGTTACAAAAACAAGGGAATCTCATCGGGTGCACGAAGTGTTGACCCCAGCTGGGAAGTCTTGCAATGTACCTGAAGGTATATCAGAGACCGTTGCTGGATATTATGAAGACCTATACAGGGATGCGGACAAGGAAGGCGCTGAGAAGATTAGAGACCATCTAGCCGATCTTGAAGTGCCACAAGTGAATGATCAAGTCAGAGAGGTTTTTGTCTCCGATTACAGAAAAGGAAATGTTACAAGTGATTAGGGGGCTGAGTGGACATGACACTGAGAATGGGTAAGGCTCCAGGCCCTGATGGCTTCTCAGTAGGTTTCTATAAGGAGTTGCACATGGTGTTCACCCATGTGCTTCAGAAAGTATACGATTCAATAGCTGAGAAGAATCAGATCCACTCCCTTCGTTCCTAGAGGCATCTATTTCAATTATCCATAAGGAAGGGAAAAATCCAGTGAGCTGTCTCCTATAGGCCAATTTCACTATTAAATGTCAATGCTAAAATCCTGACCTGCCTTAAACGTTACACCCCCATCTTGCAGAGCTGATGCACCCGGATCAGGTGGGCATTGGGCAAGAATGCCAAGAAGTGAACAATATTACAGAAAGTCCTGGATCGGCGAAGCAAGGCGGTTTCAGATCCTGCTCTCATTGAATGCAGAAAAAGCAATTGGCCAGTTTTAGGCATGTTGCCGATAGCATGAAGGAAGGATAGAACATTGGGAGACGTAATGTTGGAGTGAGGGAAGGAGAAGAACAGCAGCAGTCGATATGGATGATGTTGGACATGGGGAAATCGTTGCTTAAGGAAGAGCCAAATAAAGAACTTACTGTAACACGCCTGAGTATCGTTCTTTACAACAACTGGCGACAAGCGAAATGAGAGCGACTGTCTACAGCTGGTGCTGCCTTAGTGCTACCTGTCCATCGCTGCCGAGGGAGTGGCGTGTTGCGTCTCTGCAGGCAGTGCTGAGGCGGAGGGTTGCGTCTCTGTTGGACCGGTCTCTGCGTTGTACAGTCAGTTGAGCGCACACAACTGGGGTGGCATTGATCCAAAACACTCCTCATCAATCAGAGACGCTCTGTGAACAGGCCTGGAGGATCTGTGAGGACACATAGTGTCCATCGGTGGTGGTGCTGGCCATCTTAAAGACAGGCATATCTTTAAGTGTGTGATTAAAAGGGCCACCAAGAACTCTGAACCTCTAAAGTCAGGAAACTCAGAGACCGGTTCATACTGGATATGTGGGAAACCATATTGAAGACAGGTGGTGTGGTTTAAAGGACACTGAACGTTATTATTGGTACAAAGATGAAGTTAAGACCATGGCAAATATACCTGGCCCATTGTTCCTATTAACACCTAAAGGGGGAATAGGGGTGGGTCACTGGCCCATGCCTCTACCCGAGCGTTATCGCACAAAAGCAGGCCTAAATATTATTTATTGTAATTCATTTTCATCATTTAAGCACAACCTAGGTGTCCCCACAACCGTACTAGCTATGCCCTCCTTAGGTGACTAAACCCTAGGTTGCGCTGATGTGCGGCTTATCTAGGGTTAGGGACAGAAAGAGGCTTGTCCTAACTTATTTGGAGCAACAGAGAAAATTGATTGATAAAGTTTTGAAACACTTCAATAGGCGCGATGTACTGTGCCCCAGAGTGATTGCGGTCATACCGGACACTATTAAGGATTTTTTATTAATTACCCTGTTTAGCAACCACAGATCAAATACAAATCAGGGGAGGACACAAAACACAAGGCTCAATATTTGAAGAGCTATGTGCACTTCATGTTGCACACCAGTGTCCCTGTAGAGTGGTCTCCCTTTTACTGGGAGAGAGACAGGCAACACAAAAAATATATGGCCGACTGGTTTCAGTGGTGTAATTGAGTGATGTAGGGGAGTGGTGTACGGGGAGTTGACATTTTCTAAAGAATTGGTTGTTGTTAAGGGCCTGGGGTGTCTGTTATGATCAAAGGAGGTGGTATTTGGAGTAAAGAACTGATGGCTCTGGTGAGAAAGGGAGCTGGGAGTATGCAGTCAAAGGAATGGAGGTGGTAGGAGTGTGAAGGAAGAATGGAAATGCGAGATGGAATGTTGGAGCGAGCGAGTGAGGGAAGGAGAAGAGCAGAGGAAGTTGATATGGATGATGGTGGATGTGGGGAGGTTGTTGCTTAAGAAAGAACCAAACCAAATAAAGAAGAACTTACTGTAATATGCCTGGCATTAGTAGCGTTCTTTACAACAACCGGGTCCCCTGGAGGTTCCTTCTGTAGGTCCTAAGGAAGTTCAATGAAGGTCCAAACTGAATTGGGTGGGAGTGTTGCTTCTATTACAAGCCAACTGTAAAAGTGAGAGTGAATCTATGCGCTTCCATGCCTTTCATTTTTGGGAGGGGAATACATCAGGGATATGCCCCCTTTTACCCTGGTTATTGCCATTGGTCATAAAACCCCTAGCAATATAAATAAGGAAAAAGTATGCAGAGTATTCAGGGTAGGAGAATGGGAATATAAGTTTGCCCTATTTGCCGAGGATGTTTTGCTCTACATTTCAGATCCAGTGAATTCAATTCCTGCTTTTCTGAGGGACTATGGGAAATTCTTGGGAAATAAAGTTCATGTGAAATCAGTGGCTCTTCTGCTGGGGCCTCAGACTGGAAATGTATAAAAGTCATTGGAGACAGCCCCTTGAAAGGTAAATTGGAATAGGATAAAGTACCTAGGAATATGGCTTCTGGTGAGCATCGGTAATCTCTACAATGAGAATTATCCAGCAGTATGGGAGACATTGAAACCACACTCAAGAAGATAGTCGGACAGGAACTGTACTGGATGGGTAAACTAATTATAAAAGTGAATTTCCTACCAAGCCTCCTGTTACCGTTTACTATGTTGTCTTTAGGGGTCCCAAGATGTTTCCTAGCAGAGATTAGGGTGGAGATGCTAATGGGACCAGAGAGGGTAGAAGGCTAGGATTCTCTTCTGAGCTTTGACAGTCCCCAAGGAATGGGGACGGGGGGCTGGGGGGGCTCCCGGATGTGGACTCTTGTTATAGAGTGGCACAATTAAGGGTAGTTGTGGACTTTTGAAGAAATACTCTGGAAAAGCAATGGGTTGCACTAGAAAATACTCGTGCACCCTGTAACATGGGGTGAGTGGCTGTTGATGCCAGGAAGGGGGCAACACTATCAATCATTAGGGCACCCCCTTCATTGGGATCCTTTTGGAAAATGTGGCTGGACCGAAGAATGAAGGAGAAAATCATTACTTGGCCTTTGCCTTTCACATGTGTCTGGGCCCCTCACTTTTTGGCGATTCTATCAGACCAATTTGGTTTGGGGCCAACCTGGAGAAGGGAGCAGGACAGTTTTGGTAGAAGGAAAACAAAGTATCTACACGCTGGAAGGTGGCCTTTAGATTGGTATTTTGTCTATCTTTTCATACCTTTAGCGGAAAGGGGTTCTAGCGGAAATTCATTGGCGAGAGGATTTGGCATACAATCTGGCATATTTTGAGGCCCTGATAGATTGGTGGAAGGGGCACCAAAGGGCTAATCTAAAAAAAAAAAAAAGACAAAATCCTACAGGAATCAGGAGGTCCTCAACAAATAGCAGCCAAAAGGAAATGCAAAATTGATTTGCAGATTCCTCTTTCGGATAATTTATTCATCAAAATCTGCAAGCTAACAAGTAAGTTCCTGATATCGAACCTATTCAAATTACATAGCTTCATAATACTGAATAGATGACAGTTTCCCCCCACTAGACTAGCCAAGATGTACAACAGTGTGGAAGATCAATGTTGAGGAAAGTGATATTGGCACATGTGGTGGTGGTGTACTTCAGCTGAGACATACTGGCGAGATGTCTTATTGTGGATTCAAGGCTATGAGGGGACGGTTAGGCCCTCGGGCCCCTTAATATTATTTGGGTTACCCACAAAGGAGGAGTCCAACCGGCACTTACCCTGAATAGTGCACGACATGCTACTGTCTGCCAGAGCATGCCTAGCTGGGGGTGAGGTGGTTGAAAGGGAGAAACTACCATGAAAGAGCAAATTGCTTAAGAAGGTCAAAGAATGATACTGCACAGAGAGGATAACTAGTTGGGTGCATGACCTCCCCAGGAATATAGAAGATGAATGGTAACTCCTCTGGAGTGAAGAAAGACAAAATGAAGGGACAAACAAGGGGTCAGGAAGGGAACTAAGAAAGGGGCAGGGGTGGGGATATTATAAGTAGAGGGTATGGCTGACGTATCGAGGGAAGGGGCAGTGATCAGGTTTATTTGTGGGTGTGCTTAGTGTCATGGAATTTGGTAGGGGGAGGGGTGGAAGGTGGTCAATTCGGGGTTGGTTCAAGGTCCCTGAAGGTAGGGCATCCTGGCACTGGAAGAGAACAAACCAATGGACCAATTATGAGAGCTCGTGCTGGGGTACTGGGGAGGGGAAATTGGCAAAGGGGGAGTGTTTGTTGTTGGTTAAGTTCTATTATGCCCACCTGATATTATATTCAAACATTCAATGTAGTATAATTTACACACACGAACATCGGATTCAGTGCCTTATTCAGAATATTAAACTTTCCTCCCCTACTTGAATTTAGACATTTCATCATCTGACCTGCACTTCTTTCAAAGGATCCTCACGTTATATTCATTTGAGATGAATACCCATCAAAAGTTAAATGATCATTATATATTTATATCCTGAATACCTCTTTTGCTAGTTCTTAAATGATTCTGGTACTTATTGCATTTCTTGACGCTCCATAATAGGTTTCAGCTCCCTTTAGCATATGCGGTTAGGTTATGTATTTTGAAAAAAATGAGCATCAACTATTGGGGACATCATATGGCAACTGGCGGAAAATCAAAAAACAATGTTCAATTAACAGATCCCAAAATCACAAATTAAATGAACAAATGATCAAAAAATGGAATAGGTTACACCAAAAATGGCAAGAGAAATTTAGTGAAAGTAATAAATGCCAAAGTGTCATTAAAAAAAAAATGTGATTTTCATTAAAAAACGTTAAGTAAAGAAAATGATAAACTGCTAATGAAAAAGGGTTTTTGTGACAGGATGGACGAACAAGCATGGCAGCGCATTGTAAAACATCTCAATCACCACAAATCTTGCTGTATTTAGCCATGCGATCATGGTAAGTCCATTTCCACCGCATTTCCCCAATTTCCTTTGTCCCATCCCGAGAAACTGTTAAATTAACTTGCTCCTTATGCTAGGGACCCACTCCATGAAAGAGTACTCCCTTTGTCTTTCATGACATTAATCCCACACAATATATTAGTCTTCCTCCATTATTCCCCGCTATGTAGATCATGTCCCAGGATTCCCGTCTTACTTGTACGCCCATGCGGTGACTTTCTCTGCTATGTAGCTATTGAAATGGTTGGACTCTGAAATGTCACGTATACTTTAGATCATATTATAGTGTATATGTCGGGTGTGCCCGTGTAACATAAAATGTGTATTTTCTTGAGGGAAATGATTGTTTTTTGTATTGGCTCCTTTCACTTCCTGATCATTGGCTCCTGAACAGCCCACAAAAAGGCAGAATATTATTCATCCCCAATAAGAAATGTGTTTTTATTGTTTTTTTGTTGTGCAATTCAGAGTCGGCAGATGGACTTTGTAGGAAGCTGGAAAAACCGTGCATTAGCCCCAAGCCCCAGAAACCTTGGGATAAGGATGCCTGGGAGATCCCAAGAAGTTCCATAAAGATGGTGAGGAAACTTGGAGCTGGGCAGTTTGGAGAAGTTTGGATGGGTGAGTTCCCTAATCTTTTTGTCGCTGCAGCCATTATGTGTGGCATGTGGAATCACTAATTCCGATTGTTCAACGTGATATGTAAAGGTAGTTTTCGTCATTCAGAAAATCAAGTCCGAAAACTTCAACCCTCTTTAAATACAGCAGCAACAAATATACGCAGCCACCATGAGACAGTGCTCGACAAATTGATCCAGAGTTGGTGGAACTAGTCTGTCCCATTTCAAGTTCTGTGTTATGTCTTCTCATGACCCATGAGTAATATCAGTTAATCACCTTAATCTCTTTGACAATTATCTGTAATTATTCCACCTTTGCTAAGTACTGAAATGTGGGAATTGATTGCTGAAATAGTTTTGCAGCTCACTAACATATAGAGCTCATTGTTTTACGTCTGTTACAGCTTTTTCCTAAAGCGCTGCAGTCTAAGATGAAAAAGCATCTGATTGATTTGATAAGTTGAGTTGATGCAGCAGTAGTGAACAAAGGCATGGTTGGCCACTTGCTTGCAAAATAAATAGTGTCAGGTGGTTGAATTATGTATGTGTGCTATTTACGAAGAGGAAATTAGTCTCAGATTTCTGTCGTATTGCTTGTGGCCTGTTTCCTCTTGTTTATCCTCGAGTGTGACAGTATTGCACTGCTTAATATTTGAGCTCTGCTTTCATAATGCCACAATCCTCTTCAACAAGACCCCATTAAACTTTAAACAAGTTCTGAAAAGGAAGAACTAAAGAACCAATATTTGACTGAAGAAAAAGATGGTTAGAACTTCTCGGGGGTGAGCACAGGCTGCAGTTTTAAGTCCTTAGGTGTTTATAACCACAAGGGCAAGCATGTTGTGTTGGAATTCACGAGTAAAGGTGCCACATCAGGGGCCATTGATGACCTAGGTTGGCAGGCGGAATGTAGTTGCAGGAGGACCAAGTGGGGTTGTCTGTGTCGCATAGCCTTTTCATTGAGGTTTTAGCACTCCGGTTTCATGTAGGCTGCTGGGCGGGACGTACTGGCAGGCTTGGTAGGTAAAGAGATTGGGGACAGAGTTCCAGATTACCCTGTGATATTTGTATTTAAGTACAGGGTGTAATTTTGAACAAAAATTGCTTACAGAGTGGACAATAGAAGTGAGCAGAGGGCAGTCATAGGGTAAGGTGCCTTTACATAAGCGCACTGTTGTATTGAATGAATTATGTCATGTGTTGAAGGAGTAACAGGTGGAACCAGGGACAGGATTGCTGGTCATTACACTTTTAAAATTGAGAGCTTGGGGTGCATTTTTGGCTGCTGACCAATATGACAGCTTATTTAACGAGTTCCCGCTCTTACTGCTTTTCATCACTCATTTTCTATCCTCCACACTGACAATCTGCCTGCACTTGAGCAGCAATCTGATAAGATTGCACTTGGGTGCTTGCTAATCAACCTGGATCCATGCCTGATGGTGATAAGGCAGATGCACAGAGACGTGAGCCCAGCCGGGTCTACCACCTCGTTGAAGGAGACCACACAGTGCCCTATGCTACCAGTAGACTGAGATCCCATTGGGTACGACGAGAGGTGAGCACCCTGGCTGAGGGCTCTGAGGGGTCAGAAATGCGAGACGAACACAAAGGTAATGTTGTCTCACGGTGAGCTGTACATTAATTGAAAAAGGATGGGATTAACACCTATCCTTCCCTATCCTAACAAAGACATCAATGCCTATCAAACTAAAGAAAAATGACCTAGTCTCCAAACAATCTCTGACCCTCACACTAATATACACAACATTATACAAGGAATGTATGGCTAACTCTAGTTCAACAAAACAATTCATCAGTTCAAACTTAGAGGTCTGAAAGCACTCTTTGTGACCAGGTTTGGGCTCCCTTCCCCTGGATCAGTTCAGGAATACTTTGAGCACAGTTCTGACTAAAAGTTCTGTTCAAGGTAACACAAAGTCTCTTGCAACCACTGTGTCTTTCCCCATGACACTGCAAATGTCTTTTCCACAAATGTTTCTTCACAATTCAAAACAACTGGGGTTTTTCACAATATCCTTCTTGGAATGATGAATGTCTTTCTTTCACAACACATGTTCAAAATCAAAGCAATGGTTCTTTTAAAAAATGTCAAACAATTCTTAGTATATCACACTTCTTCAAATGAATTACTTTTGGCAGGATAGCACAACAAGTTCTCCTGGTGATGCCAAAGCGTGTCAAACAAATGATAACCTTAATGAGTTCTTTGGTTGAACAAAGGTCTTTCCACCACACCTTTTTTTGCCACAAACATACTTCATCAAACCATCTTCATCTTTCCTGGCATACTCACCTGCCAGGACTAACTACTATGATCCCTTTCCTTGTATACTCCCCTGCCAGGAAGAAAACTCCTACAACTACATAACTAGACCGCATCTTTTGGTAAACCGCATTCTGAATCCTCATTGCCTGTGAGTCCTTTTCCCTCGTCTCAGTACCATAGGCATTATGGGTACTGCAGTCCATAGAGAATTGTGTAATGTTAGTTTGTTCTATTTTACAATAAGCCGTCCGGATTTTTTCAGAAGTATAGGAGAATCATGAGATAAGGAGGTTGCCAATTTCCCCTGGCTTGAGTCCTCTCCCAAGTGATCCTCCCACATGATACCACCTGCAGGATCAGGTAGCGGCTGCCTTCCCCATCCCACATGAGGAGGCTAATACCGGGGTCAGAGTGAGGATCTCACTAGATTCAGCACAGGGCTAAAACCGGGATGGCAATTGCTTCGCTGCATAGACTGTGGACCTGTAGCCAGGACCTGGGGACGCACACAGCAGGCCTCGTGATGCACACAGCCAGCATGCAGCCGGGGGCTGGAGCCCGTCCCATTGGTGTGATGTGCTTTGAGGGCTGTGGGGAGGCACCCGTCGGCAGGAGCAGTCTTCCGACGGGCGCAGACAGTGTTACCACCTAGCGCTCTTAGACTGCAAGTACACAGAAGTATAATGCCTCACTGTCTCCTACATTGGAAATAGTTGTGGGAATGGTTAGCGAGCAACTAAGGGTAGACTGCATAATGAATTTGCTATGCCAGCGCTATATGAGGGTCATGCAACATCTGGTGGTGATTACCTGGAATGCAGAAATTATTTCAACCTAGTTTTTCCTAGGGTGCATGGCAGAAGACAGTTAAACTGTTGAGATCTATATATTATACGACCCATGTGAACTAGACTATTGCTCATTGCCTGCTGGCCTGAATGTTTTTTTGCCCCGATGATGGTGGCCAATTCAGCAAAAATGCAAACCAAATTGGACAGGTTTGCAAGGAAAATCTACCCTTCCTTAAATTAATACGGGCCACATGGTGAATCACAGAATCTTGTACCTCCTCAGGACACCATTAGGGCTATAACGGAGACCCTACATCACCTCCAATATAGCATTGGCACGGATAAACGTTTAGATGATTTATCAATTTGGAGGCTGTGCTCCCAGAGTCGTGTTTCGGTCATACTTGGGGGTGGTGGTGTTGATGGGTGGAGGGGTGTTGGAGGGGGGGGGGAATTCGGGGGGTAGTTTGTGAACAGTTGAGTTTGTGAGGTGCTTTTCATTGGTGTTTTGGTGTTTATTGGGGCCTGGTCCCTTCAGAGTCATACAGGGGTCAGACCACCCCCTACAAGTCCCCCCAGCACCCTTTGCCAGCACTTGCCCTCAGGCTCCCTTGCCCATACTAGCCCAACGTGGTCCTCCCTCTCCACCGCACTCATCTTCCCTTTCCCCCTGGCACTTGCCACCTTGGCCTGCCCAGCACTTCCCGCCCCCTTGCCTGGGGGCACCACACTCCTGTACATCTCCATCTACCCCCTCCCCCTGCACTTACCTCCTTGTCAAACACTTGCACGGTAGGATTGTCACATGGTCATGTTTTGTTCCTCTACTTGTGATTCTCATGTCCCCCCGCACCCCCATCTTGTCTTGTGGCGCCTGGAAACACTTGTCTATAGGCGCCATACGAATGTCTAATAAATAAATTTTGTTGTTTTGTTTGTGTCTGTCTTTCTTGTGTTGTCTGGCTGGGAGAACAACATCTTGATAATGACTAATCCAGGCGAGCACAGTATGAAGTATTTCATGGAAGGTTAATGGTATTAACGACCCGAACAAAAGAACACAAATTTTATACCATCTCATTGAGTTACAGGAAGATGTGGCCCTACTACAAGAAAACATTTTGTTGGGTGCTACTGTGGACCTGCTGAGGAAAGTTTCAGTTGGCCGTTTCCTCCTCCTATTGCACAAACGCAAAGGTGTCTGTATCTTGCTAAGGAAAGGTCTACCTTTGACAGGACAATGAGGGCGGGGATCATTTATGTGACCCTTAAGAGTCAGGAATTGATTGTTGGGATTTGCAATATCTACACCCCAAATGGTGGAGATGTTTCCTTTTCTTTTTAGATCACTTGCCGAGTTCCTCCACAAGATGGGGCAAGACCATATTCTACTAGGCGGTGACTTTAATGAGAGACTGGACCTTTATTTGGATCAGATTGGTGGTTCTGTTACCTCTGTGGGTGGGGGAATCACATATCTCTGTATGATTTGCTAGATGAGTTCCGGTTTGTGGATGTGTGGCAACTGGCCCATCCTTCAGATAAATGCTAGACTTTCCACTCAGATTGCCACAACATTTATTCCTGCATTCATGGGCTCCTGGTTGCTTTTAAGTTTTACATGGGGGGCCTAGCTAATTGGTCTCTCCAGCAAGAGGAGCAGACTGATGGAGGATGAAATGAGGTCATTAAACACTGAGATTCAGTTTTTAGCAAGGGGTCTATATTTCGAAATTCGCAAAAAACAACTGAATAAAATGTCTGACCGGGCGGATAGACTCCTTTTCCGAACTGAATGCAACTATTATGAAAGGGGAGAAAAATGGGAAAGGCTACCGGCCCACTGATTGTGGATTCAGGTGAGTGAAAGAACTAAAAGTGGCAGCACATGTGCATCTGGGGCATTGGCATACAACCCCATTGTGATTAATAAAGAGTTTCAACACTGGATTGTATTTGTCCGAAATGAAGCCCAATGTTGCAGACTTAAGGAGATACCTGGATGGCTGTGGATTGCAGATCCTTCGACGAAAGCAAATTTGGATTTGGCTCGCTCTGTGGATGAACTGTCAAGGGCAGCGATTCATCTGAACAGTGTTAAAAGCCCTGGCCCAGATTCTCCATGCAGAGTTATATATGGTCATGCCGATTGTGATATTTCAACTGTTGTTGGGACTGTTGCATGCATCTAAAACAGAAAGGTACGCTCCCTCCGATGATGAGACATGCATCCATCTCTTTTGTTTTAGAAAGGGAAAGCCTCCCATCTCTATAGTGAGTTAGTCTGATTCACACAGATAACAAGATATTGGCCACAGCATTATCGTTGTGAGTGGAAAACATTTTAATGCTACTCATGGATCCCAAGCAATCTGGATTTGTGAAGGGGAGGAATCCCTCAACCAACATTCAGAAGCTAATCTTCGCCTTGCTGGAGAGCAATAAACTGGATTCTGGTGTGACTGTACTTTCTTGACCCCGAGAAGGCATTTGATTGTCTTGAATGGGGCTTCCTTTTTGCATTACTGGAGCGTTATGGATTTGGGACAGAGATAATGCAGTGGATGATATTGCTGTATTCAAAACCAACAGTGGCAGTTAATACGAATGGTTTGTCCTCCAACAGTTTTGAGCTGGGACGGGGCGCAAGGCAGAGCTGCCATCTCTCGCCTCTGCTCTTTGTGATGGCGATGGGAACCACTGGCTGTGAGAATTCATTCTGACGGGGCGATTTGAGGGACTCGATATGAGGACACACTACAGAAGTGCATGTGTTGCAAGGTTCGAGTTCGATGGTGCCCGGATAGTATGAGATATTTGGGAGTGTGTCTTACAAGTACAGTCTGACTAATGCTGCCTGTGAACATGAGGTGCATAACGGCAAACATGAAGTTAGAGCTGGCGAGATGCTCAGAGCTGAAACTGTCTCTCTAGGGGAAGGTCAATGCCATGTCTTCTGCTCCACGCATTACATTTGAGTATGCTGCTGCGTCATATAAAGAAGAAATGCTTTGAGAACATTGACAGCATGTTGCACAGATTTCTTTGGGAAAACAAGCAGCCGCACCAAAGCTTTGGCATTTGCAGATCCCTTGTGAGAGGTGAGGTCTAGGGGTTCCAGATCTCACAATGTACCATCTGGCATTTACTGCAATCCATTTGCTCCCACTTCTAGAAGAGTCGCCTGGCGTGTGGGTGAGGGAAGAGTCTGGACTGAACACACTGCTTGCTCCTGAGGCACTCTTGATATCTGGAAAAGTGAGAGGTTAAGCAGCTCAGCAGCAGTTGATTTCTTGCAGCTGTCATGGCGTAAACTGGAGGACCTGACTGGATGGCAAAATTCTATACTGGCTAGATCGTCCATCTGGTTGAGCCAGAGAGCGCAAATTGATGGGAAGCCTTTTTTTTGGCCTCATTGTTTTGGAGTAGGGTGAAATGGATTGGAGATCTATTTGTTAGCAAGAAATCGGTCCCTTTTCACACATTGGCTGCTTTGAAGAATCTCCAGGACTGCATCTATGGTGAATATTGGAAATTGAGGATGGCACTTGGTGGCGTGGAAGTAGAGGAGGATGTACTCGGGCACAGTTGATGAGTCTGAAGGAGAGAGGTCATTGCGCATCAAATATGGATAGGTTCCCGATGGCCTATATGCGATCTAATGAGCAGTTCCTAGGTGCTTGGTCGAAGTTGCTTGCAATGGAAATGACAGTGGGGAAGATGGGAGAAAACTATGTAGGAATGTAGCCTTGATTTGAGAGAGAGAGAGAGAGAGAGAGAGAGAGAGAGAGAGAGAGAGAGAGAGAGAGAGAGAGAGAGAGAGAGAGAGAGAATATATATCGCATTTCTAAACAATGGTTACCCAACCCCTGCTAAGAATTTTCTTGGAGGGCTGGTTGACTCTGATTTCTGTTGCGATGGTGGCCACAGGGTGGGCTCCTTTGAGTACATTATATGGGAGTGCTCCACAGTGAGGTTATTCTGGCAGGAAGCCACTTATACTATGAACAGGGTCTTACTGTCAAACCTTGATTTCGATTTTCAAATTGTAATTTTAGGTGAGTGACCTTTTGGAGGATCTGACCTATCCAAAAGAAATATTGTATTTTTAGAGCCAATCTTTCTGCTAAGAAAATCATACTAAGGAATTGGAAGAGTGGTGTTTTTCCCTCTAGGTCAGCTTGGGTTGAGGACCTCCGCAAAATGTCACTGCTGTAAGCAGACGAAAATGAATTTATATAAGGGAATCTGGGGGAGGTTTTTGGAACTGGTGTGATTTATTTTGATGTGTGCTCTTTTTTTCCTGGGCTGTTTTATATTGTTTTATTGTCAATAAGTTATGTGAACATGTGAATTAAAAAAAGATAGCATTGGCACCATTGATGACAAATTAGCCACACTCGTATCCAAGATAAAGGTGTCAAACTCCAAAATTGAAAAGCTATGCTCCTGAGTTTTGGAAGCAGAACTAGCGTATCTGCCATGGAGAACAACATCTCAAACTCTGGATTCAACCGTGTGATCAAGACTAAACTGACCCAATATTAAGGCAAAAAAATGTGATCTTGAAAATTAGGCCAGGTGAAATAACACACATACTTTTTACCAGATCAACCCCTCACATTTTCAGATCAAGAAAATGCATCGAGTTTCTGGCCCAAACCCTCACATGGTCTTCCACCAACACGCCCGTCATTGCACAGTTATTCAACTATGGGAACAGGAAGTTGAGTCTCTGAGCTACCAAGTATAAAGTTTGTCTTCAATATCAATACTTCGATACATAGATTTTACTGGATTTTGGACCCTCAGTTAAAGCTTCTAGAAGACCATTCACAGACCTCTGCAAACGCCTCCATGATCATCAATGCTCTTTCCAGCTAAACTTAATGCAAGTCACGCTTTTTCACAGCTTCAGGTGAAGCAATGAGTTTCTGTAGCAAAGCACTTGGGAAGCTGAGACCTCATAGGTGACTGCTGTTACAATCTTTCTAAGATTGAATGCTATTCTATCCTAGATGATGTCGGGTGATTGTTATCATTGTAAGTGTTGTTTACTAGTGGGGGAGCTGGTATTGCTGCATTTTTGCAAGCCTCCCCGCCCCCCGCCCACCCATTGTCAACGAATTCCCTTTAGAAGGGTTTAATTTGGATGTTGTGGTTGGGGTGTGTGTATATATACTGGTTTGGTCAGATGGCGAGTTAGAGATTGCCATCAGGTGTGCAGGTGGGTACTGGTTTGAAAGAGCTTTTGGGTACACTTTATCATGCGCTTTAAAAAATGAGTCGCATACATTCATCCCAGGAAAAGGCCACCTGCATTTATTCACCAACAGGACATTATCCAGCGCTCTGTTTAATTAACACTATGCAATTTTTAAACTGGTGCCTGTAGATAGCAAGATTCCTAGATTAATCTCCTGTAATGTGAGAGGCCTAAACCAACCTGAAAATGTGAGCACAGTTTACCTGAACCAATGTGGAGTTCAGGTTGCACAGCTTCAAGAAACACATTTGTTGTCTCATGCATATGATTGGATAGCCAAGTCATGAGGAAAGAATAGATGGTATTCCTGCTACTCCATTTATGCTAGAGGGGCCTAACTATCCTTGACAGGAGTGTGGATTTTAGACTCTCCCACCATGATGGCGACCCTGCGGGTCAGTACGTGATAGTGTCCGGTTTGGTTTGAAAATGTTAATTGCAAATGTCTATGCCCCTAATTGGAATGACCCCTTTTTTCATATTATAATCAAAAAGTGCTCAGCCTTTATTGAATGAGATTTTGATTGGTGATATTTTATTTCCACCCTAATCAAACGCCAAGGCTGGTCCAATCCGAGCAGCAGGGGACACCCCAACTCCATGAAATGTATTCTCAATGCAATGTTATTTTTGAAATTGTCCGGTCACTCCTACTTGCACTTAGCCATAGACGATCACATGGCATTTTCAATCTGATGCCCTTACTGATTTATTGTTTAGATTAGACCTGCAAAGGGCCATTCAGTTCTTTCAACAAATGTGACACCAGAGGTTAAGATGGTCACGGTCTGGGAAACATTCAAAGTCTATATTGGTGGCTGGTGTATAATCTAAAGAATTTGGGTTTCTCGCAGGAACACAGAACGACTTAGATAAATGTGAAGTCGAACTTAAGACATGAAACTGAACTTGCTAATGCCCCCTAGAAAAACTCAACATGCATGCCCTTCCAGCTCATTTAATAAACTGAGGGATTTGGCAGAACGGGAGTTCTGTGCCAAAGTATTGCGCTCACAAAGCAATAGTATGTAAATATGTAGAATTTGACTGACCGGACAGACTGTTGTTGGATGGTCAAATAGGAGAGTGGATCTGGGCAAGTTAAGTCAGTTATGACTGATGATGGACTTCAAACTCACCCACTGCAAACTAACTCTGCATTTTCACATTATCATTCGTTGCTTCACACCTCCACATCCAATGAATCTAGTTCTAAATTACCAGGCTACCTAGATAGGGTTTAAACTGATTTGGTTAGTGGATGAAGAGCATTTATGTCTAGACTAGTGGCAAAGCCCATTTACACAGGCTAATGTGCGTAAAGGAAGATATTTTCAGACCGTAAATATATTCTATGGTGTATTTTAATGTCATTTATGTTAATAGAAAATTGTAAAGGATCTTGCTCCTTTTGCGTGGAGGAGTGGTAACCTCAAACAAATTCTCACAGAATCCGTGGGAAAGTTTGAAAGTGCAACGTAGTACATACTGCCAATTGTTGTATCTGCTCCACGTTGTCTTGGAATCCACTTATGGGTTTTGGACTCAAATATGATTTTGAGGGATGTCGGAGTAATACAATTCACATATAGCATGATTCGAAGTAGACATGAGATCATAAAGTAAATTGAAGTCCAAGTTTAAAACCTACATGAAGAATATTATTGATAGAATAATACATGCCAATAAATATTACAATGATACATTCCAATAAATATTACAATGATCAATTACATAATGCATAAGTACATTGAAAAAAATATATATTATTCTAATGGATTGTGTCCTCAATGTATTCCTCATCTAGAACATGTAATTTCCATAGCTGTGCTGCTTCGGAAACTTTTTTCGGCAGAGGGCACCCTTGCGTCAATGGCATCGGGTCGATGTCCCTCGAAGGCCTCCGTCGAGAATGACGTCATCGTATGTTATAAGTAGCATGCAGAACGCCCGTAGCCTCAGTTCCATTTTTTCCGCAAACGTGTTTGCTTTGAGAACTCGGTGTGCCTCATGTTTCCTATTGCATTCGTTATGTCTTCTTCTTCCACCCTGATGACCCTGAGGTGTGTTGGGACTGCAGGTTTCATTCAAGATGTCCATCACGGACCTGCATTGTATCTGCTTGTGGTGTCTGGGCGAGGATCACGCTACGGACGACTGCTCGAAGTGGCAGTCGTTCACTGCCAAGGACCTTCCAGGAGCGTAAGGGGAAATTGAAGGTAGGCCGTGTTTCCAAGCCCCATAAATCTAATTCGAATGGATTGTGTCCACCAACGTATTCCACATCTTTGACATCTAATATCTACAGCTGTGCACATTACAAGTCAAAGATGTGGAATACGTTGGAGGAACATCCAGGTGAAAGAACGTTACCAGTTGGTAAGTAACTTGTTCATCTACTGGTCTGTCCACCGACGAGTCGAGAAGGGACTGTCCTCGAAAGAAGTCCAAGAGATCTAAGTCCTGGAGTGGTTCCCGCCACTCTGCCTCTTCGTTGAGGCGGTCCAGGAATTGGCGTCACCGTTTGTCCTCCTCGTCTGTTGACGACTACCCAAAAAAGTTGGCCTGCCCCACTAAATCCTCTACCGCCAAGGGATGTGAGTCTTTTCGGGAGCAAACATTGCAGATTTTCCAAACTCATGGCACAGTTCAGTCTGTGCCTTTGTTAGAAGCCAGCGAGGAACGGTCTCGATTGGCTACTCATGCGCCCTCAGGCCCGGGTAGTCGACGCGATGAACATTGAGAACTGTCGAGGTCTGGCTTGGACAAGACATCAGGAGATCACCAGAGACGTGCTAGGTCCAGGTCGCAGTCTTCGTCACCAGCAAAACCGTCAAAGCCAGTGAAGCCGGCAAAGAAAGTGTTGACGCCGTTGTGTCCATCGAGTGCGTCTGTCAAGTCTTTACCCCCAGTCAGGCCCTCGAAGACATCGAAGCCTTTGTCGATGCATTAGGTGCCTTCTGGGCAGATTCTACCTATGGAAGCCCCGGTGGCTGTAGATCCTCTAAAGCTGTTAGGCCTGTTTCTGATAACAGGTGGGCTCCTGTCCCCAGGAAGGAATTTTTTCAGTCCCTCCAAAACATCTATGAGGATGAGGAAAGGTCTGAAGAGGAGGTTAGTCCTTTTGGTCTTCCTTATTGGACTCCTAATGTTCCGGACTCTCATTTCAGAGGAAAGTCGGGTTGAGGATCTGCATCAGTCTTTGCGTGATGCTAGTGGCCTGGACACTTCTCCTGAAATGGAGTTTGGTAGGCCAGAGCCTGGAGATCATTCTGAGCCTTCTTATAGGAGACTGATGTTGAGGGTTATTGAGAACCTTGGTTGGTCCAGGCCTCTGGTACAAGATGATCAGGATTTCCTTACTGACCTCTTGGATCAGGGTCCGTCCACTGACCCAGTGTTGCCATTTACTGTGGCATTGCAAAAGAGGGTGGCTGCTAATTGGAATGCCCCGGAGTCTCTTCCAAGTTGTCAAAGAAATACTGCCCATCCAGTAGTGACCCCGGCTACCTGTCCACACACCCCACTCCTGAGAGTTTGGTGGTCCAGGTGACTACGGCCACCTCGAAGCAGGCAGCGTACCCTACCATCCCTCCTGATAGGGACGACAAATGCATGGATGGAGGGGTGCGCAATGTATATTCTGCTAGGAGTATGGCTCTGAAATTGGCCAACTCCAGCTGTGCCTTAGCAAAATTTTCACACACTCTGTGGAACTGTATTTCGCTAGAGGCTGAGCATATTTCCGAAGGGGAGGAAAGGAATGGCTTTCTCGCTATTGTGCAGGATGGCAAGAATGCCATGTGTGAATCCCTTCAGTCTGGGTTGGACACTGCGGACAGTGTCGCAAGGTCCATGGCTGCGAGCACCTTGATGCATAGATTTGCGTGGTTGCGGAAGTCTGGTTTTGCACCCGATGTGCAAGCCCGTCTTCTCAACATGCCCTTTGATGGGTTGCATCTTTTTGGCACAAACTCTGACGAGTGCCTTGAAAAGTTGCAGACCTCCAATGCAGCTGCAAAATCTTTGGGTGCAGCTGTTCGACAACCTCAGCCTTTTTGTCCTAGGGGTCAGCAATGGTGGGGTGGCTCCTTTCGCTATTACTCGTCATTTGGAAAGGCGAGAGGGATGGCCAGTCAAAGGGACCAACGAAAGTTCCCTCGTGGTGGACACGGTAAAGGTGCCAAAGCCGCTCAGGCAGCTGCCTCTTTCCCTACAGGCACTGCCGCTGCCGCTACTAAACAACTATGAGGCCTTTTGTTCTCTGGTGGGGGACAGACTGTCGCAACATCTCGAAGAGTGGCGAGCCATTACTTAAGATGCATGGGTTCTGGATACAATAGCACACAGTTAATACAATAGCCCACGGTTACTGCCTCCTGTTTTTTTGTCAGCCTCACGACCATCCACTGGGGAAACACCCCTTGAAGGTTCTGGATCTGTTCCTTCAGCAGGAGATTTTAACCCTGCTGGATTAAGGCGGTATAGAACCAGTGCCTGTGGCGGAGTGGAACAAAGGTTGGTATTCCCCTTATTTTTTGATACCCAAGAAGGACAAAGGACTGAGTCCCATCTTGGACTTAAGATACTTTAACAAGTTCCTCAGGAAGGACAAGTTCAAGACGGTCACTCTTTCTCAGATCCTTCAGGCCCTACAACTTCAAGATTGGTTGGTTTCATTGGACCTGCAGGATGCTTATTTTAATGTGCCAATCCATCTCGAGCACAGAAAATACCGGAGGTTCGCAGTTGGCAGCTCCCACTATCCGTTTCGGGTCCTGCCATTTGGGCTCACCTCCACCCAGAGGGTGTTCACCAAGCTCATGGTGGTGGTGGAAGCGTATCTCAGGAGAGTGGGGATTCACGTCTAACCCTATCTGGACGATTGGCTGATCAGGGCACGTTCTCTAGAACAAGCCTTGGCTCATCTCAGCGTCACCTGCCACTCTATTCACAAGCTGGGCTTCTCCCTCAACTTCAGGAAGTCGCATATGACACCATCCCAACTGCTCCAGTACATAGGGGCAGTTTTGCACACGTCCTTGGGGATGTGCTGGCCACCTAAGGTGAGGGCTCTTCATTCTTCAGATGGTCACACAATTCAATTCCAGAGGTTCTCTCCTTTTTGCACTCTTTGGCCCACAGGGGTCTTCAGGTGGGCACCATTAAAGGTTACCTGGCAGCGCTGTCTATATTTAAGTGCTCTTCAGATGAATGCTCTTATTTTAAAATTCCACTGATCACTCTGTTTTTGAAAGGGCTAAAAAATGTGTTCCTGCCATCACCGTTTCAGGTGCTGGTCTGGAACCTTAATTTGGTTCTGAAATTTCTGATGGGTACTCCATTTGAACCTTTTGTACTCTTGCCCATTACGATTGTTGTCATTTAAAACTGTTTTCTTAGTTGCAATTGCTTCTGCTAGAAGAGTGAGCGATTGCAGGCCCTTTCTTCTAAGCCACCCTTTACTTAGTTCCACGACGACAGGGTTGTATTGAGAGTACGTACATTCTTTCTACCTAAGGTTGTGTTAAGGTGGTACTCCCCGCTTTCTATCCTCTGCCTCATCCTAGTAAGGAAGAGGAACGGCTCCACAGGTTGCATCGTAGAAGAGCCGCAAGCTTTTATCTCTCGAATGGCCAAGATAAGAGTGGACGATCAGCTCTTTACGGGATATACTGGACACCGTTTAGGACAGGCTGTTACTAAGCAGACCTTGTCTAGGTGGATTATCCTCACTATTTCCGAATGCTACCAGTTAGCTGGTAAGGACCCTCCTTAGGGCTTGCGGGCTCATTCCACCAGGGGAGTTGCTACTTCGACAGCCCTCCATAGGGGGGTGCCAGTTAAAAATATCTGGGACGCTGCAACATTTTCTTCTATACACACATTTGCTAAGCATTACTCCCTGGATATTTCCCATGCTCAGGATGTTGCCTTCGGTATGTCTAAATTCTTTTCCCTCCTCTAATCATGGTTACTGCTTTGGGAGTCTGTCATAGATTAGGAATACCTTGGAGCACACAATCCATTCGAAGAACAAGTTAATTACCAAACTGGTAACGTTCTTTCAACTGGATGTTCCTCCAATGTATTTCCCATCGCCCTCCCAGCCTACTCCTCTAAAGAATTTCCCATGCCGCTACAGCTTACGTCCCGCAAGGCTAAGTGCAGTCGATGCTGTGTTCTGGACATGTGTGGCACACGTTGTGAAGGGGGGAAAACATGAACTGAGGCTACGGGTGCTGTGCGTGCTACTTATGACATCAGATGATGTCACCTTCGACTGAGGCCTTAGAGGGACATCGACCAGACGCCATCGATGCAAGGGCGCCCTCTGCGGAAAAATGTTTCCGAAGCAGCACAGCTGTGGACATTACATGTCATAGATGAGGAATAGGTTGGAGGAACATCCAGTCGAAACAACGTTACCAGTTTGGTAAGTAACTTGTTCTTTTGTTAGAGGAATAGTGCTTCATCAAATGAATCCCTGTCTTGAGCCTTTTCTGCAGCTAATTGCATGTTTTCATAGTTGAAATACACATTTTGTTCGCCTGGAAGAGGAACTTTAATTCTTATTGTTGTATACATTAAGCAACACCTCCATCTAGTGGTGATAACAGGCAAAGTGTGCAGGATGGCCTCGGACAAACATACATCTGGTCTTTTATTATATATAGTATGAAACCCCCTTACGGCTATTTGATTAATTTTGGATCTCACATCAGGTGGGCACCTGAGCCAGATGGCCGCAAAGCTGAATTTTATTAATAATTTGCTGAGTTGAAGTGCTGATCCTCTTACAAGACTATTGATACTCTTGTATAATAGTGGTACACAGACCAGGTAGACAAGACTGATGTTCACTCCTGTAGGCTATCAATATAGAATCTGGACAACAAAATCCTTGCTAATCTCTGCCTGGTGACTACTTTCACTAATTCGTAGTATGATTCTGGAGGAGCAGTTTTTGGATTTGTCCCCAGGTGGGCAACCTTTCATCTCTGTAAACTGTTAAGCACAACGTTTTTTATTTTTTTATCTGTATTTATTTATTTTTATGGATTTGGTTGAAAGATTTCAACCTTTCAATGTACATATATACATATTAAAACATTAATAATATAAACAGAAAAAGGCAATATTTAAACATCATGACAAACACCCAAATATAGATCTTCATGATACATAATTGTATAAGTTGGCAGCATGTTATCGCTTGGCATCAAAGAAAATATTTAAAATCAATTATATATACACATATTCAAAGCATACATTTGAATCTTGATGCTGTTTACATGGTTGCAAGGGATATCATCCTTGAATTAGCTATACAATCAGTCATCAAACGTATTATTTTGTGGTCAGTATAAATGGCAAAGCATTGTGTAGTAAGGCTCGCACCAACATTAGATCAGAGTCATTTTAGACAGTCGTTGTTGTAATTTAAAGTCTAGTTGCAATGCTTTTATATATCTTATCGTTGCTATTCTCATTGAAGTATACTTGGTGTCAAAAATGTGTTGCTAGATATGTTCTGGGCACACAATTCTGTAATCTTTAAAACATTTTTTTAAATGTTGCTGCCGCTTCTGAGTAAGCATAGGGCATTCTGTGATTAGATGTTTTAGATTTTCTTGTTGATTCATATTTTTACATAAGCAACAAATGTTTTCATCATTGTTGATAATTCTTCATTTGGACAGAACATTGAATGTAGGCCACAAATTGAATCTGAATCAAAGATGCGCACTCCTGTGTAGCGGTGAGGAACTTTTAGCTAGGTAGCCTGCAAACGCATGATGTTATTTGTTGTCAAATGGATTATTCTTAAAATAGCAATATTTTGAGCATATTTGCTGGGTTTTGATCCAATCTGATTGGTATAATTTAGGTTTTTTTGCACATGTTGGATTGTTTAGTAATAGCTCTAATGTTATGTCAGCTCTCACCAAAACATGTAGAGTGGTAGTCTTCCACATGGTTACAAATGTATGAGTCGAATTGGCAATGTATGTGGCCAGCATACTTAATAAGGTGTTTGATTCAGGTGCTAGACAACATTTTCTTAGTGGTGCATGTAACTTTGGGAGATTCAGTACTCTGCGCCAAAATGTACCTTCTGGATTTTGGAAATCGGTTTCCTTGAAAAAGAAATTTAGTCTCTGTACCGTACAGCAAAATTGGTACTGATTTTAGATTATAGTATGTCAGTGCGGGGGCACAAGAAAATGTGCCATACTTGCCCAGAATGATCTTTGCCTGAGAAATTGCTGTAGTCCCATTCTTCTTAATGTCAGCAAAGTATTGGTCATTGCCGTTCTGGTCATTGACCTTAATGCCTAGTTAAAAATAGTGGTGGACTACTTGGATTTGTATCTCATGTAGACTTCAGATATAGTTTTTTTTACTATTAGCGGAGAGCCAAAACAAATGACCTTTGTTTTGTCCAAATTGATTTTCAAATGATTTTGTTCTACATAAGAGGCTAAGGCATTTCATAATTTCTGTAGCCCATTTGGTGTACACTTGGTTGTCTGCATACAGCAACCATGATATTATTTGGGTGCCTAACTTGGGGGCGTCCACAATGATCTTGGTGAGCTCTTCCTTGAGGTTCAGTATGAAGAGGTTAGAGGACAAAATACAACCCTGCTTTAAACCTCTGTGTGTAAATTGGAGCTGACAGCAAACTGTCCAGGGTAAGTTTCACCTGAATTGAGGTTTCAGTATTTAGTATCTTGATTAAGGCATTGGTTGATTTTGAACAGCACGCTTTTTGTAGTTTGCTTATTAGCATAGGTCATGAAATTGAATCAAAAGCTGCTTTGAAGTCCACAAATGCTAAATATAGTGGTTGTTTTTGAGATTGGCAATGTGCTTTTAGAGCGGTTAATGTTGTCAAATTAATGGTCTGCCCATTCCAGCCACAAATCCTGTTTGGAAGGGGTCACGATTCTGCGTGTTATTCAGCCATTCATTGAGCTCTCTTGGCATGAAGCGGGCAAAAATCTTCCTGGGCGCATCTAACAAGGCGATTGGCCTATAGTTCGTTGGGGCTAGTCGATCACCCTTTTTATAGATTGGAATTATTATCAAGTGTTTCCAGGATATCGGAACACATTTGGTTTGAATGATGCGAGCAAAGATGTTGTGAAGGATCAAGCTCCAGATCTGGGGGTGTTCTTTGAACATCGCATTGCTTAACTTATCAGGCCCTGGAGCTCTTGATCTACTGTGTTTCTGGATATTATATTGAATGTCTTCCTTTGTTATTTGTAGATGGAAGTCATTCAACACTGGTTGCATTGGATTGGAGCATTCAGAATGGCAACAGGCATATAAAGCTATGAAATGCTCAACCCACTGCTGCTCAGACACCCCATTGATTTAGAGTGTATTTTGGGCAGTTGCAGTACTCTGAGAAAGGACCATGTTAGCGGCAGATTTTTAGATGCAATCGCTTTTAACATGGTTTCTCCATCTTCTTGAAATAATTTAGCTTTTTGGGCTTTGAGCTAGTTTTAATTTTTTTTTTATAGTTTTTAACACAAGAGCTCTTTCGCTCTGCGGAAGAAGTAAGGAAAGTCTCTTTTCTCGCTGATATTGTGTTTTTCGTTCTTTTAAGACTGATTCATACTGTTTGCGTATATCGTTGGAATCATTCGCTGAGTATTGCACTTGTTTGAGGCGACTGTTTAACAGATGTTGTTTAGGTTCAGTCCACCTGAATCTGTTTGTTTCCCCCTTAAGTATTAACGAAATCTTGAATTTGGCCAAGGGGCCAGTGGTCATGTTGGAATTCCATATCCATTTTAGGGAAAGTATGTCGTGGTCACTGAAATTGTTTGATTATTTTAAAGTTGGCGGCTTCAATTGTGATCTAAATAAATGTAGTCAATAATGAATTCTTGGGTTCCCCTTCGCCTTGTGTTTTTTGGGGGCAGATCACCAAGCATAGTACCGTTTACCATACTCGTGTTCCTCTGTTTCAGAAAGGAAGTCCATCGATCATCTGTGATTTGTGGTAGAGCTACCCCCACTAGCCCATGGAGGTTCAAATCACCCGCAAGTATGGTGTTTATGGTCACCAGGGATTGAGAGATCAGATCAAAGACCACAAAATAATTTTGAAGAATCTATTAGGAGTTATACCTACTGGATTCCAGTATATGATAATAAATGCTATTGTTCTTGTCAGCAGCTGTATTTTAACAGCTTCAGTGTATTAGTTTGCAGTTATCCATGGTTCATCAGAGCAACCAGAACTTATTTTCATAGCTACTAATAGACCCAATGTCTATTAGTCGGGTTTTGTCCGCTGGCATCATTTCTGGCATTTGTGGGGCTTGTTGAGATACACTGTTGTCTTGCTGCGTCTGTTGTCGTGCTGTCAGACGGCTTGTCTATGTCAATTAGAGAACAGATCCGATCTACAAAAGGGTTCTGCTTTAGTGTGTGATTGGTTTGGGTGTCAGTGAAACCGGCAGCAACAAGGGAATCCAGAATAAGGAGGGGAGATTCTTTGACAGTCAATTATCAATGCTGCAGTGGGTACTTGCAAGAGTCTGTTTTCGTCTGCAACAGTTTAAATTGCATCTGGCCTGCCCTGCTGGCAGAATTGCCTGATGTCGGGCGTTGTGATTTTCTTTTTCTTTAATGCTAAAGCATTGGGTAATCAATTTTCTGACCGATATGGGAGTCTGCAATTGGCTTTGTGTTTTCTGCCTCAGTTGTAACGAGACTTTCGATACTTCAGGTAAGTGCAGCATTTTCGACTTCAGGGAATATAAACTGGTCGGCATGCTGGAAGATAAACAGTAGTACTGTGTTAAAATGGGGCGTCGAAAATAACAGTCACTGAAAATATTTCTACAAGTTTGAGTGAGAAGGGAAAATCAAATACCAAATAAGTCTGTGGAGCCTGGTGTTTGTTTACGGAGGAATCCCAAAGTCGCCGCTCACCACGCAGCTGAGCAGTACTTCACAGTACTTCTCGCTAGTGTGCGCGCAAACTGAATGTAAGGATTCTGGGTAGGTTGTGGGCGGAGCTTGGTATTCACAGCCACAAATGGGCAAAATAACAGTATTTATCTATAAGAAATAAAGAAATAAAGCATACAATATAATATTGATCACCATATGAGTTATTTGCTAATAAATCTAGAGCTGGAAAGTGAAAGCACAAGTATTTAGCGTACCACCAAAAATATAGTGCATAAACCAGAACTCCAGCGGCAAAGCAGTACTTTTAAGGGATTGTGTCCTCCGACGTATTCCTTATCTTTGATAATACGTTTCCAGCTTGCTGGCCTCGGAAATTTTTTCTGTAGAGGGCGCTGCGCGTTGACGTCCGCCGAGTCGATGTCCCTCGATGGCCCCCGTATCGGCGCCGACGTCACCATGCCCATAAATAGCATTGCACTGCGTCCGTTGCTCAGTTCCGTTTTTCCGCGCTTCGTGGGGCCTCGGAACGTCGTTGCTCAGTTCAGTCAGGATAACCCTATATCTACTCAAATAAACACCTACTCGTTCTCGATGGCATCTTCATCGGAACCGACGACGCCGTGATCTGGCTTCAAGAAATGTCGAGACTGCGATAAAAAAATGTCAATAACGGATCCACACAGGATCTGCTTGTGGTGCTTGGGAGCTGAGCACCATTGTTCGGAGTGTGAGGACTGCATGGCCATGACGGCGAAAGCCTTGAAGCAGCGCAAGGGGAAGCTCGAGAGAGTTAAGTCAGTCAAAACCTCCTCTAAGGTTTCTTCGGCTGAGTC
The DNA here is from genome assembly GCF_040938575.1 of Ambystoma mexicanum. Classification (NCBI taxonomy): domain Eukaryota; kingdom Metazoa; phylum Chordata; class Amphibia; order Caudata; family Ambystomatidae; genus Ambystoma; species Ambystoma mexicanum. The sequence goes on from NC_090933.1 coordinate 594,414,455, forward strand.
GAGGCATTCGTCTCCTCACCTTCGAAAACATTCCCATTCTAGATCTCGAAGTAGCTCCCACCATTCGTCGAGATCAAGACACTCAAAAAAGAGACGCCGAAGATCCCCTTCCTCGTCTTCTGTTTCCCCTGAAAGGGTCTCCTGTCCCACAAAACACAGCTCTCAGGCTGAGTGGGAGGAATTCAGAAAGAAAATGTTAAGCGTCTTCGACCCCCTCGAAGACAGCTGAGGGTGATACCCTGGGTGAAAAACCCAAAAAATCAAAACGCAGCGAGTCGCAGCACCCGGCAAAACATTCCACCCGAGAGCGCCACGAGCCATCGGGTAAGAAGGCACCATCTTCGACGCCGTCGTCGAAAATTCCTTCGACGCATGGATCGGCGCCATCGACGCCGTTGTCGAAGGGTTCCTCGACGCATCGGTCGATCGACTCGACGCCATTGTCGACGCCGACATCGACGCCGATGAAAGAGAAGACCAAGGCTACTCCACAGCCAACAGTGATTCCAAGGGCCTCCGGCACGACGCCGAGACCGGCGTCGATGTCCTCGAGTAGGATCCCGATCCTCTCGAGTTCTTCGCGACCTCTTCCAGTTTTCTCGACGCCGTTCTCTGCGCCTTCGAAGCCTGTCACATCGGCGTCGACGACATTGACGTTTTCTCGTCCAATAATGACGAGTTTGGCTCCTTATGCCTTAGAGATGGGTTTTACACCATTTTAGAGGTCAGAGTACCCTGGACTATCTTCAATTTATGAAGAGGGGGAAGATTCTGACCAGGAAACATTTGGGTTACATAGGACCACACTGCCTATTTCAGAGGATTTCACCTCTGACGAAAGAAGGTTGAAGGACCTACAGGAGTCACTACATGAGGTAAGTGGGCTGGACACTTCCCCAGAAGTGGAATTTGTTAAGCCAGACCCAGGGGAACATGCCGAAACACCCTATAGAACCCTTATTGCAAGAATTATTTAATTTATGGGTTGGTCTGCGCCTTTGCCTGTTTTTCAACAGGATGACCTAACAGACATATTAGACAAAGGTCCACAGGAGGACCCTGTGGTCCCCTTTCATGCAGCCTTACAAAGGAAAATTACATCTAATTGGGAAACTCCTGAAGTTATCCCTGCGGTCAATAAAAGATTGTCAGCCGAGTAGAGGGTAGCGGCTGCTGACCCTGAATACTTATCAAAACACCTGACTCCAGAGAGCCTGGTGGTTCAAGCGGCAACTTCATCTAGCAGTAGGACCGCTTACCCTACTGTCCCACAGGATAGAGATGACAAGAGGTATGATTCTATGGCGAAGAAAGTCTTCTCTGCTTGTAGTATGGAACGCCACCTGTACGCTCGTCAGGTTCAGTCACACACTGTGGAAGTGTGCTTCATCAGCGGCTGACTGCATACCCGAAGGAGAGGAAAAGGAAGCCTTCCTTAACATTATTAAAGATGGCAAAGATGCCAGGTGCGAATCACTTCAAACTGGCATCGATTCCGCTGACAGTATCAGCAGGGCCATGGCGGCAAGCACAACAGTCAGCAGGCATGCGTGGTTGCGAAAGTCTGGCTTTGCTCCAGATGTACAGGTCAGACTTTTGAATATGCCCTTTGACGGCTCTTCACTATACGGAAAAAAAGCTGATGACAGTCTGGAAAAGTTGCAGACTTCTAAAGCAGCACCAAAATCTTTAGGAGCTGCTATCCGCCAAACTCCTTTTCGCCCCTCATGAACCTCTGGGAGAGGAAAGTCCTTTAGCTATTATTCCGCATTCGGCAAAGGCAGAGGACAGCCGGCTCAAAGAGGCCAAAGGAGATCCACCCGAGGTGGACGGGTCAAAGGTACTAAGGGCGCAGCAGGTGCCTCTTTACCCTCAGCATCTGCATCAGCCGCCCCCAAACCACTCTGAGGCCTTTCCACACAATACACCTGTAGGGGGCAGGTTAACTCACCATCTGACGGAATGGCAGGCTATAACGTCAGATGCTTGGGCATTGGAGACAGTTGCCCAGGGTTACTGCCTACCCTTTCTAAACATCCCTCAGAGTCATCCACCGGGGGACAGCTCTCTAAAAGTTCCAGATCCGCTCCTCTTGCAGGAAATTATAGACCTGCTAGAGAAAGGTGCCATAGAACCGGTACCTGTAGCGGACAGGAACAAGGGCTGGTACTCCCCCCTACTTTCTCATACCAAAGAAGGACGGAGGACTGAGACCCATCATGGACTTACGAGAATTGAACAAGTTCCTCAGGAAGGACAAATTCAAGATGGTAACTCTCTCTCAGATCCTTCAGGCCCTCCAGCTCCCGGACTGGCTGCTATCTCTGGACCTTCAGGATGCTTATTTCCATGTGCCAATCCATCTCAAACACAGGAAATACCTGAGGTTCGCAATTGGCGACTCTCATTATCAATTTCGAGTTCTGCCATTTGGGCTGACCTCCGCCCCGAGGGCCTTCACCAAGCTGATGTTGGTAGTGGCGGCGAGTCTAAGGAGGGAAGGGATCCACGTCTACCCCTACCTGGATGATTGGCTGATCAGGGCTGTATCTTCGAAACAAGCCCATGCCCAGCTAGATTATGTCTGCCACTTCCTTCACAAACTGGGCTTCTCCCTCAATTTAAAGAAGTCACAGATGATACCATCACAGAGACTCCAGTTCATTGGAGCGGTCCTGGACACTTCCCTGGGAAAAGCCTCGCCACCAGAGGTGAGGGCTCAAGATATTCTACAGATGGTCACCAAGTTTCAAAATGCCCAACGTCTCCCAGCCTTCGACTTTTTGAGGTTGCTAGGCCTCATGGCATCCTGCATCTTCCTTGTGCCAGAGGCTCGCCTGAGAATGAGATCTCTTCAGTGGGCACTGAGAAGTCAGTGGTCGCAATTCTCAGGGAGAATGACAGATCTCCTCCGTATTCCGGACAAGGTAGCCCGCGACCTTCAATGGTGGGCCTATCCAGAGAACATCTTGAAAGGAGAACTGTTTTGGCAACCATGGCCGGAGATAACAGTACTCACAGACGCCTCACTCACGGGGTGGGGAGCCCATGCCAACGACTTGACCATCAGCGGTCGTTGGTCTCCATCGGAGTCCAGACTACACATCAACCTATTGGAGCTGAGAGCGATCAGACTAGCGCTGAAAGCTTTCCTGCCAACAGTACAGGGGAGAAATGTCCTGATAATGACGGACAACACGGTGGCCATGTACCTCAACAAAAGAGGCGGCGTAGGATCACTGCCACTGTGCAGAGAGGCGATGCAGCTCTGGTTTTGGCCAATCCAAGAAGGAATCTCTCTATCGGCAGTCCACCTAGCCGGAGAGAAGAACTTGACAGCGGACGCTTTGAGCAGGCAGAGCACAGTCTCCCATGAGTGGGAGCTAGCTCAGGAAGTCCTTCAAGAGATCTTCGCCCTTTGGGGAACCCCTCAGGTGGATCTGTTCCCCACAAGCACCAACATGAAGTGCGATCTGTTCTGTTCAAGGGAATTTCCCCCGAGAGGAGCTCTAGGAGACGCATTCGTAGTGGATTGGGAGTTTCCACTCCTTTACGCGTTCCCACCAGTCCCTGTTATTCCTCAAATGATCAGGAGGTTGAGAAGATTCCAGAAAACCATGATCCTAATTGCCCCGGATTGGGCCAGGCGAACGTGGTACCCGGACCTTCTAGATATGTCCATCTGTCCTCCAATCTGTCTTCCACTCAAAGAGAATCTTCTCTCGAAAAAGGGAGGTCGGGTTCTCCATCCAGACACCAGAACCCTCAACCTTCACGCTTGGCTTCTGAAAGGGTGAGGTACAAGGATTGGATCTCCCTGATGACGTCATGGAGGTGTTGCTTTCGGCCAGAAGGCCAGCAACAAAGTCTTTATACCGCTGCCGTTGGAACAAATTTTGCAACTGGTGTAGGGAAGAGAATATCGACCCTTTTCCATGTGGTACACCAACAGTGTTATCGTTTCTACTCTACTTGGCAAACTCAGGCCTTCAAGTTGGCACTGTAAAAGGCTATCTCGCAGCACTTTCTATCTTCAAGCGCACTGCGGAGGAACCATCGTATTTCAAACTTCCTCTAGTGATACAATTTCTCAAGGGATTAACTAATGTTTATCCTCCAAAACCATTCCAGGTTCCCTTATGGGACTTAAATTTAGTCTTAAACTTCCTAATGGGCACTCCATTCGAACCACTTCACTCTTGTTCGCTGAGATTTCTCACGCTTAAAACTGACATCTGCTAGGAGGGTGAGCGAGCTACAAGCTCTCTCCTGTAAACCCCCACATACAATTGTCTACAAGGACAAAGTTGTCCTACAGGTGAAGCCTAATTTCCTCCCAAAGGTGGTTTCTGAATTTCATATTACTCAGAAAATTACCTTACCTTCGTTCTACCCTCCTCCCCATCCGGGGAAAGAGGAAGAAAGGCTACATAGGCTGGACCCAAGGTGAGCTCTCAGCTTTTACATCAGCAGAATGGCTAGGATCAGGCAAGCAGACCAACTGTTTGTAGGATACTCAGGTCACAAGTTGGGACTACCCATAACAAAACAAACCATCTCCAGGTGGATTATTTTGGCCATTCTGGAATGTTACAAACTGGCAGGGAAAGAGCCACCCCAAAATCTCAGGGCTCATTCAACCAGGGGTATCGCAGCCTCTTCGGCTCTCCAAAGAGGGGTACAGGTCCGAGACATATGTGCGGCTGCCACATGGTCGTCCGCACATATATTCACAAAATTTTACAATCTGGATTCCTCCACTAGTCAAGAGACCAGATTTGGCAAGGCCGTATTACATTCGGTCCATCCCTAAAGGGATACATAACATTCTCACTCCCACCTCCAATTACATGCCACTGCTATGGGAGTCTATCAAAGATAAGGAATACGTCGGAGGACACAATCCCTTCGAAGAACAAGTTACTTCTTACCTTGTAACGTTCTTTCGACGGGATGTTTCTCCGAAATATTCCTTATCGCCCCTCCCATCCATCCCGCAGTGATACTTCTCTTGTGGTTGCAGCTTACGCTCCTTCAAGGTCAATAACCAATTCAGGCATGACTTTTCTTATGCTACAAAACGGAACTGAGCAACGGACGCAGCGCGTGGCTATTTATGGGCATGGTGACGTCGGCGCCGATACGGTGGCCGTGGAGGGACATCGACTCGGCAGACGTCGACACGCAGCGCCCTCTACAGAAAAAAATTCCGAGGCCAGCAAGCTGGAAACGTATTATCAAACATAAGGAATACGTCGGAGGAACATCCCGTCGAAAGAACGTTACAAGGTAAGAAGTAACTTCTTCTTCTCACTGGTGCACGGTATAAGGATTCTGGGTAGGTTGTGGGCAGAGCTTGGTATTCACAGCCACAAATGGGCAAAATAACAGTATTTATCACCAACAATATAGTCCATAAACCAGAACTCCAGCTGCGAATCCGTACTTCACAGAACTTCTCACTGGTGCGCGCTAAGCACACCACTGCTAATTGACACATCTTTGCCAGCCCTAGCAGCCTTTCTCAATGTCAAAAAAGCTTCCTGTTCCTTAGAAAAGAACTACATGCTCAAAGTTCTAAAGCTCATGGGAATAGGCCTGCTTTGCTTTCTGTGGTAACATTATTATCTGCACCAACAGCGAGTGGTTACACGAATGGGTCTCCTCTGAAAAGTTTCAACTATATCATGGGACCAGACAGGGCTACCTCCTGTCTGCCATTTTGTTTGCCCTTTGCGTTGAATCCTTGACATTGAGAGTGTGGGAATAGCATGGGGAGCGACGGCTTAAATTCCTTGACCAAACCAGTCTGCTCTTTGTATATGCAGATGAACTTCTCTTCTATGTTAAACACCCAGCAATCAATTTAGTGCCCCTGTTAGTGGGGAGGGAGGTGAGGGAATTTGGGGTCATACTCCAAATCAGTGATAAACTGTAATAAATCCGAACTAGTCCCTCTCACGCTTGTAACTGTACCATTTCAGAATGGAGCAGATGTCAGTATAATGATTAGATGTGCAAAATCCGATTTTTGATTTTTTATTACTATTATTTTTTTTTAATTATTTTATAACTATGCCCCTCTGTTAACAGAGATTCGAGTTAGTTTGAAGATGGATTCTGCTGCGGTTATTTATAGCTGGGCTCTCATTGATCAAAATGGTAGTGCTACCCAAGTGCCTTAACCTGTTTAGCAACATAGCCCTCCGACTCAAATCCTGCTTCTTTACACAATTAAAATCGGTTCTGACATATTAAATTTGCAGTAGAGGGCCGTCAGGGTCTGCTGGGACAACTTTACTCTGCCATATCATAGGAGAGGATTGAACATCCCACGTTTAGAGACATATGCTTTAATTAGTATGGCATATCGCTCTATTGGTATATGCCACCTGCCACCCTCCAGCACATAAGGTTGGAAAAAATGCTAGCCCAACCCCACTCTTTTGAATCTGTCCTGATGGCAGCTCCATTGCACAGTCGTGATGACATTAACGTGGTCTAAATAAGCCTGCATTTGGGCTTGCCATGAACTAGATCTTAAATTCTCACAGTGCTCTCCTTATATAGCGTCCATCTTTCTTCACAATATTGAAGGGTTACCATTCACAGCTGAGCCTGGTATTTGGAAAAAATATAATGTAGCATGGGAATTGTAAAATTAGAAAGCCCTTTTCAATAACGGCCCTTTTATGACTGACGCCAAATTAATGGAAATTGGAGATACATCCTTACTAAAGAGTTGCTATGCCATCTTCTAAAAGGTGAGATGTGTTTACCAAATTACCCATTTTCCCTCTTGGACCAACAACCAGTACCATACAGCGATATATCTTTGGTGCAGCTGATCCCTCCACGGCTGGTTCTAATATATATATAGATTATCGCTTGGGTGGAATATAGCCAAGGCTACTGCCTCCAAGAGAAGATGGGAAGCTGAGTTGATCATAGCGTAGTGGCCGGCCAGTGGAATGAGATGTGCATCTAAACCAAGTCAATTTCTCTAACCCTTAAACACATATTGCTCCATTTTAAGTTTTGATATTAGACCTATTCTACACCACTTAAGGTATTCAAATGTGTTCTCTCCATCTCTGCTGCTTGTCCCAAATGTAAACAAGACAATGCAACGTTTGCTCATTTTTCCTGGCCTTGCAGTGGAATCTCTTGATTTTGGAAGGATGTTGTAACACACTCTGAAAAACGCAAATTACGTTCCGAATTAAGCCCAAGTCCTGTTTACTGGGTTTACCATTGCCAGTAGGGAAATCATGGCGTACGTTAATTAACGTAGCCTATTCTTTAGTGCAGGAAAGCATTGCTGTCAACTGGATGAACTCTAAGTCACCTTCTCAGTCACAGTAGATGCAAGAATTGTTCCAAGCTTGTCACAATGAGGAAGCCTACTGAGAAGTGTTGCATGCTAGTTTAGGGCCTAAGGACACTTGGAGTTGTCTGCAGAGACATCCGACGGAAACCTCAGGCTCAAGATAGTGCCTCCCACTTGCCAGAGGTTTAATAATGAGGATCTGTCCTGATCTATGTAGCTATACAAGATTCAAGTAAGATATGATAATGACCACTACTAAAACTACAAACATTTGATCTGTGTTAATCTGTTCTATTATTCAGCACATGACGACTTAATTCAGCATAATGTGTTTTGTTAAAACTCCTAATACAAATTTAAAAAAGATACAAAATAAAAAGCTTTGCTGACCTGGTAGACCAATCTATTCTCCAACATCACTTCCAAAACATCAGAGGTGTCAGGAGAGATGGCCTGAAATGGTTTCAAATGTTCCTTGAACAGAGACCATGCCAATTTAAAAATGGACGCTGCTCTCTCCAAGGAATAGACCTCGTCAGGGTTCATCAAATTTGCCTTGGTTCTTTAATATTTACATGAATCCCTTGGTGGCTCAACTCCTTATGAGGTTCCATTTGATTGTATGCAGATGGTGTTCAGGTGAATTTGGGTGCATGTAACAACAAACCCTTGCATTTCATTTAGATCCAAAGGAGGTATTTCAGGCATGGAGATGTATGCTCATCTCAGGTCATCCTGTGAGTGGAAATATTGTGGATGAATTAGTTACCTCATGAGTTGCATTGAACTCCAGTTCATATGCGCTTGCAGTAAACCATGTGGGGGAGGGAGGTAATTACCCTAACCAGATCAACGTTGCATTGGGGCTAAGCATGCGTAACAGGAAACTGAGTTTTTAGTCACCTCGTTAGGTTGGAGCCAAAAATGAGAGCTTCTGTGCCTGCAGGATAGGGATAAGGGTTAGCCATGGGGACAGGGAAACTGAAACACTGGTGGCCTATGGGTTGTAATTTGGTAAAAGTGCTGCTTGGTGTGGTGGTCAGGGTGTCGGCTATAGGAGCACTGTTGGACATCAATATTGACTGCATTATTTTGGTGACCTTGGAAATGAAGCTCTTCGGCCAGGTCCCTGACGGTCAACAAATTCAGTGTGGTGGATTAGTTGGGAGATGACCAACTTCTCCAAATGTTTGCTAAAGAAGAGGGTAGTAGAGATAGGGCAGTAATTAGCCTGGCAGGAAGGGTCTGCAGACTGCTTTTTTAGGAGGGGGTGCACAAGGGAGTGCTTAATAAGTGATGGGAAGGCACCAGTGTCGAGTGATTGCAGAACTCAGCCAAAGACGGAGCAAGATTGGCAATATTGTCCTTTGAAAGTTCTAGATGAGCAGGGGAGCACCTGTTTGGAGGAGACTTACATGGAGCAAACAGTGTTTGGAACCAAATCAGGTGTGATGGGTGAGAAGGGGGAGAGTAGGAGGGATGGTAGAGAGAGAGGCCAAGCGAAGCCTAAGTGCAGAAGAAGGAAGGAAGGAAGGAGGGGAGTAGAGGAGAGTGAGGAGAGGATGTCCTGTGTTTTCGTTTGTGAAGTGGAAGGCCAGAATGCAGAGGGCACGAGAAGGAAGAGGAGAAGTGGAGACTGCAGTAGGATTGTCAAGTTCCTTACAGATTTTGAAAAGTTCGGCCGTGGTGTTGGTGGCCCCAGAGATGCAGACTTGAATATGTACCCACTTCTTGGACTGGATGGAGAGTCTGTAATGCCTTCAGGTGACAGGCCAGTTTGTCGGAGGATGTGCAAGAAGTGAACCACTTCCGTTCTGCAACTCTGCACTTTCTTTTGAGCGAGGCTAGGTCGCAATCATACCAACTGCTGCACTTGGAGCCAGGCTTCATGCGGATTCTCATGGCAGGGGCAAGGATGTTGAGGGTGTTGGAGATGAAGAGGGGAAGGTTATCAGGAGCTGAATCAGAGAGAATCAATAGCCAGGGTTGAGGGAGGAGTAAAAGGGGTGGCAAAAGCAGCTACTGACACTCGATTCATCGGTCGGTTGACTGAAAAAGAGGCTGGCAGTGGGGGCGCAATGGCTTAGCCAGGCGGCCTTGAACAAGGTTCTTATGCAGCTTGGGAATGGTTTGGAAAGATAACTCTTTGTGGGTCATTAGTCACAAGTGGAGCCTCATGTTTTTTTTGTTGTAGTGGGAGTCACGCCAGAGCTGCCCTTAAACTCAGACCCATAGCCATATGAAGAACCTATGCTATCCATGAGGTTCTTATTGGTCCAATTATTGCCTATTAATGTTCGAAGTTTGTATCTGCCTAAGCCAAGATGCCTCTCCTCCTCTCTACAAGCTTGTACCTTGGGGACCTGTGCCTAACCGAACTTTAGGCATCTCGCTGTCCTCTGACTCCTGTCGCACCTCCTTGAAACTCTGCATGTGCTTGTCCTACCTCCCTCTTTGCAAAACTTGTAAACTTAGAGAGAGTGCATCTCCATGTGCTTCTCTTTTCTCCACTTCCAAGCTCTTCCTGGATCCTCATCCTCCACTCCTTTCATCTTTCTTCTCATCTCCTCCTCATGTCCCCTTAGCAACTCCTCTGCATCTCCTCAACTACTCCTTGACTCTCCTTTTCAGACCCTCCTGAGATCCTTTCTCCAGCTACTCCCAGGCTCTTTTCCATCAGGTTCTCATGGACTCCTCACCCCACCCTCCTGGGTACCCCACCCTCCTTGGCGTGCCTCGCCCACCCTCCTTAGCGTGCCTCGCTCCACACTTCTGGGTGTGCCTCCCCCAGTCCTCTGGGTCTCTCCTACAGCCTCCTATCTTTTCCTTTCCAAAGTGTCTTGGGTCTCTCCTCTGGTCTCCTGTCTCCTGCTCCTTCTGCATTTTTAGTCTGCTGTCGCCAAATTAATTCCTTTTCAGGACTCCCATCACATTCTGCCATGGCATTTATACTTCATATATAGGGACTCAACACTTCCTTCCTGCCTCTCTGTGACCTTGGGCAACACAGCTGTTTGTGTCTATGCAGCTGGAATGGGGATTGGCTGATGGGACATAGCCCTCGGTATGGGTTACAGTTTTGATCCGGAACTTGGGGGATGATTACTCCCTCCACAGGGGGCAGTCAGCTCTGCTTGCTCAACTTGGCCTTTCCCTTTGAGACGGACTCCCTTATCATTCTTGGATATGAATGTGGAGACTTTGTGAGAAGGCTATTAGTTTCCTATCATAGTGGAGGTAGAGTTATTTTATTTAGCATTTCCGCACCCAAGCGAGGGGAGTCCTGTCAGATCACCACTCTTACTCTTAAAGGGACAGTAGGCCTTGGGTCTTCTATGTGACAAGACCCTCCGTTCTGTTGGTGGCATGGTAGGGTTAGCCTGGGATGCCCCAGAAACAGCACACCTCGCACCAGCATCACATGGTATGTAGAGACAACCAGCCCTCCTAGTGACGCCACCATCCTCAAGTAAAATGAAGCTGAGAACTTCATCACAAGTAAGCATAGGATGTTTGTTGGGAGGAGGATGGCTGCAGGGAGAATAGGGAGTGGGTTTCAAAGTCTTCTTGAAGGCCTATTTGAATTGACGCTGAAAGAGGACACTGGAGGGGAATGGATGTTATTTGGTTTAGGTGTTTTTTTTCTGAGTCTGGGAAAATGACTTGAAAGAAAGAGGTGGATTGGGGGGTTTTCCGATGCTGATGAGGGTAATCTGGGTGGACATCAAGTAAAGGGTGTGCTTGTATTTGAGTAGGCCCAGTTGCCCATTGAGTAGAGCCCAGGTTGGTCATGTTGGTGATGGTTATTGGCGGCCATGTTGAAGGGCAGGAGTAATCAATCCAAAGGTTGAAGTTCCCCAGTATAATGAGCTGATGTTTGCGGTCTAGAGTATTGATAACCTTCCCGGAGGAGTGGAGGAAGTTGATTATGTTGCAACCGCAGAGGTTGGTAGACCAGAACCATGGCATTTAACATGAGGGCAACTTGTGACTTCAGGGAGCATTGCAGCAACCCCTCCAACCGTGCTGTTTCAGTGCCCTATTTTTAAGTTTGTTAGAGCCTTTATGGAGAGGGAGGAGATTGAGAGATGTGTTTGAAATATATGTGATTCCGGATTCTATGATCCTGAGAAAATTGATGTGGCCCTGAATGATCATATTGACGTTAGTCTCGTTTTTTTTACTGTGGAATGTGCTTTGACCGGGCCCACCTTCCAGGAGTTCTCTTAACGTATGATAGTGAGGTATCAAAACGATGTTGATTTTCTTCAAGAGGGACAAGGCCCCATGGAAGTGGTGATGGGTGGTGTGCCTTTGGGCTATGCAGGAGAGATTCCTCCAGCTGGGTGCATTGACTGGCCAGGGGTAATAATGGTATTGGGGGAGACGGGAAGAGTGTTGCCCTGGCTGAGTTGGAAGGCTTTTAAGTGCTTGTGGCAATCCTGGTGAGAGGGGGCAGGCAGTGTCATAGATGTTTTTCCCAAAGAGTCTGGGTAAAACTTCTATGAACCCCTTTGAGGGGCCTAGGGAGGCCTGGGGCAGATGGTTCTATTGCTGTGGAGGTTAATGGTGAGCTTCCAAATGTGGGAATGGCTCCCTGAGCTGGTGAGCAGTTTGGCTCCTTGGATAGGGATGGGTCAGGGTGATTGTGAAGGCAACGGAAAGTGGTTTCCCGCGGGAGAGGATATCCTATAAGAACAGGTATTGATCTGGGACATGCACATATGGAACTCCTAGGCAGCAAGTACCCAGATTCACCTCACGTCCAGCATTGCCTCCCTGCATCTATGGGCCCTAGAAGGGGTGCAATAAAGGCAGAGGGGAGGGCACAAATAATTTTCCTTCCGCATTATTTGGGTTCAGGTTTGGGGCGGGTGGAATGCCTCCATGCTGGAGGGGCCTGCAGAAGACTTACTGGAGGGGCCTTCACCAAGGACAGTTTATAGAGTGGGAGCAAGGTGCCAGCAATCCTCTGAATAATGTCTGAATATTCATTAGTGCTTTACCCACTTGCGTTTCATAGTAATCAGGTATTTATGAAAATGTGTAATAGAAAATGTCATTGTGGGTTCTTACGGTCACAATTACTGTAGCACTGCTGTGGTCCTTGGAATTCCTTTCTCTAAGGACGTTTCCTTGGCATTCACTTTCATGTCTCCTCAGTGGAAGGGAAAAGAATTCCATTTTAGGAAGATCTGTCGGAGGCCTGCAAAGAATGTTAAGTGAAGTATTTTCCAGTAATTTTGTTTTTCTTTACATGATTGTGTACCCTGCTCTTGTCATACATATCAAAAATTCCTATCACGAAAGTTCATGAGCCGCGCTTCCACACGGTGTCAATTCCCTATAGCCCACGCTTGTTTGCAGACGCATGCATCATGTGTTTACTTAACACAAGACGCCTGAGTTGATTGCTTGTTCGTTTTTTAAATATTCACCCGACAAGAAAAGCATTAATTTACTAAGCGTCCATTGGAATGTATTTGGGATGTTTAATTTGAAAACGTCCTGGACGGGTCTGCATAATTTAGGACGTTGCATTATAAAAGCAGCACAGTCCGATGAACTAATGAAATGGTTAAACTAGCAAAAACAAAGAACCTTCACTAAAGAAAACAGATGACGCGTTCCCTTGGACAGGTAACATTACACCGTTATGATTTTGCTTTTTTTCCCACTTGTATATGGAGAAAAAGGATAGCCGTGATGTATTTGTTCATACTTACAATGAACTCTGGCCCGAATGCCCACAATTATTGTGTGCGTAGCTTTTCATGCTAAAGTGTTGGAAAGAGCATCTGCTACTTGAAGGGGATTTAATGAAAGGGAGTTCATGTTCAAGAAATTCACTTTCATAATTTGCATAAGCAGCCTCTTCTACACTATAGGGAAGAGCAGCTGGACAACCAATGGAGAAAATACTTTGAAAGTAAAAACATTGGTTTTGGTGCTTTTTGGTAGCTTAAGCCACCATAAATATCACCACAATTGCTACAATAAGAAAAGGGGAAATGCTGTGCCATAGAATCACCAATGCACAGAGTATACATTTTTGTAGTACTACACGGATGTAATCCAAAAGTGGCTTGTTTCACGTATTTTAGAACAATCGGATGTACTGTCGCATGTCACGTGCCTGTAACGCTGGCTCACTGCGAGTGAGGTAACCAGGTTTAGCAGGGCCGGCGACTGCCATTTTGTGACGGCCCAGCTGGTTTTCGCCACTGTTAGTTGGTCAGATCTCATGCATGCCTGGATTGCGTTTTCCCCCTTCACACATTACAGGGTATTCTTCATGTTTAAACTTTGCATGCATAGTTTTCTTTCTGTGAGGGCAGAAAGAGCGCTGCCCCGGTGGATGCTTTGCAGGCAACTTGCCTTTATAGGCACAGCCTGCACGTTTTGATGTGCTGGCATTTGAGAAAGGGCTCTGACCTAAGCACGCTGCTCGCTTCTTCCAGCCTTGCATGCCCACAGCGCAAGGGGAATGTGCGCACAGAATGCCAGTGTACACTGCAGCCCTGTCTGTGCTGTCGGAGATGGTTTTCGCGAGGGAGCTCGGCTACACAAACTAACCCTCAGGAAGGTGTCCAAGGACATCTTTCCAACGTGGGCAATCTCTTCATCGAGGATCGAAAGTAAGAAATGGCCGCATTTATGTTGTTGATGGGTGAACGAGCCGGGTATAAAGTTATAAAGTCAAGTGGCGTCTACCCGACATGTCCCGCTACTATGGTCAGGCAAAGTCGGGCAATAACTGACAATCACCTGACTTCCATTAAACTTCCCCACATGGATAAAAGGCGATGCACGAGAGCACACTCTGAGCAAGGCAAAGCACATGAAGGAACAGCAGTTCTGAATCAGCAGCTGAACGAGGAGAAAGACCAGAAACCAAGAAAGGTTTGCAAGAAGGGAAATACAGTTGACCTTTTCAGCCAGAAACCATTACTTTCCAAAAACCTTCGAAGCAGAAAGCATAAGGCCAGGAAACCAGACTGAAGACTCTTGCCTTGTGTGTTGTGGGGTGACATAGCCCTAAAAAAGCCAGAACTACAGGCCGGAGTCAGAGGGGGGCGATATCATATGCCCCACAGCAAAAGGCCTGCGCTGGAGTACATGTAAAATGAGGCCCTTGCCTCACAAGGGAGCCAATTTAGGCATCCAAGTATGGGGATGCCTGAAAATGTTCCTTGCTAAACATGAGGGGAAGACTTTGTGATATTGTTGAGGAAGGACTGGAAAGGTTGAGACCCCCTTGTCAAAAACACCGACATCCAGCATGTAAATGTAAGGGCCAAGATGTGTGCAAGCCTGCCTTTTTTTACTGTAACAAGAATGATTGTCTTCAAAAATTCATTTTTCCCTCTTATTTTCAATTAAAGACCTGCTCTTCAAAATATGTGCAGGAATGCCATCAAGGAACTGTAAGTTTGTTCATCATGAGCACATCACAGAGAATCTTTTAAGTAACCAGAATCAATAAGGAAATGTGGAACTATAACGGCATGAAAGTTTTCACGGCTAAAACTGACCCCAGTGACATTGCAATTGGGTCTTCAAGATCAACACTTAAGTATTCAAATGTACAGCTAAAGTCTTTAAACCTATTATGTTGCCTTCTGTAATCAATGTTGCAGGAAAGTACTGTTGCAACGGGTACATGTTACATTGTGTGCATTTGCTAAAGTTGGATGAAATGCTGAGAAAAGACAACTCTTAAGTTTCACTTCCTAGAAATGTACCCCAGGTGTGAAACCAGCCTTCCCAAGCTGTTACCATGGGAATGAGCTGAGGCATTGTGTTGATCTTCAAGTTTTACGACCTATAGCCTTCAGGCTGTCGTAAACTTACTGATTAGCCTTTGAAGCTGTAGGCTAACCTAAACAAAAGGGTTCCTCTTGACATCAGAGCTAAGAAGCAGATGTCTGCTTACAGAGGGGGAGAGGGAAGGTGGAGCTTCACAACCATTGCACACAATGGGATATGAGCAATTTTCAGAATAACTTGAAGTATAAATCGTACATTTTTCATGTTCGGATTTATGAAAAGCTGTCGGTGAGCTGCTTCTGGTGGGTCCATAATGATTTTGATGATACCAACCTATCAAAAGTTATCAATCAAATATTAATTGTGTTCTGTGTATAAATCTGACCATCATAAAAATGTGAGAAAAGGTGTAATAAGCGATAGGAACTCCGCCCACCGAATGCCATACTTTTCAGTAATGTCGTTTGGGCGTAAACGAGAAAATACGGTAGCTTTGCCCCAATATGTCGGACAGTCATCAAACAAGGTTTATGCAATTCACAAAAAAAATGTAATGCCTGAATATGCTGCCATCTGTGTTGTAATCTGATGAGAGAGGGTATTTTTCAAAATGTGAGATTTCCAGGTACAAAAGCCAGATCTAATCCTCTGCCCGTGTTATATGTGATGGGGTATCCTCCCCTGACTGCTCAAATCACACCTGCTTTCTCTGTGCCTACTTGCTTAGGGAGAGGGAGGGAACCCTTGACCATTGCCCAATCAATAATGCGAGGAGGATGACACAAAAGTCATGTCATTTGGCTTATAAATAGGTTACTCCTCTTCAACTGGAGATTCTCTCTACAAAATCCGAGCTGTGCAGCTGACAGGAGATCTGGGGCTAGCAGGGACCTGGAGTAACTGGTTGGGATAAGAGAGTGAGGCCTTGATTGACCCCTGGCAGTTGAGCCCTTGCTCCATTGATGACTGTAGAATCCTTTTCTTCTGTAAGTATAGATCTGCACAGCCATGGATTAAACATGTCATATCTATGTAAGCACTAGCCTAGAATGTCCATAATGGAAAATCCTCTATTCTATCTGTTTGGGAAATTTTGTCATTTTCTATTGAAAAGTATTTTTAATTGTCTGTGCAATTTGGTAACTCTCCCCTTGACAAATACTGGGTTCCTCTGTGCAGTCAAGTCATTTTTCCTATGGAACAAAATCATCCACTGTGTATCTGTTGATCATAGTTCTCTTCCCCTGAAAAGTCATTTGTTTATTTGCATAATTAAGTTATTTCCCTAGTATTTTGCTTAGTAAATAAATTAATTCCCCCATTGAAATTCACAGAGCAAGATTGTTGCAATTCGAAATCAACCATCTTTTGCCCAGTGAGGTTATTTAATTCTTATAGTCATTAAAGTGTTGCGCCAATAGAATTATCCCCATTATGAGCTAAAACCGAATTTGCCCATGTGTAAATTGTGTGTCTAAAAACAAATCCCCATTTGCATCTGTCATAATAAACCAAAACTGTTGTTCCCACTGTGAGAATCTCTTGGCCCAAAACATCCCTGTGAGTTGCCCCTGTCATTTTCACTAAAAACCATGGTTCCCAGGTGCCTTTCTCATTGTTGAAATTGTGTGTGTAATTTGTAGCTCCAGCCAAATTCAATGTGATTTACAATTTCGTTTTTTCAAATATTTCTTTTCATCCTTTAAAGTGATTTTTCTACTCAACTCTTCTTCCTCTATAATGTCCTGAGCTCGGATTTAGCATTGCAGTTTCCTTCATTTTTATGGTTTTGCGCTTGCTTGTCATGTCCAGCTCCAGCCAAATTCAGTGTGATTTATAATTTTGTTTTTCAGAACATTCTCCTCCTCCTTTAAAGGGCGATTTGCCTACTCAATCATTCTTCTATCATGTTCTGAGCTCGGATTTAGCATTGCAGTTTCCTTCATTTTTATGGTTTTGAGCCCGAGTAAAACGTAGCGTGATTTACATTTTCGTTTTTCTAAATCTTTCTTTTCATCTTTACCTTTATTTTTCATGCGCTGCATGTTTTAAAATCAGATTTCCTATGTATGCTAGCTAGTCTGTTTTGAAGCCCTATTTGTTCTCTAGTCTAAGCAGCCCGAAGTACCCTTGTGTGCTGTCCCATGGTAGTATCGACTCATTGAAAACCCAGTTTTCCATTGTAACAGGGGGAGCCCCTAACTTTCCTGCCATCAGTTGAGAGAAATTAGTTGGCATTGTTTTTCACGACACAAATTTGGTGTCATTGAAGTCTATCGTAATCTGGTGATGTTCTAGAAACCTGTGCATTGTGTTGCCACCTCATTAAGGGCTGCTGTCATATTTTGTTCTGATTGACTATTAATATAATAAATTATAAAGTGTTCATTGACAACACACCTGCCTGGTTCTTGGTCTATTGGGACAAAGGGTGCTGGTGGAGGTTGGGTGCGAGACAGGTTGGAAGCCTCCTTAAAAAAAAAAACCATTTGGGGATTGGAAAAATAAAAAGCGGTTTGATTGTGTACACACCCACTACAAGGGAAAAGGTCCTTGTCTTGCATGTGCTGCATAATATATCGTGACAGTGTCGGACATACCGAGGCTCTCCCGCGTAACCAACCAAGGTGAGGTGAAGCAGCAGCTGCCGGGGTATCGTCCTTGGCTCCAAGAACAAACAAGCATTAGAGAGATCAACACAGACATTGAGTAGGGGATACCGATGCATGAACGGTCTGTGTTGAAGTCAAGGTTGCAAGCGGCAACATTGTATAACGAGCGCTGGAACGAACATTGTTAAACGCGGGTGATGAAAGATGTGAGTAAAGCTAAACTGATGATGAATGTTTGAACTTGAGAAGGAAAGATTAGATACCGTAACAGAGTGGTCCGGCACCGTGAGTGTGCACAATCAAAGGTCTCTGTAAGGTATCCCACCAAGAGAAATGAAAGCCAAAAGATTGGTGAGAGTATTGTATGAAGTGAATCAAGGTGGTCCTGCAACGGTTTAAGCAAAACCCATTGCACATTTAAAAGTCTTCTATTTTTATTTATATCAAGAGGATCCACGCCCGAACAGGGGAGATCCATGGTCCGAATCTGAACGAGGGAATAAACATTGCGGTGCAAAGGGGTCCAAGCCTGAGGGTGGAAGACCCTTGATAAATACTAGAAGCCAGAAATTGTGCATGTGAAGACCCTAATAGAAATGGAACTTTGAGTTTTATTTGTTACTGCTCCACAACCTTTTGTATTTAGACGTAAGGATTGGCAATATGTTTATTAGTATAGGCCCTTTTATTTTGACAATACACCACAAGGACTGCGTTATTATTTGATGTTCGTAGCTTGCTCCCATCTTTAGATTTAGGAATAGATAGGCATTCTACCAACCCATTCAAGTTTAATAAACACCCTTGAACTGTGATCACTTGTGGCTGTCTTCACGGTTTGATACCATGCCTTCCTTATGCATCTCAAGCAGGATGGCATTTCTGCCTTTTCCTGACTTGCTTCAGGCACTGGGTTAGGAGATCCCACCCAGGTGACTCAATGGTGCGGATGGAACTATCTGCAGAGTGGTCCATGTCTATGAGCAGGGAATAGTAATGAGGCAAGACCTGCCACGCACAGGCACTCTCTAAGGGGAGAGCCACAGCCGGGCCAAGGCTGTTGTATCCTTGTCCCCTCCCCCTGGTGGGAGTTCATTGTGGCTGCGGTCCAGGTCGTGCTATCTGTGGGCTCCCTCAGGCAGGAGCGATTCCTGGTGACAGGCAGGGCACAGGAGAGGCAGTGGTCTAGGTCACGCCATCTCCAGCCCCACGTATGAGGAGCTCCCACTGCTTTGTCGGCAGGAAGGCTGCACGTTCGTTGTCTCCCCCTTGGCGGGAGGTTGCTGTGGCTATGGTCCAGGCCACACTATCTGCAGGCGAGGCAGCGGTCAAGGTTACACCATCTTCATGCCCCCCTCTCCTCACCCTGAAGTGGCGGCACTTGGACCGCGCTACATGCAGGCATATCCTTGCTCAACAGATGGGCAAGCTGACCCTCTGCTGCCTCCCCCGTGCAGGAGTTTCAACTTACTGCAGTGGCACAGGCTGCTTTTCTCCCCCAGGCAGGGGTGTCATTATCATTGGTGTACTTTTCTCTCATGTACTCGTCTTTTTCATTTTCATTGCGGCAACAGCAGCGCTGCTCCCTCTCTTCCCCCAGGCAGCAGCATTCACACTTACTCTGGCGGAATAGGCCACTCTACCCCCACCTCCCCTAGGCAGGAGCATCGAGAGAAATATTGCGGCATGGACCACGCTTCCCCCCCAGGCAGGAGTCTCCTTCCTAAATGTGGCAGTGCAACACTATGCAATTTCCTTGCATATACTTGTCTCTTTTTCTCATAGTGACATCAGCAGAGGCCATGCTGCCCTCTCTCCCCCAGGCAGGAGATTACAATGGCTCCAAGCACGGCAGTCCTCGCCGCTTCCTCTTTCCCTCCACCCCCCATCCCACTAGGCGAGAGATTCATGACTTTAATTGTTTTCCACTTGGCAGAAGCAGCTGCTTCTCTTCCCACCCCTGGTGGGAGATTTCGTTTTTTTTTTGTTGCATGCAGCTGCCTGGGCCACACCTTCTCTCCCCCAGGCGGGCATATATCTGGGCAGCACGGAGGTGGGAACCACGGTGCATTTACTCCCGCTGGCAGGAGCTGTGATGCCTTCACTGGATGCGGAGTGAGCCACGCTTACATCTCGCAGGCACACAATGGTAGGTGCCATGTCCCAGCAGCGTCTCCCAAGCCGCGCCTTCAGGGAGCAGCTGAGCATTGTGTGCTGTCTGTGCTGGGGAGGCCAGCAGCAGCATGCAGGTCCATCGGCCCTTGTTGCCAGTTGTTATGGCCAGCATGTCCGGCCCCCACTTGGTAAAGATGCTCGGTGGTTGTGATGTATGGCCCACTTAAGCGTAGGCCTGTTGCCCATTTAAGGAAAAGCGTCATGACTGTCATGACGTGCCTCAAATAAAAGTGGCTGTGCTGGCACGTGAGAGGCAGTGCAGTAGAGCCCCAGCAAGTGGCAACTTGTGTCTGCGTCCTTTGTTAATACTGGTTTGCTGTGTGAACACGGCCTGGTCCTGCAGCCACAGACTGAGTGCCCCCAGAGCCGAGGCTGCCACATCCGGGGTGCCCCCCAGCCACGGTGTATTGTCCGGTGACCCGGACAAAGCAGGGTGCCCCCTGCTGATTGTGTGCTGTGTGCCCGCAGCATCCTTGGTGAGTCGAGTGACCCAGACACTTGCCATGGCCCACCCTAGTGACCTGTGGCGGGCCACCACATTGGCGACGAGGTGGTCTGGACCACAGTGCACATCTGTGTGCGGGCCACCAGAAGCCTCTTTTGAGGAGGCGGCAAGACAAAGGAGGCCGTGTGGAGAGAGGAAGCGGCATCGGCCGCGCTGCGGGTGGCCCATGGCCCTGTGCTGTGAGCCTGCACGGGTTGCCTGGTGCATGCAGGTGAGGCTGAGGTGCCGGGGGGCCCCCAAACGGCTGAGGTGGCCAATCAGAAGCAGCATCGGCCACATGCACTGGGGAGCAGCAGCCGCAACGAAGAAGTAGTGGAATGAGAGCACCGAGGCCAGCTGGGGACTCACTAAGGTAGAGGAGCTGCCGGCCGTCCCTCGTGCACCCGTTTTGCATCAGACAAAGGAGTCTGGTGTAAGGAGGCGGGCCCAACACAACCTGGGCCTGCGGCGGTGATGATGGAAACTTGATAAGGTCTGCTTCGGCCCTGGAAAGGAGGAGGCGGGGCCAGTGAACAGCTGTGCCCGTGGCGGTGAGCAGAAAAAATATATAAGATATTGCGGATGCCTGCAGTGGCCCCGAAAGGAGGGGGTGTGGCCGTTAAACACCGGGGGCTGCGGCGGTGAGGAGATAAAGGAAAGGCAGCCTGTTACGAGGAGGGGGGCGTGGCCATCAGACATTGTGGAGGCCTGCAGTGGCCCTGAAAGGAGGGGGGCGTGGCCATCAGACATTGTGGATGCCTGCAGTTGCCCTGAAAGGAGGGGGGGTGTGGCCATCAGACATTGTGGATGCCTGCAGTGGCCCTGAAAGGAGGGGGGTGTGGCCGTTAAACACCGGGGGCTGCAGTGCAGCAATTGACGTGAAAATGGCTGTGAAATCAGACCACGGTCCCTGAAGGGAGCCACAATCCTCCACAGTCCCTGATCCACAGAGGCGATCAGCTGGAAGAAAAAGAAATTGGGGACAATTGTCAACACTGCAAGGTGTCTTGTCCAGACATTAAGAAGGAGAAACCCAACGGCCTGGCACCCATATCCGGAAAGGAGAAGGGGCCTAACAACCCACCAGTCTGCGTCTTACCTTCACCAAGAAGATTCAGCCGCCCGCAGACGGGTAGCGGCTCCATAAGGAGTGCTCGTGCGGCCCTAGTGACGTCCCGATTGTTATCAGGTTGCCCCAGACGACTAGAGGCTCAACAAGGAGTGCTTGTGCGCCCCCAGTTACTTCCAGATTGGTCCATTAAGCACGGGACCCAACACCAGTGAGCACGAGCTGCGGCACACCCTGCAACGATCATGGGGGATGACGACAATGAAGGAACATACTGCTAGAATGTGCAGCTGGCTCCTTTGTAGACATTTGATGTTGCGGGGGCTACAGCCAGTCTAGGACCCCGGTGGACGGCATGGGTGGAAAACCTAGAACTGTAACTGGCCCATAAATCCGTCCTATGGCGCAGCCATTGCTGCCCTGAACGAGTACTTCATGCCATTGGTCAATCAGGATTATGAACGGTCAGGATGAGATGCGCGAAGCAAGAGGAAGGGAAGAGCCTTGACGCATTTCATTGTAAGCTTTGTGGAATCGCGATGTCCTGCGCCCTGGGCAACTTTGAGGATGATGAGATCAGGGCTCAGATAATCTATGGATGTAGCTCGGCGAAGTTGTGGAAGCAAGTCCTCAGGCAGCCAGGGCTGGGCCTTGACCGAATCCTAGATCTGGGTCATGCCCAGGAGTTGGCAGAGGTGCGTGCCTCAGCTATGGACCTCTCCAGGCAACAGCTCAAGCTGGAAGCCCCCATGCAACAGGTAAAATTGGAAGAGGTCTCGGCCGTCAGCAAGTGCTAAGGAGGTAGGACAACGAGAAGAGGGGATTGACCATGGAGGGAGCCAGGTGCCACAATATGCCATCAGTGAGGATGGGACCTCCCGCATGCGCAGGACTACCTGGCCAAAGGACACACGTGCGGGCGGTGCGAGAAAAAAAATGGATCATTTCGTACGAGTGTGCCCAGACCCAAAGCCAGCTAGCATGGCTGGGCCATCGGCAGGAACCGTGTCAAAGGAGGTCGCAGGTAGGAAGCCCCCCAGGGTGGCGGCGGTCCAGGTGGCAGAGGAGCTAAGGAATGGACTGTACGACTATGCTGAGGAGGAAGCTGAGGACAATGTGTTCTTCCTGTCCTGCAGCAGAGCAAGCAGCCAGTTTGATCCAGGCATCTTCTGATGCCCCAACGCCGGCCACCGGGGACCCAGTGGGTGTGTGGACTGGAGTGCACCATACTTTGCAGTGATTGAACAGTTCATGGGAGTGGTGTACGGACTGGAAAGCACCACTGTTTGCAGTGAGTTGGTAGTTTGACAGGTGGTACGCGGACTGGATTACAGCATAGGGTCGTTGTTTTGTGTGTGCTATGTTTTTTGTTATAATAAAGCAGCGATGTGATGTGTGGCCCACTTAAGCGTGGGCCTGTTGTCCCTTTAAGGAAAAGCGTCATGACAGTGTCATGATGCTCCTCAAATAAAAGGGGCTCTGCTGGCATGTGAGGGGCAGTGCAGCAGAGCCTCATGAAGTGGCAACTTGTGCCTGCGTCCTTTTCATAATACTGGTTTGCCGTGTGAACATGGCCGTGTGAACATGGCCTGGTCCTGCAGCCCCAGACTGGGTGCCCCCAGAGCCGAGGCAGCCACATCCATGGTGTATTGTCCGGTGACCCGCACAAAGCAGGGTTCCCCCTGCTGATTTGTCTGCTGTGTGTCCGCAGCATCATTGGTGGGTCGGGTGACCCCGATACTTGCCGTGGCCCGCTCTGGTGACCCACCACAGTGGTGGAGGGCAGCCCGATGTGCCGATTGTGCAGGAGGAAACCCCCGGGCTGCAAGGACCACTCACGGGTGTCTGTCTGCAAGTGCCAAGCGAAAGCCCGCTCTGCACCTTTATTAGCATGTGTCACATGTGACTACCATGTGCTTTAGCACGAGCTCTAGCACTTTTGGTGTTCCAGTATGATCAGTGTTTGCCAAATGAAAGAGATCAGTGAAGACAGTACAGAGCCATCAGCCTATTTGGCTGGTGAAGTTCTGTGCCCAGAATGATGCGAAACAAAGCTGCTTGTCTTTTCTGTGCAAATTCATTCCATCCGTTGCTTGCAGCGGGGGCCCATACTTTTGGTTTTCCCAGGGGGGGACATTGAGGGGAAGGGTTGATGGCAAAACAAATTTCCCATTGTAACGTATAGGGACTTTCACACAATTGACCTTTCCTGGGTGGGGGTGAAGGGGTCGGCCCCAGAGGTACTTTGCGCCCCTGGCTGCCAGGCACATCAGAAATTGTCTTCTGTCACCAGTGCGTAGGGTACTGGTGGCTCACCTGGGGATTGCAAAAATGTTAGCGGCAGTAAAGCAACCTGCATGGCTTGCATGGCAGCTGGGCACTAAGGCTGGCAGTGCAAATGAAGAGGAGCAGCAGAAGGGCGTTGTAACAGAGCATGGGTCAGGGGATGTGGGCGTTCAGAAGCACATGCAAGATAACATTGCATCCACGTAGGAAGGGGGGGTCCCCAAAGCTTGATCCCATCAGTGTGGTGTGCTTCCCCTTTAAGTAATGAGTCCCTGCTAAGGGCTTGTGCGGTGTCACGTGCCTGTGCACCAGGTGACTAATGAAATAAGAGACAAGCGATTTCCCACTCGCCAGTCATTCCACCAGACTCCTGCCTCTGTGGTTATTAAAGTGCAGCAACAGCACAGCCTTCAAGGCAGAGGGCCTGCCCTGCAGAGCTCTTCCTCATGGTAGTGCCCCTGTGAGGCAACGCTCTCCCCACACCCCCTTGGTCCTGAGTCTTATGTCCGTGCCCCTGCGAAGCAACTCTGCCCCCCCTGTATTGGTGTCCCATGTTGCAGAGTCCCTGCGTGGCAGCTCTGTTCTAGCATCCCTACATAATGTATAGTTGGTTCCATGTGTTAAAATCGTGTCAAAAATGGCCGTGGACACAAAATATTGCAGCAAAAAGGTTGTGGTTTTGCCGGGTGCCCCAGACCATGGTTCAGTCATGTGACCATGTTTGCTATGAAAGACTGTGTGACCACGTGTAACAGGATGACCCCTGTTACTGCATGTGTCAGCTGGGTGCCCCCTACGAACCCTAGGGTCCACCAGTGAGCAAGCCCGCAACTGTCTGGTGAAGTAAGTGTGCTGGGTGCTATGAAGGCATCATGAAGAAGGACACAGACAACAGATTCTAAATTCAAAATAACCAAGTTTATGAACTTAAATATCAGGATTAGCTCTATGCTAAGGTGGTATTGTCCTGCCTAAATAAAACTAAGGAAAGCCTTAGCCAAAGAGTTCAACTTGGGAATAGGTCTGTGTCCAAAGCCTATGCTTACCCTCAACTATAACTATACGGTATGCAGTGATAAAATGGCGCCTGTACAGAAATTGCGGCAAAAATACTGTGGTTTGACCCGTTAATGGTGTACCCCATTACACCATTCAAGTGGGGCGGGGTTTGCGGGGGTATCCCCTGATCCCCTTAAATGGTATAATGGGTCCGGGGCTTGCGGGGGTGTCCCCCGTATCCTTTACATGGATTGCGGCGGCAAAACCACAGCCTTTTTTCCACAATATTTTGTGTCCACAGCATTTTTGCCGCGATTTTAACACATGGATCCAACAAAACACTATGTAGGGATGCTAGCAACCAAAAGGAAACTGTTCAACACAAAGTTCTGAGCTTCTTCCAGCTAACCGCTCTTTTTCAGCTCCCTTACCAATGTATAAAACAGTTCAACAAAGTAAAGTCTCAAAATTCCCTTTCTGTGAAGAAATGCAAGTGTCTCGTCTCAGGGTTTCCTACCCCAAGTTGCAAGTGCTACAATTCCAAAAGAAACACAAAATGTCCTTGTTTTCTATAGCTTAGTTGGATTTTGTTTTCAAGTGTACAGTTCAGATAATTGTGTAGCTTTCTTTCACATTGAAAATGTCCTGTAAATCAGGCTTCAATATCCTTTATTTGCTTGGTGTTATTACATCCTTTTAAATTGCAGCATACAGTGGATTGGTTTAGAATTATATTTATTTTACCACTTCAATGTGTGATGATTTGTATTCATTTAAAAGTTCTCTCCTCCTTTTTATTTCACCTGTTTAATTATGTTTAGTAGCAAAGTCTTAAATCTGTGTAAAAGCAAAGTCTTGAGTCAATTCGGTGTTCAATAATTAGACTTCTGTCTTAGGGTTTGTTTTCCCTTCATATGGAGGTTAATGTTTGTCCCACTTTAAATGCATAGTTCAATGTGCGGAGACCTTTGAAAACATGTTCTTTGTCACACACGACCCCTCTGATACAAAGTATTTGCATTTGCTGTATTGTTAACAGATATAGTTGTTCATTTCCCTTTAATTGAGCAATTCACTGTTCAGAGATTTTCGAAAACATGTTTTGTGATACGGCCGTCTTCCTTCTGTCAGGGCTCCAGTTCCTGCATTTCAGACACTCCTGGGGTGGTCCTCCAACCCATGGGACCAAGCACATTGAGTGGAAAGGAAGGGGGCAGCCTTCCTGCATGGCTCCCTTCAACTTTCCTATTCTACTCCAGGTAGTCCCTACTCCCACGTCATGCGGTCTGGTCCTCTGTTGCCTGCACCGGCCTCCTGCTCCTGTCAATTCTCTCTGCCAATAGATAGTGCTCCATTTATACACCTTAAGCTCCCTGACAAGCTGCAGGTGTGGATGATTATTCAGTCCTGCCCGACTCTAATTAATGGGAGATGCCTGACCTTTACTACTCTCAACGGGCATCTTCTTCCCAGTACTAGAGTTGTAAAAGCGCATAGTCTTCATTGCTCTTAGTTGCCTCCTCTTCGTCCCAATACAATATTGTCAATTGTGGAGAAATGAGGGGAACTGAATTACAATAGCCCATAAAGTTTGGAGAAGGGTTGGTGCTTACTAGGAAAAGGGGGATAACCTGTCTCGCCAAAGGGCACCCCACCCCCAGTTCACAAGGATGCTCCACACAGGTGATCCTCCCTTGCTTCTCTACCCTCAGGGTCGGGATCCAATAGCGATGGCCTTTCCCTGGCCGCCTGCGCAGAGGATCCAAGGAGTTCAGAAGTGAGATGCTCTGTTCATCTCTTGTTCTCTTGTCTCTTGCAAATGTGCAATGATGCTGCACTAGCTGGCGGTAATCAGGAAAGGGGAGGAGAAGAGACACTGTGCCAGAAGGGACGTGGTTTGGTGAGAATAGTAGTTTTCCTGTAGTAGTTCACCATTGTTACATGGGTTAACTGTACATTTGATTAGTCATCTGCATGGTCACCTTCTCTAATGAGGCCTCATCTCAAGATTCATTATGGAACCCGGTTCAGTATATCTGTTGGGAAAAGTGGAAATGCTAAAAAATGTTATCCCCTTTCTTTTTATTTAGTACATATGTCTATGTAATACATGTGTGATCATAAATCACCAGAAACCATTTAGTGAATCGTAGAAAAGAGTAAATTAGACTTCTACGCAGTAAAAAGCCCTTCCTCTGACGACCTTCCTGTGTCAAATTAGCTCCTTGTAAATCTAGTTAAGTGACAAGCCCTTGTTTTGCACTTTGGGGTTTCACTAGAAAAACAGGTTCTCACTTCAACCGTGGAAATCTTTCTGAGGTCTACACAAGTATAGCAGTCCACACATGTCGGGGGAGGAAGAAGCAGAACACGGGCATGTGAGTTTTAACTTGGTAATATGAGGCAATAAACGGATATGTGAAGCTGGGCCTCAGCATATGTTGAGGGACAATGACCGATTAAACACTTAAGCCTGTAAAGCAAAATTTGGGACTGTGACTTTGAACATGCATATGAAGTGTTACAAATCTGTTGAAGCTGAACCAGGGTCAATGAGTTGATAAAGGGGCATGTGAATTGGTACATGGGCTTAATAGTAGCATGTGTACTGTGAGGAATTCATGGTGGCAACAAGTAAGACAGACACAAGTGCTCATAGTTCAATGGTGTTTATTGAACAATGAATGCTGTATGCAGGTTGCAAAAATGCCTGATCTAAACCTAAATCTAAGATGAGAGCAAACGTCAACCATCAAATGAAAAATAAGGCAGTCCTAGTGGCGTTGTGTCAAATAAAAGGGCCTATACTAAGAAACCTATTGCCAAACCTTACAACTAATACAAAAAGGTGTATGGGATACTTCTCAAGAAAAGAAAGAAGTGTTCTCAAATAATACGTCTGGATGCAGTAGCCTGGGTCTCCCTTCCCCACGTTTTGAGCATGGGGTAAGGTGGAATCTTGGAGCAAAGCACACTCTCGAGCTGTCCCAGCACGAGATGACAGTTCAACTTTCAGCTATCAGGGCCGTCTACGGCTAAGTCTCGTTTCACTTGAAAGTCTCTTGCCTTCGAGGATCTGATGTCTTCAAAATAATAAAAAAAAGTTCCTTCAACAAATTCAAGTTAGTTTCTTGATTTGTCTTAGGGTGAGTATTCTCCACCCTTGGCTCCCCCTCTTCCGGGTGCTGACCCCTGTCGAAATCTTGGCCTCCCTTGGTCGGGTTCACTATGGAATTTCCTTCTTCACAAATCTTAATGTAAACCATTCCAGCGGACATCACTTGGCCGGGTCACTCTTGTCAGCACTCTGTTTCTTAGTACTTTAGACTTTGCCCCTCTTGGGATTCGCTTCCCTTGTTTCCTCTCACTGCAGAATTCACTTCCCTTTCTTTCACGCAGTTTGTACCTCAGTCTTTCGATTGTACAGAATTTTGCTTGACCCTCAGTATGACCACTTTGACCTATTTCGATGCCTCTCCTGCAGCCTTCTGGTATTTATAGTTTTGCTCAGATGGGGATCGACTAGAGTCTTTGGAGTTAGCACCCACGTGGTGCCGGTTTCCCTTTGCAGTTGGTTTCCCCTTAACATGCTTTACAGTTCTTTCACGGTTCATTGAACCTGGTTCAAACGTCCCATTTTGTGACTCTCAATTAACTCAGCCTGGTTCTTATCAGTTCTCCTCTCGCTCACTGCCTCTGATGAACCGCTTGGCTTTTCTCTTCTCTGGAGTCAAGGCCGGTACCACAGGCGTGGGAGCTTCCCTCTCTCCGGCTTATCGGCGTAGGCTTGCCCCGTGTACCGTTGACATCTGCTGCAAGACACTTGTGCTGTTATTCGCGGTCTTAGGCTCTCTTCCTCGAAGATTCTGCAGGTCTGAGACAAAAAGGGCAAGGTCACTTAACTCTCCGCACCCTCTAGATTCCTGCAGACTTTCTCCTTCCTTTTACCTGCCGCACCCGTTTAGCCGTCTCGTTGTGCTGTCTGCCGTGCTGGTAGTGTGCTCTCAGGCTCCACCTTCTATCCCTGTGGAGAAGGGAAAGGGCCGTCCGGTGTGTGCGATTCTGATCAATTGCCTGACCTTGCCTGACCCGTGTATTGGGACATGTCCGATAAACAGCTCTGGTGTTAGTCCGTTGTCCTTTGTGTTGTGCAAATGTGTTTGTGTTGGAAAAGGGGGGGGCAGTGGTTTTGAATGTCCTATGTGAGAGGATTGGGGTAAAGGTGTCAAAGGGAAAGGGATACCGTGTTTCACCCGTCGGTGTTCCTCCACTCCCCGAGCCCCCCAATCCAGGCCATCCTTCCTCACTGGTCCACCCCTAGGCACTGGATCCAATAGCGATGGCCGTGTCCTGGCCACCTGGATGACAGATCCATTTGGGATTTGGGAGATGCAAGTCCAGTCTTTTTTAAATTTGCATTCTGGAACATGGAGTCCCAAATTTCCCCCTATCCAGTACTACAGCTCTCAGAATGAAAAAAAAACCCTGAATGGAAGGGGTTATGTTCCCATAGATGCTCACAAATTACATAACACAAAGTATAAAAGTCCTGCAGATGAGTTGATACTGGAGCACAGCCTATCCTACTCGTCCAAAACTCAAGCGCCTACAGTAACTAATTGGGGCATGCAAGAACAGGATGGTGTAGATGTCAGCAAACTGTGCTAGGGTTTTCCCTCTCTGGGCCTTAGTGCTGCATTAAACCCAACAACCAGTCTTCAAGAGCATGCTGGAAGTCTTGCACACAGCCGTCTCTTTTGGAATACCCCAAGTTTGGAGCTCGCTGCACACAAGGGCAGTGTTGCAAGACCGTCACTATGGCTGCAATAATAAAAGGCGAGGCGAGATGAAAGCAAGTGATCATCACCAGGGATATGGTGGCTCCTTCAGCAGAAAAATGCATGCTGTCACAGGGAACTCCACTTTGAAACACAGTAGAGCAGGATGCGTCAAATACTTTTGTCTTTTATCCGGACCATTCCGTGCTTTATTAAAGCTTTTTGACTCTTGACTCAAAGCACACAATGCCTAACTTTAAACGTGGGCGGTGCGTTAAACATACTTGTCAACATTCGCCAATCCGTTCCTGGTACTTTAATGCAGTCCTGGTTTAAACTTTACATTCTGGGGATTGTAGTCCTGGCATTCCCCATTGTAAACTACAAGTACCAGAATGAAAAGTTAAAAGCAGGACATGGGCTATTGTCTTCCGAATGGAATGAATAATGTTGGCATGCATGGTTAAATGGAGGTGTAATGATTTTACAGCTCGATTTAATGATCTGCCCCATTTTGAAGCGGTGGCAATACAGAGTAGGGGGACAGAGCTGAATACATATTTCCACTGTGCATTCCTCCTCCATCTGGTCAGCATACACTATCGATTCCATACAGCCGATGCTTGTCCAGGCCCTGGTTAGGTTGGGCTTTTTAAACAGACTTCAATGAAGAACATGCAGAGTGCTTATAAATCGAGTGGCTGAAGGCAGGCTTAGTACGAGGTTTTTATTATACCAGCAGTGTGTCTACAACTCAAGTCATTAACTCTAAGTCCGCTTTAAAAAAAAACCTGGCAGACACTTGAGTGCAAGGTCTAATTTTAAGGCTTCATTAAATCAAGCTCAAAGAGTTCCCACAAGGAGAACATTTGGGTGTGGACAGGCAAAAATGGTTGGGAATGGCCATAGGTATTTGCATGGCTATGGGCAGTCAATGGGTGGGCTCATAACCAAACACCTATAGGCTGTGTTCTTCCTCATATGCTATTCCTCCCTATCTGTACTCTATTGCAATAGTTTAGGCTTATAGGTGTTGCTTGTGACACCTAATGACCCAAATTCACAAGGCTTAGTCACGCCTGTTATGGCACAACTTGGGAGTTATGAGACTTCCTTTATCATATTTCAATCCTCCTAGAAAATCTACACCTTTATGAAGAAAAAGTAGGGCACTTTCAGCATTGCATCACATGAGTACTGCACGCCCCCATGCCATACAACTATGAAGAGTTACCAACTCTCACCTGAGGGGGGTGCCTGTGCTTCAGACCCTGAGCCTCTGTGGAGCAGCAGGGGCACCACATCTCTCTGTAGCTCTAAGGCCCAACAAGCAAAATAAAATTGCTTCAGAGCACATGGTGTCAAAGCAGGGCATGCATTTGCTCAGACAGAACCCTGAGATTATGATTTACCAGCTTTGTAACTGTGGTGATGGTTCAAGTTAGACAATAGTGTAATTTTTTCAGTTGCAATCGGCAGCTTACCGATTTATGAAGGAAGACAGTGGGCCTCATTACGAGTCCAGCGGTAACCTGCCGGTTTTTCCGGCTCGTTTACCGCCGGACTCGTATTACCATTCTGCCTCTGTGATTCCCGGAATTACCGGGGCATTACAACCCAGGTAACCCGGGAATTCTGAGGCGGAATTTGGTAAATCCCCATTTCCATTGAGTTGATAGAACTCAATCGGAATGGGGACCATTGGCACACCGGCACCATCTATTGATGGTGCCGGTGTTTCCACGTCTGCCTGCAGGCGGGCAGTGTTAAAGCCGCCAAATCAGACCTGGAGGGAATGACGCCTCCACCTGCACGACTCGAGATCACCCGGTATGGAAACAACGGTGGCGGTGGGTTTACCGGCACCATTATTTCCATACCGGGTGACTCGTAATGAGGCCCAGTGTGTCCTTACCTGAAGAAGGGATATGCGTATTCCGAAACATGTAGCAAATCCAAGAGAACAAAATATCAATTTATTTGATGTTTGAAGATCCCTCTTGTGAACACACATTTTTGCATTGTACAGACATGAGCGATTAAATAATTTTCTTTAATCAGATGACGGTGATGGTTGTGTACTACAATGTTTATTTCATTTGAGAATTGGATATGGTGTTCCATGAGCTCTCATACTTAAATATATATATATTGATTTATACTTGGGTACAACTAAAATGTATTTACACTTATCTTTGTTTACATAATAAATTATGTAAAATAATAAATACATTCGTAATACTTGAATATATTGGGGGGTACCCCACAGGAGTGCCTGGACATTCCTTAGAGATTCAAAGGACCCAGTATTGCATGCATTGCTAGTCCCTGTAGCCAAGGACCTGTCCAGAGCACCTAAAGGTTTGAATTGCCTTTCTCTACGTTTACACAAATAAAGTGTCACCAATTCCGTTGTGCGTCTCTCTACTCTGCGGTTAGTTTGGGATTTTTAACAGGACTTCAATGAAGGACACGCAGAGTGCTTATAAATCGAATGGCTGAACAGAGGCCTGGTAAGACCTTTTTATTACACCACCAGTGTGTTTACAACTCGATTACATCTTTAACTCTCAGAAGACTGCTTTGAAAAACCCTGGCAGGTACTTGAGTGCAAAGTCTGATGGTAAGGCTTCATTAAAGCAAGCTCGGAGTTCCCATGGGGAGGAGCTTTGGACGGGGAGAGGCAGGAATGGGTGGCAATGGGCATAGGTTTTAGCATGGCCAGGGGCAGTCAATGGGTGGGATCATAACCAAACACTTATAGACTGTGTCCCACCTCATATGCCATTCCTGCCTAACTGTACTTTATTGCAATACTTTAGGCTTGTAGGTGTCGCAAGCAACACCTAATGGCCCAAACTCAGCAGGACGTGATTGGTAAGTCACGTCTGTCTTGGCACAACTTGTGAGTTTGGAGACTTCCTTCCTCATATTTCAATCCTCCTCGAAAATCTACACCTTTTATGAAGAAAAGTAGGGCAGTTTCAGCATTGAATCATGATGTCTTGAAGTGCATTTGAAATATTGCTAGAGAATTATTTGCAGATAGCGTACCAGAGTCTATGTGGATTAAAATACTCCACAAAATGGAGTCATTTGGAAATATTTAATGTTTAGATCTCGCTATAGAGTGTTTTCGCTTTTTCTTGCCTTCCTAGGTTGATTCAGCTGCTTGGCAAATCATAAAATGGCTTCTGGTTGATATAGTGCAACTCTGCCCCCACCCTCCTTTTTTTGGTTTCTTTCTGCCTGCTTCCTTTCTTCAAATTTCAACCTGCCTCTCTAATTCTGTCGGGGTCCCTGCTCTGACAAATATCATGTGCTTCCATTCATCCTAATGCCTTCCTCCACAGGGATGCCAATGGCAATTTTCATTCCACTATGAAGTTTTTGTCTGAACCCACACATCCTTAATCTATCCACCCCCACCAAAGAAATTCACCGAACACTAATAATAAATGTACCAGGATGGGTCCTTTAAAAAAATGTATGAAGCCATTCAAAACGTTAAGGAAAATTCAGGTCCTTATAAAGATAAAAATGCCACAGTACTGGAAAGCACAAAAATAAATATAGCACAAAATGAGCATCACAGATCGCTGACAGCGAGACAGTAACTCAAGAGTTCAACTCAGGAGCGACAGTAAGACATTAGGACACAAGGGCAACATCACCAAGCAGCACGTTCCTGTGCTGAATAGTTGGGGTACTAGCAAAAACGAGCATTGGCGGAGTGAGATTGTGTGATTGAATGATGGATGACATGTGGATGGATGTTGATCTATGTCAACTCTGCCAACCCACCTCTTTATTTTTTGGTTTCTTTCTGCCTGCGTGATTGAGTGGATGTGTGAGTGTATCTCTGGGGGTGAGGGACAATTATTACATTTGAAAAAGGTATGTTGGGGATCTTGAGGTGCTTCAAAATACACTATATATGATATTTCCAACATTGAAAGAATAGCACTTAAATTACTTAGTAACAATCCTGATCTAATTCTAAAACCAGCAGATAAAGGTTGCGGGATAGTACTGATGAACACCAACCAATATATTTAAAAGAAATGGTATTGGATCTGATCAATGTTAAGGATGATTATGTTACTCTCAGAAAAGATCCAGCACTCGACTTCCAACATAACAGTCTTGAAACTATGATGTTTGGCCTCCAGAGACACTGGATAACCAAGTATGAATTTGAATACCTCAATAATTAATCACATGGGGTCGGGGGGGCTGGCTAGGCGGCCATGGAGTAGGACGCGCTTCAGACCGTCTCCTGCCAATCCGGAATGATCCTTGGGTGCATCAGCACCCTAATCCTGAACATTTGCCGCCAAAGACAAACCAGAGTCGGTGGGAACGCTAGCTGCTTTGAATGACGGCACTCCGCCCGAAATTCACTAAGTATTAGTGTGGCTATCGAGAAAATTGTGCTGACGGTGGAGGACAGCGCCGGAATCAAAGATGGCAGCTGTACGGGCTCTCCGAACAAAGAAACGGAAGGATTGAGGAGGAGGCCTCGATGGGCAACCTGAGGGACAGCGTCCCTGGTCGACCAAGATGGCGGCTTAGAGGATAATCGTGAAGAGCCCAAGCTGCGCTGCTTATTTAGGCGGTCATCGGAAACGGGAGTGCACGTGCGCTCCATAGAACTGGCGGCACACAAGCGCCTTGTAGACCTGAAGCAGTCGACATAGGACACTTCCGAGGGGCCCCGGGAGCGGTTGCACATACAGTGGTGGCATCCACCCGGAACTGGAGGGAGGCAGCGGCCAAGAGTGGGCCCCCAACATATGGCTGGCCGGCCAGTGAGACTGCCAGACTGCGGGCCTAGTCGTTCTACGGCACCGCCATAAGGGGCCAGTAGGCCTCGCTTGTGACCACGGGAATGCCAGACGGCAGGACGGCGTCCAAACTGCACAAATCAAGACAAAGCAGCCTACAATGGAAGATTTTGCCAAGACCCCGCAACAGGCGGAGGGGGCGAGACCTAAAGACAAGAATCTACCAGTGGACATCACTACACGCGTCGACCGGCAGATCCTGGAGGCAATTGCAGACCTTAAGGCATTGTGGGAAAGCAAGCTAGAGGCAGCCACTGCTGAGTTTAAGGCAGCGCTGAAGCTCAAAATCGGCGCAGTGCAGGAGGAGTTCAACTTGCTCAGGTTGGACGTGCGGAAAATGGTGGAACGCACAGATGAACTAGAGAAAGAAGTGGCCATAAACACAACTGCCCGGACCTCGCACGCTTAGGAGATTCATATCCTGAGGCAGCAGGTGACCAACCTGGAGAATAGAGCAGAGGAGGCCGAAGGGCGTGCTCGAAGAAACAATGTGCGCATAGTGGGCCTTCCGGAGGGGGAAGAGGGCCCTAACCCGACAGACTATGTTGAGAACATCTTGCTTCAGCAAATAGGGGCTGAGATCTTCACGCAAGGCTTCGCGGTGGAGCGCGCACACAGAACGCTCACGAGGAAGCCCTCGCCAAGATTATAAACTATCGGGACAGGGAGAAGATACTGGAATATTTCAGGAAGGGGGGCACCATACAAAGGGCCTCCGCGACCATCTCGGCATATCCTGACTATACGCTTCAAGTGCAGAGGCGGAGGCTGAACTATGGGACGGTGAAAAGGAGTTTACGAGCCACTGGGTTGCGATACATGTTGATGTACCCAGCTAAACTGAAAGTATTCCACAAAACCAAAGCCCTGTTTTTCGAGAGTCCGGAGGATGCGTTGGAGTGGTTGGATGGCCAGAACTGTCCGGAGGGCGCGGACGGCCGCAAGAAGGACAATATGGACGAGTGAGGCCTGATCATGGGACAGAGGTGCTGTACATATTGTGACTCTGGGACTTGATTATAATATAGTGTAGCGATTTGTTGACTCTCAGGGGTGAAGTACTTTATTGCAATACGAGGGATGCACAATGTATCACGGTAATCATCAGGAGACGAGTGGGATGCACTCTTGACCCCAATAGTTAGTGTATTAGTTAGGTCACCTAATATTGGTGACACCCTACCGGGTTCCCGACCTCGGCATTTCGAGGTGGGACCAAAAGCGGGGGAGCCTGAGATCCAGGGATGGAGCTGGGCATTAGTTTGGGTGGGGTTGGGGGGCGGGAGGGAAGGGGAAATGTGCAGTGGGGAACAGTTGAGTGGGGGGTGGGGAGCGGGCTAGTTGGAGAGCCCAAGTTGGGGGAGGGTGGGGGAACAAGCCCAATTTCATGCTGGCCTGGAGTGGAACGGTGACCCGGGAGTTAGGGGGGAGGCGGTAAATTTTTCACACGACTATGGATAGCCTCCGATTTCTAACCTGGAATGTAAGCGGTCTCAACAGCTACCTGAAAAGGAACAAAGTAATGATGTATCTGAGAAGGCTGAAAGTTGACATAGCATTGCTACAGGAGACCCATCTTACCAGGGACAAATTAGAGGTGGTCAAGAGAAAGTGGAGGGGAGCCACCTCAGGAGCTACATACTCGGCATATGCAAGGGGGGTGGTCACGTGGGTAGCACCTCATGTACCTTTCCAGCTGCTCCAATCCACGCCAGACCCGGATGGGAGAATGCTAGTGGTGCGGGGGATGTTGGAGAATAGGGAGGTCAACATTGTGAATACATATGCTCCCAATCAGGACACAGCGGCCTATTAGAGGGCCCTATATGACAAAATTAGCCCCCTAATGGGCAGCGCTACCATCTGGGGAGGCGACTTTAACTGTACAATAGATCCCAAGATGGACAGGTCCGATAAGAAATTAGTGAGACCAACCCCTGCGGCGAAGGCACTAACGGCCCTACTGCAGGATTTTGATCTAGATGATATTTGGAGGTTGCTGCACCCGGGGGACAGGCAGTACTCGCACTATTCGGCCCCACATGACTTGTACACCAGATTGGATTACATGTTTGTTTCCTCGGGCATGGCCGGGGAAATGACAGGTTCGGAATACAAGGCCAGAGTGCTCTCGGACCACTCCCCCCTAGTGGTGGAGTGGAGGCATCGGCCCCCCAGGGCGAGAATCCCGACTTGGAAACTCAGAGCTGAGGCCTTGCAGGATTCGGGATTTCGAGAGGACCTAAAGGAGGCCATAACTGAATATTTCGATATTAACACTGGCAGTGTGCAGTCGGATGGCACCTTATGGGAGGTGTTTAAAGTAGTAGTACGGGACGTGGCCATATCTAAGTCTAGAGGACTCCAAGGGGGCATAGAGCGTGAGCTTCAGGAGACAGAGAGGGAGCTTGAAGATATGATACGGATGGGATGCACCTCACAGGAAGATACGGCGAGGGTGGCCCTACTCCAGCAGGCTAGTAGTAGGCACTGGGATAGGCTCTGTAAGTTAAATTACAAAAAGTACATTGAGAGGCAACATGCGGGTGGTGATAAACCGGGCAGGTTGCTAGTGTGGCTTTACAAGAACGAAACGCTGCACCCAGTGATTAGGGAGATAAAGGACAAAGATGGCCAGACCTGGGATACCCAAGAAGGAGTAAATGAGGGATTTCTCAGATTCTACAGGCGCTTATATGAGGACACAGGGGAGGAGATGGGAAGAGAGACCCGGGAAACCCTGGAGGATATAGGATTGCCCAAGCTTGGTGATCAGGAGCGGGAGGACTTAGATGCCCCAATCACTCTTGATGAACTAGAGATGGTGGTACAGCACCTACCCACGTATAAGGCCCCAGGGTTAGATGGGCTCCCGAGCAAATTTTATAAAACATACAAGCAGGAGGTGCTCCCCCCCACTGCTCGCCATGTTAAACGAGGCGTATGAACAAGGGGAGTTGCTGATGTCCCTGAGGGAGGCAGTAATAATCCCACTCTACTGTAATGTTTGATGTATGACTATATTGCAACAGACTTGAATTGAATAAAGATGTGGTTAATGACTTCCGGCCAGACCTATAGTTGCTGGTTGTGGTTCTTCTGGAACCTGTTTGCACATTTGTTGACTGTTTTTTAAAACCCTTGAGTCAACCTATGACTACCCATATCCTCAGGCCTCTCCTTTGACCCTAATACAGAACAGCTGGTGACCATGGATATAAAATATCTTTACACCAGCATCCTGAAGGATGATGCTATTGAATGCATCAGAGAACACTTAACACATCACAACATTCAAAGTAGGGTGCGTGCCAGTTAATTGTCAAATTGATGACTATTGCTCTACAAAGGAATTTCTTCTTATTTGACAATCAATTGTTTCTGCAAGTACGAGGTACAGCCATGGGAGCAGTCTATGCAACCATTCTGGGCATTGTATTTCTGGCACCCTTTGAATATTTATTTTTACTGACTCCCAACAATCCTCAGAAGTCACAACAGATTGTGGAACATTTGGCAGGACACAGAAGACATGCTTTTGCAGTTCTTCCATGGTTAAATCAACTGAATGTTAATATTCAATTCATTATGAAACCTATTAAGCAACATATTAATTTTCTGGCTCTAGTTATTAAAAATGGGAATGGCCTACTGGCCTGTTCATTGTTCAGAAAACCTAGTCACCATGATCAATAGCACCTTGAAGCATTTATTATGTGCAGAATGGAATTACCATTCTAAATGACCCCATAATCAAATAACCAGAGAGACCCAAAGAATATAGCAAAGTACTACTTTGTCAATTCAAAATAAAGTAGGGCAATCTGGCGAACCAGAAGCAGTAGCCCACGCACTCACACACAAATTTAATTACACAAAGGCTCTATACCTCAATATGCGTCGGCTATAAAGCCATCCTATGTTCGAAAGTTAAAACCTTGTACTGGGGAGAGCCCCGGCCGGTTCCTAGAGCCGAGGTTTGCTCCAAAGTACTTTAAGACGAGATAGCTGCACCCTTGAGATGGATGGGGGTGCAGATTTATTACTCCAACACCAATCAATAAGGACAACTCAATGGTTTGGCAAAGGGAGTCTGTTTAATGAGTACAAAAAACGGGGAGTCATGGAAATCAGCAGTGATGCGATCTTCCTTCTTGCTTCAACTCCAACGATCTTCATACAAGTTGTAACATTTATACTCAAAACCTGTCATCATTGACGTGTAACACTCTAAAAGTTCACATGCAATTCTATTGGTTATGAAAAGGTAACTTTAATATAGGTGCTATATCTGTATATGGTAACAGAGTGAGGGGATTTGGTAAACACTGTCAGGTGGGTGTCTAAGCCCTTCCTTCAAAATGACTACTGCAGACGTCACTAGAAGTACGATGTCCTATTGGTTATATTAGCTATAGGACCCTAGATTATTTGGTCCCTTGTGATTGGGTTGGCACCAACCCCATGCATACATTTCCACTTTGCTTAACAGCACGCAGAATGGTCAGCCAGGTGCAGGGTGCCCCCTAGTTACCCGGCCTTCCTCCAATTAAAGTTACAATCAATCATCGCTTCAACAACTTTGTGTCAATTATTTTACTGTAGTTGGCCTCGAAAATGCATCTTCTGTCTGGAAAAGTTCTGATATCTCTGCCTGGGCGGAGGCCAAGCCTAGGTGTGAACCCGTGCTTTTCCTCGCTCGGCTGGTCACGTGATTCCCGCACCGTGAATTTGTCTAGTTTCTCTCAATTTGTGTATTTGATTCTTATTTGGCTTGCCACCTGCCTACGCCTCCTTATCTTGACCTTTCAGAGACAGTATATTCTGTTCTTAAGTTTCAATTAGGTGTAGCTACTGTTTGTTCCTTCTATTGGTATGACCTTGGCTCTCCTGGCACGAGTTGCATCTACCGAGTTTCGATTCAGCTGTCTTCTTCTCGTTTTGCTGTAATATGAATCCTGTCTTTTTGGCCTCTAGTAACCTGAGTTGATTCTGCTTTTCGTTCAAAGTGGAATCGCACTTATAATACTGTGCTTCGTTTTGAGGTTGATTATGTATAATGGCGCTTGCCGCACTATTCTTCTACTTAGCATAGCAAGCCGCACTGTTTTCTTCGCTTTCTTGCGGTTACAAGCATATTTACAGGGGTTAGCTGGTTGAATATCTTCATCCTGGTTACAGCTTCATTTTCTTACATTTGGACATCATTTTTTATCTTAGGTTCTCGATATCATTCATGGCGTTTTGTCTCTTTGTGTCATTCTTTGGTTGTCATTTCTTCTATCTGCACGTCCATCTGGGCCCTTTTGATGTCACCATTCGTCTTCCATTAAGGCCTTTTTGGTTTCTTCCGGGACAGTACTGAGGCAATCTTCGTTTCGACTCATTTGCTGGTAGGGTTTTCTTAATGGATACCTTATTGTCCATGGTTTTCTGGATATTGGGAGTTCAATAGGTGTTGCTCTTCTGATAGGTACTGGGCAGAGCCCTACTGTGGGTCTGTGCTGGTTTATTTGCTCATCATACGTCGCATATCTCGGTGTGAATGTTCCTGGTACTTCAAAATGGGCAACTGGAGTGCAGGCTTTATTTGAGACCTCCTCTGCAACCTATTCACGGCAGGGGCTGGTTAAGGGAACATATGTACCTATAGTATGTGTAAGTGTTAACTTAATTGGCTGGCTGTCCCTTAGCCAACAGGCACACCTTGAAATACCTACTGATTACTGATTACAACAGAATACAGTAGTGGATTAGCCTGTGGATTAGCCTGTTCTACTTTGTATAGCAGGTTGCTACATGGGCCCATATGATTGG
The DNA here is from genome assembly GCF_040938575.1 of Ambystoma mexicanum. Taxonomy (NCBI): domain Eukaryota; kingdom Metazoa; phylum Chordata; class Amphibia; order Caudata; family Ambystomatidae; genus Ambystoma; species Ambystoma mexicanum. Next base: position 594,454,622 of record NC_090933.1, read on the forward strand.
TTGGCATTCTCTCCCCAACCTTGAACTTTCGGCTGATTAGCAGCACGCAAGCAAAATGAAACCCAGGAGCAGAGAACATCAGACTACTACCCACTTGCTCCAAATAGTCCATCTCTCCTCAGTCAGGCCCTTAGCCAAAGTTTTCCTTTGTAGTTGACCTTGCAGCCTGTTCTTTGCTCTAAGATTTTTGAGGGAGTGTGGATACACCCTTCTCATTATCCAGAGCTTCGTGAATGGCCCTTGTTTTCACCCTCTGAGTCACCTGTGAGAAGACCCTGAATTTGTCCATTTTTACCTCTTATTTAAGGCCGTTTGATTTAATTGTACTAGGTGCTATTAATCCTCTTGGCCTCTGGAGACTTGATCACTCCATCTCACATATGCTTTCCTCATTTTTAACTATCCAATACTTGGCACTTCCGGATGTTTTTGTCTTAGCTTAATCTAAGAGAAATGTGTCGTGTCCATGGCTTATTCTCTTGAATACTTTTGTGCTTGCAATTATTCCTTGATTGAGATCCTTGATCCCAAGCTCCTCTCCATCCTTCACACATAGCTGTTTTTCCAGCGTCTCCCGTCCCTGCATCCATGGTCTGCTTCTGAGGTAGCTCGGTTAGATTTGTTGCAAGTCCAACATCCAGATTTTTCCCCATGGCCGCTTTAGTCACATTATAGGTTATATCTCAGGAAGCTTCTATATGTCTCCTCTACCTTGCATTTCCACGTTTACATGTTTACTTTGCCTCTTCTCACTTGTTTCTTTGATACCCCTGAGTTCTTCAGACTTGATTACATGTTTGTCTTGTTGCGTCAGTTACATCTTTTATTCTTTTGAATATTCATAGATTGTTTCAGTGCGTTCATGTGTCTTTACTTCAAAACGTCACTCTGCAGCTGTTAGATTTCCTTTACAGTGTTCAATGTTCATTGTAGTATGTCGACATCTGTCTATGCTCTCAGTAAGAGTGTACATTCAGTATGGTTGTCTGAATGCATAACGTGTCTCGTACACTCGATGCGGCATCGAGACAAGGCCTGGTGTCATACATACACCACTTTCACTGTTGTTCAAACATGATGGAGGTGAGGGACGGAGCGTAACAGTGATGTAATTGTCTGCTCCTCTACATTCCCTCTCTGGTGGAGTCCTGGACCACCACCTCTTCCACAGTCTTCTTCATCTCTTCTGTCCATCTCAACTTCATTGGGATCCACACTTTTGTCATTCCCCTCAGGTTTGCTGCATTCTTTATATGCTCATCCACATTCTAGGTCATATGGGAACATTCACCGGTGGGCTGGCAGAATACCCAATGTCCAATATAGTTTTTACGATCCTTGGGGTAGTAGAACTTCATTCCTGGGTATGCCAGCAAACATTTCTTGTTTTCACGGGTGGTGTATTCAGTCTGTGGTGTGTGCCCCCCCCCCTTTCATATCAATCATTATCTCCATCCCAATTACTTTCCTTGCAGGTTTCTTGCATTGTCCTATAAATATCCTTATAAGACAGAATCCTAGCAAAATCAACACTAGTATTGCTTCAAGTAGTTTGAAGGCATTCACCATCCAGATCGGAACCTATGAGACAAAGGACAAGAACCAATCATCTTCATCTACCTTGTCAGCTTCTTCCATGTTTGTATGCAGGGTTGTCAACGTAGTTATGGCCTCTGTCAGGGTTCCATTTTCTCCATCGTGGGCAGGTATGAATGTGCAGCAAGGAGGCCCGATTTCTGCACAAACGCCTTCTTCCATTGCTTTAATTGGGTCCAAAACTTACCTGTTCCTGATTGCCCTCAGTTCTTCTGTGACCATGTTAAATCCTTTTATTGTCATATTGATCGTTTGTAGCAGCTCTCATCTGGTGATCTGTAACCATTTGGCGTTCACTGAAGTCTCTAGTCCTGGCATGAATATAGAAATAAATATCACCGCCATCTTGCTAAGTATTCTGTGCTACGCCAGAATGACAAAAGCGTCTTCTGATTTCACGGATAAATTGTTCTCGGTCTTGTTTCTTTGGTGGCTAAGCAACCTCCTCTTCGTCTGGCGTGCATCCATCTTTGGAGACTCTTCAATATTTAGGTCACCTTGGGGAATCACCAATGCAGGAACATGCATGATTACAATAGAGCATATTCCTCTCCAGTTTTTAGGCAGCTGCATATAAGCTCTGGATCCACAGGCCCAATAACAATCCATTAGCAGTTCCACCCCTCATTCCAGGTACTTCGAGCATGTGCTTGCATCCTTTATTTTCTCCAACTGGACCAACTGGAACCAGGCCTTTACTTAGTGTCAATATCACTGGGTTGGCCATCTTCTTTGACCCTTATCTCCAATGTTTGATCTGTTGCGAAATGAAAGGGACACTAACGGTCATATTTGTTAAATAATCATGCATTTCATTACCTAAAGCCTTTGCTAGACTGTGGGCGGCAATTTCCACTCGAGTGATAGGAGCAAGAAGTATTCTCATTCGACGTACAGTCACCAACTCATGTGGAGTCAGGTGGCGATCTGAACCAGGGTGGTTCCTCCGGGCAAACAAAGCAAGGGGCAGATAATGCAGCCACCCCTTCTGCAGTGCCATTTTAATCTTAGTTATCCTCTCTTTAAGGAGCCAGTTTAATCGTAATTCCATTCGCCTGTAGGTGATGGGCAGAAGAAAACTTGTGCTTTATGCCTAGTAAGACAACTATCTGCTCGAACAACTCATTTACAAAATGCGATCCATTGTCAGACCACAGTTCATCTTGGAAATGCTTTGTGTATGAGAAACTTGGCAGCACATGCAGCATTGGGGTGTGTTCAAGGACCTGCTTCAAGCCATCTGTAAAAGGGACATACCACCAGCATGTACCCATAGTCATTGCATACTTGCAACATATCCACATAATCTATAGGTAGATGCTGAAAAGAAATATTAGGCCTTGGGATTGCACCTCTCACTGTTCTTAGTGTGTCCTGCCGTGAATCTCTGACAATGCAATTTACAATAAACTGTGCCACCTGTTCAATATATTTTGTGTGAACCAGTCTTCTGCGATCGTGGCAGCAAGACTCGACCATGTGATGTGCACTGGGTAGTGAAGGTGCTCCAGTGCCACTTTCAATAATGCTAGAGCCATAACTGACTTTCTAGTACTATCTTGACTCCATAAAGCCTCAGTGGGGGATAAAGAACACCCCTGTTTTTTCCAAAAGATCCTGTTCTTCCTTTGGTGCACGACCTTGTAACTCAATTAGTTGTACAATGTTTAACATATTAAACCCTTCCTTGATTATCATGCACCGTCCTGACAATTGTTTCACACGCTCTGTATCAAAATTAGCAATGGTTGGGAAATATTACCACAAGAAATCATGTCTGCCCTTTTAGTATGGGCTGCACACTTAGCGATAGCCAATGGAAGCTTTAGTACTTTAATAAGCTTATCCAATAGTGGCACATGGTGCACGGGTGAACCATCTGCGCAGAGGAAACACCTCCTTTTCCAACGTGACAATCCTGCGTATACAGTTAACATCACAAAAAGCTGAGAAAGAGTACACTGTCACTTCCTCGTATCTCTGGAGTGTAGCGATGGGTGCCACTAACTCTGCAGCCTGTACTGAACAGTGCAACGTCAATCTTGCACTTGTCACTACCTCGAATTCACCCTCCTGATTCAATTTCACTACTACTGTCCCAGCATGCCTTTCGCCCCAGTTGTTTAGTACATTTTTGAAGAACCTTCAACAAATATAACCCCCTACCCCTGCAAGGGTATTTTCTCCAACATAGGGAACATCATCCTAGAATTCAGTATACGTTGTACAATTGAAACACTTGTGTATAGGCGCGTTATAAATGCCATATCATATCATATATCAATCATGCATATAATCCTATTTCCTTACTGATTCTGATGAAATGTCGCTAGATTCACTGCTCTCCAGCTAACAATTTTAATAGCTGGGTTTGAACTGATTACCTCCATAGCCTGATGCTCCTTGTGTAGTCAATGTACTTTTAGCTTCTCTCAAATAGAAAATACGGAGTGCTGGACAAATAACGCCATCGAGCACCCCATTGTAATACTTGCAGCTTTTCAATTGAAAATGTGGCAGCAGCTTAAGCTTGTTTGCAAGGGTAATGTTCCTGCAGTACTGGGTCTAAAATCCCACTATAATATGCTGGTGGTTTTTGCCCATTTACTAAAATTGTTTTCTGTGTCTGAAATGCTGTCATCAATAGACCATTGGAGTGCGAAAATATATAGAACTCTTTATTGTAATCTGGAATAAATCTCCATGACCCCCCTTTCGATTTCTTCAAAGGTTACACAGCCGTGTTGAATGGCGAGTCTGACGGTATCAATATTCCTTGCTTCATTAAAGCGGAAATGGTTTCAAATATGCCCTCATCAGCTTCTCTGGGCATGGGATACTGTTTTGCTCGTGGCAAGATAGCTCCAGGCTGGAGCTTAATTTTGACTGCTCCTGCCCCCTTCAGTAGACCTACGTCATAAGGACTATTATTCCACAAAATGCTTGGTACCTTTTCTAAATCCTCCTAAAGGTATGGTGGTGTCGGTCTTACTAGTGCCATCCCCCATATTTTAATCCAATAGGTAAGGCTTATGAATAATATGAATTCATGTCTGAATAATCATCTTAGAATAGTTCCTCGTCTGTCAAATCTGTCAATCTGTATCCTTCCCGAGAGCTATTACTGCTCTCCATCCTTTACCTTTGTCATATGTCCCATGAACAACTACCTCTCTATCCACTGCTGCTTCTAACTCTAGAGAAATGATCTGCTCATCTTCACTATCCATAGGTATTTCTGGTCTAAACAAAAATGTATCAGGTATTCTCAATATTTTTCCTACTAGTCTGGGGAGCCATGTCAACAAATCAGTTAGTCTATAAAAAAAATACTTCTGGATCTAGAGGCACTCCTCTCAATGCTTTGTTTCGCAAATGATAATATTAGTTCTTTTACGTTCATCAAATGTATTCTTGGAGTAGAACACACAATCCCTTTGTCCAGTAAAGATATTGGGCCTCATTCTGAGATTGGTGGTAGTCATGGTGCTATTTGCGCCATGACTGCCACCAATAACGGGTCCGGCACCAGTGTAGTTCAATGGGGACTTACCGATGTAGTCCGACCCTGGTGGGACCGGTAAGTCCCGATTGAACATGCAATTCCCCATTCCCATTGAGCCCCCAAAAGGGTCCATTCCCATTGAGCCCCCAAAGGGCTCAATGGGAATGGGAGAGGGCACTAATAACGGGCTCGCGACTTGCAAGCCCGTTATTAGCGCCCTGGTCCCTAAGCGGGACCCGTAAGGGACGTATGGTCAGACCACACGTTCCTTACGGTCCCCGCCAAGGGACCTTGGAATAGGGCTTTAAGGGATTACCGGCTCCGGTCTCCTTACCTGTGCCCGGTATCCCTTACCGCCCACCTTGTAATGACCCCCCTTCTCATGTTTAATTTCATTAAGTCACTTCATAATATGTTAAATGGTGTATGTCGGGAGAACAACAGTGGCATAGATACGTCATGTTCTCCTCTAGAAATCGGTAACTCATCAGTGGAAGGAACTAAAGGGGTCGCACCAGAAAATCCCTGCGCATTCATGGCAATGTCAGACATTGGGTATTTAAACTCTTGAAAGCAGAAACGAGTCGCTCCAGTGTCCACAAGAAGCAAAACTGTATTGCCTCCTATCGTCACCCTGACCCTTGGTTCCTCTTGGGGATCTGGTGTCACTGATCGTACTGAACACATTGGCTCATTCTGTGGACTGTCCTTTTGTGGGGTTTAAGTTCATACTTGCTATATTTTTGATGCATGTGTCTGATTCTGTGTGTGATCATGGGCATAATATTCTTGTGGTTCTGAATTTTATTTATACTGTGGAAAGTAGACCACCCCCATTCCCCATCTTGGAGCCTGCTAGTTCGGTTACATGCCTCCTCATCTGATCCTACACGTTTGGGCTATATGCCCCATTCTCCCACAATTCCAACATTGCTGCGGCTGTCCTCCATTAAAGCCTCCTGCTTGAAAGTTCTGAAATCCGCCTTGTCCTCCCCTGAATGCATTCTGTTCCTTGTGGCCAAAAGATATATGCACCTTGATCCATAGGATACCCCACATTAATTGCCTGTACTGGCTGCAACCCTTGTGCTACCACACTTTCACTATTTGTCAATACAGCTCCTTCTATGGCAAACTTCGACAATTTTTATTGACTAACTCTGCTTTCTACCTTCAGCTTTTTTCTTGTTCTTCTCTTGCAAAAATCAACAATGATGTACAATGGTCAATTGCATTTCTTGCCAAGGTTTTGCCTCCATTCCCACCTGTTTCTTAATCTTCCTTTGCACTAGCTCAGGCAGTCCCTGACACCAAATGTGATAAAATAATGCTGCCGTTTGTCCCATGGTTCACGAGTCTCAAGCATCCAGAGTTCTTGAATAAAGACAACATGGTCCTCATCCGCCCCCATTTTCCTAGTCATAATTACATCCATGCCTGATGTGTCAGCATCCTGTACTCTTAGCACTCTCCATACATCTGCTCTGCAGTTATTAAATGGCACTCGGTCGTGTGCTTTTACAGTCGCATACCCTGCTGGCTTCCAAACGTCGTCGTCTCTCTCCCATAGAATGGTTGCCAATAGGCCTTTTATGTCATCCACTGCTATCGTCATTCCTGCATTCATTCACTCTAACTCATGAATCCATTTCCGGCACCTGATGACATATTGGGCAATTCACACTTTAAATGTTCCTTATCCATCTATGGCTACGGAATATATTGTGATCATCCTCCCCCTTTCTCTAATAATGGGTATTATGAAAAACCTCACTCATGATCATTCCCACCTACACTCTCCATTTTCCATTTGGGGCGCCTGTCTATCTTAATCAGCTTGCATATTGCGGGGATGTATCCCCTACAGTGCGCAATTTTGCTGGTGGTCGTACAGAATATGGTGTTGGTTCTGATGTTTTTTCTTTAGGGTCTTCTAAATCTGACCATTTTACTCCTTTTTCCTTTTTTTTTTTTCTTTTTTTCTTCCATGCTTGGATCTATTAAAAAAACTGCAAGCATCTTCTCTTTGTGCCCTGTCATTTTGTTCCCTCTCTTCGTTTGACATCATTATACCAAAACTCTCATGACTATCGTCCCTTTCCTCATCAAGTTCCAACCCGCGTAAGGATAATGCCCTATGTTCATCTGCCACTGTGTTGCCCAATTTGCTTCCTGCTTCTTCTGGCAATGATCGTTGATTATTTCCCTTAGTTTTGTAACCATCCTGTCCCTCATTTGTCTATATAGATCTCCAATCCTATTCCCTATATCTTCTGCCCTGTCCTCTTCAGCCCATGTCTGTATTCTTAGTAGTCCTTGCAGCTCCCTCTTGGGTTACTGTGACCCTCTCTTCTTCCCACCATTCCCATGCTTCAATTGGCACCTTACATTGGTTAACCAAATAGTCTACGTCTTTGCCTGTATGCTCCCTGCTTCTTCTCATTTCCTCATCCCTTGTCTTCATTCCTCTATTTTCTTCTTGCTCTCACCTTCTTTGCAACCTACTTTCTTTCATTCTCTCAGCTTCTACTTCACTACGTTTCTTCTCTTCTATTCTTTCTCTTTCGTTTCCTCCTCATACCTACTTCGTTCTTCCCTTAGTTTCCTCTTTCACCTCTTTGTAGGCTCTTATTTGTTCCTTCTTTCTCTTCCCATTTTTCTTTCTTCTCTCTCTCTCTCCAACGCTGCCAATGCCCTTCCCATCTAACTTAAGTAATATATGTCCTCCCATCCATTAATTTTGCACTACGATCCCTTCCTGGACTAGGTACTTTCCCCCTCCTTTTGTCTCTTGACGACTACCTCTATTTATATCCGTTTACTCCTTTTGTTCGCCATGCTTTTTATATTCAGCGTGTGGTGATATTTGCGCTGCTTAACCTTACTTTCTGCCATACTGTCTTCACTATTATAAGCGGGAGGTGCGTATATTGAATTAACATACCTTTAGTTTCGCTACCATGATGATATTAGTTTTGGGAGGAGTGAGAGGAGCCGAGGGTGTTACGTCCTCCTCCGTGTGTTGATAAAGCATTCACTCATCGTCTGTCGGGTCTTCCTTCTCATTCTGATACATTTTCCAAAATTCCAAAATGGCTAACATTTTCTGCAATTTCTGTCCCCTGGTATGAAGCATCCAAGCACGTTGTCATATGTCCCAATACTATTTTTCACCAAGAAACCTCCTAGTAGTCTCGGCACTAGTGCTTTATTCTCTGTATCCTTAAGTCACTCGTCGTGATGCTGTTTTATCTTAGCCGCATAGCCTGATAATGTCCAGCATTCCCATAAGGACAAGTCGATTTCGACACTTAACACAAAAATGTACTTAGGCAAGCACCTTCAATCGCTGCCCTTTATGATAATAAGACCCAAATGTATTACCAGTTTTAGAATCTCTGATATCGTTTCCTTTTTTCTTCGTTTTTAATTTTATCGATTCTCGCTGGCCTATTGTTCTATGATTGCCACTGCAAGAATCTTTGATTTTTATCTTATTTATTCTTTGTAATCCTCTGATTAATCAGTTGATCTCAAGGCCTGACAATTAGTTAATTGTATTACTATTGTTTTGTATTTCTTAGTTTATTCACAATAAAGGTTTTATACTGACATATTTATACACCCAAAACTCATGCACTTTTCATTTCCTGTGATCACCTTCCTCTACCTTCTTTCAGTAGATGGATCTCATCTCATTTTTTTACTCCATTTTGGAGTGTAACACATACTCCTCATATTGGCACTAGCCTCGGGAATCCTTATCATATACTCTATTTAGAGTTTAGTAAGTATTCTTTGGTACCCCTGGGAACCTGTAATTGAGGTATCCATTTCTTTAAACACAGATCCCTTTATTATATATTTACACTTCTACTATTGCCCTTCCCCTTTGTTTGCCACCTTCAATGCTTCTCTTACATCCATGGCTCAGCTTGAGTACCTCACCGTTGACTCTCTCCCAATCGACCAGTTTGCCATCAGTCCGCGGGGCACCTCCGTGGACCGGGGCAGGGATTTCTTCAAAGGGGCCCCTGCCAACGGATTCTTCCACATGTGTGATTATTCGCCGATCTCCATAGGAAGCTCCAGGATCTTCTGGCTAATGGCGGGAGTCACCAATCGTCTGAAAGTCTAGCTCTGGGACTAGGTCGACTAGATCTTGAACCACCTGCACCGCTACCAAATGTCCAATAGCGCCTTGAAGTGTTTATTATGCACAGAATGGAATTACCATACTAAATAACTGTTAGGGAGAATTTACATTTCTGTGCCAATTCCCTTTAACCATAGAGACCCCCAGCTCTTTTGCTGGACTCTGGGCTTTTAAATGTCAACTCCTGAGTGAGTGGGACATTTTTTTTTCTTCTCAATCTCGTGTTTTTTCTGACTAGGATTTTTGTGTTTCTTACCGTTTAACCGAGTCTGGTAAACTCCATAGGCATCTGCTGTTTGCATTGTGACACACAGCACCTTTTGCGCAGTGCCACTAGAGAAGTCCCTTGGATTTCTGCTAAATGTTTAACTACATTTATTTGGGCGAGCTACTTTTCCCAAGGATAGTAAGATTACTCGGATTTCTTTTGTGGGTCCAGCACACACCACCCTATGTGGAGTTGTGGGGGTTACATAGTAATTCATGTATCCCACTTCTCATGTAACATTCTGTTTACACTAACTTGAATGGCTGGTGGCAGTGGTTTCTTTATTAATATCTTGTGTAGTAATATCTGTAGGCTGATTCCTCAGCAGCAGTACAGCACCCAAGGGTGACCATATTCTCAAAATGGCCCGTCTTTTTTTTCACCATTTCTTGTCATTTCCTTCTGGGCTTTTACTCTGTTGTTTGAATTGGGTTTGTGTCTTTTGTGCATTTTGCTCCAGTATATCTAGAAAGGCAGGAAGTGAGGGAGGGTGCTGAAACTTCCCTGGCCTTTGTCTCTAGGTGTGCCTGAGTGAAACCAGTTCTGATTAGCCGGCTGGCTGTCCAGCAGGACAGCCACCCTGCTGGGTGATTGATAGCCTTTGGGTGTGAATAAATGGGAACCTGCTTAAAAGGCAAGGTTTTTGGGACTAGAGGCAGATTCGACCACTGGAAGACAACATCCGATGAAGAAGACGTGAAGATCCATGCAGCACCCTCCTGGACCGCGAAGTGCCCTGTGAAGCCCTGCAGCTGTGCTGACCCAGTTTTTGTTTTGACTGGGAAGACCTGTATGGGATGACGTACTCCCTTGGGCTAGTGGGACCAACTAAGCTTAAGACAAGCTTCCTTTTTAGGCGCAACCCCAACTTTCTGTGACTTTCCAAGGCTTCAGACTCCCAATGCTCAGGGACCCCTGACCATCATAGAGTGCATTGTCTTCGGAAGTGCGAATACACCCAAAACTTTAAGGGCATCCATAGGACCCTACAGAAACAGTAACTCTTCATCAAGAGTCCCCTCACCAGAGTCCAGGACCGAGGGATCAGGTAACTTCTAACCAGAGCAGTTTGTTCTTCTTTGGCACTGAGAAAAAGATTCCAATACCACAAAAGGCAGCTGAATCAAAGAGAATCCATTGCTGCAGAGCCCCTCTCTCTCTAGTGCTTATTTATTTATTTGTGTTTTTATAGCGCGCCGCAGCCTTAAGGCATTGTGGCACTTGTTACATAGAATGAACATACTTAGTTGCAGCAATATACAGTTGTCATTTACACTTATTGAACATTACAATTATGGTTAAGTTGCTAATCCCATAGGAAGAACACTTTTTGGGTGGCTTATAACTTCGCTCTCCCTGGACGAATCCACACCAAACTTTGCAACAAAAGTATATGGCCCACTCTGAATTTTTTTGCAAAGTTTGGTTAGGTTTGGTCCAGGAGGGGAAAAGTTATAGGGGGGGGGTCCCAAAATTTCTTTTTTTCCCATAGACTGAATGGGGGAAAAACCTTGCGCACACCTACAGTCCAAACCGCAGGACGGATTTTCACCAAATTTGCACCAGGAACAGCGGCTTGGTCCCGAAAGCGTGCTTTCGTAAATTTGGTGAAAATCCGTCCAGTAGTTTTCTTTAAAACGATCAAAAAGTAGGTCTAAAAAAGAATTGTGATATCTATGTCCGCTACGCAGAGACACTTCCCTGTTCGCTGCGCGGGCAGGACACCGATTGGCTAATCGCTCGCGTCATGTCCGCGGACACGCAACGTGTCCACCGATTGGCTGGAGTGAGGCGTGATGTGCGTCAGATTGTTCCGATGCGCCCGCCATCTTGGATCCGCCGACAGCGCTGCGGCGAACAGAGGTGAAATGCAGTTTTGGGGAGTGTTTTGGTGTGCAAGAGTGGTTGGGGAGTAAGAGATGGGTGAAATACTGTATTTGTTTAGGTGGCAGGTGGTACTCATGTATTCGCCATGCCCGTGATGTCCGGGATGTTTGTAATTAGTAAAAATGAGGGGTGTCCCAAGGATAGTATTCCTGTCCGTGCTGTGTGCAGGTAAGTTGAAACTGTTCTAAGGACACACACAGTGTCAGCGGATATTAACATTGACTATGCTGCAGTTAAAATGTTTGATTCTATGGTTGTGATACTGAGTTATAAGCCACCATTCGTGTGATATGCTGCGGTGGTTGTGGCCAGGATCTAGTGTCTTGGGTGCATGGCCATAGGCCATGCACCCTTGACCGATGTTATAAGCACTGAAGTTATAAGCCAGCATGGGTGTGATATGCTGTGGTGGTTGTGATATGCTGTGGTGCTTGTGGCAGGGCCTAGAGTCTTGGGTGCATGGGCAAAGGCCATGCACCGAAGACCGAAGTTATATGCACTGAATTTATAAGCCACCATGGGTGTGATATGCTGCAGTGGTTGTGGGCAGGGCCTAGAGTCTTGGGTGCATGGGCAAAGGCCATGCACCCAAGACCGAAGTTATATGCACTGAAGTTATAAGTCAGCATGGGTGTGATATTCTGCAGTGGTTGTGGGTGTGATTTTCTGCGGTGGTTGTGGCCAGGGCCTAGAGTCTTGGGTGCATGGCCGCATACACTCAAGACTCTAGGCCCTGGCCACAACCACTGCAGCATATCACACCCATAGATTACACCTATAGAATTGAATATCTACCAAATGTTTGAAATCTACAGTTTCTGTACTGTTTGATTTGCATAGTTTGTATGTGAGGTTTTGGCTAGGTCATGTTATTAATATTGTAGAGTTTGGTGACAAGCACTGTAATATAACATATCCATGGAAGTGAACATTTAGTATTGTGGTGTATGGTTAGATGTTTGCTTAAATGGTTCTGTTATGCAGCAGTATTTGTGTTCTATTAGAATATACTTCCTTTTTTTCATGAGTTTAGTAACTGGAGTTCATATTCTTTTTCAATTTCTGTGATAAAAGAAAAGAGCATGTTAGTGCATGTATTTTATAAAGACTTACTACATTGCATAATAGACATTTCAGCTTTTTTTTTACCCTCATATTTAGTTTACAAACCAGTGTACTGTGCAATTTGCTCTGTTTCTGTTTGTTTTTCAAATCATTGGGTCTGTTAGAAAAAAAAGCCCATACAAACTATGCTACAGTGTATTTGTTTTTGTTTTCAGTGTTCACTTGTTGTTTCTGGCTAATGTTCTATCTGTTGGCTTGTTGCAGATTTTTGGAGCAGTTAGATACCTGTTAGCGTATTATAACTGTCTATTTTTTGTTATAATTTAGTGGTATTCATTTATCTGTTTGGTGGTTATAGAATATTGGGGCAGTTAGATACCTGTTGGCATATTCTAACAGTTTGTAGTTTTTTTATTGAATTTTTGTTAATGTTTAAGTACATATTAGTTATTAAATTTTGGTTTTAAGAAGATTGAGCATTTGTAAGATTTGCTGGTAATCTCTGCTTTAGAGTAATGGTACTATCATTACATTCGAACCATCCACATTTCTTTTTTATATATGCTGTGTAGTAACCTGCATTGGTTGTGGCTCCTGTGTGGTAGATTATACCTATTGTTGGGAATGTTTTATTACCAAGTGATACTTGACCGTGTGTGAATCCAGTCAGCTTGCAGTTGTTTTTGGTTCCATCTGCATTGTAACGTAGATGCATTAGTATTACATAGTTAATATGTGTTTGTATTAGTAAGGTGGAGCTATTATCTGAATTGCAGATAGTACAAAATCTACCATGGTTTGCATTTTGTACAAGTTGCTGAAATGGAATGGATTCACAATTAGGTATGGATAAATACACAAAGCGCTCATTGGGGATTTGTTCCTGTGTCACATTGTTGTAGAGAGTGCATGTATGTTTCCACATGTATGAAATCTGGAATATTTCATTTATAGGTATGTTTTTGTTTTCCAGTACTTGTAGTAAGTAAATTAGAAATTCTTGTGGATCTTCTTGTGAGTTTATAGTGAATTTCACCATTCCAGCACAGTAGTCCAATTCTTGTCTTGTTCCATGAACACTATAGATGTTGTCAGGATTGTTGCGTTTCTATGAAGGACTAACATTTGCAAACACAATTGGTCTGTACTGAGTGTAAATGTTGTCAACAATTGGTGGCAATTGAAATAGAATATCCATTGCTACATTTGCATAGCAACTTACACCAGTTATATTTGAAAATTTGAATGGACCAGATAGTTCTGTGTCCAAGCCATTTTTTTGGAGTGTGTGTTACTTCTTTGAAGAAGTACCTGAGTTACTTTGAGTGATGGGTTCTTCTTTGGTTGTGGTAATTGATGAAGTATTAGCTTCTTTTACACTCTTTGGAGGATTTGCAGTCTGATCCTGTTGCTTTTCTGTTTGAATTAGTTTTCTTTTACAATGTTTTCTTTTTTGTGGAAAAGGATATGTTTTTAGATGGGGGGTGCATATTGGACGTAGTCTATTGTATTCTAATATGCAAGGAATATCAGAGTTTACTTTACTTGCATCAAAGTTGATTAGAAATAGACAGTCAAGTGTACATAAGCGTGATAGTGCTATGTAGCTCATGCCTTCTTTAAAGACTGTTACCAATATCTATCAATGCTTTGTCTAGGCTAAGACCTTGTGATTTATGAATGGTGATTGCATATGCTAGAGTTAGAGAAAATTGTTCTCTGCTTACGTACATGTCTTTGAAGAGAAGGAATGGAGCTGTTGAGCGCCCTATTCTTTTTACTTCTGAAAGTTTGTCAAAGAGAATATGGACAAACTGAATGTTGTTGTCACGTGGGTATGTTTGAAAGCCAACAACTGTACCCATTGTTCCATTAACTAGTCCTTGCTCCACGTCAAGGTTACGTTTATGCATTACTCTACAGTTTAAGGATAATTTTAATATTTTCTACAAACCAGCTGTGCTGGAGATAGAATTTTCTAAGGGATTTAGTCTTGTTGTGGCTTGTTGACACATGGGTAGTGTCATACCATGTATGTCCAGTTGGTCTGTGGAGCAAATTTCAATTATTGGTTGCATTTCTTTTTTCAACAATGTTTCATTGAATTTGGAACAGCTTGCAAGAGGATGGCATTAAGGACATACAATTGACATTTTTGTGCTCTAATTGTTCCATAACATCAGTAGCACATGAGTTAGCGCCATAAAGTGCATGGATGTGCTGGGTTTTTAATATTGCTTGTGCTTCTTGAGATAGTACACCAACTCTAATACTTTTTAAAATGTTGGCGTAAGTGAGGACTGCAGATTGGTGCATGTTTTCTGTTAATTCTCTGTATTGGAAATGTTGCCAAAGGTTGACATTTCCTATGCTGCCAACAGTTTTACGGCAGAGTTTGTGTCCTAAGGTTTTAAAAATAGGTTACCCTTTCACTGGTGTCAATTGAAGATGATCTCTGAAAACAATAATGTGTTTTCCTTGAAAGGGCTCTTCGTAGTTTGTTTTAAGTACTTCTTGCAATCTGAGGTGAATCAAATCTAACATTAGGTTGGAGACCATGCTCACTTCATCTATTAGCATTTCATTTGTTTTAACACTGTGCGTAGTTCCATTGCAGCTTCTGTAGAAAGTTTGTAATATTCTAATTTGTTTTGGTGTTCTACTGGAAGGAGTAGTAATCGGTGTAAAGTGACACCACCTATGCTGTAGGCAGCTAAACCTGTGGGGGCAGTTACAACAGCCGACAGTTTGTTGTTTGTCAATTGTTGAAGGAACTTGCTGATGATTTTGATTAAGAATGTTTTGCCTGAACCAGCTTCACCACTGACGTATAGTAGTATAGGTTTGTAATTTTGGCAGATACATTCTTTATTTTCATGTTGTACACCATGTGCAATTTCTTTTGTTACTTCTTCAAAAATGGTGCGCTGCTCTTTTAGTTTTGATTGTAGTACAGTTAAGTCTTCTGTATCTTTTTCATAGTGACACATGGTGTTTTCTACTTCTGTCATAGCTAATTCTGCCTCATATGCTATTAGTGGCTGCCCCAGTGGTTTTTGTCTTCCTGTTACAGAAGGTTGACTACTGTTGGGATTGTCCTTATCTATTTGGGCCCAGAGTTCGTCTTCGTGTTGCTGTAAATTGTGCAACATTGTTTTGTACTGCCTAAAGTTTACATCGGTGAGAGTGATTTCATTTGCTTTGAAAGCGTCTTCATAGGAGTCATAGTTATCTAGTATCTCTTCTTCTTTTCTCCATGGTTTAAAAAGTTGTAGCATTGACATGTAATATAGTTCTTTCTGTTGAGGAGTTTTTATGACAATTTGATATGATTAATTAAGCTTCGTTTGGTGAGTTTCACTAAGCTGCCTTCACAATTTGTCACTCTATATACCTTTTTGTTCTTCGGGTTTTATATTATTTTTGTATACAAAGTTTTGGGCTATGTGGTATAGACACATGGCTTCCAAAGTGGTGCTCCTGTTTGGGTAGTATGTGTCTAGTAAATTGTTTTTCAAAATGTCCTGGCTGTTGTGATCATTTTTGGCTATTGCTTCTATGTCTTCATATGATTTGAGAACTTTTTCTAGATTTAGCAGGACCAAGACTTAGCCATACTATATTATATTTTCAGATTTTCCATACAAAGCAGTACCGGTTAAACGATCTGCAGCTTCATAGGAGCCACATTCTCTACGAGAGAGCTTTTTTATGCCTAAACTGTACCATTTCTGAGATAGTGTTTTGTCTGATGATAGGTCATTCAAGAGGTCTTGAAGCTCTGTTTTTTCTGCTTTTGTTAAGTAGGCTGTAACATATTGTGCAACTGCAGTGTAATTGTCTGCAATGTACTGCACATCTACGTTTGCATTTCATAAGAGGGCAATGATTGCATTGTAATCATTGATATATTTTGCTTCTTCTGTTCTTCTTATGTAATATGTGTTCTTAGGTGATTTACCTTTAACACTATGTCTAACTGAAGATATGAAGTTCACTTCACCTGTTTCTGTAACTGGTCTAGGGAAACCAAAGCAGCATTTGGTGTAGTATTTCCCTTTGTTTTTGTATTTGCGACAATATTTGCCACATTTGTGTCTTTGAAATTGTACAATTTGTGCATGAAGGTCACTGTGTCGTTTGTGAAGGGATTTCACAAGTGACATATTTTGGGATGAACTGCAGAACAATGCCATCACTGTCCTGACCAAATTTAGGAGCATCTTTAATCCATAAAAGCATGTGGATATGTGGTGCTCCTCTGGCTTGGTTTTCTTTTCTCCAAAAGAAGTGTTGCACTTCTCCGAGGGGAGGAACAGTTTTATTACAAATAAAGTGTAGCATAGCAATGAAACGATGGTGGAAATATCTTGAAACATTAACGGGATCTAGAGAGCAAAGTTCTCCAGGTGTTAGTATATCTGTTTGTTTTGTTTTTGTTTGATATGCGTAGGAAATCATGTAAATCTTCCCATGCATATTCTGCACAACTTAATGTAAGAAACCAAGTGGGTGGGCCAAGGTTTCTTGTCATACAACGTACTTCTCAGTGACGTCGGAACCAGTACTCTTTCATCCCATGCATGTTTGCAAACAGATTTCTAATGCTTGATTGTAAAACCTCATCTTTTTCTTGCACTTTTTGTATTAATTGCGTAGCTGACATATTTTGAAAGTGGGTTCCTGATTTCAATATGTGTGCAACTCCGTAACATAGTTGCTAGTTCACTTTCAAAGAGTAGGTGGAATATGTATTGCACATTTTGTCTAAATCTGGGATCTTCGGAATACATTCGTAATGAGCGGTATTCTGATGCTGTTATCTGAGTGGGTCTATCATCGTACCTTCCTCCTTTGCCAGTAGGAAATAGTAGAGGAAAAGCACGTGCTTCTATACTTTTTTCCCATATGCTCATTGGTGATCCCTAGGTTTGTCGCATTTGGTAGGTTTCTAGTGCATCATCTAGGGTGTCATTAGAGTGTAATGGATAAATTGTATAATGGTCTAAAATATTGGATACTGTAGCAGGATCTAGAAGTTCAAATTGACCAGTTTCTGGTGACTCTTGAATTGTTTCAGTTTCCTTTATGTTGTGTTCAATATTTATTTCTTTGTAGTATTCATTATTGTGTTTTAGATATTGCAAGGCTTGTCTAACTTTATGTAAGTCCATGAGTTGTTGCCACATTTTGTTGTCTTTTGGTGGTACACCATTACTAAGACAATTAAAGATTGCTCTATTGGACGTTGCACTCCTAGAGTGTGCACATTTTCTTTCAGATCTAATGGTAAATAAACTACTTTGCTACAAATGCCTTTCACCAATTCAGAGGGAGATAATTTTGCTGTTTTTGGTTGAAGGCGTATTTCTTGAAATGGGTGCACTGTTTGAATCATGATGCTGTCATATACATTGAGTTGTTGCAGGGGTTTTGGTAGTGGGAATAATTCCAAGTTATTTGTGATAGCACGTGAAGGAGTTTGGTTGTTAAGTTTTGTAGTGCAGTAACTGCAAAGTATTAAGGGGTCAGTTACTTCGTATTTGTTTTCTGCTACAAGTTAGAGAGCAAATTCAAACCATTTGGAATCTTCATTGTCTTCTATTTTGTATGTTAAATCTAGTTTTTGTGTTACTTTTGTAAAAAGTTCTGCGGCAACACACACACATGGTTTGGTACTTCAGCGGATGTACTTTTAAATTTTAGCATTTCTTTTTTGTAGGTGTGTAGTAGAAGGTTGCCATGTGCAGAATTGTTGCTAGTCTGTTGTAAAGCTATTGCATTTTGTAAGGGGCTTTCACTTCCAAAATATTTTCTCTGAATATGGTCGATTTCTTCTTGTAGGTCTTTGGGTGTACCATGTATAAGAGTGTTATTTAAATTGGCTAGTTCTAAAGCAGGACTTTTAGCATAGTACAGTTTATAGACTAGATTTCTTATAGTTGAATGATGTGTTGTTATAATTTTGATATCATGGAAGGTGCTTTTGCAAATAGGTCCTGAAATGCAGGCTAATGAATGTCCTTGTAGTCCGGCGTATTTGCGCACTGGACAGGTATCCATATTTTGCAGCACTTTCATTTTGATTTCGTCTTTACCTTTCACATACTGATTGAGGAAATGGGTAAAGATTTTAAAGATTTTTTGGGAATGTTACACATTGACGTGCATGGCCATTTGTATACTGGACGTTCTGGTTCAGTTGAATGGAGAGGTAATTCTGAGTTTTCTGGGGATATTATTGTAAGCAGTATTTCTTGTTCCATTATGATATTATGAATTTTTTCATAACCTCGTCCACTGCTATGGATGGCAATTGTGTTTGTTTGGTTTTGTTTGTATGCTTCTTCATTAAAATATGATTCTGTGGTCGTGGTGCGACTCCATTCACCTCCACAGATATTTAAGGAGTTATTTTTGTTGACATTCCGTTTATTGAGAAGTTTTTCTTTGTAGTTTAGTATTTAGTTTTGTTGGTGGTTTCATCCTGTTTAAAACTAAAATAAATAACTTCCTTTTGAGAAAGATTGCACTGTCTACGAGAGCTACTAGGATTAATTTTCTACTGTAGGTTTTAAGGGTTGTGCACGATTTCTCTCCTGTTTTTATAAGATTCTGAAGGACTCTGTGGCGGAACATTTTTGCTAAAATACTTTTTTGGTATTGTTACTTGCTAGTATATCAAGATTTATAGTAGCAGTTTTAGCAGTAGTGGTAGCCAAATTCTTGTTAAGCATTTTTTGTTTTGTTTTACATTTTGATAGAGGAGGCAAAGTTTCTGTACTAGAAGCTTGTTTTGTTTCGCTAAATGACTGTATTAGCTGTTTTGTTGAACGTTTTGTACAAACTCTGGTAGAGATGGATGCTTATTTTGGACAGTTATTTTCATTTGCTCTATTTCTGCATTGCTTTCTACGGACTTGCTTTTTGGTAGGCATTCTTTGGGGTCTGTTGGAAAAAAAAGGTATGGGTTGGGCTGTTCTGTAATGTATGTGTGCTGTGTGCATGAGTGAGTATGATGGGAAAGATGTATGTGGTGGTGTGCGATTGTGCATTGGGCAGTTACAATGAGTTGGGAAGGCTATTCTTCTATTTGTGTGTTACTAAACTGCAGTTCAGATGAGAGTAGAAAGTGAGTTAGTGGTGAGGCGAAGCATTAATAGTAAATGTAATGGTATAGAAATAAAACAGTTCTTTGTTTTGTAGTACTAACATTCGAAGGGTTGAGTATGTTATTTGTGTTCCAAAAAAACGGGGATTTTTGTGCCATTCTGCCTGCTAATCTCTGATTAATAAATGGGTATTTGTGGGCAGAATGGTTCAGAAATCGCTGTTTCTTTTGGTGCGCAAATTACATGAATGAAGCTCTTTGAGGAACAGTTAGAATATTAAGGTAGTATTGTACTTACTCTTTTTTGTGGAATGAGCAGGTTTCTTCGGATATGTTTGTAGTTTAGATGCTGCTGATTTTCAGGAGGGTGGTCTTCACTGCAATTGTAAAAGAAAGAAGTTAGTCATTTTGTGTGTTTTTAGCACTGATGTTAATGTAGACGTTCATTTTTATGTTTTTGTGGTAGTATTCTTGTTTGATATGTGAACATAGTGTATGAATGCATTTCATTTGACTAGCACCTTATCACTAACTGGGTCACTCATCAATGCTAGATCCATGGTAGCGCACGCTACAGAGATCTCAGATACCCTAACTAATGTGAACCTAGACCTATTAATCATAACCAAAACCTGGCTTCATGAGGCGGCGGGCCCCGCCATCATGCTAGCAATACCTGATGGCTACCAATTACGAAGAGTCGACAGACCTAATACCAAAGGAGGTGGCCTTGCCATCATCCACAAATCCACCTTACCTATCAGATTAGCTACTACCTTACTATTTCAATCATGTGAACTCCTTACTGCTAAACTCCACCTTTCTTGTAACCATACCCTTACCATGTATGTCATCTACAGACCACCTGGACCACTAGGATCCTTTGAAGAAGACTTAACTAGTATCCTAACTAATAACACAAAAGACCACGCTCAAATTCTACTACTAGGAGACTTTAACCTTGGATTTAACAACTGTAATGACAAGCATGCCTCTTCTGTTGCTTCATTCTTGAAGGATTATGGTCTGACACAAAAAGTTACCACCCCTACTCACTCTAAAGGCAGGACCCTAGACTGGGTTGCCGATCGGAATTGCAACATTAGCATCACCAACATAATGCCACAATCTTGGACTGACCACTACTTACTTGACCTTATCCGACCTAAACCAATACTCATGGCCCCGCCACTCCCTACCAGATGTAAAAAAGACATCACAGCAGAACAACTCATACCTCACATCCTCCCTAGTCTTGACAACTTAGACAATATCACAGACCCGACATCACTTGTGGAAGCCTACAATAGTACGATGATTAAGGCACTTGACTTGATTGCCCCCCACCAAAATCCGCAAGAGCAAACAACTTTCTCATCTGAACAACTGGTTCACACCACAGATGAAAGACCTTAGAACTCAAAAAAGAAAGTTGCAGTCAATTTGGCGACATTCGCCCACCGAGGAGAACAAAATTAAATTAGCCACTCTCGCTAAAGAGTACAAAAAGGAGATCATAAGCACTAAAAAGAACACCTTTAATGACAGAATATCTAAGGCCAAATCAGATACCAAGGAACTATTCTCCATCCTCCGTGAAATGGAATCCCCCATACCCCTGACTGATAACATTCCTAAAAATAAGCTCTGGTGCACTAATATACAAAATGCACTGGCGGGAAAAATGAGCTTGCTCCAATCTAAAATTGCGACCAAAAAAGCTTCCCTACTCCTGCCGACGGAACCTACACCCCAGCCACAGCTCCCTCTAAACCAGCCTAACCATACCCCCCACCCCTTTAGCTTCAAACAAATAACCATATTAGAGACAGAAAAAATCATACTCTCTCTAAACCCATCTAACTGTAAAGGAGACAATTGCTGTGCACAAATTATAAAAGATGTAGCAAGAGACTTGGCGCCTTTCATCTCTAAGCTCATCAATGCATCCTTTAAGTCCAACCTAGTGCCCAACAACCTTAAACAATCTTGGGTGCTTGCCTTGCTAAAAAAAAAAACACTTCACTCCGCAATACCAACAAACTACAGACCTATTACCACCGTCCCATTCCTACTTAAAATTATTGACAGAGTAGTCTACCTGCAAATTCAGGACTACTTAGAAACTAACAACTTACTAGGCTCACGTCAATCCGGCTTCCGTCCCCTTCATGGTACTGCAACAGCCTTGATTGACCTCAAAACCCAAATTGACGAGCTGAAGGACATTGGCAAATCAGCTATGCTACTCCTCATTGACCTATCTGCGGCCTTCGACCTGGTAGATCATGCAGTCTTATGCAATCACCTTAGCTCCGCCGCCCATTTCTCAAGTGATGCCATAACCTGGGTACAATCCTTCCTTGCAAACCGGACAATGAGTCTTCTCCCCCTCAGCAGCCGCTGATCCCACGCAAGTTTCTTACACTGTCCCTCAGGGATCATGCGTATCTCCTACGATGTACAACATCTTTACTAAACCTTTGTTTGACAAGTTGGAAAGACTGGGTGTCATCTATACCAACTACGCAGATGACACTCAGATCCTCATCCCCCTTTCGGGCAACTTCCTGAAAGACACGGCTTTAGTAAACAAGATATATCTCCTCATTCAGGCATGGATGGCAGCTCACGGCCTCTGCCTGAATGACGACAAAACAGAGTTACTGATCCTTGGCTCAGAAATGGCCATCAAAAAACGTGACCCGAACTATGCCTCATTTAACATTGACAACAATGCCATCAAAGTGATGCCTGCAGTCAAAACCCTTGGGGTCTATCTCGACTCAGCGCTCACCTTTAAGAAACAAACTAATTCCTTAGCATCTTCCACTGCATATACTTGCAAATTGATCCGAGCATGTAGACCATTCCTAACTGAGACCAGCTGTATCACACTAGCAAACATACTCCTCCTATCCAGGCTGGATTACTGTAATGCTCTATATGCAGGATCTAACAAGTGCATTCTTGATAAACTCCAAACACTCCAAAATAACGCTATTAGAGCAGCTCTAAATATTCCTAATAGAGCCCATATCTCCACCTCCAGAAAAAATATCGATTGGCTAAAAATTAAAGACAGGATTGCCCTCAAAACCCTCTCTCTCACCTCTAAATGTCTCAACAACATAGCTCCCCCCTACCTGGCAAACAGAGTCAACAAGAGAACCTCAAACCATCCCACAAGAATGACTAATGCTTACACTTTAGTGGTGCCTAGATACAAAAAGATCACAGCTGGTGGCTCCAGCTTTCCGGTCTTAGCTGCACAAACCTGGAACAGACTTCCCCTAGACCTCCGAATGGACCAACCTTACCCTAGCTTCAGGCAGAAGGTCCTTACCTGGATACGATCCAATGACATTTAGCTTGACCTCCTCCCCTTACTAGGACCCTCACCTTGCCCCTGCTACAGAGACCCCTGATGATTGTAACTATGTCCACTGGTTTCTGCTCAACTAGCTTTAACTGTATCCTCGTACTTAGTTCCGTACATGTACCTTGCTTCTAATTGAACTGTATAACTGTAATTTCCTGCAAGCAAGTTCTCAAGTATCCCTGTAATGTCTGCACCCAGCTACCCTTTGGGTTTGGTCTTGCGCTATATCAAATAAACAAACAAACAAACAATGTGCAGCATTTATATTTTATTTACAATATGTTAGTTCAACATGCTTTGCAAATGAGTAGAATTTTAATTGCATGAAATTCACTTGATTTTTTTAAAGCTGTGTTGTAGATAGCAGACAGGTTTGGAAGTGATAGTTGATTATAGTAGATGGGAAACATTTCAATAAGTTCATTTTATAGGTAGACATGCCAACAATCGGGAGCCCCAGAGAGGGAGATTTCAGCACAGCAATCAGGAACTTTTATGTTTCTCATAGGATTGCATTGGGATTAGCATTAATTTAGGCGGGACACAGTAAAAAATTGTGCGGTTTTTCTGTGAAAAATCGGGAGTCTTGCGCTTAAATCGGGAGTGTTGACATGTATGTATAGGCTATGCAGGTTTAGTGGCATTAATCTGTTTATATGGATTCATAAGAGTTGTACATGTACTGTGAATAAAATATGCATACCTGTAGTTTGTAATCATGCATGTAGATATGCATGGAGCTTTAAGTAGAAATCTTCGAGACTGTACAGTAGTTTTTGTAGTAGGTGCTTTGCAATGATATGAGACTTGTACTCGGAGTGATCAACAGTAGATTTGAAGTGCGGAACTCTGATGATGGAGTTAGATGTGGAGGTCTTGGATGTGATTGGTGGATGTTTGTGTGACTGCTTAGCTGTATCCAATGGGGGAATGGCACCGAGGGTCATGTGGAAAGGGTAGAAGGGCTGGCTAAGAGTTACGTGCCGTGCTGACACCGCGGCTGTCCGTGGGTAGGGCGTGCCACATCCGGGGTTTTCCAGCAAATCCAGCATGGAAAGGGGACTGTAGGAATCAGCCAATCAGATGTTGACGTTGTGGATTTGTGTAGAAAGAAAGTGTGTGTAGTGAAGATGGCAGAGGTGGAGAAAGTCAGGGTGTTGGTGCTCAGAGATATGTTTGTGTGTGGTTTACAGCAGTATTCTCAATGCAGGCATGTGGCAAACAATTTCGATGTTAAAGGAGTGGAGGTGGTGTGGAGCGCTTTGCCTGATTGCAATGTAGAGGCAATTCTCCAAGTTTGTGAAGATATGCGTAGGATGAACAGTCCTCATCTGGTAGTTTTGCACTATGGTGCTTTCCATTTGGGCTAAGTGAGTGCCCCTACTTTGTTGGCAGATTTGGAACAGTTGGTTCAAGCAGTAATGAACAGCCTTCCGAATGCCAAAGTAATTTTTTCTGGATTGCTACCTAGGGCAATATGGGACAATAGTTCTGTTTTTTATCCTCAGCAAAACATTGCTAGGTGTGTAATCAATCAAGGCATGGGTGCTTTCATGCTTAGAGCTGGTATGTTTTTCTGTAACAATGAGAATATTGATTCGAGTAATGCTGTTTATTTTGAAGAAGATGGTGTTTCTTTATCTTTTTTGGGAAATGCCATGCTGTTTTGGAATGTAAGTGCTGCTTTGGAGAAGGTTATGTGAAGATTTTAGTTGTAAAGTAAGAAGAAATAAACCCCAAAAAAATACAAAATAACAGGTGTCTGTCAGGCAACTGCAAAAAAAACAAAAAAAAAGGCTCTTTTCAGAGCCCACCTCAAAGGGGAAATGGGGCACACTATTTAAATATATATTCACCACGCTCAGATCTTCGATATGTCCGTGGACATGGAGGTAGTCTGCGGACAGCGCATATTACATACAGGGATTCTGGGGTGGAGAGGCATGCAAATGAGAATGTGCAGAGCTAGGGATTGGTCAGTAAAGTTTAGTGGGTGTGTTGTGTAAGGAGAGATTTTGTGAGAACGCCTTTTTCCTGAGAGAAGAACAGATGGCTATGGCTCTGTTTTTGAAAACAGATTATCCGGATTTTGGGAGATTCATGGATACATTGGTTGGAGGTGCATGCAGAACGTTGTGGAGTAGCTGCAGATCTTGGATTCCCTCATGTGGAAGTGCACTGGCCTGGAGTGCGTGGA
Organism: Ambystoma mexicanum; assembly: GCF_040938575.1. Classification (NCBI taxonomy): domain Eukaryota; kingdom Metazoa; phylum Chordata; class Amphibia; order Caudata; family Ambystomatidae; genus Ambystoma; species Ambystoma mexicanum. The sequence goes on from NC_090933.1 coordinate 594,479,789, forward strand.
ATGAAGTGGCTGGACTTGGTACCTCTCTTGGTATTTTCCCCAGCTCTGAGCTGGGGGGGAAATCTGCCAAACCTGTGATTTGGCTTATAGCGCTACCACCGGATTTAAGGGTTACCGCCAAACTTGTGATGAGGCCCTAAGGCTGTTTGTGCCTTTCTATGAGATGTTGGCATGTCCTCTTTTCACAATGAAAATATTATGTTTCGTAGCACATACATTTTTCGCAAAGATGGAGTCCATCTTACATATGCTGGCAATCAGATTTTTCTGAGAAATGTACAAAATGCATTGCAACCTTTTTTGGAATTATAGTCATCTATTTTGCAGTAGATGTTGACGATTCCAAGTTTTTCAAACACCCAAAAACACCACCAAAAGTCTCTTTTTAGAGCCACCACTTCCTCCCAGAGAAAAGTGCATTGGTTTTGCTAGGGCAGCACCCCAAAATTCTATCTGTAATAGGACTGTCCGCGGACTTTCAAAAAATGCACAGGGCCTGCACTGTTTGACAGTTCTATTTTTAAACTGTGAAAGGCGGCTCTGAAAAGAGCCTTTTTTGTTGGATTTTTGTTATCATATTTATTTTGCTTTTTTACACACGACGCACTAGGAGAGGAGGGGAAAGGAGGGTAAGGAAGGGACACCAACCACAGGGATAAGAAAGGGCAGGTGGAGAGAGGAAGATGTAGGGTGGGCCTTATTTAGGTAGGTAGCAGGTCTTCTGTTGGTCCGTGACCGTAGTCTCGAAAACACTTCAAAGACTCTCCCCCCCTGCAGAGTACTGCGTCGCAGTACATATACAATATTGTGACCCTCGAAAGGTAAGGGTCAACAGCATCGCGAATGGCTTGTGAAGCATCTGGAGGTATGCGCTCTCCCACAGGAGTGTCTCTTGTGGTGAGAGGAGCGGAAACGGAGGATGCTGTAGAGGAACTCAACCTACTACGTTTCTCACAAGGTACAACCTTGCGAATGTCCGCACTGTGGAACGAAGTTAGGTTTCGCTTCATGGATGCCGTACCAAAGCTGTACGAACCACGTCTCCCACGATTCAGCACCAATTTGCACTGGTTATAGGTGACCTTGTTCGCACATGCTTTTGGTACGTTAACATAAATGGTAAACAAGCGCCACACCCAAGACTCCCGGCGAGTGCTGGTAGTAGGGAGTTCCTCGACCTCATTCTCTTCATCCTCGTTCTCTACATCCTCACGCGTTTTCCCCTCTTCAGGCCCTTGGGGAGGTGGTGGTGGTAGAGGGTTTGGGGGTGGTGCTGAGGCAGATGTAGCAACAGCAGCCATGGATGCCCTTTGGGTTGATGAGATAACCTCAGCAAGAGCAGAAAAGTCAGCAAAAGTCAATCTGCAATAGCCAGAAGTACAATGAATATCAGCTATGGGGCGTGGCCTTTTATAGGGGTGGAGGGGTGCATCTCGTGACCATATCGAACACTCAAGCATTCAAAAAGGCACAAAAAGTATGTGGAAAGCCAGGGCCATTGTCTTGGACATGTGAAATGGTGCGTTTCTACTGTAAAATAATTTGGATTGTCTGAATAAGTTCTTTTAAAATGTTGGGGAACCGGACAGAGTCCGCAAATTAGGACACACGCTCAGCGTGTGTGCGGTCACATGATGAGGTCGGGGACACGTCCGCGAAGGGAACGGGTGTCCGCAGGACACCAAATGCACAAACGGTCGTGTGCATGCGTGCGGGTGTTCTACGGACATTGTTCGGGTCCTGAAACTAATTAAAAGTGCGACACAAGTGACACATACAGTTACGGACAGGCGCGATGTTCGCAGGACTTACAGGTGTTGTGCGCATGTGCGTAGATGTTCTGCAGATTGTACGCCCAGGTATAGTGTCCTTAGGACACCTCCATTTTGTTTGACTACGGACATCCCGGACACCGTGTGTTCTACGAACAGGTCCATCTTGGTTGCAAACGGTACGGAGAGGTATAGTGTCCTTAGGACACCCCCATTTTGTTCATTTAGGGACATCCCAGACAGCTGGTGTGTTCTAAGAACAGTTTCATCTTGGTTGCGAATGGTACGGACAGGTGTACTGTCCTTGGGACATCCACATTTTGTTAATTATGGACAGGCACGCTGTCCGTGGACATTTTAACTGCTTTAAAAAAAATAAAAAATAAGACACAGAGAATTTAATTAACAGAAACATAACATTTTTTTATTATATACACATGCACAATTTATGAAAGAGAAGAGGAAGCAGAAACTGATACAAATACAGGGGAATTAGGGGTTTGGAGAGGATGGATGGATGGGAGGGGATGAAGGGATGGAAGTCTCATTAAAACGTTTATCTTAGTGTTCAGGGTTTGGGCATAGTTCACTGGGACTTGGAGAGGGGACACAGGTGGGACAATGGTATTTAATTTTTTCTTTTATGTGATCCTCCACTAACTGTTTCAAACCATTGAAATTTTCCTTGAGCATGTCTATTTTCTGTTCCATGCGTTCCAGAGTCTTTTACAAAGTGTCTTTTGGTGTAATATTTTCAATGTTTGTATGATCTGTTAAAAATAAATATATATATATATATATGTTAAGTACACATAAAGTAATGATTATTAATTTGCTTATATAGAGAAGTGTCTACCATTATCACTCTCTTCAGACATTTCCTCACGTGGAAAATTGTCCTCTAGCCACTCCAAAGTACTTCACATTTCTGAAAAACAAAAATATATTAATTGTACTGTACCTCATACAAAAGGTTTAGAAATATATAAGAAAAATGAAGTTTACTTACTAGTTTCTGGTAAATTGTATTCATAGTGTTGTGTAGGTCTCCTGTTGCTTCTAGCTCTGCAGTTTCTGTGAGGTACTTATGTTGGAGGCATATCTTTTTTGTTATGGTATAATCCATTTTATTACATATGGTATTTAAATGGATGGTTGATGTGTTAAATATGTAGGTTCCACTGCTTATTTTTTATTATATATAATGTGTTTGTGTGCTGCTTTTTGAACTTGGGCAGTGTTTATATGGTATGATAGAACAATTTAAGATGCCCCCTGAGTGTTTGAGTAGTGTTGATGTCGTCCGTGGACATCAAAATCATTAGCCGGATGTTCGGTATGTTCTATGTTACATGTATATAAAGTAAGGGAATCGTAGTAAACATCTATCAAATTCACTCTATGAAAATGTATATTCAGTAACAAAAACTTTGATAAAGGGAGGTTATGGTTAAGTTGCGCTACTAAAAAGCTATGAAATTCAGTAAAAAAACTTTGTTAAAGGAACTTTATGGTTCCAAGTAAAACCGAAAAACCCCTGAAATTCCCCGGTTATGGTAAGCTAAGCAACCATAACTTGCGCCACCACCGTGCACTGCTAAGACTAACACCCAGGACATCAAAGACGACATCACAAATGTCATTGATGACATGACTGATGACATCACATGTCTGGCTCTCTTTTTTCCTTTACTGAAATATCTAAGCCAGTAACAGTCAGGAACTAAAAATTCACTGTACTATAGTACAAAGTACTATATTTGTCGACTTATACTTCAAATATGTTCTTACAATAATTCACTTAGGGTCCACTAAAAGCATATGAAACAAATACAAAGGGGAAAAAACAGACTTGGAAGACAGCAATGCTTTCTATTGATGAAGATGATTAGTAAGGTTATCAACATTGTCTTATAGTTCTGTGGTTTTTTTATTACTGTACTTTCCCTGGAGATACTCATATTTGTACACATTGCACTTACTCTACTTTCCTTAGGGTCCAGTCACCATATGTGATAGTTATACATAGGGAAGTAGTAGCTTTGAAGCAGAGCAATCATTTCTGTGCATGAAGATAATCAGTTAGGTTATGAAGATTGTCGGGTAATACTGCTGTTTTTTCTTTACTTCACTTTCCCTGTACATGCTCTATTTGTATGTGTTGTTCTCCATGTTTTGTGTGCAGTAATGCAATAATGGATTAAGTGGGTTTGATTAGGTACTTATTAAATGTTTCACAGTATGCAAGACTCTAATAAGAAAGTATTTATAATTTTAGTATTTAGTATGGCAAGATTATTAATATTGCATCTTCTATGTTACTACATTTGTACCTTAGTATATTGGAAAAAACTTCGTAATACAATGCTATTTGGATTAATGCATTACTTAATCCACTGCATACCTCATGATATTTAGTCCAATGATCCTTGACCCTTTTTTATTAACATTACAATAAGAAGGAGCAGCTCCGAGCATTGATCACAATCCAGTGGAATCGAGTCGCGGGAGAGATCCAATCTAGAAAATTAAGGGACTGCCCCAGAATGCATTAATATCAACTACATCAGCTATTCACAGAAAACCAACAATAGTATCGGCAACCAAGAGGCACATGAAACCAGATCTAAAAATAAATAGATATGCTTAACCTCCTGAAGAACCACTGAATCAAAGTGGGGAAACGCGTGTAGAGGGCAATGATGTTTTTATTTTGGTTTCGAACATTTGCATCAAGTACTAATCTTCTCCAACAACAAAGCAAATAAAATAATTTTTGTAGAGCGCCTGTCAAACAGCGTTTGGAATTTTTTCAATGTAATAATCCATTGTGCAGACTTATCATGAAAGGGAAATGCACATGTGATGTCATCAGTGATGTCATCAATGACATTTGTGATGTCATCTTTGATGTCCTGGGTGTTAGTCTTAGCAGTGCACTGTGGTGGCGGGAGTTATGGTTGCTTAGTTTACCATAACTGGCGAATTTCAGGGGGTTTTCGGTTTTACTTGGAACCATAACGTCCCTTTAACAAAGCTTTTTCACTGAATTTCATAGGTTTTTAGTAGAGCAACTTAACCATAATGTCCCTTTAACAAAGTTGTTTTACTGAATTTATAATATACATAATAATTACATTACATTATACAGTTAGAAGAGAGTGGAGGAAGGGAGGAGAGTTAGTTGAGGGTGGTTTTGAGATTTTTACAGAAGGCGTGGCTGGAGGTTTCAGCTCTAAGGGTGGTGGGGAGAGAGTTCCAAAGTTTAGGTGCTATGTATGAGAAGCCTATCCCTACGGCTTTGACTCTGAATGTGAGGGATGTGAAGTTGGTTGGCATATTGAGTTCTAGTAGGGCGTGCAGATGCAGATCTGGATATAGATTCCGATAGGTATGTGGGAGCTGTGTGATTGATGCATCTGTGCGTGATAGTCAGGATTTTAAGTGTAATGCAGTCTTTGACCTGGAGCCATTGAGCTGACTGTCTAACTTTGTCTCTTTTAGGGATGCTCATAGCAGCTCTAAGAGCGTTGTTTTGTGTAGTTTGTAGTCTGTGTACGTTTTTGGAGGCGGTGCCTGCTAGGAGAGCATTGTAATAGTCCAGTTTGGCACCTATGGTTGCTCTGGCTATTGCGAGGCAGTTGGGTTTAGAGAGTTAGAGTTTTATGGCATTGATGAGTTTGGTGCTGTATGCAGACACGGAAACAATGGCGCTAACTTGTTTGTTCATTGATAAGTTGGCATCAATGTGCACACCTAGTGTCTTGACAGAGGAAGAAACCGTGATGATGGAATTGTCTATGTTAAAGTTGGAGTATTGAGGGTTTAACTTGGATAATGTGGCTTTCTGGCTGAGGATAAGAATTTCGGTCTTGTCCCGGTTAAGGCATAATCCATTGACAGCCATCCATGCTTGTATTGTGGAGTAGATTTTGTGTAAAGCCGTGGCGTCTTGATGGTAGGAACCACATAATGGTAGGAGCACTTGGGTATCATCAACATAATTTGTATGTCCTATACCCAGAGAGTCAAGTAGATCAAAGAGAGGTTTTGTGAAGAGGTTGTACAAGGTGGGGGCTGTACAAGAGCCTTGGGGTACTCCACAGTGTATTGTGGTGGGGTCGGCGTTTGCTGTTTTGGAGAACACCTTCATAGCTCTTCCTTCCAGAAAGGAAGTGATCCAAGAGGCTGCTTGTTTAGAAAAGTGGGCTGCTTGAGTAAGATGGGTGGTAAGGTTCTTATGGTCAACCAGATCAAAGGCTGCCGATGGGTCGAGAAGGAGGAGGAGGGCAGGCTTACATTTGTTCATGATCTGGGTGATTTGGTTTTTTAGGTCTAGTAATGCAGTTTCCATTCCATGACCTTCAGGGAATCCAGATTGTCTTTTACCCAATATGGAGTTGGATTCTATTTATAGTTGGATCTGGTTGTGGGCTGCCCTGTCCAGGATTTTAAGGAGGAAAGGGACTGTTATAGGCCTGTAGTTGTTGGGCTGAGCTTGGTCTAATGTGTTTTTTTTGTTATTTTATTTTTTTTAGAAGGGGGCGTACCCAGGCTTCTTTGAGACTGTCGGCAACAGTACCTGTTCTGAAAGAAGCATTGATGAAGACCGTTAAGAGGGGGGCGAGCTCTTTGGCACATTCCTTAGCAATTTTAGGGGGGCATATGTCTCCTTTGCAGAGGGAGGGTTTGAGGTGTTTAATAAGATCAATGACCTCGGATTCAGTGGTGTCTCTAAAGAAGAATTGGGAATGATGGGAGTCCTTATGCTTGGCTCGTGAGAGAGAATTTGTCTTTTGGTTCGAAAGGGCTTTGCAATAGTCTCGGATTTTATTTTGGAGGAGATCGATTTTGTTTAGCATTGCAGACTGAATGCTTGCGCACCATGTTTTATCTTTGATGATCTCATCTGTACTGGAGGGGGGTGTGGTCATCTCATTTAGGATTGTGAATAGCTCTTTGGCTTGTGAGTTGGCCTTGGAGATCCTGTCGTTGAAGGAGTTAGCTTTTGCTGTGATAATAGCTTCTTTGTATTGGGGAGCTATCTGTTTGAAATTGTTCTTATTTGGGTCATTGGGGTTGGCTTGCCAGTTTTTTTGAGCCTGACGCTTTTGTGAATGGAGGGTTTGGAGCTCGTCCCAGAACCAAGAGTTGCAGTGAAAAGATTTTCTTTCTTTCTTTCGAGTGGGGCTATTGAGTTTATAGCAGTGGTAAGTGTGTCTTTAAAAATGTCTGCTAGTACGTTAGGATCATGAGAGAATGGGGGAGCTAAACATGGGTTGTTCAGGTATGGTTGGAGGTTGTCCGAGTTGAGTTTTTTAGAGCTTCTATTTTTGGCTGGTGGGGCGTGTGTGAGAGCTTTGGGGCTGGGGGCTGTAGGGATGGTGAATTCAATGCAGGTGTGGTCTGTCCATGGGTAGACAGTGTTTAAAGTAATGGTGGATGCACAATTGTGCTCCATCACCCAGTCTAGGGTACGGCCTTTGGAGTGGGTAGGTGCGAGTACTCGTTGGGAGAAGCCTAGGTCAGATAATTCTTTAGCTAGAGCTGTGGCAGGTTCATCGTTAGGGTCATTGAATCCTAGGTTTAGGTCTCCTAAAAGTATAATTTTTGAGGATTTTTTGATATTGTTGCTGAGTCGGTGGGTGAGGTGATCTTGAAAGTCTGCCAGGGGGCCTGTATAGGATGTGGATATTGGGTGAGAGGGTTAGTTTAGCGGATAGGATGTCCGCATTACTACCCCATGTGCTAGAGTCTGATAGCCTGATAGAAAGGGAATTTTTGTAGATAAGGGCAACTCCACCTCCTATTATATCAGATCTATCTTGTCTGAGGATGGTGTAGCCTGGAGGGAGGGCTAGATTGACAGCAGGGCTAGAGGCGTCATGAAGCCATGTTTCAGTGATACTTAGCATGTCAAGATTATGGATGGATAATAAGTCATTTATTTCTAGTGCATGCACAGAAAGTGAACGTACGTTCAGCAGTGCACATTTGAGGTGTGGGTGGTGTACATTTATTTTTTTGTTTCTGATTGTGAGGTGGCTGGCTTGGTGTTGTGCAGGATCTTGTGTGGCTTCGTGCATGAGAATGCTGCATAGGATTGGAATGGCGATGAAGACGGTGCATAAGCTTTGCTGTGGTGGATAGAAGGTGTAAGAGGTGTACGGATGCTTAATCTTGAGTTCCTTACGGAGAGAGGTAAAGGTGCGCAGAGCAGGTATCTAGGTAATGTGCTGTTTCTCAGTCTATAAAGTCTATCAGCTGGACTGGGGTGCTGAGACAGTGTGAGGCCATAGTCTAATGGGGTGGGAGGTCTTTGTGTCCTCAGTAGTGGGTGTTTGTGAGTGCAGAAATGTGTATTGAGTGCAGTATATTAAAGCAGGGGAAGAAGATGTGTCATTGTTGTGTAGGACTGTAAGAAGATTCAATTCAACACTACAGCTAAGTCAATGCCTAGTCTGGGATACTGAATGGAAACCCTTATTGATATATCTTTATGTCCAGGTCATGAGTTCTGGATGACTACCCCTATGTAACACCCCTCTCTTTGAATCCCCCTGACCCCACTGAGCCAAGAAGTAGTTCTGTTTTGCAAGTTTAAAAGGTTTATTTGAAAAAAAATTAACAGTATATATATATATATATATATATATATATATCACACTTTTATAATGAATTAATAATTGAATATCACACTTAATCTGAGCAGTAATCAATAATGGATAGTCTGGCGCTAGCACACTTCTTTATAATCAATGATGAGTGGGTATAGGATGGATAAGATAGCAACAATACTTTTATGGTTTCAAATAGATGCAATGTGGAATGAAAATGCAGTACATAAAATAACTTGATAGGATGTCAGCAAAGACAATGTAATCACTTTCTTGGACAATTCACCCCCCCCCCCTTTATGCAAGGAGATGAAGATGAGAGCACACAGTTCTTAGGACTGCAATCAAATAGAATTCAGTTCAATTCCCCCCCAGCAAGCTTAGAGAAAACCGGTATGAGTTTTAAAACACAGGCCCAAGTGCTTTGAATGTGGTGGCAATGAAGTGAGAAATATGCTGAAAATGGTTTTAATTCCCTTTAGGAGGTTCAGGGTGAGTGAAAGATACTTGGGATGAGCTCAGGCTCCCTTTAACAATGCTCTAGGAGTAACTAGCTGGTTAAACAAATTTTTGGCAAAGGAAAGCAAGAAAGCTGCTGTTTTCACACGTGGCTGGATTTTTAACCAAATCGCGAATCGCGGCAAAATTCGCGAATGTGTGAATCGCGATTACGCCAAAAGAATAAGGAGTAGCAAGTCGGTTCTAGGTTCGTTGAAAAGCTAAGATTCTCAGCTTTCAGAGGAAAGTTAAACCAAGTTTCTAAGATATGAACGGTTTTGTAAAGGTCGTTTTTCGAATTTAAAGTAACTCAAATTGACAGGTGACAGCTTTTAAAAATGACAACTATGCGGCTGCAGAATTGACAAGTGACAGTTAGGAGGCAGTTCTACTTAGATTAAATAAATTAAACTATATCACTGGAAACTAAGAGATTTGGTTTCACACCGTCCTAGCTGTACTCACAATGTATTTGGAAGGTCTAGGTCTCACGGATCGGGTCAAGATGGCTTTGGTTCTGGTTTTGCCCCGGACGGTCTCTGCGCACAGCGTCTGGTCTCTGCTCTGCTGGTCTGGTCTGACACTGCTCCTGGCCCGGCTCCTGGATCTCTGGGTACAGCGTCTGTGCACAGCTCCTGGATCTTTCTGCACAGCTTTCTCTGGACACAGCGCTGATCTGCACGGCTCCTGGATGCTGCTACCGCTGTTAGGTTTGCTGGATGCTGAGGCCTGCTGAGAAGAGTTCTCAGTTTGTGGGTTTAGGCCCTTGCTTTGAGTTCTGAATCAAGTTCTTTGGAGTTTTAAAGTCTAAATGTTGGATCTGGTATCTTCTGGATGTTGTGTGGTCCGGCAGAGCGTGTTGCAGCAACTGGATTTGAATCTCCTCTCTAGCTTCCAGTGGCTCTTTTTATGTCTTTTGAAAGTGGGTGTGTGTGCAGCATCACTAGCCAGCCCCTCTCTCAACTGCCCATTGGTCAAGCTTTCCGCACTGCTTTGATTGGGGGAAGGAAATGTGTGTCATGGTGATGCTGTTTTATGGTCTGCAGAAAGGATACTCCCCTGTCAAATTGCACACAAATATATATTTGACCCAAATACATATTTGCACAGGTACACATTTGTTTAAAATTACATGTACCCATCACATATCACATGAGGTATACTCTGATCAAACTCTGCTCTTCCTGGAGGCTTGCATTCAAAAATGGCAACATATTTTCGATTTTAGTGGGCTATGCAACATTGGTTTGTCATTAAAATGTATACAAATCTGCGCAAGGCATGTATGCATTTATATAAGGAAGTGTCAGATTTTTAACATGCATACATTTGGAGTGAAACCCTATTTTCCGCTAGCAACCCCCCAGATCATACCACCAGGTCCTAAAACTTCTTAAAATGTGGGCAGAAAAATGACAAGAATTATGGTATCATTTAGATAATTTTGACAAGTCCGCACCATGAGTTATACATCTTTCTTAAAATCATATTCTGGCCAACAGGGGTGTGTCTTCCCAGGTCACATGGTGTAGAAACCAGTTTATCCAGTTTCTGCCAAGCTCAGAGACCCTGCCCCTCCCAGCTTCTGCCAAGAGGAAGCTATTTTACGCCCCCCCCCCCAATAAACCATCTGCCTGGGCCCTGGAAGGCCCATTGTTCAAGAGGAAGCCCTTTATGACCTCCCCCCAATAAACCCTCTCCCTGGGTCCTTTGTTTAGTCTCTAGCAGTCCCTTGGTAATTCAATCAGAGAGGGGTAACCTCCCCTCAGAATGCAGCCAGGCCTGAGAACTGCTGTGGATCCAGTTTCACTCCAATTGGGGGGGAAGTTGTCAGGCAGAATCCAGTTCCTTAAGCCAGGCCCCAGCTAATGTCACTTTTAGTTACCCAGTTTTCTGCATTCAAATAAAACTAACAATTTTTACACATGCAGCTAGAATGCTGATTCTAAGTTCAAAACTATGACATTTTAACAGTGACAAACTATGTGGCAGTCACAAGTCTGTCCCTCAGTTTATTTACACATTTCGATTTTTGGTAATTTTAAATCCAGTTTCAGTTTAAGCCCCTGCAGAGCTCAGCCAGTCTTGTTATAAACCTTCAAGTCACTTCAGAATATAACTTTACATTGTATCCACCTCTCAGAAAGTCTTTCTTTGGCCTGCTTTGGGTTCATTTATTCAGTTTTACACAAATGTCTGGTGTTGTTTTAAAACGCCGGCTTTCTGATAGTGGTGAGCACCAGTATTGCAGCCATTTTTGGGATCTGCCTTGGATTCAAGCATTTCAAACAAGAGATATTACATGGAAGTATATTCTCCAGGTTCAACACATGGCACTGGTGTTTTTCCTTTGGCACCCATTCCACTCATGCTCGCACTGGAGGGTGGCAGGTTAGGCAACCATTTTGGTGTGCGCAAACTGCGTGGTTCTCCTGGATTCGGGCGCACATGTGGGCTTTTTGGCCATCTTTGATTTTCTAAGCCCACAGCACCAAATGTTACAGCATGATAGCTCAAACGTGGGTAAGGACACCCAACAGGACAATGCATAGGCTGCAGTGATGGCTGTGAGGAGCGCAGCAATGAGGATAAAGGTGTGTTGGCCGATGTGTGCAGTATGTGAGACCTTGGGCAGCATGATGGGAGTGGACTGTCGGAGTGACAATTTCTATTCCTACATGGGAGTTTGGAGAACTAGGATAGTCACTGTGGAAAATGCTAGGTGTTTAGCAGATTAGAGAACTAGCTCCGGGAGGCCGAGAGGGAGCGAAGAGAAGACGTGGGAGATCTGCTATCTTATTGTGGCTGTTGATGTGGGTAAAATTCAGTAATAGCAATCAAGCATCAATTATGCATGAGTAAAGTACTAAGTCAGTATTGCTAATGGCAATAAAATACAACAATGGTGCCTAATAATAAAGTTTGTGTAGTTCAATGCAGGAGGAGCACCCAATGTTAGCAGGCATTGGTGCAGCGTAAATAATGCTATTCCACATGGATAATCTACATTAAAGTAGGAGCAATGCTTAATCGTTATACAGGCAAAGTCAACATGATACAATATCATGTTCGTGAGATGCTGGGGTAGATAAAGCGATAGTGCGCATTAGTGTCTTCTCCGACCAATGTCAACAATGTGGGGAGTGATAGGCGTAGGGAGCGGTTGCTTGTAAGTAGTCGCTGATGTGGGCGTATGAGGGGTTCTTACCTCAGATAGTGACGCACAGCGAATGGGCAGAGTGGAGGGCCCAACGGCCCGTATGGCCATGACAGGCCAAGACAGGAGTGATCCTTTGGAATAGGTCCCTTGGGATGAGGTCTGACTGATGCCTTTCCAGCGAGGGGCAATGGAGGAAGTAGAGAAAATCCTCCAATATGGACGGTACAGCATCAGCTGCAAGGGGTTGCCTCGCAACCGCACTTCTCTTTGACCCTAAAGGCTTGGATGATGCTGGGGTGATGCGGGCGCAGTCGTAGGAGTCAAGAGGTTTTTCCAAGCCGTGGCGGTCAGGGCTCCTGCCCTACCTATGGAGCTACAGCTTCTGCGGCGACGGTGATGGTGAACGGATGCAGTTGTTTCATGGACTTCATTACTCCTGCACAAAACAGCCAGACGTCTCCGATTTTCATCTCCTTCAGAACCTAGAGCGTGTTTTTAGACCAGGAGCTCGCTCAAATGGCACGCCCGCAGCCACGAGGACAGGAAAACCGCACGTGTGCCGTGCTGCTGGACAAAATGGAGTGCTGCCATAGAAGCTTGCCAGATGTCCTCCCTTTCGTCACTACAACCAGGGACAAGGGTCTGCTACACTGCAACAGAAAGGCATCCAGCTGGAACACATTCTTCAGTTCACAGGTACTGTGGGGCTTAGGGTACATCTACCGTTTGCCAATTGTGGTGATTTGTAGCTTGGGGTGTGCTATTTTACCCTTTTTGAGTTTACCTCAAATCACTTTCAATGGCCTTACAGCTTGTGCTTCTTCAAGGTGGCTACTCTTGAGCTTCTGTGATTTTTCTAATTGAACTACTGACTTTTCTAAAACATTTTCTAAGAAGAGCATCAGAACTTTGAACAAGCCCATTGACTTTGGCTTTCCTGGCTCCCTAAAGGCCCCCTTCTAAACCTATTGGCTTTGGCAGTGCTTGTTCCCTTGCAGGTTTTAATTGTTGAATTATATTATTGCTGGGATAAAAGAATGCCTACATCCTTCTGGGGGAATTTAACTGCTTTTCAAAATACAAAGTATGTTCTGATCTAACTAGAACGTTTCCCTCCTTATAGCTCAATATTGCAATGATGATCACGAATACGCGTTACTGTCCTCAAATGGCGCCACTCAATGTGCTGGAATATGTATAAGATATGGAAAGTTATTAGCCTGCTTTATTGCTCTTGTTAAAATTGAATCCTAACTTTGGGATTAATGTTACTATTAATTGCTGCTTTTTAAAGATTGTCTAATTATCTGTGTGTGTCTTTATATATGTATTGATACGATTAGTGCATCATTTCTCTCGTACACTTGATGCGACATTGGGACAATGCCTGATGTCATACATACGACTCTTTTACTGTTGTTCCAACATGACGGAGGTGGGGGGGTGGAGCTTAACAGTGACGTATTTGTCTGCTACTCTACAACCACAATACCCTTCTGCTTTTTAAAAACTTCCACCCACGTAGCCTTAGCTTTTTTACCTTACGGTCAATATGTCAGGCTTAGACAAAACTACAACTCACTTGAGGATTTCTACTCCGATGCTGCAATTTTGGATGACCGACTGACTACTTACCAGGGAGATGTTAAAATTTTTTTAAAAATGCAGGGGCGAGGCGCGCACTCCCATTTCTAGCCAATCAATTACCTGAACAGATGTCCAAAAACAATCAGAGTGTTAAATCCCAATCACAGGGTTGATTCTCTTTTTAGCACTGCTGTGCTCCTCCAAGTGCCCAACATTTTTTCACAGGGTTAAATCCCAATTTGCTGCCCAATAGTTCACAGGGTTGAATCCCTTCTAGAAATGTTGTACTCCTCCAAGCGCTTTCGTATCTGCAATACTCATCAGGGAGGCTGAGTTGCTATTCAGTTCAGGTGTAACCAATATAAACTGCTTTTTTGAATACTTACCAGGGAGTACCCAGAACAACTGATCAAACAGGCTAAACAATTTTTGAATCACGTACGGGTATCACCACAGCAGGCCGCATGACATGTATGTTCACGTACTGCCCAAATACTCTGGATTTCAAAAAAGTTGTAACAAAATATTGGCCTCTTGTTCCATTAAGTTTGCGTGTTCCAAATAATCCCCATGTTCGACCTTAAGAGAGCCAAAAATCCACAGGACTTCTTGCTACATGCGCAACTATAAAGACAAAAAGAAATGTGGAATTTAAGGCCTCTAACAGTTTATATAGTTACTAAGATCTTGTTCGTCATTCCCCTTTCTGCACGGTCCAGCCTAATTGTTTGTCGAGAGGAAGGCATTTTCATTCATTCTACGTGCCGAAACGGTTCTATACGTCGACCCTAATGTGCAACAGAATGACCTGTGTCTTGTGCAACTTTTTTAAAAACGTTATTTAAAACTTAGGCAGACATGTTACATTGTGCCATAGACGACCACTTTTACGATCACAAATAAGCACAACAATCAGTAGTAGCTGTCCATCCTCAGCAACATAGGTCCATACACATTGAGCATAAACATAAATAGCACAAACCGCTCACCACTTGTGATATCTTCTCAACCTGCCATGGTTCGTGTGAGGTAGTCCTGGAAAGGCCCCCAAATGCCTTTTGGTCTACATATAGGCACCACCGTTGCAAAATACCCCTCCTCCCTCTCATTAGCATACACCAATTCATTTAGTCATTCTGCACATGTGGGTGCTCCTTTAGATTTCCAGTATTTCAATATGCATTTCTTGGCAATTATACAGCTCACATTAAACAATCTATGGACAAATACGGAGACCTTACCAATATCACCCAGGAGGTACTTGTGAGGAAAGAGCACGGGAACTATCTGTACCATATTGTGCATGACTTCCGCCACCTCCATCCAAAACATGCTGTCAGCGGGCATTCACGGAATATGTGAAATGTGCCCACTCCAGCTCTCCTACACTTCAGGCATGTGTCACTGACATTCTAGAAATGTGCTCTGGTGTGTAATGTAACTGGTTCAATATCTGAAATTGGATCAGTTTAACCCTGACATTTAGTGAGAGGTTCCGTGTCGGTAGACTCCATCTACTCCATTGGTCATCCTGTATCTCAGTGGCCAGATCTCGCTCCCATTTCTTCCGTACCTTGCTCAATGATTGCTGTTTAGTCTGACTCAGTCTATATAACCTTTAGACCAGCATCCTGGCATTCCCACTCAACACCACTGCCTCAAAACACTTGTGTCCGGTGGGAACGATGGTCATCTATGGCAGACCGCAGCACCCATCCTAAAGTATTGTTGTGCCTTAATGGGGCTGATACCCAACTTCACCACAAACTCCTCAAGCGTCACAAACCTCCCACCTGGAAGTTAACCAAGTAAAACCATCTGTCGCTCAACATCCCAGGACCAATGACCGTCGGTGTCATACGTAGAGGGAGGCCCAGGCAATTCCACAGTGCACCGCTCCACTATACAGAGCCACTGTGCCCAATCTCTTACATAGCCCAGACCATGCATTCACTGTCGTGCAGACTGGGTCATACGTACAAGAATTAGTGTGCCGATCATTAAAGATGATTGATCTCAAATCGGTTGGCGTTGCACTTTAGCACTCCAGCGCTCAGTGTACCGGCCTCGGAGCTGGTGAATACCAGTGATCTGCGTAGTGTGCTTGCGCAACAATATAATACAATTCAAAGTCGCATCCCGCCAGAACCCCCTTCATATAGGGTTCTGCCAAGCCCTCCCAACTCAACGGGACAATCCCACACTACTAATAGCTTCACGGGCGAGTGGTCAGAGAGCGTCCTTGGGTGGATCTTATAATCCTGCACTCTCAGCACCCACCCCGTCGACACCAACCAATAGTCCTGGACTGCACATCATGAACTGATGAGTACAATGTGTAGTCTGCTACCCCCTGATTTTGGTTCCTCCAGAAGTCAACCAGACCCATTTGGGATAAAATCTGTTGGATCATACGTGCAGCCCCAGACAGTCCTCTATGTATAATTTGTGAATGGCCCAGGACCGTATTAAAGTCCCCTCCCCACACAATCGGGACAGCAGCCACCCCTCTTAATGATCTTGGATATATCGACACAGAATTTGGGGCTGTCAACATTTGGGCCATATGTATTGACTAATCCCACCCTTGTGCCCGACAGCTATCCTCACACTATCACATACGCCCCTGTGGATCTATGCAGCTTTTACCCACTTGAAAAGAGTGATCGATGCACGAAGGTGAGCACTCCCCTCACCTGTGATGAATACTTGGTATAATATTGCTGTTGGCCCCACTTAGGTGCAAACCTTTTAATCAATGGCCCCTGCGCGCGAGTTTCCTGAAGCATCACAATCTCAGGTCAGTGGTGGTGTAAGTAGGCCAGGACCCTCTGTGTCTTAGCAGGGTTATTTTGGCCACAGACATCAGACATTTCCACAATATCAGTGTTATAGTCTCATCCATGTAATGCTATCGGGCACGTAAATGATGCACATCATGCCACACCAGCCCAGATGTCATTACATTGTCTTACTCGTCCAGCAACATGTCTGCCAACTTTTGAAACGTAACCCCACCCCTTGCCAATCCCTCCCCCATAACCCCAACCAACATTAGTCCCACCACAATCCAATCCTCATCTCCCCCAACCTGATGATGCTTCCCTTTGCAACTGTGTAAATCTCCTGGGGTGCGTTGCGAGCTGCGGTGTCATATGTAGGGTGGCTGTTCGCCCCGGCCAAGCACTCAGTCTTCTCTGTGCACTGATGTCCAATATTAGTTAGAATTCGGTCATACTGAACGGCAATATTTCCATCACTCTCCTCTGATCTCCGGTGCAACAGCCGCCACCGGGCCAGGACTTCTATTGCAGAGGTCCCTCAGTGGCAAAGGAATAGATGCTTCAATGTAGGAAGTGGCATCAGCCAGAGTCTCAAAAATGTGCCCGGCTGCCATACTGTATCCGTAATTTAGTAGGAAACATGAGGGCATACAGGATTTGTCAGGCTCACAGCAGTCGTTTGACTGTGTCGTACGATCTCTGCAGCGCCTGTACCCCAGCCATGAAGTCAGGATAAATGTGAATGTTGCTGGCCTCATATCGGAGCGTACCCTGTGCACTTGTCAATTTCAAGACCTAATCTCTGTCTCTATAGTTAAGCAGTTTAGCTATGATGGTACGTGGGGAGCACCTAGCTTCGGGAGAGGTGCCAGGGCGCGGTGTACTTGCTCCACCAAGAACTGCACAGAGATCCGGTCTGCTCCAAACAGCTGTTTCAAGAGGTCCTCAACAAATGGCTCTGTGAACCCCTTGCTGCCTTCTCCGGCACCCCCACTATTTGCACATTATTGCGACAAGAGCGCGATTCAAGGTCATCACATTGAACCACAACTGCTGCCAGCTCGGTCTCCAGCCCATTGATGGCCCGGCGGTGCTGTCCCACCCTGTCTTCCACCTCGCCTATTCTTGTCTCCACCTCTGTGATACATCTGCTCTCTTTATCCAGTTTAGACTTCAGGGAGCTATTGTTTGCCACTATGTCATCCAGTTTGACGCTCACTGACATATTGCCAGTAAATGCATAGCTGCCATCAAATTATCTTCCCGGGAGCCCTCCATCGGGGCACAGCGGGCACCGTCCCCCTCACTCTTCTGTCCTAGGTGGCCTCGCAGGGGTACTTGTGTACGCATCCATGGGTCCTTTCTTCTTTCCTGCCCTTTCATCATCCTGCAACAATAAGCACTGTACCCTTCGCTCGGGTCGTTCCACCTGTGTGCCAGCCCTGATAATGCACCGTAGTCAGAGGAATTGCCAATTATGCCACACCCCCTGTACAGTCCAGCACCAAGGGTCAGTTAGGGCAGGGCAGGGCACAGGCACCACTTACACATCTCCAATTGAACTTCCCCGCTTAGCTTCTGAAGGATGAGCAACAGCTGGCTTAGGAGTCCTAGTGCAGGGGCCACACAGAAAGGAGAACAGAGAAGTCCTCAGCAGGGTGGCAGAAGTAATGCCCACCAGCCAGCACGGCCCGTTGAGCTCTGCACCAAATACTGTTTTTTTTTCTCCGACTGAACACCCAGCACCAACCCAACCTTATTCCTTCCAAGTGCAGAGGACTGGACATCTGTGGCTTCATGCCCCCATTGCAGGAGCAATGTAAGCAAAATATCAATTCAGATCCAGCTGAGCTGATCATGCAAAGTCTAAAGCACCCCTCATCTCGCCACTCCTCACAATGGGGCTTTGCATCACGGTCCTGTGCCGTAGCAGGTGCCTCACTTATGTCCAGGTCGTTGTCCACCGCTGTCGCCAGGCACCGGGTCCACTCGCATGGGGTATACACTGCCCAGGGACTCACCACAGTCCGTGGTATGTCGCTCATCCAGTTCCGATCCGCCCATGCCAGAGGCCCTGCGCTGTGGCAGGAAAGCGAGCCTGGAATACAGCAAGCAGCAGGAAAGGCCACAGCAGGGTAGAGTCCGGGAATCTGAGATGGCACAGCGCTGCACCACTGAATGTGCTCAGCTCCCCTCAGCCGTAATGTCCACGCCTCCAAGGCTGTAGCGTGGGCCAAGCCCTACGGCCCAATGACCGCCTCAGTCGCCCTCTGGCCAGCCGCACATGGGGTCACGTGCCACCTGTTAGTCACAGCCGCGCCTCTTCTCCATGATTTCACTTGTAGGTGATCAAAGCTCCAGAATTGCTTGGTCTTAGCCACCGACAGCAGTACACCCTGCTCAATAATGCCACACTGCCCAAACTCTAAGTCGGCACACAGAAGGGTTTTTCGGCTTCAGGATTCTGCCTGGGTCGGAGCAACGAGCCACCATCTTGGCTGCAGCTCAGCAGCACCCCCCTCTGACACCCCTGTCTTGTGGAACTCTTCAAGTACAATTTAATTACCTACTTATTACATAAAGCGGATTCCAACTTGTAAAAAATACAGATCTACATCCAGACAGAATAAGTACAAAATAATTGCTTTGTAATGAACTATAAATTAGGTCAGTTAATTAAGTTGATTTTTACCGTGCCCCTGAATCACTGCGATATTAGGTCAATGTACAGGGAGTTTAACAATTGCTCCCACTTTACAAACTGCTTTTTAGAAGAAGATATTCTAAAGTTAGTGTTTGACAGAATCCTCAAGTCCAGGAACTGATGAAATTACCTTGATTATACCATTTTGATTATTAATTCTTTGATGTGGTTGTACACAAATTGGTGAGTTTTCTGTTAACTGGTTGTTTTGTAGAATCTCGATTTGAAGGTTTGCTATGTATTTCTATACTACACTACAAGAGTTCTATATTTAAAAATAATGTAGACATGTGTTGTCTGCTTTGTGGAATTGTTAATTGATGTCCACCATGAGCTTTTATGTAATTGTTTTATGAGCTTAACATTTCAAAATAATGAAAAACTAAATATGACTAATGTATTTTCTTAATACATGAAATTGAATTCAATAGCTGCACAATTTTGGAACTCCTTACCACCATCCCTTAGGGAAGACCTTCCCTACCCACAATTCAGATCCAATACCATCCGCTGGATCAAGGAACATGATACCTAATGCTAAGACATCTAATCGCCTCCACTGCCGCGCCTATTGTAAATTGTCTATAAATTGTATATTGTATTGTATACTTGTATATCCTATCACCTCTATGCTTAGATACATCCTCAACTTTTGTAAACTATGTATATTCATCTATAATTTGTACTTTGACATATTGGACCATAATGCTTGATGCTTCCAACACTGTAACCCAGTTGGATTAATTTGATGCGTGCTCTGTAACTTAAGCTGTACACCCCTCTTGTTGCTTGCGCCCTGCTACCCATGGGTTAGGTGCGCTTTACAAATAATAAAAACAAACAAATAGCAATCACTAACACAAGATAAGTATCACCAACTATAATATTGGATTTTTCTGGTTGCTTTTAACTTCACATTTACTGTGACTTACTAGCATTGTTCTTGTTCACCATATATGCTATATGACTATGGTCACACGAAGGGACAACCTTATGTAAGATATTGATGTCCCATTCCTTCCTTGAGTAGGGTGTGCCCTCCCTTGGTTAGACATAACCAATCTCCTGTCAAGCAAGCATTGGCAAAGCCAATCGTTTTAGCATTTGAAGATTATTGAATTTTTACATTTAGCATGTAGGGAAGGAATAAAAGATGACAGCATGGGAGGGAATTGAAGGGCAGCAGGGGGAGAGAAGCACTGTGGGGGGGAATAAGAGATAAATGGCAACATGTTGAAGAGCAAAAAAAATCCAATAGATGAAAGGTAGACCAGCAGCCGTCCACATGAGCATTGTACGACGTTTGAAGGAAGGAGTGACAGCACAAATGGGAGAAATGAGTGACCAAGCAAAGGGAGGGAGAGCAAAGGCACATGGGCGGCTGCTCAACAGCGCAATGGTGGGAGGAGTGACAGAGCTAGATGGGGACATGACGGCACAAGGGAGAGTGACAGCCCATGGGGAGGAGGAGTGATAGCCCATGGGGAGGAGGAGTGACAGCCCATGGGGAGGAGGAGGGACATTGCAAGGGGGAAGGGAAGAGGGAGAGGTGATGGCAAGGGGGAGAGGAGTGACGTGTGATGGCAAGGGGGAGAGGAGTGACATCGCAACGGGGCGGGTGGAAGAAGTGATGGCAAGGGGAGTATTGGTGACAGCGCAAGGGGAGGAGTGACAGAAAAGGGGCATGGGGAGGAGTGGTGGCAAGGGGGAAGTGGGACAGCGCAAGGGAGGGATGGATAATGGAAGGGAGAAAGGAACAATAGCATAAAGGGGAACAAGGGGAAGCTCAAGGGGTGGGGAGGAGGGACAGCTGAAGCAGGAAAGGGGCAAGATTGTTCATGCCTGGCTAACTATCACCCTATCTCCAACTGGTCATCCCCCAACTGACCCGCCACACTGAATCGACTTGCTGCCTCAACGACCTCCAGTCTGGCTTCAGAGCATCCAGGGGCATGGAAACTTCTCTCCTGAACACCCACGAAGACCTGCTCTCAAATCAGGACCCACTCTCCCTCTGTTCTGATCCTCCTTGATCCATCTTCTGCCTTTGACACAGTCAATCATGCCATCCTCATAAATTGGCTCTGTGATGCCCTTGGCATCACAGACTGTGCATTGGCATGGCTGACCAACTTCCTTTTAAACCAACCCTCCCAAGTGCAACTGGGCCCTTTCCTATGCTCCACTTCACTCTCTACGTGTGGCATCCCTCAGGGCTCTATCCTTTTGCCATGGCTGTTCAACATCTAACTTGCCCCTCTGGCCACTTGATCCCTACCTTCTCTCCTCACTTCCAGTGCTATGCTGATGAAACACAGCCATTCTTTAAGCTTCCATCCTCTGCCTCCTCTCCTTCCTCCCTCATACCTGGCTGCCTGGCTGCCATTCAGGCGCGGTGCTCTGCTAATGATCTCTGCCATAATGCCAGTAAAATAGAGATCCTTCTCATTGGGACGCCTGCTTCCTGCCCCCCCCCAACTCTCTGACCACCCTCCTTGGGCCCCCACCACCCTCTTGCGAGGCTAAAACCCTTGGGGTCATCTTTGACTCCTCTCCTTCTCCCCGCATATCACAGACCTTGTCAACAAGTCCAACTTTCAGCTTCACCTCTTAAGAAGCATTCCCACCTTTCCTCACCCCCCCCCACACCCCAAACTCAATGTCTCCAGAGCCTTGGTTCTCTCTCTAGGCTGGACTTCTGCAACAGCCTCCTCCTCAATCTGCCTCTTTCCTCCCTTTGCAACTTATCCAGAATAGGGCTGCACGACTTATCCTTGGCCTCAACCCCAGGGACTGCATCTCTCCAGCCCTAAAATCTCTTCACTGGCTCCCGATGATGGCAAGGATCGCATTCAAGACCCTTTGCATCAACCAAAGGACTGTCTGGGGCCTGGGATATCTCCACGTCCAGCTTTCTTTCCATAAATAGGGAGGTAGTTCCCTCTCCTCGGCAGGAGCCTTCCTCTGGGGTGGCCTCCCTGCAGACTTGTGCCGGATCTTCTTAAGTTCTGGAAACTTCTCAAGACTTTCCTTTTTTCTCCTCCTCCTTCCCTCAACCCCTCCCTTGCTAATGTTCCTCTGCCGTTGACTGTTTCCAGGTACCTTAGGAGTCTTCAGGGGCCAGGCCCTCCTTTGACCAGTCTCCTCCAGCATCCCTAATCAGCACTTGCCTCCAGGCACCCTTCCCGGACTAGCCTAAATCTGGTCCACCGCGTCCACTGCACTTGCCCTCCATGGCTAATCACTGCACTTGCTCAGCCTCCTGAGCCCCCCACTCCTGCATCTCCCCCACCCACCTTCCTAGCCCTTCCCCATACTTCCACCCCCTCTGCACTTCTTTGTCTCTGTACTTGCATGATAAGAATGTCACAAGGCCTAGTACGACCGTTGCTGGCTTATTTTCCTATGTACCCCCCCCTTTTTGTCTTGTGGCGCCTGAAACCCTTGTGTATAGGCGCCATACAAATGTCCAATAAATAAAAATAAATAGCACAAAGGAGAACGAGGGACAGCTCAAGGGGTGGAGGGGCCATACTCTCAAGGGAGGAAGGAGGGACAGCACAAGGGTGGGAAGAGGCACAGTGCAAGGGAGGGAGGAGGGAGAGCGCAAGGGGGAAGGAGCTACAGTGCGAGGGAGGAGGGTCGGTGCAAAGGGGAGAAGGGACAGTACAAGGGGGGGAGGAGCAGCAGCGCAAGTGAGGAGTGACTTATTTTGGTTGTATGTAGAATTGCAGCCTTTTTCATCGTAGTTGTCCTATGTTGTAGTTTTGATTTGATTTCTTACAAGGGCACCTGTATGTTTTTAGTGGTACTGCACCTCTCAAATGAACGTCAACTTACAGATGACCTCAAAAGAAATCACATTGAGATTGTAGTACTGCAGTACCAGTGGCAACATGGGCAAGCCGGAAATCTGTTGGGGGGGGGGGGAGGGGGAGGGTGTGCGTGCGTGTGTGTGTGTGTGTACACGGCAGGGGGTAAATAATGGTGACACAAGGGAGGCGGTCAGGTGGCTGGGAGAATGGGGGTGGTTACTTGCATATTCCGCCCAGGTTCCCGGGCCACCGAATTGGCTGATTGCACACTACCCTAGGTGCGCATTGTACATGTGATTCCATCTTCTTAAAACATGTGGATAGAGCCTAAACCAAATTATACAAAAAGTACTCTGCGTGACAGTACATTTCCATTACAAAATATCAAAGGTTGTACTATAAAGAGAGCGTACGGTAAGTTTAAACCATTCATATATTCCCACTGAAAGACAAAAGGCTGCTTTTGAGCAACTGCGTACGTCCAGCATATCGTTCCCTATGACAAGGGTGGAGCTTGGCATGACAAGGGGTGTTTGGTTATTGTGCAGCCTGTCATGGTGGCTGGAGAATGAATGTTAAAAATGGACCCAACCAACATGGAGAATTCAAAAGGACTTACTGTTACAGTGGGGGGGTTGTTTTTACACCATTATTCCTTCTGATGTGCTATGAGATACTGATGAGGCTCGAATGTATGCAATAAAATGCACTCAGCAACATTGATAGCGAGGACCATTTGCACCATTTCAGCAGGGTCACTTGTACTTTATTGGAACAGAATATAACGGCCTACAATTTCAAGTGTTATGTCTGCGGATGTGTCCCCATCTCGGAAGAAGGTGGGTACACATCTAGTTGAGATTATGCACTGCTTGCTGTTTAGGATGGGTCAATCATTCCCCTAGGAACAGATGATTCCAAAGCCACACGGGGTGACCCTGCCCCTGCGCAGCGCATAACGTGACACGAACGAGCACAGGAAGCATACATATGCACATGTGGAAACCTTGCATGAAAATTGGTGACAGACCAGTGGGAAAACTAAAATGAGTGTCAAGCCTAGTGCAATAACCCACAAATAAATAGCACAGCAACAATTGTTGTCCTGAGTGACGGTGGTATTCATGGTAAATGCAACTGGTACTTAAATAGGCACTCCGATGATACTGTTTATTAGTCAAAATATATTTATTCGGATTGGTTAACTAAAAAACAATTACAGATTAAAAGAATCATAAATATTTAAAGCACAGTGCATTAAACAAACAGTAAAACAATCAAGCGCATTTGTTTTCAAAAATAGGACAAGCAGAAAAGTTAATACATTAAATGAAAAATAAGATGAACATCCACACAAAAAACCAATCCTGTCCAATAAAATTGATAAGCGGTTTTTATTGAGCCTCAATATTATTATAGATGCTGGGCTACCTATACGTTATCAGGTTTGAGCAAAACTGTCCTTCCTATAAACCTCATTATTCACAGAAATTGCAGCAAGGACCCCAAACCGGGCGAAAGTTGCCCTATAAAGATACATAAAAGCCAGGCTACACGTCCCTTCTTCCTAGAGGGAGCAACCGCCTTTGAGGCTAGGGAGGTGAGCAAGACACTCACCTCACTGGGACTGACGCCCCTCTAGGGGACAAGGACTCTCATTCCTACAAGGAATTCCCTATGAAGAATACTCTGTCCGCCTAATGGGTGTAGAAGAGACTGATGTTACTTCTGTTTTGCATCCAACAAATACTGACATTGCTTTTATATCATTGGCTCAAGGTATTACTGGCACTACCTTTTGAAGTATGGCAGTGAGGATAAAGAAATGCGGGACCTTGAATGGTGGAGGAAGAATCCTACGCAGAGAGGAGGAGCCAGTGATGGCACAGATGATGGAAATCTGAAGCAGAGAATTGCGATACAGCTAAGAAAGACTTGGATGGAAGGAACGTCTTACCTGGTGGCATGACCACGCTGCAGCCGTCGTGGGTCTGAGACCGGGAAAACGACGAGGCCAGGACCAGCTGGAGGGACAAATCCTCCACTTTGAACGCGAGGACTGCAGAGTCTGCTAAATTGGGCAGAAGAGAATCTGAGGCTTACACAGAGGAGGGTGAACAGCAACATTCCTGCTAGAACCCCAACCCGCTGGAGCACACCCAAAGGCATAGAAGGTAGCAGGGTTGCCTGGGAGGGAGGCAAATGAAAACCAATAAAGAGAAAGAAACTGACAAAGGAGCCCTAGAAACCAGAGTATTGAATCTTGGGAAGAAGCACATGCGCAACCAGAGAGGGTAAGGAAACTTGAAAGAAACAGGGGCCTTGAGAGTAAATGAGAAATAAGGGACATGGCTTCAATCACAAGGAGAAGGGAACCTGGAGGGTTCAATCAACCTGTTCAACATGAAGAACCAATATTGAGAAAGTGGACAAGGTGGAGGAAAAAAGAACGGGAAATATTCCTCCACATAACGAAGCTGAGACATTTGATGTATATAAAGACATACAAAGTTCTCTGAAGAACCTAACAGAAGAACTGAGAACACTTAGTTTTCAGTTCATACAAAAATAGTTCTGAAAATATCTCCTGGGGGAGATCCAAAGGACAATTGGCTGGACATAGCCTAAGCTGAGTGGTTATTGCTTTGGCTTATATTTGTGTTGTTTTTTCCACAGTGGTAGGGCCAGATAGCGATTAGGTTTGGACTGAGAACAACTTTTGATTTTGATGATGGACAAGCACCCTCGGCTTAGTTTTGTAGGTAGGGAAAATCCCCATTAGCAGTAGCGATAGATGGGCATTTGCTTTTTATTTCAATAAACACCCTTGAAATGTCATCCTCAAGTCGGACTCCTTCTTCTGGTTCACCACAACTGCCTAATACCACTCAGTCTTAAGAGGGAATAAGATATTTTTTCTTCTGCACCCTTATTTGCTGCATACAAACAATGTATGAAAATCACAATAAATAACAATGGTACTGTAGCACAATCACGCTATGCCACTCTAACACTTCTTGATAATTATATATACAGTCTTTGCTGCAGTTCATGATCAATAGAAATTAAAACATAGCATAAAAGATTGTCACCAAATACCAGTTTAATTGTGTGAATTCTAGATGCTAAGGCTTACTAGTATAGAAAATTCCACACGTCTAGGATAGATATGTCAGTTAAATTTGAATTAAAGTTAATTCAAGGTTGTCTCAGACTAATGCAAAGTTGTTTCATGTTTTGACCTAAGGGGCCTTTCTCAAAGCAGAGCAGTCATGAACTTATTCTGTTAATCTGTAGATGTTATGCAGTAGTAAGTCATAGTTCTAGTCCTTGTGTCTTCTTGGGTGTGAGCTTGTTCTCTCGTGTGGTGTTTATAGTTTGCTAGAAGAAGAAGAATTTATTTTGTACATTGTAGCCTTTAGGCTTTCTATACATTTACATTACATCTCAATACAAAAGAATAAAAACCACAATCCCATCAATAGAATCAATGAAGTCAAAATCCTTCCCGATACCCCTTTACACATAAAAACAATTCTCCATTCAGTAAAATCTTATTTAAAAACTAGTTTATCAAATTCATATAACTTATAACGCATTATCGCTATTCACATGCCAACCATATAAGATCTAATATTAGCATTGTTCATGTATTTCTAGTGCACCATCATTATTGCAACAGTAATACTATGTCAGCTACCATGTCCCAAAATGTAGTCAAGTGAAATATAGAGCAAACATCATCTCCCTCCAAATCTATATTGTATCACTCTGTGTGCTCATTCCAATTGCTGATGATAGCTTTTTCCGCAAAGAATCCAATGCTTCACAGTCCATCCATAAATGCTTTAGGCTTTCCCTTGATGGTCCCCCACATAATCTGTATTGTCTATTAATCATACTTATGCCCCTGCTAGCATTAAGGGCATACCAAAGGTTAAACTTAATGCACAAATAAGCCACTGTTATGTTATTATAGCGGTATGCTGTTAAATAGACTTTTACTACTAAGGCTATCGTATAATATGCTACATAATCTGCAATAGAGCGCTTTGTAGCTAGGTAGGTCAAAACGTGTTCACTATCAATAGCCAGCAATAACCTTTTACTAGTGAATTATAGTTTTCCTGAATATAGGTTAAAGGGACAATCCCCCTTTATTGGCGATCCAATTTTGTACCTCTAGATGTTTTCTACAAAAGGGCAGCTTTTTGCATTCTGCAGCGTCAATGTTGACAAGCAAACCATTAGTAAGTATTGGAGAGCTTTCCTTGGCATAGGCAATCTTAGAATGCAAGTTTATGCTAGATATGTTGCATGCATTTTCCAAAGAATTCATGTTTGTTTCCAATAGTATTCAAGAAGGGTGGAAAGGGGAAGCTTGAGCAAAGATCGGAGGCTAGAACTTATCAGTAGCATGGTTCTCTGTAATATCAGCCTCATATAACATCAAGGGCCTAATCTTGGCTTTATATAGTTGTATCACACTAATTAAGGAGTAACCAGCCTGTATTGCTGCAAAAATCTTTAGACCAGTCAATGCAGATCTAACCTTTCCTATAAGTGTTCGAAATGGGGCTCCCATGTTAGAGGACTGTCAAAGATTATCCCTAGGTAATCCTACCGCTGCACATGTTCCACCCTCAATGGTCCCTTCCCAAGGTTCACCTGTCAAACTGACTTTGTTGCCCTCGAACTAAACAACATAGTTTTAGCCTTGCTTAGGTTAATCCTCAATCTATTTTTTATCGCAGTAATCAAAGAAGCAATCAAATGTACTCTGTAACCCTCGAGATGTTAAATCAAGCAGCATCAAATCTTCAGAATTCCCAAGCCAGGGTATTCTCGCCATTCCCAGCTTGGGAGTGTTGCATGTTGTTCTCAAGTGCAGATGGCAAATCACTCAGCAATAAGTTAAATAACAGAGTGCCAACATGCACCCATCTTTAACTCCTACATATTTGGCAATGGGATCATTCAATATGCCCTTGTTATCCATTTCCACGCTCACAGAAGTATTGGAGTTCAGAGACATCATCATTCTCAATAGACCCATTGGAATGCCCCAACTGATGGGCTTATCCCACAATTATTCACGTGATACTGTGTGGAATGCTGCTGAGAAGTCCACATATACAGCATATACATTACGCTTGAGCACATGCCAAGAGTACTGTACTAGGTTTGATAAGGTCAGAAGGTTCATGTTCCAGCACATTTTTGGAAGCCAGTTTGAAACCTGGAATAATATTATTAGCAGTACCCCAATTCGTCAATTCAACAAAAAGTACTTTTGACGGCACATCCAACATTGCTAGTAACAGATAGTTTTTTGCGTCCTGCCTCGGGCCCTTCTTATGGACCGACACTATGATGCTCTTAGTCCACGTCAGGGTAAGTCTATTGCTAGTCGAGATGGCACCAAATGATGTATGCATTGGGCCACACCACCACTCAGAACTGGGTTTCAGTAGATTGTTACCAAGGCCATCAGGTCCTGGTGCTCGGGATGTTTTTAGGGACTTAATAATAGGGCAGATGTCTGACTCCATCATATTACATTCCCATTTAACAGCAGATGGATTTGCATTAACTATCTCAGTAGGACATAGACCTATACTAGCACTTAAGTATTTGTCCCAGTCAGATTTGCTGACACTGGAAATCATGAGACTCGGTTGTATAGTAACACGGACCAAGTCCTAAATTACTTTATTGTTTCTATTAATTACAGCTACTGTCAATTTACTCCATCTTTCATGCTGTATTCTCTTCTGATAGCTCTTAAGCCATGAGTGATATTTATGTTTGCAGTCCCTAGTCTTGCTAGCCATTTCCTTATATTTACTACACATCATTGCAATGTTTCTAAATTCTTGATGCGGATCACGTTTAGCCCTTCTTATATTCAAATCAAAGCACCCAGTATAAATGATAACATTTAGTACTTGTCTGCCCTGGAGTAGCTCTAATGCAGTTAACAGCCTTATCAACCATCTCTGGATAACCCAGCTGGCAGCTGACTCGATGAGCAATTGCGATCCATAGATAATTGTATTAGTCTAGATATGGGATTCCACAAGGTAAATTCATTCACAATCCTTAATTTAGCTGCATTACAGGTGATTCAATTACCAGTCGGATTCACGCAGACTCAACAATTGTGTTCCACTGTTGTACTAGGAGTCAAAACATTCAGCGTGACAAAAAGCAGGAAATGGTCACTTTCGTCTCATTGAATTATGCACAAGTCAACGTCTGCTATGGACAGATTAGCCGATAAAAATATGTAGTCTCTGATGCTGGCTGAATTAGTAGTGTCCCAAGTATAATCCGATCTGCATCTTCCATTCAAAATAAATATACATCTGAATCATTAAGACAGGAAGCACATGCTTATCCCTGGTTATTGGTGGTAGTTTGCCTTAGTTCAGCCAGCGGAAAAGCCTCAATCATGTGCATTCAGTGTGGATTTAGTTGATATCTCCAAGTATTATTACATATCCTTCTGATTATTAATTTACCACCAAATTCCTACTATAATACGAATCGTACGGGCTCTAGCCGTGCCGGGTGGATCATAGAGGTTAACAATAAGCCAACGATTAACACCACACAAGATAACAAGAAGTGTTAGAGTGGCATAGCACGATTGTGCTAAAGTACCACTGTAATTTATTGTACTTTTTTGGGAACGTAAAGGCATCGCCACCCTCCACTGACGCACACGCAGCTAAGTTAACCATAATCTACAATACAATGATAGGCGTGGCTAAATGTTACGGTATGGTTATTTGTTAAGCACAAAGTACGCCACACTGGCATCTTGGCTCTAAAAACGCAGGCAGATAAAGGAAAGGACCAAGCTAAAACAGGTAGGTTTTAAGAGAATGCCAAAATAGCCTGTTCTCTGTGGCACGCAGCGTACGGGTAATAGAGTTCCATAGTTGAGCGGCATCCACAGAGAAAACATGACCACCAATGCAAGAGTGTTTGAACCAAGGGACTGGAACCAAGCAGGCATCATCAGAACTAAGAATCCACGTAGGGATATAGGGGTGGGATTTGGCTTGAACATATTCTGCTTCATATTCGTAGAAAGACTGATGTACCAGACAGAGGGATTTAAACTGAACGCGCTTTGTCACGGGAATCCAGTGCAAGTGGTGAAGAGTAGGGGTAATTTGCAATCTCCTAGGCGTAAGCGTAACTGTCTTGCCACACAATTATGCAGGACCTGGAGATAACTGTTATAGTGCCCCCTTATTGTTAATGGCATGAAAAGCAGACACGGGTGTGTTGACACTATACGGACACAGAAGGTCCGAACATAAGGCTCCTTACTGAGTGGCTCGAAACAAAGAAACAATTCACTGGGGTTCATTATTCCAAATTTAATGTCAAAAATGTGGACTGAAAAATTCCACAGCAAAAGTTGAAAATGAAGTACTTCAATATAAGACATGTAATCAAAACGTTATCAAGTTGATTATTTGATTGCTATGACTCTGCCGCATAAATCTCCCTAATCTTACATCTCGTCCCACACAGCAGCCAAAAGTGAACATTGATCAGTATTTATTCAGACAATTATTGAAAACAGTCAGCAAAAAATATTTTTGGAATCGATATTTTGATATGAAGTTGCTCTGCCAAAAAGGATTCACTCTTTCGTAAAGGCCCACAATGTGATATTTCCTACCAGTGTGCAGTTGTTTGCAAAATGATACCATTCCCAGGAAAATAACCGCGGTTTTTGCAGAAATATAGAGTTGCCCTTAAATGTATTTGAAAGTAAAATAAATGTGTTTATTTAGACTCTCTAATATATAAAGAAAGTTGAAGGTTTATTTTACACTTGGAGTCCTCCAAATATTGGTTCGATTAAATAAAAATCCCAGCCTCTCATGTTCTATTGGTTTCACCTAATGTCCAGTCTGTAATTCAGTAGCCTTCACTGGCGACGCTCGTCAGATTCCATGAACTCTTAATGTAAAACTGTGTAAGTAAATTGTCATTGCACTGCAATCCTTTTACGTTGTAGCCTACTGTTTTTCAGGTTTCTATAACAACAGCACCAAAGTAGCTGTGAAGACCTTGAAAGTGGGCTCTATGTCTGCGGAAGCTTTCCTAGAGGAGGCCAACCTCATGAAAACCCTTCAGCATGACAAGCTGGTGAGACTGTATGCTGTGGTCACCAAGGAGGAGCCAATCTATATTGTGACAGAATACATGTCGAAAGGTGAGTGGCTGTATGACTTGCATGTAGAAAATGTTTGGTAGTTTCCTGGGGTGTGCAAACCTCTTCATGAAGCCATTTACACCAAATGTTGTCTTATCTGCTTTGTTTAAAGTGTGCCTTTTGTGTACCTTAACTATGCAGTTTATGATGTATGATTCGGTACTTTCTCAGTACCTATAGTTACTTGCCAGTCAGAGCAGTGGGCAGTAACTACATGTTTAACTCTATCATTCCCTTGGATGTGTCCTCATTTCCATAGAAAAGCATTGAAGTCTCACCAGTGGAAATGATAAGACTTCAAGCTGCTAGTGCAGCCTGAGATCAGTACGCTGCCATAGGACAGACAGATCTATGACATTGCTAGTTGAGTGTATAATTTTACATAATTCTGTGAGGAATCCCCAGATGTTGTCACTTCTCCTCTAGGGAGAGCCCCTCCCCATGAGGCCAAAGAGGTGAAGCTGCTGCTCGATAGTCCCCCTGGAGGTGTATTCAGCGGGTGGATCTCATGGGGTGGGGAGGCCCCCTATGAGATTAGTGACGACCTGGGGAGAACATGGTATCCCCATAGCCCACTGTAGGGGAGGCATGGTATTGCAAGTACGACACTGACACAATGGGTACAATTTGTAAAAACCTTTATTGAAGTTGTTGGGGCTGGAGAAACTCCTACTATGCCCTAAAACTAAGATGGGAGTAGTCTCGACCATTAAGTAATAAACAACGCAGTCCTAGTGGAGTGTGTCAAATCAAAATGGCCAATGCTAACAAAACCTAATGCCTGCCCTATCTCTTGTACATAAAGTGAAAACATAAGAAAATGTATGCAAAAGGAAAAATCAGTGTTTAAATGAATAAATGTGGTTGAACCAGCTCTCCTCCCCACATTAGACCTCACGGAGTAATGATAATGATGTGTTATTTATATAGCGCCTTTATCCAAAGCGCTTTACAGAGCATATCTTTACATACAATAGTAAGTCGTCCCCGTAGGCAGGATGACACGCTCTGGCTCGGCTTCCAATACCACAAAACAGTTCAAAGACTTGGATCGAGGCCCGCCTGGCCTTCCACGTTAAAGTTTCTTTTCCTGACTTCCAAAATAATGTTTAATCAAAAGTTCACAAAGGTCCCCCTCTTTCGGGCTCAGACCTCTCACGATAAAGTTCAACAAAACTTGCAAGGGGGGGTCTTCCTTCCCCAAGCTTGTTATACTTCGGGTCTCCCTCTGTCGAGCTCCGAGATCTTTCGGACGTCAAAGACTTTCGAATGTGCGTGGCTTTGTTTACAGACTACTGCAGGACCACTTCGGCTCAAGGTTCACAATTTAACTTTCACTCTCCCCTTTTCTAGGAGTCAAAATTGTTTTACTTCACTTTTGCTTTTCTTTCACTTTAAACAGTATACTTTTCACAGAGACTTTCAAGTGGACTACTTCCTTTTGCTGGACCACTGTGTTACTTTGTATCGCTGATTTCACAGTTGTCCTCAGTTCAAAGTGCATTCACACGTCTGCCTTTCTTCATCTCACAACACACGCGTGCAGCCTTCACTTGTGATCTAATGTTTCTACATCAAACTTTAACACACACCGGTCTCTCAGGTCGCTTGGCTGTGTGCGTCTTTTGTTTGGTTTTTGCGATTTCCAATTCATGAGTCAAGGTTAGATCCACAGGCTTGGCCTCACCTCCCCAACTCTGCATTTACCCAGGAGGGTCGCTGGCATTCTTGAAACACAATGCATCGCCTGCCAGAGGCAACAACCTCCAGTAGGGAACTCTTGGGGTTTTCTACTTGCGGCCCTCGTCACTTGGACTGTCACTCTGCTCCAGTAGATTTGCCTTCATCCTATAAGCCCTCTCACACTGGTGTTCTGCCTTGCTCATAGTGTCTCTATGTGTTCTGCCTTTTATTTGTGTGAGGACAGATAATTGGTATCAAGCGTATACACTTAGAGTCAAGTGCCTGACTTTGCCTGACCCAGTTAGCGGGTCATGCTGTAAAGACTGGAGGGGGGGGGTCTTTACTTCTGCTCTTTATGGCAGAGGGGAGGCACAGAAGACCCCAGCCAAGATTCTCTATTATTGGTACGCGGTCGAGCAATAAAGGCCTAGCTTCTCAGGAGGTGATGCAGGCTGGTTCTTAAGTACAGTGTATTCCCAAGCCCTCACAAAGGAATGTCCACACACTGTATTAGTTAAAACACAGTCTTTATATAGTTAATATTCAAGGTTATGTACACTATCAGAATAACTCACGTTGTGCTCAGAAAATCAACAATGGTAAATATATACAGTTCTAAAGTGGTACCACAATTATCAGATCTCATTAAAGTGCATCAACTATACTCTGGTCAAATGTCACACAGATCACTCAAAGGAAACCAACAATAGAAATAGGAGGAAAGCAGTTGGTTAGAACAAGTGGCAGAATACTGGCACCAACCCACTAGACACAGCTCTGTGTGAAGATTCCCCCCCCCCCCAACCTGGGCAACCTGTAAAGCAAAGATGTATCACAAGCCCAGTCCATATATTGTTCTATAAGTCTTATTTCCTTCTATAAGGTATCTACCCCCCAGTGTACCTGGTATAGCAGAGTTCTTCGAAGAGGCATCGATGGATCCTTCTCGAGTGACTCCCTTTAAAGCAGGAGCCACAGATCATTGAGAGGCGTCGAAGAAGGAGAACTTGGCCTCGATGAAAAGTTCAAGGGTGCAGAGACCATGGCGTCGATCCAGGCGGTGCTCGTCGGCGACGTCCTGCGAGGATGAGGTGTGCGGGGCACCTCGACGATTGATAGTTCAGGACCGCAAAGAGTTTCTGAAGAACTGTTGCCCGACAAGGGTGTCGAGTCGTCGAAGTCTTTGTGGTCTTTGGGTGGCAGAAAACCCACCGGCGGATTCTCCTCGGGGTGTCAGCATCCACAACTTTCTCTGGCGGGATAAAGTGGTCAACGGTGCGGACAAGGGAGTCCTTCGATTCAACAATCTTAGGCAAAGGAGCGAGCGGCTCCAGTCGGCGGCACGGCGTCAAGCGGTCCCCTCTTCTGGGCAACACGGCTTCGACGGGCCTCCAGCAGTTACGGCGATACTCCGAACCCTGGTCTACGGCAATGGACTTCGGTGGCGTCGATGACTGGGTGCTTCACTTCATTCTCCTCGGCGGTCCACGTCTCCGGTCAGCAGCCCGCATGGACTCCTGGGCAGAAAACAATAAAGAACACAAATGAAAAACGACTAAAGGACACGGACAGGGAGGCTCTGTCCCTCCAATGCATTTCCAGCATCACACATGCCCATTACGATGTATGAAGGTTAATTTTGTTACTCTCTCATCCTCTTCCTCTGCCCTGTGTTCATGCAAAAAGGGGGGGAGATGGGAGTTGGGACCTAGGAACATCCCAAGACATAGGATGAGTTGGATAAACAAAATAGCGGGGGGTGACACTGTGTCTCACTGTCTGCTGCCTCACCCCTAACCCCCGAAGACCCCTCACCCAGGTGATCCTCCCACACTGGTCGACCCCCATGGTCTGGATACAAAGGTGATCGCCATGCTCTGGCCACCTGAGAGAGAGATCCTGGTGACTAGCGGGTGAGACACCCTCTGGTTTCTCACACCATCCAACCCTAAATACACCTTTCTCACCAACCTCATACAACACCAACCATAGTGTTCCTATCTGTTTCCTTAAAACCAGTAAGGTAGGAAGTACTGGGATGAGGAAGAGTGTGGGCTCCTCAAGGGAATCTATATCCCTTAGGTACTGAGATGAGGAAGAGACCAACTGACTCACACGGCTTGTTGGGAAACACAAGGGATTATACCGCAGTGGGACACGGGTCTGGGATCCACATCCAATAAGGACTGGCTTCCAGAGTCATCTTAATGGCAGTCCCTGGCAGACTGGGAGACTAGGGCCGCTTAGACCAAGAGCGAGAGAAAGAAATGAAAGGGGGCTGGAACCCAAGAGAAAGAAATCAATACCACAGGGATCTGGGACCTGACAGACAGAATGCCTGGCAGGATAGTGAACCAGGTACAATTATTGAGAATCGAGAATTGGGATACACCAAGCACTCAAGATGCACAAATAAGGCAAAAGGACAATGGTGAATACTGATTAGTGCATGACTATTAGTAGTTCTGACTTGGACAATGAGGCACAAATAAGCATGCATCAAGCACCATCATTTCAGAAGTGTAATGAAAGATGGTCATGCATGGGTTATCACACCAATCTCAATATGGACCACCTTAGGCTATGATTAGCCAACTAGTGTGATGTATCCGATACATAAATGGTTACTGATTTGATTTTTCTCTACCTCTCTCTTTCCCCCTAAACAATCCTCTCCTTTCCAAACCCACATTATCTGTGCACAATGTGATGCTTTGTTTCATTTATTTTTCCTCTTATGGAGCAAAGTTTTATCTAATTTAATTTGCCATGACTGAACTGATATCATGACCTCAATTACTTGTTATGGTATAGTTACTCATGATTTGACATCTATCTCTTAATGTTAGCGATATGCTCTATTAATCATGACGACGTAACACATTAATGTTAGGTGATTTAGTTTCTTGTTAAAGCCCAATTTTGAAAAAGGCCCAAGCAAGGCTGAAACTCGTGTCACATATGGGCATTGAGTCAGTGGATATTTAGGAACAATAAAATGTCCACGTGCATTTATTTCAAATCGTGACTTATTCATTGAAGTACACAAATATGCATATACTTTTTGGAGTGTCTGGCGCACCTTTGGCACACATCACAAAAGTTATCATTTCAAAGGATTGGGTGTCCCTTAACGTACCCATAATGAGTGACAGGCAGCTTAATTATTCATACATTTTGAGGCACAGAGTGACATACTATACCGGAGTCATTCTTGGCAAGCCTGAAACTAGACAGAATAAAGGGGCAGATTAGACATGAAAGGGCTGGATCAGCTATCAGATTCTCAACTTCCAAACTGGGTTAAGAGGAACCAAGTTGTGAGCACTGAAAAAAGACCAGGAGAAGATGAAGATGGGAGGTTGATTTTTCAACATGGCAGCCGCCACCTTGAGCACAGCTTGTGGTTGATGGAGTATGGGTTTTTGCAAGGGCTGCGTCGACAGCAGTCGTCAGGAAGGTGGTTGATCTAATAAGGCCTAAGCAGGAATATCCTACAGTAACATGAGGACATATTCTCAGAAGGGTAGTGCAACAAGACCAAATGAGGCTCACCTTGCAGCAGTGGACGTGTACAGAGCCACCATCTAGTCCAGTTAAGCTTTAGCTGTTGGAACAAATTCCTCATAATTTGTACCAGGAAGCAGCAGTACCTGGTTATAAGCCATTGAGCCCATTGTGACAGGGCCACACTGGGAGAATAAGCTAAGCTAAATTAAATGAAACTGAGCGTATATTGAGGATGAAGGCAAAGGCAGGGCTGGAAAGAAGGCTTAAAAATGTTCAGAGAAGGAAGAAAGATTTCCCTATTAACAGTGGTTGAATTGCCCTTCCTCCTAAAGTGGTTGGAGCCATTACCTGGAAAGGCAGATACAAGGACTACTGAGGCCTCCAACACTTCACTCTTTTGACGATTATCAAGTTAAATGCCCTGGTCAAAATAAAATTCCAATTTGGACTGGTGCCAGATCTTCATAGAACCGTCCCCAAACACCTGAACAAATTGACTTCTCCCTGTCCTTGTGGTTGACTGCCATGCATCTGAACTTGTGAACAACCCATATGGTGCAGAATCTGGGCAGCCGTAAAGCAACTAGTTCTATTTGATATTGACTGATGCCTGCCCACCCCCCGCACCCTCAACCAACTTGTTCTTACGAAGAGGAGAGAGCTGTTTGGGGGAGAAGATCTGGGCAGGTGAACACAAACCGCAAGGTGTAAGTAAACAATTAGAAATGGCAAGATGCAGCACAGCTCAGTGAAAAAGCACTATATTTCAGCAAAACACTGAGCCCTTTCCTCTGGAGCAAACATCGGGCACATAGCACCCACAGACAATCGGCATGTGTCAGTGTATCAGCTTACTATGTGAACTCAAGATTGGCTCGGGTTCCTCTAAAGGTTGAGAGTCCATGTCTTCGGGTCCTACCATCTGCATCCTGGGCTCGGGTACCACACTGCATGGTGCTGGACTGAAAAGGAAAGGCACATGGAAGCTGCGAGATGGGAACTGTGTGGGGAAAGTTGCAAGCTAAAATGAGCGACATACAGCAAACTGAGACAGTGAGGGCGACATGAGGACAAAGCGGGTAGAAAATGGCTTGTAAACTCAACTTCACCCGAACTGAACTCAAACATTGGGCTGTAAAATGCACCATTTATATTCTAGCTAAAAGTACATTCTTTTAGGGAGAATCCCTCAAACACACTTGCTGTGCTTACATCAAAACAGGACAACATTGACCACACCCCATTACTTAACAAATTCACCAACCACCACTTCATAGAAATATATTTTTCTACATGTTGGGTTTCAGATTATCTATGTCGACATAAGGCGCTCCGAAGCCTCTGGGTAGGGCCAGCACTAAACAAAAATTTGAATAAAATGATCTACCAAACATACAGTATTAAACATCAACAAAGGTTTTTGCCAGTATCTGATCATCCCTGAGGGAGGTGCTCACTAAGGTTGTGTTTCTGCGTTGGAGTTTGTTTTGTATGAATTTGCTGCAAATTGCATTAGTGCAATTTTTAAATGCCCCATGTCTGCCATCGCTATCGAGTAAATAAAAAAAAGCCATATGATCTCAAAACTGTAAACGCACGTGTACAACAGACTGTAAGTGGAAGTGAAACAGTAAAACCCTTGATGCAATCATTTTTTTTTTGGTTCTGGCAAATCTTTGTGGCGCTTGTGCCACAAAGTTACCGAAACCATTGTTGCAGAAGGAGAGCGAAGGAATGGGAACTGAAATTATCTGGTTAGCATAGCAGCAGGCAATGCATGGCATGAAAATGCAAAATCACTATAGAGTATTTTTCAAAAGTCTTCTGCTGTTCGACCCAATGAGAAGTTTACCCCCATCGTGCCCCTACTCTCTAACCCCACTCTCTCTACAACCCACCACACCTGCAATCTCTACCACCTCTTCTCCTTCCTCTCCCACTGTCACTTTTTCTTTTTGTTTTTAAACCTTTATTTATTAACTCATTGTCACTTATATTTCGGTACATGATGTTTGCTCATGCTCTCTTCAAGATGAATTCTCAAATTTCACAGCCAATTCAGATGCAAATTAGAGGCCCTTAATCAGGCTGCTTGTCATCAGTGAGAATGAGTCCATTTTACTTAGTCATAAACTAGACAAAAGGAAGAAATGAGAACACTAATAATAATACTAATAACTTCCCTTCCCTAACTCAACAGGTATGGCATGATTACAGATCTCAGGGATCGAATACCTGTATTACGACACAATATTCCTGTGCCGTACCCCCATTTTCGCATATAGCACATTTACATTTGTAAGTAAGTCGCCTTATGGAAGTGTTGTTCCTCATCTTATACATAATCGTGAAAAGGGAGCCAAACTTTCAGTAACTTTTGTGATGTCCAGGCTCTCCATGCACACACCTATTCCATGGCCATTACACCCCAGATTTTAACCCACCACCATGGCAGGATAGGTCATTTCTATGGTTTTCCAGCTCTGGGCCAGGCCATTTGGGCCACCGCCAGTAGGTGCGTGATGAGGGTGGCAGTGGACCTACTTGCAGCATTGACATCTTCCACCTCAACCCCAGAAAGATCACTACTAGGGAGTCGGGTATCTGTGCCCCCTAATCTCTTTTATGTGACCCAGGATCTCTTTCCTATATATTTTGGCCTTAGATCATGACCACCACATATGACCTAGGTCTCCCATTTTTCCACACTGCCTCCAGCATAGAGGGTGACATTTTGCGTTTCTCCCGTGTGAGCGTTGAGGGGTCAGATACCATCTATAGCAAATTTTGTATGCCGATTCCTTTATAGCCGTGCATTTAGATGCCTTGTGAGCCCTTCTCCAAATTTGACCCTATTCTTCTTCCAAAATAGAAATACCAAAATCTTTTTCCCATCTAGCCATGTAGGGGAGCTTGTCTCCAGGTTGTGCCTTATATAATAATCTGTATAGTCTTGAGATTCCCCTAGCAGCCGGTCCCTCTTGCTAGTTAACTCGAGTCCCAGTGCTGCCCTTGTACCCGCTTCCCTTACCTCCCTTTGAGATGTCCAGTACCTGATTTGCATATACTTGTACCGTTCTCCCTCTCCTATGCAAAATGTCTGCTTAAATTCCTAGTAGTGGGTTCCCATTGTGAGAGCGGTCCCCTTAGTTCAGGTTCGCCTGGCCTTCCTATCCCTCCCAATAAGCGCTGTTTCATCCTGGGGTGAAGACAGCATTATAGCTCATTGGACTCATTGGACAATGAGGCCCTATATTCTTTTCCAATTTGGTGCCTGATCCCATGCACAAAGTGATGCTTTCATTGCCTCTAGTAGCTGGCCGCCTGCTCCTAGAGTTCCATTTCTCAAGGACTGCAATGCCCTCAATGGGACGGAAGTAACTTCCTGTAAAACTTTGCACCAGCCCTTATATATTTTAGATTCTGACCACCTCAACATGAGCACTATTTGGGCTGCTAGTATCTATCGTTTCACGTCTGGGACTCCCAATTCCCCCATCTACGTCGAGCGGAGTAGAACTGTCCTATGAATCCTTGGTTTCTTTTTATGCGATATGAAGGAAATCATTTCTGCCTGAAGGGTTTTAATCATCCGAGTTGGTATCTCGTTAGGGAGAGAGCTCGCCACATAGTTATCAGGGTATTGTCGTTATTTTAACCGCTGTTCCGGGCGAACAATGAGAGTTCCTGCATATCCCACCTATGGAGGTCCTCCAACAATTGTTTCCACAGAGAAGGTATGTTTGCCCCCATAAAGATCCTTCTATCCTCTCGTTGAAGTTCTACCCAAATACTAAATTTGACTTCCGGAGTCAGTGGATGGTGAGAGCAAGCGTCCCCAAACAGCACGATCCTCCCCGCAATGAGAGACAATGAAGGACTCTCCCAAAATGGGAATAAGACCAGGACAGAGTGCGGGTGAGCGTAAATGGGAGTTTATCAATCAGAATTGGGCATGCAAAGAACTCTGCAAACTCCGAGAGCGCTCTGTCTGACAATAGCAAAGACAGGCGTATATATTTACAAAAAACGTCATCAAAACCTACATACTATAGGGGGCACAAGTTCATTGGGATTGGGTGGCGACGACTAACTATAGGTGCTGCTGCGGTGTGGTTGGTCTTGGCTGGAGGACGTCACTGGTCACCCTCGTGGGTTGGGCTGGGCCTGGCAGGTCGACTTGAGTTCATCCGGGCGGTGTTGGTGTGCTGAGGCGGCCTGTGGCAGAGATGAATGCCTTTCCTGACTTACTTGCCCTCTGCCATGCACCCCGCAGTCATTCAGTCATTTACAGTTCTATTCTCTTTTAGTAAATCTTTCAATAGGTTAAGGCAACACAGGAGGAATGCACCTTGTGAGGGGTCTGGAGATAATATATCGAGGCCTGGTTACTTGTGATCTGTTGACCGGGACCGTAGGTCGAGGGGCTAAGCTTCGGGGACTGGGGCGGGTGGTACAGGTCTTTCTGTCTTGTTAGAAGTGGTTATAGATGTTTCGCTGTGTGTCGTCAAAGTGTTGGGTGTCCTGGTTGCACAGGGCTATAAGTCTGAGACAGTCCGGTGGGTTGTGGGGTTTACAAGGGGACGCTTGAGTTTAAACTAAGGTTTTATTGCTATGCTGTAAATGATGCAGGTGGCTGGCCGCGGCCTTGGGTGCTGCAGTGGGGTTACAAGTCTTTGAAGCGGCTCCAGTCAGGTCGGGGGAGGTGTGATAGCGCAGAGCGGGGCTCTGTTCTCATGTCTTGGCAGTCTTCTGAGGGAGGGAGGGGGATACATGGAGACCTTGTACGCTTTCACAAAGGTATCTCCCTCGTGTGTTGCCAAATATAGGTAAAGACATCGCAAACATTTGAATACTTTCTATAATACTTATTTAAAATCACTTCAAAACATGCATTTAACCTTGGCTGGGTGCGTTTCCATTATACCCAGTCCGAGCACCATTGTTGTACATTATATTCTAGCAGCTACAGTGTTTTAGTTACATGCATATACATTTGCAGTAAATGAGGTAGTGGTTAGATCAGTGGAGTACATAGAAAACGATCCGCCCCTGTGCGTGACGGTGGTAGCATATGAGGGGCTCAGACATTCACACATGATAAGTGCACTCTTGCGCATTCTTGACATGAGTTCATAGTATATTTGCATCCGCTTTCTCGTGTACTCTAGCAGCATTAGTTTTAGTTATGGCGCGAAACCATGTGAGGTAGGCTGCCCAGTGATACACGCAACGAACAGATCCCTGGAGCGTCCCTTTATCATTAGCATCCACCTGTAATGGTGCGGGCTCGCTATAGCTTATATCATGGGAGCATACTCTCTCATTTTAATACATTCTACAGGCGTGTATATTTTGTGGAAGAAAGAAATAATGCAAGAGGACTTGACATTCATATATACATATATATGTAAAGACTGTCTGCCATCAGAGGACCATTTTGCTGTTCATTTCACTGTTCAGGCCTGCTGGCTGGGTCATGCTGATAGTGATGGTACACTGTGGGAGGTGAACTGTTACAATGTTAGCGTATTTCGCTAGCTCATGTCCGTCTTGTTCGTGGGAACGTGCTCGCAGCGGATCTGCCAGGGTGCTGCGGCAACAGGGATGTTCTCCAAGGGTGGGGGGCCGCGCTACATTGCGCTGAGCTCACACCATCTTTACCGGGCAGAGAATGGTTTTTGGGCCTAACTAAATTTGTGTTGTAATCAATACATGTGGGCATTCAATACATGCGGGCAATGTCTCCAGTGGGTGAGCCCTCCACCACCTGGGCCCGGGTGGCATGAGGGAACGCCCAATGGGCCATAGCCCTCACCTGGGGAAGAAACGCAGGCGAGAGGGGTCTCCTGGACCAGTCCTCCCCTACAATGGCCTTTGCTCAACTCCAATATTTCATTTGAGTCATCAGATATATTAAGGGCTTTAGATTTATTGAAGTTAATAGTGAATCCTGAGACTGTTGCAAATTCCCATAGTCTTTCCATCACTCTCGGCGGCGTTTGTTTTGTGTCCTTTAGGAATAGTAACACATCATCAGCATATAGCGCTATTGTGTGTGCCGCTGCTGTACTCTCTACTCCCAGGATCCCCTGATCTTGTCTAATTATGGCCGCCAGTGGTTCCATAGCCATGGCGAATATTAATGGTGATAACGGACATCCCTGGCGTGTACCTCTCAGAATCTTGACCTGTGCTATAAATTGCTCATTAACCAGAAATCTCATTGAGGGTAATTGTAAGTTAGTGAGTACCATCTGTGTGAATGCCGGTCCACAACCAAACGCTAGCAGAACATGCCAGAGAAACTCCCAGTCTAGACTATCAAAGGCTCGCCTCCCATCTAGGGCCGCTATAGAGAATTTCTGCCCTGTTCTAGTTCCCAAATCTATTGCCCTTCGTATATTATCTTGCATGTGTCTCCCTATTATGAATCCTGCTTGGTCTTCATCAATTATCCCATGTGTAGGACGTTCGCTAGTCGCCCTGCTAGAACCTTGGCATAGATTTTAGCGTCACTATTCAGTTAGGAGATGAGGCGATAGTTGGCACAATCAGTCAGATCTTTCCCTGGTTTGAGGATCAATACCGTGGTGGATTTACCCATATCCTCTGGGACCATTCCCTCTTCTCTAATTATGTTAAAAAGGCATTTCAAGGGGGTTATTGGGATCTAAAGGTTTTATAGTATCCATTCCCAATGCCATCAGGTCCGGGCGTTTTGTTAATCGGTAGGGATGTTTTGGACTTGTTTATTTCGTCTGCTGTGATGGGCCTTTCTAAAATGTCCCTTTCCTCATCAGATATCCGAGGCAATCCTACTTTATCGATATAACTTGCTTGGAGGCACAGATCCATCTCTATTTTTTGATTCAGCAAGCCCACATGAAAGGACTCCATGACCCTTCATTTGTCAGCATCCGCAGTGTGTAGTGTGCCCTGATCGCCTCGTAGTTGCGTGAAATAATTCCTTTTTTTTGCTTCCACAGCTTGGCTGCTAGAAGGCGGGTAGCCTTGCCCCCTTGAATGTAGTATGTTTTGTTACTATTCAGCAAGGATTGCGCGGAGTGTGCCGCCACATGTGCCTCCAACTGTGCTCTGATCTTTCGCAGTGCCGTAGTGTGTTGTGTGATAGCTCTTTTGTGCTGTGATTCTGCCGTTTTAACCTCCCTCTCAAGTTCCTTCCACTGTTTCTTTCCCTCTCATATATGTTGCGGCCTGAGAAATAAATCCCCCCCCGAACCACTGCTTTCCCCGAATCCCAAACCATACGCCAATCCTCTTCCCCAGTGTCATTCTCTTTAAAGTAGTCAGTGATCACTTTCTCCATATGGGCCCTAAGAGCAATATCCCTTAGGATCAATTTGTTCAGTCTCCATTGTTTCTGATTCTCAGTTTTACCCCATGTGTCTCAATTTGTAATATCACTGGGGTGTTATCCGTGAGATACTTGACCCCAATTTCTATTGTCGTCACCTGGGGGATTAGTGTTGACGAAACCAGGACCATATCTGTTCTCGAGTATCCCTTGTGCACTGCAGGGTAATGTGTGTAATCCTTTTCAGTGTTATGGAAGAATCTCCAGGCTTCTATCAACTCTAAGTCTAGAAAGAATTTCCCCAGGGCCTGGCGATTTCTATTGT
Organism: Ambystoma mexicanum; assembly: GCF_040938575.1. Classification (NCBI taxonomy): domain Eukaryota; kingdom Metazoa; phylum Chordata; class Amphibia; order Caudata; family Ambystomatidae; genus Ambystoma; species Ambystoma mexicanum. Next base: position 594,523,803 of record NC_090933.1, read on the forward strand.
CAGTAGTTGTAGGGAGCAATGTTTTATCTAGTGTGGGGTCCATAACACAGTTGAAATCACCTCTGATTACCACCTGCCCTCGCACCAACTCCCTATTTTCTGGAGGACAGTACCCAGGAAATGGTCCTGCCATTAATTCGGTGTACAAACTGTTGTTAATGTGTATGTCTGGTCTCCCAATGTGCCTTTAAGTACAATGTACTCCCCTCTGGGTCCCCATAAAAAAACTGATTCTGAAATACCAGTGAAACTCCTAACAGAATTGCCACCCCCTTTGTTTTTGTCCCACTTGATGTGAAATATTATTTGGGGAAGGCACAGTGTCATCCTCCCTTCATCCTTGGAAAGGAGGTGTGTCTCCTGGAGGAATACCACTGATGTTCTGACAACCATCTCACTATAGAGCAGCGTTTCATCAGTGAGTTTAAACCCTGGACATTCAGGGTCACTATATTCACTCCAGCTATACTCAAAGTGTTGCAGTGCCTTCGGTTGCCATCGGTCCTCTGTTTCATTCCCCATCCTCAATATAATCTGAGCCATACAACAATCCCACAAGAACAGTCAGTAATTCAACCAAAACTCCCCCAACACCCCTAACTTAGCATTCTTTTGCATTTTCCACCAGATTTTAGAACTTATCCTGGTGGGTGAACCAATCGGGGTCTCTATCCGGCCCGCGCCCTCCCCTCTCCCCCCTCCCCTAGCAATCAGTGAGCCCCCAGATCATTCCCTCTCGGAACCTTTCTTTAATGATTCCTTTTTTGGTCCCCTTAAATCTCTGCTATGTCTATGCAGACCCTTTGCCCCACACTAAGCCCTTCAAGTATCATCATATGCTTTAAGCCCTCCTTCTCCCTCTTGGCTAAGGATGCCACTGTCGCCATCCTTCCTTCTTAGCCATGCGCCCAGGACATTTTTCAGACTCTAGCTCTGGCGAAGGTTCCTTCGAACGTGGTGTGTCGTCTTTGCCCATCAAAGCCACCATTTCTTCTTCCTTCGCTATGTGGAATGTCTTGCCTTGGTATTCGAAATGTAGTCCACACGGAAAAGTTCATCTGTAACAAACCTCTTTGTTTTGCAGCCAACTCGTGACCATCCGGAGCCTCTTTCATCTCATCAGTATAGCTTGTGCCATATCCTGATAAATGGTAATGGGGGAGTCCTGGAAAGTGATTGGCTCTAGTCTTTGTGCTGCCTTCATGATCTGTTCCTTCGTCCAAAAGAAGTGCACCCTTGTGAGGACGTCCGGCACCAGATTTCTCTTTTGTTGATGGGCATTATACACTCTTTCTTCTGTCCAACACCACTTTCTCACCAAGAGCGTCTCCCAGAACCTGTTGGAACAGGGCTTGGACAAGTTCGAATTCCGGGACCGCTGTTGGTATCCCCCCTTGAGCCTTATGTTGTTCCTTCGGGGTCTGCACTGTCCTCTTATCTAGCCACTACCTACTCCATTTGTTGCTCAAAGGAGTCCATTCATCCCTGCTCGCACAGTGTCATCTCAGTCTCCTCCACCTTTTCTCAATTGCTAGCACTTGTTTGTTCAAATCTGTGATGGATTTTTACACAATCCTTTATTTCCTTCTTAATTTCGGCTAACATTTCCTGAAGATCCGACCGTGTTGTGGTTGGGTCCTACCCTTCCAGGCTCGTCCTGCGACTCGTAGGCGAATGAATATGTGCCACCATCTGTTGTCTTTGTGAGGTCTTGATTCTACATCATGGCCTTGATATCTCCCAAGAGGGGGCCCCTTCAGTTTGTTGGGATGCTTAGCCATTCTCAGGATCGTGCTGCCTCTTTCAGAGGAGTCTCCTCCACCCCTTCCTTTCTTGGCAGTTAGGCCAGCTCGTATTCCCCTCTCTACCAGGGAGAGGCCCACAAGGGGAGCAGTAGGGTGAGGAGGTCCCTCCAGTTAGGGCTTTCAGTTCCTGTGTCATTTCATCTGGTTTGCGTATAAGCCCTAAATATCAGTTAGTTGCTCTCAAGGTAAGTCTTGTCCCGCAACGGGCTTGTCACTATGCAGGGTCTTGCTCTCTTGTTCTGTCTTTCTTGTATCTTTGATATTCTCCGTCTCTGAGCTGCCCGGTGGATGCTGTGGCTCTCTGTGTTTTGTGGTATTGCAGAGTCCCTGTGACAGTGCCTCCAAGGCGTCTCAATACCCCAGCAACTCCACCCGCTGATTCTCCAGTCCCTCTTCCATCACTACTACAGTGGAGTGTTCACGCTGAATGGATCGCACTTTGCGCTGTGTCCGTTTCTTCCTCATACCAGGGGCCAGCCCGACCCTAGATCTGGAGAGGGAATCCCGCCCCCACAGCACCTCTCTATCAGCTGCTCACCTCTCCACTTGCCTTTGAGCTCTGCCTCATGAATCGAGGGTCTCTGTGTGCTCCTGTTCACTATTCCGATCGTGTTTCCGTTTAAACACGAAAACCACCTGTTTCAGGATCGAAAACCACCTGTTTCAGGATCGCTTTGATGCTTGTTGGCTCTACTGCTGGGGGAAACGCCTCCTCCGCATAGCATAGTTATTAGACTCTGCTGTATGTGCGCCCGCCATTTTGGGTGCATATTGCAGGAGCTTTCTTCTTGCTTCTTTCTCGGGAACTCAGGTTCTGATTAGGTTGTCAGCACCGTAGAGTGTTGTCAGAGGGTTCAGACCCTTGCTCCATGCATCTGGCTACTGGATGGTCACATCTGGGGGAGTTCTGGGCCCCAGTGAAGGCAAGGGAAACAGAACTCACTGTGGAAGCATCCGACTCGGTCCTCGACTGGCCACGCCCCGTCACTTTATTTCTTACCCTCTCACTCTCAACCTTTCTCCCTCATATTCCCTCTTGCGCATCATCGATGGCACCCTCTCTCAATCATTTCCTCCCTTGCTCTTCCTTCCTTCTCATTCTCTTCCACACGTGTGCCCCTTATAGCGTTCTCCTTTGAAACTTTGCCCTCTCCACTTTGCACCCTGGTGCCTATAAACGTAAAATGCAAAGAACAGCAGTAAATGTCAAAACTATTGGCTTTGCCAATGCTTGTTTTTCTTTTTTCATGCAAGATTGTTCTTTAGTTCCTCTTTTTGACTCTTGTGACTTTTTTCTATTGTGGAGATGTGGGTATTTTTGCGTTTCATCTGATGCTGGTTCAATTTTCCATGGAGCAACAGCTGATGGCATTGAATATCTCCAAAAAGTGTCTTCTGTTTCTTGAGAAATCCTTTCCTAAACTAAGCTAGATGTTGAGCTTAGCATCTTGAATTGGAGTATGGGAGCCATGTAGTTGCTTTATACAGAGGCGTTGCCAGGGAGGGCTATACCCCCGGGTCTTATGGTTGTAGCCTCGGATAGAAGCTCAGGAACTACAACCAAATGGCCAGCTAGCCCCGAGTCCCGACAGTCTGGACTTTAGCGTAGCCCCATAGCTTTTCCAGATCTAGCAACACCCCTGGCTTCATAGCTAGAACGTGTAATTAATGCAGTTATTGGTAAGCTGTATTCCTGTTCCATACCCAATGAATATTCCTAAAAGGGAGGAGAGACAGGGTGCAATTGGTAACAATTCGTTTCCTCTGTAAATAAAATTGCTAGGTTTTTTCTTTTTTCCAAGATTAGAACACCAATATGCTGGCCTTGGCAGGTTAATAAAGGTTAATTTTCACTTGGGCTCTACACACTTCTGGGATTTGTCATGTCCACATCAGGAGCGGTTCTCTCTGCACAGACCAGCCTTCATCAAAGTGTGCTTTATTAATGGAGCCTTGCTATATTTCTAAGAAATGCTGGTGCTCACTGATTGCTGTGGGGCCTGCTTGTATGTAAGGAGAGAGCAAGGCCATGATGAGCACAATTTTAGGCGCTCCACAAAAGCGTGAAGCATGCCCACACATGGCAGTTATATGTGACGCAGTGAGCCAGAACATTAAGTCAGTAATGTTTTCAGCAGATCACAATTGTCGTTCAGTTTAGGAAACAGCTGGTTGTTTTTGTTTATCCTGTTGGAGAGCAGGGATCCCCAGTCACTCTTCCTCTCTTGTGGATGACAGAGCTAGTGGCGGCCATCTTCCGGCGGAATGAATGTGTCACTTTGCCCGTAGCTATTTATCAGACCATTCTTTCTTTGGATGCCAAGTGGGAAGTTCAGGTCACTATTAAAGTTCATCTTGGTAAACGTTTTAGCAATGCACGCGAAAGAATAAAAGAGGAAGGGAGCGGGCAAAGTGCCTGCAATATTTGAACTGGAACAGAGTAACCATGAAATGCAGACTTGTGATGCACATTTTATTCTATTGCTCTCTGTAACCTTGTAGGTTGTGTGATCTGCTCTGACGGCTAGATGTGTGTGTAATACATGGCTCACCTTTCATCAATCACTTGCTCGTCTTTAGATAGTTTTAGTACCCGGTCCTTGATTGAAAATGTTGCCTTTCTTATTACCAACGTTTTGCGAATACATTTGTGTTAATCACCAACTCAAAACCTTCTGCCATTTCACAGGAAGCCTATTGGACTTTATGAAGAGCCCAGAAGGGTCCAGAGTGCAACTTCCCAAGCTAATTGATTTCTCAGCACAGGTAACCATTTCCATGGACAGTCTCACTGAGACGTTGCTTTTTCTGTCAAAATGATGTCAAATGAATTTTCATTTTATTGGGGTTCATTTTCAGTTGGCAAATCAATAACGTGAACTGTCATAATGTTTGTTTGTACGAAGCCATTTGTAAGAAGCAAACTTCTGCCTTGGGATAGGAAGACTCAGGCCCCTGCCTTTGTCTGTCCGATATCCTGCTGCTTCTGCTTGCCCACTGCTACCTCAGCGAACCCACCTGATACCACCCTTTACTTCTCCCCCACTATTGAAGACTTCCAGAACTCCTCCACTGCTGATAAATGCATTTGGTCGGCTCACGTCCCAGTCATATTTCCTCCCCACCCAGTGATGCTGTGTGTCAAACCTGCAACTATTGTATACCTGCAGCACACAAAGTCCTTGGACTTAGTAGCAATGGGTCATTATCTGGGTCCCCCATGCAAAAGGCCCCTCTGAAGAACGTTTAATGCACATGGCTTGTGGCCACAACTCCTGCCTCTCTTTTGAGTAGGCTAGGCGTGAAGTAGGCTGTGGGAGCCCCATGCACGTGTGGGGGGAGTGCTGGGAAAATCCATTATCCCTAGTGCAATATTTCAAATCAGTTTTTGGCCCAGTGAGAACACATGTCTTTTCACAGAGCTCCTCGTTTTTAAGTAAATTCCATACACTATATGACTAGTCAGAGGTGCTGGCAGCCTATTTTGTGGACTTGCTTTTATTTGTTATGCTGAATAACCGCATATTTTTGGAGTCGTCCTTGTCCCTATTTTAATACTTTGCTGCAGAATGGGCTGGGCTGTTAAGCGCATGCCACATATCCTAGTTCCTTCGTGTAGATTCCCTCCGGGCCCCAACAGGAAAAGTAATGGAATGAAATTATGAATGGGGGATGGGTGGGTGGACGGTAGGATGTGTGCGTCAGGGTCGGACTGGGACAAGAAATAGGCCCGGACAACAAAAAAAAAGTGGCCCACCCCTCGCCTCAAAAAAGTGGCCCACCCCTCGAAAAAGTGGCCCACCCCTCGCCTCAAAAAAGTGGCCCACCCCTCGCCTCAAAAAAAGTTGCCCTCAAACCATCATCCGTGAATCACGTCAATTCATGACTTTTACAGAAAATGCTACATATTGAGGTCCACAGCTCCGAGGCACAGGAGTGGCATGAACCAACCACCCCCACTGCGGTTTTGGGACCTGCTGCAAGTCAATGCTTATACAGGGCTCCGCAAACCCAGCAGGGAAGGAGGGTGGGGGTGACGATGGTTGGATAGATGGGGAGGTGGGTAGGGAAACCGGAATGAGGTTTAGGGAGAGGTCAGAAAATGCTACGTATGGAGGCTTCATGTGTCTGTTACATTACAACACAACTCATAAAATAACATTACTTTGCATACAGTTCTGTGGGCTTGTATGAATTTGTTGCCCTGGTGTAATGGATGTGCCAGTGGTTTTTGCTCTTGGCACCCTATTTTAATTGTGTGCCCCAACAATTCACGTCCAATCACACTCTTCGAAGAACAACTACTGCATCTCACAGAGTAACATCAGACCCCTCCCTCCAGACAGCGCCTCTACAGCCAACTTACACATCACCGCCTATCCCTGGCCCCTTTCGGGATACCAATGCCCCTATGCCCTCGACAAAGACACTGTGGGGTGCTTCCGAACTGCCCACAGTCAGCAACAAAGGCTAGCTATCAACCGGGGTCAGACTGGGCCATGCAATTGTCTCAGGCACCAAAGAAAAAGTGGCCCGCACTTGCAAATGGCTTTTCATTCCTTTTGTGATACTGTTTGAATAGTACCCGGGGGGAGCTTTTTTGATAAAGTGACATGCAAATTGTATATTTTAAAGAATATTTATTCAGCAACACTGGTCAAAACTACTAGTCGCAGTGTGAATTAACTCATCAAACTGGCCCACATGGGCCAATAAGGGTCCCACTTTGGCCAAAAAAACGGTCCCACACCAGCATTTTGTGTTTTTGGTTGGCCCTGGGCCTATTGTCCTACAGGCCAGTCCGAGGCTGCTCCCAGCTCAACTGACTTTTCAGTACTGACACTTTTTTCTCTCATCTTTTCCCCCAGTTGCAACCCCTCCCCACAGAAAAAAAGTCATGTTTTACCATGGGCAGGTCCACAATCCATCTCTATCAAGGAGAGCAATGTAGCAGCATGCAATACTCTTTACCTAACTATTCATGCCAATGAACAGGTACAGCCAGCTTCCAAAACGGATACGGTTACATTTCGCTCATGCCCACATTGCCCAGTAACAAATACAACCAGCTCTGATGCCCAAGGGGCCGTACAGCATAACTGGTACAGCTTGCTCCCAGCTCTGGTAAAGCCAGCTCAAACACAATCGGCTCCTGATCATTCTCTGTGACCGTTGATGTACCCATTTAGTAACAGGTAGAGGAGCGAATTCCCACATATGTCAGGCAATAGATAGCGCAAGGTAACACCATTTCCAGTAACAGGGACAGCGAGCTACTGCTCACGTCCAGTAGCTTTTACAACCCAAACTCCTCGCACTCATCACCGGAACTATTAAAAGCTATAGCCTTCAACATGCCCAGCCCCACCCCACCCCCCTTAGCTCACAATGTCCATACTATAGGCTCCGTTTCGAAAGGCATGTAACACTGGAAACTGAATGCGTAAAGGTAGGGAGACTAAGCATGACAGCATGGCAGTAGGGCAATACATTGGCCCATGGCTGTGACACCTAATTCTGACTGCTGCCCTCACCAAGAACAGCTGAGCTCAGTCTTGCAATAGACCAGTGAAAACATTATGACATACTTGTCGGATGGTGGAAAAATGAAGCTTGTAACTGGATCAGCCCCAGACAGGTCCTCAGAGGCATAGGCCCCTCTGGAGTGTTCCCAAGTTCCTTATGGGCCAGTCTGCCACTGTCATCCTCACTATAAGTATGGTGGTAACAGGTGGCATTCCAGAGTAGCGCCTATCTTGCTGAAACACACGATAATGGCCTTTGCAGCCCATGCATATGCTGCCTGCTTGTTGCCTCATCTTCAATGGAGGTCTTGCCCCATGCAGTATTACCACATGTCCCCAATGCAGTTTAATTGGCCTCAAAAGCGGGCAATAACTTGTACTTGGCACCAACCCTAAATCAGTTGTAGTATTATCGTAGCCGCATGCAGTAAGAAGAATTCAGTTGAGCGGTATTACCATAGTTGATACGCCAAACTTACAATGTGGCGCAGAATTACAGAAACGGCTTGTCTCATGATGGAAACAGAGTGTAAACATAGCGGAGTCCATGCTGGACACACACAAACATACACAACATTTGAGGTGCACAGAGATGGAGCCTGGGGCACGAGAGAGACCAACAAGGGCAGGAACACAGAGGGAGCCTGGGGAGGTGGGCTGGAGAAAGAGAGGCCAACAAGGGCAGGGACAGAGATGGAGCCTGTGGAGGTGGGCTGGGGCACGGGAGACCAACCAGGGCAGGAGGAGAGATGGAGCCTGCGAGGTGGGCTGGAGCAAGAGAGGCCAACAAGGGCAGCAAGAGAGATGGAGCCTGGGGAGGTGGGCTGGGGCACGAGAGACCAACCAGGGCAGCAAGAGAGATGGAGCCTGGGGAGGTCGGCTGGGCCAAGGCAGGCCAATAAGGGCAGAACCTGAGATGCAGCCTGGGGAGGAAGGTAAGTTCTAGAGGGGCAAACAAATGCAAAAAGAGCGATTGATGGGCCCTGGTGAGGGCTGGGGAAGAACACAGGTATGCTTTTGGTACTCAGGCAGGAGGCAAAAAGAGAGTGGGTGTATGCAGGCAGAGGAAGTGTACGGTAAGGGTGGGGTCTAAAGAAAAATAAGTTTGGACTATGGAGTAGGGATATACACAATGAAAGGAAAATGAAATCAGAAACAAACACTTGGTGACTTAGCAGGGTAGGACAATAGTTTGAAATGGATAAATATTAACACAAAAGAGAAGGTAAAAGTCGAAAAATAAACGGAAACAGAAGTTTGCAAGATAGGTTAAGGACAAAAAAAGGTGAGTCTGAAGAGAGAGAAATTAAAAGACGATGGAAACTATAAAAGGCAGGTGTGCAGAGGAAACGGAGTAACATTTGAAGAGAGAAAAGGAAGAATATTGAACATTTTAAAACAAATGGACAGAAAGCCTTCGGTCAAAGAAGAAGGAAAGATGGAAAGACTTGAGCTGGAATTGGGACCAGGACTGGGGAATTACCGGACTCGGGAAGATTCGACTCATTTGTTCGGTGAGAGGGTAATAGAGAGAGAGGGGGAAGGGAACAAGGAGGAAAGGAGGGCTCTGGTGTCGGGGAGAGCCCCTGGGGCAGAGGTACCACCTCGTGTCAGGCTGCAGGGGTCTACTGTCTACAGAAGGTATACACGCGTGAAGCGAGGGAAGGAAAGGGTTTGAGAAAGGGGGGCTCAGAATATGGGGCGAGCCCAAGGGTCTGGGGGAGCCCCATCCGGCACTTCAAGGTAACGTTGTGCACCATTGAAAGGAATGCGTCGCTTACGCCTACACATATAATGGAATGGTGACTAAAGGTTTGTGAATCCCAGGCTAAATATTAAGCTATAGATCTGGGCGCTATGCGTTGCAATGTGTTTGAAAAATAAGTTGGAGCTGGCACAGTGGCACCCAGCAAGCAGATGCAGCCGCAGAACACACCACACTGGGGCAGTACAAGCTGCTCAAGCGGGGGTGCATCACATCATTCCTGCATTTGGGATTCATAAGCCAATCAGAAACCTGTGTTATATCTTGTTGTACTGAGTTAATGGGATCCATGTGATCGCATGATAACGTTTGCCTTTGGTGCCACAGAGAGGTTAGCTGCCTTTCTGCAGAGGGCTTCACTGTCTGTCATAACGCACATCAGTATTTAATAATTATTAAATGGCGTAGATGCACATCTTTTAGGGAGTGCTAGTGGCCTATAGCAGCTGTGGTAGAGTGCCATTTTGGCAGGGATTGGCAACTGACCATTGACCAACATGTTGGAAGTTTTGAATTGGTTCTCCAATTGCTTTGATTCTCTGTCCAAACCGGAGGCCGCTATTATGCATTAATCTCCGTGGCACGAGGGTAATGAGGGATGGGTCTGAGCGGGATGTGCGAGTGCTGAGTGCGTGTGCGCATCACTGGCACAGCAGACCTGCACGGTAAACCCAGGATCAGAGGATCAGAGGCAGCAGAAGTGGGCAGCAGCAGTGCCTCTGCACCCCCACCCCAGGCACACTCACATGGCATGGGGCACATTTACAGTGCCCAGTGAACACCCCTTTGGCATGCGGCGGCAACATAGCGCCCAGAAGCTCAGAAAATGAGAAAAGAGCCAATGAGTTCCGTGGCACGAGGGTAATGAGAGATGGGTCAGAGCGGGATGTGCGAGTGCGTGTGCGCATCACTGGCACAGCAGACCTGCATGGTAAGCCCAGGATCAGAGGTTCAGAGGCAGCAGAAGTGGGCAGCACTAGTGCCTCTGCACCCCCACCCCAGGCACACTCACTGACTCACATGGCATGGGGCACATTTACAGTGCCCAGTAGTGAACACCCCTTTGGCATGCGGCAACATAGCGCCCAGAGGCTCAGACAATGAGAAAGGAGCCAATGAGTTCCGTGGGACCGTGGCACGGGCCAGTATCATGAAGATCATTGTGTTGGAGCTCACGGACATCCAAAGGGGGGGTTCGGGAGCCGAGGGGGGTCTCAGCATCAACCCCCCAAATAAGCAGCCGATTCCTCCCCCTCCACTTTTCTATGCCTTGCCTTGCCTAGCAATCCGCAGGAACCAAACCTGGAGGCCCCCCCGCCCCGACCCTCCCTCCCCCTTCCCCTCTCTTCCCCTAAAAAAATCCACAATCCTTGACAGCAGAAAGGGGGCGCAGGATGCCCGGGTCTCCCTTCTCGATCGCTACCTCTCTCTGCTCTGGGAACGACGGTCTCCCCTCCCTCGCAAGCTACCTCGCTCTCGCTCCCTCAATTCCTTGCTACCCCTCCCTCCAGAAAGAACGAGGGAAAAAAAGAGAAGCGGGCAGGTACTCCCCCCAGCCCCCTCCTTTATTTCCCCGGCAGAAGGTGCGAAAATACAAAAGCTCTTCTCTTCCCCCCTTTTCTGCAGCAGCCTGGAATGGACACTTCTCGCCACCAACTACTCTCGCCGCTTGCAAAGTGCATTAATAATTCAACCCCCACTCCCTTCCTGCTCAGAAACTCGAACCCTGCTTCTTCGCTGCAGCCTCGCGCCAAAGGAGCCCCCTACTCCTTTTCTCTGCCCCGGGTTTGGCCCCCACCCTCTAATTACATAAAAAATAACATTGGGTGAAAATACCACCGCAGGAAATCGGAAAAAAAAAATCAATGCATCATTTTCAAAGAAAAAGTCACCAACCCATGGGTAGGTGCCAATCGACGCCCGCCCCCTGCCCACCCCCAGGGAAAATAAACCGCGAAATTAATGCAGATGTGCCAGGAAGGGCTCGGGTGGGGCTGGGGGCGTGGGGGTAGTATTCATCCCCTGCTCCGTTTGTATTGCTCCAAGTGAGGGCTGTGCGGCAGGTGGGGGGGCGAGGGGGCATTTCGCGCTCTTCCTTTTTGGTGACAGTGCAATTTCAGTTTGGCTCATGCGCCACGCATCACTGCGAGGACACGGTATGCTATAGCTGGCAACTCGGACTCACGAGGGTAATGAGGGATGGGTCTGAGCGGGATGTGCCGTGCGTGTGCGCATCACTGGCACAGCAGACCTGCACGGTAAGCCCAGGATCAGAGGTCAGAGGCAGCAAGTGGGCAGCAGCAGTGCCTCTCACCTTAGCAGTTGCTCAGTGTAGCCAGCAGTGTGTGCGCTGCGCACTGCGCATCACTGGCACTGTGGCACACAGCTGCAGACCTGAACCCCCACCCCAGGCACACTCACATGGCATGGGGCACATTTACAGTGCCCAGTGAACACCCCTTTGGCGTGCTTCAACATAGCGCCCAGAGGCTCAGAAAATGAGAAAGGAGCCATTCCAATGAGTTCAGTGGCACGAGGGTAATGAGGGATGGGTCTGAGCGGGATGTGCGAGTGCGTGTGCGCATCACTGGCACTGTGGGCACAGCAGACCTGCATGCACCCTCACCCCAGGCACACTCACATTGCATGGCATGGCAGGGAAATCCCCTGAAAAGGGACGGTGTGGCTGAGACACAGGCACTTGTTATGCATGTTTTTCCTCAGGCTCTGCCCTAATGTTTACGTTGCTCACAGTAGTCCCACTCCACTCCTTACCTCAGTGACTGGCTGGCTGTTGGCTGGGCTGCTGTCTGTGGGCTGTGTGGCCGGCACTGGCACTGGGCACTCCACTGTCTGCTGGCCGCCTCAGTGCTGCCTTGTGGTCCTCCTGTCCTGTGTGGGCTGTGGGCACTGGTACTGTCGGTCTCGAGGTCCACTGCAGACGGTGTGTGCTTGGGTGGGGGCTCATATAGCAGCAGCCAGCAGCATAATGTATGCATTGGCGATTTGGCTGCAAATTGGGTGGGCAGGCACTGCCTGCCCAGCCGAATTTTCATTGGGTCCAGTTATTCAACTTATTCGTCCACTGCGCCGTCGGCCCCGGGGCCCAGCCCAGCCCCCAGGCATAAGTTGAAGACAGTTGCTTTCAACTTTGCAAAGAAGTGTTACTTACTTCCTGCAGCAAAGTTGAAAGCAAGTGTGAAATGTGTCACTGTGTTCTTACAGTGCCGGCCCCAGCTCAGCAGAGCCCTCAGTCAGCCCTGCAGGCAGGCTGGAGGCTCCACCCCCCCAGGGTCAGGAGGACTCGGAGGGGAGGGAGGCAGGTGTTACAATTGCTTTGGTGTGTGTTTGCAATTGCTTCAGCCTGCCTCCCTCCCACAGATTAAACAAGTCGTTCTCTCTGGCCGCCGCAGCCGCAGGGCAGAGGCTCGTGAGCTGGTGAGCACACACACGGCAGGCACACCGGCCCCCTGAAGTGGCACTGGCGGCACAGCCGCCGGCCTGGTGGTGGCCCAGGCCCACCGACGCGACGCCGTGAATGAATTATGCACATGCATCTGCATCTATCTGCATGCATCATAAATTATGATGCATGCATGATGCAGATGCAATCATCAAAGCAAGGTAACATCTAGTGACTAGTGTTACCTTGCTATGATGATTGTGCAGACTCTCACTCAGATAGTGTGCCGCCGGCGCGCGGCGCCTCCCCCTCCTGGCTCCTGCCTCCATGCCCTGCCTCACTGACTGGCTGGCTCACCCAGCCCAGGCGGCTCACTCACCCCCCCATCTCCATCTGACTTGGCCGCGGCCCGCGAATACTCGCGACGCGGCTCAGCGCACTGCAGCGCACACACACACACTAGGCCGGGGGCCTGCCAATAAAAAAAAAAAAAAAATTGAAATTTTTTTTTTTTTTTTTTTTTTACAAAAAAAAAACGGCCCAGAGGTGGCTGCCGGAAAACCGGCCCCAGGGGACCCCAAAGTCGTTCGGCCACGGGCCGAAAGACCGAAAGGGCCAGTCCGACCATGGTGTGCGTGTGTTTTCAGGTGAGTGGAGTGTCGGAATTCTGAGGTTTTTATAATGCCTTTTGTTGTTAGAGGCACTTTAAACAGCCTTCTAACCTCATTTCATTTGCCCTTGAATCAAGGTTGGAACTTGGAGCATAACAGAGTACTTTTTCTGTGCTACAGGTAGGATCTCCACCTCCCCCATCCCCGTTCCCTTTCCTAGAGCTACAAGCTTCCTGATTTCATTAGAAGTAGGCTCACCTGTGAAACCAAACTAGTCTTCCCATTTCAAAATGGTGGATTGAATGTTCTTAGATGCCACTTTGCCATCTTCAGCAACATGAGCATGTGGTGCTTTTGAGGACCTCCAAGGACTACGTTCCTTCTGGGGATGTGATCTTTTCCTAATGGAAGATCCAGGATTTCACGCACTATCATTGAAAGAGTTCTCGCCATTGATCTGCATCCTGAAAAACCACACCTAAAACCTGCTGCATGAAGAAATTACAACATGGTTGGCTGTAGTGCATAGATTTGCGAGGCTGGACAAGGATGGTAGAAACCTGTATTGCCTACCTGCAAGACACTAGTCACATGATGTGTTTTCTTGCACCCTACTTCTGCTGGGAGTCTTGGCTACACAGATGACATTGGGAGCATCCCACAAGCCGAAGTCGTGGAAAAGGGTAAGTTACTTTACTCGTTCTATCTGAGGAATCTTCCTGGGTGGAGGCCTAAATTGCTTCAGGCTAATAGCCAGACATGGTACTAGTGGAGGGGATCCAAACAAAAAAGACTGGCTCTGGGAACCTTAGCATAAAGAGGTGTCGGCATGCCCCAGAGAGTTTTACTCCCAATATCAAATTAAACCCTATAACAAGCCAAGCTCATTTTTGAGTTTCTATCACTTGGTTCTTTTCAGCACCTTCAGAGACCAGGACCCACAAGAGCCAGTCCACTGGGAAGAACCAACAGCATACGTATATTGCCAAATTCTCCTGTTAACTGGACTCCACCTGAATTTTTTGTATGGCTCAGTTCTCAGGAATGGAATCTTTTAGGAGCCAGTTCCTCAGAAGCCATTAAGTATGACAATGTCTCTGACCCAGGCACTCCATGTACTCTGAGGGGGCTTCTTTATGGGTATTTAAGGCAGAAGCATTTACATTCTTCAAGTGGTACCCACCCAACTAAATCGTTTTATTTTCTCATTCAATTGGTATTTTAATGCCAAATAAGTATTCAAATTCCATGGGTACTTCAGATAATAAAATAGTGTGTTTTTGGATTCATACCAAATCCTTGTGGAGCAACACAACATCCTTGCTCCTGGACAATCTGGTTTTCATCTATACCATGGGACGAAAAGTGCACTACTGAATCTGAAATATAGTATAGCGGAAATCCTTGACAGCAGTGGCGTAGCATTACTACTATTATTGTTACCCTCACCTGGTCTCCAGAGGGGTGCCGAACGGGACTGGCAGGTCTGCTGTTAGATGGCTCACGTGTCTTCTCTGTATCTGTGCCCCCACGATGGCGCGCCTAAAGGGTTAAATGAAACGTTACCCAACTGTGAGGCGGAGGACCCCTCTGCTATGTCTCACTTTTGCTTTAAGGATGGCAGGCTCTCTGTCCTGCAGCTGTATGCAGGGGCACATAGAGTTCTAGGATCCAGTTACTTCACTGATCCTGTCGAGTCTCGGCCAACGTTGACTCAATGAGTAAGTCTTTACCATTAAAATGGTTAGCCAAAGAGTTCAAATTGTTCAGGTTTTCCCTTTGTTGTCTTTCCTTTGTAGGTTTCTTACTGATGCGAAAGTTCGTAGAAAGCAGAGTTGTTTTTCCAAGAAAAGGTAAGTTCGCACCAGCGTTCTGTGATAAGTCTGTAGATGCGCTATGACTCTTCTGTGCGACCGACCTGCTGCTCTCTTAATTTGCAGGTGCTGTAGGACCGCGTGACGAAGATCAGCGGATCGCTAGTAGGAGCGGCCTTCAGGTGAGTATGTCGCTGAGTTAACTGTTTCAAATGGTGTTTTTCCCAATTTGCGCTAACCTGATGTTTCTTCTTTTCAATCCGACAGGTGCGGCGACTCGGGCGTGGTGGGCGAACGATTGAGCGGTCGCTGGATGGAGGTTCGTTGGTTCGCCGGGAAGAGCAGCTCTCGGGTAGGTACGAACAAAGCGCTGGGTAGGGATGTGGATCCTTGGTCAGCACGGCTAACCTGATGCCTTTTCTTCCTTTGCAGGTTGCTTGAGAAGGAACTGGACTGGCGTTGTAGCTGACTGGCCTGGAGGTATCAGACACGATGAGGGTTATGCTGCAGGAGTGCAGAATAACGCGAAGCGTGTTCTGTACTAAAGGCGTGGTTTATATAGCTTCAGAAAAGTAGTCCCCAGGTAAAGTAGTCCCAGCAACCACACCCAAGTAAATAGTTCCCTAGGCAAGTAGTCCCTTCAGCCTGCCTCAGATTGGCCCACACATGCTTTACCTTGTTTCAAACTTGCCATGTTGGTAATGGCAGCATGAGCCTGGCGCCAACGGCGCCAGGACCAAGTCCAGGAGGCCCCTGAGAGAGTCTTTGGGGCCTTAAAGGCTCTCATGGAAGTCGAAGTCCTGGCAGGTTGGTATGCACCTGATGTGTGGGGAAATGGACCGTGACAATTAGATCTCTCTGCTGCCTTCGAATTGGTAGATCATGACCTTCTGACAGACAGATTGGTCAAAGTTGGCGATGTTCTAGCCATACCGCCAATTGGTTCAAGTTCTTTCTTGGCCGAACATCAAAAGTAGTCAAAGATGATGCGCAATCACAGACAGTGTTTATTACCTGTGGCTTTCCACAGGGTTTGTGCCTTTCACCGTTCTTGTTTAATGTTTACTCCAGACCTCTGTGCAATCTCCTGGCCAGTATGGGCGTGCAGTTTGCAAATTGTATGGACGATACCCAGATCGTGCTGGAACTCTCTGGATCCTACAGTGAAGATCTTAGGGTGAACAAACTTTTTAATGTCATACAATTGTGGATGGCTGTGAGTTCATTGGCCCTAGATAACAAAAAAACTGAGCTGCTCATTTTCAGAACTAGCTCTAAACTTTAAAAAATTGGATTCTCAATAGAGCAGCTTTATGATCTCTGGTAATACCCCTGCTCTCGTTTCCCACTTCAACTCTGGACGACCACCATTGGTCCTGCACTCAACCACTAATGAGGCAAAAATCTGGGGGTCATCTTCGACTACTCTCGCCTTGTCTTCTCACATCTCCGACATGTCCAAAAATCCCACTACCAGCTGCACCTTCTGAGTTATTCTACCTTTTCTCACCTTCCCCCCAGGGGCTCAATGTCTCCAGAGCCATGGTTCTCTCCAGACTGGACTACTGCAACAGTCTTTCTCAATCTTCCTACCTCTACTCTCTGGCCTCTTCAACACATTCAGAACCGTACTGCAAGACTTATCCTTGGCCTAAAGCCTAGGGACTGCATCTCTCTGGTGCTGAAATCCCTCCACTGGCTCCCTGTGGCTGCAAGGATCAAGTTCAAGCCCCTCTGCATAGTCCACAATGTATTCTGGGCCCGGTGCTCTTCCTAAACACTCTCCCTCCAGAGCACACTGCTCAGCTTCCTCCAACTTTCTGCGGGTGAGCCATTTTTCCAAACAGAGAATTGGGGATAGATCCTTATCCTCTGCAGTTGCCTCCCTCTGGTACAGCCTACCTGCCTCTCTCCCTCTTGAGCCGGACCTCTTTACGTTCAGGAAACTTGCTTTTTCTCCCTCTCCTTTGCTAACTTCCTTTCTCTTCTCTCCTGCCTACCTCCTTCGTTCTCTTCTCCAACCTGTTCAGTCCGCTGACTGGTTGCCTGGTGCACCTCCAGAGCCTCACAGGTCCCAGGCTCCCCCGCCAATCCTGCACTTGACTACGTGCCCACGCAATTTGACTTGCACTACTGCACTCTGAATACATTCCATGAGCGTGGCAACCACTCTGCACTTAACCCTGGCACCTGTTCAACTGGGCACACTTGTCCCCCTGCCACCCCCTGGCACTTCTGTCTGCACTCTTGCACAACCTTGAATGTACTAGGCTTAGCATGTTTCTGTCCTGTCCTCCTCCTGTCTCCTCTCCCTCTGCTTGGCTGTGCCTACATGAATAGGATCATTGATGACCAACCATTAGTCTCTGTATGTTCTTCTCCCTCACGCACTTATACTAGTAGAAATTCCTCTGGCCTAGTGTGCTAGTTATTGCTGTTAGATATTCATAATCTTCAAGGCCTAAGAATAACAATGATATCCCCTTGTTCCCTTCCCGCCTTGAAGTGCTTTCAAGCACTTCACTTGTGTATAAGCGCTTATAAACAATTACATTACTATACCGTGCAGGTCTCTAAATCTGTCAAAACACTGGGGGCGGGGGCGGGTCTATTTTGACTCCCAACTAACTTTTAGTAAGCATGTTTTGTACTTGAAATCTTCTTGCTCTTGCTTGACTACCTTGCTTTGGCAAATTTGTCCCTTTCTTTCGCAGAGCAAAAGGGTTTTGATAGCACTTGCTATTGTAAACACAAAACTGGACTACTACAATAGTCTTTTTGCTGGCACTACCCAAGCCAAGATTTTTCTAAACCGTGCAGTCTGTGCTCTCAGGTGTCCCATACTCACAGAAAAATGCATTGGCTTTCGGTCAAGCAGAGACTGTAATTCAAAGCAGCTGTCTTAGTCTTTAAATGCTTGGCTAGTGAGGCTCCTTTGTATCTTTGTTCGCGTATTAAGATGCTGCCTACACAAAGTCCACTACCCTCCAATAAAAATGCTCTGTTTCCGCCACGTGTTTCACTTAAGAAAATAGGTGGATCTAGTTTTGGTGCTTGGGCTCCCCACTCTTTGGACTGCCCTTCCCGTTGCACTCAGAGCTAGTGTCTCAAACGCCCAATAAAGACTTTCTTATTTGATATAGGTTCTGATTGATCTTTTATTCTCTGACTGTCGTGCTCTTCCTTTCTATGTTCTAAGTTGCACTGTCTTGTGAGTGCCCTGAGGCCGTTGGGTGAGTGGCGCAATATAAGAAATGTACAGATAGATCCTCTTTTTCCATGAATTTTTGTTTAAGACTGCCATACATTGTTCTGCATTTATTATTGGAGTCCCCATTTGTTTTAAAAATGCATATTCTAGCTATGCTGCCGCAACAAGCTGGATATCCTGATAGCTGTAAAGATGCCTCCTTTTTGCATGTGATCCATTAGTGCCTTTGTTGGGCATTAGTGCTAGCTGAAAGCAACGGTGGCTGGTGAATTTTTTTAATTGGAGGGATGTAAATGTTGCAGGAGCAGCCAAGCGTAAGGAGGGAGCCCCGAACCAGCTAACTGTGGTTCGAGGAGCTTCTCCACTGTGACAATGTTTAAATAGTTGTTAAAATCATGCATTTTCTGTGAACAGTTTGCAGTTGGTTTTGCACGATAGAATATAAAAAACTCCAATAGATCGAAGTCACCAACATTTTCCAACTAATTTTCAGGATGCCATCACCCACAATATATGCCAGAATAAAGAGCATTTTCATGCTCACAGGCACATCCACGGAGGCTGCACCAATATATGCTAGCATTGCCATGCAAGAACATACTCTGCTGGCTCTACAAATACATAATGCCATGCCACAGTAAGCAAATATGTCCAGGTTGGCTGCATCAATTTAGCCCAGTCAAGCCTTATAATAATACTCCTCATTTAGCTCCTACCACTCCTCATGTTTGTTTCACCCTTGAGGGCAAGTAAAAAATGCCATGCCACAGTAAAGAAATATGTTCTCCCGACTGCTTCCCCATCCTTCCCCCATATAAAGGCCTGTGTCCTGCCACGGAACACGAGCATCATCATTCATTCTTCATTCATGCTCACAAGCACCCACACCCCCATACAGCAATAATATTCTCTTTCGCACACGCCCCCAAGCATACTCTCATTCACGCACACATGTATAACCCCAAACCCACTCATACACACAGAGACATTGTGTACATACATTTATTTTTGTATTTTTTTTACCTGCAGCCATGCCATCATTTGAGTGTCGCAGCTGCAACCCACTGGTGACTGACCTTCTTGTAACTTCTGGCACTGCCTCTGTGCCCACTGGTCAAGGATTGCAGAGGCAGTGTAAAAACGAAAATAAAGCAGGTTCTTAGACTCTGAGCCCTCTTTAATTTCAGAAATCCCCCTGTGAAGTTTGGCTTACCCAAAATTGCTATGCATGCAAAACTGCAGCTGTAGATTATTTGTCTATAGAGGCCAGGTAAACTGGATGCCCCCAGACCTAGACGTTCTTATTTAGAGGCAACTTTAATGTTTTATGTTTTTTAGGCCTATAATTTCTTGCAACAAAAACTCCACATTTTGATGTTACGTTGCCTTAGATTTTCACGTATTGAGGTAAAATAGTTGGTATTAGATCATTGTTTATGTAAAGCGATTCATGTCCTGAATCCTCCTGCTTCTAAGCACTGTAAAAATAGGTGTTCGTTCTTTCAAATGTAACAGTAGTTAATATAACCACCTTTAACTAGCTTAGCTATCCATTTGTGACACAGTATGCTGTGTAATCGATTGTTCAGTTAAAAAGAAAGATTACCATATCTTCAGCATCGTCATAGTAAGCTCAGAAGTCGATTGTACACAGCCCTTGAGTCTAACTTTGATTAACATGATTCTGCATGACTGTACTGAAAAATATGGTAATTTCCTGATGCTTGTATGATTAGAGAAATGAGTATAAGCTGTTGGCTCTCAAATATACTGTTGTTCAAACTAATAAAATTCAATTGAAAAAAAAACATTTATTCGGATATCTACCCACCACCCTCTCCTGTCCCCTCCAGTCTTTTTTTAAAACAAAATATAGCACTGCTGTTATCTGGTTTACCAGTGGGCCTGGACGTAGTCCTCCTGGTTCTAACCACTGTAATCTGTGTAATGTTAATAAGGAATGCAACCCACAGAGCTCATCTGTGCTTGCTGACCATCCTTTAGCCACCCTCCCACCATCCTTCTCGTCCTTTCCTCTTTTCACCCCTGACAAGGTTGCTAGACAAGTCCGATCTATGAAAGCCTCTTCAAAACAGGTTCATCCCTGTTCCTCTAAAACCATCAAGGACCACAATGACACCCTCGCTCTGACCCTTGCTGATTTTTGCAACCACTCCTTTGCCTCTGGATCCTTCCCCTCCCCTCTGAAGCACTCCTTTGTGCATCCTCTTCTCAAGAAACCCAGCTCTGATCCTTCTTGTCCAGCAAACTATCGCCCAATTTCCATTACTCCCTTTCTTGGCAAACTACTGGAAAAGTTGGCCATCTCTCAGCTTAACCTTCATTCCAATTCTGATGGCTGTCTCCATGACCACCAGTCTGGCTTCAGAGCTGCCAGAAGCACGGAAACTGCTCTCCTAAACATCCGTGAAGATCTGCTCACCAATCTTGACTCTAACATTCCCTCTGTCCTCATCCTCCTCAATCTCTCTTCTGCCTTCGACACGGTCAACCATACCATCCTGCTCAACCATCTCCGTGAAAACCTGGGTATCACTGATCAGGCTCTGGCTTGGCTGACCTCTTTCCTCTCAGATCGACCCTCCCAGGTCCAACTTGGGTCCTTCCTTTCATCCATCTTCCTCTCTACCTGTGGTGTTCCCCAGGGGTATACCCTCTCGCCCTGGCTATTCAACCAATACCTGGCAACTCTCGCCCACTGCATTGCCATTTTCTGCTCAAATTTCCAGTGCTATGCTGACGACACTCAACTCATTTTCAGGCTGCCCCTGCCACCTCATCTCCCTCTCTCGTCTCTGATTGCCTAACTGCCATTCAAGATTGATGTGCCGCCAATGATCTTTGTCTGAATGCCAGCAAGTTGGAGATCCTCCTCATTGGCACACCTTCACCATCCTTTCCCCTCACTCTCTGGCCGGCCTCCCTTGGCCCTCCTCCTACCCCCACCTGCGAGGCTAAGAACCTCAGGGTCATCTTTGACTCCACCCTTTCCTTCTCCGCCCATATCTCTGAGGTCTCTAAAAAGTCAAATTTCCGACTGCACCTCCTCAGAGGTACTCTGCCTTTCCTCTCCTTCCCCCAGAAGCTCATGATATCTCAAGCTCTGGTTCTCGCTAGCTTGGACTATTGTAACAGCCTCTATCTTAATCTACCTGCCTCTATTCTCCGTCCTCTGCAACTAATCCAGAACAGGAATGCGAGACTTGTCCTTGGCCTCAAGCCCTGGGATTGTATCTCTCCAGCTCTGAAATCTCTCCACTGGCTCCCAGTGGATGCAAGGATTAAATTCAAAACCCTCTGCATTGTCCACAAGGCTTTCTGGGGCCTGGGTCCAAAATACCTTCAGCTATACCTCCGCAAATACCTCCCCTCTCGAGCTCTTTGTTCCTCTACCTCCAACTCACTCAGGGTCAGTTGTTTTTCTAAGAAACGAGCTGGGGGTAGATCTGTCTTCGGCTGGGGCCTCCCTCTGGAACAGCCTCCCTGCCACTCTAAAACTTGAGGAGAACCATCTCTGGTTCCAGAAGCACCTCAAGACCTTCCTCTTTTCTTCTGCCTTCGCTCCCCCTCTCCCCTGCTGATCTGTTCTCTCTTGGCACCGTGCACCTGGCCACCCTCTGTCTTTTGGGCCCAGGTACCTGCTCATCCTGCCACCCTCCCGCACTGCCTCCGGGCCACCCCTTGCACTGGGGTCTGTATCTGTACCCATACAGCCCCCCCTTTCTCTTCCTGCACTTATCAGACCTACCCTGTCTGCTGCCTTAAACCTAACACTTGCAAATTGCTGGCTGCATTACTACTGTTTGTTGCCTTTATTATTTATTTATTGTTATTTATCTGTTTCTCCTCTGCTTCGCACTTACCACCTCTCCCTCCTTCCATGCACTTTTCCCCTCCCCCCTCTCCCATGCACTTGCGCGTTCTCAATGTCACTGGGCCTAGTAAGATCGCTGTTTTTTTCTCCCCTGTTCCCCTCCCCTCCCTTGCCTTGTTGCGCTCTGAAACACTTGTGTACGAGCCCGATAGAAATAAAATATCAATCAATCAAAAACAGAGCCAATGCATTACCAAATGCTGCGGTATGCACATTTAAGGAGAAATGGCTGTTCAGATTGCACAACAGGTTAAGTGTTGTCTGCTGGGATCTGTGTGTGTGTGTGTGTGTGTGTGTGTTCTGCATCCTTTAATCCTTTTGAGGTCGACAAATGAGCATTAATTGTGGGTACCAGATAAAATAATTTTATATGAATGTTTTCTGCAAACTACTTTCGTGAAAGTCTCATATAAGCTCTGTATAAGTAATAGATTATTATACATGCCAAAAGTGTTAGCATCAATAAATCCAAGTATAGGCTCAGAAAAATGTCATTGGGGCAGATTGCCAAGTTGCAAAAGCGCATCTCATCGCTTGCACCAAACAAAAGGAGGACCTTTCCATAAATGTTGTTGGTTACCAGGGACAATTGTGGTTTGCCCCACTTAGTTGATTTCTTCCTGGTCAGTCCCAGGTGGACTTTGAGGCTGCCATCACTCTTTTCATACCCAGCGCGAAGGGCAGATATGGCACAATTCCCTTGAGCTACCCTGACTGCTTCCTTACAACACCTTATCTTTATGATGCATGCCTACCATTACGTATATGATTAAATGATCTTTAAGTGTATTACATGGAACATTAGAGGATGTAAAAATCCCATCAAGAGATCTAAGATTATATCTCACCTTAACAAATTTAAGCCATCGGTAGCTTGTTTACAAGAAACTCATTTATCCAACAAAGAGACAATGAAGCTTAAATCCCTTTGGTTAAAGGAGGTTATTTCTAGTTCAGCAATATCTAAAAAGAAGGAAGTGGCCATATTAATAAGTAAAAAACAACCCTTTAAAATTCTTGACCAAGATGCTGACACCAATGGAAGATGGGTTTGGGTAAAACTTTTAATTGAGTCAACACAAGTCTCTATCTTAAACATTTGTGGTCCCACTTTACCAGATCCCACCTTTTGGATCTCAATCAAACAAATTATAGTCAAAAATAACTTTACCAATTTGATTATGTGTGGGGATGTTAATCGGGTCATTGATCCATTTTTAGATCGAAAATCCAGCTGTGTGTTTAAAACAAGCAAAACGTACAAGTCCTTTGTAAATTGCCTAGCCTATACGTTTCATTCAACCCCGCACAATACTAATATTAAAATCACCAATAAAAACACCATTGCAAACTCTGTGCCACTTAAAGGAGCCTTACTCAATGTTAGATCCCTTGTGGCCCACCCCACGGAAATTGCAGACATCATCTGCTCAGCAGACCTGGATTTCCTCGCCACCACAGAAACTTGGCTCCATACTGCAGCAGGCCCCTCTCTATCTCTCGCAGTTCCAGACAACTACTCCATCCTCAGGGCCGACAGACCGGATGCCCGTGGAGGAGGTGTAGCACTCTTTTTCAAATCCTCGCTTGACATTAGATCTGTGACCGCCCCTCCTTTAAAGTCCTGCGAATATCTATCCATAAAAATTCAAACCTCCCCCAAGAATTCCATTACCTTGGATCTATTATACAGACCCCCTGGGCCCATAGGTTCATTCGAGGAAGATATAACCACCCTCATAGCCGAAAAATCCAAATCTCTATCACAGAATATTATTCTCGATGACTTCAACTTGGGCTACAATGACCCCCATGACACACCAGCATCCTCCCTCGCCAATGTACTTGGTGAACACAACTACACTCAACTTAACACCTTACCCACGCATCATAAAGGCAGAACCCTAGACTGGCTTGCTGCCCACAACTGCAACATCATCTGCAGGGACCCACAACCACTGATATGGACCGACCACTTCCTACTCTCATTTGATATCAGTACTAATAACCCCTTCCACAGACAACACCCGCCAGCACCAGCATGCCTGACGAGAAACAAACGGAACATCACCGCTGAAGCCCTCATCCCACTGGTTATACCCACCCTTAACATTATCCCCAACACATCAGACCCCAACCTACTAGTAGACACCTACAATAACGCCATGACCAACGCTATAGACCGTGTTGCCCCACTAAAATTACGTAAAAGTAAATCTAAAGCACACCTCAATTCCTGGTATACTCCAGAACTCAAAATACTAAGAAAAAATAAGTCCAAAATGGAAACCCTTTGGAAAAAGAATCCATCAGCTGAACATAAAGTCAATCTCACAAATGCATCTTCCCTTTATAAAAAAGAAATTATTCGCACAAAAAAGGAAGCCTACAACGCAAGAATAAGTAAAGCTAGCTCCAGTACCAAAGAACTATTCACTATCCTGAAGGAGTTAGAAAACCCCAATCCACCGATGGATTCGTCTGTGAAGGACCAATTTTGGTGCACCAGTATCCAAAATGCCCTGGCAAACAAAATTACTGGCCTACAAACTAAAATCGAAAACAAAAGACTTCAACTCTCTAATAGTAGTCCCACCCTTAGCCCCCTCATGCCCAGCCCACCTACCACCCCTAACACCAACCAGGGCTTCACCTTCAAAAACATAACCGCACTAGAAGTGCAAAAAATTATAACATCCCTCAAACCATCAAACTGTAAAGGGGACAGCTGCCCTGCACAGATCATAAAAGATGCAGCAAGAGACCTCACCCCCTTCATTTCCAAGCTTGTAAATGCATCTTTCTCCACTAACTCGGTACCCAACAATCTGAAACAATCATGGGTCCTCCCGCTACTAAAAAAAACAGACTCTGGACCCCTCCATCCCCACAAATTACAGGCCCATCACAACTGTTCCCTTCCTGATGAAAATTCTCGATAGAGTTGCTTACCTGCAAATTCAGCATTACCTAGAGTACCAATTACTCGGATTGCGTCAGTCTGGCTTCCGGCCTCAGCATGGAACAGAAACTGCCCTTGTTGACCTTAAGTCAGATTGACGAAATTAAAGATAAGGGCAAGGCTGCCATCCTACTCCTCTTAGATCTCTCAGTGGCCTTCGACCTGGTTGACCACAAAATACTCTGTAACCACCTCTCCTCTGCCGCCCACTTCTCCCCCTCTGCTGTCACGTGGATACAGTCCTTCCTAGCTAACAGAACCATGAGGGTCTTCTCTCTGGAGGCAGCAGCAGACCCTATCCCTATTTCCTGTGGTGTCCCACAAGGATCATGTGTTTCACCTACCCTTTACAATATCTTTACAAAGCCCCTCTTTGATAAACTGGACCGCCTGGGTGTCACCTATACAAACTACGCGGATGACACCCAGATACTCCTCACTATCTCGGGCAACTACGATATTGATGTAGCCAGGATCAATGAAATCTTCTCCGTCATTCAGGCATGGATGGCCACACATGGCCCCTGCCTCAATGACGAGAAGACCGAACTGCTCATTGTTGGCTCGCCCAACAACCTACAAAAATTAAGCCCCAACTACTCTAACATCATAATCGATGGCAACACCATCCCGGTCGCCAAAAATGTGAAAAGACTTGGCTTCTATCTTGATGCCAACGTTAACCTCACTAAACAAATTAACGCAACTGCCTCCGCCACTGCATATACCGGAAAACTCATTAGAGCCTGTAGACCATTTCTCTCCCCTAACAGTTGCCTCATACTAGCCAAAGCCCTTATACAATCGAAACTAGATTATTGCAATAGTCTCTACTTAGGTGCCAACAAAGCGATAATTAACAAACTCCAAGTCCTTCAAAATAACGCGCTACGGGCAGCGCTAAATATCCCCAGACGTGAGCACATCTCGACCACCAGAACCACATGCAGATGGCTCACCATCCAACATAAAATTGACCTAAAAACACTTTGCCTGACGTACAAAGCTCTCAACAATCTAGCACCCCCATACCTAACCAACAAACTCACCATGAAACCCTCCGTTAGAACCACGAGATCCTCCAACACCTTATGCCTAACAGTACCTAGATTTTACTCTAAAAGAGCCGGAGGCTCGAGCTTTACTGTCCTCGCCCCCCAACTCTGGAACTCCCTGCCACTGAGCATCAAATCCTCCAATTCCTTCCAGTCATTCAGGAAACTTGTCATTGGGTGGCTTCTGACAAATAGTCAACTTTGAAGTCAGACTTTGCTATATAATGTATTGACTGTTCATGCCTCACTTATGTCACGATTGGGTGCTATCACCCCCACTGCCTGTATATAACTGCTATTTAAATTGCTCTAGCATCACTGTTTATTACCATGTACTGTGCCGTGTAACCTTGTACTAAGCGCCCCTATACTCCTGGGTCCGGAGCGCTATAGAAATAAAATAAACAAACAAACAAACTATCATGCCTGGTTTATATTTTTGCAATCCAAATCCTCTCTGGCTCCATTGTAGATTCTAAAATCTCTATTATATCAGATCACGCTCCTGTGATTACATCATTTTGCCTTGCAGATGTGAACAAAACTACTAGCCGATGGAAACTTAATTTCCTTCTACAGGATCCACAGTTTACTCAATCTGTTCAATCATTTAGCCAACAATATTTCATAAGCAATCAAGACTGTGACACTTCAGTTGTAAATAATTGGGATGCGTTTAAAGCAGCTTTAAGTAAGAGGTCACATTATGGCCCTCTCAGGTAAAAACAAGAAACTAAGGAAAAAAGAAAACTAGAGGACCTTTATTCCCAACTTATTCAAGCCGGACAATGCTACTTTCTAGAGTCTAGCTCGATTAACCTTCATCAGGTCATAGCGCTACATTTCAAAATCAATAAAGAAATCACAGAACTTGCTGCTGGGACAATTCTTAAATATAAAACAAAGATATATCAAACCTCAAAGCTGGCAAAATGCTTGCCTCTTACTTAAAAAACAAAAAGGAAAACTTTCATATTTCCCATATTAAGGATACTCGGGGCATATCTCATTATCGTTCAGAAGATATACTTGAATGCTTTTGGAAATTCTATGCTGATCTTTACACCCCTGAATGTCCTATTTCTAATGATAATGTTGAATCATTTCTTAATAATATCAGCCGAACATCATACCCTCAAGCATACCTTTCCCACCTAGATAAGGAAATTAGATCCTCAGAGATTACTAAAGCTATTAATGACTTGGGCAAAGGGAAAGCACCTGGTCCTGATGGACTATCCACTGCATTCTATATCAACCTATATAAAGTTTTAACCCTAAAACTTAAAACACTATTCTCATATTTCATATGCCACAAATCATCATCTAGTTCATTCTCAGAAGCATTACTTATTATATTCCCTAAACCAGACAAAGACTCTACAATCCCCAGTAATTATCGACCCCTTTCCCTTATTAATATTGAAAGCAAAATGTTTGCAAAAATACTAGCTAACAGAATTGAATCCTCACTGCCAGCCCTCGTTAAAGCAGACCAAACTGGCTATGTGAAAGGACGCAACATATCCTCAAATGCTAGAATGTTACTTAATGCCATTAACCTTGCAGCTATAGACAAGAAAGACAAACAAGGATACACAGCCATTGCATTGGACACGGAAAAAGCATTTTGACCGTGTTGATTGGAACTTTGTTTCAAGCCCTACACTGGCACGGATGTGGTGATAAATTTATTTCTCTGGTCAGACTTCTTCATCCCCCAAATCCTCTATTTATCTAAATGGCCAAACAGCCTCCTTTTTCCCTTTGCTCAGAGGAACTCGACAGGGCTGCCCCTTTTCACCTTTAGTATATATTTTTTCACTAGAAGCATTATTGGAATTAATAACATCTAACAAATATATAACGCGTATTCAGGCAGGTGCTTCATGTACCAAAATAGCAGCGTACACTGATGATATCCTTATTCTTATCCAGAATCCCAAACTTCACCTACCAAATCTACTTAATGCTTTATCTCAGTTTGGTCAGGTATCAGGATACAAATTAAATAGACAGAAATCAGAAATGATGGCCCTAAACTCCTATTGCTTCAAACATGACATTGATATTTTTGGTCTTAAATGGTCTAGTAGCTCTATTAAATATTTAGGTATTAGATTTGCCCCTACAATCCAAGATACTGTCAAACATAACACTGACATTACTAGATACTCTTAAAGACTTAACATCCAAATGGTCCCCCCTTTACCTCTCTTGGTGGGGACGTCTGGACACAATTAAAATGATGCTGTCCCCTATTGTGCTATACTATCTACAGCTTCTTTCTGTTCCACTATCTCGCTCCTTTTTTAAATCTGTATTTTCTATTTTGCTAAACTTTCTTTGGGGAGTAAGAAAAAGTAAAATAATTGCTTTAACCAAACTAAAAGCACCTTATGAAATGGGTGGAGTTAGATGTCCAGGCTAGATCACTCTGCGTTTCTCCTAAAACAATCCTGCCACTGGTTTGCTGATTCTAAAGTCTATGATACTCCCACATGGTGTACTTTAGAAAAACATTCAGTTTACCCTTATGACATCACTGACCTCATCTACATATTTAAACATACATCCATGAATGTCTTGGACTCTCTAAAAGCATCTATCTCAGCCCTACAAGCCTTTTTCTTCCCTCATACCAAAACTCCTAATAAGCACCTTTCCCCCTTAATATGGCATAACAAGAATATTGTAATTAACAGCAAGGCCTTAAATCGCAGATCATGGATAAAAAAAAAGGAATCACATTCATTCAACACATTATTGATGTTCCCTCCATTCTCTCCTTTCAGCAAATATCATCCATGTTCGCCATTACCAAAGCTGATTTTCAGTAATATAACAAGTTAATTAATTCCTGTCTAGATACACTTAATCACTTCTCTAATGAGATTCTCTCTCCAGGCGCCCTTATACTGCTACAGCTTACCATGTCTAATGATGTGAGAGCTTCAAAATTCTACAATATGCTCACCTCAACATTTGATGTTTGCTCTATTCGTCAGAAATGGGAATATGACTTTGGATGCAGGTTTGAGGATCATATTTGGTTTTGTTTGTTCTCTAAAATCAAAAATATATCTGTTTCAGCAAATATAACACAACATTACTATTTCTTTATTCATAGAGCATTTATTACTCCTGCTAAGCTAGCAAAGGCTAAACCTAATCATGATGTCAAATGTTGGTCATGTGGTCTAACTCCGGCCTCATATAAGCATATGTTCTTCGAATGTCCATTTACTTTCAGATTTTGGCAAGACATTTGGAGGTTCATCAAGCTTATTTTCTTTTGTCAATATTGTGCTGTCCTTTTTTAATATCTTTTGGGAAGTCTAGCCTTAACAACAAACATCGCCCCAGATTCAGCCAAACTGTATGATTTAATTTATTTGCATAGCCTTGAAGTGTATCACTGCTAACTGGAAAGACTTCCGATCTCTATACACTCCCTAAATACAATGCTAAATGGTATTTTTTCATCCGCTATCAACTGTTTCATTGTAACTGCGCATTGCACCTGAACCTACATACTCAATCTATTAGCTATTTGCTTATAATCTCACTCATATGCCTGTCATATATTATTATTACAATTGTAATACAGTTTGATGAAATAATACATTATACCCATCTTCCCCCTTACCCTCTTCCCTTTTGCCTCTTGTATGTTTTCTGTTTGTCTCCCCATTTTCATTTTCTTATTCCCCCTAATTTATTCCTTGCAAACTGGTTACAATAATTCATGTTTAATTTCTATTGCTTCCATTAACTATGCTCCATGAACTATGTACAAAAACTCAATTGGTTTCATGAATGTTTCAGGTATTATTCAACTTCTTCACTAGTTATATTACCCTCTGTTCACTTTTAGTAATAAGCTCCTCTACATGTCTGTAATTTGCGAACATCTGTATCATTTCCTTAAACAATAAAAATTATTAAAATTAAAAAAAAAACACCTTTTCTTGATAAGTTCATTAGCTCCCCCAGAATCTAGACTATGGCTACTGGCTGGTGTCTGTCGTCTCCTCTCTGCCATTAGGGTTTTGGCACTCAAATGTCTGGTCGCCCGGAAACAATGTTTTCCATCTCCTTGTCATTTGATTCCAAGTGTTCCTCAAGTCCAGATCTTTCAGGTCTCACCCGCCTGCCTCACAACACCTTGGCCCTGTTCCTCTCTGTGGTAGGGGAACTCTGTTATATCTCTTCAGGAAGCTGATGTAGAGATTGACTGGTGGGGTCCTCCCCTGAGTTTAGTTTCTAGTTCTGCCTTGAGATTTGGGGCTGGCTAGTCCCTCCCATTAGGTGGTCCTCTCTCTGGTGGTCAAACCCTGACAATGCCTACTAGGTTGACTTGTAGCGTTCATTATATGAAAATGTAGGCCTCGTGTGAGGATTGGTTGACACCCTCTCAAATTTCCTAGTTGATGTCCCTCTTTTTCTCAGTGGATTCTGGTACCCAAACATGTGAAGCAGAGCAAACAAGCACTGTCGACTGTGTGGGGATCCTGTTCCTCAGTTCTCTTGAAAGGCCAGGAGCATCAATGATGTTAGTGTGGCAAGCCCCTGGCCTCTGTGCATGGCATGGGAGGTAGCCCTGGGTAGCCCCTTCACATGGGGGTTGTGGTGGCACCATACCCACATTGGTGACCCTAGTCTCTACGAACAAGGTTATACAGGCAACTTCATCACAGGTGTTACCCAGCCCTCATTGATGACCCTTGCATCCACCAACAAGGTTAGGCAGGGGACTTCATCATGGGTACCATGTAAGGCTCAAATTGTAAGGAGTAGGTGGGAGAACACTTTCAGGTTCCTCACAATAGACCTACATCCCTCAAGAAGACATTGAAACTGCTGGTAACATTTGGCCCTCACAAAACTGGAAGGGCCATTTCCAAGCAAGGTATCATCAGATGGATAACTGTGACCATTGCAAAGGCTCATATGGATGCAAAGAAACTACTACAGGGTGCGGTAAAAGCTCACACAATGAGCGCAATGGTGGATTTGGCAGCCATGTCGGCAGGCCTCCTGCTGCTAGACAGCTGCAGGTCAACTACCTGGGCAGCGTCACACACCTTTGTCAAGCACTACTGCCTGGAAGGCTGGATCGACAGTGAAAAAGGGTGGGAAGAGCAGTGCTGCAATGCCTGTTTCAGTAAGGTGAGAATTCCGGGAGATGGTTTTCTTTTCTCTAAAGATCTGAGCTTTTCTTCCCTGCTCCTCGTGTAAATGCATTGATGACTGATTTTTATTCTATTCAAAACTTTTGAATCCATGAAAGATCCAATGCTGGAGAAGGAATATGTTGCTTACCTGTAACAATGCTGGAGAACAGTTGTTATCTTTGATGGATTCACATGTGCCCCCGTTCCACCCGAGGGTCGAACAGCTAATATATCATAGCTACTCCCAGGTTAAAATCTGAATATGGCCTCCAGGGTGGAGCCTGATAATCGACGTCCCATTGGTTGGGGCTGAATGCACCCAAAAGGACATCGATGGGCTACTAAAGTGAAAGGAATATTTACTTATAATGTGTTGTCTACACTTGAGAGTAATAGCCGTTTGGTTCATTAGGTTATGCATAATCCTATCTTTATCTGTATTTCTGTAGTGCTCTTAATATACCGTCATGTGGATATCTATGTTGGGATTTTAGGAGAATCTGTATTTTATTAATTTGTCTTATACTGTGTATGTAGGATTGTTAATCCAGGATGCTTTTAATAATTACACAATCTGCTGTAATGCTTTATGCAATGTATGGCTATGACCTCTATGCTGATACCAGCCGGGTTATATGTACTTTATCTTGCCTTTCGCTATCAATGAAGAGATTGTGTAGATTTTGCTTCTTGGGTACAGTAGAGAAGTCGTCTGCTGCTAAATCCACTGTGGCAGTCACATTTTCTATACAAGGCTGCCAAATCCCTCTCCAGTCATCAGGAAAGTTATGGGGATCTATCTATGTTGTTCCTACTCAACTAATGGAGATTTGCGAAGCATTGCCCTTACAAGGAGACAAGCACCATAGAAGTATAAACCATAGATTGCCTTATTGGGCAAATCCTCTTGTTATTCAAAAGGGTCAGGACAAGCACTCAACAAACATTTGTGTCTTAAACTGAAACAATGTATGCTGATTCCCAAATCTGTGTGATCCATCGCCTAGGAATTGCCTCCAGTACCCAGATATTTTGGAAAAAACACATTTCATTTAATTACTGAATCCAGGATCACAGCAGAGGTTGTTTTGAGTAAACTAACTCCACTTCTCTGAAGCTCCAGGGTAGATTACTTGTATTTCTCCACCGGTAATCCTGTATAACAGGAAGACAATTTCCTCCATTCTGGGTGCACTTAATGCCAGAGTTCCTCTGATTTGGAAAAAACAACATTGGGCTCACTTGTTTCGATCATCATTTTGTAGCTAATCTGCTGTTCCCTTGCAACGATTTACTAAATCCTTGCTGATTTTTGTAAAATGAGAAAATGTAATCATGCGGATATGACATTGTAGACATCTTTGAGAATGGAGGCCTCACACTGTTGCTTTTGCTTGACTTCTCAACCGGTTTCTTCTCATGCTTTTTTGTGATAAGCAATTTCAAGCATCCTTCCTTTCCAGCTAACTATCGCCCAGTCTCCATCACTCCTTTCCTGGGCAAACTCATGGAAAAGGTGGCCGTCTCCCAGCTTAATCTACATACTGAATCTGTTGGTTTCCTCCATGACCACCAGTCTGGCCTCAGAGCTGCCAAAAGCACGGAAACTGCTCTCTTGAACACCCGTGAAGATTTGCTCTCCAATCTTGACTCCAATCTTCTTTCTGTCCTCATTCTCCTCGATCTATCCTCTGCTTTTGACATGGTCAACCATGCCACCCTGCTCAATAGCCTCTGCGACAACCTTGGTATTACTGATCAGACCCTTGCCTGGTTGACCTCCTTTCTCACTGACCTACCCTCTCGGGTCCAACTCGGGTCTTTCCCCTCTTCTATTTCTTTCTCTACTTTGGTGTTCCCCAGGGGTACAACCTCTGTTGCTGGCTGTTCAACCACTGACCGCATTCTTCCTATATGTTGGGAAATGGCAATCACCAGTGATTGTGCCAATTACACAGAGTCTTTGAGAAAAGGTATCCATTGAGAAGACTCTATATGATATACCCCCGCAGAGATGAAAATCTCTTGGAGGAGATCCTTGAAGGAATATGATAATGAGCGAAAAAGAGGCTGATGACGTCACAAGAAATGAATGTGACGCACTGAGAAGAATGTTCGAAGAAAAAGGTGCATAGACCTTATAGAATCTGATGATGAAGTAAATAATCGAGTAAACTTTCATATGCGGACTGAGGATTGGATGTGTGAAGAGCACTGCAGAAAAATGCAAACCATTTTAGAACTGTACATATGTAGCAAGGCAAGTAGATTAAGTAATCATAAAGGCTGGCTATAAACAGACTGCTGACAGTACCACCATTATATAGAATCTGGACATCGTTGTCATATTTAGTAAGCATAAACCAGTGAAGAAAGAAGGATGGAAAAGCTGTGTCACAGTAAGAAAGCAGCTGAAGATCGAGGAAAGGCCTGAAATAGCTGTCTGGCCCGGTGTCAAAGGATGGAGCGGCCAAGAAGCGGTTATCTACCCTTGAACAGTGAACGTGAGACGCTGAATCAGCCCTTGTTAAGGTGCAAGAAAGAACACCATGAGTGTCAAGTTTATTAATTCAAGACAATTAAATGCTGCAAAACCGGCGGAAATACGGTCTCCTGTCATGTGAGTCCAGGATGGAAATAGGAGCTGGGCATACAGACCGGAACAGCGATAAGAGTGTGCCTATACTCCCTTTCATTCTCAGGAGCAATGATACTTTGCAAGGACAAGTTCAAAGACAATCTGAATGGCAGACGGCATGAGCGATGAGAGATGTTGGGCTAATTGGGTGGGGAGACACGGTCAAGTCCACCCACTGGCCCCTGGGGTACCAGCTTATGTGCTGCTAGTGTTCCAGAAGGGTACAAGCATGCCAACCAATTGTAGAGGGCCATATAAGGAAGGGCTATTATTATTTTTGTTGTTTTTTCATTCGTTAAAATGTCATTCGTTTTCTATTAGTTATAATCACTGCATAACCAATTCTGCTCATTACAGAGTACATGAGGGGGTTAGGGAGGGAAGGCAGGTGTAAAGGCAACATTTGATTTTTTCTAAGGGGATCTGTCGTCCGATACAGGGCATGTCCTAGTTAGCCCCCTAGTCTTCATTTTCCTAGACCTGACTCTGATTTAAAGAATTTGTGCAGAGTTGATGGTCAATAATAATAATGATCACTTCCTGTCCAATCAATCATCCTTAAATCTGCTTCAGGAATATTCATCGAATTTGTAATGACAGATGTTGTGCGTTATGGAGATTAGAGGTTATTTGCTTGGGTGACTACTGAGCAGTCGACGGAAGAAATACTCCAGTCCCTACCATTGGCCCACAGATATTTTTGGCCTAGGCATTACTGCCATTTCGAAAATGTATTTTTGCTCAACATGTACATTGACTCTTGACATTCTTGGGCAAACTAACCGCCAAACATAACTAAAAACATCTCCCCCCCCCACCCTCCACTTTTATGCTGAGATCATTTCCAGCCCCAAAACCCACTCAGCCTACTTTTTAAACCGGACCGAATGTTGAATCAACAATGCGAGGCGTATACCTTTTATTTTCCTCTGTACCCTGTCTTCCTGCAGCGACAAGATGGAGGAAGAGCACAGAGGGAGATGAGATCCGAGTTGCATTCCTCATACGTCCTCGGTTCGTCTCGTTTTACATCTGCAAAACAAATGGATTCCTATATACCCCTCTATTTCATGGATCTATGTGAAAAAAAAAAAGTCAAAAGCACGAGCCTCAAAACTGCAGTGCACAGCAGACCTGTTCGCATTCTGAAAATCTTGGATGCTTTTTAGGACATTCCTCCCCTGCTTTGCATTTAATGTAAGGGGGGGGGGCACCCCTGCAACTCCCGAAGCCCATAATAATGCTGACTAGGGGAGCAGGTGGCATCACCGTTTGTTCAGCATGTTAGGATTCGACCTTTTCTACTATGCCAAATGCGCACACAACGTGCATTCGGCTTTTTTCCAGGGAGGGATGGGAAATGTGCAGGATGACAATGGAGCAAGTCCGCATCATTTCACATGAAATGCAAATTGCATGCTGGTAACCACCAACATTAGCACTTACGTGCCATGGGGTCCCCTGCATGTAATTGCGCTAAACAGGCCGCTGCTCTTTGGCCCTCTCAGGCCTAAGATGGACGTGGGATTAGGCACCTTAGAAAAGGGTTAGGGAGATGTATATGGTGGCCATTCAGCGATGGTCCTTTGGCCGAAACTACAGCAGAAGAGCCGTTTCCTCCAAGTGGCCATACAATGATGCCTGGATCTGATCTTTGACTTGCTGCAGAGAAACCAACGTGATCGGGACTGAGATGTTGACCATCAGGTTTTACCTTGGAGTACCATCAGTAGAAGCTGGAGTTGTCTGGCCGCGGGTGAGGCCTGGATGAAATATTCCCAGCTAAAGATTTTAGTCTTTAACAGGTCTTCTGTTGACGCAGCATTGTCTCACATACATCTCAAACTAAATCTTTATTTAAATTTGATACCAACCTTCACATGGTTGCTCATATTCTGCCAAAGCGGGCCCAATTCAGACTATTTCTGATGCGGAAAATCTATCAATGTATCCCACCTGAAAGCCTCCAGGCTGTTGCGCAATCCCTTGTGATATCTGGCATAGATGGCAACTGGCCTGGACCGCTGCTAGGATGTAACCTATCCCAAGCGCAAGTCTATTTTGGGACACTCTTACCTTCTCTGTTGTAATGGTGTGCAATTTGATGAGCTAGAATGGCATCCAGGTGCTTTTGTCTCAGTTGAGGAACCCTCCTGACGAGCTCTGTAGATTTAAAGAGCGTTTTCCTCACGAAAACCTAGCGTATGGAAAGTAGGAGAAAACCTTTCTGATTCATTTTGTGTTTTGATTTAAAATTAGGTTGAAGATTTTTTTTAATCAAAAAAACACATTTCTGCTCAGATTCTGTTTACAAACTTTCAAGAATTTGTCAAAATAGTTTAGCTTCTTTTTTTAGCACTTACCGTTTCCTTATTATTGTATTTCTTGATGCCTACTTTTTTTTATCTCTTTCCTTATCTATCTTCCCGCTTTTATTCCCCTTTTCTTTGCTGTCTTTTTTGTCCCCTCTATTGTTTTCCCCCTCGCTTTCTCTTGTTCCTCCTTTGTTCTCTTCTGATAGTCATCCCCCTTACTTTATCCCCCCTTTTTTCTCCTTTTTCCCCTACCCCCCCTCGCTTTCTCTCATTCCACCCTTTTTTTCTCTTCTGACCGTCCTGCCAATTATGGTTATTGCCAGTATTGCACTTTCTTTTGTTCATTTGTATTGTCTTTTTTATATGTCCAATTCGCTGGATACTCTGGATCAGGTTGCATTTCACCAGGGTTGTTTTGTTGTCATGCCAAGGGTTATTCGTATATAGTTTTTATCCAAATACACATATTTCCCTCATAGCCTAGTGCTTCACAGCTCAATATGGCAGCTGTATTATTGAAGAGTGGTGGAAGAAAGGTTCCATGTGTTAAAATTGCGGCAAAAATGGCAGTTTACACAAAAAATAGTGACAAAAAAAGGCAGTGGTTTTGCCACCGCAATACATGTAAAGGATGCGGGGCACACCCCTGCAGCCCGTGCTCCCCTTAAATGCTATAATGGGGTACACCTTTACCGGGTCAAACCATGGCATTTTTGCAGCGATTCTTTTTTTTTTTGTTTGTTGTAAAGACAACATTTTTGCCACAATTTTATTACTGCATACCGGAAGAAAGCACACCACAAACTTCAACTATTATAGTCATAACAGCTAATTTTGCAGCCCTTTACCAGAATATTTTACACTTTAAAGCAGCCAACGTGTTTATACAGTTACAAGGTAAAGCGCTGGATCCCTTTTTTAAACACGGCGAGTGCTGCTATGTTCACTCATTTCAGGTTTACGTCCTCTATTCGTTAAAAATTGCTTGACCAGTATGGCTTGGTAAACCTCACACTTACGATACTAAGGATGACATTGGCCCGTAAAAGGCTGCGGCGCCATTAAACACTTAGCGCCTTACTTCGAGGTCCCTTTGCGGGAGACGTTAAAGTGGGGACCCGCAAAGGGACCTTGGAGCCAAAATTGCGGTACCGTACTTAGCGCCTTCCCCAGTCCCATTGAGCCCTATGGGGCAAAAATGGGAATGGGGAAGGGCCAATGTTCAATGGGGAATTACCGCCCCGCCAACCTTGGAATGGGGTGGTAATTCCCCATTGAACATTGGCGGACTCGTTACGATACCGGCACCAACCATGGTGCTAATAGCGCCATGGTTTAGCGCCAGTATCGTAATGAGGGCCATTGTTCCTTAACACATACTGGTTTCCTAACGTTCTGTCAGATTATCAGTTGAATTAGGAGATAATGTCACCTACCCTTTTTATTAATATATTAATACCACTGAACAAACCAAACCTTATTGTGTTTATGGTCGGCAAGGTTTTAAATGTTCTTTGACGATTGACAATTTAAGAACGGGGAACATACTCTTCTTTATGGCATTGATTAAAATAGAATCCTTGCTCTTATTCTTTTCATGGTTTAATATTATGATTTGACAGGAACATGCATCATTAAAATCAGCAGGGATCATCCCCTACTGTGATATTTTCGAGCCTGGCCTCGACCTCATTTTACTTATCTGTACTTTTTAAAATGTTGGGCTTCACATCAACTTGCAGGGTTTATGCACAGTTGCCTTTGTCTGTGACAGAACGCCCTTGCACAGAGTAGTTTACATGCATCGTCCCCTCTCCAGTGTGAACTACTAATCACAGGGATTGCTATTGGCCGTAAGCAATCGGTTTGTAACATTTAATTAGCCCATATTAGATCATCATTAAACTTTTAACTTTTTGTTTTGAACTTTTCGGGGGGGTGGGTGGGGCTTTCGAAAAAATTTAATTAGCACAGGCTTATTTGGTAAAAATTAGTGATTGCAGGGAGGCGCTCACCAACGTTGTCACTAAATGTGCTGTTGGGTCCCCTCCATGCAATTACAATCATTTGGAAAACGCAGTACAAAAGTTAAGTGTAAAAACAGGTAAAACCACCTTGTTTTTATTGTCCGTCTCGTTTTCTGACTCTGCCTAGCAGAAAGTGCTGAGCAAAAAGTCACATCATTTACAGTGGATTCCTTTGGAATCTGCCTGCTTTTAGCTTGTGCCAAGAAAGCCGTTTTTCATAAGCATCCGTAGTTTTTTGAGTGCATGAAAGTGCCATATGGCCTCAAAGCATATGGGGGCTGATTCATGGATTTTTTAGCGCAGAAAATAAGCTACTTGTGCCAAATCTGTGCGCGCAACTCTGTTCGCAGATTTGTGTATTCGAATGCACAGCCCTTTTCCTGGACTTGCGTGGATTTCACAGTGGCCTGGCACACATGTGGGAGCCGCTGAGGGCCTTGCGCAAGACTCTGAGCAGAGGGTGGGCGTGGCCTGCGTAGAGGTCTGGAACAGGGGCGGAACACCACAAATGGGGAATAACTTGCAAAGAATTGGGTGGTCCGAGTGAAGAGACATATTCATGGAATCGATCGCGCAATGTCTTGGCTGGGAAATGCTGCGTAAGTCCTTCATAGGATTCGCCATGAAGGCTGGTGCAAGTACACTTGCACATAGGATTTTCAGCGCGCAAGTGGGATCACATGTCGGATTTTTGGGGTGGGAGGAAACTCAATTGGGGTTCTGATGTAACATAGGGGTACGCATAAACTGTGTAGTGGGGTGCAGGAACATTTTACATGGGTTTGCACGAACATTATCGAGTTATTGTCAAGTGCGAATTTTCATATGCATGTTGTCGGGGTGCTGGATAAGTTTACGAGGGACCGCACACAGGCTCCCCGAGTCGCAGGCCTACTTACGGATGACCCCACGCACTGTTTGAAGGGTACATCATGTATTCGCGCCTGGGGGAGCACACAAAGATAGCTTGATCTGCCAGTTTCTTGCTTTGCGTGTGGGCATGTCGGGGGCATTCCAGCCGCGACTTGCAAATAGAGTTACTTTGCGCAAAAGATTCAATGAATATGCAGGGCGCGCATTGTTTCTTCTGTGCACAGGCTCGCGCAGTGTCCTCAGCGCTTCCGCGATTTCTGGGCTTAATTCCATTAATTAACCCCATGGTGTTATATGGTGGAGTGGGAATGCATGGCATACATCCTGTCATGTGCCCTAACTCCGCCCCCTGCACTCCAATTAGAATCAACATCCTCTGGAGCGTAAAAGCAAGGCATAAACTACCTGTGATTTATGCCTCACCTTTTATGCTCTTGATACTTAGAAAATTACCCCGTTTTGTGTTTTATTTAGTGAGTCTTCATAGCTATTTTAAATAACTGACAACACTCTGGATAACATTTCTCCTTCATCTAATATCTTACTGATAAAAGAATGTATGAAATCTAATCGTCAAACGTTCCTCCTTTGTTTGTTTTCAGTTTCCATCACGGCACAGTAGCATTATGTTATTTTTTTCTTGCCCTCTTGACCGCTGCGTCAGACCTTGTTGCTGACGCATGATGTAATTATGTCAATAACTTGCCAACGTCAAAATGAAAGCATTTCCGTTCCTGTTGTTCATTCTTTTTCATCTATGTACTGTCACGCCTATTTGTGTAGGAATTTGCAGTGGAACTGTAACGTTCCACTTGCCTTGCTGCCAAAAATGTGTCTCCAGTGACTTCAGCAAATGTTAACAGCATTTTTACTTGCCCACATTACAGATTGCAGAAGGGATGGCGTATATTGAAAAAAAGAACTACATCCACCGAGATCTTCGCGCAGCAAATGTCCTGGTGTCGGACTCCTTGATGTGTAAAATTGCTGATTTTGGACTTGCCAGGGTAATCGAAGATAATGAATACACGGCCAGAGAAGGTGGGTACTGCACCTAAGGACTTATTCTATCAAGAGCTGCACACACTAGTATTGCACAATCATAATCCTTCTGAGTTGTAAGCACAGTCTCACTGAAACATCACATGCCTGTGTTATTGGCCACTTTCTGGTTGACTATTTTGTTACTCACTCGGCGAACGCAGTACCTGTTGTTGTAATACTGTTTTGTATGGATTCCAAAGGATTTTGAAAGCTGTCCTCACCAGTGGTGGCTCAAACAGCAGCACCTGCCCAAGGAATTCAGAGTTGCTTCCCCGTTTAGGGAATGCCAAGGCAGCCAAAAGAAGAGCACTATTGCCACCCGAGTTCAACAGCACTTTGGACGCAAACTCTTAGAAGCCATCTGTAATATGACACTGACCTGGCTAGTGGGGTAGTTGGCTGCATCACCCATTTTGTGCCAAGACTTGAAGTCGCTGAAAAGCTAAATGGGATCCTGCTTCAGATTATGTTTTGATAGATTGTGGCGACAGTAATTTACCAGAGTTCGTCTAAAAAAATGAAATAGACTAATAAATGGGATTTGACAGCCACTGTTGAGTTTACTCGTCCTTGGCACTTAAGAGGTTAATGTTTGTCATATCTGTGTCATCCTCTTTCCTCCTTTCATAACTGGTTAATGTAAACCACCCTGTTCTGATATTCCTTCTTGTCTGTGCATGTGCCCTCTTGAATAAAGCTATAGAATTATGACACTATCTCGCTGGCCTCAATACAGCCTTCTGGCTGCACTTTCCCTGGTCTGTAAAATGGTGTTCACAGCAAGCATATTTCAAAGTAATAGTTTTGACTCTGAACTTCTTCCAATTATTTTGGAAACCGTGGACTTGCAGGGCTTGGACTAGTGAAAATTCGATCATTGGTGTTGCGATTGAGCTTTCATCAGCCAATCGTCCAGACAGGGGTACACAGAGTTCCCCACCCCCCAGACTGCAACAGCCCCCTATGGAGCTTGTAGCTTTATGAAGAACCAGGAAGCAGTTACTCCAAATTGGAGAACACAAAAACGGAACCCCATTTTTCCAGCTGCAAACTGGAGGAACTTCCGATGGGCTGGCCGGATAGGAACATGAAAGTCGATATTCTTCAAAACTATGGATGCTGTCCATTCGACTGCATGCACCACCAGAATCACTTGCTGAGAGGGATGAGGGGAGACTCCATCTGGAATGGGTAATACACAACCCACTTGTTGATGGCCTTGATCGAGAACTGGCCTGCACTTCCCTGATGGTTTCCTCATCAGAAAGAGCAGAGAACAAAACCTCCAGAGGTATACAGACTACCATACTCTTGCTTAGCAGCTTCTGTATCCCCACTACCAGTGCCTCCTTCTTTTGACCAGTTCTTGTGAACAGGTTTCATCTTCACCTGTAGAGTTTCAGGAACGGAATTCAATTCCAATGACTACTCCTTGCGCCTCACCTCCAAGCCCCACTTGTCTGTTATATTTTGTGATGCTTGAGCAGAAAGGAGGATGTGAGCCCCACTGGATAGTCATGCTATGATGGGCTGGTGTGCTAGCAGGGACTGAGGCAGCTGGTGCCCCCTCTTACCCCCCGGCTGGTATGCACCCTCTGCCTCTTCCTTGAAATGAGCATCTGCTGGAACGGCCACACTCCGAGAAGTTGGCCTTGATGTAAAAGATCTCTCCTGACCTCTGTATAACAAGTCATGCTTGCAGTCATTAAAGAATACCTGCAGATAAGAATCCAATTGGGGACCAAAGAAGGAGGGTCCTAGGAACCTTGGTAAAGCCGTTTTCCTGGCCACCGCCACTTTGCAATTCCTTGAGCAAGAATATCTTCTGGCTGCAGTAGGTGTCTCTCCCTAATGCTGCCCCCTCTTGATGTCACAGTTAATATGAGACGGGTATGTACCTGCCATTCCATAATTTTGAAAAGGGGAGCAATGTCTGCCCCATCTTGTTAGACTGCAACCGGGTTGAAAGTCCAGCAAAGATGTTTGGGCTGCATACCCTGAACAGGCTCTTTCCTGGATGATCATTGCTGAATATTTGTTCTTTAAGGCATCATCCATCCTTTTATCAGCCAGCTCTGCTGGAGTTGCTCCATCTGGAGTGAAGTTTGTCTTGTCCATAAAAGGCCCCTTAGCTCTTCATACAAGTTCACATGTCCTGGGAATTTTGCATGAAAATCCCGAATAGGAAATAAAAGAACAAGTAGCGGGGAGAAGAGGACTTTTTTGTATCCTTCTGTCTTTTTAGGAGTACATTCTCCATGATCTTATGAAAAGGAATCCAGGTGAAGGGAAATCGTTAAACTGCTGGAACAATTTATTTTCCGGATTATACGCATATGTTCAAGGAATAATTTAATTCATCCCCCTTTCTAGATTTGCCCACAATACTGCTCTCTAATCTGTCGGATTCGGCATAGGATCCGCTTCTCCCTCTGGATTCCTCTTGTGCGCGAGTCTCTGGTAGTGTTTGAGAGACATGGGACGGATACCAGAGCGGGGGATAGCCACCTGTTGAGGACTGATGCAGGCTCTGGTGGAGTTACCACTCTTTGGCATTCCCGTATTGCCTTGCTGGCTGAAGGCCTCCACCACCGAGTAGCAGGATTATTTCCTCCTGTAAAATAATTTGGGATCCTTTTGGTGTATTCTGTGTCTGTGATGGTGCCTATGATTGGCTCTTTTTGATTTCCCCCATTAGATGATGCTGAAGCTCTACTTATGTGCTAAAAGCATAGCATGGAAGTACAGCTAGGAGGGAGGTGACCTGTCAGGATGGATAAACAGGCTGGGGGTATTGTTTACTTACCCACCCATTGACTGTCCATGGCCATGCAAATCTCTATGCCCATTCCATCTCACTACCTGCCCCTCCCCACCCAAAACACATTATCCCGGGCTCTCTTTGATCTAGCACTATGAAGCAGTAACTTCACACTTTGGCCTGCCAGTGTCCCTACTAAGCACTCTGCTTAAAGTTCATTGTTTTTACAGCTGTAAATGCATTACTTTTGTAATACAAATATCTTAACCAATTGTGCATTTAATCATTTGATTTATATCCGTTTATTGCATTGAAGTCTTGTAAAAGAACAAGCATTTGCAAAACCAATAGTTCTGCCTCGTGTATAGTTGTTAGATGGGCATTTTTCAGGAACTGCTATCAAATGCCCAGGTAATCGCACCATTTTCCACTGGTTGCTTTCTTGTGGCCAAGTATAACTATTATGGCAATTCTTGGCAAACACCTATACCATTCTTGCACAAAAGCCAACGCTATTGGCTTTGCCAATGATTGTTATAGGGGATGGTGACCATGGTGAACAAGAGGAAACGGAAAGGTGCCTTCTCTTTTCTTTCACCTTCTAATGCTCCATAGAAAGCACGCACAATGCTGGTCACTTAAATACAGCGAGAAACCCCAATCTCTCTGTAACCAGGAGATGTAAACCATTGTATAGATGCCATACTCCAGGCTAGCCATCTGAACTTTTGCCGATTGTATGTATACCCCCTCCAGCCCAAAACATAATTTAAACATGCACAGATGTTCACAATAGAAAACATATGGGAGCAGAGAACACCTATGGAAAAGTGCAGTTGGGACAAAGCTGAGGCCTTTCTGCAGGATATGTACTTCCAAATAACTGTGCGTTTCGATATGTTGACCGCTAGGTTCTCCTGCTCGGGTATCTGCTCTCTGGTTACTGGATTCCTTCTCTTCCTTCGGCCCCTCCTAGTTATTTTCTTCTTTTGTTTGGACCTAAAAAAGGTTGTCTTGATGATGTTATAGGTCTTTCGTGTGAGCGCCTGTCCGGATGGGTAACTGATGTTGACGGTTGTGCCTCCGCGGTGTTTTATGTTGACACCTCAATGGATTTGTGATCCACCTCTATGGATGTGGATCTCATCTTCGCG
The DNA here is from genome assembly GCF_040938575.1 of Ambystoma mexicanum. Lineage (NCBI taxonomy): Eukaryota > Metazoa > Chordata > Amphibia > Caudata > Ambystomatidae > Ambystoma > Ambystoma mexicanum. Next base: position 594,567,838 of record NC_090933.1, read on the forward strand.
TCTGAGTCAGAGCTGGACTGGTCTGTGGAATGTCTACGCTGAAATTGTTGGCCTTGGTTCCTGTATTTGTCTATCCAAGAGTATACCTCATCGTTGTGATATTCATACGTGTCACATTTGAATATGCATATCTTCTTATTTTCAAGTTCAGATTTATATTTCTCTAATTTGTTGTTAATATCTTCCACATTTTATTAATTTCATCTGTACTGAAAGATTAAACAAATTTTGCCTTTATATCCCCCATTTCTTTCTTGATCAAATTGAACTCATTAGATAGTTCCTGGATGGGTTAGAAGGATAAAATCCAGAGAGCATTTGTTCAAATGTTTTCCCATTTCTTTACAAACTCTTTGTACTATTTATATAGTGTGGGGCATAAGGGCATTCAGAGGCCTCTAGGTATACTTTGTGCTCGATTAATACTTTGTCAATTTTGTTGCATGTCATTTCGTGTTAATCTCCTTCCTGATGAGATTGTAATTGTTTGATTCATTTAGCGGGATCAGAAAACTTGGTGGTTATTCCTGTATTTTTAATAAGATTCAAGATGGCCTCTGCCTCGTTGGTTGTGAGCCCAAGCATGTTTGTTTTTAATATTGGAAATATATTCATAAGACATAGTCTAATGTGTGCATCTGCCCCTGTTCAGGGTAAAGAGTGACTACAGTGAAGTAAAGGGATTTGGGGTGGGCACCACGTGTGTATACTAGTAAATTAATCTTAAATTCAATCAGTCCTACAAGGAATCTTAAAGGCGTCCTCCAGAAACCTGACATACACTACATTAGTACAAATAACCAAAAGCAGAGCGAATCTCTGAGCACGTCACCAGACCTGGGGACGCCAGGGGTGTAGCAAATACTACAGCATAGTACAACAGTTATAGAATAATATTACAATTTGCATCTTTAAAGAAATTTGCAATAAACCAAAAGTCTTATGGGTAAAATTTTTCATTCTTTATTTCACAGTTTTCGTTATTAGTCGTGCAGAGGCCCTTGCCGATGCATTTCGGACAGTCAGTCCTTCTTCAGGCGGTCTCTAAAGATGCATGAAAACCGCCATTTACAATAATGTCCAAAGAGAAGGTAGTTTTGAGGGTTGGACCCCTCCTTCCTTCCCAAGGTGGTGTCTGAATTCCATCTGACACAGAAGATAGCTTTACCAGTTTTTTATCCACCCCCTCACCCTTTTAAGGATGAAAAAGGTTGCACAGGGTTGACCCAAAAAGGGCTCTTAGCATCTACATTTCTAGGATGGCAAATGTCAGGCAAGATGACCAACTGTTTATTGGTTAAACCGGCCACAGGCTAGGCCAAGCTGGGTCCATACTAACTTTATTGCGTTGGTTCATCCTATGCATTATGGAGTGCTTCTCCATTGAGGGGAAAGATGTCCCTGAAAATTTAAGAGCCCATTCCACCACGGGAGTGACAACCCCTTTGGCTCTCCCAAAGGCTGTTACAGTGCAAGACATTTGCAATGCCGCAACCTGGTCCTCACTCCACACTTTCTCAAAGCATTATTGCTTAATCTCTCTGTCAGGCCAAGATGCTCGATTTGGAAGAGTGGTTCTGCACAATATCAATCTATAATCAGAACATTATACTAAAATCCACTTCTCCCACTTCCATCTACAAAACTACTATGGGGAGTCTATCTAGGATGAGGAATCTAGATTGTGGGAGGACACAATCCATTAGAAGGACAAATGACTTACCCCTGGTAATGTTCTTATAAGGATGTGCTTCCCACAGATTCCCAAATGCCCTCCCAGCCACCACTCTGAATGTGGGTGAATTTTTTAATAAACTTCTCTCTTTCCATGACTATGCAGGTTATATAATTCTCAAGTCGGCTTTGCAGAAAGAGGGGAAAATGAAAAACTGAGGTAATTGGTGCAGTGTGTGGAAAAATACTTGTTTCTCAATAAGGACATAAAGTGAAACCAGGCTACCAAGTAACACATCAACAACCAATTGGCCACCAAAAGTCTACCACTTGAATATTTCAGGTTTCTTGCTTGGAGAAGGAAATTCCTCTGGCCACGCTTTTCTTTTCACAGGTAAAAGCAAAGGTAAGATCATACATGATTTTCGTGAAACATGGTGGTCCCAGTTCCCAAATTGTGCATACAGGATGCTTCAAAGGAGAGCTTAAATCCTGGACTTTCAGGAATGCTATGGACACAACAGCTATGACCATTATTTAACCCATTACAACTTTTATAACAAACCACCAGTGCCATGTAGAAAACGGACAAACGGCCTCCCTTGCCACCGCCCTGGAAACTGAGCTGCAATAACCCATGCATCTGACAAATGAGATCTCTGGAGGAAACTAACAATAACAACCATACAACACCAAACCTACCCAAAGCAAAGTGGAAGATTTTCAAGCTTAACCTACCTTGTTATTGTTGAGGAAGTCCAACCAGACCCAACCACTTCCCTTACCTGTCCCAGGCAGCAAATGGTCCCCGACTAAAGGTAAGCAACCAGGGCATGTTTGAAGGAAGTGATGTTGGCATTTGTTAATGATTGTCAAAAATTATCCCAGCGAAGTAGCAGCTGCGAACAGAGAAATTAAAGGAAGATTCTTACGGACACTGGGCAGTCTCTGCAGCTTGTCCAACGGCCACCCGACATGGTCAATCTAAGGCAGCCAAGGGAATTACCCCAATGAAAATAGCTATGAACCATCATCAGATGGCACAGCAGCAGTGATACCTAGGTTCCAACTGAAGCTAAATGGTAACATCCTCTTAGGTTAACATTGTACAAGGAAAACGCTTGTGTCTCGCTGGAGTCGGAGCCATCTCTCCATAGATCCTTTGCCCGATTTAATCTTTCCTGCTCTTGCCCAGCTCTGAAGACTTTTGCCATTGCCTCAGTCCTTTACTGAATAGGCTGTTGCTGCTTCTTGAATAATTTAGCTGATCCAAATGAAAAGTCTGTCTCGTAGAAGAAAGGGTTGAACCAGGGGTGGTCTGTGTAGGTGAACAAGAGCGCAGAGGGGAAATCTCTGCAGTAGCTTACATTTTGACTACGAAGCCAGGAACAGGTTACTTCAAACCGGTCCCTGTGTTTACTTAATGTTGATGGAAGACCTTAGAAAACTGTGTTTACATTACTGAATTAAATCACTCTTTGATTTGGTACCGGTGGTCACCAGTGGGAATATTGGGCACCAGATGCTTCTCCTGCTGGAATACTGATATATTCTATGGGTTCCGTCATGAATTAGCTCTGTGCCCTCTGAACGAGGTAGGAATGTTTCAGAACGAAGCTCCTGGGCAGAGTCTTCCAAATCTGCATCTTGCACGTGCTGTGGGATGTCCCGTCCCCCAATCTGATGTTTTGCCTGGAGCGATTTTCTGCATCCTTTTGCTTGGAATGTAAGGATTCAGACAGGATCTCTAGAACGTCACCCCTATTGGTTATATCTGAAATAGTATAGCCCTGCTCACCAGCTGTATTCTCCATCTCATCCATGCCCTATTCTGCCTCTAGTGCTTTGTTGTTGACTTTCTGGAAGAGCTCAGCAATGATGTTCGGAATCTCCTTTTTAATATCCAGCAAGAGAACCTGTAGATCGGTTTGGTTGCCCGGGAGTGCATTGATTGGATTGTCCTGAGATGGTTAAATACCTGCGTGACCATAATCACTTCTGCTTTTTTGGGTTTGCCCTGGGCCGCCATCATGGCAGAAACATCACCACGCTTGGTGCCTTTATTCTTGTTTTTTTCCGTTTGGTGGACATACATGAAATCACAGCCAAAACCGCAGTCTGTCAACTGTAAGCCCCAGCAAGCGAGAACTCGCCCAAATAGTCTGAATCCTTTCCAAAGTAAACTTTAGTATTCAGACACTCCAGGTAGAGATGAAAAAACAGGGCAAGGTGAACTTTGGTAAGATGCCTGCCAGACCAGCAAAGTGGAACCTTTCAGCTGTGCTTAAGGTTCCAGACCTAATTTATTTGTGCAAGTAAGATGAACCAATCGCATCCAAAGTAGTTCAAGATGTTGAGTGCAAATCAATCAATTAACTAGCTGGTCCCAAGCCTAAGCATTATAAAGAGTGAGCATGCTCCCGTCTTGCTTCTGCTGCCTGTTCTAGACAGAGCACTTGTACCTGCATTATATAAGCTCCAGTATGGCCCAAATTCCCTAGTCTAATTCACAGGAGCTAAACGTTGCCTCCCCCCATGGCCTCCTTCCGTTTACACACAGCCTCCAAGTATTTAAATCCTGCAGCATGTTTTCTTTTTTTTTTACTCTGATCATTCCCCCTCTTGCCGATTTGGTTTTCCTTGGATCATGCGACGACTCTGGGCTTCGTAGCAGCACACATCTACCAGCTCGAATCTATCCGCAGACCCTGAGGGACATCAATAGGGTTCACTGGCAGTAATTTAATCTTCCCCCACCCTTTGGTATGGGTGCTTGTCAGACTGAAATTAAGTTTCACTCACCAGCCCGGGGTCAGTCTCCTCATATGGAGCCCTCAGCAGGCTCCTGGTACTACTATGCAGACGAGAGCATCCGACAGACCCCTGGTTTAGGTGTTTCTCCAGGGGATGGGGTATGTGTCCCCCAGCAGGCTGAACAACTTCATTTCTAGCCATCTTTGGCTTGGGTCTTGGCTATGGTCTCAAGCGGGCTCTGGGCCAGGCGCATTTCTTGCAGTGTCACAAATGCCTCCATCTCTCTCTAAATGCAGCACTTCTCTTCACCAAATCGCCAACTCTCCAAAACGTGGTCCTAACTTTGAGAATGTGTGTCCTTCTGGTGTTTTTTAACTAGGTTTGTAATTATCCAAATGAAGTCTGGGGTAGACTGGCCCACTTTTTCAATAATCCGAGGTCATAAAATTGCCCAATGCTCCCTTGTTGTTTTTCTTCCCCATGTGTTTCCTCTTTTTTTACCCTCAAACCCCGGCGTTGTGCATGGTGTTCTCTAGTGACTTGTTTTGTGTTCTGCGGTCAAGGACTTGATGATGTGCAATCTGGCAGGCCTAGCACGATGGCCAGGTGGCTCCACAAGCTGTCTCCCCTGTTTGCCAGTACACATTCTCTCCCCTGCTAGAGCGCACAATGCATACAGACTGTTGCCGGGTCCCACAAGCAAGCTCATGGACCAGGCGCTGCAAAGCTAGTATACTCACTCCTTCGCTGCGTATCATGGGAACTCCTCCTCACACTGTTCTTTCCTTTTTTTTTTGTTTATAATTATCCTTCACATAATGCAATGTTTGGGGCTCCGATTCTGGTGGGATACTGCCTGTATATACACTACATCATCTTGCTGTCTGAAAAGCACAGGGCTTCCTTAAGAGGGGTGTTTTGGGAAATGGCAGTGGGGCTTGGCGGAGATGGGTGAACTCTCCAGGAACTTCCTTTTATCACTTCAGGGATTGCATCACTTGGCATGTAGCTTCCTTTGGCCCACAGAGCCCCCATACTCATACATCTGACTTTGCCACACACGGCTCACTGTGGCTCTAAAATGCAAACATGTGATGGAAAGTTAATTCCAAAGTCCAACCTCAGTAGTAGGCTAGCTTGGGTTTCTGTATTTAGGCCACTGTGGGCCAATTTGGTGCGTTATAGATGACTTTGATGCTGAGCTTTTTTAACATGGGAAATTATTTTTATCAGGTTAGGGTGGGTCCCACGCAATCCAGTTATCTACTGCCCTCGCTTAAAGTCAAACATTTCGCAAAAGAATTTTTGGCTAAACGCATAGAACAATGCAACATTATCTCGCAATCAACATTCTTTGGCTACTTTAGCTGTCAAATTTCCATCTTTAGTTAGGGACAGCCACTGTCTCTTTCTATAGGTCCCATAGGCTATGGTGGTGTCTGGACAAATGGGTAATATGCTTAATGTCCTCAGTAGTTAATGGAGTAGACACTGAATAACTGGTGTACTGCTGGGGTACAGTGGAGACCTTCAAGTCCCTGGATGGCATGGCCTTGATGAAGGTGGTACAAGTGCTGATGGACGGCTCCTAGTGAGGCAAAACTGGTACAGAGGGACTCTGAAGGAGGTTGTGGTCAGGTAACAGTTTGTCTGGGTTCAGGGGAGATAAGTGTCATACCATGGTATCTTTGCAGGCTGGACCCTTTCCTCACTAAAATGCTCCAGGCCTCTGGCTGTTCCAACTGTAGGACATCTTCGTTCATGTAGTGGAGGGTCACATCATTGACTGGGTCTAGAATGCAAGAAAGTGCATGACAGTTTGGAGCTCATCCCCTGGTCTTATTCTGGAAGTTAAGAAGCTGAGTTTTGATGTTGGTGGAATTTGGTTGGTCGTGCAGGTTTTATCGAGCAGGATTTCACACTTTTGCTCTAGTAGTTGTCCTGTGAAAAAAGCTGTCCTGTAAACGAGCCACCATATTATTGATGAATTGGGGTTAAGGAAAGAATCCTCATCCGGTGAAATATTTTGGCAGCAGTGGGATTGGTGGTAGGCGTCACATTCAAACTTTGCTACTTCTTGAAGGGGAAAGTGCCCGGATGTGGATTCATTCAGACTTTTAGAGAGTGCAGTCACAGTGGCCAGAAGTGGTCCTGCATTACCCCCTGCCTCTGGAAATTCAAGATGGATAACTCATAAACATACGTGGATACATCCATGTTGAAAATCGTACTTCTATAGAAATATTGTTTGGCTTTTGTACTCGGCTCTTGAATTTACAAAGGCGTTGGTAAGCACAGACTTTGGTACAGCCGTGTTGATGAAAATAATAAATGCGGCCATCATCAAGGGGAAGGCGTGGTGAGCACTTTCCTGGCTATGTCAAGGCAGCTCAGATTAGTGGAAAATATGAATTGCATGGTGCCATTCCTGCACTCGGAAACCGGTTCCGTACTTTTGATCCCAACATTTGCTGGTGATCCAGACTTGGAAAATAATCTTGCAGAAGAAGGGGAGGTTCTTTATTTGCTTTGTTTAGGGTGACCAGATTTTCAAAACCAAAAACTAGGATAGGCCAGCAATATAGAAGTAGGACACAAATGTGACAGTCACCAACACAAGAGGGATATAATTTGGTAGCGACAAATGAAGGTCTACAATGGCAGCACCCACCAAGATAGGACTAGGCACCGTAATGGGTAGGAGCAAAGCAGCGGAAGGTCAACTTTTCTTCCTTTTCTGCAGCAGTGGTGGGGTTGGACTTAGTCTCTTTGACTGGGTGGTGTGGCGATCGTGGATGGCCAGAGTATCCTAGTTGCGCTGGAATGGTGTAAAGTGGTAGCCCAGGGTTACCTGATCCTTTTTGTCCGATTCCTCTTTAAACCTTGTGATTGTTCATCAGGGCAGGCTGGACCCATCTCACCCAAAACATCAGATTGACGCCTTGTTCCACCAATGAGCTTGCAGAATGTATGGGCACAAGTGTTCATGCTAACCCGCCCTCCCATGAAACCCTGGGAAATCCTGGCACATATTGCAAAACCCAGGACTTCTTTTTGGTAAGCAAAAAGTCTGAGGATGCCGCGCGGGGGCCATCTCAGCGCAACCAGGAAGTTTGGTCAAGCTACCTTTGTTACATAATGAGCCGTACTTTGCTTTACACGAAGTAAACCAAGAAGTGTGCAAGATGACGCTGAAACTTGCCCTAAATCTTAAAGCCCGGATAAACGAGAAGGGTTTTTGGCTGCTGTCGTTGTTCTCGGGCACACCAGATAAGTGCTCTGACGTGGACGCTTATTAGGTCTGTATGAAAATGGTTTAGATCGCCAGGTACAGATACTTTCCCGATAGCTAACCACAGGCTACTTACTTCCTGTGCTCTGAAGGGGGCATTTATTTGTTTTTCACACGAACATTGCACCGACACCCGAATGATTCATCAAACATTTCCAACGTTGCTTTATAAATCAATTCTCCCAGCATCATTTGGTTGCCTGGCAAATGATTGACCTCTCCAATCGCGATAGCACTGCACATTGCTTTCATGGTATCCCCTGATAAGCCGCCACTGACCCTTGATTACGGGCTTGTTTAGCGATTAGTTCAGTGTAAGCTTCGGGGGAAGTGCCATGAGCAGCACATGAACGCTTTGTACACTGGCTCCTGTAGCATATTCTAAATTGTTAAGGTCTATTCAGAACGGCGAGAAGGCTGTGATCGTGTCCCCTTTCCTCATCGTCTAACTGATGACGGCTTTCGCCCGCGCCAGGCTAGATCAGCATAAGCCAGATTACTTGATCTCCCTCTGTTTTCCATAAAGAAACTTCAGAGCATACAGGGGACATTGCAATAACGCTCCATAGACTGCAGCACAGAGCCCACGTGTGATTAGCCCTAAAACAATTTCACTGTCTTTCAATGAAGGAAAGTATTGCCTCGGCCGTTCTAAGTCGATTTCAGTTCCCACCTTCAAGAGATGTAAATGTGGATGAGGGGGGTGTGGACGTTCCTTCTCTGTCTAAGCTGGAAATTTTGGAATCACTCCCAGCCAACCGCCCCAGCTACGATCCCGCCACCCCCTGTTTGTGGCAAACAAAGTAATCATCAGAAACTACTTAACACCAGGCTCGGACTGGCCTATAGAGCAATGGCCGAACCAAAAAGCTAAATGCTTGTGTGGGTCCGTTTTTTAGGTCCAGGTTGGCCACTTTTTTGGCCAATGTGTGCCAGTTTGATGAGTTACTTCTCTCTGCTGCTAGTAGTTTGCCCCAGTGTTACTGAATATATATCTTTAAAATGCACAATTTGCATCACATTGTATCAGATTGGGTACTATTCAAACAGTCTGTCACAAAAGGAATGAATTGCCATTTGCAACTCTGGACCACTTTTTCATTGGCGCCCGATGTTATGCCCCAGTGCGACCCTGCTTACCACTAATTCATTGTATATAACCTCCTCCACCTTTTGTTTCCCACCTAAATTGCATAATACCGCATTAGTGCCCTGGCAGAGTGTACATCACCCTCGGATAACATGGCCTAATCGATCCCAAAAAAACCTTATTTCAGAGCAAAAGGCCACTGGTTTCTGAATTCTAAATAAGACGAGCACTACATTTCGTAATTTCATTAAGTGTCCATCTGGAGTCATTTACCCACACTGCGTCACCCTAGTGAAATTGATTCACTGTCGCAGCCCAAACTAAAGTAAATGGGTTTCCTGTTGCACTTTTCAATGAAAGGGGGTGTGACAAGGATACCGTTAAGGTGAAAATGACCACTATATGCAGACTAAAACAACTATTCTAACAGCGTGTCGCATGTTTAAAACAAGCGTCACCAGATTGTCTAAAACATCAAAGTTGAAATGTCTTTTTACTGCACGTGGGTGATCACGTGTCAAGGTAGCTGTTGTCGAAAGCAACTTGTTTTTTTATTACTTTGATATGAAGTTTCATGCACATCAGAGCATAAGGAAAGGGTCAGTTGCTGTCAATCTCGTGGTGAGTGTGCTTTCTCTCTGCTTGAGCTATGCTAGGAAGACTTTTGTAAATTTCAATGTAACATTAGAAGGGGAGCCAGTCAATTACGGTAGTTATTTGGCCGCACATGCTTGGTATTTTGCCGGTTGGGGGGGCATAATTTGATTAAGGGGTGATGCCTACTCTTATTGTTGTACACGTAGGTCAATAACGCTGTTATCACAAAATGTTGGCATCAGTGATAACCCTTCCAGCCCCTAGCACCCTCCTACCTCCCACTCAAGCGTCCTGCTGATAATAGTCAGTTTCCTCGATGCACTACCAGATCCCTGCGGTAATGGAGGCAAGAAGACGACCTCCTCTTCGTCAGAGCCCCCCTTCTGTCTATTCTCCTGCATGGTTAATGACTATCTGGCCAAACCTCCACCAACGCCATTCCTGCCTCCCGGTGCTGCGATACCCATGCAGCGAGCCTCCGATCATCTGACCTCTACACCAGCGCTTCTGTAATAGTTTTGGCGTTTACTGTTCATTGCATTGTGCATTTACAGGCATCAGGGTACCAGTCGGAGAGTGCAAGGTTTTAAAGGAGGATGCGATAAGGGCTCTGCAGGTGTGCAAGAGAATGACAAGAGGAATAGAGCAAGGGATGAAGCCATTGATGGGTGTCATCAATGATGAGCAAGTAAAATATGAGCAAGAAAGGGCGAGAGTGAGAAAGTAAGAAATAAAGCAAGAGTGTGAGAAGGATGAGAGTGGTAGAGAGGTTGTTAGGTGGGTTGGGGAATAGAGGGTATAGGTTAGGTGGGGCTAGAGGGGGTAGGTGTGCGTGGGAGGGCGTAGCTACGCCACCCCACTGCACCAAAATCAAAATAGCATCCAAGTGTCGCCAAGTGTGCTGTTTGGCGTTTGGACTGGACTCTGCCGGACTCTGCTGAAAGGTTGCATGTACAAGAGGAAGCCCTACTCTCCTAATGCGGCGAAACGCTGCCTGTTGGACTTTTGTCTAAGGACTTCATTATCCACAATGCATGGCGAGCTATAGACACACCCCTTTTTCAACTTTTTCCCAGAATTCTCTTTAAATTAACCACGCACGCGCATCCTGCGTGCGCATCCAAGTGTCGCCAAGTGTGCTGTTTGGCGTTTGGACTGGACTCTGCCGGACTCTGCTGAAAGGTTGCATGCACAAAAGGAAGCCCTACTCTCCTAATGCGGCGAAACGCTGCCTGTTGGACTTTTGTCTAAGGACTTCATTATCCACAGTAATTATTTATGCAAGCAAGAAAGTAAAGTGTGTGTCACTGTGTTACTACGTGCCTGTGGGCTGGGCTGGGCTGGGCTATAGTGAGTGCTTGTGGGTTGGGCTGGGCTGGGCTGGGCTGGTGGCTCCTCCCGGGTTACAACATCTTTTCCACTGGCCCCTTGGAACGCACACCTGTCGCCTGATACGTTTTTTTTTTTCCTCTCTTTTTCTCTTAGATGCATGGCGAGCTATAGACACGCCCCTTTTTCAACTTTTTCCCAGAATTCTCTTTAAATTAACCACGCACGCGCATCCTGCGCGCGCATCCAAGTGTCGCCAAGTGTGCTGTTTGGCTGTTAGGCTGAGAGGATGTGCAGGTGGGCCCAGGGTCTTATGCAATGAAGGAGGTCGAAGAGTCCTCCTAGGTAACAGGCCTATGGTCTCTATTGGAATGGGGAGTGATATGTGATAATAGTGTAACTGCTTCCCTGTTATTACTTCGGTTTTGCTGTTTGCAGTAATGAAAAGGAAAAATATAGACAGCAAACGCAATAGTGCAATGCTGAATAATAGTGTAAAAACTAGAAGAATGAGTATTGCGTATGCTGCTGCTCTTCCTCTCCTCTCCCAGATTCCCCGGACACGGATGATGAGCTGGTGGAATGTGCACAAAATACCACCAAGTTCCCCTTTGATGATGAATGTGTAAATGATCTGCCGGTGTCCTCTCAATCACTTTTCAATGAGGAAAGAAGGCAGGTGGCGATACCCGGCGCTTGCAATAAGGCAAACCTAGGCTTATCCTTTATGGGTACACCACCCATTTTTCTATCAGGAGAAATAACAATGTTAGGTCTATCAGAGCATTTAGATACCTCAACCCAGACCGCGACAAGCATAGGCGTAAACAAGTTGGCCACCGTAAGCACCGAAGCAAATTATAAGCCTTGCTTGGGTGACACTAATGAAAGGGGCATAGATAACTCTCAGTTGTATAAAGAAGTAAAAGCACAGACCAGAATCTTAAATGAAATTCTGCTTGCGCTAACTGCGTGGCCTGAGATGTTTGCTGAAAAGATGTCCAAATTTAGGTTACCTGTTGTAGGGGCGGTTGATAATACACAGAACCAATCCTCGACTAGGAACATAAAGGAAAAACTGAGGGAGGGTAATGACACTGTACCAAATAGAAGCCTTAGTGAAAAACCTGATACGCAAAAGGAGAATAAGAAAGAGAGTAATCCATGGAGTACCAGGATTGGTTCAAGGGTGAAGGGCCATTGTGATGTAGGTGCTGCTGATGGTACTGGTCCAGAGAGTCTATCTGAGGAGCTCTCTGTGCCGACTATACCTAATCCCCCCATTATAATTGATGTCGATCTCGCTTTACCTACTGCAGCGAATCCTGCCACTAAAGTTGCTGAGATATTTAATGTAAATATCTCTAAAAAGAAAAAAATGAAAAAAATTAAGAGGAAGCAAGTGCAGGCACAGAAGGCTCTGAATGTATCATCACGTAAGTTCCTGCGTGAGCCCAATTCAAGAGAAGCGGAACCCTGCCCCAAAGAGGGCGATAATGCAATTACGTTTACTGAGTCCCCTATAAAGCAGCAAGCCGGCAGTAACCAAACTAAATATAATCTGACGAGTGAAAAAGAGCTTACCAGAAATGTTGACAAGCGGTCTAGTTACTACGATGCAGAAAATGATTTAGCGGAAGCTATGAAACATAAGGTAGTAACTGATAGAATTGACACTAATTTAAAGAATTTGGAAATGGGGATGCTGGACATATTCGATTTGTTTAAGAATCCCAACGCCCCTTTACGCATAAAGATTCCACAAAGAGAAGAAACAGGACAATGTATGGATATATCTGTGGGAGTAGAGGACCGCATACAAGAAAGAGCAAATGGGAAGGCAATAGTCCTAAATCAGGAGGACCCACCAAACATGGCAGAAAAGATAATTCCCAAGAGCAATGGTGATTTAAAGGAGTCATATGGCATGCCTGGGAGTACAAATATAAATACAGTGTGCGAGCTGGAAAACTCAAAGCACAGAATGCCACACCAAAGCTGTTCTGACACCACGGGTATAAAGTCTGATAAAAGCAATGAATCGGATTCTGCCGCATCAGGAAATTATTTAACTGAGGATTCTGTGCGGAAGATTATAAAGGATTTATTGCAAGAGAAGGATTTAGGGTTAATTAAACAGGCAAGTGTACTTTATGAAAAATCAAGGATTATATCAGAGAAGGCCTTGCCGCAGAACGATATGGGATGTGTAGGAGGTGCACAGGCCGTAACTCTCAGACAAGGAGACTGGTGAAAGCAAGACGCAGGGGTAAATGTCACTGATGATAGGAGTGCTAAAGACAATAGGGAGGAAAAGAGCAACTACACAGGAGTTGGGAGGGATTACAATGATGTACTTCGACGCCCGCATTTTCCTGAGGTTCCAGTCTTATTCTGTACTATGTCTTTGACGATCATTATTCGCCAAGCCTCAACAGACCTTATATATTAAGTCTGTTCAGTGACATCCCAGAATTGTCACTAATATCTTCTTCTGACATACAACTGGTGGACTATATCCATCCACAAAGGTACGACTTTGTGCGCTTGGTGATTCAATCGCCTCTGGTGCGTGAGCTGATTTTGAAGGAAGCGGGTTCACTGCAAAAGAGGGGATTTGACGCAAATAATTTCCTAAAACAAGTGGTTGCGGAACCAGTAAATAGAAATGGACATGTGACACAACATCTATTCATTGGATAAAAAGGATGACAATGATTATGGTTACAAGGACTCTATGTCCCTAGCAGAAATGAAGGAATTAAGAACCTTGGCAGTGTCTCTTAAAGACTCCCTTGAACAGCTGAAAAATATAGGGAAGCCACTATAGCAACGGAGACCCATATAAACTGGTGTCGTGGAACTCCAGAGGGCACTCTCACTTAGCCCAGAATAGAAAAGTATGCCAAGCACTAGAGAACTTTGATTTTGTACTCATACAAGAATCTTGGGCATGTGGGCAATTGATATGGAATGGTTATGTGGTAATGTGTCTCCCAGGCATACATGGGCAAAAAGGACGCCCCAAGGGGGGCCTTGTACTGGCTTATCGTAACTCACAAGATATAGAAATACGATCAGTTAAACTTCTGTACACTTCTTGCATGGTGGCAACTTTTTATCTAAAAACACTAAATGGTAGGGCGGGTCTAATGGTAATAAATGTGTATTGGAACTGTGGGGAATATGAAGACCAGATGCTAGAAGAAGTAAATGAGTTAATTGAGGAATTGCTTGTATGTGCCCCAGGCGGTTTTGTCATAATAGCAGGCGACATGAATGCAGATTGTAACTTATCTGGCATAGAAATGGCATGGCTTCTAGGAGAGAAGGGTTTCTCCTCCTCACAAAAAGGAGACAAACGATATAGAGGAGCGCTTTGGCTTGATTCCATAAGAGCGTGTGGATTGAAAATGGTGTTTAATGATAAGTGTACATGGCATGCACGGGGAGAGTCTTCCATTATTGACTATATTTTTGTGAGTGATAAATTGGTAAAGGACTCAGAAAATATGTTGGTACAGTTGAGGCCTGATAAGAACTGGATGATATACCATCGCGCCCACCTAGAGCAGAAAGATGTAGAAGCCATGATAAGCGCGATGAAGGAGACCAATTCTAGGAACTACTGGGCTCTTATCAATGGCACCGAAGTATCACAAGCACAACTAACTACGAATCCTATCAGTGAGTTAATATGGTGTAATTTTTTTGAGAAATTGTATGCTCCCTTGACTGAAAGTATAGTAGAAATTGAATGGAAGGAAGGCACTTGGGAATTAGATGTTTCAGTGGACAAAATAATGATAATGATTCAAAAATTAAACCATCGGCCACGCCTGGTCCCAATAACCTAACAGGTAATATACTTAAACAGAGTGGCCAGCTTTGGGCCAGAATATTGCACTTTATATTTAGCGATGTTATCCAGTCCCAAACAATGCCTGCTTCGTGGAAACTTTCATATGTTATACTCATATTCAAAAAAGGTAATAGGCAGTGTCCGAAGAATTACAGGCCAATATCCTTAATCAATATAGAGGCAAAGATATTTGCAGCCCTGATATTGGAAAATCTCCTGAAATGGATGGAGGAGAAAGAAATTCTAGACGCGAGGCAGTTTGGATTTAGGAAGAATTTAGGGACGAATGCTGGGGGTCTGCTAGTAGCATTTTTGCAAAGTAAGGCAAAGAAAAGTGAGTCTGTGCCATTGTATGCAGCCTTCATGGACCTAACGGCCTCATTTGACATGGTTGACAGACCGATACTATGGCAAAGGCTTATTGCCTTAGGAATTGAAAGCGGTCTGTTAGCCATGATCATTCACCTCTACACAAATACAGTCTTAAAAGTTAGGCTAAATAATGAAGGACTGATGTCTAGAGAAATAAGTGCTAGAAATGGCTTGAAGCAAGGATGCTCTTTGGCGGCGATTTTGTTTAATCTCTATGTCTCAGGAGCCAATGCTAAAATAGAAGCTGTTGGGATGTTACCACCCAGGATCGGGGGGGATTTGTGGTGAATTGTGTTTCATATGCTGACGACTTCTTGTTAATGGATCGCTCAAAGATAGGGTTACAGAGGTTAATAGATGCTTTTTCGGCTTTCATTAAAGACTTAAAACTGAAAATTAATCCTACAAAAACTGTTGTAATAAATTTGGGGAAATGTAACAGTGTAAGCTCAAAGCCAGTGTGGTGTGTGGAAGGAACTAAGTTAAGATTGCAGAAAGCCGTAAAATATTTAGGATATACCTTTGCAAGTAACATGACGGTAGGCTTTGCAAAAAAAATGCTTAGAATCTAAGGCGAAAGAGGCTGGAAATCAACTAAAAGCCATTGAAAGGAAGTTTGGTAAATTTACAATGAAGGGATGCAGAGATTTCTATATGTTAAAGGTTATACCGAGGCTTGGAATTCTATCCGATGAAACTGACTCCTATACTAAAAACTATAGAAGCATCAATTTGGAAAAAAGTATTATTCTTCATCCCAAAGTGTACACCACTAGAAGTCATAAGTAATGAGTTCGGTCTCTGTTCACTAAAATGCATAATGGAATGTAAAAGAGTGATGTTGTACAGAAAATGCATTTTGGCTGGGCCTAATTCACTATATAAAATAATAAATGATGATGTAACGGAGAAATATGACGGATTTAGAATTAGAAGTGAAGAATATTTTATTTAATCTTGGTGTCTCAATAAAGTGTCTCTTAGAGAAACATACAAAGATCAAAACATTGATGAAAGCTTTTGATTGGGTGAATAACAACGTAGTGATTATGAATTCAAAGCTATACAATCAAGTAGTATCCATGTGGAAATGGCTACCTGAACTCGAACCATATTTAACAAAGTATCCGTCTAGGAAACTCTGAAACATTGTAATGAGATTTAGGTTCAATGTTCTAAATACAAATGAAATCTGTCACGCTAGAAAATAAAGCACTGTGTATAGGAATTCATGTAGATTCTGTGAAAACTCAGAGGCGGTTGAAACATTAGGTCACTTGCTGTTAGTATGCCCTATGTTGGCGAATGAAAGATTTGTTCACTTCTCTGAATTTGTATCTGATACATCACATGTATTTAGGGAACAACTGTGGTTTGAAATGCTGCATGGGACAAACACAGCACTGAAGTGCAAAGTGATAGACTTTTTAACAATAATCTGTAAAGTGACGTGACAAAACATCCGGCAAGTGCAAAGTCGGAGTTGGAATGGGGTGAGGAAGTGCAAAACTGCTTGCTTTAAAGATTGTCAGAATATAAAGGTTGTAAGTGTCTTCTAAGAACGCCTAGTGAGGACCAAGGTTATATAGATGAATATGTTCTTAAACAAGGATATGAGATATATGATGTTAACTTCGAAAATTATGAAATGTACTTATTGTTTAATGAGTTGCACATTGCTGTTACATTGATTTGAAAGTCTGTTTTTATGAGTTTTATGAGTTTTGTATATTCATTGATTTGTAAAGGTTTGAATAAACCAAATACAATAATAATAAAAATATCATGAAGTATTTGCATCAAAGTGAATTGTCACAAAGGTATTCACTTCGATGTAACATACAACCAGCGAGCTATGACTAAGCTCTCACACATTTAATATTATGTCACTTCTGTATAACTTAGTAATATTACCTGAATTACGTTTAGCTGCTAGGACCTTGGGTGCTCCCTCTGGAGCAACATACCCCCACGGTTCTCCATCAAAGAGGACCCGGTACTTCCAACCAATACCAATCAACGCAGGTTTCTTATTTGTAACTCCCGCTAGCCAACTAAACATTCCCCTCTTTAACTAAAGTTATGCGCAGCAAAGAAAAACAAATCTAATCAAAGAAATAAAATAAGCGCGGTAAAAGAGCCCTTTACTAAAGCCAGTATGTTCAGTGTATCACCATGCTGTCATAAGGCACACACCACCATGCAAGAGACTACTTGATTTACTATACCACGCATATCATAGCTTGGAGAGTAAAAGGCAAAGTAATCGAATTCATGTGAAAATTGTATGGCAACCGACTAGCGATTTAGAGTGACGTAAGCCTACCTGGCCTTTACATTCACCACGCCAGAAACCAGAGCTGTGCAGCATGGATTGGGGAAAATGTAGCTACCTTTACCACTGACAGAGAGTGTTGGGCGAATCAGAGGTATGCTGAAGTTTTATAGGCACTATTGGAATAAGGCACCGATGAAAAGAGGAAGATTGTCTAGCCAGAGGAATGTCTAGCGACACCCCAGCCAGCCTCAAGTGACCTCACCCGGAGCACATGATACGAAAGACTTAAATATAATGTTGGGGCAAGAATGATTTCCAAATATGATTAAACTGTCAGGAGTACCCCAGAGAGCCACATAGCTGAAGGTGAAGACACACTACAAAGTAGCGATGTTCCTACCAAGTGCCCCAGTGAGTTGGGCACTACATTATGTCCAGCAGAGCCCTCATTAGAATGGAGGAAGTGGCATATACAGCCTTAAGGATACATCCGACACAAATTCAAGAGAACATGCGCAAAATACACAGGGAAACGCCAGGGTGAAAAGGGAGCAGCTGAGTACAAACATGCATCGTAAATAACAGCACTTCGACACCTAATACAGAAGGACGTGTGCCTTCAGCTGCACAGGGTTGAAATGTCGCGCTTTTCCCCACTTCCAGAAATGTTACTGCATGTTTATAATTCACTTAGCCTGCCAGATCAGTAGTACCCAGGTGTAGTGTAAGACCGGGGGCTGCCCCTCCCCCACTGTACTCAGACATATGCACACGCACGCATGCAAGCATCACACACACACACACATGTACACCAGGCATGCTCTTCATTCTAGGGGACGTTGTCATTTCATCTTTTTTTCCATGGCTCGTAGGACACCAGTCAACAAGTTTTTCAACATAATCTCCCGATAATGAATTATAATTTCTTAGAATTGTGTTCAGGGGATACAAACTATAGCATGGGTTTGCTTGTACCTCCCGTGTACTCCGGGTTCACGAACAACTTGCAGAATAAAGGGGTTTTCAAGCCCAGCGAGTGAAAGCTTCCCTGCCCCCCACATTGCAATTCAAGTGCGAAAGAAGGCAACACAGCAGCTTGGGGATGGGGGACCTGGCAGAGCTCGATTGCGGGGTAACAGTTAAAACAGTTGAAAGTCCCCGACCTTCTATGCCCATCTCACCTTTTCAGAATTGATCTCATGCTGGATGTACCGGGAAGGGTCCATGTTATGGCTGCTGCAGCGCCTCCCTTCCTGACCCCCTCCCCTCCCCTCCCCTCGCCTCACCGGTACACATCCAGATACAGGGGCCTGGGCCAATCATGGATCGGTTCAGAGGAGAGTGGGTGGGATCCCAAACCATTCATACACTGGGAGTCCTCCAGTTGTCTCACAGATGCCTCCAGTCTCGTGAGCCACAAAAGAAGGGCATGGCCCGGGTGTTCTTCAGGCTCAGGCACCCAGTCTACGATACACCACGATTCGGTTAAAGGAAATGGTTACTTTGCCAAAGAAAAGCACATACTGCAGACCCAATGATATCACAGTGACATCACTAACATACTGCACACTAGACCAACCCCCGCAAATCAGTAAATGTGCATTTTTAGAGACATTTTAGATAAAAACAGAACTATAACAGCAACTTGGTTATTTTTAATACAAAATACCTTAAATTATGTAGCATAACTTAAAAGCTTTAGTAAATATTTGTTAATCCATCAATCAAGTCAAATAACTTTCTATTAACATTAACATATGGCTGCTGCCATTTTGGAAGTAAAAATGGCCACCAAATTCAGCGCACAATAAAAAGGCTAGTAAAGAGTGCAAAAGGGGTGTGGTTTTCGGTGGAGATGGGTGGGAATGGGCATAAAATCATATAGATTTGACTTACAGATGGTTGGTAAATGGGTGGGGACACATAGCCAAACCCCAAAAATCCATCTTCACATGTCATTTGCATTGAAAAACATTACAGACCCTCATTCCAAGCCACTCTTTGAAGCTCTTATGTTAAAGCTCTTATTTTAATGACAATAGTTTCGGCTTAAAGGTAGGGCTTTCAGCGCCACCCAATAGCTCAAACTAAAAATGCACTTGTGGGTGTCCCCAATCCAGCCCCATCACCATGCTTGCCCCTGACTAGCTGCATTTTTCCCTGCTGCAACCTCAGCGGATAACGCAGCAGTGAGCCTCCACGCCATCAACGTGCTACCAAGTAACACCCAGAAGTATCTCCCCACACCTACCTCAATTTTGCTGCTACCCATGGGATGAGCCTCCATTCACGTCTCTACTAGTAATGCGCATGAGTATCTCTGCAGCACCTCTGCAAATAATGCACCTGTGTGTTTACTCACACCAGCCCTGATGCCATTCCTGCCTCCTCTGTACAGGGTTACCCCTGCTATGTACATTGTAGTACATCAGGCACTCAAGAGTCCTCGGAGTGCTTCAGCAAGTAATATTTACAAGTGTCTTGCAACACCAGCCCCAACACCACGCTTGTCCCCTTTGGTGATCCCCTGCTCCATTCACACCCCAGCTAATAACGCAGTGGCAAACACCCGTGCCATCAATGTGTTGCCAAGTAACACCTACAAGTGCAGAGAGTCACTCCTGTGGTGAACTTTTGTACAGCCTTCCTGCCGTGATACCCAGTAAGCTTTCGGCAGTGGCTGCAAGACCTGCAGAACCAAGACCACTACTGCATTTGTACTAGGATTGACATAGTGACCTCTGGATACCCCCTGCTTCTTCTGCTCTCACTAGCTTTACCAGAGTCCCGTCTGCCTCCCTCCTCGCCCTTCCCACCCCTACACCCTTGCTACCAAACCTCTCCACCACAAAACTACCTTGCTTGCCTATCACTCCAGACAGCTCCCCCTCAACTCTAGGATCATGGCCTACATCAGCAATATGCAAACCTCCAAAGCCACCAGTCACCCACGTTCACAGCCCTGCTTAGGCACCATGAGAATAGCCAAGCTTTTCTCCAGAACGTTACCCCTGAACACCCTCCAGGGCATAACTCTCCCCATCCAGGGCACGGAAAGAACCTGCCATCTCTCCTCCCCATCTGACCCCCTCCCACTCTCTGCTACCCCGTAAACCTCACAAGAGCGAGCCCCCATTGGAAAAATGCCTACAACTCGATGTTGCCCTTATTAATGGGATACGCCCCACCCCGCTGAGGCCCTGCCATCCGACGCCTCACTTAAGTTCCTTTTTCCGCAGGGACGGTGTCCGACCTGGCAGTCAGCACAGACTTTTTTTTAGCTTTCCGCTTGCTCCCCGTTTATCAATTCTCATTTCACCCTTCGGTGCCTCGCCACCCATGGCGCATGTTGGCCGCAGGAGGATTCACAAGATGTGAATCTTGCACGTCCATTCCCGGTCTCGGACCCACAAGCATTCTGTCTAGTGTTTGTGGTCCGTCCACCGCTGTTACTCCTGTTCATTCTGCAGTGCTCTCGGTAACAGGGCATTGAAGAATCGTTTGTCGCAGTGGAGGGAGATCTTCCCCACTTCTCCACCCTACCTTAAGGACTTTGTCTTCAGAAACTCATCAAGAGAAGGTAGGCCCTCTCTTCAGCATGGCTCCACAGCGTTGCAACTCCTTCCCCGGGGTTCCTACAGATCAGTGTTCCTCGGATTCAGGTTCTGGCAGGCCTGAGGCCTCTATGGCTAACAGCTCCCAAGCCGAGGGGCCTGGGGACTCTCCCAGGTAGTCTGGGGACAGGCCTGAGGCCTTCCAGGATACCGGCTCCAAAGCTGAGGGGCTCAGGGGCCCTACTAGGCTGTAGTCACGACGACAATCAGGCTTGTCCTCTTATTCTACCCCAGGGGGTAAGGGATCATCGAGTGCCACCTCCAAGAGTCTGTCCTCGGCTAGATCTAGCACGACTATCGGCACAGGTGCTGAGGGGCCCTAGCCCACTGGAGTTCACTCAGAGGTTGTGATTCAGGGTGTTATGACTACCCGCTGT
This sequence comes from Ambystoma mexicanum, assembly GCF_040938575.1. NCBI lineage: Eukaryota > Metazoa > Chordata > Amphibia > Caudata > Ambystomatidae > Ambystoma > Ambystoma mexicanum. The sequence continues at coordinate 594,589,077 of NC_090933.1, forward strand.
CTGACGGAGGGCTCAACGCCTACCAGAGTGGCCTCAGAGGTCAATGCCTCTGCTTCAGGTGCAAGACCCAAGCTGTATCCTTTTGTGTCTGAGGCCTCTCTTGGCTCAGGGCCTTCGGGCCCTCCCGCCCAAGGCATGGTGCAAAGCTTCAAAATGGCTGAGCAGCATGCAGCCATCTTGGATCCAGCTCAGGGCCTGCCAGTGCTTTTGCCCATCGAATGGACTTTGCAGGATGATCCCAGCCCCATTTGCTCTGGAAGCGGCAGCGGATCCTACGGTGCACGGTTTTGGTCCTCCTCAGGGATACATTTACCCATCACAGCCTTACAGCTACACACACCAGGCACCCCAGCGCTTTGACCAGGAGTGGAGACCCAGCGCATCAGAGGACTGAGCCCCTATCGACCCAGCATCTTCTGAGGACCGCTTCTTTGAGTGCTTCCTCTTCCTCATGCGTCCCCCCAGATGAAAGGGCTCCTGAAGGACATTGTGAAGGCGGTCATCTCACAGGTGGCCCCCTCCCCTGGGTACTGCTCCCTTTGCTCCTGCACTCCCAGTGCCAGTCCCTCCACTGGTTCAGGCCCTGCCGGTTGTCCTGACCCCTCCACCTCCTTCTGTACCACCAACTCCTCCTGTACCACCAACTCCTCCCCCTCAACAGCCGTTGTACAGGTCAGCCACTTCGGACTTGGGGGTGGGGGGGACCCACCCGGCACCTGTGTCCCAGGGCCCGGATTCCCCATAGCCTGTAAAAATTGGGGTGGGGGGGCGATGATGTCGCCCAGGATGATGAGCCCTCTGCTTCCGTTAAGGCCTTTCATGACTGCCTTCAGGTCCTGGCGCAAACCCTCCAGGAGTCAGGTGTGCTAGCAGAGGTCTTGGGGGAAAGGCACCACAATCCGGTCTGGCATCCCCCTCCAGAAGGATGTCTTGCAGGTGGCGAGAAACCCAGGGCCAGCGCCCAGATGAACGAGAAGTTGTCCAGCAGGTTTAGGCTGACAGATGGGGAGCAAATCCTTCTTGCCTCCCACCCGCAGCCCCATTTCTCTGCTGTGGCTGCGGCCTCGTTCTATACTAAACCATTGTCTTCCTCCATGGGAGCCACCTCCAGTTGCCTCTCCAAGGAGGTTAAAGTCCTTGAGTCCTTGGGAAGGCGCCGTTACTCTATCTCAGGACTACATCTGCGGCAAGCCAACGCGGACGCCCTCTTGGCTGTGGCTAACCTGAAGCTGTGGCAGGAGCTCAGGGAATTTCTGCCCAACCTCCCATTGGACAAGCAAGCCTCCTTCAAGGCCTGTCTCGGAGATGCCCGGACCATTGCACAGGACCTCATGGAGTCTTGGGTCTCCCTGCCTTGGGGTCGAGATGAGGAGGACAGCCTGGATGCATGCCACTACAGTTTCATCTGATGTACTGGAGTGGAACCTGGATCGACAGACGAGTTGACGAAGAAGAAAACCTCCAATCAAACCGTCAAGTCCTTGGCCATCCTGACAAAACCTGGTCAGGAATTCTTTCCTCAGTCCCAAGGCAGGACTGAGTTTAAGCCTTGTGCCTTCGCCGGCTTCAAGGGGTTACGGGACCGCGGTACATGAAGGCCTGACTGGTCTCCCAGCACCAACAGGCGGAAGCAGCAGAGGACGTTGCATAGGTTTTTCCGCTCCCCTTCCTCTGCCCCCGCCTCTGACGCCAAGAAGCAGTGACGTCAAGGTCTGGGAACACAGCTCACCTGTGGGGGGCCATTTGGCTCTGTTCCAGGACACTTGGACACGTCTTTTGAGCAACCAGTGGATCCTATCCATAGTCTCCATGGGCTTCAGTTTTCCTCTTCCTTTGACTCTACCATCCTCTCGTCCTCTTCGTCAGATCGGGTCTCCAGCTTTGTTACGCAAGTTCTTTTCGCTCTTTGAGATGCAGGTGATACAACTGCTTCCTCTTGCCGACAGGGGTTTCGGTTACTATTACAGGATTTTTGCGGTACCCAAGAACAACCAGGCTGGTTTAAGGGTAGTCCTGGACCTGTTGTTTCTAAATTTCTTTACCACTGGAACGCTTCAAGACGATTACTCCCATGCACATAGCTGAGTCTCTGTGTGCAGGGGACTGGATGTGTTCGCTGGACCCCAAGGATGAGTGCCTGCATGTGCCCATCTATCAACCATATCGGACGTTTCTGCGGTTCATGATTATGTCGTACCACTTTCAGTACAAGGTGCTGCCCTTTGGCCTGAATCCGGCCCCTTGTCTCTTCACAAAGTTGATGAATGCAGTGGCGAGCCTCCTCCGCTTGGAGAGCCATCATCTATACCCTTTTTGGATGACTGGCTGGTGAGGGCGGGTTCACCCGAAGGAGTTGGTGGACCCCTAACAGATATTGGCAGATATCCTTCATCAGCTTGGGTTTTCCCGTCAACCAGAGGAAATCAGTTATGCCTGTCTCAGGAACTGGTCTTCCTACGGATGTGTTGGAAAGCTACTGTTCAGTGGGTGTTACCCACTCCTAAGAGGCTTATGTCCCTCGCAAGGCGGTGGAATACTTTCTGCCCAACTCGACCGCCTCGACTTGGCAGCCAATTGGGATCAGGAGGCGGGGTCTCAGTCGGACAGAATCCCAATGCCTCCGCGCCTGCTGCCCGATCTTCGCTGGTCGTTGATAGGTGGCAATTTTTCAGTGGGAGCCCCCTTCACCCAACCGCAGCCTGCCCTGGTGGTGACAACGGACTACTCTTTCGGGCTGTGGAGCTACTCTGGAGGGCTAAGCAATTCATGGCGCATGGTCCAGGATGGAAACCCTCCTGCACATCAATCTGCTCAAGCTCAGGGCTGTGGGCCTGGCCCTCATGGCATCTTTGCATATTCCTGATAATTACTTAAAACACAAGTCTTGGCCTAGAACTCTCTGAACCGCTTGAGGTTCCAGGGGAATATGTCCAGAAGCAGGTAGGTAACTCACAAAGTCACTTTAGGAGTGTTCCAGGACAAATAGAAGGTTCCATAGAAGTCAGTGGGGCAAAGGCAGTGGGCCATCTGCTTGTATGGGGAAACTGGAGCATGTCTGTTTACCCCACATATGGAGGTTTTAATGCAAACAACCCTAGAGACAACCAGAAGAGACCCCAATGAAGAGATCATCAGTCCCAGGATAAGTTGCAGTAAAATGCAAGTCAATGGAAATGTGGTTGAGTATCCTCCAAAGAATCTTAGCCCCCGGGCAAGAGGGATCCCTAAATGTGAATATCTTGAATTGCCCACCCCAGGGCCCAGAGAGAAGTACTTAGAGTGGCCTTTTGCTGCAGGACTGCAAATTAAGAGGTAGGCACAGGCATCTTTCTTGGTATGGTTTGTACAATCCAGTACCCAGGGCTTGAACCCTGAGCCAACAAGGATCACTGCTACAGACAAGAATGTCATTTCCACAATGATTACCTTCAAGTCCGGAGTGAAGAATCCAGCAAGGAAGACTAGAGTAAAGATGGATCCCGCTGGCTCTGTGGACAGGAAAGGGTGGCAGCATGAGAATGAAAGCTGAGCCAACTGAGGACTTCCCAGAGAGCAGATATGGTGGAGTGGTGTTGCTGTCCCAGCTCCTTCCTCCTGGGGGCAGCTTCTAGAATCAAGGTGACAGGCCCTGGCAGTAAAAGCAGGCAAGTAGAGGTTAACAGCCCAGAAAATTGTTCAAGCCTGGAAAGGCTCGAACTAGTACAAGATAGAGGGTAGTAGAAGGAGAATTCTGGAAGCCTTGATTGGATTCTCGGGAGCAAAAACCCCAAACTGGGTAATTGCCAAACTACTTCACTCAACCAGTAAGGTCAAGTGAATTAGAAATGATGGGAAAACAGCTAGGCAGACTTGCTTCTTACAAAGCAGCAAGAGCGGGACCAGGTAGATCCACAAGTATCACTGCAAAAAGCCAGCACACCAATCAATAGAGGGGGCTTGGTGTAAAGGATCAGATGAGCAACCATACTAGTTGGTCACTAGGACTACCACACAGCTTAGGCCATCCCCACAGAAAGTGATATGGGGAGTCAAGAGACATACACAGTTAAAACCAATATAGATACTGTCATATTAACTCACAAAGAATGAAGGGAGCCCTAAAATGCAAAATGGCTAAAAACAGGATTTCAAAAAACATTTGGGTCCCAATAGTTACCAAAAAGGTACATTGGGCTACCAATGCTGTCAAATCTCTTGCACCACTGGTGAGGCTAAAAGTAAAGTACAGCTGCCACTAACCTACTCCCTAGAGTTAATGTAGGGTAACATAATTACTGTAGGGCACAAGTGGGGTGCGTGAGTGCCACACCCTGGGACTGGGTGCTTTAGGGGTGACCCAATATCTATCTTAAGTAAGGCAAAACGGGTTGCAATGAAAAGGGGACCTCGGTCCGTGATGAAATAAATAAGTGGGGTGAAAGAAAACAGTTGAGGGGCTCTAGAAAGTGGCCCCAGAATCCCCCAAAATGGATAGTCTGTCTTAACACTCAGTGGTGGTGGGAATTGCAACCCTCACCTGTGCTTAAACCAGACACCCAGAGAGTGCTGTGCAGAGTGACAAGCTAGGGCCTCTCACAGCTGCCAAAATTAAAGAGAGAGCCTGTGTAGCCACTCTCTTCAGTGAAATCAAAGGGAGAGACATTAACATCAAACCACATGCAGGAGAAATGCTGTTGAAGTCTCCCAACCCCTCAGGAGTACTCCACATCTACCTTGGCCTATTGTGTACAAGAAACTGTCAAAACTACCTCTGTGGTGACGTTTCAGCAACATGCACGGAAAGCGAGAACTTCAGCTGCTGCCCATACACTAGAGTGAGCATTCTGGTTAAGGATCCATAATGGCAACTGGCCTATTTGAAGACTTCTTCCAAAGAGTTGGGACTACAAAGTTTCAACCACTGAGAATTCCCAGACAGGTCACTTGATTGCTCCAGCCAATTATGGTGAAGGTTTTAAATCCCCTCCGGAAATAAAGACCAGTTCCCAAGACAGCAGTGGAAGGGATTTTGGGAGTGCAGTGCTGGCAAGTTACAGAGTGGAATTTAGAGGTGGTGAGCAAGGACTGGAGATTGGAGAGTACCAAGGCAGGATGTGATTGAGAAGGTAGAGGAGGAACCCTAGAAATATGTGGCTGAAGAGAGAAGGAAGACCGGAGAGGAGTTTGTTAAAGAGGGGGAAAATTCTAAGGTGGAGATTGGGAAGGACATCGGGTGGAAGTGAAGAAACTGAGGTGGCGAGGGGAACATCAGGGAGAGCGAGGTGAAGAGGAGTACTATGGAGGAGGTTGGTGAGCACATCAGCAGAGGAGGTGAAAGGTTTTAAGGAGGAAGGGGGAGAAATAGTGGGAAAGGAGTTGGGCTTACAGAGCTACTAAAAAGTGGAACGGAAACAGGCAAGCTTAACCCCTGTCGAGAGCAGATATATATATATTTATATATTTGGAACACGCCGAAAGCTTGCAAGCATCAGGGCGCGACAAAGACACAGAGTTCACAGGAGAGTAAAGGCAGATAAAGGCAGGGAGGAGGAACAATCATGTGGTGAGGTGTCGTAGAGTCTGAGGAGAGGAGAAACAATGTGGATCCCCTGGGTGGTTGCTCTGGGTAGTTAGTTGTCAGTCATCTGCTCCCAAAAGCAATGTTTGCCCAGGCCTAGTGTGTAAGTACATGTTAGACCCGGAAGAAGGGTCTCTTTGAAGACATGGATGAGAAGCAGAGAATCTGAATCTACCGATGTCGAAACCAGTAAAAGCAGTGTGGGGTCACTCAAACCCCAAGCCTTTCAGTCACTAAATCCTTTTCCCCCCAGGAAAGGATCATTGGATCGAGTATTATGAATCTGAGATGTTTGGTTGAACCCAGATACTCATTTGAGCCCAGAGACTGTTTGAGACACATTGAGGGGTTTTGATGGGTTTGGTCCATCATGTACCTATCCCTAGTAAACCTAGTTTTGTCGGCATATATCTGTGTTAGAGTGATATTGATCCAATCGCCTTCATGCCACTACATAGTTGTAAAAGGGGGGTACATTTTGCTGAGCTTTCAGTGGGCTGTGCAACATGTCACACAGGCCAACACAATGAGACAACAGGAAGTCTGACTTCTTCCCTCAGCTGAGGTTGGCCCTCCCGGTCATGTTTCTTCTCCTTGTTGGGACGCTCTGTAGTGGAGAATGCTGCACAGGGCTGAAAACAATCACTTCCAAATGGATGCAAAATTTGAAAAACTAAACAAGGCTGTGACAAAGCATGAGTTGCTGTGAACTAGGTGGAAGATGCTACAATTAAGCTGCAAATAAATACTTTGTAGCAGGCGAATGGGTGAAGAAATGAAAGGATCTTGCCTCAGGTTTGGTCTTTGAGAACAAGGATTTGACACAAGCCTGAACAGCTGGAGCATAACAGATAAGATGGATCAGGTTCTCACAAGAAGGACGGGGAGCTAAAACCTGATCATGTACTGTTTGTGTGCAAAAGAAAATGCTCTGAACTCTGAATCTCTGTAGCCAACTGGCGGTCACAGAATGGCAGTTAGGGGTTTATTTATATCTGATAGATTTATTTTGTGCCAGAGGTGTAACCCGGTAGCAGGAAGGGAAGGCTGGTTTGGACCATATTTGTCTAGTCAGCGTCGGGGTGCGGGCGGGGTTGGGGTGTGGCTGAAATTGATTTCGTTTTTGAAAAGTGAAGTATCCAGGCACTAATAGTCTGATGTGGGGAGCGGTTTATAGTGACTTTTTTGGCAGTCACTATTTCGAAATACAAATATGTCGACTCAAAATTGGCAAATGTTTTTTTTTTCTAATGCCTTTTTTTAAAAAAAGAATTTGGGGGGGATCCCCCAACTCCGTTTTTAAAAAAAAAACATCTTTTTTTGGCCAACTAATCAAAACTAAACCCTTAAAAATAAACAAGAAATTCTAAAAAAAAAAAAAAAGTGGCACTTTTGATTCGACATATTTGTATGTCGAAAAAATGTTGTCGACATAATGACCGGATACCGTAGGGAGCAGAGGGTCTTCCTGAAGTGTGGTTACTAATCATAAAAGGGTGATTTTGGAGCCTATCCGAAGAGCATTTAAGAAGCAAGGTTTGATGGCAGCCTTTGTTTCCCATATAAACTCTGTCAGTGGGTAAGGTGGGGTCCACAAAGAGGCTGAACACAAGATGTAGTTAACAGATTGTATGAACCCAAAATAACTCTCTGGATCATAACTCAAAATTGTGTTCTTCACCACTTTTCAGCAGTCACAAGGTTTCTTGGTATAGTTCAGTGATTTGGACACTTTTCTGTTACTTAGTCTACAAGAAAGGGTTCCTTGCCATAAGGAGCTGCTGGGTCTCTACCAGCTGCAGGTAGTGGCAAATGTTCTTGAATCTTAGTTGACGATGTTTATGTACCCTTCTTGGAGAGTCCCCTCTAATTCTGCTCCTAGTTACGTTCCCAGCCCCAGGTTTACGGGGTTCCTGCTCCCTTTTTTCCTCAGAGGAATGATGTTATGAGGGCCTCTGTCACCCTCACTACCCTTGTCACCACTGTGCTATTCCTGCTCTGGTCCTGCTCCCCCTTATGTTCTACTACCACCTTTTTATACAATTCCTCATTCCACCGGCTGGTGGTTTCTTTCTTCCAACTCCTGATGTTTTACTCTTTGTTTTCTAATGTTGCTTCTTCCCCATAATCTTCAACCTTTTCCAAATCCTTTGCTCCCACCTCCTCGAAACGCCTTCCTATCTCTCCAACCACCTCCTAACTCCCTTTTCTCTCCCTCATACACAGGCCTACTCCTCCTTTGAATTCCTGGTCTGCTGGCTCTCTATCTCTCCTGGCCTCTCTCTGACTGTGGCCACCACTTATAGGCCACCTGGCCAGGTCGCCCTCTTCCTCTGACTGGTCTGACCGCTCCTCGCCTCTACCTCACAACCTCTCCTCAGAGACCTCAACATTTACCTGGATGCTTCTAACCCCTCCTTTGGGCTCTTTTGCAGTCTCAGCAAAAATCTGCAGCCCCACTAACTCTGCTGGGCACACACCGGATTTTCTCATCTCTTCAGACATCCCCTCTCTAACCCTCTCACCACTCCTCTCTCTTGGACTGACCACTTTCTTCTCTCCTCCCACCTGACGCTCTATATCCCCCAGGTGAAGCCGACCCTTGCACTGCCACCCACCTTCTCAGTCATCTGGCCTATGAAGCGTGTGTTAGTGGAGGCCTTCACCGCCACTTTCTCCACCTCCTACACCTGCGGCTGACTCACACTCTGACTTAGCCCTCTAACCTGCATCTCTCTATCTCTAACACTCCTGATGTCCTTGCCCCTGTCATGAGGATCCATTTGAAGCTCACCTCCAAGGGCAACTCTTGGTATGACTCCGCCCTCGCAAGTGTAGGGTGGCTGAGGGGAAGTGGTGGGCATCTGGCGCATCCTCTGACAAACTGGCCTGCTGCCTGCTCCAAAGGCAATACTGACTCTGTCCTGTCCAAGAAGAGAGCCTACATCCAAGCCTGCATCTCTGCGGCCTCTAACAATACAGCTGAACTCTTCAAATTGTGCAAGGCGCTGGCCAATCATGCTGCAGTCCCCACCTCTCCTGTTCCCTCCCATGTCCTTAGCACGGCAATGGCTTCTCACTTCACCACTAAAAATCATCACAGCCTGTCTTTTCCCCTCATCTTCCTCTCCCTCTACCGCTCTCGACCCCTCCCTGGCTGCCTCTCCCTCTCCCCCTCCTTGCTCATTTTTCCCCATGTTCACTCCTGATGATGTTTCTAGACAAGTGCGATCTATGAAAGTCTTGTCCAAGCAGGTGCTCCCCTGCTCCTCCAGAACCATAAAGGACATCGACACCCTTGTTCAAGTCTTGGCCGATTTCTGCAATCACTCTTTTGCCACTGGAACTTTCCCATCTGCCCTAAAGCACTCCATTGTGCACCCCTCCTTAAGCCTTCTGCTGATCCTACCTCTCCGGCAGATTACCACCCGATCTCTAACGCACCTTTCCTGGGCAAACTCCTGGAAAAACTGGCCATCTCCCAGCTTACTCTCCATGCTGAATCTGTTGGTTGTCTCCATGACCATCAGTCTGGCCTTAAAGCAGCCAGAAGCACGGAAGCTGCCCTCCTTAACGCCCGTGAAGACCTGCTCTCTAATCTCGACCCTAGCATTCCTTGGGTCCTCATCCTCCTTGACCTTTCCTCTGTTTTCGACATGGTCAACCACGTCATCCTGATCAATCATCTCTGTGACAACCTGGGCATCATGGATCAGGCCTCCTTCCTCTCCGATCAACCCTGTTAGGTCCAACTGGGGTTCTCTCTTTCTCTCTTTCTTTCTCTTTTTCTTTCTTTCTTTTTTTCTCTCTTCTCTCTCTTCTCTCCCTTCTCTCCCTTCTCTCCCTTCTCTCCCTTCTCTCCCTTCTCTCTCTTCTCTCCCTTCTCTCTTCTCTTCTCTCCCTTCTCTCTTCTCTTCTCTCCCTTCTCTCTCTTCTCTCTCTTCTCTCTCTTCTCTCTCTTCTCTCTCTTCTCTCTCTTCTCTCTCTTCTCTCTCTTCTCTCTCTTCTCTCTCTTCTCTCCCTCTCCTCCCTCTCCTCTCTCTGTCTCTCTCTCTCTCCCCCCGGGCCACCACATGTAGTGTTCCCCAGGGCTCTAACCTCTCAGCCTGGCTCTTAAAACTTTACTTTGAACCTCTGGCCCACCTAATCTCTAAATTCTCTCCTCACTTTCAGTGTTATATGGATGACGCCGAGCTCTCCTTCAGGATCTCCTCTGCCTCCTCTTCTGCTCATTCCTGACTGTCTATCCACAATTCAGGATGTGTCCCTCCAAAGGTCTCTGCTTTAATGCCATTAAGGCCCTTCTCATTGGGACCCCTGCTCCCTCTTTCCCTCGTTCACTCTGGCCGCCCTCCTTGGGCCCTCTACCTGCACCATCCTGCGAGGCAAAACACCTTGGTGTAATCTTCTACTCCACCCTCTCCTTCTCTCCTCACATCAGACCCCTCTAAGAAGTCCCATTACCAGCTGCACCTCCTCACAGGTATTCTTCCTTTTCTCACTTTCTTCCAGAAGCTCGCCATCTCCAGAACACGTGTTCTCTCTAGGCTGGACTACTGCAACAGCCTGTTTCTAAATCTTCCTGCCTCTACTCTTTGCACTGCGCAACTAATCCCGAACACGACTGGGAGACTTGTCCTTGGCCTCAAGCCCAGGGATTGTATCTCCCCAACCCTCAGATCTCTCCACTGGCTCCCGGTGGCTTCAAGGATCAAGTTAAAGACCCTCTGCATTGTCCACAAGGCTTTCTCGGGCTGGTGACCACCCTACAGCCAACTCTTTCTTCCTAGCACTTTCCTTCTCAAGCCCTCTGCTCATCCACCTCCAACTCTGACAGTCGGACGCTTCTCCAGGCAGAGAGTGGGGTGGGGGTAGATGTCTCTCCTCGGCTGGTGCCTCCCTCTGGAACAGCCTCCCTTCCTCTCTCAAACTTGAGCAGTACCACCTCAGGTTCTCGAAGCAACTCAAGGCCTTCCTTTTCACTTCTGCTATCTCTCTCTCTCTCCCCTGCTGATGTTCTTGTCTGCTGCACTAACTGGTTATATGGCCTCCCTCTGAACCTTACGCAGACCAGGCTCCTTCACGACCAGTAGCTCCATGCACTGCCTGTGGGCCTCCCGTGCGCTAGGGACTCTGCAACCCTGCAGTCCCCTGCCTCCTTGCACTTACCTGGAGCCGGCCACCCCGGCGACACTTACTTGATCTTTGCTTATTGCACTCTCCACTTCCCTCCCCCTGGCACTTATCCTCTCCCTTCTCCTTGCACGGTCTGAATGACACATGGCCTAGTAAGATTGTTTGTTTTGTTCCCCTTTGTTTTCCCCTTCTGTGTCTTGTCGCGCCTAGAAACACTTGTGTACAGGCGCATTATAAATGACTTATATCATATATCTCTCTTCAACCTACTACAATCTCCCGTGGTCAGCTCCTTCTGGAAACACCAACTGACTGAGGGAGTGTGCTTACATATCCCTCCCCTGGGCCTGGCCTCCGTGCGAAGGTCTGCACCTGTCAGCAAATTAGTATGAGCTAACATTTGGCTGCTCTTAATTGGTTCACCTGTATGTAGTTTTGGTTTTGCATCTGAAACCAAGCCTTAATAAAAATGACCTACCATTTTGGATCTCATTTCCCCCTCGCTCAGCCCCATGTGCCTCAGGTCTGTGCCTCTTGTTCCCTGCACGATTATAGACCATGATGCTTAGGTTTATGTACTGTGATGGCTTCTGATGTTAGTGTAGACTCCCCTCTAATGCCTACTGTTTTATTTTGACAGACTGGCGCTAGCTGCAAATATCAGGAGACCAGCTTATTCTTTAAAATCATTTGTTTTCCCCAATCGGGTAACACAGAATGAATATGCACATAGATCGATTCTAAAATGTCAGTGCCTCCACCTAGTGTAAGGGCAATAGGTCCCTATAATACCACGAGGCATCACACACTCCGTTTCACTTAGGAGCTGAACATACATCTTGAAAACTTGAATTGTATATCAAGTGTTTTATTTACCTGATGCAGGATTTTGTTAAGTGAAGGATGATGATTGAGGTTCAGATAGTTCATACTTCGAAAATATGCCAGCACCTCTATATAATGTATAGTCCATGAGTATACATACATAATAACTTTGTAATAGTGACTGATCATCAGAAATCTGGACATTATTTTGTCTATCGTAAGGAGCAAACAAAGGCCCCCTATTAATTTTTTCAGTCTCCTCTGAGTTATGCCCATTGCCCACCCCTCAGACACAGCTATATCTAGGAAGCTGGAAAGCTAGCAGTATGGGACTTTCCTCCCACCCAGAAATACCCGACACGTGTTAAGCTGATTGGTCGAGAGCCACCCTATTTCCAGGACCGCTTTTTCTCACAGAAATTAAACATGACGGCTACCAGTAAGAATGAACAGCAAATATATAATTCTCCAAAGTCATTTAGTCACTTCTTAACCAAATAAACTAACAGTCAACAAGTCCAGTACGTCTAGAATAAAGGTATGAATACCCTACTGGGTGCTTTGTCCCTGCAAAAACTGATGGACTAGCCCCTCTCGGGTGTTTTTAAGAGCCGCCTCTTGTCAGGGGCCATGTCATTGTGTTTAGCACTCCCCTATCCCATCTAGAGGAGGGGAGGGTTAAGGATTCCAAAGTAAGAACGCTTTAGTGCAGTGCCATTGATCAGTTCACACCTGTCCTGAAATAGGTCTGCTCTTGGCCCTCTCTGATCCTGTTCCCTTCTCTCCAGACCATCTCTTCCTCAGTCCCAGCTTTTCTGTCATGTCCTCCTCTCAGCGGTCCAGTCCGCTCTTAGTCATGAGGTCACTAAGATGCAGTTACTCCCTTGCAGCTTCTCTGAGGACACCCTGCTGACAACCCTTCTCGCAGATAAGACCAGCCCAGCCAATAACCAACTAGCGGGACATCACAACCAAGAACTACTGCACAGAAAACGTAACCCTTTCTGTTCCTGTCATTGTTATACCCGATCTACCGCAGTATGAACAGGAAAAACACGGTTCTAGACTAAAATAAATTACATATGGACCACCCTGGTAAGTGAGGGGAAAGCATTTCTAAGAATGAGGTCAGCGTCTCTGGAGTGCTCCATGTGTCCAAGCTGTAAATTAACCAACACAGTGGGCTCTGACCAGACAGGCCTGGCAAGCAAGTAGTCCCCAAGAACGTAATGTGCTTACAATTTCACTTTCTTGGTTCCGTGCGGGCACTCTTAACGCCAGTAGCATGGAGAAATGTAGTGTGCCTTGGTGTCTGTGCAAGTTTGCAGAGTAAAACGTTTCACTTTGTCATTGATGTTTTAATCACACTCCGCTGTCAGGATTGGAAGAAAGCCATTTCGATGCTACAGATTTGTTTGAAGCCTCAACGCTCTGTTCTATTGAAGGGGCAGCACCAGTAACTGTATTACAACCATGAGCACATGAATGGCTTCTGTTGGAGGTTGAGGGAAACCTTGTATTACTGTTGCCTATCATTATACTGCTTCCCTGTACAGGAGCAGACGTTATACCTCAGGCAACCATCTCCTGCCTTGTGACATGGACTAAGCAAGGGTAACTAGGGTATCTTTCCAATAACAATTACAGGCCAATCATCTGCCAATTTGACGAGGTGGCCATCCCCTTTGGCAACCCCACTAGATGTATGCATGGTCAGGCAGGGTATCGGGTATCCGGTTACTTTGTCACAAGCCTGTGATGAGGTAATACACAAACTTCCTGTTTCAAAATCAGGAGAAGGCCAAAGTCTTAATGGACTCACTGCAGTTGGAGACGCAAGTTGATTGAGTAGATCATGAACAGTAGACCTCAAGAAGTGGCAGAGACTTTTGGTCCTGAAATAGTAAAAGTAGCTTTGGGAGGAGATGTTTGTGAGAGATTCTCTTAAATGGTTGAGATATGTAAATGTGATTACTCCAATTGGCACAGTGTTGTGGTACTTGAACAGAGTGTGAGCCCAACAGAGGGAATGCCGACACTTGTAATTTTGTGTTGTGAGTTGGAGTTGCCTTGAGGTTAAGCCGGAATTATGGCGCAAGTGCAATGCACTCACCAGGACGATGATGTTCATTATGGTTTTGATATCCAGGTCAGATCGACTCAAGCCTTCACCGCCTCTTCCCCCCAGGTTCATAAATTAAGTACCACATTTTGGGTAAAGATGGTATGAAGTAGTATGGGTTACCAAGTGCTCAGAAAAGGATTCAATGTGATAGCTGATCTGTCTAAAACACATGAATTATGAATTGATGTTGCCCCACGTGACTTAATGAGGAGGGGTTGCAGCCTGCAGAATTTGTACCCTTCATTTACAGTTGTGATCTTTCTGATTGCTTGCTCCCACTGATTATGTATGGTTTGTTTACAAAAGAAATAAAAAAAAGCCTAATGAAATATATATTTAAAAAAAGCAAATGCAGTCTGGTAAAGTGAATTCAGTATATCCTCCTTGAGTTATACAAGTCCAATGTGCACTTCAGCAAAAGAGTGTTTTGTTTTCTTTTACTTTAGGTGCCAAATTCCCAATCAAGTGGACAGCTCCAGAGGCAATTAACTTCGGCTCATTTACCATCAAGTCTGATGTATGGTCCTTCGGAGTATTACTGTATGAAATAATTACTCATGGCAAAATACCCTATCCAGGTACAGTTATTGTAACCAATTTGTTACATGAACGTAACAGTAATAAATACTACATTCATCTTTCTTGAATGTACTTTATTTGTTTTTCTTCAGTCCTCTGTTGGTCTGCGTTCATGGTATGTTTTCTATTTCTAGGTCAAACTTCATGTACAAGAAATCTGGTTCTGACCCAAGTGTTTAAAAATCTGATTTTGCAAGGTCATCCTTAAATTGTAATCCTAGTTTGGATGATTTATCCTTGTGCTGCATACAATTCTAAAAACAAGAATATTGGAAGTGTGTTTGGAAAGCTTGTTTAAACATCTTTCCAACATACATTAATCAGGACATATCAAAGGCAGGGTTTGAAATAGCTGGGAGCTATTTGGCTAGGAGAGCCTGGTTAGCCTCAAACCAAAAGCTGCCAGGAGATACTTTTGCCTCCCAGACCAACCAGTACCTAAACAAAAATGCGTATGTGGCATTAACCTTCAGGGTATGAGAAAGTTAATAAAGAAGAATTAGGACACACCTAGTATACATTAAAACATAATGGACAAAAAGATACAGTATGAATCTCATGTGGAGTTTAGATTTGCAGTGCACTTTGGACTTGCTTCCGGAACCCCAGCGGTAGCTCCTGCCCAACAGGGTGATGCCCGGCACCCAGGAGCTGGTTTTAGCTCTGGTTAATCAAATTTTTATTTCAAACCCCTAATAATGCCTTGTTTCTTAACATGGGCATCACTCCAGTAATTTTGCAACCACTTACATTAAAAGGAACAGCTGCTGTTGAGCCCCTTCCTCAAATTCTCTACTTTTGGGATCCACATGCTCTTCAAAGTACAGTCGAAGCTCAGATATCTGGTACCAATGGGAACCCAATTGTGCCGCATAGTCGAGAATGCCAGTTAACTATGTGTGTGTTATCCCAGTCGAATAACAAAGCTTCCAGACTTTTTCGCTCTGCTATCCAGCTTAAAAACATTATCGGGTATTTTCATCACCGGAATAATTTCGATTGCCAGCAGCGGAGGTGCCATTTTCGTATAGCATTCCTTTTAACAAGGTGCAATATAACAAAGCTTTCACTCTAATACTCATTATTTGCCGTTTTTAAAAGCTTTTTTTTAATACAGTATACCTACGAATCTGAAGAAAACCAAACTCTGGTAATATTACAAGTAATGTGTTCTTACCAGAGGACTTACACAATCCAAAAAAACTCTCCACATTGCCACTTTAGAAATCCATGATATATTTATTTGAACTGCTAAATAAAATGTTTTTACTGCTAAATAATGCTCAGTGCAATACATTCTACAAAATGTCAGATGTACTAATTACTTTACATCCCATACAGAAACAACAAATGCTACTCAATAATAACCTGATTTTCCTCGTTCGGAAAGCCTCTTTTAGAATGGAAATCTTGGCTACCAGTTAGGAATTGTCAGATTCGCCCATATATTGGTGCAGAGTCCTAAGCATATAAAGACAGTTAAAATTAAGGTTCTCTCTGGGATTTACTAATGAATCAGATTTTGTAGGTTTGTGCTAATGGTGTCTCAGTTGTATTATTCGTGTTTTAATCATGTGAATTTCAGCAGATTAAAATTCACATTTCTTTTTAAATTTCTCAGTTAGTTCCAAAAACAGTTAATCTAAACAATTCAATAAAAAAAACAATGGTTTCTCACTGATTGGGGTAAAGCAACCCCCTTGTCCCTTTAACATGAAAGAGATCTGATCTGGGGGGAAAAGCAATTTTAAACACCAAATCTCTTTTTGACCATCTCTGACAAATCTGACCATGTGGACTGATTTCACATTCAAATGTCATACGTGAATATGTCCACCAATACCCATCCACATGCAAACAGAGAATAAACTAGGCTGAATTTCAAATTCCATTATGAAGGCAAAAGTCTTGCGGTAGCCAAATTTCCTAATGCAACGGAGATATACTATCCTTGCATGTCATACGCTAGATTGAAGTCGGTAGCTTTCCGTGATTGGAAATTTTTTTATTTTAACAAGGCCTTCAATTGTTTCAATGAAAAAGCTGATACCCATCTCCTTTATCAGTCATGTACAGATTTAGTCTGTGTCAGAAATAACTGTGACCAAGATAAAAGCAGCCCTTGAATGCAGATGATCTGGCATTATTCAAGGGCTACCATAGGGTCAATGATTCTCTTCCAATTTAAAATTGATTGGAACTAAATCGAGCTTAAGTATAGTGCCCTCAATCATGAGGGTCTTCATCAGGCCAAAAAATGTTTTCCTTATCAATCTTTACAGTTTGTTAATCCAACTAGAACCCTGGGCTTGTGAATAACCCTTCCCTATTGGTCAATTTGTGGGCTAAAATACCCGGTATAGCTCGGAGTTCATTATAGCCTGCACATTTGGCCTTTGTGCACGACTCTACGAGCTAAAGAAAGCAAACAGTGCTTCAACTACTTCCAGTGGCCTAAGTTAACATTATATTTTCCCATAAATTCCTTCCTTTATTCATTTGTTTAAAGAATAATTTATTTTTGCACCCTGGTGGGCGGTGCCAGCCAATCAGGTGGCTAGGAACACAGGCTTGAACTGCCAGCGAAATCCCACTTGCCGTGCCGCCTGACAGCCAGCAACCCCCACCACCATCATCACCCCACACTACTTCCCAATTTGTTTGATTTTTTTTTTTTATTTCTCTTCACCCCAACTTACCTTACCTTATCTTGGCTATGGTGGCACTAGCCGGCGAAGCCACACCTTCCGCTCACAGCAGCTGCCATGGAAATGGAAGAGGGGCTGCATACGGAGCTCTGCCTTCCCTTTCCATGGCAGCCATCTCTGTAAGGAATTTTGATTGGGTTTCCTTTGTACAACGGGACGTGCATTCCGTCCCGTTGTACGAGGGAAACTCCAATCCTTTTTTTTTTTTTTGTTAGCACCCCGTGTTACCGCTTTGGCAACCCGGTGCTAATAGCCTTAAGCCCCTGTTCCAAAGGCTTGAACGGGAGTTAATGGGCTGAAGGCCTCGTTATCTGCCCTTGCTTTGCTCAGGCCTAACTTGGGCTGCTAGGCTGTTTACCCCCTGTTCCAGCCCATGGAACTGGGGCGTAACGCCATAATAAATAAACATGACTTATATTTGTCAGGTTATTTTTCTCTTTTTACAAATCTTAAATATTTAAACCCCACCCAAAAAATATAATAATTTGTAAACAATTATATTTCTATATGTACTTTTTTGTGTTTGGCCATGGGTTATGATAGCTTTATAGACCTCGGCTTCGTCCCGTACCATTGTTATGGGCCTTCATACCTCATTAAAGGGCGTCGCTAAACTCGGGCCTTTAACTGAGTCTTCAGGGCCCATAACTCCCGGTACGGCCCTCGGACTAGGTCTATAAAGCTATATCAAGTCTCCAGTATAGAATCCCTCCACTCCATAAGTTATACCCCTGTTAATATTTGCATTCTATAATTTTATCATGGACAGGGAAGATATTGTGATAAACTTTCCATTATATTTCAAGATATATCATAAAATCAGAAGTCTGCTTTTTGTGGGCATATCATTTAAGTGCCTACTAAATTGATTGAGTCAAAGGCACTATCTACCTATTTCTTGCTTTACTATATTGATTTTCAAAATGTAATTGTATTTAGTTGCTTCCTTTTCCCACTGAATTTCTTAAATGTTCGTATTCAAAGTATGCTGTACTTTGTATAGCGGATATTTTATCTGAAGCATCTTAGAAGGGCTCATTTAGTGCTTGCTATTTTCCAAACTGAAAATGGTATCTTGGTGCTTCGTTTCCAGAATTGTACTGCAGTGCATAGTAAATATAGCATACTACAGATTTGGGATATTTTTACCATTATTGCTACTCCACGAGAGCCTCTTCAAAAACCTGAGTAAAATACCACAGAATAAAGGTTCCTTGCCAAGAAGGCGCAATTTGACCCAACCAAATGGGTTTAATGGAGGATAACCACATCTAGTTTATGAAGAAGAGTATATTGAAACCCTGCTCCTATCTTAACTTTGTTTCCCAGACTGTTGGGATTCTAGGAGATACGCATGTTATTTCCTGCTATCCCAAATATCGATCCATTTCCCTTAGGCCTGACTAACCCCCTTACTTTTGACCAAGTATGTGCATCTTATATTTGGAACTAAAAAAAGTTGCTGTCATTACATTTTTAGTACTTTAACCAATTTTCCAACCCCTCTACTACCGCCCCCTATCATCACTAGAAGCATGTCGGCCAAGTGTAAAAACATTTAGAAAGAAGCACAAACCTTCCTAGTACAAACAACTGAAAATGATCTAGCAAACTCTAACCACCCATGCTCAATAATGAGCACTCTACCCCATTGCGGCACAATTGTACCATGTAACGTACTAGAACAACCTGAATCCTCTTTAATCTCAACTCTTAAGTTTTAAAATCCTCAATGCTTTCATTCCTCTCTGCATCCATTTCCCAACTCCGGTCCATCTTCTGAATTACGGTGCAGTCCCCCCCGTACCTGGACTCGGTCTTCATCTGTTTCATTTCTGACCCCGAGAAGGATTCTCCGCTTACCTCTGATCTCCCTGCTTTCTCATTGCATTCTGAGTGTTTCCATGCATTGTTATCCAAACTCTTTCTATCCAGTCAGTACCATGCTTATGTCAAAACTGACCTTCAAACGCTTATAATCTAGAGTATGGCGAAATAGATGAAGTTATCGCTGCAATATGCTTTTCTTAATTCTCTTTCAACCGAGTCAAAGGAATGCCATTGCTTCTAAACTTCCCTTATAAATTGTGGGAACAAAAAGACTGTTTCTCCTTATGTCAGAGCCATCTTTAAGAGTGTGTCACAGTCCCTGTAATTAGGAAAGAGCCTCTACAGCCCTTGTGAGGCCAGTGCTGCGCTGGAACCTCTTGGGCTCTGTCTATAGAGAAAAAAGCAAACTATTTTTGTTGCCCATTGTTCATAGTTTTCCTCTGTTTTCCGGTAGTCTGACAAGTTGCATGTATAACTTGATTGTCCACTGGCTCTTTCTACAATTATTTTGATAACATGTGGAGTTTTGTAACTTGAATTTTAAAAGTACCCTGTCCTCGAATGTAGACATTTTCTCCTGCATACCTGTGTTCATGTCAGCCATTTTCTAGACTTCATCTCTCATAAGGGAGTGATCCACCCGTAGCTTGCCAATATTTGCCGCCAGTGACAGCTGAGAATTCCTTATTTCCTGAGTGAGACAAGTATGGTATCAAGAGATGACACAGACACAAGTGATACAGTTTCAGAACCAAAAGCAAGGTCCTTCTCTATCCAAACAAGGACCTGTTCAACCTTATCCAGTGGCACCTCTCCCAGTGGACAACCCTGTGGGCCTCCTTGGGCTCCTGCTCCCTTGGGCTCAAGGGACATGTCGATGGACATCTTGTCCATGCAACAAGCATTTGTTTAAGAGCTCCAGCAGAGGCATCCAGCTCCACCATTGCATTCTCCAGCACAGCCCCATGTTTATCCTGCAAAAGGAGGTTAGGTTTTTCCACCAGCCCCTGGACCCTGTCCAAGGGGCCCACTTTTGCCACCTGTCTCCCTCACAGATACGGATGCCGACGACCATCCGATGGGCGTTTCTCCACACACTCACCCTACAGATGAGTTTGAGGTGCCAGGTGACGTTGAGCCAGCAAATCTACCTCCAAGAGATTCACATCAGGACAAGGTTGGCTCCTTTAATGCTCTCATGTCACGAGCAGCAAAGCTATTTGATCTACTCCCAGAGGAGCTTAAAAAGGAGTGATTCCTTTATCAAAGGTGAGAATTGGCCAGAAAGTCATTAGTAGCCATACCAGTGCTAGATGATATTTGGTGATGAGGAATCAATTTTCAGTGCCACCTAAGAAAGATTGCTTTAAGAAGAAGTACAACGTCCTGGATTCGACACCCAAATGCATAAGCTCACAAGCCCTCCCCGGAATTGGTTGTCTCTGCAGCGCTCAAAAGCGCTCTGCCAATCCTTTGTCCCCTTGTATGGTATCTCCAGACAAGGAGGGCAAAATACTGGATGCTTTTGGCAAGAGGGTCATCTCTATGGCAGCGACGACCATCAAAGCAGCTAACTCATTGCCAAGACTCTCCCACTACGACCAGGAACTCTGGTTCAAGCTGGGTACAATCCTGGATTTTTTTTTCCCAGACAAGCAGGGTAAGGCCCTTAGACTGCTGCATGAGGCTGAAGCGACATTTGATCTTGCCATCTCTATTGCTGTGGACATCTCAGGCATGGGATTCCACCAGATGGGTTATGGTGCAGTGTTGTGCCATCAAGGTTGGCTTAAGGCCACTCAGTTCCGTCCGGAAGTCCAGTCCAAGGTTGTCGATATGCCTTTTGATGGCATTCACCTATTTGGAAAGACGGTTGATGAGACCCTGTAGGCCATCAAGGAAACACTGAGACAGCCCGTTCATTGGGTACTCTGCAACAACGTTGCCCGTCCTTTCGCTCAGGAAAATCAAGGTTTTAAAGGGATTATAGATCCTCCTGCTGTCTGCAGACATCCCGCACCCGCACCAACCACGAGGAGATCAGTCTTATTGATGAAGCCAGTAATTGGAAGAAGTTTCCTCCAGAATTCAAGTGCCAAAGCAGGACTCGCCAGGCCCCAGCCCTGACCCCCCACTTTGACACCCCAATAGAGGGACGGATTGCCAACATCGCACAGTGTCATGGCCACAGGCCCCAGAACACAAAAACCACACCATCTAGTGATGGGGGCAATGGGTCACTTGACTCACTTATGTCCCTTTGGGACCCATAAACACAGGGGCCCTGGCTGGACTCAGTCCTGGTGCCTTTGGCACCAGGCTCATATAGAGATGTGAGCAGGAACACTTTATTTCAGTGCAGGAGTGCTTTTACTTTATTTCAGTGCAGGAGTGCTTTTATTTTACAAGAATTTTCCAGGAGCTGAAAGCCTTTATTCCTGAGAACATCCTCATGGGCTGACTCATCGGGTGTGGCACCTAGGCCTGGTCTTCATGTACTGACTCATCGGGTGTGGCAGGCAGGCTGAACCTGGTGGGTGTGGCTTCAGAAGATCAGCTATATAAGCTGCTCCATCCTTAAGGCCAGTGCTTCGCGTTACTGTGCACTCGCGTGCAACGTGTCGCTAACCGCCGCTTGGACCAGTTTGCTTACCTTTGAAACCAGGTGTTCTCCTGCATACTCACCTCCAGGAAACAGGTGCTTCATCGCTTCATCTGCA
Organism: Ambystoma mexicanum; assembly: GCF_040938575.1. Classification (NCBI taxonomy): domain Eukaryota; kingdom Metazoa; phylum Chordata; class Amphibia; order Caudata; family Ambystomatidae; genus Ambystoma; species Ambystoma mexicanum. The sequence continues at coordinate 594,610,557 of NC_090933.1, forward strand.
GACTCATCTCCTGACATCCAGTGATCTTGATCCCGACGCCGCACCACCGCACTCCGCATCCACGAACTCATTTGAACCCCGCACGCCCCCTAGTTAACAACTTACCAGGTACTGTGCCGCTGCAGCTTTGTTCCTCATTCCCTCTGGCTGCCGCCTTGAGCTCCGCAGCTTCTGCCGGGCCGGCAACATCACCTGCAAGGTTAGAAAGGAAAAGAGCAAACATCAAAAGTGGAACAGACAGAAATACAAGACAACAACCTTTACAATACAACAACAAAAACAGACGAAGTATAGTTGCTTAGTCGCAGCAGGACTGGACTACCACGTGCAAAGGACCAGTAAAGGAAATCGGTCCAGATCATACAAGCGCCCCTGCCAGAAGCAGCAGGATGGAATGCTCGCCAAAACTAATCAACAGGTGAGCTTTCCAGGGACAGCGCATCCCACAGGTACCACGGTTTGGGAGAAGGGGTCTGGAAGGGGATCAGGTGCACAAGCTGGCATATTCTCCACGCAGGAGCAGTCCCGAGCAGCATCACCTATTACCACCAGTCACCACATAAGCGCAGAGAGCGAAGTCGGACCCAAGCGACCTCACCCCCGGCAGGGCTGCAACCGTGCCACAACGCCTCAGCAGAGACCAGGTGAGCGTAACACACAGTGAAAATCCATTACCGCCAACACATGGGCGCTATCCATCATTCAACAGGGCCATACTCTGGGCCTCATTGGGCCTCTCTCCTACATTCCTCCTGTCTAAGAAGTGGAAATACACCTATCCCTGCTGCTAGAAGAGGTACGGTCTTCCCTGCTAAAATGGGTGATGGTGGTTGTATCAGCTCACCTGCGGGGCACCGGAGTTTACTCCAGATACTTTTTGGTGAAGAAAAAATCAGGAGGGTTGAGACCCATACTAGACCTCAGAAGGATCAGCAAATTCCTTAAGTCTAAAAGGTTTTGCAATGTGATGCTGCAACACATCATGGACCAGCTGAAACAAGGGGATTCCCTCTCCAGACCTAGAGAATACGTACTTCCATATCCCCATTCATCAGCGACACTGGTGTTTTCTATGATTCAAGGTCACAGGAAAACACTACCAATTAAAATCCCTGCCCTTCAGACTAAAATCAGCACCAAGAAGGGTGTTCACCAAATGCCTGCCTCCAGTAGCAGCCCACCTCCGGCATTCAGGTATTCACGTTTATCAGTATTTGGACGATTGGTTGGTGCACGCCCCATCGCTTCCACTATACAATCCTGTGTCTAACGACACTGGGGTTCTCTGTGAACTTTTCAAAGTCCTGCTTAAATCCTGCTCAGAACTTGGGCTCACACCTCAACATTCTCGCATGTGTCGCTCACGCTTTCAGAGAGGGTGAATACTATCCTGAGCAGAGTCCCTTATGTCACACCTACTGGTTGCTTCGGTTGCTCTCTCAAATCCCTCCTGAGAATGATGTTCTCATGAATCCCATTGTTCACACACTCTGAATGAGACCCCTTCATGCGTTCCAAATATCGGTCTTGCAGAGGACAAGCGTCACTTCATGCCCTTCTTTCAAAACACCCTTCTATGGTGGTTGAGTCATCTCAAACTCATTCATGCTGCCCCCTTTTGACTTCTGGCACATCAAGTCACAGTGACCACGGATACCTCCCTGGATGGGTGGGGAGCTCACATGTGAGAACTCCATGCCAGAGGCCTGTGGTTGCCTGAAGAAAAAGCCCTACACATTAATGTTCTGGAGCTTAGGGTGGCCCTAAAGTCCTTCAAGCCACAATTACAGAACCAGGTGGTTTGTGTCTTCATGGACAACACCACCATGATGTTCTATATTCTCAAGCAAAGGGGACACACTCACTGTCTGGCGCTGTGGGCGTGGTGCACCGACGCACATGTTCCTAATTCTCTGCCAGGGAGCCATAATACCATAGCAGATTCACTCAGCAGGGAACTCTGGTTCTGCCACGAATGGGAACTTCACCACGGCAAGGTCCTCTGTCTCAGGCTCTGTCTCTTCTCTGAGTGCGGTCATCTGAAGATAAATGCCATAATACTGATCAACAAGAAATGCACCAGTTTTGTGAGCAGGTTTTCCCAAGGGGAGAGCCTGGGGAAACGTGTTCTCAATCCCATGGGAAGTACTGTTCCTTTACACATTTCCCCTGATGCCTCTGCTACCTTGAGTTTTCGGTACACTCAAACAGAACCACTGCATGATGATCCTGGTGGCCCTGGCCTGGCCGCAGCATATTTGGTACTTCGACCTACTTCACCTGTTGGTGGCAGTCTATATCAGATTGCCCCAGCTCGCCAACCTTCTCTTCAGAGACAACGGGTCCGTCCTGCAGCACAACCCAGCATCCCTCAACTTGACAGGTTGTCTCCTGCAGCTGTAGAATTCAGAAACATACCGCTACCTCCAGACTGCAGAAACATCTTGACCCCGGGGGGGGGGAGGGGAGTGCTGAGGGGGGTTACTGTATTGGGGGGGGGGGGTGCCATCTACATTGTCCTGCTACAGAAGACAGTGAAAACACTATTTTATTTTAAATTCAATTTTTATTGGTTTTTCAAGGCAACAAAGAGCTTATTCATAGTATAAACATTGGGCTACTGCCCCCTTACAAATTCAACAAAAGACGAAAAGCCATGAACCTCTGAGGCATTCTCCCCTCTCCCCCTCCCCCCAAACCCCTTTTCTCGGGACTCAATGTCCGCTTTCCGTGTTTCTCCTGTTCAGGCAGCGCAGACCGGGCTTATGACCGTCAGTGTTTAGTCGACTCTCCTTAATCCTGTGCAATGTGTTCTATACCTGATCTGTTTTCGGGCCGAGTGGAGAGCCCACGTTACCCTCTGGTCGTGTCCTCAGTGTTGATGAACACCTCCATGAATTGCAGCCAGTCAGTTTCTATCTGCACACTTGAGCCCTGTATAGCTGCTGTTAGTCTCTCCATAAAGTAGATGTCCTTGGCCACTGCCACCAATTCCCTTCTCGTTGGCAGGGCTGCTCTTTTCCATGTCCTGGCCCGCTACGCTCTAGCTGCCAACAATAGTGTCAAATCCGGTCATTTCTGCCAGTGCTCATCCCTTTGTTGGAGACCAAATATTTGCAAGATTGGGTCCTGCAGGTAATCCCCCTCCCCGCCTCTTTGAGCCAACTAAGCACTTCCGACCAATAAGCTTGGACTTTTTTGCATGTCCACCACATGTGCCAATAGTCGGCTTTTTCCCTGCATCCATGCCAGCACACTGGGACAACGTCCGGGAACATCCTAGAGAGGGAGATAGGGTCGTATTGCCACCTATGGAGGAGTTTGATGGCGTGAGTCTTGTATTGGCACAAAATCGATGTCTTGAATGCCCTGCTGCAGTGTCTCCCCCAGAGACCGTCCCCAATTTCACGGCCCAGGTCCCTTTCCCATTTCCCTCTGAGGCTTTTGGTCGTTACCTCCCCGGGGGTCAAGAGTTTCGTATAGGAGGGAGATGAGCCCCTTCATTTCTATGTGGGAATCTAGGATTTTTTCTACCGGGGTGAGCTTTCTTTGTATGCATTGCTTCAGCTTTGGCTTGATTAGGATTCCCTTGAGTCGAAGGTATAAGAGTGGTGAGAGTCTACCAATTCCCAGTGCCTCCTCGAGCTCCTGGATCATTATGAATGAGTTTTCCCTTACCAGCTGGCCGACCCTACAGAGTCCTGCGTCAAACCAAGACTGGTAATGTTCGTGGCCTGGGATTTCCTCCAGCACTGGCGTGGACCAGATATGACTTAGTGGCGAGGGCCACGTGATCACTTTCTCTCCATTTCCCTTTCCTGCTTAAGCTTTCCACATGGTTCCTAGTATTGGGTGGTCCCTAATCCTTTTTGGGAGCTTTTTCAATGGAACCCATAACCATTTGCCTACTCTGACTGGGCTTAGGTAGGAGTTTTCAATATAGACCCATTGTTTATTGGGGTCCTCTCTAAGGTGAGGAGCTAGAGCCCTAAACTGGGCCGCTCTGTGGTAGGCACTCAGATCTGGGAGGGTGACTCCCCCTCTTTCCTTAGGGAGGGTGAGGGTCTCGTAACCTATTCTGGGTCTCCGGCCCTGCCATATGAACTTCATTATGCGCCTCTTGGCTTACCCGAGGTACGCTTCGGGAGCCTCCAAGGGGAGCAGCTGGAAGACATACAGTACTCTAGGGAGCAGATTCATTTTTATGGCATTTATTCTGCCCATCTGAGAAATTTGCCCTTTCCCCCACCCTTCCATGTCCCTTAACAGTTTCTCAAACAGCGGAGGGTAGTTTGCCTGACTCAGGTCCTCACTGAGTCTAACAATATTGATCCCCAGATATTTTATCCCATCTGTACAAATTTGGAGTCCCAGGGGAGACAATTCGGCAATGTTTCTATCTGCGCCTGAGGCAAAGGGAAAGATCATTGACTTGCCTACGTTGACCTTGAAGCCTGAGAAGCGACCGAACAATTCGATTACCTGCAGGGCGGCTGGGACTGATCGTGTGGGCTCTCTCAGGTGGAGCAAAATAACGTCTGCATAGAGGCCTAGTTTGAAGGTACGGTCTCCCCCGTCAATGCCCCGTACCGTGGGAGAACCTCTGAGGTATTCTGCAAGTATCTCCATGGTCATGGCGAAGAGGAGGGGGGAGAGGGGACAGCCCTGCCTAGTCCCTCTTTGAAGGCTAAAAATACGTGACAGGTGTCCACTGACTGTGACTCTGGCTGAAGGTGACACATATAGGGCCTTGATGGCTTGCCTAATCCCTATCCCGAACCCCAGCTTCTCGAGTACCACATGTAAAAACCCCCAATCAACCCGATCAAACGCCTTCTCTGCATCAATGGACACCAATACCGGGTTCTCCCCCTTCGGTGCTGCCAACCTCTTGAGGTGCAGGGTTTTACGTAGGGTGTCCGCCACCTGCCTCTCCTGTAGAAAGCCCACTTGGTCTGAGTGGATTAGACCCGGCATATGGCCATCCAGTCTCGTCGCGATGATCCTCGTGAATAGTTTTGCGTCCACATTGAGGAGCGAGATTGGTCTATAGGAGCAGCAATCCGCCGGGTCCTTCCCCTCCTTCGGGATCACCGTAATTAGAGCTTTGCCAAATGACGGGGGCGCCCTCCCTGTCTTCATTATATCTGAAAATAGTCCTGCTAGGAATCCCACCGGTAAACCTGAGAAGGCCTTGTAAAAACCTGCGGTGAACCCGTTGTCCCCGGGGCCCTCCCCAGCTTCAGACCCGATATTGCTTTGAGCAACTCCTCCTCTGTTATCGGGGCGTCTAGGGCCGTCGCCTCTGGAGTTCCGAGAGCCGGGAGAATGACCCCATCTAGATATCTCTCCCGTGCTTCCTTCTCTACCTCCTCCTCCCAGGGTCTCATAGAAGCTGGCGAATTTCTCTGCTATGCCTTCCGGGTCTGATCTTTCCCCTTCTTCGCCACTCATTATTCTTGCCACCCATCTGTCCGCCCTTTGACCTCGAAGTTTAGCTGCCAGCATGGCATCGGCCTTGTCGCCTTTCTAATAGTATCTCTGACACAGGTGTTGGAGTCCCGCTACAATTTTGCCCAGCTCTAATTCCCTCAGTTCCTGTCTTTTCTCTAGCTATGCTCAGATCCCTCTCTTTCCCTCTTTCCTCCTTTCCAGGGCGAGTATCTCTGACCTCAAGCTGAGAGACAGGAGGGTCCTGACCCTCTTCTTGGAGGCTCCTTCACTTATCAGCCTACCCCTCCAGGTTGCCTTCGCCGCCTCCCATACAATTTCCCGGTTCACTTCTCCCGTGTCGTTTAGTTAAAAAAAACTCTCTGATCCCCGTTGACATTTCCTCTTTAAAAACAACGTCCCTCAGTAGGAAATCATTGCATTTCCATAGGGATTCCCTGGGTTTCAGGCCCGATATGCTAATGTCTGACCAGACCATGTTGTGGTCCGACCAGCTGATCGGGCGAATCTCAGAGGCATCTATTCTGCTCATGTACTGATGTCCCGTGAACAAGTGATCTATTCTTGTCCTAGTGCCATGGACTGCAGAGTAGAAGGTATATCCCTTCGCCAATGGATGTAGCTCCCTCCATATGTCCACCAGCCCCTGCTCCCACATCAGGTCAATGAGCCCCCCATGCGACCTTCCCCCTCTGCTGCCTGGCGGGATAGTCTTCCCACTATGGTCCAACTCTCAATCCGTCCACATGTTGAAGTCCCCACCCAGGAGCATGAGCCCTTCTGCCTTGGCCATCACTTCTCCCATGGCCTCTTGGATGAATTCCATCTGGCCTACGTGGGGGCAATATATGGCTGCTAGGGTGAGACTCGAGTTATGTAAATTACTGGACACTACCAATGCTCTCCCATCCTCCCTCTCACAGCGGGTTACCTCTGTTAATTTTTGGTGCCTATGGAGCAATATCCCTACACCGCCTCTCTTTGTGTGGCCAGACGACAAAAATGTTTGGCCCACGTGGGATCCGGGGATGGCCCTCTCTTCACCCCTCACTGTTCCGGTCTCTTGTACGAAGTGAACATCTATGCTAGCGTTCTTAATTTCTCGCCCCAGGAGGGAGCCCTTTAATGGGGAGTTAAGCCCCTTGACATTGAGTGAGCCTATTCTGAGTGTCTTGACCCGGCCCCTTCTCCCATTGTCTGCCATTGCTTCCTTTTCTTGCATTCTTTAATTTCCCGGTCCTGTGGGCGCTGCGCCATGCCCCTTTGGAGTTGGGCATGTATTGTGCACGGGAACCCCTAGCCCCTCCTCCCTTCCCTCCCCCCTTCCTTGCCCCCCCCCATTCATGACTCCTGCCAACGGGCAAGCCACCAGGGTGAAAACATTATTCGTGCACCGCAGTTCTCTTGGTAAAACATGTGTCCCCAGCCAGGGATGCTTAACTGCTGACCTCACACTCCCTGCCAGATTGTGTTTATTCCTCTAGTCCTCTCCAGCTTCTGACGTCGGGGTGTTTGGTTTTTTGAATTTTCTCCTGCCCTTTGTCTTCTTCTTTGTGGACCAGGGGCCCTCCGGTTCTCTCCTAGCTCCTGCCGATTCCTTGGTGCCCACAACATCTCCCTCCTCTGGGACATCTCCCTTAAGCACCTGCAGCACCTGCGAGGCCTCTTTACCACTGGTCACTCTGTAGTCTACCCCAGCTCATTCGAATGATAAGGCAAACAGGAAGGACCACCTATATCTTATGTCCGGGCTTGTGAGCCACTGGGTGAGCGGGCGGCACACTCTTCTGCGGGTAAGCGTGAGGGTCGATAGATCTTGATATATCTTGATTGTATCCCATTTGAAGATGAAGCTCCCCAACCTTTCTGCTTTCTCCAGGACCTTCAGTTTCTCTCTATAGCGGAGAAACCGCACCACGATGGTCCTTGGGCCTCCCCCTGCGCCTCCTCCACCTCAATGCGCTCTTTCCAGCTGGACTTCCTTGCCCCCTTCTAGCATGAAGAGTTGGTTAATAAGGCCTTGGACTTTCCTCCCCACGTCGGCTGCTGTCTCACCTCTCTCCTGGGTCACGCCCGTGATGTGCAGGTTGTTTCGACGCTCTGTTTTCTAAGTCATCCATCTTTAAAATTAAGTCCTTCTCTCTGATTTCTAAGTCCGTTAGCCTCGCCTCGTATTTCATGTCCAGCAGGTCTGTCTGGAGGTGATTATTTTCCATTCCTTCCATTTTCTCCTCCAGGGTGTCCACTCTCCCCCTGAGGTCTACGATTGAGGCCTGTATGTCCATGCAAATTGCTTTAATCCTTCCTTTGTAAGTGCTGCAGTGGGGGGGGGGGTCACCTACGGCGGGCATGGTGGCTCTGGGGGCTTCGTTCTGGGCTGAGTGAGGCCGGCGAAAACGCTGCAGAGAGGAGATCGCCCCTTGGAGCGGGGGCTGCTCCAGGATCTGGTGAGGCACCTGGGGGTGGTGCCTCTATGCAGGTTCTCCTTATATTAGTCTCAATGTTCCGGTTGGTGCGCCCGCCCTGTTCCTTTGCCGGCTTGGTAGTAACCCCAGGGCTCTGAGGGAGTTTTGTGTCCAGAGCCAAGGCCTGCTTTCCTGGATGGGCCCCTGGTGCCAGGTCTTAGGGGGGTGGGGGGGGGGGGGACAGAAGTTATTTGGAGGCCGAGGCCTCCCTGGCCCTCTGCCCAGCTGGGATAATTTCTAGGCTTATTTTGAAGGAGGGGTTGGGGAGGGAGGGGAGGCGACCCCTCCTCTGCGTACCACTTCCCCCCCCCGCCGCCTCCTTACCTTGGTTAGCCCACTGTCTTCGTGTTGGGCCCTGCCGTGTGGTCTCCGCGGCCTGGGGAGCCTCGGTGGAGCCTGCGGGGCCGGTGCTCAGGCTTGGGCTCCTCCTACGTGGGCACTGCAACTTGCGCGACGCCAGATGCCCCTCCGCTTTCCGGGTGTGGGCTGGGGGGTCCTCAACCCCAATCGAGGAGGACGCTCCTGGGGGCCTGCGCGTAGCTCTCCTACGTTTCCCCCGCTTCGGTGTGCCGCTGGCATGGGCCCTGGGCTGGATCCTCTCGGCTCGTGGGGCTCCTCGTTTTGGCAGGGCCTCGTCCAATGGTCCCACGCCTGCGGACACTTCTGGTCCATCGCCGCCCTCAGCCTGCGTCCTCCGGGTGTTCTCTGCTGGTGTGGGGGGGGGGCGGCTCCTCAGGCCTCTTCGCGGCACTATGTGGGCTGGGTACCCTCGCGGAATCTGGCGCCCACCAGGCTCTGCAGCTGACGTGCGCTGGAACGCCCCCTCCTGGGGCAGCGGTTCTGGTATGTGTGCTGCTCAACACCTGGAAACGTTGCACATTCAGGCTGCATACGTCTTGCCATACCTCCTGTCTTTGAGAAATGATGGCTTAGCACACTCTTCTATTAAGGTGCATTTAGCAGCCATTTTGCAGGACACACATGCCTTGGGTACACAATGGTCACACAGGTTGGTGAAAGAATTCCTCAAAGGACTGTTTCATGCTTTTCGTCCCTGCTCCAGCTTGGGAACTCAACGTGATCCCCTCAAAGCTAATGGACCTTCTTTCAAGCCTCTACAGAGAGCCTCCTTGACATTTTGCACCTGAAGATGGCATTCCTAGTTGCCATTACTTCAGCCAGACAGGTGGGTGAACTGCAGGTCCTCTCATGCAAGCCTTCCTACTTGAATTCATCAGTCTAAAGTGGTCCTTTGCATGAACCCTTACTTCATGCTGAAGGTCCCTTCTTCATTCCACCTTAACGAATCCTTGATTCTGACTGTGTTCTTTGGTTCTCCTTCGTCTCCACCGAAGCAATTCTTAGATTCCCTGGATGTTGCCTGAGCCCTCAAATGTGGCTCGCTCTATAGAGTTCTGAAATTCATCACAATTTTTTGTTGCCATCGGACCTGTCCGCAAAGGCAATGCCTTTCAAAGTCGTCCATTGTAACATGGCTGTCAGCATGCATTTCCCACTGCCTTCGTCTGGCTAACAGACCCCTTCTAGTAAGATCAAGAGCACACTTGAAGAGGGCTGTCGCTTCAACTACGGTGTCCCTGTCCAGTGTTCCCCTGCGTGAACTCTTCTGGGCAGTCACATGGAGGTCTGTCCATACCTTCACAAGATTCTACTGCGTCGATGGGGATTCTAGGGAGGTGTCCCAATTTGGCAAGGCAGTGCTTCGCAACCTCTTTGCATGAGATGAGTGTTCCAGCAGTGAGTTGGTTACTTCTGTTGAGCTGTGCCTCCGCCTGTTTTGGTTGTATATATGTACTGCTATATTATCTTATTCAAGAGCATGTAAATCCATGAACGATCCAATGCTGGAGAAGGAATACGTTACCTGTAACTCCTGTTCTCCAGCATTGGTATCTTTCATGGATTCACATGCAACCCTCCCTCCTACCCCTATCTGGCACTTCTTGGTTCTTTCTGCCACATTACGTGCGCTGCCAAATCTGGAGATGGCAACCAGGGGTGGAGCTGAGGGGACCTGTCTAATTGGCTGTGGACAGTATGACCCAAAATGACTCAGAGCATTAAAGTGACAGTTTTGAAATGTAAAGTTAAACTGTTTTAATGGTACTGAGGATTCCCAGCCTGGCGATGTGGAATATTCAACATGTGAATCCATGAAAGATATCAATGCTGGAGAACAGGAGTTATGGGCCTTGCACATTCTTAAAACTCCCACTAGCCCTGCAGGGCGAGTTTCCTAGTTTACATACTCAACCTAAGAGAAATGCACTTGCCCCAAGGTGACTGGTGACAAAATATTTACATGGGCTTTTCGTAAAATGGTGCATGTCGGCATAGCACACTTCATATTTGGTGCAATGCTGTCAAGCATGCACAGTGAAACTTGTATTTGCCATTTACTGCTGCGAACAAAGTGTGTTTTCAGTAAATGAAAAATAATTTTCTTACATCCCAATACTCGCCAGCAAGGTTGAGTATCATGCAAATGGTACTCGCCCTTCATAAAAACTACTCACCAATACTAGTGGGCTGGTAGATTTTGTGAGCCTTGCATATTGCTCAAGAAACCGGATTAATTTGGCAAAATAGCTTTGTTAAAATGCTCTTAAAAATCCACGGGAGGTTAGATGGATGATAATATGATAATCACTTTAATAGTGTAGTGATCCCTCTGTAGTTGAAGTTGAATGGATTTTTTTAAATTATCTTTCGAATGTACAGTGTCCTCCCACGTATTTCTCATCTTATGATATTTCCTTTCAGCGTCAGATGCTTCGGAAAAATATTTTGTGGTAGAGGGTGCCATGCGTTGTCGTCGACTGAATGTCCCTCAAGCCTCCACCCCCTCTAAATGGTGATGCCATCAATAGTATAAATAGCATGCACTTTACCCATTGCTTCAATTTTGTTTTTCTGCCAAAGCCATTGCTTCAGATAATGCAGCATTGTTGGTCGAAACTACGTTTGTTGAATAAGTCTACTTCCTCTACCCTGAAGGCCAGGTTTGAAAAACGTGTTGACTGTGGGTCGAAAGTTTCCATTACCGACCCTCATTGCATTAGTTTGTGGTGCCTTGGCACCGACCTCAGGACAGCTGACTGTGGATCCTGTCAATCCATGATGGGGGAAGGTGATCAAGGAAAGAAAGGGGATGCACGCTGCAGGTAGGCCCCCCTCAGAAATCTCCTTCCACAACATCTTCCAAGAGACGTTCTTCAAATGAACCGTGGGGTAAGACGCTGCTGAAAAAAGTTCCAAAAAACATTCACAGTCTCGCCATTCATCTTCGTCATCAAAATTATGGAAGAAACAACATCGTAGGTTTCCGTCCTCGTCCTCTGACTCCTCACCTGAATGCAGAGTAACCTGCCCAGGTAAGTCCACTTTGAAAGCTGACTTGGAGGCGTTTAGGCTTCAAATGTTGAAATTCTTCATGAAGGTGGCTGTTCTCTTATAAGGATAATTTCCCAAACCTAGTGAGTCCCCCAGCAGCTTTGCTGGATTTTTGGGGTTTTTCATCTCCTGCTAAGAGTGAGACAATTTTCCTCCCACTCTTAGGCATGATTTGAGGTATGGCTTTGACTTTTTGTGTGCTTATGGGCTATGTTTTTTTTTTTTTACTCCATAGGGTATCATCTGTTGTTGTGTATGTGTTACACAGCACCCTCAGTGCCGTAACACAGGGGTGTCATAGTGACCCCAAAACATAGACTCCATACCCTGGGACTCACTACTGTCTCCCAGGGCATGTAAAGTCACCATTGACTTTACTAGTCCAAAATTGTGAACAGAACCAATACAAACCATCATATTGTGGAAGTACTGGAAGGGGTTAATTCGATTGCCCCTGGATCTGTTTTCAAGGGGGCACTATCCAGTCCCCCCTTGTCGAGTTTCTGGCTGGTGGCAGTGGTTACCACGCAAAATATTCCACCAGAATATTTCCTATGGGATTTTCCCATTGATTTTAAACGCACCACTTTTTGGTGCAATGTTAAAGATACCGCCCGTTTATTTATTTAATATTAAATCACCGGTTGGGTCTTTTTGCCAGAACTCTTTTCTAAAATGGCGTTCGTGTCCGTCTCTGTAACTCCAACCAAGGTCGGGCCCTTTGTTCCACTTTTTGGCGGGCTTCTCCACAGAAGCCCTCCAACTGGTGCCACTCTGTCTGGGTTCCACAGGATGTGTGGGTGGGGGAATTGGCACCCTGGACTGCGTTGCCTTAGCCACCCAAGTCGCACTCTGTTATGATTGGGCCAGTGGTGAGCCGCCCGGCTCACCACTTAGCATGTTTGAGTGACAGCTAGGCTGTTGAATGGGGGTTTTTCGGCATAAAAGCAGGGCTTTTGGGACTGGAACTTGAGAAGTCGCCACAGGACCTAAGAAATCCGAAGAGGGGAGAAGCTGAGCCATCTGCCACGACGACACCACCGGTGGAGCCCTGCTGCAACAACGTCACCACTTTCCCGACGACAAGAGAAGATCTTCTGCTGAAAGAGTCTTCTTCCTCTGAGCTGGTGGGATCAACCAGTTGGCCATTTCGCCTTCCAGGATGTCTCTTGGTCGAATCGCCCGTGCCAAGCACCCCGGCGGCCGGATAGCCAAGCTGCACCACTGTGACCGCGAATACCAGGAACGCACCTTTTAACCGACGAACTCCGCGGCTTGTTTCTTCCCTGGGCAGTGCAACGACTCCAAGTTTCCTCCTCGACGAGATACTCTCTTGGCCTCCCTTTCTTCGGTTTGCTCAAGGTGACCCTTAAATCCTTAGCTTTCCAACTGGGTTGGCCTTCAGACCTTCTAACTTTATCTTTTGAACCACCCCAACCTCTTTTGAACATTTCTACAAAGACTTTAATGCATTTTGCAACTGTGTGATCTTGGGCACATTTCACCTTGCTCCATTTTTAAAGTGGGCCTGGCCTATGAACTTTGGCTCTACAGTAGACTCTGCCTTCACTAACTTGTTTTTGTCTCTTAAAGTGTTGGGAACTGTTTTATTTTCATGATCTACCTTTTTCTCTCCCTTTAACTTAATTATTGGAGTGCCATCTAAGTTACGCGCTCGCATCTGTTTTTACAAATAGTGGTGTTTTGACTTAGACTTGCCTAATAATTCTTAAGGGAGGTGTGTATACTTTTCTGATTGCGTTTGAACTTGTTTTTGATTTATAGTGCTAGTGTATTTTCTAAAGTGTGTGTTAAATAATTATATACTTTTGATACCAAGCTCTGGTCAGTGTTTGCTTGCTCTACTGTGTTTTTGGCCCTATTGTGTATCCTCTGTATACTGCCTAACTCTTCTTGAGAGAAGTCTGACTGCTCAGCCACAGCTACCAGGTAAATCTGGGTGGTGCAGACTGCTACCAATTGGGTTTACTGCTTACTCCTGTAGTCTTAATCATTTGGCAGTGTTCCCTAAGGGAACTGCACAGGATTCTGCCTAACAGTGGCCCCAACCCCCCTTGAAAGAAAAGATGAAAAGCCACGACCCGCATGCACCCTCGAGCCCAGGTGAAAAGCCACTGACCCATGAGAGCTCTCAAACCTCAATTTGAGGAAAGGCCCAGTCCTCAACCCTCAAAGACTCCGAGTTGTGGGTCGAGCCCGTCGAAACCAGTGCTGGCTACGTCAAAAGTGTCTACGCTGTTGACGCCCTCGAAAGAAATTAAGAAATCTTTCAAGCCTTAACCAAAAAAGGAATTTTTCAAGTCTATTTCCTCTATATTCAAGGACCATGAATCCTCGGATCAGGAAACACTCCACCTTTTGGGCTGGAATATGGAACACCCAATGTTTCTAAAGCTTTAATATCTGAGGAGGTGAGGATGCAAGACTTGTATGAAAATCTTCAGAGTGCAGATGGCTTGGACACTTCCCCTGAACTTGTGTTTGGTAAGCCTGACCTGTCTGAGCACGCTGAGGAGTCTTACAGACAGCTCATGAATAAGGTAACTGAATTCCTGGGTTGGGGGAGACCAGCTGTAGCCTTTGAACAGGATGAACTGATGGACATTCTAGATAAGGGTCTGCAAAAAGACCCTGTTTTATTTCATTTGGCTTTACAAAAGAGGGTCAAGGCTAACTGGGAGTCCCCTGATACAAACCTGTCCGTCAGTAAAGATCTGGGTAAAAAAATGCAAACCCTCAATCATTGATCTGGAATATCCTTCAAGACACCCTACCCCAGAAATCTTTGTGGTCCAGGTTGCAACTTCTACATCAAGACAGACAGCTCACCCTACCATACCTCCAGAAAGGGAAGACAAGCTTTTCAACACACTTGCTAAAGTTTTTTCAGCCATAGTATGGCTTTAAAGTCTTTCAATGCCACTTGCCCTCTAGCAAAATGTACCTACCTTGTGCGATTAGATTTTCTATGGCAGCTGAGCATATCCCTGAAGTAGAGGAGAGAGAAGAGTTCATGAACATTGTGAAGGACGATAAAGAACATTGTGACGGATGATAAAGACGCAATGTGAGAATCTCCCCAGTCAGGTTTGGACTCTGACAATAGCGTTAGCAGAGCCATGGCGGTGAGCACGGTGATGCACAGGTTTGCGTGGTTGAGGAAGTCTGGCTTTGCACCAGATGTGCAGTCCAGACTACTCAACATGCCCTTTGATGGCACTCAATTGTTTGGCAGCAAGGCTGATGAGAGCCTTGATAAATTACAGACCTCAAAAGCAGTGGCCAAGTCACTCAGTGTCGCTACCAGACAGCCTCAACCTTTGCACCCCACTGCACAGACTTTGAGGGGTAGGTCTTTTTGCTATTCTTGATCTTTTGGAAGACGGAGCGGTCTGGCCAGTCAAAGAAGTCAGAAAAAATTCCCTTGTGGTGGAGAAGGAAGAGATGCTAAGTCTGCCCATGCATTGGCTGCTTTACACTTAGCTGCCGCTTCAACTGCTTCAAAACCACTCTAAGGCCTTAATCCAGAGGATTGCTGGGGGAGACAGGCTCACTCGGCATCTGGAAGAATGACAGGGATTGGGCCTTGCAAACAGTACCCCAGAGTTACTGCCTCCCCTTTTTAAGAAGGCCTCTGGATCATCCACCGCAGAGCCACTCCCACAAAATTCCAAATGCGTTCCTCTTGTAGGAGATTTCCAGTCTGCTAGAGAAAGGTGCTATAGAACCAATACCTGTGATAGAGAGGAACAACGGGTGGTACTCACCTTACTTTTTAAATCCCCCAAACAATTAAGGATTGAGACCCATTTTGGACTTCAGATACTTGAACAAGTTCCTCAGGAAGGATAAGTTCTAAATGCTTACCCTTTGTCAGATACTTCAGGCCCTCCAGTTTCAGGATTGGATTCGATCATTGGATATTCAGGATGCTTGCTTTCATGTGCCTAGTCATCACAAGCACAGGAAGTACCCAATGTTCGCCATTGGCGGCTCTCACTATCAGTTTTGAGTTCTCCCGTTCGGATTTACCTCTGTCCGAGGCTTTTCACCAAGTTGATGGTGCTGCTGGCAGCGAGTCTCCGGAGAGGGGGGATTCACGTCTAACCCTACCTGGACAATTGATTGGTTGATCAGGGCCCGTTCTCCAGAACAGATCCTGGAACATCTCGGCATAAACTGTCACTCTCTCCACAACTGGCCATCCCCCTCAATTTCAAGACGTCCCACATTATATCATCCCAAAAAGCTCTGGTTCATCAGAGCAGTCCTGGATGCGTCCTCAAGATGGGGGATGGGGGGGGGGGGTTTGAGCCTCACCACTCGAGGTGAGGGCTCAACACACTCAGCAGATGGTCACTGAATTTCAGAATGCCTAGAGTCTTCCGGCCTTTGATTTCCTAAGGTTGCTCGGCCTCATGACATCCTGCATTTTTCTGATGCCGGAGACTCGTCTGAGAATGAGATCCCTCCAGTGGGCCCTCATGTCCCAGTGGTCTCAGTTTTCAGGCAAGGTGTCAGATCTTCTTCAGGTTCCAAGCAGGGTCGCACAGGATCTCCTGTGGTGGGCCTGTGAGGACAACTTTCTGAAGGGTCAACCTTTTTGGCAGCCAAGGCCACAGATAACTGTAGTTACAGATGCTTCCCTCACACGATGGGGGAGTCCAGGCAATCAGTCAGTGGTCGTGGTCTCAGAGTCCAAACTACACATCAACCTAGTGAAGCTGAGGGCAATCAGACTAGTGCTGAAAGCCTTTCTGCCCTCTTTACAGGGAAAGAATGTCCTTATAATGATGGACAACACAGTGGCCATGTACCACCTCAACAAGAGAGGTGTAGGGTCACTACCACTGTGCAGAGAGGCAATGCAGCTCTGGTTTTGGGCAATTCAAGAAGGAATCGCCCTATCAGCAATTCACCTAGCTGGAGAGGAGACCACAGCAGCTGACACTCTGAGCAGGCAGAGCAGTCTCCCATGAGTGGGAAGCTCAGGAAGTCCTTCAAGAGATTTTCGCCATTTGGGGAACCCCTCAAGTAGATTGATTTGTGTCTAGTGTCAACCGGAAGTTCGAACTGTTCTGCTACAGGGAATTTCCCCAGAGATGAGCTTGAGGGGACACTTTGGTAGTGGACTGAGAGTTTCTACTGCTGTCGCATTTCCTCCAGTCCCTGTCATTTCTCGCATGATCAGGAGGTTGAGAAAGTTTGTGAAATCCATGATCCTAATTGCTCCGGATTGGGCCAGGAGAGTGTGGGACCTTCTGGATATGTCCATCTGCCCTCCAATTAGTCTTCCACAAAGAGAGGACGTTCTCTCGCAAGAGGGTCGAGTTCTTCATCCAGAGGTCAAGACCCTCAACCTTCAAGCATGGTTTCTGAAAGGTTCAGATATAAGGATTGGGACCTTTCGGAAGACCTAATGGAGATTTTGCTTTTGGCCAGATGGCCAGCAACAGAATCTCTGTATCGCTGCTGTTGGAACAGGTTCTTCAGCTGGTGCAGAGAGAAGAATGTGGATCCTTTTCTATGCGACAGACCTATGGTGTTCTCATTCCTACTGCATCTGGCTATTCTGGGGCACCAGGTTGGCCCTGTCAAGGGGTACCTGGCGGTGCTTTCTATTTTTAAGCGCACTTCTGAGAGAACCTCTTACTTTAAGATGCCACTTGCAATTAAATTCTTAAGGGGGCTAACAAATGTGTTCCCTCCTGCCCCTTTTGTTGTTCCTGTTTGGGATTTGAATCTAGTGTCACTCTTGCCCATTGAGATTGCTGACATTAAAAACTATCTTTTTAACAGCTATAACATCTGCATACATGGTCAGCGAGTTGCAGGCCTGATCATTTAAGCCATTGTCTACAACTTTCTATAACGAAAAGGTTGTATTAAGAATCTGACATACTTTTCTGCCAAAAGTGATTTCGGAATTTCAACTATCCCAGAAAATGGTATTGCCACCGTTTTACCCTCCACCTCACCCTGGTAAGGAGGAAGAAAGGCTTCACAGGCTTGACCCCAAAAGAGCGTTACATTTTTATATTTCTCATTTGGCTAAACTGAGACAAGATTCTCAACTTTTTATTGGGTACACCGGGCACAAAATGGGTCTTGCAGTTACAAAGCAAACCTTATCCCATTGGATAAGGTTATGCATTACCGAGTTTTATAGACTAGCTAGTAAAAATGCCCCTGTCGGCTTACAGGCTCATTCCACAACTGGCGTGGCCACTTCATCTGCCTTACAAAGGGGGGTGCTGATTCAGGACATCTGTGCATCAGCCACTTGGTCATCTGTACACACCTTTACAAAACACTATTGTCAAGACTCTACGCCAGGACATGGGGTGGGATTTGGAAAAGCTGTGCTTCACAATGTTCATGATAAACCTTGAAAATTCCTACTCCCTCCTTCAATACTATACTGCTTTGGGAGGCCATCATATGATGAGGAAAACGTGGAAGGACACAATCCATTCGGAGAACAAGTTACCCGTGGTAACGTTCTTTTGACTGGATGTTCTTGCCACGTATTCCTCATCACCCCTCCCATCCTACCCCCTCAGTAGAATTTCGGTGCATTACACCTTTAGTTTCTTGAGCAACTGGTCTCTGTGAGCTCACAAATGTTGGTTATTCTGCGAGAAGGAGGCAAAAAAACTGGGAACTGAAGTAACCCGGCGCAGTGTGTGCTATTTATACTATCGATGACGTCAACCCCGAGAGGGGACGGAGGCCTTCGAGGGACATTGAGTTAACGACGACGCACGGCTCCCTCGACCGCAAAAAAGTTTCCAAAGCAGCTGACACTGGAAGGAGATATCATAAGATGAGGAATACGTAGAGGTAACATGCAGTTGAAACAAACGTTACCAGGGGTAAGTAACTTGTTGTTTTTTACTCTCCTAGATGTGATGATACATTTTCTTTATAAGTTGCTGATTGTGAACTGTACACAATGAATTTGTAATTGTGAATTTATGGAATGATTTCAAATTAAGTCTGATCCGGATTCCAATGAGTCGAACTTGTATTTCTCTGGAAATGTCCGGAAATGTTTACCCGGGGCCATTGTGCACTTTGAGTGTCAGCCCTCAAGAAAGGGATGATGCTGCAATGATTGGGCTAAGCCTTTTCCAGAAACTTTCTTCTTCTTATAATCTTTGTTTGGATTTTTCCATTAACTAAGTAAAAGAAACCACAGAATCGGCGCCCATGCATATTTTAAAATCACAACAATAATACCCTTATAGAAAACACGCGCATACATTAGAATCCTACCAGTTATCCACTTGTAGTGAACACAGAAAATATCTTGCAAATAGGGAACTTTTGTCAAATTAGATCTCCAGTTATTCGAAGGATTGTGCTACAGGTCATTTGAATTTCTACCTCTTAACAACCAATTGAACTGGGTGACCAATTCACCTAAATGTACCTTCCGCTTGGGACTCGATGAAGATTTGGTGCATTTTATGCTCGTATGCCCACGTAATTTACCAGCCCGAAAGCATTGGCAGTCACCCTCTTTTTCTTATTTAGTACAATAAGCTAAAAGCAATGTGCTTAATAATTATTTATTATGATTTGACAGTTATTTATAATCTGAGTATGATAAATGTTCAGCGTTGCACGTTGCTAAATGTGGTTGGTTAAAGCTGCGTGCGTTGCTAATGTTCTGTGTTTGGTCTAGGACGAGCATTTCGAGGGCAGGCCCTTGAACCACTACATGTTTTATCTGTATTGCTGTTCTGAGAATAATGTGAGGAGGGAAGGGCCGGCCTGTTCCATGCTCTGATCCTCTCTTTGTTGTGTTCCTTGTAGGCATGAGCAATGGAGAAGTGATGACGGCTCTTCAGCGCGGCTACCGGATTCCACGCATGGAAAACTGCCCCGAGGAGCTCTATGAAATCATGCAGCTGTGTTGGAAGGACAAGGCAGAAGAAAGGCCAACGTTTGAGTACTTGCAGAGTGTGCTGGATGACTTTTACACGGCGACAGAAGGTCAATATCAGCAGCAGCCGTAGTACCTAAACGTGGACCAGAAAGTCCTTGCCTCACTTGTCCGCAAACTGGCTATCATTACCTTGGCTTCATGTATTTGAAGACTGTGTGGATTGTGCGTCTTCAAACGCGACTCTGAACGTTCTACACGAAGATAAACAATCCTAGCCACAATAAAAACTGCTTTTCTTCAGACAACTGTTTAATTGAAATATGAAAATTTGAAAAATATGAAATTTGAAAAATGAAGGCATTTTTCAAATGTCTATGTTGAGCCAAGAAGACACCCAACGTCCCAGTAGACCAGGGCCTGCACTCATACTCCATTTTAGCTATTGAATTTCCGGAGCAGACGCAATATCTCCAAAACACAAGAGACACCCTCAATGCAGGGAGCCGCAGCATCTGCATAGGGCTTTGTTCCAAAATGTCCAGAGTTAATGTTCAATAACTGGCTCAAACCACAAATGGGAGCAGAAACTGGCTGCTTCATATCATCCCTGTTTCCCGGTGGATGGAATCTCACTCGGCAGGTGGTTGCAGAATGACGCGCACTGGAGACGACTCCACATGTCACGGAAGTGGTGAAGCGCACAACACAGCAGTACGACATCCCTTCCGATAAAGGCCAAAACTTGAATCCCTAAAACCACCAGCAGGTTTTTTAATCCATTCAGGTGTTTTCTACATTTTATATAAGACGTTTTTTGAAATCCAGGCTTTCATGTTGTGCTTTGGGCATGTAATCTATAGAAGACAATGAAAGTACCTACCAATTGTATAATGACATTGCTACCGATGGCAAGGTCAAAGAGCACATTTCAATCTAGGGTCTTGTTTTACTTTTCACCTGCATATTTTTCTTTCTCCTTCAGCACATCGAGTGATACTGAATGCTTAATTCTCAGTGTTTGATTTTTGCAGCTCAAACGGACCTCTTTTGGGTGGCTGTTTTAAAATATTCTTTGATTCTTGTTTTGGCTCAGTTTTTACTACCTTTCTTTGATGGAGCTGAAATTTCAGAAATGTTAAAATAGACCTTTTAATGCTGTGACGTTCCTTCCAAAGGCTGTCAACAAGTCGGTGGTATCCTAAAATGTTAGACCGTAACATCATTATATCATGTATGTGGTCTCAGAAAATGTTCTGCAAGCTATAGCAACATATTTGCATGCACCCGAATGGCCACAAATCGCCTTCGAATACTGTGACGAATTGGGATGTTTACATCATTAGATAATACCTTCTGTTTGTTTCTCTTGTAATTTCTCGACCACTTCAGGCACCGATAAAGCACTTAGGCTACACCTCTCTATATCACTAATTGCACACCTTCAAGTAACTCTTCATATCTCATCTGTGAGAAGGAAGTTTGCCTGTTGATGCACAAACCGTGTCCACCAGAATTCCTAAAAAAAATCATTTGGGGGCCGAGGAGGGCAACCGTCTAACACAAAGCCATATACCATCGTCCACTATGCACATATGCCATTAATGCCTATGGATTGTGTAGCCTTACATTATGAAACCAAGCACAAACCTATTACTATGCAGAAAATAATTAACTACTTGCCAAGTATTTTTATAAATGTTTAGACTTTAAAAAAGTACTAGAGACCCACATTTGAGTCTTCTACATGATTTTTCTTCTGTTGCTTTCATGAAACAAAATGAGGTACAACGGCATAGTATTTATAGCCTTAGTTTCTATTCTGAAATCGGTTGGAAACTGTGTTTTAAATAAAGCAATGCTGAACAAATAATTCACTCGCGTTGACTTTCATTTTGTTTTAAATATTCACCGTGAAGGTATGCGACGTAGCTGTTACCTTGTTTTGGCATATTTTCTTTGCAGCTACAGTTTAATTTCTAATCATTTCGGTTTTGGGGTGATGAGGCAAGCGGTACTGGACAACGCATTAAAAATGTGGCAGCAGGGGTGGAACCCTCAGGAACTGCCCCTGAGTGATCAAGTAATTTCTCCCAGCCCTGCCACATTGAATTTGAATCTGCAAGGCATATGGTGCAAATGTGATATGCCTGGTGATGTGGCAATGTGGTTAATCATTAGCAATGTGTTGCTATGTGATGGAAAGCGTGCATGCTTTTACATAGTATTTTCTCCAAAGTCCTATACAAGAAAGAAATACAAGCAGAACAAGTTAGAGAATACAATTAGAGGCAACATCATGAAAACAAAATTGGAGAAGGGGGAGAAACTGAGTTTTAAAAGGGGGTGGAAAGGAGGATGAGTGGGGGCAGAGCAAGGAAGGTAGTTTTTTTAGTTTACGGGCAAGTAAAGAAAAAGAATGGACTTGAGATTTGGCACTTGGTGGATGAGCGAAAATCAGCAGGAAATAGGAAGATGAACTGATAGTGGGCAGGGGAGTAAAGGCAAACAAAGTAGAGATAAAGTGAAAATTAGGTGGTATCTGAAAGAGGAAGCAATAGCAGGTCAGATGAAAGATGGAAAGTGAGCAAGTGCGGAGGTGGAAACACCAACGAAAGAACAGTGATCCACAGAGTGGGAAGGATTCTTAATGGCTTGGAAAGGGCACATTTTCAAGATATTGAAACGTTTCATGTGACCGGTACGAGCAAGAGACCATATCAGCATCGAAGGTAAGAGCAGGCTAAAAGATTTACTCTTAGGTCACAAAGCGAGGGAAACAAGGCAAAAAGGCACAGTGGAGGGAGACAAGACTATGCAGATGAGATGGGAAAGATTACATTTTCAAGGACTTATGGTGGAGAGAATTGCATGGAGGAGTGAAGTTGATCAGTGAAGATGGAGAAGCAGAGCAAGACCTGGTAGTCATCAGGATGAAAGTGATAACCTAAACCATAGAAGAAAAGTTAGTGGAATAATGTAGAGAGAAAAGGGGTCTAGGAACGCAGCCTTCAAATGGATTGTATCCTCCCACGTATTCTTCATCTTTTGATATCTCCGATTTCCAGCTTCAGCTGCTTCGGAAAACATTTTCAGCAGAGAGCACTGTGTGTCGATGCGGTCGACTCGATGTCCCTTGAGGGCCTCCGTCTCGATGATGTCACCGAAGTTGCATATAGAACACACATTGCCTGTTGGCTTCAGTTCTGTTTTTTCGTGTCATCCTTAAGTAGAACTACCCGCATTAACGCGGATTAGACCATACTGGACTCTGAAGGAGCATAAGCTGCAATAACATGGACATTCTACTGCAAGGTAGGCTGGGAGGGACGATGAGGAACACGTGAGAGGAACATCCAGTTGAAAGAACATTACCAGGGGTAAATAACTTGTTCTTTTGCATGGCAGTGTGTGGACACCAAAGCGGAGAGGAAGTAGAGGATATGTCTGACAGAATAGAATTGACAAAGGCAGGAGTATAATAAGGTTGGGTCAGAACTATGCATACTAAGAAGAGGATCTATTGATCAACTATAGCAAAAGAGACGGGCAGATCGAGAAATATGACACGAGATGAAAGTGTTGCAAGATAAACAGAGTTAAAGTTCATGATGTGAACAAGTGTATTTTAAGTAGACTGTGCTGGACCGAGTCCAGAGTGAAGGAGAGGCAGAAGGGAGTTGCTGTCCAGATAGAGGCAGAGCTATGTGTAAGTGGGACATTTATGCAGTTCTAAGAGACAAGGAGACGAGAGATGGGAGGGTAGTTTATAGGTAGAAGTGGACCAAGAGACGGTTGGTAAAGAATTGGTAGCCTGGTGGCATTTTTGAAAGAGTTGTTAAAAGTTTCAGTAGAAAGAAAGCAATTGTAACTAGCAGTAAGATACACTGAGGGTGAGGTGGAAGGAAGGGGGGGAGCATCAAGTGAGGCAACTGTGGGATTGGCACTCACCAGAAAGACACTGTGGAATGCTTTGGGAATGTGGATAAGAACATGCAGAAACAAATGGTGGTACAGGGGGAGGGAAAAGATGGGGGAGTTTGAAGTAGAAAGGAAGGGTTTTATCTGTTTTTAGAAGGGCAGTTAACAATAACAGGAGGCTGAATGTGGAGCATGGCAAGCTCAGCCAGGAGTGTGAGTTGCTAGGAAATTGAAGAGGTGCCATTGAATTGAGGTTCTGGAGTTCAGCCAGGAAATGAGAACAATGCATGGAGCCGTTTTCCCAGCTCTCACTATTTTCATGTTTAATGGTAAGACCAATGGAAACAAATATTAGTTTAATGCTTTGCAAGCCTTGTTTTGATCCATGCCAAGTAAATATGTATTGTTGTGCAGGTTGTGTAAAAGGCAGTCCCCAGGCACAGCGCCCCATGAGTTCTGAATGTATGTGCTCAAGCCATTCCTGGTGCATGCCCTATGTGATTGTCCGCAACATTGAAATCAAATTGTAAAGGGGCACCTGCCTGCAGCGTTTAATGCTTTTCTTTGCACAAAGAAGAAGCTCAAGTAGAGTACTATTCCACAGTGTCCAGGCTCATTGACCTGTTCCCATGCATCAACAGCTCTAGGTGGAAACCTTATAATTCTGAAACATTGGCCACCATTGTACTGGCGATGGCCCAGAGCTTCCCCAGATTGGAGCAAATACAGGTGTACACGTATGCTGAGGGTCTTTCAAGACCTAGTACTGGTGTTTGCCCTCAGGTCTTTCAGTTGTTCCCTTGCACTGATTCTGGGGATAATATCAGGAAGACTTCTCCCAAGGGCAGAAACCTGTTCCCAGGATTTTCCTTGATCCTCAGCCGCAAACCCCATGACTGAATCGCTCTAGCATGTCTCTTTGTACACTGGCTTCGAGTTGGAGCTTGCATTTGCTCATCTTCTTCAAAGTTTTCTGCTTCATGCATAGCGTCTTCTGTAACAAAGGTCCTGCCCATCGTAGACAAGGTTTAAAAATATCGACCGTCCAGGCACCCCAAATCAAACAGCTTCATGCTCACTGTCACCTTTAAAAAAACAGGTTGGGTGTCTCTATCAAATCAGTGGGAAACCACCTTTTCCAGAAAAACCAAAACCTTAAGGGGGCGTGGCCACGGGGGAAGCACCCAGGATGCAGTGCTGCTAACTAACTTTCTGCATTCACAAAAGCGTTCACCTTGAAACTCAGACATGGGGTACAGCACTTGAATGAACAGTGATCCCCATAATGTGACTCAAAGCCCACCAGAGCAAACATGTTTAATATTACGAGCCTGGGGCACACCAGAGTTTGCAAGAGGAAGATAGTTGCTACGGCCACCAGTTTTCAGGAGAGGCCTCTGGTAGATGCATGGCTTCAGCAAACTCACAATTGCACTTCCAGCAGCCCTGCAACAAAGCAAAGTCCACTGAGCCCCGTACTCACTATCAAATTGAAACCCTGCTAAACAACAACTCAACTATGATCATTGCACCTCAGCTGGTTCTGCTCTGCCTGCCTGGGATCATCAGACTCTGCCCTTTTTCTGGTGTTCATCTACTGATGGTGGTACAGAAAGATGGGTCCTTCTGAAGAGAAGTCTCATACCACTTGGACCCTCAAGTGGGACCCAAATCTGTTGAGTTGCTTCTCCTCTCTGGAGCACCGGTCCCTGGACTGTCTCCACAGAGAGATCAATGCACCTAGCTTGATGCATTGGCTTCTCTTAAAAGGGCAGTAACCTTTTAGGAACAGACTCGGTGGAAGTTGCATCTTACTCACTGGATGGTGCCCTCGCCATAACATCTTTTCTACCACCCTAAAACCCTAACCTGAAAGTGAAATGCCTGGTGTACCTTCCTTTCAATTATGGGCTTGTGGGACTGTCTACATCTGCCTCTACTCACCTAAACATTTGGCATGACAAGTGATTATTGGATTGGTTCACCATCATTCCAGCCAAGCTCATCATCTGAAGGGACAATGCTTCTTATGTATAGGCTTTTTGCCTTGGAATTTTTGCGGGCTCCTTTATCTTCTGCAGCTGATAGTAACGTCTCAGCATACCTCTCTCTGTAACCATGAGTCTCTCATCCCACAAATATAAAGGAATCAAAATCCCCTTCCTAAATTCTCCTTAAAATAGCAGAAGCAGACAAAGCACCTGGAGCCCAAGGGATTATAACCCTTACAGGTCCTCCAACATCCACAGATGAAGCTTCGGCCACTGAAGTTGACTTAATGAAAATGTTCTAAGAACTGAAACCAAGACATTCTTCAAAGTAAAAGTGAACTAAATTTTCCCTCAAGGAAAATGCTCCAGATAGATAAAAGAAAATTGAGGAATCAGAAACGGGTATGTGCAAAATTCCACGATCAAGCAGAGTTAGCTCAGTCGGTTTAAGTCCTGGAAACAAAACCAATTACCTGGCATACAAGGTCTAAGAACTGGAAAACCATCAGAGATATCCGATACCAAGCTTTGTTCGTACTTGCAGGCCCTTTTTATGAACATTTTTGGGAGAGGACTATTGATCTGAAACCAGGCGTGATGGCTCCCACCAAGTTTATTTCCACATTCCAAAAGAAAAATGGTTATACACTTGTCATTCTTAAAATAACACATTCCTTCAACTGATAATATTTAATAAAGAATAGTAAGAAAGACAAGAAGAAACAAGACCATTTCATTAACCTCTTCCAAGATTTGGCACAAACTATGATCCATAAGCATGCTACTAAGAATTTTATTACTTCTTGTTTGCAAACCCCTAAAACTGATTACAAATGAGGATTTCCACTTAAGCTCCCATTCCCTTTCCAAGGAGAAGAATATTAAGCCACATTGGTGGTGGAAGCAGCAGCAATATTGAAACTAGACGGTGACTATGTTAACCAATAGGAGTTGCAGCAGACCTCCCATTCATGGGATTGGTCCAAACGATATTCGAAATATGAAAGAAAACTGCTACAAAGTAGGCACTGTTCGCTTGAAAGAAGTGAGAGAAGCCTAGACTTGGAGCTAACATAATTTCTTTGCCCTGCTCATTTGGGGGGGATTTCTTCTTGAAGGATTGGAATTAGGCATGTTTTGGTTTGTTTCCACGCTGGGTGTTTTTCATAATGTTCATATAAATGGTGGCTTACCTGCGCCCATGGGATTCCTTTCCCATAGCATGGAATTTGGCTATTCTTTGTGAACTCCAAATTACCTATTTGGCCATCCAGACCTCAGAAATCAGATTTGTGTGTAATATGACTAACCTATACTACTACTTTGTTGCAGTATTTCTGCTTATCCTCCGATGGGATGAATATTTTATCCATGTCAACCCCTGTAATTTTGCTATATCAACCTTTGACGTATGTGAGCTGAGCACATATAGAATGGTATGGAGTTTTGGCTTCGAAACAGGATTATTTTCAGTTATATGGGATCATTATTTCCTTCGCTCAGGCAGCTAACTAATTGTTATAATCGCTATCAATAAAAATAGCTTTTCTTAAAAATATTTAATTGAATTTACAGGGCCTTTAATTCTCTGAATAAATATAGGATTATTTTGAAAAAGCTTTAAGATCTGAATGCTATTTTCGCTCTCTTGCAAGAGACCCAGTTAAGGTGAGCGTGTATGCACTGCTTACAGTTTAGATGGCTTCCAAAAATAATTATTTTCCTCCAAACAAATGGAACTAGGTGTTGCCAGCCTTACTGAACACATTACAGAAATTACAATGGAAGGGATGCTGAGGGATGATCAAGGCTGTGCATTGGATCTCCAACTCTGTTTTGGTAATTAACTTTGACAATATTCACCCTTTATAATCCAAACAAGAACTCCTAAAAAAATGTTTAAGATTATTTCCATAGGTAGCCAAAGTTCTTTCTCTGTGGAATGGATACCTGTGCAGACTTCACAGTAATTTACCCTCAATTAGACAAGACAAGATTGAACACTTAAAGAGTAGCATCATCTCAATTGCTGATGAGAGATATCACAGAACTTAATATGTCGGATGACCTCTATATCCCTCTGAGAAGGGTTTTCCTTTTTCTTCAAGGTCCAAAAGGTACATTGCCATGTTGGTGCGTTTCTTGCTTCAATCTTTATAGTCCAATACTTTGATTTGGCTGATATTTCTCCTATCTCGGTTTCAGACCATGCCCTGAGGATACTTTCATTTAATTCATCTACTTGCTTCTCTTTTATAAACAGGCCATGAAAATGAATGGCATTGCATCAGGACCTGATACTCGCCAATTATTTGGCAGGCAGCATTACACTTTTGTTTGTTGAAAATAAAGGAAGGTTCTTCACATTTGAATCTCTGGGGTTCTTTTAAACCATCCAATGGTGAGATTATCATTATTCTGTCAGTTGCTAGTGTTTGTAAATCACTCACTCTACATCTTGAGCAGCAAATTGAAGACTGTAAGAAACATCAATTAGTGGGATCTGCAAAAATGTACAGAACTATCAGAGGTGAACTAAAATCATTACAAGCAGAAGAGACTACAAACTGATAGGCAAGCAATATTATTCCTCCTAGTCTAACAAAGCTTACAGACTATTGTCTTACAAACCTAGGACTTTGCACTCTTCAATGGTAATTACATGAATAACAGATCTTGAGGTGGGGAGTAAAAAACTCAAATGAAAAAACTAAGTTAGTGAATTTGTTTCAAGATATTATACTACTCTGTTCAAAACCTTGATAATAGACAACAGGTTATTTGAACGGGATTGCCTTACTAGGCCTCCAATTCGGAGAAGTAGGCACGAGATAACCCAATTATGGCTGTATAGTGCCCTTACAGTCTCTCCCTTTTGACAAGGCTACGTGCCTGGATGACTTTTCAGGACACTTCTTTGAGAAATGCGTAACTCTCCTAGTCCACTTTTGGTGAAATTTTTCAATTATTTTCTTCAATAACAGAGTTACTGCATTTGTGTGAATCAGTTACATCATTAGTGTGCAAGCACTTGCATAGATACAGGGTTAGAAACTATATACTGCTATTGATTTGACTAATTGATATTGGACTGTCTCTGTACTCTGTGAATACCAATATAAACTTGCATTTACGTTTGAGGACAGCAGTACGCATGTAACAGAACTACTTTTGTGTATATTAATAGTGGAAATGAGTTCAATATATTCCTACATAAAGCCATACCTGACTTTGCAGAAAGAGGGAATTTGGCCAATTGGATGACTTTGTCCTAATCAAATGTAAAACTGTTGAACATCTGGAGGAGATTTGCCATATATTGACCCAACTGAGAAATTATCTCAGCAGAAAGCACAGTGGTGCAGAAATGTAGTAAATATATTAGGCCACAAAATCACAGCCAACTGTTTTAATCCTCAGCAGAAGATTGAGGCACTACTGAAATTGAATAACCCCACAAATCTACGTTAATTACATAGCCTCTTAAGATTGACTAACTACAGTCCTAAATTCATGGAGGATTATGCAGAGATCACTCAACCCTTGGTCCATCTTTTGAAGGCACGGGTCAAGTGGAGGTGGGAGGAGGCTGAGGCTGTGAAACAGCTAAATTGAAGAGCTTGGTTTATCCTATCCATAACATAGATATTATTCCTGGAAACAGGATTTCTTTACACCAGGTTAACCGCGGTCTTAATCTGAAACGGGACCCTGTTAACAAAGTTATCTCTTACATAAGGAAAACGTTATCATTCGTTGAGATCAATGATATGGTCAAAATAACCAGTCCAATGGCACTTTATTCATTATTGGCCAACTATGTGGAGGATGAAGAATTTAAAACAACCCATTATGAAGAGGCATATCTAGCTTCTCCTCATAAGTTGTATTATGAGAACATCTTTGAGGAAATGCTCACAGCTTATGTGGATGGGTGTTCCTAAGATATTAGAGAAATTTGTGTGAAAGAATGAGTAGCTGCTGTTGGGAATGCTGGGGCGAATGACATCCCTGAACCCGCAGCAGGTTACAAAATTGGTCCCCGGAGTAGTCATGTGGCGGAACTGATGGCTTTATATAAATCTGTCCTTGCTGCCGTGAATCACAAGCATCGGAAACTAGTAATCATAACCTATTCAGACTATGTCTGAAATGGATTAGATGAGCAGTTGTTAAAATGGGGAGCCTGAGGTATGCTTTGTGCAAACAAACCTCTGAAACACGGGAAGCTAATCCAAATGATGGATGGTTTAGGGACATCCAACAACATGACCCTAATTTGGAAGAAAATGAGGGGTCACTAAATAATGGAAGGTCCGGAAACTGTTCGGCTGATCAACTAGCCAAAACTGGAGCAATCCAGGGCAAATATATTTACATGGAACATTCGCCCTGGAGAAATTCAAATAACAGCAGTTACTCAATCACAAACTTAAGCTGAAAGTGAGCTTTTTACTTCGAAATGGAGTAGAGATGTCCCAGGTCAAGATTTGATTACTGCAGAGAATGAAGATCCAACTATAGAACGATTCTATCAATCTTTAGAAGATCCAGAAAAGTTTCCCTCATCTAAACCAGATTGGCAGGGAAAGGAATGTCTTCAAATAATGATGAAATTCCAGAAGATGTTCAAAATTCAAGATGAGTTTTAATTTGAAAATCCCAATCTGGTTATGATCAGTGGGTGATACCCACCCCCTCATAAACCATGCCCATGATGCAGTAACAGCTGGTTATCTGTTTCTTCAAAACACAATGAAGATCCTACATGAGGTCCTGAATTGTCCACACATAGGTCAAGACCTAAATGTTTACTTAAAGGGGTGTCTGCACAGTTCCAATCAAGTTCTCCCACTCACCAGGCTCCTCTAAAGAAGAGAGGAATGCTCCTACAATGTTCTGATCTTCAGGTTGACGTTATTGGTCCAGTGGCTCATTCTGCATGCAGCAACAAATATATGTTGACCGTTAGTGTCTCTTCAGCAAGTGGGTTGAATGTCTTCCTGATCCAAATTTCAAGGGGAGACAGCAGCAGTTATTGATGAACCACATCTTTTCTCATTTCAGCCCTGGTCAAAAGGTTGTGTCTGGCCAAGGTAGTCATTTTATAAGTGATGTGATGACTAAAACTTGGAAGATTCTTGCAGTTAAGAGAAAACGGAATATTGCCTTCCATCCCACATTCAGCAGGGGGTGGTGGAGCAATACAAATAAAACCAATGTGGGGATTTTAAAGAAGTTTGTGGGGCTTCTGGACCCAGTTGGAACTTACGATTACCACTAGTCCTGATGGCTATAAGGTCTATCCCTACTTCTGTGACTAATAAGTCCCCTTTTGAACCGGTAGGAAAATGGTCTTGCCTCAACATCAATTATACTAAACACAGGCACAGATGTTATCAATGCCTCTACCACTCATGAATACATGGACAATTTGCAGGAGCATCTCCAACATGCTTATACGCAGAAGAACCTGGAGAAATGTGTGGTCATTACAAAGACATCCAAAAAGTAGTATGAGGTAGGTGATCGAGGGTCTCTCTAATTTTCCAAGAGCGTAAGTCTGTTGCTGGAAGGGATCATATGAGATAATTTATAAGCTCTCTCCCATTGCTTACAAATTAAATATTCCAAAAAGGGATCAGCTAGAGGGACGTTGGGTCCACTGGAACCTGCTAAAAATCTGCCACCCTTGGAATGCTCTTCATCGGATCGAGGAATCCATTCCTCCTCCTGATCAAACTAATTCTGACCAAGGAAAGGAATCTGCGTAAAGAGGTGAGTACGAATGATTTGACTAAACGGATGGATGTCTGAATAAATGTTTGATATATATTGAAATGGAGCAGGTGCACTTACCTCAACTATCGGAGACCAGGAAAGCACTGGATATGCCATTTGAAGGTGAAATTCAATATGCCACTCAATCCCCAGGATGGATGCCTGGGACCGATTGCCTCCCAGTCAAATTGTATTCCACTTTTGTGGATGAACTGGTGCCTCAACTGAAGGAGGTATATGGTCATGTCCTACTTGTTGGGGCTCTTCCAGAATGGATGCGGGGGGCTATGATAATGGTGTTGGTTACGCCGCAGAAGGATCAGAGACACTGATTCTTACTGTCCCATTTCATTGATTAATATAATGCAAAAATACTAGGTAAGATAAAAGACCTGCGTTTACTTAAAATAGTTCCTAGGTTAGTCCACCTGGATCAATGTGGTTTCGTTGGGGGTAGGGGGAGGGAGGGAAATACTTCCATGAATCTAAGAAGACTGCATCTCATTATGGATAAAACAAAAAATGTGAGGGAGGAATTGGAAATGTCTCTGGGTGCAGGTAAGGCCTTTGATTCTCTTGAATGGCCTTGGCTATTTAAAATGTTACACAATTATGGACTAGGTCTGGCTATACTGCAGTGAATCCATTTATTGTATCATAAACCACTGGCAAGAGTTAAAATTTGAAGTTGGATTTCTGACAGATCTAGGGGGACAAGACAAGGATGTCCAGTTTCTCCGATATTATTCACTCTAGGATTGGTACCCCTGGCTGGCTATTTTAGGAAATATGTCTGAGGCTGGTATAAGAGTAGAGGGGCGCACAAATACTATTTCCTTGTATGCTGATGATACTTTCTTGTATGTGTGTAACCCTCTGTACAATATTCCAATTATATTAGAAGTACTGGATCATTTTGTCATACTATATGGGTTCTGGATCAACCAGGAAAAATCCATACTTTTTCCCCTGGCTGGTACGAGGTGCAAGCCACGACACACATTTCCGGGATGTGAGGTGAAATGGGAACACGAATCGTTCAAATGTCGAGGAGTTCAGATTTTTCATGAGAGTGAAGATGCATTCATGTACAATACAGCTAGCCCACTAACAGGAATTGGAGAGCAATAATCTTTTGGCAGAAGCTACCTCTTTCTCTAATGGGTAAAATATCACTGTGTAAGATGGTAGTCCTCCCTAGGCTAATGTATTTTTTTTTAACAATATCTCTTACATGATTTAAAAAAAGGGTCTTCTTTCAGATGCTGGACATTAAGATGCCAGAATTTCTCTGGGGTACTGGCAGAAGGAGGGTGGTACTATCGATGTTAAAGAGACCATGCCAGGAAGACGGTCTCTCTCTTCCGAATTATGAGTTATTTTGTTGCCACCCAATTACAATGTGCACTACATTGGAATGATTCACCAGAAGGGGAGGTATGCATGACATTGGGAGGCCTTTAGAAATATCAACAAGGGATTGAATTGATGTAGAACACCATGGGGTCTAGAGGAGATACATGTATAGTGCAAATGGCATAACCAGGACACATGCAGACTTGAAAGCCTCTGCTGCAAAAAGGAAAGGACAGGAAAACAAGCCTTCTCTGCCTACCCCCCAAGACAATGCAGCCTCCTCCCTGTGAGCATCAGACTCGCCTCCACGTTCCTACAATTCAGAAAAGAACTCAAGACCCACCTCTTCAAGAAGTCTCTGCTCCCCAACACCTATGCCATCATGTCGCCCCTCATGCCACCTGACTCACTAGACGGCGTCTGCCCCTCTGCTCCCTGCCACCCTGTACAGCTGTACCCCTCCTCTGTGCCCCTATGTATACCACTCCTGCTGTATATCTGTTCTGCTGTTACCTCTGAAAAGCGCTCTGTTGCGTATCTGTATTGTTGTATACCTCTGTAAAGCACTCTGTTGTTTCTCGAAGCTAGGTCCACACTCAATAAATATCCTAAGAAAGAAGAGTGCTCTGACCAGGTTCCGTATAGAAGGATTTTATCACCCAGCATTACCTATTGGATTTGATAAGGCCCTATTTGGAATATTTAGGGATATGTGCCTTTTGAAAATGCAGTCTAAAGGTTGCAGATCATTGGGGAATATTTTCACCAAAGGCTCTTTGGTTTCCTTTGTTCAATGGGTGGAGGAGTATACTATGCCATGTGGACATTTTCTAAACTATACCAGGATGATCGAAAGAATGGCGGTGCTTTGGGAGGGTATTCTGGATGAGCCGGGTCCCCTTGATGCTGCAGGATTTTCTCTCCATAGGCGACGAAAGAGGAACGCTCTCACAGATTTACAAGGTATTATTATATAATAGGCCCACAGACAGTTCTCATGATAAAGGGGAAGTGGGAATATGATTTAGCCTACATAATATCTGGCCAAGAATGGCTCGTGAAATGCAAAAATATTAAAAAGGTGTCCCGGAATGCAAGGTTTATGCCAGGTTTAAATTGATTCCATTTTATTTTCTATGCAGTCTATAACTGACCCCAGCTAGGATGCATGTCATTGCCCCGGAGATGCCACACACGTGCAGATGTAGTCATGCAGGATTTTGGCATATGGTTTGGGAGTGTGCGGTGTTCCAATGCTACTGGAAAGAAATAATTGATAAAATCAATACATTGCTCCATAGTTCCCACTGATGTGTCCTATCTTTGTGCATGTTGGGCAAATTACCAGGCTCCAAATGGGAGAGGCATACGAGAAAGGTTGCCCACTTTTTAGTGATATTGGCGAAAAGAAGGATCGCAATATCATGGAAGTGTTCAGGCGCCTGCTTAGCCCGCAATGGGTGACGAGTATGAAGAGATTGGGCTTATCCCAAATGCTATGTAAGGGAAAAAAGGTAGAGATTGAATAAGGTAAATTGATGGACTGGGGACAATTGTTGAACGCACTCACGACTTCTCTGGATCTAAAACCACCAAGAGAAGGCCACATTTTGTGAGAACTGTATTGTAGGTCCTACATATGGGATGATAGACGGTAGTGAAGTGAACCGATGGTACCCAAATTCAATACTGGGGGAAGTAAGTGGCTACAAGGACACTCATGGGACCGACCAGTGAGTGGGGGTGGCTTATATAAATTAATGTTTGCTGCATCATTCTTGTCAAGGGGGGGAGAATAATTGTCTTTGGGATTAGGCACCATATACTACATGTCATCAATACTGTATATGCTCAGTCTTCAGTTGGTTTTTGAGGGGTTGTTTTTAAAACCTTTTTGGTTTGTCATTTTGGAAATCGATCAGATTTAAAAAATCATATACATTGAATTAAATATGTTTTGTAGTATTGTTTAAAGAATAGGATAGGGAATTACAAAATCTGCATAATAAAATGTCATTGCTATACTAATTTCAGCTATTCTGCCTCTAGCTCACTACTCCTCACCGATGACGCCCAACAAGGCTGAAACATGTCTGGGGATGCTTATGGTCTCGTGCAGAAGGGATGTGACCTAGCAGTTCGGGTTAGACTGCCCCTTTTGGGGTACGACCAAGCCTGATTTTCATATGGTTTTTTCCCTTCTGTAATGGCTTGGCAGGCTGAAAAATGATGGTCTGGAGGGTTGCCCAGAGCTGTGCCCATGGTTGATTAATTCGAAACCTTCCAGCCATCACCTTTTTGTTTTTTGTTTTGCTCTAGTTATAAAGGTAAACATTCCTTTCAGCCTCTCTGACCAAAGGTGGGGAGAATGGGAGGGAGTATTCCTCTCTGAAGAAAGAAAAATGCAATCTAAGCCTCAAGGTACTTGAATAATTCTCTTTGTGTGCCGGATGTGGACCCCATCTTGGAAAAGTAAAAGAATATACTTTTTCAAGAAGCTGTGATCCTTTAATCTTTGTCCTTCTGGATAAGCCTTTTCCGGTGGGTGGGTTAGAATTGTGGAACAGAGTGCCATACCGCTGTAGTAAACTCGGAACAGAAAGTGTTTCTATACAGAGGGAGAAACACTGTTTGCCAAATTATGCTTCTGGTCAGCTTTCACCTCTTGTTCACTGCCATGACAAAAAGGGTGCACCTGCAAGGTACGAATATACACAGCCGAGAGACAAACTATAATAATTTGTAATGCTTTTGTAAATACACTGATTCCAGAGACTGGGTTGTCCATGCCAAGGACATATAGAGAACTGTGTCTGTTAAAATTGAAACTTTGTCACATGTAAAAAAAAGATATTAGGCGTGTGTTTACCAGCAATAGACCTCAGCAGGCCCGTGAACATTTATTTAGAGCTTTAGAACATAAATCAACAATTCCAGGATTTCACCACAATGCCATATTCCTAAAGATGTTTGCAGAAGGCACACTTGTGGATAATAATATAATTAATTTTCAACTATTGTATTTTGCCATGCATTTAATTGAACTCTGGTGAAATTGTGTATTCTGTTTAAGTTGAAATGGTGCATGCTCGTATATATTTTGAGTCAGAATATGTGTTGAATCACCCAATCTGGGATAATTCTATCCCGTTTTGGGGTAGATTTATCAATGATATTTTTGGTGTACGGAATGGGATGAGGAGTGAACTAAATAACTTTTTTTACTATTTGAATTCTATAGATGAACACATTCAATTGACCATTGAAATAGGTAACCCTGATATGCACTTCCTCGATGTACATACTAGTTCTGCTTAAGATTGGTTTGTTACTAACATTTAAAAAGAGACTGATAGGAAGTCTCTTATATAGACTTAGTTTTCACCCAAAATCGACCTTCAAGAGCGTCCCTTTCAATCAACCTTTATGAATTAAGCAAATTGTTAGTACTCCTGAAGAGAGCCACAGACAGTAAAGGAGGTTATTAGATTACTTTGCATCGAGAGAATACTCTAAGCCCGAACCTGATGAGGTATATGGAAAAGTGACGGAATACGATATGGAACAATTGTTGTGCCCAGCGCCAGTCAAACCATCTCCATCATTGGTGTACGTTTCCAAATCTAGCACGCAGAGCTATAGGATTAGGATAGCAATATTGAAACACTGGAATGTATTGACTAAAGATCCTAAAATTGGTTTGTTTCAGGAACATCCCGTTTTTGCCTATGAAGGAAGTCACAGTTTGTGTGACTCATTGGTCACAACAAAATGTAGATGTGAAAGACAATGTGAGGTCGATCAGAGACGCAGTACCCTGTCATAATTGAAATAATTGTAAATAACATTACATCATGGAATGTGTTTCACATAAAAAATTGTAAGACACTTGTTCATTAAAGTTGACTCAAGTTGTGATTCCACGAACGTGTGCGCTATTAGATGCCCATGTGGAATGTACTACATGGGGTACACTACCAGGAGGGCGAAGGTTCGCTGGAATGAGCATCGCTCTTGCATCCAAACAAGAAATGAGAGATCCACTGTTGCTCTTCACTTTTTTGGCAGCAAAACATAAACAATAACAGATCAGGTTGAAGGCAAGTCCCCTTTTAATGCACCCTACAGAGTGAATACAACCCTCTAGGGAATTAGGCCAGGAGATAGCTTGCAAGGATAACAAGGCTTTAATTGTACAGAATACAAAATATCAGCAAAGGACTCTGCTGCTCGAGAGCGCTCTAGTTCTCCTAGTACAAGCAGAGGCTTAAAAGGCCAAATAAATTTAACACATACAGTATAAACTGGTGGCCCTGAAGGGCCTGCTCCATAGGGGATGCCAGGCAACAATTGGTTGGTTGGTTCTTCCCCGTCGATCAGGATCCATGTGGGTCAGCTGGGAGGCTGGTTGAAGGGCAGGACACTCGCAAAGTACATTGTTGCTTCTAAACAAGCATGCTAAGCCTACATAGTATATCACTGTGGCATGCACCTGTGTGGATTGGGGAATTGGTGCCAGGGGGAAGGGAGGATAAAATACAGTTGCGCTGACCCACACATTCAGGGCTTCATTGATACTGCACCTCCTGCATTCAAGGTCTCCATCCTGGGTTTGATCTTTAATTCATCCCTCCCTGTACCTCATGCTAAAGGATGTGTTTTATGCTGGAATAAAACCAGTTGTGCATGCTTAGATCTTTTTGGACACTTGATTTGAGTTGGGACAGGATGGTCACTTGCTTATCATGGAATGCTGAGGTGTGGAGGTTGGGTCAGTGGTGTGATGCTGACTCTGGACTAGCTGGGTGGGAGTTAGAGGCCTGCTGGCGGCTTAGTGGTGATGAATGGATGCTGTGCAAAGCCTGGTATTGTCTCACGCTCTTATGGGGCACATGCCTCTGAACGATACTACATGATTGCAACAGTAAGGGGACATGGGGGAAGTGGACTTCTGTGGGAACTGGCGGCATGCATTCGCTCTGCGTTGAGGCTTTTGGGCCCAGTGAAATCTTCCATAGATTTCAGCTGGTGCAGCACAGTCACTCAAGCCTGTGTTTTTGTCATAACTAATGCCATCCATCTGCTGTTCGTGCAATATTGCACTGAGAATCCACTACACTATCTTGTAGGGGATTCGCCTCACCTGAAAGTGCTTAGTGGGGTGGGATATTGTCAGTGGCAGTCCTTACCTCGTTAGATTTGGTGTCCTTTGATGTGAAGAGGTAAGGCCTGTCCTTCCAGGTAGCCACTGTGCAACCCAAGTAACAGGTGGGCACTGAGGCCACCCAGAGAGCCAGGTCGCGGGGGAAAAAAAAACTTGATGGGGGGGATCAAACCCCGAAGAGAAGATGAAACCCCCCAGAAAAGATGAAAGTCCAACTGAAAACTCCACAAGATGAGTAGCAGTAGAGGTGAAATTCCTGGGAACAATCAAGAAGATTTACTGCAGCTGTAGACGCAGGCGACCCGTGGGAGAACTCGACAGAGAGCGATGAATGAAAACAGCTGACTCAGGAGCTAGCAGGAGAATCCAGCAACAGCAAGGCGGGCAAACCTGCGAAGGCATTCAGAGAGGAGCGAGAAATGGAAACAGCTGACTGGGCAGCAGGGGTGTTGCTAGGTCTGGAAAATATCCAGGGCTATGCTGATGTGGAAACTGTCGGGAACTCGGGGCTAGCTAGCCTTTTGCTTGTAGCTCCCGAGCTTCAGTCCGGGGCTACAACCAAAAGACCCGGGGCTATAGCAACGCCTCTGCTAGGCAGCCAGCGGGTGAATCGGCAAGCATCAGGCGCAAGCAAACCTGCGAAAGCTAAAGGTAAAGAGTGGAGAAGGAGGAGGCTGACTCAGCAGTCAGCGGAAGGACAAGGAGGGGGGAAAACAGGGTGATGGTAGTACAAGGATAACAGAGAATGAACACGGGAGAAGGCAAATAGCAAAAAGGCGTGGAGCACCGATCAAAGTTAAAATTAGCAGGACAGAAACAGACAAGTGTACCACAATGAACAATTGCAATGCAGCGCTTACCCAGAGAGAAGTGTTACTTATTTCCAGGTAGCCGGTTGTGTGAAAGGACATACGCGTACTGATCTCATCATGTGATACGGACGTGCGGCCGCCATCTTGGACTGGGAGGCAGCCCTGTATCTGTTCCAAAGGGAAATGCAATCCAAGATCAGCCAAGAACAAGGGCGCATAACATCATGCCCCCTTCTGTACCGGGATCCGCCCAGTTTCCAAGGGTTGTGCAGATGAAATTTGACGGCTGGCATGGACAATGTTAGACGGTTCCCAGGACTGTTCGGCACTTGAGTAACCCTTCCAATCAATCAAGTATTGCAGGGCACCCCGATAATACCTGGAATAGCAGATCTTATTCACTTCATATTCCTTAGCATCGTCTTCCTGAGAGTGAACAATGCTGTTTCGCGTTCCTCCTGTAAAAGGCTTCAGAAGAGAAATGTGAAAAACCAGAGGAATTTGGTTCCCAGAAGGGGGAAATTTAAGCTTGTTAGCCACAGGGTTCACTGATTTTAGTACAGAAAATGGTCCAAAGTACCTCGGGGGCTGGGGATACTTCCCAGGCTTAAGTCTTCTGGGGAGGTACCGGGAGGAGAGCCAAAACCAAAAAAAAAACCCCTCTCTGGTATCCTTCTGATCTTCTTCTCTTGCGGTCAGCATATTTTTTGCTGTTTATTTGGGAGTCCTTCAAGGCTTAGAGGGTCTGATTTTGTATGTCATAAAGGAGTTCCAGATGTTGCTCCACCGAAGGCTCTGAGGTGATCAAGGTAATAAGTTTGGGAAACCAGGTGGGATGGAACCCATAAGAACCATAAAAGGGCCTTTTGCCTGTGGCAGAATGTAGTCTTTTTGTATGAAAACTCTAACGGTAACAGAGACATCCAGTTATCTTTGGACAGGTTGGTGAAACAATGTAGGTACTGCTCGAGGCTCTGGTTCAGACGTTCAGTCTGCCCATTAGTCTCTGGATGGTAACCAGAAGACTTATTTCGGGAGATTCCTAGCTTCCTGCACATAGCTCCCTAAAACCTAGAGGTATATTGCACATCCCAATCAGATATGATGGAGTCTGGAAGTCTGTGCAGCTGAAAAATGTATTTCAGGAAGACTGTACTCATTTCTTCTGCTGTGGTGATCTTCCTTGGGCCAAGAAATGAGCTAGATTGGTGTAAGTGTTGATTGTTACCATAATCACTGTATACCCCTGGGATTCAGGAAGGTCAACAATGAAGTTGGTGGATATGTTTTGCCATGGTTGAGAAGGCAATGAAGGAGAACAGAGTTGACCCACAGGTATCTGTCGTGGCGTCTAGTTTTGGGCACAGACAGAACAAGTTCTTATATACTCTTTTACATCCTTGGATAATATAGGCCACCAGAAGTACCGTTTGATGAGATCTAAGGTCACCTTATGACACAGATGACCTGCCACCAATGACCCATGACCAAGTTGTAATATCTTTTGGTGGAAGGTCGAGGCAGGTACATAAATAGCAGAATGATGGTGGAATAAGCCATCCTTGAATGCAAGTGAGTTTCTTAAGTCATCTCCAGGCAGACTGCTGGTCTCGACATCCTGGAGTTGTTGCAGCCAAGTCTCAATGGCATACACAAATGAAGAAGCATCTTGCCATTTGTGGGCCTTTCTGCATTGGTGTGACCATTCCAGGATAAAAGGTCCGCGATGACATTCTTGGATCCGGTAATATAGGTTATCACTAAGGGGTAGTTGGCAAAGAAGGGTGCCCAATGGGCACGTCTGCTGTTTTGACATTCGTAATTTTGTAAGGACATTAAGTTCCGATGGTCTGTCGAATCTCTGTAGGTTGTTGGGCTCCAAGTAGGTGGTGTCTCCATTCCAAACAGGCCAACCTGATGGCAGGCAGCTTCTTTTCGAGAACCAAATAGTTACATTCTGCCATGGACAAGGTCTTGGAAAAGAAGGCCTGGGGATGCTCGACATGGTCTAATCGTTTTTAGCACAGCGCCCACTGCTGAATCGGAAGCATCAGACTCCAGGATAAAGGCGCATTGGTAGTCTGGCTGTCTCAGCAGGGGTGCTGTCCTGAACAATCCTTTTAAATCTTCAAAGGCCTTCTGTGCAGCATCAGACCAAATGAACTTGGTGTCTTTTTTGAGAAGTTTAGTCAGTGGAAGTACTGTTTCAGAAAATTGTTTATTGATCTTCTGGTAGAAACTGGCCATACCAAGAAACCTCTGGAGTTCCTTTATTGAGCGAGGGGCAGGCATCTGAAACACTGCCGTTACTTTGCTTGGGTCCATAGATATTCCAACCATAGAAAGAATGTAACCCAGATAAGGCACAGATGAAACGTTGGACTGGCACTTCTCCAATTTGACCTTTAGACGTTGAGCCTGCAGCCTCTCCAGTACCTGGCGAACATGCTTATCATGGCCTTCCTGGGTGGCCGAGAACGCTAGAATGTCATCAAGATACACCACAACTGAATGCATAAGTAATTCAGCAAAGCCATGATCATATACCTCTGGAAAACTTCTGGGGCGTTGGCTAGCCCGAAAGGCATCACCTGGTATTGGTAGTGACCAAAGGGTGTCTGAAAAGCAGTTTTCCACTAATCACCCTTCTTCATCCGTATCAAGTGGTAGGCACCACGAAGTTCCAGTTTGGTGAATACTGTTGCATTTTGGACTGCTTCCAAGATATCAGGAATCAGAGGCAAAGGGTACTTATCCTTCTTGGTGATTCTGTTCAGACCCCTGTAATCAAGACAGGGTCTCGGACTCCTTCTTGGGAACAAAAAATAAGGGCGCCCCTCCAGAAGATTTGGACTCTGTAATGAGCCCATTGTGTAGGTGTTGGAGATACTGACGCAAAGCTTTCTTTTCCACTGGGGAGAGCAGGAACATTCTGCTGAAAGGGACCATAGAACTGGGTAAAAGCTCTATGGTGCAGTCGTCGGGCCTGTGTGGAGGCAAAGTCTTCTGTTCATCCAAACCAAAGATGTCCTGGAATGCAGCGTACTTGGCAGGGAGAATGGTAGCAACGGAAGATACCAACGTGGGAACCTTAGAAGGCGTTTAATTGGAAATGCCAGTTGAGCTGGATATACATGACTGCATACACTGCTCAGATCCTAAAAACAGAGTCTGTGCTGACCAGTTTGTGTTGCTGTACCAGTGTGGTTCTGAATGGGTCCAGTGGTCAATGGTGAACCGTCAATGCCTTCTACTTGCACCGCCTGATCCTTTCTTTCAATTGGGATCTTCATTCTGCTTGCCAATTCCTGGTCCATAAACAGGCCAGAATCTACCATAGCAAGTGTAGATATCTCCTCCTGTTCAGGAATATATAAATGAACCCGGAGGATCAGCAGTTCTGATTTAGAAGCCATTCCTGAATCCGCGGTCTTGGGACAAGTCCTAGACTGCCGAACGTAGGTCCCTACTATGAGCGGGAGCTGACTTTTCCCGACTTCCAGGGAAGAGCCAACTGGCAATCCCTGACCAGGTGTTTGTTGGAGGCGCAATAGATACACAGGTGATTATTCCTGCGTCTTGCCCTTTGTTCACTGGTCAAAGCACCGTCAGCGTTTCCTATCTGCATGGGCTCCTCCTTGTTCTTCTGCTCTGAAATTGAGGGAGGTTGGAAGGCCCGAGGACCTAGGACCTAGGCTCTTAGTCCGCCTTCACTCCTGTCTTCTCTCCTGGAGTCTGTAGTCCATCAGGAGAACCAATTTCACCAATTCCTCAAAGGAAGCAGGTCTAGGAATGCGGGCAAGCTCATCTTTCAGTTCATCTGATAGACCCCTTCTAAACAAGGTTGCACTAGCCTCTTCCAGCCAAGTAGTCTGGTGGGCTAGTTGTTTGAATTTGGTCACATAGGTGAGGGTGTCCAAGGTGCCTTGTGTGAAATCCAATAATGAGTTCTGTTTAGTGTAGGTGAGCTCTGGACAGACGTAGATGGCAGCTTTTGTAGTGAAGTATGAGATTACCGACCACTACCAAAGGGGGTGGCCCAAGACAGGCCCCCCCCAGTCAGGTGGGAGATTGGTGGGAAAGGCAGCCTTTCTAATGCCACCGTACAAGCATCAAGGAATTATTTGTACCTCTTTGGTTCTCTGCCGTATTTCTCGATGGGAGGACCCCGGTACTGAGCCAGGTCTGTGGATGGTTCCCTCTGTACCAAGACCTGACGCAAAACCGCGTTTTCCACCTTCAGATAATGCACTTCTAGGGACAGCCCTTGTACAGCTGCCACAAGTTCCTGTACTTGTTCCATGGGTTTACTCTTCTTTTTCCTTGGGTGTTGCACACTGTCAGTGGCAGTTCTTACCTCTTTAAATTTGGTGTCCTTTGATGTGAAGAGGTAAGGCATGTCCTTCCCGGTAGCCACTGTGCAACGCAAGTGTAAGTTTCAGGTGGGCACTGAGACCACCTAGAGAGCCAGGTCTTGGGGGGGG
Organism: Ambystoma mexicanum; assembly: GCF_040938575.1. NCBI lineage: Eukaryota > Metazoa > Chordata > Amphibia > Caudata > Ambystomatidae > Ambystoma > Ambystoma mexicanum. The sequence continues at coordinate 594,653,308 of NC_090933.1, forward strand.
GGGGGGGGGGTGAACGTTGAGGGGGGAAAAAACCCCAAAGAGAAAATGAAGCCTCCCAGGAAAGATGAAAGTCCAAATGAAAATGTAACAAGTTGGGTAGCAGCAGAGGTGAAATTCCTGGGATCAATCAAGAAGGTTTACTGCATCTGTAGAAGCGGGCGACCGCAGGAGAACTCAGCAGAGCGCGATGAATGAAAACCACTGACTATGGAGCCAGCTGGAGAGTCCAGCAACAGCAAGGCGGGCGAACCTGCAAAGGAATTCAGAGAGGAGTGAGAAATTGAACTAGGCAGCCAACGGGCGAATCAGCAGGCAGTAGGTGCGGGGGAATGCGCAAAAGCAAAAGGTAAGGAGCTGAGAAAGAGGAGGCTGACTCAGAAGCCAGTGGGAGGACAAGGAGGGGGGGAAACAGGCTGACGAGAGTGTAAGGGTAACAGAGAACGAACACGGGAGAAGGCAAATAGCGAAAAGGCACAGAGCACCGAGCAAAGGAAAATGAGTAGGAGAGAAACAAACAAGCATACCGCAATGAACAATTGCAGTGCAGTGCTTACCCAGAGAGAAGTGTTGCTTATTTCCAGATAGCCGGTTGTGTGAAAGGACGTACGTGTGCTGATCTCATCACGCCATACGGACGTGTGGCCACCATCTTCGACTGGGAGGCAACCCTGTATCTGTTCCAAAGGGAAATGCAATCCGAGATCAGCGAAGAATTAGGGTGCATAACAGATAAACTCATTTCCATCCCAACATTCCCCCTTTCATTACTTCTACAATAACAAACTCTCCTCCCCCATTTACATTAATTGGCCCTCCTTTCTGCGTCCTCCCATGCGGGTGTTCCTTTTATTGGCATCCAATCCCTGCACACATGTCTTAAGCTTTCTCATGCTTGCACATAATGCTCAGGTGTACAGGTCATGTATATGCATCCCCCACCTCCCGCCAGATCTACCCATACTTATTTATAGTATTTGGGGTCAGGAGTAGGAACAATGGCAATATAGTTATCAACTATATTGCCGATGGGTATTGGGACCATGTGGTGAACGGGGCGGTCAGTTTGGTCAGTATGTATTTCCACTTCCTTTGTGTTACGAGGTACTTTAGTATTCCTAATGGTAACCATCATCATTGCACTATTAGGCACAGCTTTGGCACAACACTGGTAACCCAATTGGCACGTGCAGAGGATCACCAGGATAACCAGGATGATGGGAACCATTGTTCTGAGTCATGATGGGACCCAGCTGAAGGCCATGGTAAACCAGTCTTCTTCTTGGACTCCAGCTTCTTTCTTCATTTTTACCCCTAGTTTCATGTACTGCTGCAATGACGTGTGACAATGACCCATTTTCAGCATCTTCAGAACGTAAGAATGTGCAACATGAACTGCCGATCTTTTTGCAAACACCTCCTTCCATGGCCGTCAGGAGATCCAAAACATAGAGTTTTTGCATTGGCATTAGTTTGAGGACCCTCAGCTCCTTCTTTATGACATTGAACCCATGTTCAGTGTCATTTGCCAGCTGGATCAGCTCCCACCGTACAATTTGGAGGCATTTTGCATTTGCTCGTGTCTGGATGCTGGGTACTAGAGATGCAAAACATGTATCTGCCGAATTATAGAGCGTATATGAATCGGGTATCTGTGAGAGCATTTCGGATGAGTCTTCTGATAGGCAATTCAAGGATCTTTTTTTCCTTCGCAGCCGGTCATGGGGCCCTTTCTCAGGGAGGATGTGAAAGTTTGGTGGTGGCATCGTGTTCGTGCTTCGGTTGTTGGAGGGGGCACGGTCGGTGCTTTCAGCAGGGGTCCCCCCTTCAAGTGTTCTTCTGGTACCACTAGCAGGGCAGATTGCAGCATGGCTAGCAAACACTAGCCCCTCCAAGAAGTTGGGAGGTGCAAGTACGCTTGATGGCTGCAGATCCTGTAATAGTCCATCAGCGAAGCAGTACCTTTCTTGAGGTCGGGTACTATTACAGTTCGGTTGCATGGTTTGTTCAACCCGACAAACAGTTCCTTCATTGTAAAAACAAAGTTCATATGATTTTTGTTGGTGCACTTTTACAGATTTCTCGAGTGCTGCAATCCACGTTAATTTGGGGATGTGTTCTGCCCATACTTGTGCGCATGTCTGCTCCACGAGTGCTGCAATTTTCTCAGATAACCCGAACAGTCCTTCGGCCCTGCATGCATGTGTTGTTTCTTGCCACTTGTTGTTGACATATCTCACCCCTTCGATTACTAGATGTGATTCTTTCAGACAGTGGGGTTATTGGAACTGGTTTTGCATTTTCAGGGGTCAGGATCGATGGGTTCCAGGTGAACGTTGTGTGCCTTTGAGCCTACATAGCGCAAGACGAATTAGGCATTGAGTCTCAATCATGGGCTAGAACAAAAATGAATGGGTTGGAAAAACAATCTTACTAGGAAAATCTCCTCCCTTCTGTTTCATCCCAAAGCTTATAGCACGTACATGTGTAAAAAATCACATGGGAACATTTCGAAAAGTTTTATATGTGGATATAGTTTTAAGTTTCTAGGTTACACATTTTCTATGTTATACATTTTCTATATTATACATTTTGAACAAAATGTGAAAGAACACACACATGAGAAAACACAAATTGCATTGTCAGAACAAAGCAGAAACAAGATACTGTTCTTGCATACTGGTATGGTTGAACAAAAGTAATGCAATCACTACTGTCACTGTTATAAGCAGATGACAGGCGTCATACACAAAGTGAACAAATAGACAAAAACAAGTCAGTAGTGCATATCTACAAGGGAACAAACAGTTAACATTGGTAATGTTGTGAATTGGTGAAAAAGTGTCTAAACCAGGTGTTTCAGCCCTATAGTCAAGCTTAATGAGCCATTTCTTCCTAGGGCCTTCATCAGGACGAAGGGAAGATGGTGTGTTCAGGATGTTCAAGGGGTGCTGTGGGGACGCGAGTCAAACCACAGGTGGAGGTGAGTTACCTATACAGGGTAGCCAGGTGTCCAAAATCAATGTAATAGGACAACTGAATCTTCACATTTAAGTGCTAGTAGGGCGAAGTCTCTAAATGGCTTCAAAGTGCACCCAAAAAATGTGTCCATCTGACTGTAATCAGGGAAAGGATCTGTGTCTGCGAGCGCTGATAGCTGCTGTAACGCAGTCCACTGTAGAGCGAGTGCGCCGACGACGCATAGAATGTTAGGCTCTGCCTGCGGAGGAGGACTCACTGGTATAACCTCTGCCGCGTCTATCTGATTCTGAAAGAGACGTGCGTCCTCGCCGCACTCGCTCTACAGTGGACTGCGTTACAGCAGCTATCAGCGCTCGCAGACACAGATCCTTTCCCTGATTACAGTCAGATTTATTTACACATGCTATAAGCTTTGGGATGAAACAGAAGGGAGGAGGTTTTCCTAGTGAGATTGTTTTTCCAACCCATTCATTTTTGTTCTAGCTACTGAAGCCGTCCTGGGCAGAATAGGGTTGTATCCACCAGGAGCCCTTTTTTTTATATAATTGAGTCTCAATCATGGGTACTTCTTGCGGTACTAAGACCTTGGGTGCCCCTAATGTGTGCTGTATTAAGGAACACACGTCGCAACTCTTGTTAGTTGTTCGCCTTCCCATTGCACTCATGTACCAACTGTTTCAGTGTTGAGGATAAATGAACATCTTCTACTGCATCTAGTCCTAAACCATGGTATACATCATATTTATGTTGACACGCTTGTCTTTTCTTTCTTCTATTACTTATAGCGTGCCTTTTCACGATTGAACTTATGTTGCTAATAGTATTTACATTGCTACTTATAAAGAGTTTTTTACATGCAGCATTAATACTTGAAACATTTTGCTATTACATACAGTGGTTTGGGCGTTGCTATTATTCACAGTGGTCTCGTTATACATTGGTCCTGCTTCCATTAGTGTTTGGTTTTGAGACATTGGATGATGCACTCTTATTCATCCTTTCATTCGGGTTTGGGATTGGGCCGTAACTTAGCATTATGACAGGGAAGGATGTGGGGGTCGGGTGTATTTAGTTACCATGGAGCATACAGGGGTTAAACTAGTGACAGTGTGTACTTCACTTACATTCAAAAGAAATACACTGACATTAAAGAGTAATTCGCTACCATTCAAAAGTAATCTAATGATATTGGAAGGTGTACTCATGCTCCATGTTCCCGTAGTCCCCTGCCCCCTTCTTTTAAATGGCCAGCCCAGATAAAAGTAATTCTCCAATAAATTCCTAATGCAAACATCAATACTGCAAACAAAATAGCCGTAAAGTGTCAGCTGCAAGTGTAACTATACATTCTAGTACTACTAATAATGTCTCTATCTACTGCTGCTGAGGAGTATCTGGGTGTGGTCATCTCCATCGCTGGCATCCCTGTAATTTAGGAAAAATGGGAGGGGGAAGGGAAAGCGAGGTGGGGAGGGGGAGGAAGGAAAAAGGGGAAGAGAGAGTTTTAATTCACATAACTGATGCTGTAGCAGCAATGCATGTTTTCTTACTTTTTGCACATGCACTTAATATAATCAGCTACGCAATTTGACGTAGTGTTGTCTTCATTTTGGCCACTATGTGTTGCTTCCAGTGGGGCCCTTTACTGTGAGGGGGGTTGGGAAACACCACTTCGTAGATCCCATGCAACCTGGGTTTGTTCCATTTTCACACAAAGCTCCTGACATGTACCAGTTCCCCGGAAACAATGGTTGTGCGGGGGTGGTGTCAGTTTGTGGGGCAGTTGTCGTTTGTGCTACTTCAGTGTGTGGCGGAGCCATTTGTTTTGTGATACATCTTATTGCCCTTGTCAGTTGGGACAGATATTCTTTAAACTCTTCCCCTAGGATTGCTGCTGCTCTGTGAGCATCTGATGCTCTCCTCACAGGTGATAGGGGTGTCGGCATGCACCTGCCAGTTACTATTGCGTGGGGGGACAGGTGGTGGTGCTTATTGGGCTGTGTGCCAGGGGCAGGTAATGCACCCAATTCTTTTTTTAGGGTATTACACAGTTTGGAGAGCCTACTTTTAAGGAGGCTGTTGATCCTTTCTACCACCCAATTTGCTTGTGGTGTGGTAAATAGAACACATGCGATGCTTGATTCCTAAAAGGGCTGTTATTTCTTTGAACACCTCATTAAAAATATGGGTGCAATTATCTGATCTTAAGTCACACACGCCTCAACGGGGGAAGACCTCTCTGACAAGGAGTTGTGCAGCACATTTGGTATCTAGGTGGGCACATGGACCGGCCTCAACCCACCCCGAGAATGGCCACACCACAATCGGATATTGTGCCCCATTGCATCGTTCTCCCATGTCTGTGTAGTCTATGTGCAGCTCACAGAAGGAACTGACGGGGCTAGGCAAGGTCCCTCTTAGTGTTCATAGTATCATGCCTACACTAAACACTTGGCAGGTTGTACATTAGACCACCATTATGGAGAGGTGCTATATATTCAGCAGATGTTGGCACTGGGAGATGTGCTGCAGCGTTGGTGGCTGCGTTTCCCAGCGATATTTCATCGGTGTTGTGTGGATGTGCTGCGCAGTTAATGACAGCCACCACAGAGGGTTCTGCGAGGGTGGAAATCAATGTGTTGAGCAGGGCGACATGTTGTACTGAACCCCCTCCTTCTCCAATGCGACAGACCTGCATGCACTATGGTGGAGACACAGGTAGAGTGTGAATAGATGGTGGCATATCACCCCTTAGAGGCCTGCAGGGCTTCCATGAGCACTACCAGTTCAGCTGCTTGTGCCAATGTTTCATATTCTCCCTCTCACAGGTGTACCATTGCTGCCCCAACATGTCCTGATCAATTGAAGCTGAGCCATCAAGGAAGAGGATTTCTCCCTCTTCTAAGGGGATGTCTTTGGCTTTGGGGAATCATCTTCCCCTTCATAAGATGCACAGTCATGCTGTTGCAAATCTTCGGCATTTCATGGCTCAGTGAGGAACAAGAGTATATAAAGGGCGCCTGGCGAAGTCCTGATATGCCCAGGAGGGTACTTGTAGGTAAATAGATAGAAATTAGGGTGAGAGATCCGAGAGCAGCTGTCAAGTTTTTGAAGCTTATTTTATTTTGCCTTCAAAAGATTTTGCACAGATTAGTATTTTTAAACATTTACACAACTTTCGATAAGCACGAAAGGTTAGGTGGACAGATATTTCTTTTTTTTGCGAAATACAAATGAGTATCGTCCTCTTTTCTTGTGCAGGAACAATTTTCAGTGATGCACGAGTATACAGTACAAGTGATTGATGACAGAAGGTGTCAACAGTGTGCAGCCCAGGACTGTGATAGGTCAGGGGGTACTGGAACAACAATAGTGAACACAACACTATTCTACAAACATATATAGACAGGGGTTGTGCCACAGAAAATCGACACAACGTTGTTTCGGCCAAGCTGGGCTGGGATTAAGCCCGAGGTTGTGGTGGCCTTCATCAGGATGGTTTCTTACTACAGGTTCTGTCCGTAAAAGAAATCGTCTGCTGTGGTGCAGCGGGGACGCTGCGCTAGAGTCCTGTTATGGTTGCCGGACTCTTGGAGACATGGGAAGACTCGTATGATTCGGGTCACTTTACTGCGAGGAGCGCAGAGATTGCCACCACAGGCTTCGGTCCCAGAGACCATAGGCATTAATAGCCTGAGTGACCCGAATCATACGAGTCTTCCCGAGTAAAACATAGGAAACCGTGGTTGACAATCAATGGTGTGTTCACAAAGCATTTGCAGATACAGTTCATAAAAGTCAGACGCTGTATCAATTTCTTCTTATTGTATGATCATACTGAACAATTTTGCTCCCTGTCGATATCCAGGGGGGGTGTCTCAACCTGTTTCTGTTCTTATAGAGTCAATCAGTGAACATTCATCAGGAGATTTGTTAGAGTCAATGGTAATCCCAGACAGTTGTATCCAATGTGAAGACAAACATGACTGAATAAGTGCAACCTTTTTTGGCGCTCATAGGGGGCTTGCAACCTTAAGAATTCAGGTTGAGGTCGGCTGGCATGTAGTGCATGTAGTGCCATCAGAACATCGGCGGCCCAGATCCTTGTCTTTTATCAATGGAGTTTAATCCCAAAAACTTTTTTCGGGTTAGACACTCTTGGGGTTGGTAAGGAACGCTATAATGCGTGTCTAGCTGCATTATAGCGTTCCAGCACCGAATCGGTTACTGCTAAACCGCGTTGCCATAAATGCCTAGACACATAGATACTCTAAAGGGACTTCTTTCTGGCATTCAGAGACTGATGACGCAACTAAGCAGTCCTGTATCGTAATATCTCTACCAGAGTGAGATACGAGTGAATGTCACATTCCTATTTACTCCTTACCAACCCCAAGAGTGTCTAACCCGAAAAAAGTTTTTGGGATTAAACTCCATTGATAGACAACAAGGATCTGGGCCGCTGATGTTCCAATTAATTAATGCCAGACATAAGGTCATGAGCTACATGCCAGCCAACCTCAATTGAGCCCCCTATGAGCGCCAAAAAAGGTTGCACGTATTCAGTCATTTTTGTCTTCACATTGGATGCAACTGTCTGGGATTACCGTTGACTCTAACAAATCTCCTGATGAATGTTCACTGATTGACTCTATAAGAACAGAAACATGTTGAGACACCCCTCTGGATATAGACAGGGAGCAAAATTGTTCAGTATTATGATGCCAAGTACTGATGCTCTCTGTGTGTTGAGTGTGGACTTTGAACGATCTAGAATTGCGAAAAGTGAATGCTCCACATATGTTACTGAGCACCGGATGACAATTATGGAGCTCTTTCAATTGCAAAGGCTGCAGATGCAAGAGCTTGCTCGTAGGCGAATTGCACCTGCACAACAGAGTAGAGTGTGCCACTGTAATAGGTCAATGGCCCATTGTGCTCTTTTGCTTCAGTACTGCTGTCACAAGTGTGCCATTTGAATGTGAGAAATATAAAATTCCTGTGTAATGTTGACATTACTTCTTTTAAGTCACTGAAACTAGTGATCATCTCTGGGGTCCACTCTATTTTGTTGCTCTCTTTCTGTGACTGTAGAAGTGGACTTGCATATGCTGAGTATCCATGCCCTGCCATAGTTGCATAATCCTAGGAATGTTTGCATGTCTTTCACTTCAAGTGGTTTGGGAGTGGCACATACTGTTGCTGCCCTGTCAGGAATTATTCTTTTTCCGTCTTTGGAAATGAGTTGCCCTGGGTAAAGTACCTTCAGCTGACAGTACTGGAGTTTCGCCTTGTCCACTCTGTGCCCATTTCTTGCTAGCAACTGTAGTAATGCCTTGCTCGCTGTCACTTCAGACCAGTAGGTCATCTACATATTGAATTATCGTGCTGGGTATATGGATGTTCCCTAGGCCTTCATGTAATATCCTGTAAAATATGCTGGGGCTCTCACAGTACCCCTTGGATAAACGACCGTGTTGATATCGTTTTCCGCCCAGGGTGAATTCTGTATGGTACTGTGATTCTGGGGGAAGAGGTATCAAGAAGAATGCATTCTTCAAATCTACCACAGTGAAATTGGTAGCTTCCTTGGGGATGCTGCACAAAATGGATGCCGGGTTGGGGCAAGTGGAAACTTTATGTACTACGTTATTAAGGGGTAGCAAATCCTAAATCATCCTCCAACTTTCCCCATTGCCTTTTTAATGGGATATATAGCTGTATTGCCTGGTGAGGCGGAGGGTACTATGATTCCTTGGTGCAAAAGGCCTGTAGTGTTTCTTTAATCCCTTCCTCCGCTTCCCTGGACAGTGGGTACTGTTTCACCCGTGGAAGTACAGCTCCTGGTTTAAGTGTGATTTTCTTTTTTTTCAGGGGTCACTCTTTTGAGCATCCCTACATAGTGTGGGTATGGAAGTGTTGTCCATAAATGTGTGGGAATGTATTGCAAGTCAGCCTGGCTAAATGGGGGTGGTACAACTACAGCCATCAGGGGCGCTCTGAACTTTCCTATATTGCGCCATGATCTCACATGGTATACAGATCTTCCCATCATTATTACCGTCCTCGAAGAGCTCTTCATCGGGCAATTGTCACAGGGGCACATTGGGATCAATGCATAATACAGTCTGCCATTGCCACCCATGAGGATCAGTACCCAGCACTACAATATTTTAGTGGACACCACTAGGCCTTCCAAATCTAATGATAGGATTGTGCCAGCAACCAGTTCGGGAGTACTACAGGTCAAAAAATGAAGTCAGTGGGTACTCTCCACTCCTTTCTGGTGATCTGGGGGCACTGCTCGGTCGAGTACCTTGATACCATAAACATGTCAAGGTGGACAGGGATACCTCTCACTGCCACTTTTCTTGCCACAGCATGTATTACCAGCATTGCTCTTAGGGAGCACATGTCAGGTGTGGCACAGATGATACCTCGGTCTGTAAATGAAATCGTCATGTTCAACTTGCTGAGCAGATCCCTAATGAGCAAGTTGACAGGAGAACTCTCCCAGTAGAGGAGAGGGGCTCGTACAACCTTTCCTCCCACCTTGACATCCAGATCTTTTGTGTAAGGAACCGTCAAAATGGCCCCCGAGAATCCCTGAATGTTGAGAATCTTTCCTGATAGCGGGAAGTCACCTTCACTGATGAACGACTTATTTGCTCCGGAGTCCACCATAAAGATGAATTGTTTATTCCCTATATCTGCCCCTACCAATGGTTCCTCTTCTGAATTTAGGGTTGTTGACAGGACTGGACATGCAAGTGCTCCCGGTGGGCTGTCCTAGTCTGGGTATGTGTCTGTCCCAGGAATGAGAAAGGATTACCCCCTGGTACTGTAGCCCCTTGAAATGGGGTTGCTGCGCCATTGGGTGCAGTGCCGAAAGTGTGCCTGTTCTCTGTGGGCTGCTGGTTTGGGTGGGGCTGGTGTGGTTGCATAGCTTGTTGCTGGTGTGGTGGGTGGTAGGGGCTGGGGATTTGAGCGGGTAACTGCATATAGGCCTGGTGAATCACATAGGGTATGGAAGTCATTCAGGAGTAGGCCTTTGGAGGCTACCTGGGCGGGGATACTCATACTGTTGCTGATTGTGGTTATAATTCCCTCCCTGCCTGCTGGGACTTTCTCCCAAAGTGACCCCACCTCCCACATGTCCAGCACTTCCTCTGGCCCTCCACCTCTGGGTCCCGGCCGTCCAAATCCCCCTCCCCCTGTCCTCGAAACTCAACTCATCCTCGTTGCTGTCCTCTTTGCCACTGGGGTCCCATAAGTGCTGGTTTCCTCCCCACTGTCTTGCCCACCTTCAGCCCAAACTGCTGCTATTCCTGCTTGGGTCGCAATGGAGGCGCACCCCTCTTCTCCCGTCTGCTCTGGGTGGCCCTGTTGATACTGCCTCTACCTTCACTAGTTTATTTTAAACTAGTTTTGCTTCCTCTGCCTGCCGCCTCTGAATAGTCTTTCTCTCGCTCTTTGATTCTCCTCAATGGTGAACTATAATGCTTTGAATCTCGGGGCCACCCCTTTGCTTCCACCCCAGCAATCTTATTAAGCGCTTTCTGCACTTCTTTGGGGGAGTCCTCTTTTTACAATGAAATAAAAGAATGACGTTGATTGATCCTAGGTGCTGCCCATTTCTGCTCTCCACATCTCTTGAACCCTAAGAATGTTTTGCACAGCATCTTCCTCACCCCCCATTGTGCATTGCATTATTGATTGTAAATCCGGGGTGTCTGGGAACGTGCATTGCAGCGCATCCCATACTCTAATCTTGTTGAATGATGCTCCATCATGGGCATCGTTACTTAGCTTTACTCCCGCAACCCAGCTTTAATCCACAATGTCTCTGCTTCATCCCTCACCGCTGCCATCAACAAACTCTTAATGTCCCCTATGGCTAAGGGTACACCTGATGTGTTTTTTTTGAATGCTTAAAAGCATTTCCCTGCCCCCGCTGTGAGTAGCAGAAGCACCTTAAGGAGCTTGTTTTTGTCCATTTGTGCCCAGGGTGCGTAGTGTGGTTGTTCTGCAACCTTGTGTATCAGGGGCATTTGCAGCTTCACCTTTCCTTTCCCGCCCTTAGTTGTACTTCCCTTTTTCCGTGCTAACGCTATTCTGCCAAACCTCTCCCTTAATCTTCCGTCCCATAGACTCTCTAATCTCGGTGTGGCCTGAGGTGCTTGCTTGGCCCCTCACTCTCCGTCTTCTTCTGTGTTGTCAAAGTCACTCCAGTATTCCTCGTCCCCTCTTTGGGACCCTACATTTTCGTATCCCAAACTGACTGTCTCCCTGTCCCACTCTATGTGGACGGTTCTTATGGGTGCACTATCTATTCTGAACAGGAAGTCACCAGATTTCCATTCATCCCCGTGTGGCTGTTGGTGTACCCCGGCGGGCAACATGGGAGTCTCTGCCACCTTTGTTGCCTCACATGCTGCCTGTAACCTTGCCAGTTCAGTGCATGTTGAGGCTAGTGTTACCTCTAGGTCTCTTGCACTCACCCCAGTGTAGGCCGATGCCTCTGGGGGTGAGACGTATGATGGGGTGGGGCTGTACCTGGTGTGGCCACCATAGTGCCCGCTGACACATATGACGGGTTTGTATGCCCATCTGCTGGGCGTGTTGCTAATGGGTATATTCCCTTTGTAGTCTCCCCACTTTTCCCAATCTCCTCTGTACTAGTCTGGTTACTGTCAGGTGTTGCCACGTCCCCTCTTAGGTCCTCTGTTTCTTTGAACATTCTCCAGAGGTCCAACAATTCCCTTCTATTCTGCAATGGTCTCCCCTTATACTTTACAGTCAAGTATGTGGACATATGTTCTAGAGCACACCTGTCAAAAGACACATGTTGGGGCCAGGAGTGGGGCATTCCCTCCCCTTTAGTCTTTCACCCATTGGCTGTGGTGCTTTTTTATTTTCTCACCATACAGGGGCAAGGCTTACATATATGGTCTAGGAGTGTGTCTGTCCCCATGTTCGTGTTTGGCGACTGTCTTGGGTCGGGGCTGCACCTATGCTACAGCGTCATAGTCAGAACGGAATTCTTCTAAGACCGTTCAAACATGAGCAACTCGGTCTTATCTTTAGTACATGTCAATGCTGTCAATTAATACACAGAAAAATCATCAGTTCAATTCCCCCCTCCCATGTTCCTCACTAGAGCTTGTTCATGCACTCCCTACATGCTCTCCTGATGCACTCATAAACGTCACACACGCCCCTCCGGAGACTCCTCCTTACACGTTAAAATACACCAACAAAACAAACTAAAAAAACAAGCTAAAATAAGAACCACTACTTCTCCCGAGCTCTCCAATTATACAGAGCTCCTATATTTCTCCTTATATTTTTTCTCCCGCACTGGTCACGACAGTGCATGTGGTGCCACCCCCCCCCTTACTCAGAGGTGGCGGGGGGAGGGGAGAGGGCTCCCGTATTCCTTTTTCCTTATGCTCAATATCCTTAAAGTAAAATAAATAAAAAATGGCCAGAAAAAATCACAACAATCCACAAACCAAAACTCTCAATTTCATTCACTGCGTATTCACACTGCTCCACATACCCAACCCTAATTTGTTATCCCTTGCAGGCTATACTCATGTGTTCACGTTCTTCCGAAAGCATCCTTTCCGGGGGGATTCACAACATGCCTGGGCCGCTCCTTGGAGCCGCATCCCGCTCCAACGAGGAGGCGGGATTCTGCAAAGACAGCACCCACAAGGCCACTTCAGCGTACATGTTTTGGGACTGGTCACCGCAGGTGGGCACGGCCCTTTTGGAGCGGCTGCCTGGATTCCTCCGCAGGTACGGGGACGATGGAATGACATTGAAAGGGTCACCAAATGAAGGCAAGTCCCCTTTTAATGCACACTACAGAGTGAATACAACCCTCTAGAGAAATGGCTTACAAGGATAACAAGGCTTTAATTGTACACAATACAAGTAAAGGACTCTTCTGCTCGAGAGCGCTCTGGTTCTCCTAGTACAAGCAGAAGCTTAAAATGGCAAATAGCGTCATCACATACAGTACAAAATGGTGGGCCTGAAGGGCCTGCTCCTTAGGGGATGCCAGACTACAATTGGTTGATTCTTCCCCGTCGATTAGGATCCGTGTGGGTCAGCTGGGCTCATCTCTAAAGCTGTTTGAAGGTCAGGACACTCGCAAAGTACAATGATGCTTCTAAACTAGCATGCTAAGGCAACATACTAGATCATTGTGTCATGCACCTGGGCAGCTTGGGAAATTGGTACCAAGGGGAAGGGAGGATAAAATACAGTAACGCTGACCCACACATTCAAGGCTTTGTTGATACTGCTCCTCCCGCACCCAAGTTCTCCACCCTGGGTTTGATCTTTAATTTATCCCTTCCTGTACCTCGTGTTACAAAGGATGTGTTTTATGCTGGAAGAAAAACAGTTGCCGATGCTTTGATCTTTTATGGACAGTTTGTGGTGGGACAGGAGGGTTGCTTGCTTTTCGTGGAATGCAGAGGTGTGGGGGTCAGGTCAGTGGTGTGGGGCTGACTCTGGGCTGGATGGGTGGGGGTTAGAGGCCTGCTGGCAGCTTAGTGGTGATGAATGGACGCTGCACTGAGCCTGGTGTTGTCTCACGCTCTTGCAGGGCACATTCGTCTGATTATACATGATTGAAACAGTAAAGGGACATGGGGGAAGTGAACTTCTGTGGGGACTGGCAGTGTGCATTCGCTCTACAGTGAAGGTGTTGGGCCCAGTGAAATCTTTCCATGGAGCTCAGCTGGTGCAGCACAGTCACACAAGCCTGTGCTTTCGACATAACTACAAAATGGCTTTTCTTTCTAAGCGTCTCCTAATGCCATGCATCTGCAGTTCACGCAATATTGCTTTCGCACCGAGTTTCATAGTGCGGTTTCCTCCCCCTTATACACCATCTCATATAGGATTCACAGATTCGCCTCACCTTAAAGTGCTTAGGGGGTGGGATATACTCCTTTCCATCCCAACAAGGTTTCAGATTGTGGACAGGGTCTGGGACACAAAAGCTAACTACAACATTGAAAACAGGCTACAATGTAAGGAAACTCTGTGGATAGATTTATTAGACTTGGTTCAACCAGGAGGTATGAACGAGGATCAGGATTGTGCATGTTTATTGTGATATACACTATTAGAATTTATCACTCTTAACTATAAGATGTTTTTGAAGCCCTTTCGTGTACTCTTTTGTGATTGTTTCAAAACTTGAGCATGTGCAGTCTTGAATTAATAATGTTGATATAAGCAATCTATCCAGATCTTTGAAAAACAATACATAATTTGTATGTACAAACTCTACTTTGTTATTAATTCACCTTATTGTCAAAATCAATACTGGTGATGAAACGAATGTGTGATTCTATGTCAGGAACGGAGGCTCGGATTATGCTTTCTCTCTTTACTTAAAACTCGAGCAGCATTGGAAACATTTACAACCATATACAAATTACACATTCCCCAGATATAGGGCCTCATTATGAGTTTGCCGGTATAAATACAAAATTACCCGCAAGCCGGTGCTGCCGTGTCTGTGTAGCACTGCTGCCGGAGTCAAGGGTAGATTCTGAGCCGGCGTGCACACGCATTCCGGCATGCCAGAAACGGTAGCACCGGCATATTTGTAACAGCCCCAAAACCCCCTATAACGGCATCCTTGCTGACTCCGGCTCCGAGGATACTGTTACTAGTATTACCGTTACCAGAAATAACATCACTGGAACAGGAAAAACTGAGCACCTACCAACACCCAGAGACATGTCTGCATGGCAACCTGCAGTCCATCCCGCAAGCCAAAGTTCAGTGAACCTGAACTCAACATGCTTGGTTGCGCACTCAGATGAAGTGTTTTGCACCGATCTGCGGCACCAAATGCAAATTCGTAAGAAGGCAATATGGGAGAAGGTTGCCCGTAAAGTTTTGGTGGTGGGGACAACACCTCAGACTGCGCAAGACTGCAAGAAGAGGTGGGATGACCTACATCTCCGTGCCCGCAACCTCCTTGCCGCACTGCGCAGCTAGGGTATGGCCACAGGAGTGGAACCACCATCCCTCATGAAGCCGCAAGCGTGGGAGGAAACGTGCAGTACCATCCTGCACATGGAGGCGATGGAGGGAGTTGGAGAGGTGGAGTCCGGAGATGTGACATCTGATGATGCCGGTGAGTCCCTGTAAGCCCAAAGTCACATCACACACCTTGTCAGCCCAATGCAAATGGCTAGGTCAATATGTCAAGTTTTTGGAACCTTATCCTTGCTGCCATTCCATCCACCGTCAACCTCGTTGCACACATGCACAATTAACTTGCCTGCAACCTGAAAACAAACACCACTGACACATCCCACATGTCCCCTGTATCGGCCACACAAGTAGCATCAGCATGCACACAGACACACATCACCCAGACAATGCCCAACTGCTGTCATCACCGCTGTGCTACCACATGCCCAAAGCCAGGTCATGACAAGATGCACACTTCAATGACACATGTGGCACACTTGTCACACCCAACATGTTCCATCACGCTGAATCACCACCAACACAGCAATAGGCAACTGTCACAAGTGAAACATCCGTTTCACAATCAAATGCAACATGTCACACAGCTTGTGTGTCCTGGCCATAACACACAAACCGGTAAACACCACTACCCCACTCAACAGACACTGTGCACACCATGGCTGCACACCAAACATGCACCCACACTGCATCCCCCCACACATGCATGTGCGCACCATGCAAGGTCCTCCACCATGTCAATGTAATGCACATGAATCTGAAAGTACTAGCATAGATGTCTGTTTGATGGCTCCACACCCATCACTGATGCCCTGCCTCACTGTCCTCCACAGGCACAAAATCTGACAATGATGAGGAGGAGGCAACCACATCCAGGGGCCACCAGGGCACGGGAAACCAGCACCTCGAGCCAGGATCCCAGCATATTCACCACCAGACCGGTATCTGCAACAACACCTTTGGCCCTGCCCCCCCGCCAGCCGGAGACACCTGCTTCCAAACAGCCCCGCCAGCCGGAGACACCTGCTTCCAAACAGCCCCGCCAGCCGGAGACACCTGCTTCCAAGCGGCCCCGCCAGCCGCAGACACCTGCTGTCAAGCAGCCCCACCAGCCGCAGACATCTGCCGCCAAGCAGCCCTGCCAGCCGGAGGCACCTGCTTCCAAGCAGCCCTGCCAGCCAGAGACACCTGCTTCCAAGCAGCCCGCCAGCCGGAGACACCTGCTGTCAAGCAGCCCTGCCAGCTGCAGACACCTGCTGCCAAAAGGGGGCATAAATAGGTCAAGGTTCTTGTGTGTGTGGGGAGGGAGAGTGGGGATGGTTGGGTAGGGTGTGTGGGGATGGTTGGCGAGGGGTTGTGGGGATGGCTGGGGAGGGGGTGTGGGGATGGTTCAGTGTGAGTGCATTTAATCATGTCCAGTGCCCAGTGGGATCCATGTCCAGTGCTATGTCTGTAACAGTTCATCAAAAGTAGTGTTGAATTAGTTCTTGCCGTGTGGCACGTCCATCATTGCCATCGTGGCGCAGTGCATTTACCCCATCTTCTTCATCTTCGTCCTCAGATTCTGGTGGCAGCATGTCCATGTCAGGGGGCAAGCGCTGGCTTGCCCACCTTCTCTGGGCCGTAAATGAGGGCTCCCCCAGATCTGCTGAGGCAGCGGAACCTGGCCTTCAACAGGCCGAATGTCTGCTTGATGGTGCAGCGAGTGCGTACATGTGCACGGTGGTAGGCCTCTTCGTGACTGTTGTGGGGTTGCCTGATGGGGGTCATGAGCCATGCCGTCAGGGAATACCCGGCATCATCTGCACGGGAGCAAGAGAAAGGGTAATTGTGATTTTTGTCACCATTCCATGTTGGCACAGGCTGTACAGTGTTCATTTGAGAAGACTACCATGCACAGGGAATTGTTATTTTACATGGCATAGGTTATTTCCTATGTACCCTGTAAGTGAACTTTAGGGAGGGGGGGGATTTGTGCAGTTGCTGTCACATGGGCCATTCACTGTCAACCTGCCCTCTGATCAATCCCATACAGTTGACACAGTGGATTGAAATGTCATTGATGTGTCCCCAATTAAAGTTGACTGTGCACATACAGTGGGACTTTAGACATTAACCTCATTTACATTTGTTATTTAGTGGTTCTCACGGTATGCAGTCTACATCTACTGGACTTCATGTACACATCCATCTACATCGCAACACATATGACAAGGTCACATTTCGATTGGTAGTATGTGTGAGGGATAAAGGGTTACGTAACAAAATTAGGGATGTGTGGGTGTTTGCATGGATGATTGAAGCTTAATTGGGTGAGGCCAGCAGGTCTCAATCATGTATTGGTGGTAGTCAAGAATTGTTTCATTTTTATCAAATTTGGACCTAACGCATTCTACTTTAAGGTGTCCCTTGAGGAGACATGACAAGCGTACTGACCTGCGGTGTACCTGTGGCATGTGAGTGCAGTCACAATTCATTTCAGTGCAGCAGATAGTTTTATCTCTGGCTGACCATCATGACTTGTGAATTTATGTTAATGTGTTTTTAAATGTCATTCATTGTCACTAATATGTGGAGCATTCTGGTACATGTGGTTTGTGTTTTCTAAAGGCCCAAATACATGTACTGATGTATGCACTGTATGTATTACATACATGGAGACACGGCTGGGAAGGCCTTGCACTTCGGCATGCTATTACTGTGTAGCACATTCAGTTACATCTACACACTAGCAAGTTCAATGCACTGAGAACGCTGTGTATGGTCATGTGGCATTCTATGTGTGAGGTTTGTTATTGTGCAGGTTGCGGAGGATGAGGTTTCTTGGTCTTATTCCTCATCTACCTTTGCCTTTTGTTGGCCTATCCAGCCTCTGTGCACTTCAATAGATGCTTGGTAATGGTTACGGGATATTGCAGACATGCGTGATGCTGGATTAATGCATGCACTGTGCACATCCGCTCTTTATGCATCTCTTGCTGTGCTATGTTTCAACACTCCTCATGGCCTTATGGTCACTCACCCAGCTAAACCATGTGACATTTTTAACCATTCACGTCGCTGCACTGTGTCCCTTATCTTCCTCTACATTCCTCTGTCCTTCCTCTTTCTTTGCTGCTCTGGCAGCAAGATAAGTGTTTCAATTTATTTACAATGATTATGGTAGTGCATCACAGAGAAACGGCTTTGAGGGCTTAACGTGTATGATACAGTGCAAGCGATATGATGGGTTATTTATAACGTGCTTACCCAGAGGTTTCTAAGCATGGACGCGGGGATCGAACCAGTGTTGGTCTGTGTCTTCTTGCTTCCAAGGTGAGCACATTGCCGCTGAGCTATCCTCCCGAGGCTAATGGCGTAGGGGCTTGGTGCAGCGTATCCCCATGCAGTGAGAGAGTACTAGGTTACGGTGAGGAAAGTTCGCAACAGGGCTGTCGGCTCCAGCGAGTTCAAGGTCCCCGGTTAGTGAGAGGGGGCACTGCAGTCACGGAAGTGATCCTGAGCGCGACGGGACCATTTAAGCTTCCAGCACTGAGCGATCAAATTCCGGACTTTGGGTGGAGCGAAGAAGCAACGCTCTGGGCAGATTAATAATTATACACATAAAGAGCACAAAGGACGTGTGACAGCACAATGGAGCGAGATCAGTTCATAAACTGACAAGGAGAGTCGGCAGAATTTATCTCAGAGCGCCACCTGGTGGCCATTAAAGTTACCAACAAGAATCAAGTCGGTGTAGGTGAGATTCTCTTCCAATCTGACAAACAAAGCAGTAGCTGTAACCTGGAAGGTGCTAAGCACAAATCACGGGCACATCCCAAGGTAAACTGGTTAATAGATAACCCAGGCCCACTTAACCTGCAAATCTGAGACTGGTACAGGCCCAAGCCTACAAAGAACCCACTAGCATAAAAATGCACACCTCCAGCGAGGAATTTGAGGAGCCCCATACCAGCAGGCAGTGGACAGCGTCCAACTAATTTAGCCCTCCAGGGGTCACGTTTCACATTAACAAGAGAACAAAGACGGGTATCAGAACTGTTTCCTACTCAGCTTTTCCAGACCAACCTAAATTATGTCCAGTCCGATGCCTGGAAAATTACAAAGAGATGACAGGTACTCTTAGGGATGCAGAAGTAACAGAAATGTTTATCTCATTAAGTAAACCATTCAGGGCCATGGCGGGGCAACCCTAGCCAGGTGGGTTGGATGGTGTATGCTGCAAGCAGGCATTGACAGTGGATTTTACGGGGCACATTCCATTACAGGAGTTATGGCGTCTAAGGCATAAGAAGCAGGGGCTTGGTTGGAGGACATCCTAAAGGCAGCAGACTGGTCTAGAGAGTAAACATTTAAACAATTTTATTTCAGACAAATGGTGGTGATGTCTGCGTTGGTGGTACGTAAGCTTTGAACAAGCATAATCTGAGCCTCCGGTCTTGACATAGAATACTGATTTTCTATACTAACGTTATAGAAAGTTAAAATTCTATTAAAGACACTGAGGCGAAGGATTATCCCACCCGAGCAATTGTTGTATGGAATTTGGTACAGAAATCTAAGGCATATTTGGTATACAGAACTCGACAGGTGATGCGCATCTGTTATAGAGAATTTGTGCCAGACATATAATGCATATTACATAAGAGATACTAAAGTCGTGAAGTTTTATGGTGACATAACAGTTACCAACCCTATCACAGCAAGCCTCAGCTGCTTGTTTGAATACTCTACAGAAACGGAGGTGAAGAATACAAGAACATGAACAGGGAAGAGAATGCCAGGGATTAATGCAGAGTCTACCAGTTTGGGCGCAGAAGTTAAAGATGGAGACAGACAAAGCAAGAGGAAGGACAGAGGAATGTAGAGGAAGATAAGGGACATTGTGTGACGTGAATGGTTAAATATGTCACGTGGTTTAGTTGACATATCAAAAATGGACTACACAAAAAAAAGACTATGGCCTGATTCATGGAACATTTTCCTATGGGATTGTGCTATTATAAAACACTTCCATGAATCAGGCCCTATAGCTGGGAAATGTCATTTTTTGTATGTGTAATTGTTTTTATGGTTGTAAATATTTTCAATGCTGCTAGAGTTTTAAGTAAAGGGAGAAAGCATAACCCTTTGCCTCTGTGTCTTTAATAGAATCTTGACTTTCTATAAAGTTAGAATGAAAAATCAGTATTAGTCTTTAGTTTGGTCTCTGTAGTGTACTGCAATCGATTTACACCATTTATTATATATACACCATTCAATACAGTAAGAAATGTTGGTGAAAGGGGTTCTTTAATTATCACTCAATCAGTTTCATTGGCTTAGTCATTCGCTCTCAAGGAGGGACGCATATTAGTGTATTTATTCTAGATAAGAGCGTTTGTGCGTAGACTGCATATTACCATAATATTTGGACTAGTCTTCTTTCTGATGACCACTCCACATACTAGAATATCCATTGGTATGCGAAGGGGAGTGTTTTATCGTGGACGCTACTTGTGGCCAGTTAGGGCTGAAGAAAGATACCCGAGCATGATATTAAAAGGACACACATTAATATGAATGTGATGGCAACTTAAACATTTCTCAGTGAAAGGACAAGTAATAACAGAGCCACGATTCTATGTCACGACTCGGAGGCTCCGATTATACTCAAACTTCTCTTTACTCACTCGAGCAGCATCAATAAAACAACAATCATGAAAAACAATAACAATAAACTACAAATCCCAACAAAACCAACATATTTGTAGTCTGTTTTTCATAGGTTGTTATGAACATGTGACTTCATTCCCCAATCACGATCACTTCTCCTCTATAACATGCTCTGATTTCATAGTCCTTCCTCTTTCTTTGCTGCTTGAGCAGCCGAGATAAGTGATACACATCTTTTACTTTATTTGTATTGTTATGGCAATGATAATGTTTATCTATACATATAATTGTGTTTGACACTGTGCGTGCGTGCGCAGGGAAGCGTGTGGGAGACACGCAGTGTGATAGTAGCTGACAGAGCATATCCGCAGGGGGGGACGCAACGGGACTTTTCGTTCCGGCGTTAGCTTTGCCTCGCTAGGAAGCACTGTAACTACGGAAGTTCGCAACTGCGCGACGGGACTCTTTGGGTTCTGGCGCCATTGCGAACTGAGACTCGTGAGGGAGTAGTTCTGTGTGTTGTGCGTGGGAGAAAGATATCAGAATAATCTATAAATCAAACGAATCCAGTGTTGACAGCGTTCTATTGCTGTAGCCGGCGAGAAGAGCAGCAGCTCTATTCAGTGAGCCGCAGGCGCCATCTAGTGCCGGAAACAGGTACCGCAGGCTAACATTGAATTGCATGCCTAAATATTGGTTCAACCAGGTGAAAATGTATAGACCCCTCATTGTTTCTGCCTGCTGAGGAGGAGGCATTAATAGACTGTATAAGATCTCACTGACCGGCTCAGTCCCAGGCAAAACTGCTAGCTGATACCGAGACTCGCAAAGCTACATTATAAAGTATATATCTTGACGGGGGCAGCCCAAGCAAACTGCAAATACATCTGTAAGGCACTATTAACATGAGTGATTATTCAGAAGAATCTGAAGGTCCTCACGTCAGCAGCCTGCGTATGAGTGAAGCAGTCCCAAGAATGGAGAGTGCCGGAAGGCCCCATGGAGAGAGGGGCATCTTGCGTGACCTGGCTGCATTGTCGTAAGGCAAGGCACACAGGAAGAAAGGGGGTAGCAAACAAAAAACCTGCAGGGACCGTAGAGCCCAGACCCCCCTGGGTTCACCCCGCAGATCTAGTTCGGGGAAAAGGAAGGCGAGGTCTCGTGAGAGGCGAGGCACAAGCTCAAGCGAGTCGGATGACTACTGCAGGAGCAGTACCAAATCTGAGGAATCCACCTCATCAGAACCTCGGACATCCCCAGAAGAGGATGAATGCCAGCCTAAAAATAAGAGGCAGGAGGGAAGAGGAGGACCCTCTCAAAGACGAGTTTGATCCTGACGACCTTGTGCATCCAAGGTCCAATGAATGGGACCCTCTGGAGAAGATTGCGGAGTACATCCAGAGACGGTTGAGGGTGCCACTGAGCAATCGGGCAAGATCCAAATTGAAAGCGGAGTGCCCGAGATCGAGGGTTCCGGAAGGGGTAGTGGAGACCCCCGAAATCGATGACAGAATCCTTACGTTCCTGGGCAGGTATTGCAGAGACGTGAAGAGGTGCATCAATAGGTCCTGGAGGTCCTGCCAGGATAAGTTGCTGGACATCCTAGGGCCGATTACAAGAATCTGGCAGCTGGCGGAAGAGGCTAAGGCCAAGAAAGAGCCCATGGACCTGGACATTGTAGCTAGCTGGGCTCAGAGGACCCTCTGTCTGCTAGGTAACGTGAATACGGCGTTAGCCATGGAGAGGAGAAGGTCCATCCTAATGAAACTGGATTCCAGGCTAGGGGAGATGGCGGCAAAGGGCAAGCTGTTTGGGGACCAGTTCATTAAGGACATGGCGAAATTCGCCAGTACGTATGTCTCAATGGATAGGGCCCAATCTTCTCTGAAGAAAATATTCGGCCGGAAGGTTTTCAACAGGGCTGGAGGAGGAAAGGGCCACTCGTCCAGCCGTGGCCAGTATAGAGGTCCCTATAGAGACAGAGCTTCTTGGAAACAGGAAGATCGGAGATCCAACCCCTTCTTCCCTTCCAGGGCAAGAGGCAGGGCTAGAGGTTGGAGGAACAATGGCAGACAACAGCACCAGAATAATTCAGGTGAGAGATGTGGAATACACACAAAGGTTGGATGTGAGTATTCCTCCAGTAGGAGGGAGAGTGCAGTTGCATGTAGGAAAATGGGAGGAGTTGTCCTCATATGCATGGATAAGACAGACTATGCAAGGTTTTCAGTTGGAATTTTGGCAAGAGCTATATCCGGAGGTGTTGCCGAGGCAGATAAAGTTCAGCAGAGAAGACAAGGAACTTCTAGACAAGGAGGTAGATTTAATCAGGGTAAAGAACGCAATAGGTCCAGCCTCAAAAGGTCTGGGAGGTTTCGTAAGCAATCTGTTTTTAGTGAAAAGGAAAAGCAAGGTAAGGCCAGTGATAAACCTGAGGGGTTTGAATTACTTCCTAGTGTACAGGCACTTCAAGATGGAAGGTATTAATCTTTTAAGAGATGTTCTCCAGCAGGGAGATTGGTTGACAAGGATAGATCTCAGAGATGCAGACTTAACGATTCCAATTCAGACAGAGCAGACAAAACTTTTGCAGTTTCTATGGAAAGGACAGAAATGGGAGTTCAAATGCCTTCCATTTGGGTTGGCTTCAGCGCCATGGTGTTTCACCAAGCTATTGAGACCCATGGTAGCATACCTGAGAGAGCAAGGGATCAGGCTGATCATTTACCTGGACGATATCTGTGTGTGTCAGGACAAGGGAGTTATAGTACAACAGGTTCGGGTAGTTACGGGTTTGCTACAGCAGCTGGGATTTCTGATAAACTGGGAGAAATTGGAACTAGAGCAAGCACAGGAAATGGAATTTCTGTGGTTCAGCTTAGAGACAACACAAGGTGTTCTCAAGCTCCCGTTGGACAAAGTGAACTCAGTGAAGAAAGAGATCAAGAGTATGACGGAACAAGAGGTTTCATTGAGGGAAATAGCGAGACTAGTAGGCCGTCTGTCATCATCAATTCAGGCAATATTCCCAGGGCCTCTGCATTACAGAGCATTGCAGAGGCTGAAGATAGATCATCTCAGGAGAGGTCTATCTTACGATCAGAAAGTGAGGGTATCGCGGGAAGCGAGATTGAAACTGAAATGGTGGTACTACCACATGGAAGCTTGGAAAGGCAGGGAAATATTTGGCTCATCCCCGGACCTGGTGATAGTCTGACGCCAGCCAATGGGGATGGGGAGCCAGATGTGGAGACCAATCGACAGGAGGGAGGTGGTTGGGCGAAGAGCTGGGTCTCCACATCAATTACCTGGAACTTCTGGCGGGCTCCTTCGCAGTTCGGTTTGGAACCGGGAAGGAGTGAAAGCTGCCATTCTGTTGAAGATGGACAATGTTTCGGCAGTCAGATATATAAATCGACTGGGTGGAGCGAGATCGTAGACGCTGATGGAGATGGCCAGAGAGTTTTGGCAGATATGTCTCCAGAAGGGAATAAGCATGAGAGCAGAGCATCTGCCAGGGGATCTCCATCTGGTAGCAGATTGGAATTCGAGATACCTAAGGAACTCCAGCGATTGGCAGCTGGGCGACTCAGTATTTCAGGAGATAATGCGTCACAGGGGTCCGTGTCAGACAGATCTGTTCGCCTCCAGACTGAACAGGAAGATTTTCAGGTTTTACAGCGGGAGACCCGATTCTGAAGCAACAGTGACAGATGCATTTCTCCAGGTCTGGGGGCCAGCAAGAGAATACGCGTTCCCTCCGTTCGCCATGATAGCACGCACAGTGGCACAAGTCAGGCGACAACAAGCCACAGTGATTTTGATAATACCAGACTGGAGAGGTCAGGCTTGGTTTCCAGATCTTCTGGAGTTGTCTTATGAAGCTCCAATTCGGTTACGAGACAGAGAGGATATATTGTTAAACCCAGCAGGAGAGATTCATCCATTGGTGAGGTCAGGGAACCTGCGTCTCATAGCTTGGGCAATTTCAGGAAAAACTGGTCTAAGCCAGGACTTTCAGGCACAGCTCAAGAATTTATTAGAGAATCATGGGCACTGACTACAGGGAAGGCCTATAGAGTGGCATGGAAT
Source organism: Ambystoma mexicanum (assembly GCF_040938575.1). Classification (NCBI taxonomy): domain Eukaryota; kingdom Metazoa; phylum Chordata; class Amphibia; order Caudata; family Ambystomatidae; genus Ambystoma; species Ambystoma mexicanum. The sequence goes on from NC_090933.1 coordinate 594,678,064, forward strand.
AAATGGAGTGATTGGTGTCTGGAGAGGAAGGTTGATCCCGTACGTGCAGATGTAGTGCACATAGTGAATTTCTTGGCGGCGCAGGCGAAGGCTTACAGGACCATTAATAATTATAGATCAGCGATTTCGGCAGGTCATGTGTACATTGAGAGTAAGCCAGTAGGCGAACACCCTCTGGTATGTAGGCTTCTGAAAGGCATCAGATGCATGAGACCACCTACATCTAGATATTCTCATTTATGGGATGAGAGTATAGTATTAAAGATGTTTGAGACTTGGCCAGACAATGTGTTTTTGTATAGGAAAGTGTTATGGGCTAAGTTAACTACCCTATTATGCCTGATTTCTTGTAAGAGAGTATCCGATGTGAAGGCTTTAGAAGTAAATGGGAAATCCTTTTCACCTTGATGGGTAGTATTTTACATAGAGAAGAGAACAAAGACAAACATTAAATCAGTTGAGTACATGGCTTTTCCGGGGAAACCTAAATTGTGTCCAGTTAGATGCTTGAAAGTGTATGAAGAAAGAGCAAATAGGGTGAGACCTGTGGGAGAGTATCAACTGCTGATAGCTATTAGGAAACCTTTTAGAGCAGTGGCGTTAGCCACTTTGTCTAGATGGGTCAGGTGGTGCATGGCTGAAGCAGGTGTAGATGTAAATCAGTTTGGAGCACATTCCACACAAGGTGCTATGGCATCATCTGCTTTTATGGCAGGAGCCCGTCTGGAAGATATTCCGAAGGCGGCAGACTGGTCTAATGAAGAGACGTTTAAGAATTTTTATTTTAGACCAGTGGAGCAAGTAGCGTCGTTGGTGGTAGGTAAGCTTTAAACAAGCATAATCTGAGCCTCCGAGTCTTGACATAGAATACAGATTTTCCATACATTTGTCACAGAAAGTGATGATTCTATTAAAGACTCGGAGGCGAAAGATTATTCCACCCAATTTCAATCGCTCCTATAGAAGTAGACAAATGTGATATTTGAAAAATAATGCAAGCTTGTATTTGGTATGATAATGTTATTGCTATGCGATTGCCCACCCGTTCATAATGAGATTGGTAATAGTTTATAATTGTTTCAGGGACAGAGCAGAAAACGACGCCTTGAGAAGAATATAAGGGAGAGTTAAGTCATCTACTGGTTGGGGCGCAAGTTTGAATTAGTTAAGCAAAAGAAAGAGGAAGGACTATGGAATCAGAGCGTGCTATAGAGGAGAAGTGATCTTGATTGGGGAATGAAGTCACGTGTTCAAACCATCCTATGAAAAACGGACTACAAATATGTTGGTTTTGTTAGGATTTGTAGTTTATTATTGTTTTTCATGATTGTTGTTTTATTGATGCTGCTCGAGTGAGTAAAGAGAAGTTTGAGCATAATCTTTCGCCTCTGTGTCTTTAATAGAATCATGACTTTCTGTAACGAATGTATGGAAAATCTGTATTGTCTAAAATACTGGATTTAAGTGAGTCAAAGAATCTATTCGCTTTAATGAGTGAGACCTCACACAGTCCCTTTTCTGTTTCTATAGCTGTTTTTCAACTGCACATGATGAGGTGCACTAGCGGATACGTTCTTTTCTTTGAGTTCGAGTAGTTTGATGGAGCAAGGTACCTCATTGGGTTACGCTGTGTTAAAATACTATTTGATTTAGTATTGTGATATAAAGCACGATACATGTCATCAATACTGTATATGCTCAGACTCTTCAGTGGATTGTTAAGGGTTTGTTTTTAATTTTTTTGGTATTGGAAATCAATAAAAAGTATTTTAAAAATCATTTATATTGAAATAAATAGTACATCGTCATATAATGGAGCAATGTCGGACGTATGGGTTTTAATATGTGAGATCTCAGGGAGCCCCTTCTCTGTCTATAGCGGTCTATCACTAGTGATGATGTGCCTTATCGGATTATGTTGATGTGGAAGTCATTATTCACACTTGATGAGTTTAATAGTGTGATTATCACTTCTTGCACATCAGAAGGCTGACGTCATAGAATGTAGCCAGGTCGGATGCATTCTTTGGTATGGAGCCCTTGCAATGAAGGTTGTAGGTTTAACAGTTGCACCAGTGGTGTATAGATTTGACATGTTCAGTTTGGGAGCTAAAGACGTTTGTACCGTTTTATAAACTTCTAGTGACATATTACATATGTTTCTATTTTCCTATATTCAGGAAACAGCTGACCCATTTGTTTTAGTGCGGCACTTAGAAGGTACATTTTTTTCCAGTTACCTTTTGGTGTGATTCACTTGGTGAACTGAGGTTTGAAGGGAGGCATGGACAGTTCTGGCACAAACCAGATTTAGATGGCTGTTGTATCCGCCTTAAGTCCCGCTACGCGGTGACATAAGGCGCCATCAATAAAAGTCCTGCCCCCGCTACGCGTGGACAGTTCCGGGGCATGACAGCAACGCCAGCGTGTCGGTGTCTATCTGCTCCCGCCGGAGCTGCGCAGCGGGGTCTTGCCGCCCTGGGCCTCTTCTCTCCTGCTTCCTGCCGACGCATCGCCTTGGGAGCAGAATGCAACACTGGTGACTAGGAAAGTAAAACGAACGGCACACGCGACGCCCAGTGAATGAAGCCCTCAGCATGGGCATCATTTTTGGAATCACGGTGGGGGGGGCCCATCCCCCACCAAAAAAATAAATATATATATATCACACATAAACCCATGTTTGGATTTCTCAGACATTTCTCCCAACTGCCATCTCCCTAACACCTGGAGGCCCACCACAAACTGGCAGACTTCCTGGGGCCCACCAGCCTGGTATAAGGAGACACATGGGAGCCTTGTGCCTTACCTCCTGCCACATGACGTGGGAGCTAAGCAAGGACGCACACTGCATACCAAGGTGAGGGGGTATCATCACACATGCGCACATACAGGCACCAGATCCACGCACAATGGCAACAGGCATCTCCACTCCCAGGCCCAGCACGCCCTCTAGAATGGCTGCCAACTTGTCACCATCCATGCCACACACACGCTCGCAAGGAGGGACGACGGTGGCGCTCAGCCCTTTCGACCCATACACCGACCCCTCCTCAGTTGGTCCTCGGTGGCAGCTGTGGATACAAAAATTCGAGATGGCCATGGATTGCAAAGACATTGCCACGTCAAGGAAAATTAGGTCGCACCTCCTACTTAATGTCGGGGATGAGGTTCTATGCATATTCAACTCGCTGGCAATAGCAGATGGCTCTGACGTCTACCAACAAACCAAAGACGCTCTCACGCCCCACTTCATGCCCCAGTTAAATCCGGACTATGAAACATTAATTTTCTGTGCCACCATCCAGCTAGAGGATGAGACACTTGACGCCTATCACACCAGGCTATGGAAACTTGCAATCTCCTGCGAATTTGACAATATTGAAGAAGAAATCCGACACCAGATTATTAATGGGATACACTCCGACAAGCTAAGGAGAATGGTGCTAAGTGAAAAAGGCATATCTCTGACCAGAATCCTGGAACTCGGACGCCAGAGGGAGTTGTCACACGCCAGAGAAGGGCACATGGGCACGACCCTGCAGAAACTCCAACCGGCACTAACAATGGCGACTGTGGCCCAAATCACAAACCGCCAATACACGAGGAACGAGGCCAGCGGCAACACCACCAGCCCCAATGGCAACCAAGAACCTTGGGACCCACTGAATGTGGGTGGTGCGGAGGACCTCGCCACGGGCAACGCAACTGCCCGGCCCAAGGCACCACATGCGTAGCATGTGGCAGAAAGGATCACTACGCAAAAGTATGCAGGTCATCTGGGCTGCCACAACACCCCCAAACATCTGAAGACAAAAACTCTGGAAAGAAGAAGAAACAAGCCAGTGCCTGCCGAGTCGAGACCGCCAACTCGTCAACCGATGAGGAAGGGGACAATGATGCACACTCCCAGAAAGAAGCAGCAAACGAGCAGTGGAGAAAAGGGAAAAAGGTGTACCTAGTCTCAGCACTGAACTACAGAGGCACGACGCCCATGAAAAGACTGAGAAGACAGAAATGCCAAGTGGCCATCCAAGGACAAGAAACGTAAATGACTATAGACACTGGGGTGTCCGTCAACATCATGCCAATAACCACATTCAGAAAACGACGGCCCCCACCAGTCCTGAAAACAACGGACACGCTGTTATTTGTGTATGGGTGCAAAACTCCACTGCCCATATTAGGACGATTCCGGACAACATTTGGCAAAGGTGACAAGTCACTGCAGTCTAAAATCTATGTCGTGAACCCAGGAATTGAGTGTCTACTGAGTGGAGACACGGCAGAGGATCTGGGGCTTATAAATTTCATCTGTGAGGTGACAGATACACAGGACATCGACAGCATTCTCAGAAAATACCCAAACTTCCTCAAGGGTATTGGATGCCTAAAAGGAAAGTCCATCAAACTTCCCATTGATGAGTCTGTTCAACCACGAGCAGTGCGACACCGAAGGACTCCAATCCACATATGAAATCAGGTGGAGAAAGAGCTCCATACACTCGAAAAAGCGGGCATCATGGAAGAAGGGACCGGACCAACACCGTGGATGTCGCCCATGGTCGTAACCAAGAAACCCAAACAACCGGGCAAAGTAAGAATATGCATTGACATGTGCCTCCCCAACGCAGCGATAAAACAGGAGCGACACATCACCCCAACCCTCGATGAAATTATAGCAGACCTCACAGGATCCAAAATCTTCTCCAAAGTCGACCTCAATGCCGGATACCACCAACTGAAACTCCACCAGGACTCCACGTAAATCACAACATTCTCCACTCACATAGGACTGCACAGATGTAAATGACTCCGTTTCGTAATTTCCTCTGCGGCCGAAGTGTTTCAGTAAACCCTCCAGTAGATGATACGTGGCATCCCGGGGGTACTCGACGTCAGTGATGACATTCTCATCCACGCAGGTAGCAAGGAAGAGCATGTACGGCTACTCAACATGCTACTCAGCAGGCTAGAGATTGCAGGTATAACAATCCACAAGGACAAGTGTGAATTCCTAAAGGAAGAGATCTCATTCTTTGGATACACATTCAACAGCGCAGGTATCTCCACAGACCCTCAAAAAGTAGCAGACATCCAGGCTGCCTCTCCCCCTACCACACCAACAGAGGTACGCAGTTTTCTAGGGATGGCAACTTACTGCGGAAGGTTCATGCCTAACTTGGCCACACTATCGGAACCCCTGAGAGAACTCACTAAGGCCAGCACGAAATGGGTCTGGAGCCCCACCTGCCAGGAAGCGTTTGAACAAATCAAGGCGTCACTCTTGGCAGACACAACCATGGCATACTATGATCCCACATTATAGACCGAACTATATGTTGATGCCAACCCGGTTGGTCTAGGAGCAATCCTGATCCAAGTGGCCAATGCAGGAGAGTCGATGCCGATCGCATATGCCTCCCGCGCCCTGACACCGACGGAGCAACAGTACTCCCATATAGAAAAGGAAGCAATCGCAGTACTATGGGGCTGTCACCATTTTCATTTGTACCTGTATGGTCGAAAGTTCAAGGCAAACACGGACCACAAACCACTCCTCCCCATATTCACAGGCTCTTCATCGCACCCCCCAGTCAGAATAGGGAAGTGGTTACTACACCTACAAAAGTATGACTTTGAACTGGCACACCAACCGGGGAATGGGAACCCAGCAGATTTCCTGTCCAGGCACCCAAGAGCAGCCACGCCGGGGGAGATGCACGTATCTGAGGAAACAGAGGAACACATCTGCCATGTTGTTCACACAATGAAACCAAGAGCCATCAGCATCGAAGACATTGTAGAGGCCACGCAAGCCAACACATGCTGTGACCTGGTTAAAGACACAATCATCTCTGGTGAATGGAAATCCTTCCTATGGAATAGTCACAATCGCACTGCCGAAGCCAAAGAGTTCCTCGCTGGCATTTTCGCAGTAAGGCAAGACCTGTCAATCACAGAGGAAGGGCTCATCCTAAGAGGGACCCGAATAGTCATCCCTGCAAGCATGCTAGACAGAGTTGTAGCGTTGGCGCACAAAGGTCACCAGTGTATGGTAAGGACCAAGGCCCGGATCAGACACCGCGTATGGTTCCCACACATCGATGAAAAAGTGAAGCAACTCATCACAACATGCCTCCTGTGTCAAATAACGGGTGCCCCACCGAATCCCGAGCCCATACTATCGGGAGAGCGGGGGTCCTCCAGATGGAACGCCATCAGCATCGACTTCTGCAAGATACAGGAGGTACGTACCTATTAGTGGCAATCGTTGACCACTCCAGGTACCCAGAAGTTGAAATCGTATCCTCCATGGTAGCAGAGGTGGTCATTCCGGCGTTCGCCACTCATGGCCTTCCTTGGCGGATTCAGAGTGACAATGGACCACCGTTACAAGGCGAGGAATTCAAGAAGTATCTCAACATCCACTACCATCACATAATGCCTAGATGGCCACAGACCAATGGAGACGTGGAAAGATTTGAACCATCAAAAAAGTATTGTGCCTATCCCGGGTCAACTCAAACCCCTGGAGGGTGGACTTATACAGGTTCCTGAGAAATTAGAGTCACACTCCACAGCACCACAGGGATACCACCGGCGGACATCATGTATGGAATCATAATTAACTCATCCATTCCACACCACCCGAGCAGGGGTACGACATGTATGACAGGGCACGGACTGAACAAAGAAGGACTGTGGCGAACGAACACATGAGCACCAAGAGACACGCCAAGAGGTCCAATCACTGAGTCGGTGACCAGGTGATAATGGTAAGAAACCCATCCAAGTCAAAACTGGACACCCAGTATGACTCCGTCCCATGGAGTATAACACAAAGGCAGGAGACCATGATAACAGCCACGAGGGGACAAAGACAGGTCACAAGAAACACATCATGGTTCAAGACGGTACCAAGAGACCTGTGGACGGACGGAGAACAACAACCTGTGGAAGAGGAAGATCCGCAAATGGAAGAGGAGCATTACCATCAGGAAGGAGAAGCCACCATGGACGGCGGAGTGGAAGAGCTGCCGAGCGAACCAGAGGTGGCAGAGCCAAACAATGAAGGTGAGCAACCCAATGGGAGTCATGTGATAGCCCCCAGGGGTGGACGGTATGCCCTAAGAACTGCGCCCAGAACCCTGAAAGACTCAGACTATGAGTGGTAAAAGACCAACCCTCGAGGCAACAGAACTCACCATTTGGAGCATTAGTTAAAGACATCATGTTTGTTAATGTTTTTGTTGGGGAAAAAAAGATTAATGTTGTATCCGCCTTCTGTCCTGCTACGAGGTGACGTAAGGCGCCATCAATAAAAGCCCTGTCCCCTCTACGCGTGGGCCGTTCTGCGGCATGACAGCAACGCCAGCGTGTCGGTGTCTTTCTGCTCCCGCTGGAGCTGCGCAGCAGGGCCTTGCCGCCCGAGGCCTCTTCTCTCCTACTTCCCGCCGACGCATCGGCTGGGGAGCAGAATGCAACAATGACATCACCTACATTCGTGCACTGAACATGGGATGGTTTTTATTAAATTTGTTGATTTAACTAAATGTTTTTCCCTTTTAAGATACACATTGGGCTGATTTCCTTCCCTTATACTTTTGTCGTGGAGTTGATTCTGATTCTGTTGTGAGGTAGCATCCTTTTTCTTTTTACTGAATTGAATGGATTGCAGGATGGGTTTCATATTCACTACATTTTCATTTTTCTTTTTTTCTCACAATTTTGTCTATTATATTTGGGCACTGACTTTCCATTCCATTGATAACCTTTACCATCTTTGACAGGATTGTTTTATCAACGACGGTGAAACATTCATTTTTGAATACTTTGTTTTCTTTTACATATTTTTGGTCACCTCAATATATCTTTGATGATATTTAACATTAATTATATTATAATGAGTTGATTCATGTTTTTGACATTTCATCTTGATGAACTGTATGATATGTTTTTACATTCATCTATTATGTAATTAAGCTAGCCCATTTATTCTGTGAATGTCCCCGATGAAGGACGAGGAAAAGTCGGTAATGCATTGGACACTGAATGCATTAGCTAGCTTTGGTCTATGCCTCTTTTTGTTGAATTTGATGATCAATTCATGACAATTTATTTTACAGCACATGTGGATCCAATTAGAAGGTATAACATTGGTATATATATGTGCAATTAGGAATAAATTCAGCATAAGTTTGTCCAACATAATGGCTGAACTTTTCAAGATCTGCAGGGAACTAGCCAACCCTTCCACAGTCTCCACCTCCCCTTCCCAGGCTTTCTGCAATGCACTGGCCACTCACCTCTCCACCAAAACTCAGGACATCCTGAACATCCTTGCTACTGACCCTTCCCACATCCCCTTGGCCGCTCACCTCCCCTCCTTCCCCCCTCTCACACCTGAAGCAGTTAACAGTGTTGTCCGCTCCCTGAAGGTCTCTTCTAAACAGGTTTCCCCTTGTTCATCCAGAACCATCAAGGGCAACGTCTCCCTTGCCCCCGCACTCGCTGATTTCTGTAATCATTCTTTTGCTACTGGATCTTTCCCCTCCTCCCTCAGGCACACTCTTGTGTGTCCCCTCCTGAAAAAACCTTCAGCAGACCTTACCTTTCCAGCCAACTACCGCCCTATTTCAATCACCCCCTTCCTGGGGAAACTCCTGGAGAAACTGGCCTTTCTATAACTCAACTCGCACACCAAACTTGTTGGTGGTCTCTACGACCACCAGTCTGGATCCAGAGGCACGGAAACTGCTCTTCTGAACCCCTGTGTGGAACTGCTAATATCTCTTGACTCCAACTCCCCAGCTGTAGTCATCGTACTCAATCTCTCCTCTGCCTTTGACATGGTCATCCATTCCATCCTCACATAAAGGCTCCACGATACCCTTGGTATCTTGGATTGGGTACTGCACTGGCTGACATCCTTCCTAACTGACCACTCATCCCAAATCATCCTGGGATCTCCGCCACTCCACCTGTGGTGTCCCCCTGTACTCTGTGCTCTTCCCCTGGGTTTTTTAACATCTACCTTGCTCAGCTTGCATGCCTCATATCCTCTTCCCCCAACTTCCAGCGTTATGTAGATGACAAACAACTCTTTTTCAACCTTCATGCTGACCCTCTTGCACCTGTCATCATCTCTGACTGCCTAACCGTCATCCAGTCCTGTTGAACCTCCAAATATCTCTGCCTCACCACCTGTAAAACTGAGATTCTTCCCATTAGGACCCCTGCTCCCTTCTTCCCCCTCACTTTGGCCTTACTCCATGGGCTCTATTTCTTCTCCTTCCTCTGAAGCCAGAAAACTTGGAGTCATCTTCGACTCCTCTCTCTCTCCTTCCTCCCTCACATTCTAGGCTTGACTATTCCATAAGCCTCCTCCTGAATCTACCTCCTTCCACTCAGCGACCCCACCAGCTAACCCAGAATAGGGCAGCAAGACCTATCCTTGGCCTTAAGCCCAGGGACCGGATCTCTCGTGCCCTAAAATGTCTTCACTGACTCCTGGTTACTGCATAGATTACATTCAAATCCCTCTGCATCATCCACAAGGCTGTCTGGGCCCGGGGACCACACTATCTTCAACTTTATCTCACTAAATACCCTCCCTCTAGACCTTTATGTTCCTCTGGCACCAAATCTTTGTGAGTAAAACATTTTGCTAAACCGAGATAGGTGGTCGATCGCTTTCCTCAGCTGGCTCCCTCCTATGGAACAGCCTCCCCTTCTCTCTGCCCCTTGAGCAGGACTTTCTTAAATTCCAGAAGCTCCTCAAGACTTTCCCTTTTACCTCCTCCTTCCCTTCTTCTCTCCTCTGCTAATTTCACAGTTGCTGTGATTGGTGTCCTGGGTCCTCATGCATCCTTGGGGCCCCTGACCTCCCACACCCAATCGTCCTGCTCCTGTCTACCCTCAGCACTTGCCCTGGCACTCCCTCCGCCTTGGAGGTTTGCACTTATACCCATCGTGGCTCCAGGTCGTGTAGCACTCTCCAAACCATGCACTTCTAACATGCACTGATCTGTGGCTATGATATGATATGGCATTTATAACGTGCCTATACACAAGTGTTTCAAGGCTCACCCACGAGCACGGACACTCCAGCACTTCCCCTCTCTACCCACTTCCTTGCTGCACTTGCACATTCTGAATACTCACAAGGCATAGTACATTCGTCCTTTCTCCTTTTCCCTCCACTGTTTTTAATATTTTGGTGTTTTAATGTGTTTCACTCCCCTGTTCCCTCTCTTTGCCCTGTGGGCATTTTGAAACAGTATTTACTTGCTGTATAGGCGCCTAACAAGTGAACAATAAATAAATAAGAAATGAAGTGGCACCAAGTGTTCTTTCCTGCTATTGGTCCTTGGCATGCTTGTATCTGTAACTGGATTCAGCTTGGAGCAGTAAGCCCCAACCTCAGGAATTTGTCACAAGACCGATCATGGGTGCTTCTCCACAGTAAGATTCACCTGCTTAATTTTGTTCAAATTAGTTTTCCAGGCTGTGGTCACAATGAATGTTTACTTTAACTGTAGTCACGAGATGTGCAAAAGTGTGTGTGTGTGTGTGTGTGTGTGTGTGTGTGTGTGTGTGTGTGTGTGTGTGTGTGTGTGTGTGTGTGTGTGTGTGTGTGTGTGTGTGTGTGTGTGTGTGTGTGTGTGTGTGTGTGTGTGTGTGTGTGTGTGTGTGTGTGTGTGTGTGTGTGTGTGTGTGTGTGTGTGTGTGTGTGTGTGTGTGTGTGTGTGTGTGTGTGTGTGTTTTACTATCCTTGTGGGGACTTGGGTGTGTAAACATGCACACGCTGTGGGGACTTCATTTCACTGTGGGGACCTAAACCCAAGTCCCCACATGGTAATGCCTTCCAAATGACTTAAAACAACTTAAAAGACATCTGTGCCAATTTTTAGAACTTTTTAAAAAATGGCTTTGTGGGGACCTGTGTTTATTTTGGTGTGTTGATTTTTTACTCAGCTCTGCCCCCGCAGGGTGGGTGTGGTATTGCAGTCATCAACACACGGACAGGAATTTAAACACACTTGATAAATCAGATGCCCTACATGCTTAGGCAGCAGACAGCAGATTCATGGGAACCATTTATACACAAATACAATTGCGTTTTAAATGGCCTGAACTCTGCGTTTAAATGTAAAATAATGAAATTAAGCTGTTTTTTGTGTATTTTGTATGTTTACAGAATTGGATATAATTGATATGCAATGTACATCTTCCCTCATTGATTGCACAACACACTTCCAGATTCATTTCAAGCATTGACTACTTTTGTAATAAACGAATCACAATATGACTTACTTTACTTTCTTATTTTTCTGTGATTTTGTTGAAGTCCCCATAGGGGTGGTGTGTGATGAAATTGAATTCTACACTGTCAAGACAACACATTATGTGCACGGATGTCATCTTGTCTATAGTCTGATATGTGAATTAATTGAATGTTGGCATCACATTTTGTCTGATTATTCAAAAAATATTCACAAAGTTGATGTTTAATTGATACTCATTTGGTTTCCTTACAAGTTGATCTCTAAGGGAAAAAAGTGGCAGTAATGGAATTAGCGCCACTTTGATCAATCTGCTGATATAAGGGTTATTGAAAATGGACACTAATTCCTATGGTGAAATTAACCCAGAAGAAATGAGCGCTGGAGGAATAAGTAATGAAAACCAGTGATGATTCCCCCGGGGCTAAATCCTCCAGTGGAATTAGAGCTGGAAATAAAAATGCTAATTCCATCCTATCTTCAGGTAAAAATACCGAACGAAACACTGCCAAAAATAGTGGCCAATTCAACCAAAAATACCCAAATGGTGAAGGAAAATGCATTCAGGTGATGCAAATGAAGCCACAGATGCACCCAATTGGCCATACAAGGGTATGTGAATACGAATAGTATGTAATGATGCTGAAGTCCCAATAGAGCTGATATGATGGTACTGAGTCCACCAAAAGGATGGTGTGTGGTCATGTTGAGGTCTCCGTTGGGATGTTGTTTGATGACATAGAGGTCCTCACAGGGATGGTGTGTCATTGTATAGAAGGCCATATAAGAATAGTGTGTATTTATGCTCAAGGTCCCATAGAAATGGAATGCAATGATATTCAATCCTCCAACTGAATGGTGTGTGCTGATGTTGAGGTCCCCACAGGGTTGATATGTGATGATATTGAAGTCCTCACATGGATGGTGTGCGCTGATGGTGAGGTCCCCAAAGGTATGATATTGAAGTCCTCACATGGATGGTGTGTGCTGATGGTGAGGTCCCCACAGGGATGATATGTGATGATATTGGAGTCCTCACATAGATGGTGTGTGCTGATGGTGAGGTCCCCACAGGCATGATATGTGATGATATTTAAGTCCTCAAATGGACAGTGTGTGCTGATGTTGAGTTCCCCACAGGGTTGATATGTGATGATATTGAAGTCCTCACATGGATGGTGTGTGCTGATGGTGAGGTCCCCTCAGGGATGATATGTGATGATATTGAAGTCCTCACATGGATGGTGTGTGTTGATGTTGAGGTACCCACAGGGTTGATATGTGGTGATATGGAAGTCCTCACGTGGATGGTGTGTGCTTATGGTGAGGTCCCCACAGGGATGATATGTGATGATATTTAAGTCCTCAAATGGGTGGTGTGTGCTGATGTTGAGGTCCCCACAGGGTTGATATGTGATGATATTGAAGTCCTCACATGGATGGTGTGTGATGATGTTGAAGTCTCCTTAATGAAGATGTATTATGATATTAAACATTTTGTATGTGGAGTCTTTGACATTAAATGCCTTACAGATATGTAATGCTTCAAGGAAGTAAAAGAGAGGTTTTGTGAAGATGTTGAAATCATTTAAGAAAGTATTTATAGGCCTGAGTGCGTTTTATGTTAACATAAACTCATGTAATGGTAATGTTACATCATGCTCTGCTTAGTACATGGCCAAATCAGAAATTGAACGAAATCTCACCTGACAATGGGGGTGATTACGAGTTGGGCAGTATTCTGTCTGTAAATCCACTGGACGTAACGTTGCCACCACTTAGTTTGGCAGATTTACAGGTGGATTACACGTGGTGGTGGCGGAGTATGATCCCTTTTTTTCATTGGACTCTATGTGGCATTTTTGGCAGAATTACTGCCTAAGGGAGCAAGGGCTAAAGGTCAGTGTGAACAAGTGCCAGTTTTGCTGGACAAGCAGCAAATACAGCGGAAACATCATCTCTGCAGACATCATTCCTGTAGATCCCGCAAAGACGGAAGCCTTCCTCCCCTGGTCAAGACCTCAGAACTTGAAGGAGTTACAGAGTTTCCTTTCTTTAACAGCTACTGGAGATTTGTTGTGGGATATGCCAACATCGTGCAACCGCTTGTGGACCTCATCAAAGGATACCTGCCTAACTAAAGGAGCGGCAGGACTACTCTGCAGACCATTTACACCATCCACATGAGCCCTTTGATGATAGGTGGACCGACTAATGCCAGGAGGCATTCAAGGAGCTGAGGCAGATCCTCACTACTTGAGCTCCTCGAATACTCAAACCAATTCTGGGCTACACAGATCCTCAGTTGCCTTGCATCTTGCACATTGATGCAAGTCTTCCACCTGGTGATTGTGTGTTGATCCACAGCCTGGAAAAAGAGTGGACAGAACAAGCTGAGTAACAAGTGGGAGTCTCAACCATTCAACATCAATTAGTAGTGCTGCCTGTCTACTGACTATGGGTATGAGGACAGCCAAGAAACATCAAGACCTTGCAATGGAACCATCTGCTCCAAGTCCAGGATGAGTTTGAGCTGACACTGGCAGTGAGAGAAGAGGACGTGAACCCGACTCTGAGAGTGTTCTTTCGAGACTAATCCTGATCCCATTGCTCCTGGTAAATTGGATGTGGCAGGTTACCCTTACCCATTCCTCCACTGGAATATAGGGAGCCTGACTTGGTACAGGGTTGATCGCTGGGTCAGGAATAAACCCTAAATGAGGCCCTGGCTGATCTTCATCCTGCAACCAGGGAGAGCACGACTGTCATGAAACTAACATAGGATTCACCGGGGGTCCAATGTGAGTTTCCCATTGCCTGATCCTAAGTTTTCCATTCTTTATTCTTTAGTGCAGGTGCCTGCGAGTTCAGGGATACTTTGGCAGGGCGCAGGGCATGAGAGGGGGTTGGGGGGTAACAGGAGAGAGACACGGGGCATGAGCGAGGGGTGGGGGGCAACAGCAGGGAGACACGGGGCATGACCGGGGGTGCGGGGCAACAGGAGAGAGACATAGGGCATGAGCAGGGGGTGGGGGGGTAACAGGAGAGAGACACGGGGCATGAGTGGGGGGTTGGGGGTAACAGGAGAGAGACACGGGGCATGAGAGGGGGTGAGGGGTAACAGGAGAGAGACACGGAGCATGAGCGGGGGGTGGGGGGCAACAAGAGAGAGACACGGGGCATGAGAGGGGGGTGGGGGTAACAGGAGAGAGACACGTGGCATGAGCGGGGGGTGGGGGTAACATCAGGGAGACACGGGGCATGACCGAGGATGGGGGGCAACAGGAGAGAGATACGGGGCATGAGAGGGGGGTGGGGGTAACAGGAGAGAGACACGTGGCATGAGCGGGGGGTGGGGGTAACATCAGGGAGACACGGGGCATGACCAGGAGTGGGGGGCAACAGGAGAGAGATACGGGGCATGAGAGGGGGGTGGGGGGTAACAGGAGAGAGACACGGGGCATGAGCAGGGTGTGGGGGTAACATGAGAGAGACATGGGGCATGAGCTGGGGGTGGGGGGGCAAAATCAGGGAGACACGGGGCATGAGTGGGGGGTGGGGGGAACACGAGGGAGACACGGGGCATGAGAGGGGGGTGGGGGTAACAGGAGAGAGACACAGGGCATGAGCGGGGGTTGGGGGCAACAGCAGGGAGACACGGGGCATGACTGGGGGGTGGGGGGCAACAGAAGGGAGACACGGGGCATGACTCGGGGGTGGGGGGCAACAGGAGAGAGACAAGGGGCATGAGAGGGGGCTGGGGGGGTAACAGGAGAGACATGGGGCATGAGCGGGGGTTGGGGGCAACAGCAGGGAGACACGGGGCATGACCGGGGTGTGAGGGGCAACAGGTGAGAGACACAGGGCATGAGAGGGGGTGGGGGTAACAGGAGAGAGACACGGAGCATGAGTGGGGGGTAACAGGAGAGAGACACGGAGCATGAGCGGGGGGTGGGGGGTAACAGGAGACAGACACGGGGCATGAGTGGGGGTGGGGGCAACAGCAGGGAGACACGGGGCATGAGCGGGGGGAAAACGAGGGAGACACGGGGCATGAGAGGGGGTGGGGGTAACAGAAGAGAGACACGGGACATGAGTGGGGGGTGGGGGGCAACGGGAGGGAGACGCAGGGCTTGACGGGGGGTGGGGGGCAACAGGAGAGAGACACGGGGCAAGAGAGGGGGGTGGGGGGCAAACAGGAGAGAGACACGGGGCATGAGCGGGAGTGGGGGGCAACATGAGAGAGACACGGGTCATGAGCGGGGGGTGGGGGGTAACAGCAGGGAGACACAGGGCTTGAGCAGAGGATGGGGGGAACACGAGGGAGACACGGGGCATGAGAGGGGGGTGGGGGGTAACAGGAGAGAGACACGGGGCATGAGCGGGGTCGGGGGCAAGAGCAGAGAGACACAGGGCATGAGCGGGGGGTGGGGGGTAACAGGAGAGACATGAGGCATAAGCGAGGGGTGGGGGAACAGGAGAGAGACACTGGGCATGAACGGGGGGTGGGGGGCAACAGCAGGGAGACACGGGGCATGACCAGGGTGGTGGGGGGCAACAGGAGAGAGACATGGGGCATGAGAGGGGGGTGGGGTAACAGGAGAGAGACACGGGGCATGAGAGGGGGGTGGTGGGGTAACAGGAGAGAGACACAGGGCATGAGCGGGGGTGGGGGGCAACAGCAGGGAGACACGGGGCATGAGCAGAGGGTGAGGGGCAACAGCAGGGAGACACGGGGCATGAGCGGGGGGTGGGGGGAACACGAGGGAGACACGGGGCATGAGCGGGGGGTCGGGGTTAACAGGAGAGAGACACGGGGCATGACCGGGGGGTGGGGGGTAACAGGAGAGAGACATGGGGCATGAGAGGGGGTGGGGGGTAACAGGAGAGAGACACGGGGCATGAGCGGGGGGTAGGGGTAAGAGGAGAGAGACGCGGGGGGTGGGGGGCAACAGCAGGGAGACACGGGGCATGACCGGGGGTGGGGGTCAACAGGAGAGAGACACGGGGCATGAGAGGGGGGTGGGGGTAACAGGAGAGAGAAAAGGGGCATGAGCGAGGGTGGGGGGCAACATGAGAGAGACACAGGGCATGAGCGGGGGTGGGGGGCAACAGCAGGGAGACACGGGGCACGAGCGGGGGTGGGGGGAACACGAGGGAGACACGGGGCATGAGAGGGGGTGGGAGGTAACAGGAGAGAGACACGGGGCATGAGCGGGGGTTTGGGGGCAACAGCAGGGAGACATGGGGCATGACTGAGGGGTGTGGGGCAACAGGAGAGAGACACGGGGCACGAGCGGGGGGTGGGGAGTAACAGGAGAGACATGAGGCATAAGCGAGGGGTGGGGGAACAGGAGAGAGACACGGGGCATGAGCGGGGTGTTGGGGTAACAGCAGGGAGACACGGGGCATGACCAGGGTGGTGGGGGGCAACAGGAGAGAGACACGGGGCATGAGAGGGGGGTGGGGGGTAACAGGAGAGAGACACGGGGCATGAGCGGGGGTGGGGGGCAACAGCAGGGAGACACGGGGCATGAGCAGAGGGTGGGGGGCAACAGCAGGGAGATACGGGGCATGAGCGGGGGGTGGGGGAACAGCAGGGAGACACGGGGCATGAGCGCGGGGTCGGAGTTAACAGGAGAGAGACATGGGGCATGAGCAGGGGGTAGGGGGCAACAGGAGAGAGACACGGGGCATGAGCAGGCAGTGGGGGGCAACAGCAGGGAGACACGGGGCATGACCAGGGGGTGGGGGGCAACAGGAGAGAGACACAGGGCATGAGAGGGTGTGGGGGGTAACAGGAGAGAGACACGGGGCATGAGCGGGGGTATGGGTAACAGGAGAGAGACTCGGGGCATGAGCGGGGGTTGGGGGACAACAGCAGGGAGACACGGAGCATGACCGGGGGTGGGGGTCAACAGGAGAGAGACACGGGGCATGAGAGGGGGGTGGGGGCAACATGAGAGAGACACAGGGCATGAGCGGGGGTGGGGGGCAACAGCAGGGAGACACGGGGCATGAGCGGGGGTGGGGGGAACACGAGGGAGACACGGGGCATGAGCGGGGGGTTGGGAGCAACAGCAGGGAGACATGGGGCATGACTGGGGGTGGGGGGCAACAGAAGGGAGACACGGGGCATGACCGGGGGGTGGGAGGTAACATGAGAGAGACACGGGGCATGAGAGGGGGATGAGGGGTAACAGGAGAGAGACACGGGGCACGAGAGGGGGGTGGGGGTAACAGCAGAGAGACACGGGGCATGAGCGGGGGTTGGGGGGCAACAGGAGGGAGACACGGGGCATGACCGGGGGGTGGGGGCGACACGAGAGAGACACGGGACATGAGTGAGGGGTGGGGGGTAACAGGAAACAGACACGGGGCATGAGCGGGGGTGGGAGGCAACACCAGGGAGACACGGGGCATGAGTGGGGGGAAAACGAGGGAGACACGGGGCATGAGCGGGGGGTGGGGGGTAACAGAAGAGAGACACGGGACATGAGCGGCGGGCAAAAGGAGGGAGACACAGGGCATGACCGGGGTGGGGGGGCAACAGGGAGACACAGGGCATGGCTGGGGGGTCGGGGCAACAGGAGAGGGACTCAGGGCTTGACCTTGGGGTGGGGGGCAACAGGAGAGAGACACGGGGCATGAGAGGGGTGGGGGGTAACAGGAGAGAGACAGGGGGCATGAGCGGGGGTCGGGGGCAACAGCAGGGAGACACGGGGCATGAGCGGGGGGTGGGGGAACACAAGGGAGACACGGGGCATGAGCAGGGGTGTGGGGGTAACAGGAGAGAGACACGGGGCATGAGCGGGTTGTGAGGGGCAACAGCAGGGAGACACGGGGCATGAGTGGGGGTGGGGGGTAACAGAAGAGACACGAGGCATGAATGGGGGGTGGGGGGCAACAGCAGGGAGACACGGGGCATGACTGGGGGTGGGGGGGTAAAAGGAAAGAGACACAGGGCATGAGAGGGGGCGGGGGTAACAAGAGAGAGACACGGGGCATGAGTGGGGGGTGGGGGGGCAACAGCAGGGAGACGCGGGCATGAGCAGGGGGTGGGGGTTAACAGGAGAGAGACACTGGGCATGAGCGGGGTTGGGGGGCAACAGCAGGAAGACACGGGGCATGAGCGGGGGGTGGGGGGCAACAGGAGAGACACGGGGCATGAGCGGGGGGTGGGGGGTAACAGGAGAGAGACACGGGGAATGAAAGAGGGGTGGGGGGTTAACAGGAGAGAGACACGGGGCATGAGCGGGGTTGAGGGTAACAGGAGAGAGACTCGGGCATGAGCAGGGGGTGGGGGGCCACAGCAGGGAGAGACGGGGCATGACCGGGGGTGGGGGGCAACATGAGAGAGACACTGGGCATGAGAGGGGGGTGAGGGTAACAGGAGAGAGACACGGGGCATGAGCCGGGGGTGGAGGCCAACATGAGAGAGACACGGGCATGAGCGGGGGGTGGGGGGCAACAGCAGGGAGACACGGGGCATGAGCGGGGGTGGGGGGAACACGAGGGAGACACGGGGCATGAGCGGGGGGTCGGAGTTAACAGGAGAGAGACATGGGGCATGAGCGGGGGGTAGGGGCAAACAGGAGAGAGACACGGGGCATGAGCGGGCAGTGGGGGGCAACAGCAGGGAGACATGGGGCATGACCAGGGGGTGGGGGGCAACAGGAGAGAAACACGGGTCATGAGGGGGTGCGGGGGGTAACAGGAGAGAGACACGGGGCATGAGCGGGGGGTGGGGGGCAACAGCAGGGAGACACGGAGCATGACCGGGGGTGGGGGTCAACAGGAGAGAGACACGGGGCATGAGAGGGGGGTTGGGATAACAGGAGAGAGACACGGGGCATGAGCGAGGGTGGGGGGCAACATGAGAGAGACACAGGGCATGAGCGGGGGTGGGGGGCAACAGCAGGGAGACACGGGGCATGAGCGGGTGTGGGGGGAACATGAGAGAGACACGGGGCATGAGAGGGGGGTGGGAGGTAACAGGAGACAGACACGGGGCATGAGCGGGGGGTTGGGAGCAACAGCAGGGAGACATGGGGCATGACTGGGGGTGGGGGGCAACAGAAGGGAGACACGGGGCATGACCGGGTGGTGGGAGGTAACATGAGAGAGACACGGGGCATGAGAGGGGGGTGAGGGTTAACAGGAGAGAGACACGGGGCACGAGAGGGGGGTGGGGGTAACAGCAGAGAGACACGGGGCATGAGCGGGGGTTGGGGGGCAACAGGAGGGAGACACGGGGCATGACGGGGGGTGGGGGCGACACGAGAGAGACACGGGGCATGAGTGAGGGGTGGGGGGTAACAGGAGACAGACACGGGGCATGAGCGGGGGGTGGGGGGTAACAGAAGAGAGACACGGGACATGAGCGGGGGGTGGGGGGCAAAAGGAGGGAGACAGGGCATGACCGGGGGGTGGGGGGCAACAGGGAGACACAGGGCATGGCTGGGGGGTCGGGGCAACAGGAGAGGGACTCAGGGCTTGACCTTGGGGTGGGGGGCAACAGGAGAGAGACACGGGGCATGAGAGGGGGGTGGGGGGTAACAGGAGAGAGACAGGGGGCATGAGCGGGGGACGGGGGCAACAGCAGGGAGACACGGGGCATGTGCGGGGGGTGGGGGAACACAAGGGAGACACGGGGCATGAGCAGGGGTGTGGGGGTAACAGGAGAGAGACCTGGGGCATGAGCGGGGGGTGGCGGGTAACAGGAGAGAGGCACGGGGCATGAGAGGGGGGTGGTGGGGTAACAGGAGAGAGACACGGGGCATGAGCGGGGATGGGGGGCAACAGCAGGGAGACATGGGGCATGAGCGGAGGGTGGGGGGCAACAGCAGAGAGACACAGGGCATGAGCGGGGGGTGGGGGGAACAAGAGGGAGACACGGGGATTGAGCGGGGGTGGGGGTTAACAGGAGAGAGACACGGGGCGTGAGCGGGGGGTGGGGGGCAACAGGAGAGAGACACGGGGCATGAGCGGGGGTTGGGGGGCAACAGCAGGAAGACACGGGGCATGACCGGGGGTGGGGGCAACAGGAGAGAGACACGGGGCATGAGAGGGGGGTGGGGAGTAACAGGAGAGAGACACAGGGCATGAGCAGAGGGTTGGGGGCAACAGCAGGGAGACACGGGGCATGTGCAGGGGGAGGGGGCAACATGAGAGAGGCACAGGGCATGAGCGGTGGGTGGGGGGCAACAGCAGGGAGACACGGGGCATGAGAGGGTGGTGGGGAGTAACAGGAGAGAGACACGGGGCATGAGCAGAGGGAAGGGGTAACAGGAGAGAGACACGGGGCATGAGCGGGGGGTGGGGGCAACAGGAGGGAGACACGGGGCATGACCGGGGGTGGCGGCGACAGGAGAGAGACACTGGGCATGAGAGAGGGGTGGGGGGTAACAGGAGAGAGACACGGGGCATGAGCGGGGGTGGGGGGCAACATGAGAGAGACACAGGGCATGAGCGGGGGGTGGGGGGCAACAGCAGGGAGACACGGGGCATGAGCAGGGGTGGGGGGAACACGAGGGAGACACGGAGCATGAGAGGGTGGTGGGGGGTAACAGGAGAGAGACACAGGGCATGAGCGGGGGGTGGGGAGGGCAACAGCAGGGAGACACAGGGCATGACTGGGGTGTGGGGGGCAACATAAGGGAGACACGGGGCATGAGAGGGGGGTGAGGGGTAACAGGAGAGAGACATGGGGCATGAGAGGGGGGTGGCGGGTAACAGGAGAGGGACACGGGGCATGAGCGGGGGGTGGGGGGCAACAGGAGAGAGACACGGGGCATGAGCGGGGGTGGGGGGCAACATGAGAGAGACACAGGGCATGAGCGGGGGGTGGGGGGCAACAGCAGGGAGACACGGGGCATGAGCAGGGGTGAGGGGAACACGAGGGAGACACGGAGCATGAGAGGGTGGTGGGGGGTAACAGGAGAGAGACACAGGGCATGAGCGGGGGGTGGGGGGGGACAGCAGGGAGACACAGGGCATGACTGGGGTGTTGGGGGGCAACATAAGGGAGACACGGGGCATGAGAGGGGGGTGAGGGGTAACAGGAGAGAGACACGGGGCATGAGAGGGGGTGGGGGGTAACAGGAGAGAGACACGGGGCATGAGCGGGGGGTGGGGGGCAACAGGTGGGAGACACGGGGCATGACCGGGGGGTCGGGGCAACAGGAGAGAGACACGGGGCATATATTTGAGAACAAAAGCCACTCAGTTGCAGAAAAAGACTAAAAATATGAAAGTGTGCGCCGGGAATAAAATCATAGGAACACAGCAATTCACACAAAAATTAGCTTTGACAAAAACGGCCGCTGGCCTGGCATTGCCATTGCTAATAAATATCGTAAATCTTATCTGCAGAAGACTATGTACATTTAGAGATCAATTGCAGAAGCAGGTTTTACCATATGCGCCTTTGGACACTTTGGTACTCCTGAGCGAACAGCAAAAGGTAATACAGCAACCGGCTGCTGTCCCCCATTCTTTTAAAAGTGTGAATTAACTTTAAAAAATGCAGTGCAGCTTTTTAATAATGTTCATTTGTTAAATTAAACACAAACTCTTTCTGTATTTCACATTTGTAAACGTGCTGGATTTCCACGTTCATGTTGCATGCACTCTCTGACCTGCTATTCATGTCGTGTTTTCTAGGGAGCGGTCACTGCCAGCCGGGGAAGAGCTATTGTCATTGAGATGCTTCTGGGCTCAGAGGAATTTAGCACCTAATTACCACACCCTTTTCGTTGATTCTTTACTGGTGTGGAGGAGGGGAAAGCTTACTGCAGTCAGAGCCCTAGTTCAATCATTTGCAAGCCTGCCAGCGTTCTGCCAAATTTCAGGAAAGAAAGCACTTTTGAGGTGCGCCTAAGTTTTGATGTAATCTAAAACTGTGCTGCCATGACTGATAGCAGCGCTCCCGAGTATTACTCTTTTAAGGAGCCCAGAACATTTCCAGATTGTTTCGCTTGATGCATGCAATGTCTGCCTGATGGCTCTGCTGGGTGTGCCACTAATTTATCAAATCGTCACCCACATTATTATATGTTAGTAAAAAAAAATAACATATTTTCTCAGCTTATGAATATTACACAAATTATAGTTTTAGTTTATATAACTGCTGGCACTTAATGTGATGTCATCAAGGGGGCCAAAATAAAAGCAATATCGCATCCTATGACATTTTTAGTGTGAAAAGGTTTTGTAATGCTCTTTCTTGTGATGTCATCTGGCATGTGATATGAATTCCTCCAAGCCTAGTATTTTGAGGATTTAAGGTTGCTGTGGACTGCACCAGGTCTCCAGCACTGGAAACTTTGTTACCAATGTATTGCATGTCTAGAGAGGACCTGAGAGTGCATAAGGGATAAAGAATGAGACTTTATTAAGAGAACTGATAAAATGTGCATGTGGTTCTGTGCGGAGAACATGTGCAGTGTTACATGTACACAGCCCATGTGCATGTGCAGCCTGTTATCCGAACATCAGAACATTTAGGATGTCACTATCCTCTCTTAGAATATAGGTTTGATGATTTTCCAGTGCACATAATGTGTCCACATACTTTTCACTATCATGTACAAGTGCAGGTGCTCAGTGGGTTAATGTGCCTACTGCGAAGAGCTGCATCTACATGATTGAATGTCATGAGTAGACCCGTTGAGATTGTTATACTTCATCTATCAATAAAATGATTAATAGTGCATATGGTAAAGCGTTGGCGCTCTGCTAATTTCAGGCTGGATCTTAACTTAGACAAACCACAAGACCTAACCTTTCTGACTGTGTTATAGCTGCTGACTGACATTGGGTTTATACATAAAAGAGGGACCTTTAGTCGATGCTTATCCTCTAAGGCAGATACAGGCCTGGATTGGCCCACCGGGACACCAGGACTTTCCCTGGTTCCCCGGTAGACCTCAGGGGAGCATAGGGCCTCTTTTTTGGGGGAACTGGTGATGGAAACATACCTTAAACGGGAACAAGGAACATCATGATCATCCATCCATGAGCCAGCCTGGGTGGTTCGCTGCCTTCATGATGCTGCCCGTGCGGGTTAGTGGGTTTGCAGGTACAGATGAAGCACAGGCCGCTCCTGCCAGTGCTTCTGCGACGACCAGGTGAGCTCAGCTGCCGCATACATCTGTTCTGTTACAGATCCAGACAACTCAAAAAGGAATGTGTATGTGCTACAGCTGCCACCAGTCTGTCTGCCCCCTGTGTAATGTGTTGTGGCAGCATTATTTTCATCAGACCGCACAGGTCCCCCCAGGACCTGTTACCTCGGGTGCTGCAGCACCTCTGATACTCCCACCTCTTTGCCACCGACAGAGTGGTCGCCGTTTGGAAATGACACACCCTCCACAAAGAAGACAAGTGACCATCTTGCAATGCTGCCTGTGCTGTGGCTGTTAGGGTTGTGGGGTTCTGGATTCAAGCTGACTCTGCCTGTAGTTTGGAATCTACACGTGGCAAAACTGCAGATATGTGTGTGTCACTACTCTGGACAGTCCACGTCTGCAAAGGTCCTACTTGCTCGGTTCCCTGAGATTATAGGAGGTGACGAGTCTCCGATGCAGGATTCCCAAGAGCATACACAATCTGTCTGTGGCTCCGCCTCTTCCCTGCAGATAGGGTTTTACAGTTCATGTGTCCTAGTCTGGGGCAGGTATGACGTCAGTGCTTCCATCTGCGTCCATCCAGGCGCATGCACAGCCAAGTTTCTAGACCAGTATGACTGTGCATGCACAACTGCATTTGCGCTTGTGCAAATGCAGTAAAAAGTCATTTGTACTAATACAAATGCAATTGCACATGTGCAAACTCCTTTCTGCATGCAAAAAATACATTTACCTTTCGTCACACAAGGCCAGATTACCGTTAAGTGTGGATGCATAGTTTGCAATTGTGTTTGTGCACTTGTGTATTATGGAAAGACATTGCAGGGTAGCAGCTGCACAGTAGAGCAGCCCACGTGTTTATGCTACACATGGGATGATGATTTACGGTGGGCTATCCGAATGTGTGCATGAGCAACATTTGCCGAGTATACTCTGACAGAGAAAGGGGAGTACTAGGGCCAGTGCCACATGTGACATGGTGCAATGTATTGGAAGTGTTATGTGAAGGAGGAACTTCATAGTTCCTTTTACATGGCAATTTTGGCGGACTTGCGAAACCTGTGAGAACAAAGTATGTATTTCAAAAAACATTAGTGTTGTCAAGATGGGGGTTGGGATACATTCCTATACATACTAAGGGGGTAATTCATAGATTTCAGTGCAGAGGCAGCGCACGCGAGCAGCGCAGATAAGGAGCGTGCGCCAGCGTGCGCCAGCCGTGTGCGCTAAACAGCATTCTGGCACACCGCATATTCATGGAATTTCTAAGCCATTTTCAGCGCTGGCGCAACGAACATCCCGCAGCGCTAGTTACGCCCCCAAGAACGCCCATTGCGCAATGAAAAGCCATTGAAATCCCCAATGCAGCGCAAAGGGCCGTGCACGAGCTTACAGGGCCGCTACACTGTAATCGCGTGAAAATACTACGCGTACCCCGCTCACGGCAGACAAAATGCGTGAAAATGTACTTGCGCAACCCTCCGAATACACGTACCCAGCTCATGCCACGTAAGTTGCATAGGAAAAGCACCCCCTGTGGTGTGGGCTACCTGTGGGGCATGCCCAGGGTGGATGGCCTGCCTGCGGGGCATGGGGAGGGTGAGTGGGCTGCCTGTGGGACATGCCCAGGGTGGCTGGGGTGCCTGCGTGTATTTCGGGGGTGCGCAGGAAGTTTCACACGCGACAGGCCTTGTGCGAGCGGGGTACATGTATTTCGTGGGTGCGCGGGGAGTTTCACATGCGATAGGCCTTGTGTGAGCGGGGTACATGTATTGAGGGGGTGCGCGCGAAGTTTCACAGGCGATAGGCCTTGTGCGAGTGGGGTATGTGTATTTCGGGGGTGCGCGGGAAGTTTCACATGCGATAGGCCTTGTGCGAGCGGTGTACGTGTATTTCAGGGGTGCACAGGGAGTTTCACACGTGATAGGTCTTGTGTTAGCGGGGTACGTGTATTTCGGGGGTACGTGGGAAGTTTTACACGCGATTCTGCATTTTGGCCCCTCCCAGGTGTGGCCTTACCCCCTCCCCATGCCCTGCAGGCAGCCCACACCACAGGGGACTACCCTACAACCCTCACCATGCCCTGCAGGCAGCCCACACCACAGGGGACTACCCTACAACCCTCACCATGCCCTGCAGGCAGCCCACATGGCACCATGCACTTGTGAGCGCACTTGTGAGCCCCGACTCATGTCCCCCACCCACCCACCATTGACGGGCACCTGCCAGCAGGCCCCGACTCATGTCCCCCAACTCCAGTGACGGGCACCTGCCAGCAGGCCCCGACTCATGTCCCCCACCCATCCACCCACCCACCATTGACGAGGCACCTGCCAGCAGGCCCGACTCATGTCCCCAAGCTTCCCACACACCCACCACTGATGGGCACCTGCCGGCAGGCCCCGACTCATGTCCCCCACCCACCCCCAGTGACAGGCACCTGCCAGCAGGCCCCGACTCATGTCCCCCGAAAACCCACCCAAATTGGCGGGCACCTGCCAGCAGGCCCCGACTCATGTCTCCCACCCACCCCCAGTGAAGGGCACCTGCCAGCAGGCCCCGACTCATGTCCCCCACCCACCCCCAGTGACGGGCACCTGCCAGCAGGCCCTGACTCATGTCCCCCACCCACCCCCAGTGACGGGCACCTGCCAGCTGGCCCGGACTTATGTCCCCCACCCAACATGTCATCACAATCCAGATCCATGGCCCTTATGGCCACCTAAATCCCACCCCATGCCACCCCAGTCCAAACACCCAACCAAGCATTCCATCCACTCCAAATTTAAATTCCCATGTCACGATAGATCCCAAATAACCAGTATGCGCATGAGTACAAGTCCATCAGACCCAAACAATGGCGACACATGACTGAGAAAACCCACATTGTGACATGCACGAAACCAATGAGAGAAGACCACACAAATGAAGTAAACCATTTAAATGTATTATATACAAAAATAAATGAATGAAACAAAATTACACAAGAATAAAATGATAAATAAAAGGATGTCCGAAATCAAGGAAAAATTATTAATGGTGAAATGAATAAAATGCAAACAAAAATGCCTCCAAAGTGTCCGTCCATAACACTAAATCCAAAGTCAATATAAAGACAAAACCATTCCTCCATGGTAAACAAAAATATGTAAAATCAGGTCCATAACTATATACAATGTAAAAATCAAGGGTCCATGTGCCTAACAATCCAAAGGAAACCTAACAAAAAACCTACCTAATGAATAACTATTAACAAAAAGGCGGGGCATAGTCCATGCGCCCCAAAGGAAAAAAAAATAAACAACTTGTTGGGTATTTTGTGGAGATTTGGGGCCTGACGGTATTTTATTACCGCCGAAAAATAACTTAGCAATAATCACTCTTTGTATTCAGATTTGGCCATGTGCAACAATAATACAATGGACATGCATTATTTCAGCACCCAGACCTGCATATTTGGTATACGTGGTTGGTGGTATTTTGGTGAGCATAATTCCCTTGTTTTATTTGTGGCCCCAATGTCCAGAATCCCTTATCTTCGCTTAGATTTTTCGTGTGATCACTAGAGAGACCTCAGACCTGCATTCTAGGGATACCACATTTTCCAGTGATAGTGTTGGTGCGCCACCATGGGCAAACTCACTGACTTATTTATGACAGAGAGCTATATGTGGTAGTCTTGTGGTAATTTCCACTACCTTATATACGGTAGGGAGCTATGTTCAGAGAGTCTCTCTTCCCGTTGGCTCATATACCTCCAACAAGCTATACTACAGTCACTCACAATTATTCATACTGATTCTGACATGCACACATCTGTCTTAAAATGACCATTGCACTGTTTAAAAATCTCCCCACATCATCAGCATTGTAATGATAAATAGTAAGTACACCATCCGTCTGTTTTCAAATATTTTTCTGTATTATAAAAGTTGTATTTAACACGATCTCATTCTTTACAGCAATAAAATGGAACAATCAAAGCATTTTCTATGACACACTGCAATTATAGTGGCGGAGAACAGAACTTAAATTGCAACATTAGCACTTGATTAAGACACGCACGAGACTTTCATTTTTTCTACACTGACTGCATACTTTCGTGCACACACACAGCTCCCCCAGTTATGTAATTACCTTATCTGTTCAGAGGCTTCTCTTTGTGAATGTGGCTCTCTTGGATTAACTCCAGCAAAAAGGAACGCTTGCCTTCTCAAGCCGGGGTCATTGCCTGGAATTCTCAGCTTTTTCAGATAGGACTGCCTCAGCCAGTGGAAAGGTTTTTCTTTCAGCTCTCCCCAATGTCGACTGCAGCAGGACACAGGAATCTGCATTCAGTCGGGACCCCACAGCCAGGTCTTCTCCCCAGTAGTGCAGAAAGATGTCCCCCTGTCTTTTTCCCTGCTACTGCCCACTAAAACTTTCCTCTCAGCCCTCTTTATGACGTGTCCCAATGAAATTCATCATCTCTCATCCTCCTACTCTTCAACAATAGCTTCGCTTATACATTTGCAATTGTTGCAAATGTGACTTCCTCCTTCCTGCCGTTACTGTGCACAACAACACGGATAATCAGGCAGAGAAGAGAAGAAAAAAAAATCTGCACACTCATTTAAATGGTTTTCAGAGTATGCCTAATTCTGCAGTAGAGAACACATTTTATTAGTGGGTTATATTAAAATAAGGTTTTATTAGTCAGGTTAATGGTTAATAGGTTAGCTGTTAATTTTCAAATGTGTCTCTAGCAATATAGGCATTTCAGGTGAAAAATAGTGTGCATTTTTAAATGAACACGTGTGCTTTTAACTGTAAAAATAGATTTGCATCTTATATGTTAAAATCGTTTTTTACTGAATAGTCTGTCTTTCCTTGTTAATCTGCTAACCCATATAGCAATGCACCGCACCCTTGTGGTGGTGGTGCTGCAAAAATGTTGTGCTACTTGTGCAGTATTGCTGTACTGTGTACTGTAACACGCCAAATATCCTTACATATACCCTCCTTTTGTTTTTAGAACTTGGCTATAATCCAAGCCAATTCCTAAAAACAACTTGTTCTATTTTTTTTTTTTTACAATATAGCAATCCAACAAAATGAATATTCATGTGCATCAATGAAAATTTGCAATCAACATTTCATCCGAGTCCATCAGTTCATAAAATGTTCCACATTTGCCTTCTCAGTGGAAGTGGCATTACTTTAAGTTTAAATTTTCCAAGTCAATTAAAAACAATGAAATAAAACAACTAACTAAAACAAATAAGTAATATAACAAGTTAAAATAAATAATTAAAATAATAAATACGTGGAACTTCATATGCCGGAACTTTTGCTTTGTCTCTTTTGGTATGTCCCGACCAGCGATGTTATTCGGTTCATTCGAGTACTCTTTCATCTTGGCAATCTTGAATCCACAGTAGTCATCTCTTTTGGCATTCCGGTTATTTTGTCTTCACCTCCACCTGGAGGCAGGCATCTTTTGGTCTTCATCCAGGGGACTCCAGGACTCCATCGTCTCCCGTGGCCTCTGATCCCGGAACCTCCGACCAACTAATGTTAATTGTCTAAATCAAAATAGAAAATAAACAGATTAAGTACATAGCACAATACTAACTTCATCCTTTTGCCAAAAATAAAACATGCTTGGTAAAAATACTTCGTTTTTTTTTTCTTATTTCTGAAATTAAACACAAGTTAAAAGAAAACAAACACATATAAAACAGCATTCAATATTTAATACACTTTCTCTCTGCACACCAACCACGAGCTTCCGTTATATGTGCATTTATTTATTTATTTATTTATTTATTTATTTATATTATATATTTTCACATATATTACAGTGTTTATGTGCCATCATAACAATCAACTTTTTTTTAACTTCTTTGTCACTGCCTCCTGATCACACCCATTTATTTTCTCAAGGGACTCTATCCGTTTCCACATGCTCAAGCTGCCTGATCTCATGTCTGGGATGGCATGGTTTGATTTGATTTACATGGACAAACTGCTCTATTGCTGTTTCACCTTCATTTTTCAAAATTTTATACACTACAGGAGAGACTTTATCTATAATTCGAAATGGCCCCTGCCAGGCTGCCAGAAATTTAGAATTTTTCTGTTTACTTTTTCCAAAATGAAACTTGTACACCTGATCCCCTACATTGTATTCCTTTACTGATGTCTTTTTGTCATAATATGACTTAGCACTGTCAGCAGCTCTTTCCAGATTTCTCTGCACAAAAGCAAATGCATGTTGCAAATGCCTCCTCAGTTCATCAATATATTCATGAACTGTGGATGCACTCACTAGAGTTTGCTCATGTGTTCTGTATAGTAGGTGTTGTGGTAACACCATTTTCCTACCTGTTAAGACCTCATGGGGGCTAACACCTGTTGCTTTGGCAGGAGTCGACCTGATTGCCATCAAAACCAATGGTAAACGCAAATCCCAGCTGGAACCTGCTTCTGCCACAAATTTCTTTAAAATATCCACAACAGACCTATTGCTTCTTTCAACTGTACCTGAAGACGCCGCCCGATATGCGATATGTAGTTTCCTTTTCACACCTAGTATTTGCCATACCTTACTCATTAGAGTACTTGTGAAATGACTTCCTCTGTCTGACTCAATTCTTTGTGGCAACCCAAACCTTGAGAACAAATGGTTCACCAGCAATGTGGCTGCTGTTTGCGCACTACAATCTGGTGCGGGAATGCACTCAATCCACTTTGACATCAAACATACCACACTCAAAATATAGCGGTGTCCCCTGCTCGACCTTTTTAAAGGACCTACATAGTCTATTTGCAAATCTGACCATGGGAGAGTTAGGCCTCTTTTCATCAATGGTGCTCTATGCATTGGTGAAGCAGGTTTAAATTGGGCGCATACTAGACATCCTCTAGTATATAATTCCACATCTTGGGACATATGTGGCCAGTAAGCATAATCTTTTAGTATTTCTAATGTCTTTTGTGAACCTCTATGGCCTGCAGTTATGGCATCATGTGCATGGTGTAGCATTAGTCCTCTGAATGAAAGGGGTACTACCCACTGTATTTGCCCTGTTATGGACTCTCTAATCATGAGCCCATCCTGTAATCTAATTCGTGTTTTGTTCTTTAATAACACCCTCAACTCTTCTTTTCCCATACAATCATTTTCTGTTAAAGGATTTTGTTCAGGATCTATCAAATGATTATAATAGATTCCCAAAATTTGATCATTCTTTTGTGCCTCAATCAAATCTTGGTCTGGCGTGTCATGACTCCACTGCACCACCGGTTGATCTACCTCCTTTGGTGCTTTAGAACGTGTGACTGCATCAATTTGTATTTCACCCATTAAATAATCAATAGGTAGCAATTCGCCCATCACAGCCCCAATCTTAGCCAGATGGTCTGCCTTATCATTTCCCTCCTTATCCTCTCCTGATGTTTTTAAATGCCCACAAATTTTTCTCCAGTATATTGTTAAATTATTTTCTGACACCAATTTGTCTATGGCTTTTATCATTTTTCCATGTTTAAGTGGCTTTTTGTTGTATGTAACCATGCCTCTTGCTTTCCAACCAGGCAAATACTCCACAAAGCTATTCCGTGCATAGTCAGAATCAGTCACCAGGACAATTTCACTGAACTTTTTATCAACTGCAGTAGCAATTGCTTTATAGATGGCTGCCAATTCCGCCACCTGACTGCTCCTATCTCCAATCCTCATCCCTATACTAGGAACGCCTTCACATTTCAACCAGACATTTCCTATTCCTGCCACTAATTGTTTATTACTGTCATTTTCAATGTGAAAAGCACAACCATCCACATATACAGTTGGCAAATCCTTGCATGTTTTTTCATCAAAAGCTTTGTGTGGTGATTGTTCAAATTCCTGTAAACTAGCTTCCACATCCATTTCATTTGTTATTTGTTCAGCTGCACAGTCATGTAAGTCAGCTAACCCTTGAGCAACTGGGCTCTTTTTATTTTGTCCATATCTTACTTCTACGGGAAAACCTTGTAATGCCAGTGTCCATGAAGTGATTCTGGATTGCGCTAGATTGCCTGATCTAATTCTTTTACTCTCTAAAAATTGCAAAGGTTGATGATTTGTTTCAATAATAACCTTTTCTCCCTGAACAATGGGGCGGAAATGTTGTAGCGCCCACACAGTGGTTAATAGGGCCTTTTCGCATTCATTAAATTTCATTTCAACTTGGGAAAATGCCTTACTTGCATATGCAATGGTTTTGTGATTCAAATCGTGTTTTTGTGATAACACTGCTGACATACAATGTTCAGAAAAGCCTATTTCTATAAAGAAATCCCTGTCCTTTATGGGGTATGCTAAACATGGTGCCTTTACAAGACATTCCTTCAATCTAGCCACTGCATCAGACTGCTCTCTTTCCCATCTCCAGGGAGTATTTAGTTTAAGCAGTTTAGTCAATGGTTGAGTGATTTCTGCATAATTCTCAATGAACTTTCTGTTATAGCCTGTCATCCCTAATAAACTTTTTACTCCTTTCACATTTTTAGGATCTTTTAATCTTTGTATGGCCTCTATTTTCTTCCTTTGTGGATTTAGCCCATGTTCAGTCACTTCATGCCCTAGAAAGTTCACTTTTTTCTTGCACCATTGTGCTTTTTGCAAAGATACTTTGGCGCCTGCTTTCTGCAATTGGCCAAGCACATGTCTTATTTCATCAAAATGGCTTTTAAGGTTTTCATTTTTTATCAAGACATCATCCACATAAACTATTGTTCCTCTTTCCGCTGCATCTGGCATGGCCTTTCTCAAAAATATGCCAAATTCACTCCCACTATTGATGTACCCGAACGGAGCTCTAAGCCAGGCATATTGAGTCCTGTCAAATGTAAAGGAAAATAGGTGTTGTATCTCCTCTGCCAATGGCACACACCAATATCCAGATGTGAGATCTAACGTGGTAAATACATTTGAACCATGTATCTGAGCTAGGCCCTGATCAATGAATGGTAGTGGCCATCTAGATACTGGTACTCTTTTATTTAACTCTCTTAAGTCTGCACACAGCCGCCATTGACCATTTGGCTTTAACACACCTAAAATAGGCGTATTGGATGTGCTATGAATGGGCCTAATTATTCCCCGTGATTCCAAATTTTTAATAATCTCTGCCAATGATTCTAAACATGCCAGCGGTAGTCTATACTGGCGTACAAACACTGGATTTCTGCTACAACCTTCTGGTAGTGTGGCCACATGTAAATCAGTTAAACCACAATCATAAGCATCTTTTGCAAATACATCCTTAAACTCCATAAATATTTCCCTCAGATTGCGTCGATCCTCATCGCTGTCACATGCATCCGCTAAGGAGATCTGCTCTTCTACCATTCTGGAAAATTCTGGAAACTCTTCTGGTAAAGGAATCTCAGCGCTTTCCTCTAACTGTGTGGCTGTGTCTTTTTGTAGAGCTGCCACTTTCAAATATTTTGGCATATCAGCTTCCACTTCAATGGGCTGATTTCCTGTTTCATTTTCATTTAAATTAAATATTATGCAATCCTCTTGATGGCAGCACACTGTCTCATCTGAATCATAAGGATACACAGAATGAATTTTAAATATTCCTTTGGGCTGAGAGTCCAGGTGTTCTGGCAACTCGCCCTTGGCATCTACATATTTTTCAGGAATATTCCCAATCACCATGTTATTTAAATCTGCCGTATAATGTGATTTTTGTATGGCCATTCCTAATGGGGAGTTTTCCTCTAAATGAATGTCCTGACAACCTTTATTATTTACCATGATTTTTACAGATCCTTCACCAATGTCTACCAATGGAATGTATTCATAATCCAGGCCTTGCTGTTTTATGGATTCATTCAGGCATACAAATGCATCAGAGCCTTTCATCTGCTGTCCATTTTTGCATTTCAGTGTTATTGCAAACTGTTTTGTAAATGCAGGAACAATAGTATTTTTCCTCATCTGTAATTCGACTGCATAAGGAACTAGTTGTGCACAATGATAAGCCCTTCTTTTGTCTTCAAATTCAGGCGCCGGCCCACCTAGGCGTGACCATATTTTTTGATTAAGGAAATCTAACACCATACACATTCTGTGCATGATGTCATTGCCCATGTAAAATTCATTTTGTGCTCCACTCACTATCCATACATTATGGTAAATTGTTTTCTGCCCAATGCTAATTTTAAGCATGCATCTGCCTGTAATTCGGTTTTCAAAGTTTGGACTGTCCAACCCAGAAACATATTGGTTTTTAATCCTAAATTTCGGGATTTCTTCCCTCTCCATAATTTTTTGCAACAATTTCTCATTAATGAAACTCCTTTCATGTTCAAGCGCTAAAGTGGCTTTTATTGTTTTAAGATAATCATTTATACCAACGTGAGCCCATGGTTGCTCATCTTCCATGTGTATCTCTGCCAGAGTGGTAATGTGTTTTTCTGAATCTGTTTTAGGAACAATATTCTGTTTGCATGTATTCTCTTTTAAGTAAAAACGTAATGTGTGCTCATCTATAGCAGTCTGCCAATCTTTCCTTGGGTCCAAGTATATTTGTACAGGTAGTTTTTCATTGTCGCTCTGATCTTTGTCTTGACACATTAATATAACAGTGACACTAGGTATGCAGCTATTCTGGAGATATACCTCCACAGCATCATTTGTTTTGGCAACGGTGTGACATTCTTTTATATTGCTGTTTTGTGATTTTAGTTTCTTAGGCCTCAATGGTTTTTTGGTTAAGGACCACAGCACTCCATTCACCCCATCTATGAGAGGAGACAATCTTTTCAGACAATCTGTCCCCATCAGAAATGGAATTTCACAAATAGATGTGATCAATACCTCTTGTTTCATTCTGTGCTTTCCTATTTTTATGTCAACCTCAGTTACACCTATGATGGGCACCTCCTCCCCATTAAAGTTATGCACTGGGCCTTGATTTGCCTTCACTGTGATCTGACTCTGTGGAGGCCTCCCTTCATTGATACTCTTTACCAGCTCCTTGGACATAATTGTGGCCTGTGCGCCAGTGTCAATCATAGCAAAGGTGTGGCATTTTTCTTCTACAGTGATGGGTGCATAATATCTGTCCTCAACTTCCTCTAATACACATAAGAAATGTGAATTCTTACTGATTTCAGGGCTCACCTTTCTCAGGTCTTTTTCACTTTTGGCTAAGCACATTGGTAAATGAAAAGACATTTTTCCCTCCTTTTTACCCATTTCTGTGCGAGGTATTTTATTCATTTCTCCATGTTCAGAGGTTTTTTGGAGTGTGGCCACCGTTCGCCCATCCATCTGGGTAACATCAGAGACCACATTACAACCTTCCAACTGAACATGTGTAACAACATCATTCAGCAATTTGTCATTTTTTAATTCTGTGCATTTGTGATCATTTAGTGTAATACCAGCCCTTTCAGCCTCTTCAAAAATATGTGGCTCAAAGAATTTTTCAGGTGATTGACTTGTACCCTCCTTGTGAGTATTTCCTTTTTCTGTCTGTGTTTGGTCATTGTTTTGCTTGCCCAGGGAAGGAGCTATGGCATCCCCACTTACTCCCTGTTCACTGGTATTCCCCATGCATGAGTCATTTTTCTTAAATCTGTCCCTTTGTTCTTTTGGAATTCCTAATGTTTCTTTTTCATTTGTGCAAATCTTTACTGTTTTATTTAGCTCTAAGTTAAACCGTACCTCTTTTTTAGAAGTATTTACACTTTCCATCACAATTTCATTTACTGGTACTTTCATTTTTAATCCATTAGTCATCTCAGAGTCGTTATGCAAAGTTATATCAGAGCAATCTGTCATTTTGGCACTGCAGTTATCATGAGTACTTAGTCACTTTTCGGAAGCCCCCCGGTCATTGCTATGGCCATCAGCCCCCTCTTTGGAAGGTTGTTTTTGCGCTGTATAGAGCTTTCCTATTTGCTCAGCTAACATTTTCACTTGGGCCTCAAGGCATTGGAACCTTTCCACCTTTCTAGGATCCTCTTTCTGTGGCCTAGGTCGATATTGGTTGTTTTCCCCCTGATTGGATCTATTCTGATACCTCTCAGGTGATTGATACCGGTTGGGATGGTTTCTGAACTCTTGATTCATTTGTGGAGGGGAGCGGGTTGCACCCATCCTTTGATTATAGTCCCCTGGTGGGGAATCATTGTACTGGCGTGGACTGTAGTTCACGTTTTGCCTCATGTCCTGTCTCTCAGATTGTGGGTACTGGCCCCTATATTGATTTCCATTATCAGTAAATCGATCCACATATCGGGGCCTATCCTGATTACCATATATCATGGTGCTGGGATCAAATCTGCTCTGTGTCCCCAATGACTGGTAGAGACCATCATTTCTTTGATCTTGATTTTGTCTCTGGTTATTGTTCATACCTGCCATATCAGACCGGTATCTTACCCGGGGTCTATCTCCTAAATATCTAGGGCTGATGTAGCTCTCTCTATTACTAGGATCATGTGATTGGAACATTGGTACAGGAAATGGCGATCTTTGTTGATTACCCCTTTGTTCAGGTGTCACATTATTTTTACCTTGGCTTTGAGCAGACTCAAGGGACATTTTGGCTGACCTTATTTCCATTACTGTGGCTGAGGGTTCTTTAGATTTAGGCCTAGTATCTTTCATTTTATCACTTTCTCTACCCTGACAATAGAGTACCTCATATAGCTTGGTGCTTTGATGTACAATCCATTCAAGGGACTTGTCACGGTCAAATTCACGGACCAATTGGGATATGATGTCTTTCTGTAGCCCATAGAAGTATGCGGTTTTAAACTCATTGGAATTTGAGTCAAAAGATACATCAAAGCGAGAGAATGCTCTTTTTAAGTCTTGTAAAAATTGGCGAGGTGATGTATTAGGTCCAGCAGTAATAGTGTACGCGACTTTCTTTGCCTCCTGCAATGACTGAAAAGGAGAAAAATGACGCCTAATTTCTTTTTCAAACTCCAGCCATGTCATATTCTGCTGTTCATTTAATCCCCTTATGATGCTGGCCGTCGGGGCATCTAAAGTTAAATGAAAATATTGTCTGTACTGTTCCTTAGGTATCTGGAGTGCTTTAAAAATGTCATGCACCGCTTCTAAGTGATCCTCAATGCAGCATTCACCTCCCTTTTTAAATGGTTTGATCAGGGCTTTAATGGATTTCATTATTTTTATGGGGCTACTTGTTGCAATGCATGGAATTGCACTATTTTGTGAGTCAATCCTGTTTTCAGGTGTATGAGATTGGTGACTGCCCCCAATGGGAGTATCAAATCCCCCAAGGGCGCTGCAACCAAGTTCAGTCACCGGCCCTGTCACTGGGGCACTAGCTCTTTGGGCAGAGCTAGAATTCACCTCCACTCCATTGAATGTGGTACCCTGCCGCCTCTCCTGGGACCTGGGAATGCACATTTGCTGTTCTAAGTCCTTACACTTTTTAAGGAGTCTGGTTGCTTCATTCTGTAAATAATTATTTTCATCGCTCATTTTATTAATCGCCTCCTGCATGTCACACATTTGCATTTGGCATTCATTGAACTCTTTATTTCTTTTGTCTCTTTCTTGAATCATTTTAATCATTTCTTGTTCTACACCCTGGAGATCACCTTCTTTTTCGCAATGTTCTTTTTGTAAAATCTGCATTTCTGAAACAATCTCATCTTTATCCTGCCTAATGTGATCCACTAAGGCTTTTAAGTGTGTCAATTCTTGCTCACTATCTTCAAATTGTTTCTTGCTTTTGGATAACTGAGTATCAAAGTCTCTGCATTTTAATTGCATGTCTTTTTGGCATACATCCAATTCTGCTCTCAACATTTCCTGATTTTTACTTGCCCCATCTAATTCAGTCTTTAACCTGTTAATTAGCTGAGTATCATTCTCTTGCATTCGCAGTGACTTGTTTAAAATAAACCATATTTTGCCGCATAGCCGTATTAAACAGTCTTTCTCTGCACTTTTATCGGCTGCATTCAATAATCTTGTAAGGCAGACCTGAATTATGCTGCCTTCTGCAAAAATATTGTCTAGTTTTTCTTTCTGCACCTCACCCTGAATGCGGTTACTCCATTCTAAGGTACTGTTCGAAGACCAATTCCCATGTGCAAATAACTTTGCCTCTAAATATTGCACTAGATCTGAGAATGTGGTTTCCCTTTGTGACATTCTGAAATTCGTTTTTAGTGGCACACTGCTATTATAAAATGGGTTCCCTTTAATGTGCAAATGGCAGTGTGAGACACGCTTGCCACGCCCAGTAGGTATTCTGTGATCACTTTCCCGGCCAACGCACCATAAATATGTTGGGTATTTTGTGGAGATTTGGGGCCTGACGGTATTTTATTACCGCCGAAAAATAACTTAGCAATAATCACTCTTTGTATTCAGATTTGGCCATGTGCAACAATAATACAATGGACATGCATTATTTCAGCACCCAGACCTGCATATTTGGTATACGTGGTTGGTGGTATTTTGGTGAGCATAATTCCCTTGTTTTATTTGTGGCCCCAATGTCCAGAATCCCTTATCTTCGCTTAGATTTTTCGTGTGATCACTAGAGAGACCTCAGACCTGCATTCTAGGGATACCACATTTTCCAGTGATAGTGTTGGTGCGCCACCATGGGCAAACTCACTGACTTATTTACGACAGAGAGCTATATGTGGTAGTCTTGTGGTAATTTCCACTACCTTATATACGGTAGGGAGCTATGTTCAGAGAGTCTCTCTTCCCGTTGGCTCATATACCTCCAACAAGCTATACTACAGTCACTCACAATTATTCATACTGATTCTGACATGCACACATCTGTCTTAAAATGACCATTGCACTGTTTAAAAATCTCCCCACATCATCAGCATTGTAATGATAAATAGTAAGTACACCATCCGTCTGTTTTCAAATATTTTTCTGTATTATAAAAGTTGTATTTAACACGATCTCATTCTTTACAGCAATAAAATGGAACAATCAAAGCATTTTCTATGACACACTGCAATTATAGTGGCGGAGAACAGAACTTAAATTGCAACATTAGCACTTGATTAAGACACGCACGAGACTTTCATTTTTTCTACACTGACTGCATACTTTCGTGCACACACACAGCTCCCCCAGTTATGTAATTACCTTATCTGTTCAGAGGCTTCTCTTTGTGAATGTGGCTCTCTTGGATTAACTCCAGCAAAAAGGAACGCTTGCCTTCTCAAGCCGGGGTCATTGCCTGGAATTCTCAGCTTTTTCAGATAGGACTGCCTCAGCCAGTGGAAAGGTTTTTCTTTCAGCTCTCCCCAATGTCGACTGCAGCAGGACACAGGAATCTGCATTCAGTCGGGACCCCACAGCCAGGTCTTCTCCCCAGTAGTGCAGAAAGATGTCCCCCTGTCTTTTTCCCTGCTACTGCCCACTAAAACTTTCCTCTCAGCCCTCTTTATGACGTGTCCCAATGAAATTCATCATCTCTCATCCTCCTACTCTTCAACAATAGCTTCGCTTATACATTTGCAATTGTTGCAAATGTGACTTCCGCCTTCCTGCCGTTACTGTGCACAACAACACGGATAATCAGGCAGAGAAGAGAAGAAAAAAAAATCTGCACACTCATTTAAATGGTTTTCAGAGTATGCCTAATTCTGCAGTAGAGAACACATTTTATTAGTGGGTTATATTAAAATAAGGTTTTATTAGTCAGGTTAATGGTTAATAGGTTAGCTGTTAATTTTCAAATGTGTCTCTAGCAATATAGGCATTTCAGGTGAAAAATAGTGTGCATTTTTAAATGAACACGTGTGCTTTTAACTGTAAAAATAGATTTGCATCTTATATGTTAAAATCGTTTTTTACTGAATAGTCTGTCTTTCCTTGTTAATCTGCTAACCCATATAGCAATGCACCGCACCCTTGTGGTGGTGGTGCTGCAAAAATTTTGTGCTACTTGTGCAGTATTGCTGTACTGTGTACTGTAACACGCCAAATATCCTTACAAACTACAACTACATAACTATTTACAAAGGCGGCGGGCTAGTCCCACGGCTCACTGTTTGATGTTCCGGCCCAGAGCATCATTGAACTCCATGCGATGTTCCGGAGGTGGGCCTGTTCCCTGGACTCGAGGTCTCGCAGGGATGCAGCCATGGAATCCCTCAACTCCCTGCGAGTTTCCACGAGGCCCTCCGCCCGCCTCAAAGCCCGGTGCATGGAGTTCTCCGCCCTGACCATCCTGAGCCGTGCCCTCTCTGCCCGCTGTCACTCCGCATCTATTTGCCGTGCCAGCCGCTGCCACACGGAAGACACTCCCAGTCAGGGGTCCTCCTGCCCCTCGGCCGATGCCTGCCCCCGGGGTGTTGATGGCCCAGAGCCATGATGCCTCCCACGCTGAGCCTGCTGCTGCCTCTGACGCAACTGCCTCCGCCACCACGACGGCATCCGGGCTGATGGAATCCCCCGGTGCCGTCGTGCACATGCGCTGCCCGATGATGCCGGCACATTCTCCATCCGCTGGGGTCAAGTTGGTGGGGTGGCCACCACTGCTGGTCCTCAGACTACTGACTGCGGCAGGGATGGGATCTCCACCTGGCTGGCTGCGTTGGTTGGGGCAGATGCACAGGGGGCCCTGGTGGTATCTGGGCAGGAAGACGGCAGGGAGAATGACTGGCATATAGTGTGCACTGAGGAGGAGAGGGCCGCAAGACTGGCCGACACATGGAGGAAACCCCCGACCATGGCCCCTCCCAACTGGGTCACGTTGGGACACACCTCTTCGTGATGATGTGTGTGGTCCCCACAGGAAGCACGCACGTCATCATGAATGACACGTGTGCGCAATGCGACACCAATCAGGACGGTCTCCATTCAGTCAGGGGTCCCCTCGTCCGCAGGTAGAGGACGTGGACTTCCCCCCTACCTGCGGACGGGCCTGGGATGGGGCATCCCTGCTGGTGCATGGTGATGCAGACACAGTGTCAGGGATAGAGACCTGCACAGGCACCTCCGCGGCAACCTGTGCTGCCTCCTGCCCCTGCCCCTGGACTGCACCACTTGCACCAGTGGTACCAACCCCACCAGGCCCCATTTGCGGCTCTGTAGTGGCCTCCTCCTCCTCTATACCTCTCTCGGACATCATAGGAATCGATTATTCAATATGATTTTATAGCAAAAACCAGAAAACAGATGTCGCTACCTGGTTATATCATGAAAACATCTGTCACATGACCGGAGTAATTTTATATGTCTCTGTCTGCCCATCTCTCTCCTGGCTTGACTTTGCATGTTGTGTGTCTTGTCCCTGTTTTGTGTGTGCTCTGAGGCCTGCGGCGCGATATAAAAATTAAAATAAATATATATACTACAACACCTGGCATGAGTAATAGGACAAACAATATCAATACCTAGCAAAAGGCACAAGTACCTGGGCATCTGATGCAAATATTCAGAGATATTGTGAGCACATACACATATATTTGCAATACTTCGATTCTGATGTGCACCTCAAGTGCAACCTTTTCTCCACTTTTTAGTAACCATACATATTTAATAAGAATGTTTGAATTTGTTTCACAATAATATTGATTGATTGATGAAATAGCCACTGATGCTTTTTTCACTCTGCCAATTTGTTCACTCAACTCTTTTTCAAACTTCATGCTGACACTCTTGCTCCTTCCATCATCTCAGACTGCCATCTGCCATCCAGTCCTGATGCTCTTCCAAGCATCTCTGCCTCAATGCCAGCAAGACTGAGATCCTTCCTCTTAGGACCCCTGCTCGCTCTTTCTTCCTCTCACTCTGGGCATCCTGTATGGGCTCCCCCCCCCTCCCCCCTCCTTCATCCGAAGCCAAAAACCTTGGCGTCATCTTCATCACCCCTCTCTCCTTCCTGCCTCAAATCCATTGACAACCAGTCGAACTTTCAACTCTTCCACCTCAAAGGAATTCTCCCTTTTCTCACTTTCCCTCAGAAGCTCAATTTTACAAGAGCTCTGGTTCCCTCTAGGCTTGACTACTGCAACAGCCTACTCTTGAATCTATTTTCTTCCTCTCTACGACCCCTGCAGCTAAACCAGAATAGGGCAGCAAGACTTATCCTTGGCCTCAAGCCCAGGGATTGCATCTCTTCTGCCCTGAAAATCTTTGATTGGCTCCCGGTTGCTGCACAAACTAAATTCAAATCCATCTGCATCATCCACAAGGATGTCTGGGGCCCGGGACCACGGTATCTGCATCTTGCTATTACGAAATATTCTCCATCTAGACTGCCCAGCTCCCCTGGTACCAACTCTC
This sequence comes from Ambystoma mexicanum, assembly GCF_040938575.1. Taxonomy (NCBI): domain Eukaryota; kingdom Metazoa; phylum Chordata; class Amphibia; order Caudata; family Ambystomatidae; genus Ambystoma; species Ambystoma mexicanum. Next base: position 594,719,784 of record NC_090933.1, read on the forward strand.
TGTGTGTGAAGCAGTTCGCTAAACAGTGGGCCGGAGGCCGATCTCTTTCAGCACACTCCCGCCTGTGGAACAGCCTTCCTCTTTGTCTTGAGCCGGACCTCCTCAAATTCCGGATGCTCCTCAAGACTTTCCTTTTCTCTTCCTCTTCCCCTTCCTCTCTTCTCTCTAACTTCACAGTTGCTACAATTGGTGTCCAGGGCCCTTATGAGTCCTCGGGGCCCTTGCCTCCCACACCCAATCGCCTCATCTTCTGACTACACACAGCACTTGCCTCAGTATTCACTGGCCTACCCCAATATAGGCCGGCACTTACCCACTTCCAGCAGCTGAATGCTTCCTAGCACTTACTGTACCTGGCACTTACATCTGCTGCTCAACCACGAGCACGACATTCCAACACCTACCACCCCGCACCTACCAACGCGCCCCCCCCCCTCTTCTCTCTCTGTACTTGCATGCTCTGAATACTCACAAGGCCCAGAAGGTTCGTCTTTTTCCTCCATTGTATATATTGTTTCAATCCCATGTTCCCTCCCATGCCATCGGAGCGCTTCAAAACACAATTTGCTTGTTGAATAAGCACCTAATAAATGCACAATAAATAAATAAATAAATAGGATCTCTTTTCTTGTGTTGCAACCTTTACTCCACTGCTGGCATTCACACAGCTCTGTCACTGACGCACTCCCCAACCCTTTTACCACAGTTTCCTAGTGTCAAGAAGACTGGTGGGGGGTGTCTGTACTTCTGCTCTCTATATGGTAGAAGAGAGGCACAGAGGACCCCAGCCAAGATTCTCTAGTACGGTAGCAATGGACGAGCAATCAAGGCCTAGCTTCTCAGGAGGTGATGCAGGCTGGTTCTTAAGTACAGTGTAGTCCCCAAGCCCCCACAAAGGAATGTCCACACACTGTATTGTTTAGAACACAGTCTTTATATAATCAATATTCAAGGTTATGTACACTTATCATAATAACTCACTTTGTACTTAGGAAAATCAACAATGGCAAATATATACAATTCTAAAGTGGTACCACCCTTTGTATTAGATCTCATTAAAGTGCATCAACAATACTGTAACAATGTCACACAGATCAATAGAGTGAAACCAGCAATAGAGAGAGGAGAGAAAATAAGATGGTTGAGCAATAGGCAGAATACTGGCCCCTACCACTAGACACAGTTCTGTGTGGAGATCCCCCCACCTGGGCAACCTGTAAAATAAAGATATAGCACAAGCCCAGTCCATATATTGTTCTGCAAGTCTTATTCCCTCCTATAATGTTTTTACTGCCCCAATGTACCTGGTGGAGTCGAGTTCTTCGAAGAGGCGTCGACAGATCCTTCTTGAGCGACCCCCTTTCAAGCGGGAGTCACGGATCGTCGAGAGGCGTCGAGAAGCGTCGAGGAACTCGGTGTTCGGCGACGGGGAATCGACGGCCCTTCTTGAATGCCTTCCCTTTCAAGCGGGAGACACGGGGCGTCGAACGTCCGTCGACAAACAGGGTAGACCGGCGTCAATGAGGCGGCAGCTTCGTCCGAGCGGTGCTCGTCAGCGTCGGAGCGTCGGCGTCTTGCAAGGCAGAGGCGTGCGGGGCACCTCGGTGACAATAGTTTTGGACCGCAAAGATTGTGGAGACAGAGGCCCAGCAAGGGTGTCGAGTCGTTCGAGTCTTTGTGGTCTTCGGGTGGCGGGAAACCCACCGGCAGGTTTCTCCTCGGCGCGTTGGTCGTCCTCGACTTTCTCCGGCAGGATAAAGCGGTCGATGGTGCGGACGAGGGAGTCCTTCGATTCGAATGTTCTTAGGCAAAGGAGCGGACGGCTCCGGTCGTCCGCGGCACGGCGTCAAGTGGTTCCCACGGCTGGGCAACAGAACTTCGACGGGCCTCCAGCGGTTACACAAACCTGCGAACCCTGGTCGACGGCAATGGACTTCGACGGCGGCGATGTCCGGGTGCTTCACTTCGATCTCCTCGGCGGTCCCGTCTCGGGTCGGCAGCCTTTCGAGGGTCTGTCTTCCAGGGCGCTTCGGCGAAGATGGAGCGGTGCTCGATGGTCCCTCGGAGCACGGGAAGAGGGTGCCTTACCAGATCCTCTCTCGGGTCAGTCTTCGACGATTTCGGCAGCCTTCAGATCGGTCGAAGCAAATGCCACAGCAAGTCTTCTTCTTCCAGCTGGACGTCGAGGATCAGCAGTTCCAGTTACTCTTAGAGTGGAGACTCAGCTCCAGAACGCTTCTGAACGCTTCTGAACGTTCCCTGAACCCCCTACCAGTGGTGAGAGGTCCCCAGATATACTATTCCATCTCTCATCCACACTGCTGGCACACACTCAGCAGCCAATCATACAGAAGGGCATTCATGCAGTCAGTCAGCCAATAAGGCACACAGTGCATTCAGGCCACACTCCTCCCTTTCAGACACTCACAACAAGGAATGTGGATTGGGACAAGTACCCAGCCATTCAACACTACACACTGCATTCAGGCCAGTTTCGGGCAGGGCTGTCTCAGTCTTTGTCTCTCATGCCAGAAACCAGACAACCACAACAAGGAGTGTATATTGGTCACACACTCCATTCACCCAGGTCCCACCCACAGGAGGTACCCACAACATACAGTCACTGGGAAGGCTCCAGTCAGTCTAGCTGGGCCTTCACAACAACACCATATACGGAACTTCCACCCAACAGCCAGTCAGGGGGAAGGGACAGGGCTTCCCAGGACTTTGGGAAAACAAGGTAACAGGCAATAGAGAGCAAGAGGCCACAGGGGCCATCTTGTTTCCTATCAGGAATCAACTGATCCCAATGGCAGGGCCTGGGTATCCCAAAATGGAGGACACCTAGAACACCTGTCAAATTCAGCATGGAGCTGCCACCAGCCCATACCCTGCTCTGTGGGCCACCCACAGGTGCCCAAAAACATACACTAGGGGTACAGGGTTGTACCCCTACCCATGGGTGCCATAAGGGTATCCCAGGGGTCTGTTCACCAAACCAAAAGAGAGAGCTGCACTGCCAGGAGTCCCACATGGACTCCTGGGCAGAAAACATGACAGAACACACGATAAAAAGCAGTAAAGGACAAGGATTCAGAGGCCCTGTCCCTCTGATGCATTTCCAGCATCACACCTAGTACTGGCCATTCAAACGTAATTCAGCCCTTCTGAAAAATGCTGGTAGAGCCGCCTAAAAGTACAGAGGATCTGATGATAAGTCCTTGTGCTGTTCCTTTAAAGTATGGCATGGCTATGGAGAAGTGCTATCAACAATACAACACTTTATTATAAACCCCTATTAGAAATGCAGGTACTATGACAAAAAGAAAATATCAGGCCTTCTGAAAAGTGTTGTCCCATGAAAGCTAAAAAAAACTTAAAACAGAACTAATGTGGTTGTGATATGATGACTGCCTGAAATGCATTTCACCAAGGTTGACTAACATCTACCTGTCACCATGACATCCCTGGTACTAGTCTCCTGCCTCACCGCATACCTCCCTAATCCCACCCCTCAAAAGTCCAGCATACATTTGTTTGATTCTAAACACTGAGTTGTGGGATTCACAGACAGTTCAGCTAGTGTACCGCAGTTCTAAAGGCTGTCCAAACCGTTTACTTTATTCCTTGGTGCCCGCAGCTCTGCCTAAGAACATTTCTCATGTGCATCCTTCACCGTTACTTCTGTACTGTGCTATTAATAATATCAGATTTTGATATAGCATTTCATTCTGATGTGTTGTATTTCTATACTACGTAATATGAGCTGTTATTGTAACCCGATCTAAAGCTAATTCATGTATTCACAGCAAATGGATAAAAGTCTGTGTCACCCATGCAGGAATCGTATCTGTGATTTCAGGTTGTACACTATTGCCTAAAACGAGCACTTGACTGATTGAGCATAACCTTGTTCCATGTTGTAAACACAGCCTTGTCTGGACCACAGCACCCTTGTTTATTCCATTGCTTGAACTCCATAAACCATGTCAGTCCTGGTGATGTGCATCCTGTTTTTTTCTAATGTTCAGCCGTACAGATCACTATGCGACTGCTGCTATTCCATACTTACAGCAGCACTACATTCCAGCGCTAAGAGTACACATGAACATTGCACTACCAATGTATCGCTACTTTTCGCTGAAACATTATCCTTCCTGATGACACAATGCATAGAAAAATGCTTTGAGTATTTTGTTTTTGCATTTTTGTTCTGACAAGCAAGAATCAAATGGCTTTTAAGGGCCCTTCTATGTACACTGCTTCAACCTAGTATCCTAAAGCCGTTTCCCTGAAGCATGTGCTTTTTAGGGTCCCTGCTTAAAAATCATTCAGAAATGTACTCGGGCTTAGGTGTAGGTTTAAAAAATAGACCATTGCCCCAAAAACGTGGCCTTGTAAATTAACAGACTTTAACATATATTTTCTGAAGTAGCAAAGTGCCTAACCTGAGAGCTGAGAATTACACTCGGTGTGCCCCTTCCCCCTTCCTGTCCTTGACCTGTGTGCCAGGCACACCTTCTTCTTTGCAGAGGAACTCCCATCGCCATGGATACCAGGCAGAGAGGTGTTAATCTTAGCCGTCAAGTTCTACATAACAAAGGCTTTGCGCAAGTGACTGCTTTGCATGAATCTCAGCCGCATCACCCAGCCCACAACTCCTCACTATTAAGCAGTCAAGCACAGTAAGTGGGTAAATGTGAATCTAGAAACAAACAATTGGTGTTTACTGTATGAATCCCCAAACAAACAGTACATTATTTAAAAGTCGTACACAGTGGTGAATGTATGTCCCCTCTCCCATATGCTAAATAAAAAAAACTGTTTAATTTAGAGCAGGGTGCCTGTCCAAAAAGGATTGCTGTTTATGACATCTTAAAAAACGAATAGTTGTATTATAGCAACATTTACAGGGCAATCAAGCAGTACATCTAAAAATGTTGCAAAAAAAAGGACAAACGCACCTGCAGTTTTTCTTATTATTAAGCATGATATTGCTTTCCGTTTGAGAAGCAGCTGATCATGAGGCCTCTTGTCCTGATGTTGTTGACGGGTGATCGCAGTTGTTTTTGGAGAGTGAACCCATTGAAATCAAAGGGGTAAACTGTTTTTTGAAGGATGGGGAATGTTTGCTGGGAGTTCGTAGACACTGAACTCTATGACTAGGGGCTTGCGATGAGGGTGAAAATGAGCCCAATAGGGAAATATTCCAAATGAGGGCGAGTTGAGAGAGGTATGTTCAATCATCCTTTTTGGTTTACTTGGCACAGTGTAAGCTGCGCACCATGCTGGGCATTCTCTGACTCTTAAGAGCCATCTCACAGAAGATGAAACAGCCAGAGTGGCACGTAACGTTTCTCATCCATCTGTGTCTGGGACTCTGCCTAGGGTGGTGGGCCGTCCCATATTTAGCAGGACTGTCCCGTTTTTAAGTACTGTGTTCCTTGCAATGCCTGAGCATGATGGACAAAATCCTTATGTAGTTACCATTACCTTTTTACGTGACCATTTGCAAGACAGCATCTCGCCTCTGTTTACTTTTTTGTAGTACTACGCCATCCTTGCTAGCTTGACCCTCTGCTCCTCTCATCATTCCTGTATATTTGCAGTGCTGTTGTTTCTCTGAACTGATTTAGGGCACTGCTGCTGTTGTTCCTGCAAATGCTAATATAGTATGTATGCTTTCACTATGACTCTTGACTTAGGCTGGTAATGCTTATTTATTTATTTTGTCATTTATATAGCGCACATAACCCAGAGACATCTAGGGCGCTTTTGCTTAAGTGGATTGGTTACAATGGTTGTTTGCACAGGTAATGGGTTACAGACAGTACCTGACTGTGTTATTTGGGTAGTCAGTTAGGTACAACATGGTTACTGGCAGGTTGACAAGAGATTGAGAAGTTAGTTACATGGGCTACATCCTGATATTGCAGTGGACAACCAAGTTAAGTGGCAGGTATTAGGTTGAAGCATTGTAAAAGTTGCTCCTCATGGTACGGGGGGCTTCATCAACTAGAGAGGGACAAATTAGGTAAGGTCCATCACATTGCCAGAAGCTGCGCCACATGTTGCGGGGACTTTATCAAGTGAACAGGGAAAAGTCAGGTGGGTTCATTATATTGCAAGACACTGCGCCTCATGTTACAGGGGGCTTCAACAAATACAACAGGGAAAGTCAAGTGGGTTCATCACATTGCAAAAGCTGCGCCTCATGGTACAAGGGGCTTCATCAACTAGACAGGGACAAATCAGACAAGGTCCGTTACATTGCAGGAAGCCGTGACTCATGTTGCGGAGGGCTTCATCAAGTAAGCAAGGAAAGTCAGGTGGGTTCATCGCATTGCAAAAGTCATTCCTCATGGTGCGGTGGGCTTCGTCAAATAAGCAGGGACAAGACCGAGTAGGTCAATAATAGCAAGTAATGAGCAACGCTCCGAGAGCGGGACAAAGGGCTAGAAGCAAAGGTCACTAAGTCAATTGCGGGGCAGATATGGATGACCGCAATGGTTGAGGAGGCATAATTGGATATGCACTGACTACTGGAGCGGGATTAGCACCCGATGAAACAGGGAAGATGAGCAGCACAAAATCATTGTGAATGACAACAAGAAGCTTGTTAGGACCATATGCAGATCGGGGTGTCTGCGAGATGCGAAATACAGCAGTTGAAGTAGGTCTGAGTGTAGAGCGGCTATAAGCGGTCTGAAAGAAAGAGCTACACCTCGTCAGGCAGAGGGTGGGAGTCTTTGGAATCCTGGTGCCATTTAGTAAAGACAATATTTAGCAGGGTGAGCAGAGACTTACTTGGCGAGTGCAGTTACTGGTGGAGAATGATGGGGCTTCTGTTTTATGTAGAGGACTGTTGATGATGATTGGGTAGTTATAGGGGTAACGTTTCATGAGTATGTTATAATATTAATTGGACGCCATTCAATGCCGGACAGAGCCAGACAGAGCCAGACAGAGATTGATGGCCTTAAAAGTGGCCCTTGCATGGGGGCTGGCGTCGCCTGCCGGCGCCCAGTAATAGGGGCATTTTGTATCGACGGGAGCCAACCCAGGGCATGCAGAGGGAGGTCGGGTGTTCAAGGCAACACAGGCAAGGCTGAGTTAAATCAGGTTGCCATCTTGGAATGGAGCAGGCGCTCCCAATTAACATTAGCACTCATAGGCAGTAGTGCTTACCCATAGCCAGTTTTCTTCATCCACGATGGACTGCAGGTGGTATGGCATCCATCAGGATCTGGTTCTTGTTCTGCTGCACGTCTTACATCTTGCCTCTGTACCAGTTTCTGGAAAAGACCCACCCCAGTTCTCGCAAAATCAAAGGTTCTGTGCACTAAATACCTAGTTCCATCTTCTGAACAAAAGTAAATGTACATTTAAGTAATGCTACCCACGGGGACAGGATGGATTGACCAGTAACAACTTGGGGTCCAAGTTATAGGCCTGAGAGAAGTCGGTGCCAATAATTGCTGATGCAGCTTGCCAAGGTGTGTATTATTACTATTAGCATTCCAGGGATAAGCCCTCAGGTGCTAACAGTGATTAAAAATAAAAAGTGAAGCACTCTTGATGTGTGGGTAAAGACCAACTACAGTACTTTAAAGTAAAAAGCCAATCTTCCATTTCTATTTTTCATTGGCAGTGTACTTCAGGTGGGGGCGAGTTGTGAGCCAATCAGACAACTAGCTAGTTGGTGGGGAAGCAGTGGGCTGCACAGCCCACAGGTGCAGTGGGCAGGACCGGAGAGGTGATGTGAGAGGCAGAGCAGAGTCAGGGATGGCAGGAAGGCAAAGTACCCGAGACGCAGCACAGGACGGAAGTGTGGAACAAGGGCATGGATTAGTGGTTTCAACTGTGCTACCTGATTTGCCACCCATTTTCTAGAGAGTGCTAATTTACTGAGAATGCTTTCAAAGTGGGCATGCAAAGTGCAACACGATCTCTTAATAACCAATACATTTATTGTCAGTACAACAGCTATTCTATCATGCAGAAAACGTCTCTTTGAACAATCCAACAGAATGCACAGAATATGTTTGTGCTCAGTGGCCAACTGTGGTAAAATGAGCTTGGCAGATTGACTTAGAGACTGATTCTTTTCTCTATTAGTGGCAATATTAATGGTCTGTAGATATGGTTCCCAGAAATGTTGAGCAATGTTTTCTTGCCATCATTCATACACACCGGCATCAGTACCAATAAGGCCTGTGCAGGTGTTTGCGTCCACCTAGAGAAGAGACTGTGCGAAACAGCGGACTGTAGAGGTAGACATTGTGAGAGAAAGAGAGGCATGACACTGAATTCTGAGAACCATAGTACATGTAACAATGTGTCCACAAAACAATGTAAAGTTGAATGTGTGAACCGAGCCACAAGCCAAAGTGTGTGAACTGAAGAAATCAACCCACAACATTCACAGAAGAACTGTGTGTGAAAGAAGACAACTGTTTCATACTTGGTAATGGACTAGAAACAACTCTCACATGGCAGTTGACTACTGATGATCAATATAATAGAGTTTTAAAAAAAAGGGTTTGTTTCCATTCCAATGCTTTATGATGAGCCATCACATACGCATGGTATTTCCATGACATTACTCAGAACTCACAGTATATTTGAGGATGTGCTATAACGTAAAGAGAATCGATAAGCTTACAGCATTGGCCAGGTATTGGTATCTAATGCATACGTTTTCACGTCATTTGCCAGCTATTGCTAGCTTTGTTATCTTTATGCTCCTTTGCTCAAAAGTTCAGCCACAACATATAGCTTTTTGTTTAACCATCTTCCACTCAGAAAGGTACTCATCAAATGATGAGGCATTTCCTAATTTGCAAATGTGGGATTCTTGCCATTACAGATCTATTTTTTAACCATGTGGGGAGTGTTAATAGGCCTCAGGTGTAGGCAATCACGGTCAAGTGGCTGACATTGCCTGACAGTATTAGTGCGACATGTCCAATGCAATGTATAGGCATATTTGCTCTTAGCTCTCCTCTACCTCGGCTCAGTGTTCATGTAGGAAATGGGGGGGGGGGGTGGGTTGGGTGTAGGGGGAAGGCATGGTATCAAGATAAGACAGACACAAGTGATCACAGTTCAAGGGTGTTTATTAAACTGTACAAATGGGTGAGATAAACACCTAATCTAAACCTAAATCTAAGATGGGAGCAAGCTACGACCATCAAATAATAATAATACTGTCCTAGTGGTGTCTTAATCAAAGAAAAAGGGCCTATGCTAAAAAATAAAAACTATTTCCAATCCTTACCGCTCTGCTACAAAAGAGTGTGGGACAGTGTTCACAAGAAAAGAAATTGTTCTCAAAATGATAAGTCAGGATGGTATAGCCGGAGTCTCCCTTCCCCACTTTTTTAGCACTGGACAAGGCGGGACTCTTCAGCACAGCACACTGCTGGGCTTCTCCAGCATGAGCTTAACGTTTGTTTCCAAATTATTAGAGCCTTCTGTGGGCAAGTCTCTTTCACACAGTCTCTTGCCTCAGAGGACCCGATGAGCCATAAACAACAAAAACAAAAGCTATTTTAGTAAATCTTCACGTTGGGTGATTACTCTTCGCCTTTGAATCTCCCTCAACCATGCTTCGATCCCTCTTTGCGTTAGCCTCTCTCCTTCGAGTTCACTACGGCCTTTCATTCAAACATAACATTCAAGAATCTCAATGTATTTTTAAACAGTCATTCACTGTGGACAAGTTCACTCTTGTCAACACAATGTTCACGGGGTAGCACTGTTTACCCCAATTCGCAGGCATCCTTCAGCCGGGTTCACATTTGCCAATATCACAGTTCACTTTGCTTTATCACAATGCAGGATTTACTTCCCTCAGTTTTCTCCTGGAATCCCTCCTCCGTCGGGTTCACATACCCATTCGAACACAATTCTATTAACACAATTCACTTGCCTTCTCCACGTGTCAATGACTTTCGAGTGTACAAGGGGTTTTGCTTAACCCTTGTATGACCAGCTTGACACCTCACGCCAGCCTTTCCCAATGCCTCTTGGTATTTGTAGTTTCAACACAAAAAGGTCCCAGCCAGAGTCCTTCGAATGGGCGCCCACATAGCGCCGGACCACTCTGTATCTGGACCTTTACTGGGTTTTCTCTAAAGTTCATAAACACAAGTTCTTTGTTCACACAGTGTTGCTGCTTGGGCCCCGCACAGTTTGGTTTATTATTACTTTTGTTTGACTCACCGGCTTCTCTGAATTTGCTTCAGTTTCTGATTTCGGGAGTCAAGGACAGCACCACGGTAGCCTGCGCTGCTCCCCGCTTTCGCTATCAACGCGGGAGGGTCTTGTGTGCCATTGACACCTGTCACCACACTCCAGCTGGACTTCCCAGTCTTATGATTGTCCTTTCAGAGGTTTTGCATGGCTAAGTTGAAAAGGACATGGGCAAGTCCTTCCTCGTCCTCCTTTCAGGTCTCGCCGCCTTTCTTCTCCGTTTGAACTGCCAGTCGGGAATAGCTGCGTCCTTGTGCGTTCTGCCTTGCTCCAAAGTATGTTCTTGTGCTCTGTCTTTTATCCCTGTGGGGAAGGGAAGGGGCAGTCAGGTGTGTGTGATTAGTGGCAATGGCCTGACTCTGCCTGACCATTGTGTTGGGACATGTCAGTTAAACGGGTCTGGTTTTAGTCCGTTGTTTGTCACAGTGTAAGAAAGTGTTTGTGTTGTAAAGGGGGGTAGAGCTTCTAAGTATCCTACGTAGTAGGATAGGGAAAAGGTATAAGGAAGGCATACCATGTCTCACCCTTTGGGTGTCCTGTTATGGTGTAGCTTTTATGAGGCATATATATATATATATATATATATATATGTATATGTATATGTATATATATATATGTATATGTATATATATATGTCAATTAAGATGTAGGTTCAAGATATAGAAATATATGCAAGTTAAATGTTATGTTCAATAACAATGGAAAGCAAGTATTACCATGGAAAGAATACAGCCCTATCTATTCAGTGTAGCCTGGAATGGAGGTATGTCATACTGTAAGAGAACATTCCATTTTGGATCAACACACTCAAGAAAAAGTCCTATATGTTACTGAGGATGAGGGACAGAAGTCTTCTGATGATGAGAATGAACTTCCAGTGGAAAATGTTATTGTTAACACCATCGCTGATACCATTAATGCAGTTGATGATGTGGATAATGAAGATGATGAATGTGAGCGCCCTTATGCAAATGTTAAAGTGGATGGTAAAGAAGTATGGATGATGGCAGATTCAGGATCAAAAATAACACTCTTGTCCAAGGAAGTGTTTGAAAGAGTAGTGAAAGGGGATGTACGAGGACTTTTTAAACCTGATATTAGGCCTGGTGGCTACAATCAGGACCCCATTGATCTCTTGGGGTATAGTAAGAATCACTTTCAATTTAAAGACAGGGAATGTGAAGGGAACATGTATGTAACCAAAAGAGGTCTTACTCTACTGTGGTGGAGGGAACAAAAGAAATTGAAGATCAAGTTAGATCCCAATAGTCCTGAACAAGTGTTGCAAGTGAATGAATCAATCATCAGTAAACACCCCAAAGTATTTAAAGAGGGCATTGGAAAGATTAAAGGTATACAGCATCAAATCTTGTTAAGGAAAGGGAGTATCCCTGTGGTTGCAAAATTGAGGCCAGTACCTTTGGCAATTAGAGAAGGAGTTAAAGAGGAGCTGGCGAAATTGTTGATACTATATGTTATTGAAAGAACAGGAGGGGTAGACTGGACTTCTCCACTAGTGGTAGTTAAGAAGAGCTCAGGTGAGCTCCGCTTGTGTGTGGACGTACGTCAACTCAATAAGTGTGTGTTGGTAGATCGCCATCCTCTACCTAATCTGTCAGAGATGCTTTCGAGAATTGGGCAAGGAAAGGTATTCTCAAAATTAGACATGGCTTCCGCTTACCATCAAGTAGAATTGGAAGAACGATGCAGAAAGCTCACAGCATTTGTCACTCATGAGGGAGTTTTCCAGTTCAAACGCATGCCTTTTGGACTTGTATCTGCTGCTGCAGTTTTTCAAAAGGTCATGGACAGATTGGTTGGAAAAATCAGAGGTGTATATTGTTTTCAGGATGATGTGTTGATTTGTGGGAAGAGTGAAGAGGAACACAATAACACACTCCATAGAGTTTTGGAGATATTTGAAAAGAATGGCATAGTGTTAAGGGAAGGAAAATGTAAATTTGGTGTTTCTAAAGTTGAATATTTAGGCCATGAAATATCGGCAGATGGTTTAAAGCCAAAAGAGAGTTTGGTAAGTGCCATAAAAGATATCAGAAGCCCAGAGGACAAAGCACAATTGAGATCATTCCTAGGGATGACTGAATTTTATCAGAAGTTTGTACACAACTATGCTAGTAAGGTGACTGAATTGAGAAAACTGCTGAAGAAAGGAAGTGAGTTTGTCTGGTCGTCCAAATGTGAGAGTGAATTTGTCAGATTGAAGAAGGAAATAGATTTAGCACAACCATTAGGACAGTTTGATACGTACCGCCAGAGTAAAGTCACTGTTGATGCATCCGAAATGTGGATTGGTGCAGTGTTGTCTCAAGTGGATGATAAGGGAAAGGAAGAGATTATAGCACATGCATCTCGAGGATTAAGAGGAGCTGAATTTATGTATTCTGTCCTTGAAAAAGAGGCTTTAGCCTGTTATTGAGCCATGGAGAAATTCAGAAATTTTATATGGGGAACATGTTTTATGTTGTGCACTGATCATAAACCACTTAAAGAAATTTTAGAGAATAAAGGCCTAGATAAGGTGTCCAGGAGGGTTGCCGGATGGATTACCCGTATGCAATGTCACAGTTTTGTGGTTAAAGTAATTCCGGGTAAAGACAACATACTAGCAGATAGTTTGTCAAGGTTAAGGAAACAAGAGAATGAAAATGATTCATATGGTGAGAATGTGGAAATGGAAATGGTTTTCATTAATACTGAGGGCATAGTGTTCAAGGAAGAATGGTTGGAGGAAATGGACAAGGACGAGTGTTTAAAGTTGGTTATTACATATGTGGATTTGGGTGATTGGCCCAAGAAAACAGAATTGAAAGAAGATACCGTCCCATTTTGGGAGGTCAGGAATGAACTAAGTGTGGTAAGTGGTATTTTATTCAGATGGGAGCGTGCTGTGGTTCCCAGAATGTTACGAAACAGAATTACTGATTTAGCTCATGTAGGACACATTGGCATTAGCAGAACAAAAAGTGTTTTACGTAACAAGTATTGGTGGCCTGGATTTGATAGGGACATAGGACACTCAGCCAGTCTTCTTTCTATATGTACTAAGATTGGAAAAGGAGAAGTGGCTAGACAACAACCCCTGGTAGAGGTAGAAGTACCAGGTGGAGTTTGGAGAGATGTGGCAGTGGATATCCTGGGCCCAGTTGATTTAGGGTATGGAAGAGGAAAATTTATCTTTGTTCTAGTTGATCTATTTTCGCGCTGGTGTGAGTTTAGTATAGTAAGGGAGACCACCGGAGAGGCCTTAGTAAAGGAGTTACAACAGATATTTGCTAGGGAAGGTGTCCCTGAAAGCATGCTGACTGACAATGGTCCTCAATTTGTTGGTGGATGTTTTGCAAAATATGTCAAAGAGGCTGGAATCAAACACAAGAGGACTGCGTTATATCACCCGGAGACGAATGGGTGTGTAGAAAGAATGAATAGATGTATCATGGAAAGAATTAGGATGGCAACTGAAACAGGATGTGATAGAAAAGTTGCAATCCAGGACAGGATTTTTGGTCTGCGCATGTCACCTCATTCATTTACGGGAATAACCCCTTTCAAGTTAATGAGAGGACGTAAACCAAACACGGTGGTCAGTCCTCCATGGTTGGGAAGAAGAAGAGAAAGTGATTATGTGGTAGATGGTGTGAGCAAAGATTTGAAAAAGAAAAAGAAGGAATGGAGAGCGCGTGAGAATGCAAGGAGAGGGAAGAAAACTGAGAATTGAATGTGGAGACATGGTGAGGATAAAGAAAGGGGTGTTGAAGAAGAAAGGAGAAGCACTATATTCCGATCCTGTAAAGGGAATTGCTGTGCTGCGTGGAGCGATTCGGGTAGTGGGAGGACAAGTGTGGAACTTGAATCGTGTTGCTTTTGTGAAAAGGGGTGGATGATGTTTTTGGAATAAAATAAAGGAGGGAGATGTGTTATGGTGTAGCTTTTATGAGGCATATATATATGTCAATTAAGATGTAGGTTCAAGATATAGAAATATAAGCAAGATAAATGTTGTGTTCAATAACAATGGAAAGCAAGTATTGCCATGGAAAGAATACAGCCCTGTCTGTTCAATGTAGCCTGGAATGGAGGTATGTCATACTGTAAGAGAACATTCCATTTGGCTATGATGCTGCTGTTTACTTTTGTTGGCATTCCAAGTGAATCTGTTGCTGCTTTCCTGTGTGCCTGGTTGTAGTGTTATGCAGCTGGAGGCCCTTTCATTATAAATATAACTTAAAATAAGCAGTTCCTTTAACTTGCGGTTGTCCGGATGTTCATACTTAACATGTCCCACTTCCACTCTCTGAACATCCCTCATCGAGGTGATCCTCCCCCAATGGTCCACCCCCAGGCACTGGATTCAATAGCCATGGCAATGTCCTGGTCACCTGGGTGACAGATCTCTGGGGACTAGAGGGTGAGACACCATCAAGTTTATCACATGGGAGGTGGGCATATCCTATGACATAGGATTGGGTAGTGGTAAAGGAAAAAGTGGGATACCGCTTATCCCCGTCAGATGTCTCACCCCCACTCCCTGAGGACCCCTCACCCAGGTGATCCTCCTGCACCCCCAGGGTCTGGACCCAAAGGTGATGTCTGTGATCTGGCCACCTGAGCAAGAGACCCGCAGGGTTTAGAAAGTGAGACACCCTTTGGTTTCTCACAATGAAAAGACACAGAAAAGCAGTTCATCCCAGTTTCAGGGGCTGAAATGCTAGTGTGAATGCAGCGGTTTAACCCGCGATTGTCACACTTCTAAAGAAAAATTATGACAGGGTACGAAATTACCCTACATGATTATTGCCTCCACCTGCACCTGTTTCAAATGGCACAGTGGGAACGCCTTTGTTTCAGGGCATTTAAAAGCATGTGAATTCAGAAAGGGGTACAAAAAGAGCATCTGAATGAGCACATTTAAGATGCGTTGATTCCGATGCCCTTTGTGAATTGGGCTGCTTCTTTATTCAGTGTATGTGAGGAGGTGTGCTGTTACATTGACATTTCAAAATGTTTTGTAGCGTTCACGATGTTAAAGTCTGATGAGGAATAGATTGTGATGATACAGAAGGTGTATGATTATACTGAAGGTATCCTCGCAACATTGAAAAATAAATTGAGAATATATTGAAATGTCTTATCTTGCTTGTGTGGGATGATACTAAATTCAACAGAAGGCTAATGCTAGTTTATACTCAAGCTGCCACCGGCATGGTGTGGGATGGTATGAAGTACCCGGAGGGATAGTGTGTGATGATTTTGAAGTCCCCACAGTAGTGGTGTGTCATCAAATTGAGGTCCGCACAGCAATGGTATGTCATCAAATTGAAGTCCCCGCCCCACAGGAATAATGTGTGATTACACTGAAGTCCCCAGAGGAATGGTGTGTGAACGTTCTCACAGAGATAGCGAGTGTAACAATGATGTCTCTGCAGTGTAAATCGTTGGGGAGTTTTAAGTCCATCACAGGACAGCGGGCCTCATTACGATTTGGGTGGTAAGTGATAAAATTGTCAGTAACTGAGTTATCCCCAATTTTACTACTATGCCAAATTATGACTTTCAGCTTTCAATGGAGGTTTTATCTCCAGCAAAACCCTGGAGCAAAATCTTCCCACTCAACGCCAAAAAACAGCAGATTTGGCAGAATTCTGCCACGTAATTCCACAAAGAAAGCCCCATTACATCCAATGAATGGGGAATTACACCACCACCACTTGTAATCAGGCTGAAATTCTTCCTGATCAAGTGGCGGTAACACTAATTCATTTTCCACTAATTTATCGCAGAATTACTGCCTAACTCGTATTGTGGCTCAGTGTGTAATCACATCTACTACTTCACAGTGAAGCTCTGTGATAGAATTGAAATTCCCCAAGCGAACAGCATATGGCAGTGTTCAACTGGTCGACCCCTCCTATGCTTACATCCTATATTTTACTCTCATAATAGGAGTGACTCTGGAGAAAAGGTGTGACTATTCTCTTGCAGGTATTTGACTATGCTGTCCTGGTTGACTTATAGCTTAATATTTTGAAACAATAAAAGTAAGGTATCCAATTATGAAACTGTCATAATGTAACATTTTTAAAGGCTTTTGAGCAATCTTAATTCTTGTGTCTGAACCATTAAAGAGGTTGAAAGAAAGCCAAGGCCGATTGATGAGCATGTTTAAGTGGGAGGCAGTAAATGGAAGGGGGCACATTAACATAGACATGGCACAGACCTATGGAATAGCAGTAGTTACTGGGGAGAGGCATGATAAGTGTACAGAGCATGAAGGCTTGGATAATAACGTCTGGTTCTTCATGTTGTTGCAACAGTAATGAGCTGAGACAACTAGTTATCCTCACTTTCTTGCCAGTATAATAGTGTTGTGCAAAGGAAGGTCGTTGAAGACGCCCTTAAGAGTGCTAAGGACGAATACGACGCTCAAATCCCTTGGCCAATTGATAAACAAGCCCTATGTTCAATGGGGTTCCTCAAACTCTAGAAGGTTTTGGGTTCAGGGTGCCCAAATTCCATGGGCTACACTCAAGGTGAACAGTCCTTGTCTTGGGGCCAATCGCAAGGTCAAGGTTCTGCTCCCAATTTTAAATGAGGAAATAGAAGGGAAGAACCTTACCTGGGAGAGGCTCCACCTCTCCCAAATAATGATGCCCCGCTTCAGGTCCCCTCCCATGCCACTCCAGTAGGAGGCAGAATTTCACACTTCTCCCACGCATGGGAGGGGATAACGTCAGATAAGTGGGTGTTGTCCACCGTGACAGGTGGGAATTGAGCTGTTACAAAAACCACCCTACCACCCGCCGAGACAAAGGAAAATGACAACAGAAGAAAAACAAATACTGTTGGAAGTAGTAAAGGCACTGCTGGAAAAGGACGCATATAGATCGTTCCAGCAAATCAGGTAAACAAGGGTATTTATTCAACGTACTGTGCCAAAGAATGACCTTTCCATGCGCCCAGTACTAGATCTGCGGCCTGTGAACAAATATGTCAAACCCCAAAGGTTTCGCATGACCCCGCTTGAGGGGGAGATTCCACTCCTAAAACGAATGGGGATTACATGGCAACATTGCATATGAAAGATGCATATTTTCATATTTCAATGCTCCCTGCGCACAGAAAATATCTGTGCTTCAAGATAGTGGGAGTTCACTACCAGTACAAGGTACTCCCCTTCGGCATTGCCTCAGCACCAAGAGTATTCACCAAGGTACTGGTGGTGGTGGAAGCACACCTGCGCAGAAAGTCCATCCCAGTATACCCTTATGTGGATGACTAATTAACAGGGAATCTCCTCAAATTTGCCAACAAAATACTCAAAAGACAATAGACCTTCTTTTCAATCTGGGCTTTTCCATCAACAAAAAGATATCAAGCTAAGTCCGTAGACAAATAAAACAATTTCTATGGGCTATTCTAAAGACAAAAGAGGAACTGAATTTCCCCTAAAACGAGAGAGTACAAAACATGCTGCTGCGAGTACCTCACTACAAAGTCGGTCGCCAAATAACTGTACGCAAAGCAATGTACTTGCTCGGGATGAGGGCCTCATGCATTCACTTGCGCATGTGTCCAATGCAGGAATGGTTAGCAAAACAATGGACTCAGGCAAGCAGTCAGGGGATGATCTAGCGGTTGTTTCGCTAACCTTGGTACAGGCTCTTTGTTGGTGGTCCAGGGACAACCTACTCGAAGGAAAACCCTTTCGCGTTCCACCACCACAAGCGATCCTCACTACAAATGGATCACTCGCCGGATGGGGGGGGCTCACTTCTTCCACCACACATCCCATGGCCAATGGACATGCACTACAGCACAGAAACATATCTACTTCCTGTAACTATTGTCAGTCCTCAAGGCTCTTCAAGCCTTTCAGCAACATCTGGCAGGTCAAACAGTGCAGGTCCTCACAGACAGCACAACTGCCATGTTCTACCTAAACAAGCAAAGAGACAAAGTCTGTCCAAGCTAGCCTCAAGAATACAGAAGTGGGCACTCAAGCAGAATATTTTCCTAACATCTGAGCATGTTCCAGGGGAACTCAATTCTCTGGCAGACATTCTAAGCAGATACCCTCTACCAGAAGAACACGAGTGCCAACTCGACAGAGATATCCTTTCGAGACAGAATATTCTCACAATGGGGTCACCCCCCATTAGACTTGTTTGCCACAAGCCTAAACGCACAATGCCCAGACTTTGCGTCCAGGTTTCCCCAACCAGGGTCCAAGGGGAACGCCCTGTGGATAAACTGGTCAGGGAAATGTGCTTGGGCAACACCCCCCCCCCCATCCCCTGACACCGCTCCTGAGCAAAATAGTGCACAAGATGCACCAGGAACAGGTAACTCTAATTGTGGTTGCTCCCATGTTTGCCAGACAACCTTAGATTCCACATCTGCTCAAACTGGCGATGTGCGACCCAATCAAGCTCCCGTGCCCATACAACAAGCTAACACATACAAGGGAGCATCCCTCCACCCGCACCCTAAATCTATGAACTTGGCAGCTTGGCTCCTGAAGTCATAGAATTTGGCCACTTGAATCTTCCAGAAAGGTGTATGGATATCCTAAAGGAGGCACAAAAACTCAACACCAGACACTGCTATTTCAATAGGTGGAAGAGATTTGTGATATGGTGCATGTCACAAACACTAAACCCAACATTGTTCCCCAGCTAACATTCTACATTATGGCCTAGTATTTAATTCCATCAAAGTGCATCTGGCAGCTCTGTCAGCTTACACAACTTCACAGAACAAGGTGTCCTGGTGGAAAGTTCCAGTCATTAAGGCATTCATTGAAGGGATAAAGAGGCTGTAACCTCAATTTCCAACCCTCCTCAGGGTTGGGATCTCAGTGCTATGCTCTCCAAGCTCATGGGTCCACCCTTTGAGCCTATGCGCAATGCCAGCCTAAAACATCTGACTTACAAGATTGCATTCCTGGTAGACATCATCTCTATAAAATGAGTCAGCGAGCTACAGGATTTTTCCGCACAAGACCATTTCTTCATAATACACAAGGACAAGGTTGTCCTCAGAACACATCCATCTAACTGAGCAGAAAGAAGCCTCCGTACACTTGATGTACGGAGGGTGGTCTTGTACTATGTGAACAAAACTAAACCTCTAAGGAAAACAGACCAACTCTTTGTTTCCATAGCACCTGGAAGGGAAGGTGATCACATGTCAATGAACGCCATCTCCAGATGGATTGTCAAGTGCATACAGCTCTGCTATTCCCTATCCAGGAAAGACTTACCTTTCACACCAAGGGCTCAATCTACCAGAGGTATAGTAGCTACCCTAGCTTTCATTGCAAACATCCCTCTAGATGCCATTTGCAAAGCTGCTACATTGAGTTCCATCCATACGTTCCCACAGCATTATTGCATTAACACACACTCTAAAGCAGATTTACAGGTGGGATAAGGTGTCCGAAAACATCTCTTTGCTGCTGTACCTTCTCACTTCCCACCTCTTTCTCCAGATACTGCTCGGTAATCTATGCAGAACATGTGATCTAAGCAGATCCACAAGCTCCAGAAGGGATACATTAATCACTGTAATTGTATTTCTGTGCTTTTATCTGCTTAGATGAACGTGCCCACCCTTCCTCCCCTTCTGGAGTAGAAGACACACAGATGTTTTCTGGGCTATCACTGTTTCTGCTTCATTACATCTGTACTCACGCTACACTTCATGCAACCTCATGTCAGAAATAAACTATCTGAGGGACATTGACGCGTGAAGGACCATGTGTACAGTACAGGTCACACTAGGGATAGTATTATTAACACAGCCTGTCAACGTCCATTTTTGAGTTTTGAAAACAAATCTTGTGATACTCTGCAACTTCCACTAGATGTTGGACTATGCAGAGCATGTGAATCTAAGCAGATACAAGCACCAGAAATACGATTACGGTGAGTAATGTATCCCATATTCCCATATATATAAAATGGAAGTTTGTGGATATGTATGTGTGTCTGTTCGAAATGTTCAGCATACTTCCCAACATGCTACCAACCTGAAATTTGGCATGTGGGTAGGGTTCCATGGTGTAGACAATGTAACACATATAAAATAGACCTTTTTCAGATTTTTTTAAGCAATGTGCAATGCTTTCCCCCCATCATATAGCTCTCTGCACCATAGTTCCGCTGTAGTTCTACGTTCATTGTTGCTAAAGTTCAGCAGTTCATGAAAACTTCAGCAGTTCATTGTTCCAAACTTTCCACACTATCAGCATTCTAGCTGACATTAGCGGCACTCACTTTTGAAGTCATGCGGTTGACACAAAACAGTGCTTTTGTAGTAATGCGGGTGACAGGAAATGGTGCATGACTCTTCTATAGTGTCCCCAATGACATTGTCAGTCACATCATGGCAAATCTATCATGATAATTACAGGAACTTCATTTCGCATGGAAGCTGATGAATGTATGCCATCTCAACAGTACAAAGCGTACATGTTTCAGTCGTACACGTACAGGTACAGCACTTCAATCTTACACACTTCAGCCCTAAACGGGGACAGCACTTATGTTGAGGTCGCTGCTGCCTCGGCTGTAGATCAGGACACCAATAATGTTGCTGTGCAATCTCAATGCTCCAACTCAAAGTAGCTGGAATCGATTTATGTGACTCATGCTGTTTTAATGGTCAGCTTTATGTGGCTTGGTCCAGAGTTGGAAACAAAGACAAATTGTTCACACTAGCTCCTACAGGAAACACTAGCAATTTTGTCTTCAAAGAAGCATTGGTTTAGTTTATTAAATAAACTTCAAACTAGGACTTAAGTAGGATTTACTGTGCGAAGCACGGGTACACCTGCTAGTAGTATATAATACAACACACCTGGGCGCATATGTCTACGCAAGACCCATGTATCCATTTCACAACCTCACTTCACAACCTCACAGTAAACCGATGTATCCAAATCTGTACTAATCACACTTAAGAATCTGCAGCTCACCTTTTACTCTGCTGCCACCAACCCCCACCTTCTTCTATTGCAGAGCATAATGCCAAGAAGCCACGAAAATAGCATAAGCCAGGTTATACAATTTTCAATTATATATATATTTATGCTGGTGCATATCATCACTGACTTTAACATCACAATTGTCACACATCTCTGTGTGGAAGGTAGCATCATCATTATGACACTATCTCTGAGACTTTAACACCACCCCTATCAAACACAATCTGTGTAGGGCCTTCAGCCTTATTTTTATGGCAGAGTATCTCTGTGGGGACCTTTACATCATTATAATCACAAACCATCTCTATGGGGACATACTCATCCATCATGCACCATCTCTGTGGGGACATTAACATCATTATATTCAAACACCATCTCTGTGGGGTCTTCAGCTTCATTTTTATCACACAGCATCTCTGTAGGGACTTTTACATCATTATAATCACACACCATCTCTATGGAGACATAATCATCGTTATCACACACCAGCTCTGTGGGGACATACTCATCCATCATGCACCATCTCTGTGGGGACATTAACATCATTATAACCACACACCATCTCTATGGGGACATAATCATTGTTATCACACACCAGCTCTGTGGGGACTTTAACATTGTTATCTTCAAACACCATCTCTGTGGGGTATTCAGCCTCATTTTAATCATACACCATCTCTGTCTGGACTTTAACATCATTATAATAACACACCATATCCATGGGGACTTTAACATCAAAATAATCACACACGTCTGTGGGGACTTTAAGATCAGTATATTCAAACACCATCTCTGTGGGGACTTCAACCTATTTTTTATTGCACACTATCTTTGTGGGGACTTAATCATTACCATTATTACACACCATCTCTGTGGGGTCTTCACCCTCCTTTATGACACACACTATCTCTCTGGGGACTTAATCATCACCGTTATCACACATCTCTGTAACAAACTTAAAATCATTATACCCACATGCCATCTCCATGGGGACATAATCATCACTGTTATCATATGCCATCTCTATAAAGGACATTAATGTTTTTATCATCGTACACCATCTTTGTGGGGACTTAAAAATCTGAATATACATACACCATCTGTGTGGAGCCATTCTAATCATCAAAATCAAACACCATCTCTGTGAGGATTTTAACATCATTATATTCAAACACCATCTCTGTGGGGGTCTTCAGCCTCATTTTTATCACACAGCATCTCTGTGGGGACTTTTCCATCATTA
This sequence comes from Ambystoma mexicanum, assembly GCF_040938575.1. Taxonomy (NCBI): domain Eukaryota; kingdom Metazoa; phylum Chordata; class Amphibia; order Caudata; family Ambystomatidae; genus Ambystoma; species Ambystoma mexicanum. The sequence continues at coordinate 594,742,289 of NC_090933.1, forward strand.
TAATCACACACCATCTCTATGGGGACATAATCATCATCGTTAACACACACCATCTCTGTGGGGACTTTAACATCATTATCTTCAAACACCATCTCTGTGGGGTCTTCATCCTCATTGTAATCATACACCATCTCTGTGGGGACTTTAACATCGTTATAATAACACACCAGAGTGCTCTATATATTTATGTCCCGTTTGTATAGTGTTATTCTTGTATCGTATGTATCTATGCTTCTGCTATATCGTGTACATTATGCATCTGTATATTCTGACCTGTATTTTATATGCCACTATGTAACCTAAGCTGAAAGTCTTCTTGCTTCTTCTGTGCCCTGATACCTTCGGGTCTGGCACACATTATAAATAAATTTTAAAAAAACACACCATCTCTATGGGGACTTAATCATTACCATTATCACGCACCATCTCCATGGGGACTTTAACTCTAACATCACAATAATCACACATCATCTCTGTGGGGACTTCAACCTATTTTTAATCGCACACCATCTTTGTGGGGATTTAATCATTACCATTATCACACACCATCTCTGTGGGGTCTTCACCCTCCTTTATGGCACACACTATCTCTCTGGGGACTTAATCATCACCGTTATCACACATCTCTGTAACAAACTTAAAATCATTATAGCAACATGCCATTTCCATGGGGACATAATCATCACTGTTATCATATACCATCTCTGTAAAGGATGTTAATGTTATTATCATCGTACACCGTCTTTGTGGGGACTTAAAAATCTGAATATGCATACACCATCTTTGTGGGGCCTTTGAAATCATTATATTCAAACCCCATCTCTTTGAGGACTTCAACATCATTATCACACACAACCAATAAAATGAAATGTCTTTAATAGAGAAGCTTCGACATTTTGGGGGTTTTATTGCACATGGTTCTACTAGAGGAAACTGGTGTTGGGGTCTTAGTGGGTTAGATGGGGAGTCAAACAGAAAAGAGAGTGGGCACCACCATGTATTCAAAAATGTTCAGAATATTCAAGTAAAAATCAAATATTTCAAAAAAGAATATACATCCAATTGAAAAGGAGCTGGCTGTGACAAGTCTGGAGACACCCGGACTTATAATTGCAACACACGCTGGAGACCAAGTAATAATACTGGGTCACACAACCGCTCTCATATGGGGCCCAAGATGGGCACGTATTTATATCTGATTCACGACAATATGTTCAAGTATCCATAATATACCATACTTCTTAGAGAAAGGAAGATGAGTCTTTCTGATTCATATCAAAAATGATTTATCCATAATAGTTCAAACAAAAAGCTATCACTAATAATCCTTAGTGAGGAAGCAGTTGCCACAATCCACATGTATTAGACTAAAAAAGCCAATGCATTTCGGAAATTATTTCCTTCATTAGATGGGGAGTCGTCTGAAAAGCCTGCAGTGTTGACAAGTGGAGGCCGTATATGTAAGGATATTTGGCATGTTACAGCACAGAGTACAGCACTACTGCACAAGTAGCATTTTTTTTGCAGCACCACCACAAGGGTGCGGTGCATTGCTATATGGGTTAGCAGATTAACAAGGAAAGACAGACTATTCAGTCAAAAACGATTTTAACATATAAGATGCAAATCTATTTTTACAGTTAAAAGCACACGTGTTCATTTAAAAATGCACACTATTTTTCACCTGAAATGCCTATATTGCTAGAGACACATTTGAAAATTAACAGCTAACATATTAACCATTAACCTGACTAATAAAACCTTATTTTAATATAAATCACTAATAAAATGTGTTCTCTACTGCAGAATTAGGCATACTTTGAAAACCAGTTAAATGAGTGTGCAGATTTTTTTTTCCTCTCTTCTCTGCCTGATTATCCGTGTTGTTGTGCACAGTAACTGCAGGAGGAAGGAAGTCAGATTTGCAACAATTGCAAATGTATAAGCGAAGCTATTGTTGAAGAGTAGGAGGATGAGAGATGATGGATTTCATTGGAACACGTCATAAAGAGGGCTGAGAGGAAAGTTTTAGTGGGCAGTAGCAGGGAAAAAGAGAGGCAGACATCTTTCTGCACTACTGGGGAGAAGACCTGGCTGTGGGGGTGTCCTGCTGCAGTCGAGACTGGGGAAAGCTGAAAGAATTACCTTTCCACTGGCAGAGGCAGTCCTATCTGAAAAAGCTGAGAATTCCAGGCAATGACCCCGGCTTGAGAAGGCAAGCGTTCATTTTTGCTGGAGTTAAGCCAAGAGAGCCACATTCACAGAGAGAAGCCTCTGAACAGATAAGGTAATTACCTAACTGGGGGAGCTGTGTGTGTGCACGAAAGCATGCAGTCAGTGTAGAAAAATGAAAGTCCCGTGCGTGTCTTAATCAAGTGATAATGTTGCAATTTAAGTTCTGTTCTCCGCCACTATAATTGCAGTGTGTCATAGAAAATGCTTTGATTGTTCCATTTTATTGCTGTAAAGAATGAGATCATGTCTAAATGCAACTTTTATAATACAGAAAATATTTGAAAACAGACGGGTGGTTTATTTTCTATTTACCATTACAATGCCAATGATGTGGGGAGATTTTTAAACAGTGCAATGGTCATTTTAAGACAGATGTGTGCATGTCAGAATCAGTATGAATAATTGTGAGTGACTGTAGTATAACTTGTTGGAGGTACATGAGCCAACGGGAAGAGAGACTCTCTGAACATAGCTCCCTACCGTATATAAGGTAGTGGAAATTACCACAAGACTACCACATATAGCTCTCTGTCGTAAATAAGTCAGTGAGTTTGCCCATGGTGGCGCACCAACACTATCACTGGAAATTGTGGTATCTCTAGAATGCAGGTCTGAGGTCTCTCTAGTGATCACACGAAAAATCTAAGCGAAGATAAGGGATTCTGGACATTGGGGCCACAAATAAAACAAGGGAATTATGCTCACCAAAATACCACCAACCACGTATACCAAATATGCAGGTCTGGGTGCTGAAATAATGCATGTCCATTGTATTATTGTTGCACATGGCCAAATCTGAATACAAAGAGTGATTATTGCTAAGTTATTTTTCGGCGGTAATAAAATACCGTCAGGCCCCAAATCTCCACAAAATACCCTACATATTTATGGTGCGTTGCAGGTCGGGAAAGTGATCATAGAGTACCTACTGGGCGTGGCAAGCGTGTCTCACACTGCCATTTGCACATTAAAGGGAACCCATTTTATAATAGCAGTGTGCCACTAAAAACGAATTTCAGAATGTCACAAAGGGAAACCACATTCTCAGATCTAGTGCAATATTTAGAGGCAAAGTTATTTGCACATGGGAATTGGTCTTCGAATACCACGTTAGAATGGAGTAACCGCATTCAAGGTGAGGTGCAGAAAGAAAAACTAGACAATATTTTTGCAGAAGGCAGCATAATTCAGGTCTGCCTTACAAGATTATTGAATGCAGCCGATAAAAGTGCAGAGAAAGACTGTTTAATACGGCTATGCGGCAAAATATGGTTTATTTTAAACAAGTCCCTGCGAATGCAAGAGAATGATACTCAGCTAATTAATAGGTTAAAGACTGAATTAGATGGGGCAAGTAAAAATCAGGAAATGTTGAGAGCAGAATTGGATGTATGCCAAAAAGACATGCAATTAAAATGCAGAGACTTTGATACTCAGTTATCCAAAAGCAAGAAACAATTTGAAGATAGTGAGCAAGAATTGACACACTTAAAAGCCTTAGTGGATCACATTAGGCAGGATAAAGATGAGGTTGTTTCAGAAATGCAGATTTTACAAAAAGAACATTGCGAAAAAGAAGGTGATCTCCAGAGTGCAGAACAAGAAATGATTAAAATGATCCAAGAAAGAGACAAGAGAAATAAAGAGTTCAATGAATGCCAAATGCAAATGTGCGATATGCAGGAGGCAATTAATAAAATGAGTGATGAAAATAATTATTTGCATGATGAAGCCAACAGACTCCTTAAAAAGTGTAAGGACTTAGAACAGCAAATGTGCATTCCCAGGTCCCAGGAGAGGCGGCAGGGTACCACATTCAATGGAGTGGAGGTGAATTCTAGCTCTGCCCAAAGAGCTAGTGCCCCAGTGACAGGACCGGTGACTGAACTTGGTTGCAGCGCCCTTGGGGGATTTGATACTCCCATTGGGGGCAGCCACCAATCTCATACACCTGAAAACAGGATTGAATCACAAAATAGTGCAATTCCATGCATTGCAACAAGTAGCCCCATAAAAATAATGAAATCCATTAAAGCCCTGATCAAACCATTTAAAAAGGGAGGTGAATGCTGCATTGAGGATCACTTAGAAGCGGTGCATGACATTTTTAAAGCGCTCCAGATACCTAAGGAACAGTACAGACAATATTTTCATTTAACTTTAGATGCCCCGACGGCCAGCATCATAAGGGGATTAAATGAACAGCAGAATATGACATGGCTGGAGTTTGAAAAAGAAATTAGGCGTCATTTTTCTCCTTTTCAGTCATTGCAGGAGGCAAAGAAAGTCGCGTACACTATTACTGCTGGACCTAATACATCACCTCGCCAATTTTTACAAGACTTAAAAAGAGCATTCTCTCGCTTTGATGTATCTTTTGACTCAAATTCCAATGAGTTTAAAACCGCATACTTCTATGGGCTACAGAAAGACATCATATCCCAATTGGTCCGTGAATTTGACCGTGACAAGTCCCTTGAATGGATTGTACATCAAAGCACCAAGCTATATGAGGTACTCTATTGTCAGGGTAGAGAAAGTGATAAAATGAAAGATACTAGGCCTAAATCTAAAGAACCCTCAGCCACAGTAATGGAAATCAGGTCAGCCAAAATGTCCCTTGAGTCTGCTCAAAGCCAAGGTAAAAATAATGTGACACCTGAACAAAGGGGTAATCAACAAAGATCGCCATTTCCTGTACCAATGTTCCAATCACATGATCCTAGTAATAGAGAGAGCTACATCAGCCCTAGATATTTAGGAGATAGACCCCGGGTAAGGTACCGGTCTGATATGGCAGGTATGAACAATAACCAGAGACAAAATCAAGATCAAAGAAATGATGGTCCCTACCAGTCATTGGGGACACAGAGCAGATTTGATCCCAGCACCATGATATATGGTAATCAGGATAGGCCCCGATATGTGGATCGATTTACTGATAATGGAAATCAATATAGGGGCCAGTACCCACAATCTGAGAGACAGGACATGAAGCAAAACGTGAACTACAGTCCACGCCAGTACAATGATTCCCCACCAGGGGACTATAATCAAAGGATGGGTGCAACCCGCTCCCCTCCACAAATGAATCAAGAGTTCAGAAACCATCCCAACCGGTATCAATCACCTGAGAGGTATCAGAATAGATCCAATCAGGGGGAAAACAACCAATATCGACCTAGGCCACAGAAAGAGGATCCTAGAGAGGTGGAAAGGTTCCAATGCCTTGAGGCCCAAGTGAAAATGTTAGCTGAGCAAATAGGAAAGCTCTATACAGCGCAAAAACAACCTTCCAAAGAGGGGGCTGATGGCCATAGCAATGACCGGGGGGCTTCCGAAAAGTGACTAAGTACTCATGATAACTGCAGTGCCAAAATGACAGATTGCTCTGATATAACTTTGCATAACGACTCTGAGATGACTAATGGATTAAAAATGAAAGTACCAGTAAATGAAATTGTGATGGAAAGTGTAAATACTTCTAAAAAAGAGGTACGGTTTAACTTAGAGCTAAATAAAACAGTAAAGATTTGCACAAATGAAAAAGAAACATTAGGAATTCCAAAAGAACAAAGGGACAGATTTAAGAAAAATGACTCATGCATGGGGAATACCAGTGAACAGGGAGTAAGTGGGGATGCCATAGCTCTTTCCCTGGGCAAGCAAAACAATGACCAAACACAGACAGGAAAAGGAAATACTCACAAGGAGGGTACAAGTCAATCACCTGAAAAATTCTTTGAGCCACATATTTTTGAAGAGGCTGAAAGGGCTGGTATTACACTAAATGATCACAAATGCACAGAATTAAAAAATGACAAATTGCTGAATGATGTTGTTACACATGTTCAGTTGGAAGGTTGTAATGTGGTCTCTGATGTTACCCAGATGGATGGGCGAACGGTGGCCACACTCCAAAAAACCTCTGAACATGGAGAAATGAATAAAATACCTCGCACAGAAATGGGTAAAAAGGAGGGAAAAATGTCTTTTCATTTACCAATGTGCTTAGCCAAAAGTGAAAAAGACCTGAGAAAGGTGAGCCCTGAAATCAGTAAGAATTCACATTTCTTATGTATATTAGAGGAAGTTGAGGACAGATATTATGCACCCATCACTGTAGAAGAAAAATGCCACACCTTTGCTATGATTGACACTGGCGCACAGGCCACAATTATGTCCAAGGAGCTGGTAAAGAGTATCAATGAAGGGAGGCCTCCACAGAGTCAGATCACAGTGAAGGCAAATCAAGGCCCAGTGCATAACTTTAATGGGGAGGAGGTGCCCATCATAGGTGTAACTGAGGTTGACATAAAAATAGGAAAGCACAGAATGAAACAAGAGGTATTGATCACATCTATTTGTGAAATTCCATTTCTGATGGGGACAGATTGCCTGAAAAGATTGTCTCCTCTCATAGATGGGGTGAATGGAGTGCTGTGGTCCTTAACCAAAAAACCATTGAGGCCTAAGAAACTAAAATCACAAAACAGCAATATAAAAGAATGTCACACCGTTGCCAAAACAAATGATGCTGTGGAGGTATATCTCCAGAATAGCTGCATACCTAGTGTCACTGTTATATTAATGTGTCAAGACAAAGATCAGAGCGACAATGAAAAACTACCTGTACAAATATACTTGGACCCAAGGAAAGATTGGCAGACTGCTATAGATGAGCACACATTACGTTTTTACTTAAAAGAGAATACATGCAAACAGAATATTGTTCATAAAACAGATTCAGAAAAACACATTACCACTCTGGCAGAGATACACATGGAAGATGAGCAACCATGGGTTCACGTTGGTATAAATGATTATCTTAAAACAATAAAAGCCACTTTAGCGCTTGAACATGAAAGGAGTTTCATTAATGAGAAATTGTTGCAAAAAATTATGGAGAGGGAAGAAATCCCGAAATTTAGGATTAAAAACCAATATGTTTCTGGGTTGGACAGTCCAGACTTTGAAAACCGAATTACAGGCAGATGCATGCTTAAAATTAGCATTGGGCAGAAAACAATTTACCATAATGTATGGATAGTGAATGGAGCACAAAATGAATTTTACATGGGCAATGACATCATGCACAGAATGTGTATGGTGTTAGATTTCCTTAATCAAAAAATATGGTCACGCCTAGGTGGGCCGGCGCCTGAATTTGAAGACAAAAGAAGGGCTTATCATTGTGCACAACTAGTTCCTTATGCAGTCGAATTACAAATGAGGAAAAATACTATTGTTCCTGCATTTACAAAACAGTTTGCAATAACACTGCAATGCAAAAATGGACAGCAGATGAAAGGCTCTGATGCATTTGTATGCCTGAATGAATCCATAAAACAGCAAGGCCTGGATTATGAATACATTCCATTGGTAGACATTGGTGAGGGATCTGTAAAAATCATGGTAAATAATAAAGGTTGTCAGGACGTTCATTTAGAGGAAAACTCCCCATTAGGAATGGCCATACAAAAATCACATTATACGGCAGATTTAAATAACATGGTGATTGGGAATATTCCTGAAAAATATGTAGATGCCAAGGGCGAGTTGCCAGAACACCTGGACTCTCAGCCCAAAGGAATATTTAAAATTCACTCTGTGTATCCTTATGATTCAAATGAGACAGTGTGCTGCCATCAAGAGGATTGCATAATATTTAATTTAAATGAAAATGAAACAGGAAATCAGCCCATTGAAGTGGAAGCTGATATGCCAAAATATTTGAAAGTGGCAGCTCTACAAAAAGACACAGCCACACAGTTAGAGGAAAGCGCTGAGATTCCTTTACCAGAAGAGTTTCCAGAATTTTCCAGAATGGTAGAAGAGCAGATCTCCTTAGCGGATGCATGTAACAGCGATGAGGATCGACGCAATCTGAGGGAAATATTTATGGAGTTTAAGGATGTATTTGCAAAAGATGCTTATGATTGTGGTTTAACTGATTTACATGTGGCCACACTACCAGAAGGTTGTAGCAGAAATCCAGTGTTTGTACGCCAGTATAGACTACCGCTGGCATGTTTAGAATCATTGGCAGAGATTATTAAAAATTTGGAATCACGGGGAATAATTAGGCCCATTCATAGCACATCCAATACGCCTATTTTAGGTGTGTTAAAGCCAAATGGTCAATGGCGGCTGTGTGCAGACTTAAGAGAGTTAAATAAAAGAGTACCAGTATCTAGATGGCCACTACCATTCATTGATCAGGGCCTAGCTCAGATACATGGTTCAAATGTATTTACCACGTTAGATCTCACATCTGGATATTGGTGTGTGCCATTGGCAGAGGAGATACAACACCTATTTTCCTTTACATTTGACAGGACTCAATATGCCTGGCTTAGAGCTCCGTTCGGGTACATCAATAGTGGGAGTGAATTTGGCATATTTTTGAGAAAGGCCATGCCGGATGCAGCGGAAAGAGGGACAATAGTTTATGTGGATGATGTCTTGATAAAAAATGAAAACCTTAAAAGCCATTTTGATGAAATAAGACATGTGCTTGGCCAATTGCAGAAAGCAGGCGCCAAAGTATCTTTGCAAAAAGCACAATGGTGCAAGAAAAAAGTGAACTTTCTAGGGCATGAAGTGACTGAACATGGGCTAAATCCACAAAGGAAGAAAATAGAGGCCATACAAAGATTAAAAGATCCTAAAAATGTGAAAGGAGTAAAAAGTTTATTAGGGATGACAGGCTATAACAGAAAGTTCATTGAGAATTATGCAGAAATCACTCAACCATTGACTAAACTGCTTAAACTAAATACTCCCTGGAGATGGGAAAGAGAGCAATCTGATGCAGTGGCTAGATTGAAGGAATGTCTTGTAAAGGCACCATGTTTAGCATACCCCATAAAGGACAGGGATTTCTTTATAGAAATAGGCTTTTCTGAACATTGTATGTCAGCAGTGTTATCACAAAAACACGATTTGAATCACAAAACCATTGCATATGCAAGTAAGGCATTTTCCCAAGTTGAAATGAAATTTAATGAATGCGAAAAGGCCCTATTAACCACTGTGTGGGCGCTACAACATTTCCGCCCCATTGTTCAGGGAGAAAAGGTGATTATTGAAACAAATCATCAACCTTTGCAATTTTTAGAGAGTAAAAGAATTAGATCAGGCAATCTAGCGCAATCCAGAATCACTTCATGGACGCTGGCATTACAAGGTTTTCCAGTAGAAGTAAGATATGGACAAAATAAAAAGAGCCCAATTGCTCAAGGGTTAGCTGACTTACATGACTGTGCAGCTGAACAAATAACAAATGAAATGGATGTGGAAGCTAGTTTACAGGAATTTGAACAATCACCACACAAAGCTTTTGATGAAAAAACATGCAAGGATTTGCCAACTGTATATGTGGATGGTTGTGCTTTTCACATTGAAAATGACAGTAATAAACAATTAGTGGCAGGAATAGGAAATGTCTGGTTGAAATGTGAAGGCGTTCCTAGTATAGGGATGAGGATTGGAGATAGGAGCAGTCAGGTGGCGGAATTGGCAGCCATCTATAAAGCAATTGCTACTGCAGTTGATAAAAAGTTCAGTGAAATTGTCTTGGTGACTGATTCTGACTATGCACGGAATAGCTTTGTGGAGTATTTGCCTGGTTGGAAAGCAAGAGGCATGGTTACATACAACAAAAAGCCACTTAAACATGGAAAAATGATACAAGCCATAGACAAATTGGTGTCAGAAAATAATTTAACAATATACTGGAGAAAAATTCGTGGGCATTTAAAAACACCAGGAGAGGATAAGGAGGGAAATGATAAGGCAGACCATCTGGCTAAGATTGGGGCTGTGATGGGAGAATTGCTACCTATTGATTATTTAATGGGTGAAATACAAATTGATGCAGTCACACGTTCTAAAGCACCAAAGGAGGTAGATCAACCGGTGGTGCAGTGAAGTCATGACACGCCAGACCAAGATTTGATTGAGGCACAAAAGAATGATCAAATTTTAGGAATCTATTATAATCATTTGATAGATCCTGAACAAAATCCTTTAACAGAAAATGATTGTATGGGAAAAGAAGAGTTGAGGGTGTTATTAAAGAACAAAACACGAATTAGATTACAGGATGGACTCATGATTAGAGAGTCCATAACAGGGCAAATACAGTGGGTAGTACCCCTTTCATTCAGAGGACTAATGCTACACCATGCACACGATGCCATAACTGCAGGCCATAGAGGTTCACAAAAGACATTAGAAATACTAAAAGATTATGCTTACTGGCCACATATGTCCCAAGATGTGGAATTATATACTAGAGGATGTCTAGTATGCGCCCAATTTAAACCTGCTTCACCAATGCATAGAGCACCATTGATGAAAAGAGGCCTAACTCTCCCATGGTCAGATTTGCAAATAGACTATGTAGGTCCTTTAAAAAGGTCGAGCAGGGGACACCGCTATATTTTGAGTGTGGTATGTTTGATGTCAAAGTGGATTGAGTGCATTCCCGCACCAGATTGTAGTGCGCAAACAGCAGCCACATTGCTGGTGAACCATGTGTTCTCAAGGTTTGGGTTGCCACAAAGAATTGAGTCAGACAGAGGAAGTCATTTCACAAGTACTCTAATGAGTAAGGTATGGCAAATACTAGGTGTGAAAAGGAAACTACATATCGCATATCGGGCGGCGTCTTCAGGTACAGTTGAAAGAAGCAATAGGTCTGTTGTGGATATTTTAAAGAAATTTGTGGCAGAAGCAGGTTCCAGCTGGGATTTGCGTTTACCATTGGTTTTGATGGCAATCAGGTCGACTCCTGCCAAAGCAACAGGTGTTAGCCCCCATGAGGTCTTAACAGGTAGGAAAATGGTGTTACCACAACACCTACTATACAGAACACATGAGCAAACTCTAGTGAGTGCATCCACAGTTCATGAATATATTGATGAACTGAGGAGGCATTTGCAACATGCATTTGCTTTTGTGCAGAGAAATCTGGAAAGAGCTGCTGACAGTGCTAAGTCATATTATGACAAAAAGACATCAGTAAAGGAATACAATGTAGGGGATCAGGTGTACAAGTTTCATTTTGGAAAAAGTAAACAGAAAAATTCTAAATTTCTGGCAGCCTGGCAGGGGCCATTTCGAATTATAGATAAAGTCTCTCCTGTAGTGTATAAAATTTTGAAAAATGAAGGTGAAACAGCAATAGAGCAGTTTGTCCATGTAAATCAAATCAAACCATGCCATCCCAGACATGAGATCAGGCAGCTTGAGCATGTGGAAACGGATAGAGTCCCTTGAGAAAATAAATGGGTGTGATCAGGAGGCAGTGACAAAGAAGTTAAAAAAAAGTTGATTGTTAGGATGGCACATAAACACTGTAATATATGTGAAAATATATAATATAAATAAATAAATAAATAAATAAATAAATAAATAAATGCACATATAACGGAAGCTCGTGGTTGGTGTGCAGAGAGAAAGTGTATTAAATATTGAATGCTGTCTTATATGTGTTTGTTTTCTTTTAACTTGTGTTTAATTTCAGAAAAAAAAAAAAAAAAAAAAAACGAAGTATTTTTACCAAGCATGTTTTATTTTTGGCAAAAGGATGAAGTTAGTATTGTGCTATGTACTTAATCTGTTTATTTTCTATTTTGATTTAGACAATTAACATTATTTGGTCGGAGGTTCTGGGACCAGAGGCCACGGGAGACGATGGAGTCCTGGAGACCGCGAGGACGGATTCCGGGAAAGCCCCAAAGAGGGGTGAAGACCAAGGCTACAAAGCGATCAGCATTGAAGATGATACCGATGACATGTTTAACGATGGTGATATTTGGAGGGATCTTCAAGAATTCAGAAGCACAGGTTGTCATTGAACCTGGACCAGCATCTGGTATCGCGGTGGAAGAGGCACCAGGATTCATCATGAGTGATAGAAGGATGATTTTCCAAAATATATACATTCCATTAAATCCTGAGATTTTGATTGAAAAACACTTGAACAATACCGGAATTAAGATTGAACAGACTAAAGAGTGGCTGGAAATAAGAAAAGAGGACACTAAGCAGTCAATAAGAGATATATTAATGCAATTGGAAAAAACATTCGTGAATTCAGCAGACATTAAGAAGAAGAGAGGAAAGAGAGGTGCGGTGATGCTCGCGATATCAATGGTAATGTCTATAATTGGAGCAATAATAGGTACTACAATATCAACAGCCAATTCTATTTCGGTAGGAACACTGAGTACTAAAGCACAACAACTGAGTATTGACCTAGAAATAATACAAAAGACATTAGATGGAATTAGAGGGGGACTGGATGAACAAGTAAGATTCATAAATGAAACTGCAATCATTCTAAATGAACAAGCGGATGTGATGCAACGGGCGACTAAAATAATACTTAAGCATGACAGAACTTTAAATGAAATATTGAACATAATGAGTCCTGTTGATAGACTATTAACGAATTATATGAGAGAAGTTCAAACTGCAGTTTCACAATTGATTCAAGGACATATTCCCTTGTATTTTGTTTCGCAGGATATCATTCGTCAAATGATAGAAAGATTGACCAGGAGGGAAATTGACCTTATACAGATAAAAATTGCATTCGAAATGGGGAATGCAATGCCGTTATATGTGGACTTGGAAAGACTAGAGATCGGATTTTTGCTATGCATCCCATTTGTAGCCCCTGAACTTATTTATCAAACGAAGTGGGTACACAACGTGGGATTTTGGCAAGAGGACAAATTCATTAAGATTAAGACTCCAGAAGTGGTGGCATTTCAGTCATGGGAACCTGAAGTTTATTTAATACCAAACCTGGAAACATGTGTAACATTTAAAGAACAAAATTATATGTGTCCAGGTAAACCGTTTGTTCCTGATGCCACAGATGCTATTTGTGGATTGAAATCTGACCCAAGTATATCAGAGGGATGTGAAGTGATTATTAGTAATATGGGGAGTGAAGAAATGGCACAGGCTAAGATGGTCAGAGGTAAATGGTTGGTCATCACCTGTTTAAAGAACATGACGGTAGTACATTTAAACCATGGAACATACGTGGTTAAACAGGTAAAATATAATGTTTTTTATTTACAGGTTCCAAAGGATGCAATTGTGTCAATTGGGGGATTAACATTGTTCCATGTAACAAATGATGTTTGGGAAAGCCAAGTGGAAAATATCGATTTTTTTCAAAGGGATACTTTTCCAATAGATCCAGATGTGGAATATTTATTGAATCACAAAGAAAGACATGTTATGAAAATGAATTTGCGAAAAAACAATATTACAATTAGTAATCTGGGCATAATAGAAGTGGAAAGATTTAATTGGGGAACCTGGGGGGAACGCTCAATAGTGGGTTTGGCTATCCTGGTGCTAATCATGGGTGGATGGTTGATTGTGCTATCAGTAAAAATGAAAATGTTACTGATTTTACTGACTACGTCAGGAAGAGAAAGATATCCCAATACACATGCATTTTAAGAGAAAAAGAAAGAACAAGTTGTTTTTAGGAATTGGCTTGGATTATAGCCAAGTTCTAAAAAAAAAAGGAGGGTATATGTAAGGATATTTGGCATGTTACAGCACAGAGTACAGCACTACTGCACAAGTAGCATTTTTTTTGCAGCACCACCACAAGGGTGCGGTGCATTGCTATATGGGTTAGCAGATTAACAAGGAAAGACAGACTATTCAGTCAAAAACGATTTTAACATATAAGATGCAAATCTATTTTTACAGTTAAAAGCACACGTGTTCATTTAAAAATGCACACTATTTTTCACCTGAAATGCCTATATTGCTAGAGACACATTTGAAAATTAACAGCTAACATATTAACCATTAACCTGACTAATAAAACCTTATTTTAATATAAATCACTAATAAAATGTGTTCTCTACTGCAGAATTAGGCATACTTTGAAAACCAGTTAAATGAGTGTGCAGATTTTTTTTTCCTCTCTTCTCTGCCTGATTATCCGTGTTGTTGTGCACAGTAACTGCAGGAGGAAGGAAGTCAGATTTGCAACAATTGCAAATGTATAAGCGAAGCTATTGTTGAAGAGTAGGAGGATGAGAGATGATGGATTTCATTGGAACACGTCATAAAGAGGGCTGAGAGGAAAGTTTTAGTGGGCAGTAGCAGGGAAAAAGAGAGGCAGACATCTTTCTGCACTACTGGGGAGAAGACCTGGCTGTGGGGGTGTCCTGCTGCAGTCGAGACTGGGGAAAGCTGAAAGAATTACCTTTCCACTGGCAGAGGCAGTCCTATCTGAAAAAGCTGAGAATTCCAGGCAATGACCCCGGCTTGAGAAGGCAAGCGTTCATTTTTGCTGGAGTTAAGCCAAGAGAGCCACATTCACAGAGAGAAGCCTCTGAACAGATAAGGTAATTACCTAACTGGGGGAGCTGTGTGTGTGCACGAAAGCATGCAGTCAGTGTAGAAAAATGAAAGTCCCGTGCGTGTCTTAATCAAGTGATAATGTTGCAATTTAAGTTCTGTTCTCCGCCACTATAATTGCAGTGTGTCATAGAAAATGCTTTGATTGTTCCATTTTATTGCTGTAAAGAATGAGATCATGTCTAAATGCAACTTTTATAATACAGAAAATATTTGAAAACAGACGGGTGGTTTATTTTCTATTTACCATTACAATGCCAATGATGTGGGGAGATTTTTAAACAGTGCAATGGTCATTTTAAGACAGATGTGTGCATGTCAGAATCAGTATGAATAATTGTGAGTGACTGTAGTATAACTTGTTGGAGGTACATGAGCCAACGGGAAGAGAGACTCTCTGAACATAGCTCCCTACCGTATATAAGGTAGTGGAAATTACCACAAGACTACCACATATAGCTCTCTGTCGTAAATAAGTCAGTGAGTTTGCCCATGGTGGCGCACCAACACTATCACTGGAAATTGTGGTATCTCTAGAATGCAGGTCTGAGGTCTCTCTAGTGATCACACGAAAAATCTAAGCGAAGATAAGGGATTCTGGACATTGGGGCCACAAATAAAACAAGGGAATTATGCTCACCAAAATACCACCAACCACGTATACCAAATATGCAGGTCTGGGTGCTGAAATAATGCATGTCCATTGTATTATTGTTGCACATGGCCAAATCTGAATACAAAGAGTGATTATTGCTAAGTTATTTTTCGGCGGTAATAAAATACCGTCAGGCCCCAAATCTCCACAAAATACCCTACAGGAAGCAGTTGCCACAATCCACATGTATTAGACTAAAAAAGCCAATGCATTTCGGAAATTATTTCCTTCATTAGATGGGGAGTCGTCTGAAAAGCCTGCAGTGTTGACAAGTGGAGGCCGCACCTACCTCAGTGCCCAATGCTGGTATGGTTCAGTGTGGTTTGTGAAAGTGGCACTTGGATTTCTCATTTATATGGAGATGAGGGCCCAAGGTCTATTAAATGAGTGTGCTAGTATGCCGAATTAGCCACTGGATTAGGGGATGAGTAAAATGGATAGAGGTTAGAACTTTGGCGTGGCTCTATCTGGTTCATGTGGTATTAATATGCATAAGGCTGTCATGTGTGAGATGGATATATTTGTGTAGTGTAAAGCAGTAGGCAAAGGATAGGTAAGTCATTTAGGTGGGCAATAGGAGATGAGAAATGAGGACAAACGGGGAGTTTAACACTGGACAGAAATGATTGAGTTCCCATCTTTTGTTGACCTCTGCATGGCCTCTGTGTGTCTTTAATAACATTATTTCTTATCAAACACCATCTTTGTGGGGACATTAACATCATTGTAATCACACACCATCTCTGTGGGGACTTTGGTGTTATCATAATCACACACCATCTCTGTGGGGACCATACCATTGTCATAATTGAACACCATCTCTGTGGGGACCTTATCATGATTATCACTTAGAATTGCTTTGGAGAATTTAAATTGACCATAATCAAACATGATCTCTATTGGAAAGGTAACTTCACTAATATTAAACATGATCCAAAAGTAGATAACAACACCTCATCATTCCTAAAGAGGAGATGTGTAAATAGGGAAGATGGTGCCTGTGGAAGAATGAAACTTGAATTTGAAATCCTGCTTCCTTTTTTATCACAAAGTGTAATCCTGGGTCAATCATGGTATCTCCTGTGCCACAGTTCTCTTTCCTGGAAGTTTTTTTAGTGTTTATAATAGTGTTTACTGCCAGAACAAACTGCCTTTAAGTTTCACATGCAAATTAAACATCTTGCAAATTCAAAAACATCCTAATCCATCTGTTGTGGTGCCTAGATATCAGGAATGTACTTGTATATAAAATATATTGTATACTAAGTACTATAAAGTAAGCATTTTTTCATTTGCTCATTATACATTCCATCCCAAATAAGAATAATGTGGTAAGTCCCCATAAGGATGGTAACACACGTTCAAGTCCCCGCAAAGATGGTACCAAACACGCGACTAAAAATAAGTATTTTTGCAAATTTGAAGTTGGATCCTGTATTATGAATTTTTTCTGAATATATTTCCAGAACATTGGGAAAGGTTAGTCCCCACAAGGCTGGTTTCCACACATAGTCCCCACAAGGTAGGTAAAACGTGTGTGTGTGTGTGTGTGTGTGTGTGTGTGTGTGTGTGTGTGTGTGTGTGTGTGTGTGTGTGTGTGTGTGTGTGTGTGTGTGTGTGTGTGTGTGTGTGTGTGTGTGTGTGTGTGTGTGTGTGTGTGTGTGTGTGTGTGTGTGTGTGTGTGTGTGTGTGTGTGTGTGTGTGTGTGTGTGTGTGTGTGTGTGTGTGTGTGTGTGTGTGTGTGTGTGTGTGTGTGTGTGTGTGTGTGTGTGTGTGTGTGTGTGTGTGTGTGTGTGTGTGTGTGTGTGTGTGTGTGTGTGTGTGTGTGTGTGTGTGTGTGTGTGTGTGTGTGTGTGTGTGTGTGTGTGTGTGTGTGTGTGTGTGTGTGTGTGTGTGTGTGTGTGTGTGTGTGTGTGTGTGTGTGTGTGTGTGTGTGTGTGTGTGTGTGTGTGTGTGTGTGTGTGTGTGTGTGTGTGTGTGTGTGTGTGTGTGTGTGTGTGTGTGTGTGTGTGTGTGTGTGTGTGTGTGTGTGTGTGTGTGTGTGTGTGTGTGTGTGTGTGTGTGTGTGTGTGTGTGTGTGTGTGTGTGTGTGTGTGTGTGTGTGTGTGTGTGTGTGTGTGTGTGTGTGTGTGTGTGTGTGTGTGTGTGTGTGTGTGTGTGTGTGTGTGTGTGTGTGTGTGTGTGTGTGTGTGTGTGTGTGTGTGTGTGTGTGTGTGTATATATCCGCATCGTGGAAAACCGCTTATTTACTCATGTGCCACCAGTGACACCTGGTGGCTGAAATCAACATTTATTGCATACACTTTTGGTCAAGTTGAAGAAAAGGTTTTTATGATGCTTTTAAACATACAAATGTAATTATTAAAACATGTATAGCTCTACAGTGGAAGATCCTAGAAACGTTATCATGTGTAGATAAAAGATGCATCTTTCAGCACACATCTGCATGCTTTATAATGATAAAATGTATTAAATGAAAAATGATTATTTTTGGGAATATACATCTCCCAGGGGCACATGGCATCTTGAATTGTTCCTCCTGATGTGTAGATTGTATTACTCTGTATTTTATTAAACCAGCCTATTCACATCAAAAGTTAGATTACAAAAACAAAATCCTCTCCATAATATTAGGAGTGAATATGCCCCTCCTTTTCAATCATAAGACTGGAGGTTAATCTTGTCAATCACACGATTAGGGGAGGAGTTACATATTATACAATATCTAGTACAAAGGAGGGATATTTCTGGATTACTGGAACGACATTGCTGGCTTGAAAGAGAACTGAGACAAACTGGAGGACTGGTTTCCAGACAGGCTGCAGAGAGAAGCCGATTCTGAAAGATATGAGCAGGCCCCATTGGAGACTGGTTTCCTGACAAACAGCTGGAATGATGATGAAGGCACTGCAGACTGAGAGGTACCAAGCTGATTTTCAAAATAGTATAAGCAGCATTTAAATGTAAGTAATGAACCCCATTTGCATCCAGATTAAACGTATATTACATGTTATGGTAACACCAAGGAAATACTAGTTTTAACTGGGCCACAGATGTGTAAGATAAAATGATAGTGCTCTCTGTGAAAATAAATGCAAGTGAGATTTAATTTCCATAAAGCCCAATAAATGTTTGCACTGAGAAGCACAGTTTAGAAACTTGCGGCATTTTCTGCAACTTAAATGAAGATTGTTTCTGCAGAATTACATCTAATTAAACATGAATCTGTGTGTCCTACTGGCATAGTTTAAACTTTGCCTTGAGGAACTTTATGGTGATATCACTGTGAGACCCCCGCGACCAGTTTCAATTGCAATTCAGAAGTGTTGCATCGTTGTGTGTAAAAAAATGGAGACTGAGTTCCCCTACTCCGTTTGTCTGTGAGGAAGTATGTATTTTTTAACACACCTTGTTACTGCGCCACAGTTATATGTAAATAAGTAAAAAAAATTCTATTGGTGATCCAAATAGGTTTATTATTGGCCCTTTCTGATTACACGTGTTTCGGCATTATCTATGCCTTTTTCAAATCGGGCCATATCTGTAGTCCTTCGCTGTTTTCATATATGCATAATTGCAGAAATGGTGGATTAGTACTGGGGTCTGTGAGAATCACACATTTTCAGATGGGATTTACCCCAGTACTAATCCACCATTCAGGCTACTGGCATAGTTGTTGATGTAGTCATGAAGCTCCATCGCTTGACGTAATATCATTTGTCGCACGTGGGAGACTCAGTCCTAAAACAAGTTGTGGGTTATAGGTTGCTTGGAGAATTCCTTCTATTCACTGAAAATTGTGCAAAGTGTAAAATCCACACACTTCCTTATGTTGAAATGCACTAGTAGACCTATGTGTGATGTGAAAGGGCAGGGTGCTGTAATATTAACTTTTATTTTATACCACAAGGTTTGATGCCTCCAAGAGGGCCACCACTTTGTAATCAGCACGTTTAGACCAGGAAAGGGGCTCCAGGTCTGGATTGGCAAGCCCTTTGGCTTTTTATCTAATCCAGCGTCATTGACAGGCACCAGCCAGCATTCGACCTTGGCAGGAGAACAAAGCTCCTGACTGAGCTGACCGAGCGTGCCGAGCTTTGAGCCCTACCTTCCCTGTGCTTTTATATACTATTTCTGTTGTCTGCACAGGGTGTATCAGCCCATGTGTATCAGAATTCACAGCTCGCCTGAGGATCATCTAGATTACAGCATTCGCCAGTACCACAAACAATACCACTGCCCGGCGAGCAAACCTCCGGTAAGACTTTCATACACCGATGTACTGCAATGTATCTTGCAGCCTGAGTGTCTCACCTTCATATTCATATTTGTTATTAACTTGCGTCTCCATTGCCATAAAATTGAACAGCGTTATTCTCGTGTGCACTAAATGCTGTATGCACCCTTATCCCTTTGCCTTCGATAATTCTCATCAGACTCAACAAAGAGTATTAGCTTATCGATGCCTGCCGCTAGAGCCATTATGTTTGTTTAACGTGTGTCACATTACCCAGTTACGCATTACATTAATATTGGAGCAGTGCCGCGCCGCCTCATCCTGCCAAATCCATATTACAGAATTGGGCATATTTTGCTCATGCCTCACTGCCTGCCATAGCTGACCACATAATATACATTGCCATGCCATCTTGTTTAGTATTTTGACTTTTCTGCAACCTATGTATGACGCGATTTGTCTTTATCAAGGAATAAGTCTTTGGGACCATCATCTGATCGTAGTAAATTGGCCATTGCTAGCAATTCTACGCATTGTAATATACATTCTATTTGATCTTAGCCTAACTAGCCTGCTAAATGAGCACGCTGCTTGAACTGTTGTATTGCATTGAACCACAGTAACAGGATTGCCTGTAAATTGTTCTCATGCTATGCTTAGCTAGCCACTGCCAACCACGCATGTACACGTGCATAGGCCTAGGTTTTCTTTTTACCTGTACTATGCACTCATTGTATTTGTCATGTAAGAGGATTTCGCATGGTCCCCAGCATATTACAACTGAAACTTTAGGCTACCCTCCTATTGGCTAGTCTAATATGATCGTAGTGGGAGCACACTTAGATACCTGGTCATCTTCTAATAGATTTAGCCATGCTGCTAGTTTACCAAGTGCTAGCTTTCATCCTATACTGCCTCACAAACTGTGACTTGCCTCTATTAGTAGTCAACATAGCCAATCCTCTGCTCATACCCATAGGCACTCTAACGAACATTAGAGTACCTGTTACTCGATTAACCATGGCATCTAACCTCCCACCTTCAGCACTCATACCTCCCTCAACTTTCCTACAACCATGCCTTAACTTTGAACCTCACCACCTACAGAGGTTACCACTGCGAGGCTTTTACACTGAACACATTGCCCAGGCACTAACCAACGTACCTCTTCATGCTGCTCTAGCACAATTATATGCAATTTCGCCTCTAGGCAGCACCATTTATCAATCACATCAGCTATCTAAACCCACACCATCGCCCAGCACCTCGTGCCCTACACTACTTAGAAATCATAGACTTTGTTCTAGATTGCCACAACAACACCATACCCTGATCAGCAAAGATCTTAACGCAGCAGCCATCACCGATAAGTCACCCCATGCATCCAATAACAGCCACAGGTTGCCCATGGCTAAACATCACAACTCCATACTTATCATTAAACCTGGCCTCATTAATGCAAGGTCATTACCAGCTCATGCATTAGACATAGCCGACTTCATAACACTCCACAATCTGGACTTCATTGCCATCACGGAGACTTGGCTTCACACAGCATCAGGCACTTCACTTGCCCTTGCCATCCCGGATAACTTTTCCATCATCCGATCTGATAGAGATGCCAACACCTCGAAAGGAGGAGGCATTGCCTTTATCTACAAAACCGCATTAGGCCTAAGAAACGCCAACAACCAACCCATACTATCTGACTATGCGTCAAATTGCCCACATCTCCCACATCCACCATTACAATACACCTGATCTACTGCTCACCAGGATCGTCCACTACCTTTGAAAATGATATCTCACACCTGCTATCATTTTATACCAAAAGCAACTCTCAAGTCATTATCATGGGTGATTTTAAACTAGGTTTCCAATATCCTAAAGACCTTAAAGCTTTTGCCCTAAAGGATTCAATTACTGAATTAGGGTATACACACCGGATAACTGAACCTACTCATAATAAAGGAAGAATGCTAGCTTGGTTAGTGGACTTAAATTGCAATATTTACATACTCTCTAATACACTGTGGGCCTGGACTGACCACCATTTAATCTCGCTCACTATGGAAGGATCTGCGCTACCTACCCTTCAAACCCAAGCACCGGTCATGATGACCAGAAATAAACGTAATCTAACTTTAGAGAAAGTTTTACCACTACTACAACCCCATCATCCACCCCACTATAACGCATTCAGACCCTTCAGTACTAGTAGACTTGCATAATGAAACAATGATGAAGGCTATTAATACAATAGTGCCCCTCAAACTGCAGAATTCTAAACCTCACACCCACCTCAACAACCTAAAGACTCTTAGGAAATTGAAAAGAACATCCGAAATCCTACGGAAGAATAGCCCAACATCAGCTAATAAGGACAACTTTATTGCAGCCACATTTAACTACAAGGTAGCCATTGTCCAAGCCAAAAAAGGTAACTTCAACGATTGCATATCTAAAGCAAAGTCCAGTACAAAGGAATTGTATTTTTGTTTTATTGCCTTATTCAAACCTTTAAAAAAGAAAAGACATGAATTACATACGAAATACATAACATCTATTCACAACGTCATAAAAATACACATTTTTCCACCATAATCATGCCTTATTTGGTCCACTGTCCAAGTGCTATGTGCTTCATCACGATAAGAAGGAGCATGGTTTCCTGAGTTTATTTCTTCAGCATTTGTGATAGCTAAGAGCTTTTCTATTTCTTCCAAGAAAAAAGTTACTGTTTTGTCCTCCCCATCAAACGTCTGCCACCAATTATCTGCATTCAGCATCCACTGTTTTGTCAGCATAGGACCCAGATATTTTGTCTTTTGTGTTTGTAATGTAGTGCAGAAGAGCGTGAGATGTTTTAGAGTTTCTTCATTCTTCACACAAAACCTGCAATTTACATTCATGTCGCCCATATGGACCCAGTCGCTTATCCTGTCTTTAGTTTATTAAGACGAAGCGCATATATAGCGCTCTTCTCTTGTTGTCGGGAAATAGTGCCACATATCTTTGTAGTATGTTATATGCTCTGGCTTTGCTGGGCGCATCTTTCATGAGTTTGGTGTTCCTTCTTCTGTCACCAGTTCGAATCCAGTCCAATTTCCATATTTTCGTCTTAACTAAATTTGGATTTTCATGCAGAGTTTTCACATCTATTTCATGGAGCTCCAGAACGGCCTCACATCGCTTATTCCATAGTAACAATAAACACTCGGGGTTGCCACTGCCCGGATTGTGCAAGATTTTAAATTGAGGAACTACATCTTTCATTGTGGTTTTCCGAAACAATGTTAAGGTGTTCCAACTGATGCGAGCATTGATGGAGATCAAACTTAGCTTGTATCGTACACAAGCCGTTGATGTGCCTTTAGGTAGCTGGAGTATTTTTACCCAAAATATATTTTCTAAGGTGGACCATAGTTCATCTGAGCAGCCAAACGCATTTTCGGCTCCAAATATTAGTGCTGGAACCACTTTTTGCTGGTAAAAGTTTATCACAGCTTTCAAGGAGAATTTCCCGTACTTTTTATTCAGAATCATTGCCTGGCATGCAAATTGCCGACACTTTGATTTTGCAATCTCTGCCCAAGAGCCATCATTTCTGTTTGCGCTAATCTGCATGCCCAAATATCTAGTATTAGTGACAGTACTTAATATCTCCTTTCCCAGATTCCATTTAAATTTTTTGTTTTGACCTTTTTTGCAGGCTTTCAGATTTTGCAAAGTTAGTATATCACTCTTTGCATTGTTTATGTGCAGGCCATTGTTTTCCACATATTTTTTTGCTTTTACTGCGTCCATTTTGCGCTGCAGCCCAATTGGGGTGGCATCCAACAGGATCAAGTCATTGGCATACAGCATCCAACTTACAAGGGACCCTTGTATTTTTGGAGAAAAGGATCGAGTACCTTCAATTGCAACACCAATGCCTGACAAAAAGAGGTTAAATATGATAGAGGCCAGGAGGCATCCTTGCTTCACGCCGCAAAAGGTTTTAATTTCGCCCGTTAGAGTGCTGCCCTGGTCTAACCGAATTTTGATGTTGGTGTCAGTATGCAGTTCTTTAATTGCAGCTAGCAAACTTGGAGGACAACCCCAGTTCTTCATCTTGGTCCAGAGTAGTTCTCGATCGATGCTATCTAAAGTAAATTAAGGATAATGCGAGAAGTCAATAAGTGCTAAATACACATTTCTCCCCGTTCTTATTGCCTCCATTTTAAAAGGTTTATTAGTAGGAGGTTCAAGCCACAAACAACTTCCTTCACAAATCTGGCCTGTCTAGGATCCACGTGACCACTTACCGTGATCCAATTCAATAGTTTGTGTTGAAGCATTGTTGCGTAAACTTTCCCCAAAATGTCCAAAAGGGCTATCAGACGGTACTCCTTTGGATTTGCTCTTATGTAACATCCTGAAAGAGCTGGCCCCCCCTCCAGATACCTGTATTAAAGACGCCCACTGGTGTACTAATATCCAGAAGGGATTGCAAGACAAAATAACCCTGCTCCAAAATAAAATTGAAACAAAAAAATACTTTGCTCTGTCACTGATCCCATTCAGGGCTCACACTTACACTCACTAATTTCACTCCGCTCACTATCAAAGAGGTTGAGACTATCATCCTGAAACTCAAACCCTCCAATTGCAAGGGAGACACTTGTCCAGTCCCACCCATCAAGGAGGCTGCTAAAGAACTGACCCCTTTCATCACTTCTATCATCACTGCTTCATTCAAATCCAGTACTGTACCTAACAATCCAAAAGACGCTTGGGTACTCCGACTGCTAAAGAAACCTTCACTAGACTCCAACAACCCTTCGAATTACAGACCCATCACAGCGGTTCCTTTCTTGCTAAAAAATACTGGACCGTGCATCCTATCTGCAGATACATCAACATCTTGAATCCAATAACCTGCTAGGACTAAAACAATCTGTAGTCAGACCCAGAAATGGAACAGAAACAGTGCTTATTGAAGTCAAGACTCAAATCCAGAGTCTGAAAGACAAGGGCAAACTAGCCTTGCTTCTTTTATTTGATCTATCAGCGGCATTTGACCTGATGGACCATAAAATCTTTTTCAAACACCTCTTCTGCTGCACACTTTTCAGACCAAGCAAACGCTTGGTTTGAGTCCTTCCTTAACAGATCCATGAGGGTCTTTGCACCTTCTGCCTCTGCCATACCCACCCCAGTTACCTGCAGGGTCCCACAAGGGTCATGTGTGTCGCTTACCCTCTACAATGTGTTCACCAAGCCCCTTTTTGATAAACTTGACTATCTGGGTGTTACAAACACACTAACTATGCGGACGACACCCAGATACTCGTCCCTATCACCAGTGATCACACTGTAGACAGTAAGACCATCAATGACATTTACCTTATTATACAAGCATGGATGGCGAAGCACAGATTCTGCCTTAAGGATGAGAAGACAGAGTTGCTTCTTCTAGGGTCTTCAGCCAGCCTGAACAAATTGGGGGCGATATTTACTTCCTTCAATATTGATGGCAATTTAATTAAAGTTGCTAATGCTGTGAAAACACTAGGAATTTACATCGACTCTGCACTCTCTCAAGAGACAAACTAACGCCATGGCGTCGTCCACCGCACATACCTGCAAGCTCATCACGGCCCGCCGTCCCTACCTACTTGACAACTACTGACTGCATCACAATAACCAGAGCACTAGTCCTATCTAAGCTCAATTATTGCAATGCACTTTACCTAGGCACCTCTCAACATAATCTCAACAAAATGCAAGTTATGCAAAACAATGCCATCAGAGCAGCCTTAAACATTCCCAGGAATCAACATATTTCTGCTACCAGACACGTAATCAAATGGATTAACATTAAGCAAAGAATTGACCTAAAAACATTGTCTCTCACCCATAAGTGCTTATCTAACCAGGATCCTATCTACCTCTCTAATACCATCTCCCGACAATCATCTACATGACCCTCTAGAACAGCCCAATCGCACTGCATCTCCATTCCACACTTTAAACAACAACGCGCAGGCGGGGTTAGCTTTCCAGTCCTTGCTGCTAAGAAATGGAATGCGTTACCAGTCTCTCTGAGAGAGGAACCATCATTTCTCCTATTCCGGAAAAAGGTCAAAGTCTGGCTTCATGAGCAAGACCTCAATCTGGTAGCATGACAGATAGGCCTATTGCATGCAATCTCTACCAGATGTACATATGTAATTCTGTATATATAATGGTAAAAACACTGGTCTAGTGGTGGTAAAACAGGAAACAGATCGAAGCCAAACAGGAAACACAATATAATCCAATGTAAACATGGTCTCAGTTACAATCTGACGAAGCCCAGTTTGGGGTGAAACGTATTATTGTAATTTTTCATGGGTGTGTATTCTCAAAGTCCATACCAAAGAATAAAGGACATTTTAATCAATGGAAAATGTACGAGTGGTGTACTTTTTCGAGGAATGCTGGATGGAGGAGTGCCGCTGTGAGCTGCTGCTTTGCGGTTCGTTTTTTGCTTTGAATATATATATATTACATGGCCACGGTAGTGGCCATGTAGTTATGGTTAAGTTGCTGTTTCCATAGGAAGAGCACTTTTTGGGTGGCTTATAACTTCGCTCTCCCTGGACGGATCCTCACCAAACTTTGCAAAAAAAAGTATTTGGGTCACTCTGAATTTTATTGCAAAGTTTGGTGAGGATTCGTCCAGGGGGGGCAAAGTTATAGGGGGGGTCCCAAAACTTTTTTTTTTCCCATAGACTGAATGGGAAAAAGATTTTGCTTGCGCCTACAGCCCAAACCGCTGGACGGATTTCCACCAAATTTGGACCAGGAGCAGCGGCTTGGTCCCGAAAGCGTGCTTTTGCAAATTTGGTGAAAATCCGTCCAGTAGTTTTTTTTAAAATGACCAAAAAGTAGGTAAAAAAAATTAGTGATATCTGTGTTCGGTTCGCGGACACACTTCCCTGTTCGCTCCGTGGACAGTGTCCTGATTGGCCAATCGTCTTGCGTGATGTTCGCGGACATGCAACGTGTTCGCTGATTGGACGGCGTGGAGTGTTGAAGCGCATCTGATTTTTCTGTAGCGCCCGCCATCTTGGATTCACGGACGTCCGCGGACAGCGCAGTGAAACTTTGTTCAAAATGTGTATTTTGTAGAGTGTGTTGGTGTGTAGGAGTGTTTGGGGAGGGTGGGAGTGTATGAGATAGGATGAAAGTTGTGTTTTTTATGTGTTAGACGTTCTTTTTGTGTTCGATTTGTTTGCAGACATCACGGGTGTTCTGAAATGTTCTAAATAAACTGACTGAGGGTGTTCTAAGGACTCAATATGTGTCCGTTTTGTTCGCAAGCAAAGTGAAACTGTTCTAAGAACACTCGCGGTGTCCGGGGAGTGTTCGTAGGGGGTGTCCTGAGGACGCTGTCCGTATTGTTCTCTGTCAAGTTGAATGTGTTCTAAGAACACCCGCGGTGTCCTGAAATGTTCGCAAATAAACAAAATGGGGGTGTGCTGAAGACGCTTCTAAGAACACTCGCAGTGTCCGGGGAGTGTTCGTATGGGGTGTCCTGAGGACGCTGTCTGTATTGTTCGCTGTCAAGTTGAATGTGTCCTAAGAACACTCGCGGTGTCCTGAAATGTTCGCAAATAAACAAAATGGGGGTGTTCTGAAGACGCTTCTAAGAACACTCGCGGTGTCTGGGGAGTGTTCGTAGGGGGTGTCCTTAGGACCCTGTCTGTATTTTTCTCTGTCAAGTTGAATGTGTCCTAAGAACACTCGCAGTGTCCTGAAATGTTCGCAAATAAACAAGATGGTAGTGTTCTGAAGACGCTTCTAAGAACACTCGCGGTGTCCGGGGAGTGTTCGTAGTGGGTGTCCTGAGGACACTGTCCGTATTGTTCTCTGTCAAGTTGAATGTGTCCTAAGAACACTCGCGGTGTCCTGAAATGTTCGCAAATAAACAAGATGGTGGTGTTCTGAAGACGCTTCTAAGAACACTCGCGGTGTCCGGGGAGTGTTCGTAGGGGGTGTCCTGAGGACACTGTCCGTATTGTTCTCTGTCAAGTTGAATGTGTCCTAAGAACACTTGCGGTGTCCTGAAATGTTCGCAAATAAACAAGATGGTGGTGTTCTGAAGACGCTTCTAAGAACACTCGCGGTGTCCTGGAATGTTCGTAGGGGTGTCCTTAGGACGCTGTCCGTATTGTTCGTTGTTAAGTTGAAAGTGTTCTAAGAACTATCGCGTTGTTCTGAAATGTTCGTAGGGGGTGTCCTGAAAACGGTGTCCGTATTGTTCGCTGGCAAGTTCAAAGTTTTATAAGAACACTCACATTGTTCGCGGACATTAAAAGTTTCCCATAGATCATAGTTGAAATGTTTGACTCTATGGATGTGATATGCTGCGGTGGTTGTTGCCAGGGCATAGAGTCTTGGGTGCATGGCCATTTGGCCATGCACCCAAGACTCTATGCCCTGGCAACAACCACAGCAGTATATCACATTCATATTTGCTTATAACTTTGGGTGAAAAACAAATGTATAAGGAACAAAGGTATTAGATACTATGGATGTGACATGCTGCTATGGCTGTCCTTATTATTGTATACTTACTGTTTGGTCTAGTAATGGGAGTCCATGTTTTTCTTCTTCATTTCTGTGATAAAAGAAAATAGCATGTTAGTATTAGTATTTTGTAATGACTTATTACATTGTATAAGCAATATACTTTTATTTTTTTTCGACCCTCATATTTAGTAGAGTACAAATCAGAGTACTGTGCAGTTTGCTCAGTTTCTGTATTTGTTGCTAAAATCATTGGGTCTGTGGGAGAAAAAAAAGTCCATGTTGGATTAAAAAAAAAACTTTTTCTGTTATGCTATAGTGTATTTGTTTGTTTGTTTTCAGTGTTCACTTGTTGTTTCTGGCTAATGCTTTATACTTTGCTTTGTTGTATTTTTTTTGGAGCAGTAACAGATTCTTCATTTGTTTTGATATTGTTAAATTTTGGAACAGTTAGATACCAATTGGCGTATTCTAACTGTGTATTTTTTGGCCTAATTTAGTGGTATTCATTTATCTGATTAGTTCTTGTAGAATCTTTGAGCTGTTAGATAGCATTTGGAGTATTCTAACAGTTTATATTATTTTAACACAAATGTATAATTTTGGGACAGTTAGATACCAATTGGCGTATTCTAACTGTGTATTTTTTGGTCTAATTTAGTGGTATTCATTTATCTGATTAGTTGTTGTAGAATCTTTGAGCAGTTGGATAGCTTTTGGAGTATTCTAACAGTTTATATTTTTTTAACACAAATTTACTTAAAGGTTTAAATACAGTTTATTTATCACATTTTGGTTTTAAGAACATCAAATAAGCGACTGTAAGATTTGCTGGTAATCTCTGCTTTAGAGTAATGGTACTATCATTACATTCAAACCATCCACATTTCTTTTTTATATATGCCGTGTAGTGCCCTGAATTGGTTGTGGCTCCTGCGTGGTAGATTATACCTATTGTTGTGAAGGTTTTCTTACCAAGTGATATTTGACTATGTGTGACCCCAGTCAGCTTGCAGTTGTTTTTGGTACCATCTGCATTGTAACGTAGAAACATTAGTATTACGTATTTACTATGTGTTTGTATTACTAACGTGGAGCGATTATCTGAATTGCAGGTAGAGCATAATCTACCATGGTTTGCATTTTGTACAAGTTGCTGAAATGGAATGGATTCACAATTTGGTATTGATATATATATGAAGCGTTCATTGGGAATTTCTTCTTGTGTCACATTGTTGCACAGAGTGCATGTATGTTTCCACATGTATGAAATCTGGAAGATTTCATTTATAGGTATGTTTTTGTTTTCCAGTACTAATAGTAAGTACATTAAATTCTTGTGGATCTTCCTGTGAGTTTACAGTGAATTTCACCATTCCAGCACAGTAGTCCAATTGTCGTCTTATTCTAAAAGCACTATATGTGTTGTCAGGATTGTTTGCTGCATTTCTGTGAAGTACTAACATTTGCAAACACAAAGGGTCTGTACTATGTAAGTAAATGTTGTCAACAATTGGTGGTAATTGAAATAGAATATTCATTGCTACATTTGCATAGCAACTTACACCAACTATATTTGAGAATTTATATGGTCCAGGTAGTTCTGTATCTAACTGCTTTTTTTGGAGTTTGTCTTCCTTCTTTAAAGAAGTACCTGGTTTACTTTCTCTAATTGATTCTTTTTTGTTTGTGGTACTTGATGAAGTATTTGTTTCTTTTACTCTCTTTGGAGGATTTGCAGTGACGTCCTGTTGCATTTCTGTTTGATTTAGTTTTCTTTTACAACGTTTTAGTTTTTGTGGAACAGAATATGTGTTTAGATGGGGAGTGTATAGTGAGCAAAGTCTATTATATTCTAAAATGCAAGGAATATCAGCGTTTACTTTACTTGCATCAAAGTTGATTAGAAATAGACCGTCAAGTGTACGTGAGCGTGATAATGCTACGTAGCTCATGCCTTCTTTAAAGACTGTGTTACCAATATCTATCATTGCTTTGTCTAGGGTAAGACCTTGTGATTTATGAATTGTGACTGCGTATGCAAGAGTTAGAGAAAAGTGTTCTCTGCGTACATACATATCTTTGAAGAGAAGGAATCTAGCTGTTGAGCGTCCTATCAGTTTTACTTCTGAAAGTTTGTCAAAGAGTATATTGACAAACTGAATTTTGTTGTCACGTGGGTATGTTTGAAAGCCAACAACTGTACCCAGTGCTCCATTAACTAGACCTTGGTCCACGTCAAGGTTACGTTTAAGCATTACTCTGCAATTTAAGGATAATTTTAACATCTTTTCTAAGCCTGCTGTGTTTGAGATTGATTTTTCTAAATTATTTAGTCTTGTTGTGGCTTGGTCGCACATGGGTAGTGTCATACCATGTACATCTAGTTTGTCTGTGGCGCTAATTTCCATTATTGGTTGCATTTCTTTACTTAACATTATTTCATTGAATTTGAGACAGCTTGCAAGAGTTGGCATTAAGGCCATACAATTGACATTTTTGTGGGCTAATTGTTCCATAACATCTGTAGCACATGCATTATCGCCATAAAGTGCATTAATGTGCCGGGTTTTCAATGTTGCTTCTGCTTCTTTAGAAAGTATACATACTCTCAAACTTTTAAAAATGTTGGCATAAGTTAGATCTGCAGATTGGCGCATGTTTTCTGTTAATTCTCTGTATTGGAAATGTTGCCAAAGGTTGACATTTCCAATGCTGCCAACAGTTTTACGGCAGAGTTTGTGCCCTAATGTTTTAAAAATAGGTTCACCTTTTACTGGTGTTAATTGAAGCAGATCTCCAAAAACAATAATGTGTTTTCCTGCAAAGAGCTCTTCATAGTCTGTTTTGAGTACTTCTTGTAATCTGAGGTGAATCAAAGCGAACATCAGGTTGGAGACCATGCTCACTTCATCTATTAGTAGCATTTTCATTTGTTTCAATACTCTGCGTAATTCCATTGCAGCTTCTGCAGAAAGTTTGTAATAGTCTAATTTGTTCTGGTGTTCTACTGGTAATAGTAGTAATCGGTGTAATGTAACACCACCTATGTTGTAGGCAGCTAAACCTGTGGGGGCAGTGACAACAGCTGACAGTTTGTTGTTTGTCAATTGTTGAAGGAACTTACTAATGATTTTGATTAGGAATGTTTTGCCAGAACCAGCTTCACCACTGACGTACAGTAGTATAGGTTTATAATTATGGCAGGAACATTCTTTATTTTCATGTTTTACACCATGTGCAATTTGGTTTGTTACTTCTTGAAAAATGCTACTTTGCTCATTGTTTAGTTTTCATTGTAGTATAGTTAAGTCTTCCTTATCTTCATACTGACACATGGTGTTTTATACTTCTATCATAGCTAATTCTGCCTCATTTGTTATTAGTGGTTCTCCCAGTGGTTCTTGGCTTCCTGTTACAGAAGGTTGACTACTGTCAGGAGTATCCTTATCTAGTTGGGCTTGGAGTTCTTCTTCGTGTTGCTGTTCATTATGCAACATTGTTTTGTACTGTGTAAAGTTTACATCAGTTATAGTGCTTTCATTTGCTTTGAAAGCATCCTCATATGAGTCATAGTTATCTAGTAATTCTTCTTTTCTCCATGGTTTGAAGAGTTGTAGCAGGGACATGTAATATACTTCTTTATGTTGAGGAGTCTTCAATGACAATTTGATATGATTAATTAAATTTGGTTTAGTGAGTTTAACTAAGCTGCCTTCACAGTCTGTCACTCTATATTTACCTTTTTTTTCATCAGGTTTCATATTATTTTTGTATGTGTAGTTTTTGGCTATTTGGTATAGACACATGTTTTCCAAAGTATTACTTCTGTTTGGGTAGTATGTGTCCAATAAATTGTTTTTTAAAATGTCTTGGCTGTTGGGATCATGTTTGGCTATTGTTTCTATATCTTCATATGATTTTAGAACTCTTTTTCTAGATTAAGCTGGACCAAGACTTAGCCATACTATATTTTCAGATTTACCATCTCTATGGGTGAGCATTTTTATGCCCAAGCTGTATAATTTCTGAGATACTGTTTTATCTGATGACAGGTCATTCCAGAGGTCTTGGAGCTCTGTCTTTTCTGCTTTAGTTAAGTATGCTGTGACATATTGTGCAACTGCAGTAGAATTGTCTGCAATGTACTGCACATCTATGTTTGCATTCCATAAGTGGGCAATGATTGCATTATAATCATTGATATATTTTTCTTCTTCTTTTCTTTTTATGTAATATGTATTTTTAGGTGACTTACCTTTAACACTATGTCTAACTGACGACATGAGGTTGTTTACTTGACCTGTATTTGTAACTGGTCTAGGGAAACCAAATCGGCATTTGGTGTAGTATTTGCCTTTGTGTTTGTATTTGCGACGACAATATTTTCCACATTTGTGTCTTTGAAATTGTAAAATTTGTGCATGAAGATCACTATTTGTGGCTTCTGATGGAATTTCACAAGTGACATATTTTTCAATAAACTGTAAAGCAGTGGCATCACTGTCTAGACCAAATTTAGGAGCATCTTTAATCCATAAAGGCATGTGGATATGTGGTGCTCCTCTGGCTTGGTATTCTTTTCTCCAAAAGAAGTGTTGCACTTCTCCAAGGGGAGGAACAGTTTTATTACAAATAAAATGTAGCATAGCAATGAAGCGATGGTGAAAATATCTTGAAACATTAACAGGATCCAAAGAACAAAGTTCTCCAGGTGTTAGAATATCTGTTTGTTTTGTTTTTATTTGAAATGCGTAGGAAATCATGTAAATCTTCCCGTGCATATTCTGCACAACTTAATGTAACAAACCAAGTCTGTGGGCCAAGGTTTCTGATCATACAACGTACATCTCCATGACGTCGAAACCAGTACTCTTTAGTACCACGCATATTTGCTAATAGATTTGTAATATTTGATTGTAAAACCTCATCCTTTTGTTGCACTTTCTCTAATAATTGTGTAGCTGTCATATTTTGAAAGTTTTTAATATGTGTGCAACTCCGTAACATAAAGTTGCTAGTTCACTTTCAAAGAGTAGGTGGAATATGTATTCCACATTTTGTCTAAATCTGGGATCTTCAGAATACATCCGTAATGAGCGGTATTCTGAAGCTGATATTTACCAATTCAGAGGGAGGTAATTTTGCTGTTTTTGGTTGAAGGCGTATTATTGCTTGAAGTGGGTGTACTGTTTGAATTATGATGCTCTCATATAAATTAAGTTGTTGTAGAGGTTTTGGTACTGGGTATAATTCCAAATTATTTGTGATAGAACGTGAAGGAGTTTGGTTGTTGTCAAGTTTTGTAGTGCAATAACTGCAAAGTATTAAGGGCTCAGTTATTTCATATTTGTTTTCTGCTACAAGGTAGAGAGCTAATTCAAACCATTTACAATCTTCATTGCTTCTATTTTGTATGATAGGCTCCACAGTTTTTGTGTTACTTTTATAAAAAATTCTACGGCAACATACACATACATGGTTTGGTACTTCAGCTGATGTACTTTTAAATTTTAGTATTTCTATTTTGTATGTGTTTAGCAAAAGGTTGCCATGTGTAGAATTGTTGCTTAATTGGTTTAAAGCTATTTCATTCTGTAAATGGCTTTCACTTCCAAAATATTTTTTCTGGATATAGTGAATTTCTTCAAGTAGGTCTTTTGCTGTACCATGTAGAAGGATGTTATTTAACTTTGCTAGTGCTAAAGCAGGACTTTTAGCATAGTACAGTTTATAGACTAGATTTCTTATAGTTGAATGATATGTTGATATCCTTTTGATATCATGGAAAGTGGTTTTACAAGTAGGTCCTGTAATGCAGGCCAATGAATGTCCTTGTAGTCCTGTGTACTTGCCCACTGGACAGGTATCTATATTTTGCAGTAATTTAATTTTGATTTTGTCTTTGCTTTTTACATATTTATTGAGGAATTGGCGTAAAGATTTGAAACATTGTTTGGGAATGTTACACATTGACGTGCATGGCCATTTGTACACTAGACGTTCTGATTCAGTTGAATGGAGGGGTAATTCTAAGTTTTCAGGGCATATTTTTGTAAGAAGTACTTCTTGCTCCATTATGGGATTATTCACTTTTTCATAACCTCGACCACTGCTATGTATGGCAATTGTATTCGTTTGCTTTTGTTTGTACGCTTCTTCATTAAAATATGGTTCTGTGCTTGTAGTGTGATTCCATTCACCTCCGCTGATACTTAAGAAGTTCTTTCTGTTGATATTTCGCTTATTGAGAAGCCTTTTTTGTAATTTAGTTATTAGTTTTGTTAGTGGTTTCATTTTGTTTAACAGTAAAATAAATAAATTTCTTTTGAGAAGAATTGCACTGTCCATCAATGCTTCTAAGACTAATTTCCTATGATAGGTTTTAAGCTTTGAACCTGATTTCTCTCCTGTTTTTATAAGATTTCGAAGGACTTTGTGACGGTATATTTTGGCTAAAATACTTTTCTTGGTATGCTTACTTTGCACTATATTAAAATTTGAAGAAGTAGTTTTATCTGTACTGATAGCTGATTTTCTGTTAATTGTTTTTTGGTTTGTTTTACATTTTGATAGAGGAAGCAAAGTTGTTGTACTTGAAACTTCTTGTGTTTCACTAAATGATTGTATTAGCTGTTTTGTTTCAACTTTTTTTACAAATTCTGCTAGAGATGAATGCTTATGTTGGACACCTTTATTTTCATTTGCTCTACTTTTGCGTTGCTTTCTACGGACTTGACTTTTGGTAGGCATTCTTTAGGGTCTGTTGAAAAAAATAAAGAAGATATGGGTTGGGGTGTTCTGGAATGTATGTGTGCTGTGTGCATGAGTGTTTGAGTAAGATGATAAAGATGCATGTAATGGTGTGTGATTGTGCATTGGGAACTAAAACTAGTAGGGATAGGTATTCTTGAATTTATGTGTTACTAAACTGGGGTTCAGATGACATGACAAAAAAAAAGTAAGCTAGTGGTGTGGAAAAGTACAAATAGTAAATCTAACGTATACAATTAAAACAGTTGTTTGTTCTATAATATGAAAATTGTAGTGGTTCATTTGGGTAATTTGTGTGTCCAAAAATAGAAATTTGTGGGCCATTCTGGCTGTAAATCGCTGTTTAAGACATGGACATTTTTGGACAAAATGGTACAAAATCTCTATTTTTAGAAACCGAAATAGCTTGTATTAACGTTATAGTATATTTGATTAATAATACAAATATTATGGTGATATTTTACTTACTTTTTTTAAAAATTAACAGGTAACTTCTTAGTTTTTCTTTCTTCTTCGAATTCGGCTGCTTACTTTCAGGAAACTGGTCTTCACTGCAATTGTAAAAGCTTCAAATTAGTAACTTTGTTTGTATATAGCACTGTTTTTAATTTAGATATTGATTTTTTTAATTGAAATCCTCAGTGCCTTCTGTAAAACCATTAAACTAATTTATTTACATAAGATACATTGCATCAGTTCAGTACATATGATATGTCTTAATGAACAAATTGTATTGAATGACTAACTGTAGCAAAAAAAAAATATCTTTACTATGTCTTGTGAAATTTATAATATATTAGTGAATACCACTATTTCTGTAAGTAAACTGTTCTAGGTAATAGCGCCTCAATGTCATGTCTAATTTAAAGTAATTAAGTAAATAAAGAAATAAAAACAAAAAATATGAAATTGTATGAGTATTTTTTATAAAGGTTTAAACAGATTGTGTTTGCATGCAATTTTGTTTGAATATATGTAGTCTATATATTACATTTAAAAAATGTTAGTTTAACATGATTTGAGTGTGTGTATATAAAGAAAGTAAATAGTATAAAGGTTTATAAGTGATAGTTGATTTTAGGAAATTGAAAAAAGTACAGTAAATTCATTTTACAGATTTTACAAGGTAAAAGTCTATTTGAAAATGTGTTCATCTACTATACAGAAAATATGCATACCTGAAGTTTGTGTTCATGCATATGGATATGCATGGAGCTGCAAGTAGAAATCTTGAAGACTTGTACAGTATTTCTGGTAGATGCTGCTTGCCAATGATATGACACTTCTACTCAGAGAAATTCAGAGTACATTTGCAGTGCTGATCTATGATGATGCAGTTGGATGTAGAGGTCTTGAATGTGATTGGTGCACGGTCATGTGATTTTTGAGGTACATCCAATGAGGGAATGGCAGAGAGAGTGTAGTGGAAATGGTAGAAGGGCTGTTCATGTTACGATATGTCCGCGGACATGGCGGTAGTTCACGGACATCGGGAGTTACATCCGGGGATTTTTGGGTTCAGAAGACATGCAAATGAGAATAAGCACTGAAAGGGATTGGTCAGGAGAGTTTGGTGGGTGTGTTGTGCCAGGAGAGATTTTCTCAGATACTCTTTTTGCTGAGAGAACAAAAGATAGCTATGGCTGTGTGTTTCAGAAAACAGATTGTTTGGATTTTAGGAGATTTGTGGATACATTGGTTGAAGGTGCATGCAGAAAGCTGTGGAGTAGCTGTAGACCTTGGATTCCCACATGTGGAAGTACACTGGCATGGAGTACGTGGAATGAAGTGGTTGGACTTGCTACCTCACTGTGCTACTTTGGAGACAGAGCAACATCCAGACATAATTGTAATTCATTGTGGAGGAAACAGTTTAGGACATGTGACTGGAATTTTTTTGCAATTTGCTATGAAAGAAGGACTTAGGAAGGTTATGGACATGTTTCCTAATTCTCAAGTGATATTTTCATGGATTGCGCAGAGACAAATGTGGCTTTGTTCTTCTTCATTTGGTCCACAAATGGAAAAAGCAAGGCGCAATGTTAATAAGGCTGTTTGTGCCTTTCTAAGAGATTTTGGCATGTCTTCTTTTCACAATGAAAATATTATGTTTTGTAGTACATACATTTTTCGCAGAGATGGAGTCCATCTTACTTATGCCGGCAATCAGATTTTTCTGAGAAATGTACAAAATGCATTGCAAACTTTTTTGGAATTACAACAACGATTTTGAAGTAGATGTTAAGCATTTACAATTTTTGACTTACAAACACCACCCAAAGGCTCTTTTCAGAGCCACCACTTCTTTCCAGAGAAAATTACAATGTTTGTGATGGAGTAGCAACCCAATTTCTTTAATGTTCGCGAACTGTCCGCGGACTTCTAAAAAATGCAAAGAGCCCTGCTTCATTTATTTTCACTTCTATTTTTTATCTGGGAAAGGCGGCTCTGAAAAGAGCCTTATTTTTTTTTGATTTTTGTAATTTTGTATTTTTTTTGGTTTTTCAGACACGACACACTAGGAGAGGAGGGTAAAGGGGGGGACACCAACCACAGGGATAAGAAAGGGCGAGCTGAGAGAGGAAGATGTAGAGTGGGTTTTATTTGGGTAGTGAGCAGGTCTTCTCGTGCTCTGAGTCGATAGTCTCAAAAGCACTCCGAAGTCGCTCCCCCCTGCAGAGTACTGTGTCACAGTACATACATACAACTGTGACCCTCGAAAGGTAAGGGTCATCAGCATTCTGTATGGCCTGTGAGGCAGCTTGAGGAAGACGCTGTACCACAGAGGTGGTCCTTGTGGTGACAGGATCAGAAACAGAGGATGAAATAGAGGAAATCAACCTGCTACGTTCTTCGCAAGATACAACCCTGCGAATAGCCCCAGAGTGAAATGACCTCAGGTGTCGCTTCATAGTAGTGGTCCCAAAGCTGTACTTACCGTGCTTCCCGCGACTGAGTATCATTTTGCACTCATTGCAGGTAACGCGGTTCGCACAAGCCTTAGGAACATTACCATGAATGGTAAATAACTGCCACACCCAAGACTCACGCCTAGTGCGGGTAGTAGGGTTTTTCTCTACCTCATTCTCATCATCCTCTTCTTCCTCCTCCGCATCCTCACTCCTGTTCCCCTCTTTAGGCCCTTGGGGAGGTGGTGGTGGTGGAGGGGTGGGGGTGGTGCTGAAGCAGGTGCAGCACCAAGTGGCAGTTCAGCAGCCAAGGATGCCATCTCGATGATGGTGTAGTCTGCAGGTGGCAGCAAAAATCACTGTTTTCTGAAGAATAGCCAGAAACAGAATGGGAATAAGCTCTTGGGCGTGGTCTTTTATAGGGGTGCTTGTTCGCGGACATGCGCACTGTCCGTGGACAGATCGAACACAAAAAAAGGATTGGAAAGTTTCAAAAGGTATATAGAAACTCAAGATTGCTATGTGGGACTTGTGCCATGGTGCGATTTTATTGAAAAATATTATGGATTAACTGAAAATGTACTTTTAAATTGTTCGGGGACACGAACAGTGTCCGCATTTCAGGACACACGATGAGCGTGGGCGCGGTCATATAATCCGTTCGCGAACTAGTCCGCGAAGGAAGCGCCTGTCCGCAGTTCACCAAGTGCACGGAGATTGGTTAGCGCATGCGCATTGATGTCCTACGGACACTGTTCGGGTTCTGAAGTAATTAAAAGTGCGTCACACGTGAAACGAACATTTCAGGACACCGCGTGTGTTCTTAGAACAGTTTAAACTTGGTAGCGAACAGTAAGGACAGATATAGTTTTCTTCAGGACACGTGTAATTTCGTTTATGTACGAACATTTCAGGACACCAATTGTGTTCTTAGAACAGTTTCAATTGGGTAGCGCACACTACGAACAGGTATAGTGTTCTTCAGGACACCTCCATTTTCGTTTACGTACGAACATTTCAGGACACCAATAGCGTTCTTAGAACAGTTTGAACTTGCTAGCGAACAGTACCGGACAGGTATAGTGTTCTTTAGGACACTTTAATTTTTGTTTGTTTATGGACAATTCAGGACACCGCGTGTGTTCTTATTACAGTTTCATGTTGCTAGCGAACACAACGAACAGTTGTACTGTTGTTCAGGACACATCATTTTGTTTATTTACGAACATTTCAGGACACCAATTGTGTT
This sequence comes from Ambystoma mexicanum, assembly GCF_040938575.1. NCBI lineage: Eukaryota > Metazoa > Chordata > Amphibia > Caudata > Ambystomatidae > Ambystoma > Ambystoma mexicanum. The sequence continues at coordinate 594,781,318 of NC_090933.1, forward strand.
CTTAGGACAGTTTTAAGTTGATAGCGAACATTACGGACAGATATAGTGTTCTTTAGAACACTTTAATTTTTGTTTCTTTACGAACATTTCAGGACACCACGTGTGTTCTTAGAACAGTTTCAACTTGCTAGCGAACAGTACGAACAGGTGTGGTGTTCTTCAGGACACCTCCATTTTCGTTTAAGTACGAACATTTCAGAACACTCGCACTGTCCGCGGACACTTTTATTGTTTTAAAAAAAAAAACGGAAACTATTCACAATACAATATAAAAATTAAACTTTATTTAACATATATTAATAATTTATGACAGAGAAGGTGAGGCAGAAACAAAAACAGGAGAATTTGGGGTTTCAACATGATTGGTATTAGGTGAAGAAGGGATGGAAGTCTCATCAAAACGCTTTGGATTATGGAGAGGGTTTGGGGATAATTGACTGGGATATGGTGAGGAGGGACAAGTACATGTGGGGCAATGGTACGAGGCTTTTGGTTTGAAATGATTTTATACAAAAGTTTTTAAATTATTAAAATTAGCCAACAATGCATCCATTTTTTCTTCTATATTGTGAAGACTGTTATCCATAACAGGGTTTTCTGAAGTTTTTTCTATTTTGGTATGCTCTGTACGAAAAAAAATATATATGTTAAATGTATATAAAAAAAATAATAAATAAATGGTTTATATTATAAAGTGTTTACCATTAGTTTCACTATCTTGTGACATTTCTTCATGTGGGAAATTGTCCTCTAGCCATTCCAGAGTACTAGACATTTCTGTGAGAAAAAAAAAAGATAATATATTTTTTAATCTAATACAGAAAGTCTATAAATATATGAGTAAAACGAAGTACACTTACTATTTCTGGTAAGGTAAGTCCTATGTATTCAGTGGGTCTGGTCTTGTTCTCAGTTCTGTTGTGTCTGTGAGGTAATTATGTTGGAAGCCAATTTATCTTCTTGTGGTATATTCCATTTCAGAACATATTGTATTTAAGTGAATGGTTAGTGTGTTACATATATGGGTTACATTTCTTATGTATTACTATATATAATGTGTTTGTGTGCTGCTTTTTGAATTTGTTAAATGTTGCTATATTATGATATAACAATCAAACATACCCCACCACTCCCCCCCACAGTTTTTAGGTAGTGGTACTGTTCTCCGAACATGTCCGCGAACATTAAATAAGTTCGCGGACATCAAGTTCATAAGAAGAGATCTAGTCCGTTCCATATGACATGTATATAAAGTCAAAGTCATTATTGTTAAGTTGTGCTACTAAAAAACTATGAAATTCAGTGAAAAAACTTTGTTAAAGGGACATTATGGTTAAGTTGCGCTACTAAAAACCTATGAAATTCTGTGAAAAAACTTTGTTAAAGGGACGTTATGGTTCCAAGTAAAACCGAAAAACCCTTGAAATTCGCCAGTTATGGTAAGCTAAGCAACCATAACTCGTGCCACCACTGTGCACTGCTAAGACTAACACCCAGGACATCAAAGATGACATCACAAATGTCATTGATGACATCACTGATGACATCACATGTGTATGTACTTCTCATGAAATATGTGTAGAAGGGATTCTTATTATGTTGCGAACAAAGTGTCAAGAATCATTGCAAGAAATATACCCTAATAAGTGCATTGAACGATGCATTGATATAAATAGCATCCTATTATGGGGTTCTATCTAGTATACTAAGCTACTCATACAGAAACATAACATTGTGTGCAGCGTACAAGATGAAGGTATGATATTCGTAATGTTAATATTTTGAATAATGAAATGATAATTGTTTTCTTAATAGATTTTTGTGTACTGTGAAATATGTAATAAGTAGCTAATAAAACCCATGTATTACATAATTGCATTACTATAGACAAAACACAAAGACACAAGAACACATACCAATATGGGTATATACAGGGAAAGTGAAGTTAGCAAAAAAGCACAAGTAGTAGCAGAAACAATTCATAACTTAACTGATTAGTTTCATGCAAATAAATGATGGATCTGTTTCAAAGCTGCTATTTACCCTATGTATATGTATATGTATCACTTGATTTGATTGGACCCTAAGGAAAGTAGTGTGAGTACAATGTATACAAATATGACCATATACAGGGAAAGTACAGCCATAAAAAAAACAGAACTATCAGAAAGTGCTCATAAGTCTAGTGATTATATTTATGCACAAAAGGGATTGCTGCCTTTCAAGCTTGTGTTTTCCCATATGTATATGTTTCATATGATGTGACTGTACTCTAAGGGAATTACTGTAAGAACCTACTAGAAGGATATGTCTACAAATAAAATAAAATTCTTAGTTTCTGACTGTTACTGAAGAAAACCATGTGGCCTAGATATGTCAGCAAAAGAAAAAATAGTGAGCCAGACGTGATGTCATCAGTGATGTCATCAATGACATTTGTGATGTCATCTTTGATGTCCTGGGTGTTAGTCTTAGCAGTGCACGGTGGTGGCGCGAGTTATGGTTGCTTAGCTTACCATAACTGGCGAATTTCAAGGGTTTTTCGGTTTTAATTGGAACCATAACGTCCCTTTAACAAAGTTTGTTCACTGAATTTCATAGGTTTTAAAGTAGCGCAACTTAACCATAACGTCCCTTTAACAAAGTTTTTGTTCACTGAATATATATATATATACATATATATATATATATTATATAATTCTGCCCCATCTCTATGGTCAACTGATGTAATCACTTTGATATATCTTAGTGCTGATTGTTGCACAGTTGACAACTTTTTTACGGTTTCGTATGTTGTATCCATATCTGTTTGTAATATTTTGTAACTGTATGAATAGTGCCCAGATGCCTCCAGGCTTGGTGCGCTCTACAAATAAATGAATAAACTAAACAATCTAACCTGAGCAGGGGTTTATTACCGGTCAGGTAATGCCTTGGGCATAAGTTAGAAGCCTGAGAGAAGTGAGGGCTTTAACATTAGCCCTGGGGCATTACCTAACCGGGAATGCTGCCCCCTGCAAGGGTTTTGTTATTAAAACCCTGGCACATTGTACCAGGGTAATAATGGTGTTTTTCTTAAATTGAAAAGCAGCATGCTTGCCGTTTATCAATTTGGAAAAAAAAAAAAAATCAAGATGGCTGCCATGGATCATGGAGAAGGGAACATGTAGTGCCTTCTCCCTTTCCATGTCAGCCATTGCTACGACAGGCAGTTGCCAAGACCACTAGGTATGAAGGGCAAGCCAGCACCAGGTAAGTGGAGTGGGGATGGCAGGATTAGAGATGTGGAAAAGGGGGTGGGAAGAAGAGGAAGGGGACATCAGGGAGCGCTCTTACCCGATTCCCAGTGAGGGAAGATGGCGGCCTCCCGATTTAAGAAGACTCAGAGCGGTGGTGTTATCATGTGGTAAATACCCTGTTCTGAGCCTCCTGATTGGCTGGGAGCCTACCACCCCACCCCCCCCCCCCACCGGGTACTAATGTAAAATATTCTGTCTCCACCCCAAAATCTGTAGATCTGAAGGCAAATTAATAGAAACAGATTGAAACTTGTATACACACCTATTTAGAGAAGTTGCAAACACATGTAGATTGAAAGTTGCATACACATGTCCAGAGGGGGACAGAGCACATCATGTGAAATTGGGGAGTTGGAGAGGGGTTAGGGACCAAGTTAAGAGCATGAATGTTTTCTCATAGCTGTAGTTATTCGGTGGAATAACTGTGGCTACACAAGAAAACGAGATAGGGAATGAAAGTGTGTCGCACAGAACAACCACAGTGGGGGGGGAGGGCAATGGGAAAGGGCCAGGGAGGGAAACATGAGTTTATGGGAGTGCGGAGGTGTGGGGGGGCATGCCAGAAGAGGCACCTGGTGAGTGACAGGGTTGGTGTTCATAGTTTTTCCCCATAACTGCAGCTATCTGTAGTACATTGCTATTATAGCTATGGTTCTGGAGAAAACTTTTTTTTAAAAAAAGGGATTACAGAAAAAAAGTAGTTGGACAGCTACAGTGAGGCGGGGGTGGAAAGTGGGCACAGCCAAGTGGGCTGGAAGTGTTTAAAAATATACAGTGGGCACGGCGGAAGGCCCTGGCTAGTGGGCTCCAAGGACATGGAAAGTGGCAGCGACTGAAGGCTGTAGCCACATAGCGGGTGTAAAAGAGACATATTCAGCGAACATATACAGCGGACATGGCCAAAGGCTGGCACATAACAAAAAACTAAGGTATAACAAAACCCTTTAAATATACTGATAACACGATTTTCTTTGATGCAATCTGCTTTTGCTTTAGCCAAATGATGTGAAGAAATCATTTGGCTACAGCACAATGATCCATTGTATCTGCTTTTGCTTCCATTTTCTCTCGTCTTTGACCCGCTTTGCTAGCCGTAGGCTCTGACGGATTGTAAACTTATTTTGTTGTGGACATACTGCACAGTTCTGAGTCGTCATAGATGCCTCATTCCTCAAACCATCAACCTGAGTCGCCTTCTTCATCTAGCTTTTTCAATCCCCAAGATCAGTTTACCCTCACAAACTGCACTTTTCTTTCTTCATTTTATTTGACGGGCTCTGCTATTGGTATGCGCTTGTGTAGAGTCTGCTGAAGATCACTGGCCCGTTGACTAGCATTCGTTTCTGTCTCCTCCTCACTTGGCTTTTATCTGACTTTTGTATCCTCAAACCTTTTGATTTTGTTTGGGTACCAAGCTGATTCCTTAGATCGACAAGTGTTTCTGCTACTTCCCTTCGATGTACTCTGCAAGAAGTGGGCTGCGACCAAATGTAAACCTTGGTTTTTGTTTTATACATACGGAGCATGTCAAAAATATAGATACATTATTTGGGTTTTTGTGAAAGTGAATATCTCCTGTTTGGCTGATCAGAAATGTTTGCACCATGCAACAGTTCCAGATAAGGGCTGGATGTGTGTGCTGGAAATCTTGACAAAGCGGACAATTCTGAAAGCATGTTTTAGGGGGTATTCTGAAACACCACAATCTGAAAAATAAATGATCATTGAAGTTTTTCTATTTCGTTTTACAGCATGAAAAGGGGCTTGGAATTTAAACAAATTTTGCATGGGTTCGGATTTGGGCTGAGCACATTTTTGGTAAAATTGTTAAAGTTATACGCATGAGGTTAAAGGTTAAGATAGTACAATGTGCACAATTTAGGTAAGAATGTCTTCTTTAACCTTACCTTTGGTATTGCTGCCATGACACAACAACAATATGTGTTTAAATGTCACGAGCATTAGCTTTTCACAGCTGACATGAAATCACCTGCGATGGCCAACACCTTGTAGCCAGTCTCTGCTCTCTCCTGTCGGTTTTTACTGCATCCAGTTGCATACATACGCAGTTTTCTACTGCTCCTGAACTGCTATTGAGAAGGTGTGTTGATGTTTTCCCATCCTGTGAACTGCACTAACTCCCCACTCCCTTTCCATACACCTGTGCAACTTTTTAGTTCCCACCTCCCTTTGCTAATCACTCTGCCTGCTTGCCCCTGCTCATTTTATGTCTTGGTAATCTGCTGGTACTGTGGGTGATTGGAAGCTCTCTGAGACATTGCCAAAATCGAGAAATTGAACCTATAAATAGGAAATCAAGAAAACCACACATACATAGTTTAGCAACTCCGTTAATGATAAATAACGTTGCTCCTTTGCCTGATGGACTGGAGTAAAATATATTGATTTTTGTAAAAAGATCATATTAATTTAGATTGGAAAAGTGAGTTTCTTATGTTATAATCCATTCACCAAAAAATACAATAGTAGACTGAGAAATGGGCACCTGTGTAATTCACTTCCTCAAGGATTCCCTTTGTGTATGACACCCAAGTCTTCTTCAAAATCCCAGAGGGCCCCTCTTCTGCTTCCCCTGAGCTTGCATCATGTCTCAGAAATCAAACACTGGATGACTGCTAACCACCTCCTCAATCCAGGAAAGCCTGGCGCCTGGCCCACGCCCACCACCTCCAACTTAGACCATGCTAACGCCTTCTAGCTGGGGGCCGCCCTAGCACAACTAAGAAATCTCCAACAGCTACAAAACACTGCAGCAAGGCTCCTCCTTGCCCTAGAGAACACATCCCATCCGTCCTCTGTGTCCTTCAGTGGCTGCTGATCGGGCAAGGATCCACCTTCAAGGCCATGTGCATCACCCAACGAGCACTGCACAACACAGCTCCAGAATATCTGCAATATAAACCTGAACACTATAGGCCCACCAGAAACCTGATATCAGGCATCGCACTCCTCGTCATTCCAGTGGCAAAATGAACCAGACTAGGGGCTCGTCTTTCTCAGTACGAGTACCCACCATCTGGAACTCCATCCCATGTACCATCCAGATCACCTTGCCTTCAAGAAGGCTCTCAAAACCTGGTGTTTGCCTTCAGTATCCTGACCGACTTAGTCCATCTCCTGGGTGAACTATTACCCTCCCCTGACAGGAATGCAGGGCACCGGATGAGTTAACAAGGTGGAACCTACCCCCTCACCCCCCACACCCATAGAAAATATGTCAGCCAGGCCTTATGGTAAGCTCCTCAAGACCTCGTTCTAATCAGGTGTCACTGAACTGTCTAGCACTCCATCACAATGAAACGTAGCAGTACCCCTCCCGGGGCACTGCCACCCACCCCCATGCATCTGCAATAAACACTGCTCAATTTCATCCACCCAAACACACATCACTATATCCAATAGAATGCAGCTGAGCCCCATGAACAAAATCAGTCCAGCTGTGTACATAATCAGTCTCCATGACCCTTTTTCTCCCCTGGCAGCCTGCCACAGCACCCATCCTCGCATCTGATTTCTATAGGCTGCGATTCCTTCCTTCACATCTCGGTCCTCCGAAGGGTGTTCATCCCCACAGCAGGCCGAGGCCATACCAATGGCAGCAGGCGCTATACAAATGCCATATAACATACGACAGCCAAGATCTATTGGCTGTGTCAATGCTGGGTTTCTCCAGGCACAGCCGGCATGAACATCTCTTCATCAGTGGTAATCCTGGCGTATAACATTCATCTAGCTCCTCGATTGCTAGCCCCTGTAACGAGTAATGGGGTACTATTTGAACAATCTGTTGTTTTCTCGTGTTTGTAAACTAAAAACTTTGTGGATTTATTTTTATACGTGGCTTTTGTTGCTCCGCTCTGCAGTCTTGTCTTCCTATTCGCTTTTTTTCCCCTCCAACATTGATGTTTGACCTGCTCTTTGAACTAGTGTGTTGTACTCATATCTCAGGTCTTCGTTTCACTCCCCTGGGTCACCCACCCCCTATTGCCCTCAAATAGTGCATGCGATTCGTGTTGCCTGTTCACGGCATTTTAGCCTCTTGCTTTCCGTCAGGTTGTCCCGCCTGATCTTGGTTTGTGCTCGTTCAAATTAAATGCTCCTGAAACGGAAGGCTTAGTTATTCCTGGCTCTTTGCTCCTGTCGCCCTATATGTCATGACTGCATCAGGGCCCAGTCATCTGTGTAAAACATCTCTTTGTCACAAATGAATGTGTTTCCAACATTCCGCATGTTATTTATTATTCGTGTAGCAGCAGCCGGTTGGCAAACGCACTTTATTTAAAAACTGAGAAAGGAGGAGGTATAAAGGAAAGAGTTATTCAGCGTGTACTTGTATTTGCGATTTCAGACTAGACACACATATGAAACCAACTTTCACACAAATGGGTTATTTCGCTGAAACAAAGATGAGTGTTTTGCGCCATCTTCTGGATAATTTGAAGTACTCGATTTTCGCTGATTCGTTCGTAAGGGCACTAGTGCAGTTTATTACAAATCTATCAAAAAAATACGGTCATCATACCGGAATAAAGCCCGGGCTAGAGCTGACCTTTGCCATATTATAAGAAATACATATTTTATTTTTGGCACTAGAGTAGCTCATGCGAGCATCGGGTGAATGATGGCAATACCTTGCAGTTGTTAACGGTGTACCGGCGTATCCCAGTGTCTTTGGCGTACCTTGGTAGTGATGGCCAAACACCAGGGCTTGTGTTGGTAATTACCTTGAAAAAGGTGAGTGAGTGACCGACCTAATTCTAACTTCTTGACAAATGGGATCACAAAACTTATTATGTAGCGAGAGAGGATTACAGAGATACAGGAGTGTAGGGAGAGACATAAACAGAGATACATAATTACAGCGATACAGGTACAGAGATACAGGAGTGTAGGGAGAGACAAATACAGAGATACATAATTACAGCGATACAGGTACAGAGATACAGGAGTGTAGGGAGAGACAAATACAGAGATACATAATTACAGCGATACAGGTACAGAGATACAGGAGTGTAGGGAGAGACAAATACAGAGATACATAATTACAGCGATACAGGTACAGAGATACAGGAGTGTAGGGAGCGACAAATACAGAGATACATAATTACAGCGATACAGGTACAGAGATACAGGAGTGTAGGGAGAGACAAATACAGAGATACATAATTACAGCGATACAGGTACAGAGATACAGGAGGGTAGGGAGAGATACAGGAGGGTAGGGAGAGACAAATACAGAGATACATAATTACAGCGATACAGGTACAGAGATACAGGAGTTTAGGGAGAGACAAACACAGAGATACATAATTACAGCGATACAGGTACAGAGATACAGGAGTGTAGGGAGAGACAAATACAGAGATACATAATTACAGTGATACAGGTACAGAGATACAGGAGGGTAGGGAGAGACAAATACAGAGATACATAATTACAGCGATACAGGTACAGAGATACAGGAGGGTAGGGAGAGACAAATACAGAGATACATAATTACAGCGATACAGGTACAGAGATACAGGAGTGTAGGGAGAGACAAATACAGAGATACATAATTTAAGCGATACAGGTACAGAGATACAGGAGTGTAGGGAGAGACAAATAAAGAGATACATAATTACAGCGATACAGGTACAGAGATACAGGAGTGTAGGGAGAGACAAATACAGAGATACATAATTACAGCGATACAGGTACAGAGATACAGGAGGGTAGGGAAGGGAGAGACAAATAAAGAGATACGAGTACATAAGCGGATGTGCAGGGAGAGCGCGGGCGGTGGTACAGGAGTCGCAGAGAATTGGAGGTGAGGGAGGGAGCTAGTGTCTACGTTTCACTCGACTATAGTGTCCTGAGAAAACAGGAAGGGTTTGACCGGATGATGGATGACCCCATGCGAGGGTCCTGCTCTCAGTTCATGTGGGAGATTGTTCCACTGTCCAGCAGCGAGGACGTGGAAGCTGACATCCCCTGCGCGTTTCAGTCTGTAGGGTGGGATGGTTCGGCGGTTGGAGTGAACTGATCGGGCAGATCTAGAAGATTGCTTTTTTAAAGTATTTTTTACGAGAGATATCTAGGCGCTTTGTTGGTTATGCATTTATCTGTGATAGCTAGTGTTTTGAAGAGGATGCGCTGCCTAATTGGTAGCCTGTGGGCCTTTTTTCTAGCCGCCGATATGTGTTCACGCTTTGGAATATTAAGTGCAGCTCTGAGGGTGTTGTTTTGAATTACTTGGAGTTTGTTATGGTTTCGTGTGGAGGGACATGCAAAGAATGCCCTGCAGTACACCAGGCTGGACCCTATGAGGGCCCTGGAAATTGTGAGGCAGACATCTTGGGACAAGAACGGTCTGGAGGCGTGAATTAGTTTTGTTGTGTATGCCGCTGAGGAGGTTGATAGCACTGACCTGTCTGTTCAGTGGCAGGGTGGCGTCCAGGTATACTCCCAGTGTTCTTCCGACATTGGATACTGGTATGGTAATACCGTCAATAGTGAAGGCTTTGTAGTTGGGGTCAAGTTTGTTGAGAGAGGTCTGTGAGCCCGTCAGGAGGATCTCAGTTTCTCATAATTTAGGCAAAGCATGTTGCCAGCCATCCATGCTTGGATTCTGTGATGGATGGAATTTAGGGCAGTGGAATCGGTAGTATAGTTGCCTGAGATGGGTTTAAGTATTTATGTGTCGTCTACGTAGTTTGCATATACTATTCCGAGACTGTCTAGGATGTCAAATACTGGTTTCGTTAAAATATTAACCCAGGTAGGAGAGACGCAGGAGCCTTAGGGACTCCACAGGAGATCGGGGTGGGTGGGGCGTAGGCTATGTCAGAGAACACTCTGAAAGATCTGTTGGACAGGAAGGATAAGATCCAGGTAGTGGCTTGTTCTGAGTTGAGGTGCTGGCACAGGATGCAATGGTCAACTAGGTCGAATGCTGCTGATCGGTCTAGAGGGCGTAGGAGGGAGACCCTGCCAGAGTCTGTGGCTTCATCAAGCTGGTTTTTAAGAGCCAGGAGAGCTGATTTTGTGCTGTTTCCTGGTCTAAATCCAGATCGTCTTCAGCCCAAGAGGCTTTTGGCTTCCAGGAAGGATTGGATTTGGAGGTATGCTACTCCATCCAGTATTTTGAGTAGGAATGGGACCGTGGTGATGGGGTGGTATTGGTGGGGATATCGGGGTCCAGAAAGGTTTTTGTTTTAGCAGGGGGAGGACCCATGTGTCCTTGAGGTTGGTGGGGACTTCGCAGGTGGTGAAGGAGGCATTGATCAGGGCACTGATAAAGGGTGCCAGTTCCATGGCACACTCCTTGATTATGGTAGCTGGGCAGGTGTCGCTTGCCATCTTGTGGGTTTTAGGCTTTGGATGATGCTCAAGGTTTCTTGTGGCAAGATTGGCTTAAAGTGGAATGGTGGGGTGGTGTCTTAGTAGGGGTGGTTGGGGTAAGGGAGTTCTGTTTTTGTCGTATCTTTTTCTATTTAGAGGAAGTTGCTGTTTGCGTCAGGTGGTGACTTCCTCCAGGTGGTTTCGGCTTCTCACAAGTTTTTTTAGGTCTGCAGTGAACCAGGAGTTGTGGTGCAAGAGGGGCCTGGCTTTCCATTGAGTGAGCTGCACCACGGTGTTGTTGGTTTTTGCTATGGTTGAGTTGTAAATGTCAGCTAGAGCTGTCAGGTTGTCTGCCATGGTTGCTGAGTAGGTGGTAATTTCAGATAGTAATGGAAGGATATTTGTTGCTGTAATGTTTTTTTAATTGAGTGAGAGGTTGGGGAGCTTGCTGTTGTTGGGGGGGGGAGTCCTTCTGTGTGGGAAGGGTGAGTGATATCACGTTGTGGTCTGACCATGGATAAGATTCGCTAGAAGTAATGGCAATGGAGCAGTTCATTTTGTCAATCCAGTAAAGTATCCAACCCTTAGCGTGGGTGGGTTTGTGGATGCATTGGGAGAGTCCAAGTGCAGTTAGAGTGTTGGTAAGGGAGAAGGCGTTGCTGTCATTAGTTATTGAATCCCAGGTTCAAGTCGCCTAAGAGAAGAATTTGTGAAGAGGGCTTGGTGTTTGACGCTAGGACTTGTAAAATGTTTTCTTCAAAGGTGAATATTGGGCCGGTGCTCTGTATATTATGTTGGTAGTTAGTGTTGAGGTGTGAGAGAGGGTAATTTTGAGGGACAGTACTTCACCAGAGGTGGCCGTACCACTGTTGAACTCTCTATTGACTAGTGAGTCTTTGGCAATCAGGGCTACCCCTCCCCCTTTGGAGTGCGATCTGTCTTTCTTGAAAATAGTGTAGTTGGGTGGAATGGCTAAAGTTAGGGCGGGGCCTGCAGCTAGGAGTAGCCAGGTTTCTGATCTCGTGAGTAAATCATGGTCTTGTGTGGTGATGAGGTGTGCGATTTCCAGTGCATGTGCAATTAGGGATCTGGCATTGACTAGTGCTCCCTTTAAAGGGTAGGAGCGTGTTGTGAGTGCTGGTTTGGTTTTGCATTTGGTTGCTGGCCTTTGTGTGTGTGGGGGGGGTGTTTGCTGTGGGGGCATTGTATAATGTGTCAGGCAGCATTGAGGCAGAACATTGGGTTTCAGGCATCATTACAAAAGGGGCATCACATGGGGTTTCAGGCATCATTGCAAGAGGGGCATCACATGGGGTTTCAAGCATCATGCCTATAGGGGCATCACATGGTGTATCAGGCATTTTTACCAATGGGGCATCACATAGTGTACCAGGAATCATTGCAAAAAAGGTTTCACATAGCGTATCATGCATTTTTTTTTACCAATGGGGCATCACATAGTGTATCGGGCATCACTACAAGAGGGGCATGACATGGGGTTTCAAGCATCATTGCAAGAGGGGCATCACATGGGATTACAGGCATCATTGCAGATGGGACATCATGTAATGTATCAGGCATCATTGCAAAAAGGGCAACACAAAGTGTGCTGGGCATTTTTACAAATGGGGCATCATACAATGTATCAGGCATTTTTACCATGGAAGTAGCACATTGGGTTGTAGGCATCTTTATCATTGGGGCAGCACATATTCCTGTTTGGGATGGTGCTGCAATTCCTCTGGCAGAGGGTTGTAGTGTCATAAAGGCTGGCTGAGTGCTGTTTCGGAATTTCTTGTAAGCTTTAGTCTTCTTGGAGTTCAGTTTTGAGTGGTGGAACAGATGTTTGGTGTAGCTGCTGCTCTTGTGTGGGCTTGGAAGTGGGACTTACTTAGCCAGAGTGGTGGTGCTTTGGAGGTGAGTGATTGTTTTTTGCTTCAGGGGAATCTGGGGAAGTTTTGGGTTTGGGATATGCAAGTGGGCTGAGGGTGGAGGGAGAGTGAGGTGGTGTGGGACCCAATTGTGCTTCTCGCACAGTGTTGCAAGCATTTTGGGTGTGACTTCGTGGAATAGGGCGGGTGTTAGGAACGTAGAGGGCTGAATTGCATTAGAATCTGTCCACAGATCCAGATGTTGAGAAGGGCAGCCAAATTTGCAATGTATTACTGCAGTTCCCATTTGATTTGTGCCAACGAGCACCATTCCATCGCCCTTAAAACAGAGCAAAATGATTAAGTGTCTGTATCTTCACGGGTTTTTCTGATTCTTTGAGTCACGTCAGATTCTACAAATAATTTTTCCATACTGTCCCATACTCTTTGTTTATTTGTGTCACCCTTTCTTCCGAGAATCCTCTCATTCCTCCAGCTCTTGCTCCCATCGGTTTTTAGAAAAAATAGCTCCTTCCAAAATCACTTGAACTCTGAGTACACCTAATATTTCTGTGCTCTGCCCGCTCGACCATTGAACAGTCCTCATCACTCGGTATATGTGATGCTGTAATTGACGGCCCTGGAACCCTGCACAGGGCTAAGTGCACTAGGCATAGCACATCTGCTACCTCCATCTCAATTGAAATAAATACCCTAGGAACGCCAGAAGCATGGGGAGTGAGAGAGCAGATGTCGCAATATCCTACCAATCTCTCTCTCCCCACCTTCCTCATATGGCTGCACCATGTGTTGTCAGTTGCGAAACCATGTGCATCCATTATAACTTATCATTGTAATTATTGAAAAAATCCTTGTCAACCTTTCATTTTCTTCTTAACATTTCTCCTCATACTTCATAAGATCAGACAATTCTAATTGGTTTCCATTTGTCATCTTCAGACATGATGCCCCATGGACCGAAACACATTAATTGTTACACAATTTACAATTATAAACATTCCTTTTCTTAAAAAAAAAATATTTAAACTCCAGATCTCCATCCACACCCCACCCCCTCGTACTGAAACGAACAGTGAATCCCTGGGCAGTACTTAACTTCCATGCCTGCTCCTGTGCAGAAGGAGGGCTGCCGGTATCCCTTTGAGAGTCTTTTAGGTGGATCCTACTCTTATTGCCCTCCACCTTCACTACAGTCAGAGTTGCATAGACTACGGTGTGCGTCCCATGGAATTGCCGCTCATTCCAGCGACTCATTAAGGTGCAAATCTAGACTCTATCCCTGGGGAGAAGCTATATCTTGTGTTGGCCTGCAGGTGGTACACAGAGCACAACCAATGCTTTAATCCTAGCAGCAAAGTGATTTCTGTGAGCAAGGCATTAAAGAAGTGGGCTCTGTTGTCAGATTTTAGAACTTCACAAATTCCTCACCTCGGAAATACCTCTCTCACCAGAAATCTCACCCCCGATTTAGCAATCTGGTGTACGCAGGGATCAACCTCCAGCTACTGTGAAAATAGACAAGCCACCACAATAAGATATCTGTAATTATTGCACCACTTTATCATGTCCACAAAACCTATATGGAGCTCCTTGAATGAGCCTGAGGGCCTGGGCAAGACCCCGCTCACTGACTTCATGGTATTTCCAGGATTGAACTCCTTGCACACTACACAATTCCCAATGAATCTACTTCCCTGTTCTTGTAAGTTAGGGATAAACCAATCCTCCTGGAGCTCTGCTGCAATTTGTCATTGAGAAGTATGTAATGTCTAATGTAGTTGCTTTAAGGCCAAAAGAAACAGCTCCAGTAGCATTACTACCTTCCCTGTCAACTCCTGTCTCGGAAGCAAGTCTGTGGGTGAGAAAACATCCTTTCTTTTTCCAGAGCTCCTGTTATTCTCTAGGGGCTTTCCCTTGTATTTCTATTATTTGGAGCACGAGGACTGCTGTGTATGGGGCTGGTAACTGTTCTTGTTGGGACACAGTTTCCTTTTCCTCGGAATATGTGAAAGGAAAATACGCTGCTTCCTTCACTGGCTTGTCTGCTGCATGATTTCCAAAAGCTATTGAATTAGTGGGGCAGTGCACTCCACTAGAGTTCTCTCTGCTGGCAAGGTTAACGCTTCAATTAGCCGGGATAGCAGTGCAGCATGCTGAACAGGGGACCTGACCCATCAGACCTCCTAAATTCTCCTCTCTGCCATCTTGATAACCCAGAATGGACAGTGGAGGTGATGTATGTGGTGTCGGAATAAACAGTGACTGCCTTCCCCTTACACATTTCGAACACCTCTATATGTACCACCAGTTCCGCCGCTTTTGCAAAGTAATGAGAAGGCAACCATTTCTTCAATCTGACCCGGTACTCCCCATCCACAAGGCCCACGACAGCTGCACCTGTATGTGTCATGATCTCTGCTTCCAAAAGATCAGGACTTGCCCGACTCCCTTGGAAGCAGACCCATAACCCCGGTTCCGAGTGCCAGCCAGTCCCAATTGGGACCTTTTGGACCCTGTCCTGGCGCCAGTGGCACCAGGCTCATAAAGATGCCCAGTCCCAGCGCTGGAAGCGCCGGGCTCATAATGCTTGGGTGGACTTACCTGCAGCAGACCATGCTGCTTACTTACCTGCCAGTTGAACCCCTGATCCTCTTCTGTTTGGGACTACTTTTCCTGTTGGGTGGGGCAGGAGCCACTCCCTAGGTTCAGAACACTGGAACTCTTCTGGAAAGCAGGAACTCTTTTCTTACCTAGGCGTGGCTGTGGGAGGAGACACCTAAGCACTACAGGAGGCTATTTAAACCACACCCGATGGATGAATCCTGCTTTGTGTTATTCTGCATTCTCTGCAGCAGAACGCTCATCGTGTCTTCTGCTTCTGATCCTGGGCCTAAGGGAACAAAGGCTTACCATCCTGGAATCCAGTCTTCAGCAGCACCTGTAAAGACAAAGAAAGAACAGGTTAGCACTACGGTCTTCAGTGGCAGCGCATCTCTTACCTGGTCCATCGGCTGTCACCAACGCCTCGCGCTGCATTCCGGCATCTGAAGACAAAGGCTTACCTACTCTTCGCATGCTCCGGAGGTCTTCGCACTGCATTCCGGCATCTGAAAGACAAAAGCTTACCAGCTCTTCGCACGCTCCGGAGGCCTTCGGCGCTGCATCCCGCATCTGAAAGACAAAAGAAGGTGCGTTTAAAGACATTGGGGAACTTTATTACTCACGTGCCATTACTCCTTCCCACGCCGAATCCAGTGGGTATTCCAGCACCCTTCAGCTTCTCTAAAGCTCCGAACTTGTACCTGCAAGATAAAAGGGACAGTTAGTGCGCATCGTGAAGCAGGCTACAAGCGCTTACTTACATGCTTCCAGGCGCTTCTATTCCTCACGCGGGTTCGATCCTCAACTCTCATCAGCCCGCCATCCGCCATTGCCGGAACCCTGCAAAACAAGAGATATCATTACAAAAGACTTTTAAGACATTTGAAGTGCCCAGAACTTACCGTTCGTGCAGTTAACGACGGACAGCAGTCCTCTGAGGTCAAGAGGCCTGCACCCTTATCCAGTGAAGAAACTGGTTACGGCACCCTGCCCCGAGGCAGATGGAGAGCTCGGCGTTCACTTACCTAAGGTGAGGGCGTTAACCTTTGGGGTTCTACAGGAGAAGAGAAAGGGAAGAGGAGAGAGGCACCCAATAACCCCAGTTCATTAATCCCATATTTTCTATCTGCAGACATCTTACTCTTCGAGTCAGACATACAGTGCACAGAGGTCCAGCCCAAAGAGCCAACCGTGTGTTACACATCACCTTTGAAGATACGGCATTCACCCAGTCAAGACCGGCGCCTCTGCGGGAATCAGGTGAGCGTTACAGTATGCCTCTCTCCCGTCTCTTGGTTTATGATTGAAGACCCATCAACAAACATATCACCTGACTCCCCTCCCCCCAGGGCATCCTCTTTCACATTTACCCTCTCTTCCTCTTCTCCTTCATACGTGTGGCAATCGTGAACAATATCCTTAGGCTGCATCAGCTCTGCTGCAAATGTTGCAGGATTTACTAGGTGACATTGCACAGATGAATTGATGAATTCGATAAGACGGCCTCATACTCTAACACTCTCTGAGTCGTCAATGTGGATTTAGATTTTTCTAGAAAAAAGACTGCATGTTCTACATACAATGTCACCGGGCAACCCATTGCAATGGTTGAAGACTTCTGAATTGCAAAAGCCGCTGCTGCCAGAGCATGTTTGCAAGGGTACAGTCCCTGCATCACTGGGTCTAGGAGTCTGCTGTATTACGCTAAAGGTTTGTGGCCTAGCAATGTATGCTGGATCAGAACCGCTGTCATTGCCTGCCCATTTGAATGGGAAAATAGAAGGAATGGCTTCTTGTAATTTGGGGTCACCTTGACCTGAGCTTGCTGATCGCAGCCTTGAGTTCCCGATCGCAAGTCCCCATTCTCTCTGACCACATTATCAGACATTTTGCCTTCTGTGCTTCCTTTACACCCTGCAATAAGGACTCGCTTAACTACAGTAATCAGAAATCCATGATCTACAATAGCTAGAGCCCCAAAAACAGCTCCATTTGTTTCACTGTGACTGGTTGAGGTGTATTTTGAACTACAGTGTCTCTCTGGCATTCACTTCCTTCCTGTGGGTAATATTACTTGTCCCAAATATATTAACTCTGTCTGACTGTATTGCAATTTATCTTGGTCCACTTTATACCCCTTCTCCGCGAGCAGGGTGAGGAGCATTATTGGGGACACTGCTCCTCTGAAATGCTGCAGACTAATAAATCGTCCATGTACTGAATTACAATACTGGACACATGTAAATTCCCCAAATCCATCTGAACCACCCTGTTAAAGATACTCTAAGATTCGCAGTACCCCTGGGGCAACCTTGTGTGTTTGAATCTCTTGACCACGATATGCAAATGCTGTGAGGTACTGAGAATCAGGGTTTGGGCAACAGAGAAAAATGCATTCTTTAAATCAACTACCGTCAAGTGGTTTGACCTACTAGGGATGTTACAGAGAATGGTGGATGGATTCAGCACCACTGGAAATTCTGCCTCAACAGTATTATTAAGGGGTGCAAATCTTGGACCATCCTCCAACTGGACCCCTTTGCCTTCTTCACAGGATAGATTGCTGTATTGCATGGTGACACAGAGGGTTGTATTATGCCTTGCTTTAACCACACCATAATGGTCTCCTAAATCCCTTTGTCTGCCTCCTTGGACATGGTGTAATGCTTAACCCATGGTAATATTGCACCAGGTTTCTTTTTATCCTAACTGCTCTGATACTTTTTAGCAGCCCCACATAATGAGGATTGCTGGTCCACAAATGGTCCGGCACCTTTCCCAAAACATCCTTCCAAAAAGTTGATGTATCTTTAACGATGAGCAGGCTCTGTGATAATTCCCTTTGCTCTATCACTATCTGGCAAGGCACCCCAACTTCTAACACCATCTCTCCAGTGTCTTCGAACAATTTGCTCATCAGACACGTCCCTTAGCGATAAGGTTGGATCGATGCACAGAACTTTAGCTAAAACAATGAAATTAGATGATGATCCTGCCACACACATCCAGTTAATTCAGGAGGTGTGGAGGGCAGAAACGGCAGAAGCGTGGGACAAGATTGTGGCAATGTTTTACCACATGCTGAAGAATTGACTTCGGTGATCAGTCCAGCACAATTTAGATAAAGTAGTAGCGATGGGAGGCCAAGAGAAGGCCAGAAATTCAGGCACACATTGTGCATTTCTGCAAGAGAAGACAGGAAAAAGAGGGAGAATTTAGAGCAGGCACAACAAGCAGAGGCTAAGCTTGTTCAAAATAAATTGGCAAATATCTTTCTAGAAAGGGCAGTACTTACAAATTCTATGGAGGGAAAGCAGTGGCAACTGGGACAATAAGGATACATTGAAATGGGTGTCAAGCAGGGTTGGGTGGACGGGTATGTTCCCTGTCCAAGGCCAATGAGATGGTTTTTGAGGGTCAGAGGAGGATTTCCACATGGAAGTGGGTCATTTGGCAGGTTCAGAAGAATTGGTCCCCAGTTTAAACGGCCAATAGGAAATAATTATGGAGTATTTTATGGGATTCAGTGTTAGTCGTGTGGAAGGTTGGGCCAGATGCGAAAGGGACCTTAGTGCAAGATAGGCCCAGTTTAGGACAGAGGAGCTTCAGGAGAGACTTCGCAAGCCCAGTGCCTCAATTCAGAATAGAGATGCCAACTAACCACTTATCTATCGCTGCTACTGTAGCGGGAGGTAGGGTGCCTACACCCTGTTCTCCTTGCCCAACATACCATTCCCTCCTCTTCTTTTTCATCATCTACTCTGACTGAACCATCCGCTTCCCCTTCTATAGGCACAGAAGTATAATCAGCACTACAATAGGGTGCCGTCCCTCATCCTCCCTGGCAGCTTCCCTGTTCTCCATTTGCACCTAAACTGTTCTGATAACCGAGTTGTCCAATCTAAAAAGAACCTGCGCATGTCTCCACCTTACTTCTTCTACGTCCCTTGCCTGTCTTCTCACTCTTGATCTCTTTGCTGCCGTAACAGCATTACCTCTTCCTCCCCTAACTGTAGCGATTCCTTCCTTTTTTCTGTTCTTGCACATCTACTACTCTTCGCAATCTATCCTCTATCCTCGCAGGAAGAGGCCCAGCCTCCTCTTTCTCTACAATTTCCTATTCTTCCTCTGCTCTTTTTACTTTCGGTCTCACTCTTTCTTGCTCCTTCACCCTTAATCTATCTGCTAACCTAGCAGTTGAGGGAGTTATCCCCTTCCTGCGCTCTGTTTTCCACCTCTCTGCAGCCCTGACCATTGAAGGAGTTACCCTTCCACTTTTTTCAGAATCCCAGTTCTTAGAAAACATAGCTAATGGAGGTGTTACCTTTGTCCATCTTGCAACCACTGGAGTAGTTGCTGGGTAAAATTATGGTACAAACTCATGGTCTGTGTACCCCTCTGCAGGCGATAAAGGATAGCACCCATGTGCGGAGTTGCAGAAGAAATTCCTACACCCTCCTTTCTTGTCCCTTGGCATGCAACATTATGGCCCTTCCCCTTTTTTCATACATCCCCCATAGTTCCAAGAGGTTTATCCGCTTTTCTAGCTTCAAGCCCTTGTGCTTTGTAGTTAAAAAGATATGCAGGTTCTCCAATGTACCCTTATCATAGGATCCCTCAATAGGCCAAGAGTGTATGATTTTCCCCCTTACTCTGCCGCAACCATTCCCTTTGATATTTTAAAATGTTCCACTTGTAGCTGGGCAACACATGCCACAAATGATTCAATGGAGTCTCCATAATCCAATCCAAGTTATCAAAAAATAGTTTCACAAAAAATCTGATATGAACTGAACCTGCGGCACGAAATAAAAGTTGACCCCAGAGCTCCCTTTTCACCCTTTCCCAATACCTTAGTCACCCTTCACATTCATTCACTGTACTCGCCTATACCACAAATACCTCCCTTCACTATTTACTCTAATTCTCACTCATACACAGAAGACCATCTCATCAAAAACACTCGCTGGCCAATATTTTCGGAAATATCCCCACCACTCGAGCATATGAGGGCGCAATGCTGTCCACTACAGTACCGCTGCTCTCGCTGTCTGTACTTTTACTCATACGGCCTTCTCTACTACAAGTTAATCTTTTCCTGACTACAGAAAGTTTCCCTTCACTACTACGATTAACCAAGAAAATCGATGTAAGGGGCTGTGCCCACACAGCAAATACAAAAGAATGTCAAGGCCTTCTTCAGAAATGTATCTACGGTTGGACTTACCCTAAGATACTACCACACCTTCAGGTGAGGGCTCCAGCCAACCGGACAAGCAAACTAAAGGGTATCAGGACAAGCTTTACACTGGGTGTGCGGGGGAAGATACCTCTAAAATAACAAACTAGGAAAAAAATATATACAAAGGACTTACAACACAGAACAATTAACCACTCTTTCAAAAAACATCCACTTTCCAAACCCTGTGACCTCAACTAATTTCACACCTAAACTCCAAATCTACCCTTACCCCCAAACAAAAACTTTAAGTCCAGGAACCAACCCCTTTTCTACCGCTATTTTTTAATTTTGATTCTACCCCTATTTCTCCTCTTGCTTTACACCCCCAACCGTGTACTCATGTTAACCTGAGGTGCTCCAATGTGATGCTTCGTCAAATTGGTCCGCACCACTACACTGTGGTACCACATCTCCGGGAGCAGATGGACCTTTAACCTATATAGAGTCAACAGACCTCTTTTTCACTGTGCACAGAAGACTGGTCCCCGACGTGAGGTGCTGCAACTGAGAGGTGTGAACAAAAGACCCCCAATGTCTTGGAAAACCTGGGCTTCTTGCTGGCTCACCAAATGTTGGAGTGGACCTTTAATCACCCTGACCCTAAACAACAAACTAACCCAAGTCTCAATAATACAACATCAGTTAGTAGTTTATATATTTTATGCAACAATTTAAAACAGTCCCAGATACATTTATTACTCTCCATCCACCAAATATGAGTGGACAAAACCTCTTCAAAGAAATCACATCTTTCCCCAATTCCTCCATTTTCATTGGCCAGGCTTATCTTCATTATTATCTTCAGATCATATTTCAAAACACACATCTTCTTGGGATATAGTAGGTCCTGACGTTGGTGCATGATTTAAACATTACTGGCCTAAAACCTTGAACTTTAAGGGGCTGATTCATTCGTGGAATTTATTGCACAGAAAATAGAGTAATTGTGCCCTGTGGGATGTTTTTATCCACGCATCCAAGCCCTACCTCAAAACTGTGCAGTACTGACATGGAAAACATCATGATGGCCAGAGCTTCCCAGAAAATGCACAGGGAAATGCATGAAGAATAGGCTGCCACTCATTTTTGCCGATGTTATGGGCACAGAAGGACACTGCCTAAAACCACCATTGGACTACCCACACAGTAGTCTGAAACCATTGGGAGTGGCAATGCTGATTGCCAAAAGCAAACCCATAACTGTTGGGAATTCATTTTCTTAAATCCCAAAAAGGGGTGCAGTACCAGTACTCACCACTATCCAAGAGCCGGCGTTTTAAAACAACACCAGATTTTACTTTTTGTATAAAACTGAATAAATGAACCCAAAGCAGGCCAAAGAAAGACTTACTGAGAGGTGGATCCAATGTAAAGTTATATTCTGAAGTGACTTGAAAGTTTATAACAAGACTGGCTGAGCTGTGGATTTCAGCAGGTTAAGTAAATTTGGACTGAAAGACACTAAAAATCTAAATGTTTAAATTGACTGAGTGACCTACTTTTGAGTGTCACATAGGTTTCAATTGTTTAAATGTCATAGTTTTAAACTTAGAATCAGCATTCTAGCTGCATATGTAAAAATGTTTAGTTTTATTTGAATGCAGAAAACTGGGGAACAGAAATGACATGTAGCTAAAAACTGGCTTAAAGAGATTCCAATTTTGCCTGGACACTACCCCAGGAGTGAAACTTGAGTCACAGCTGTGTTCCCAGGCCTATCTGCCTTTTGCTGGCCACACTAAGGATATGCCATCTCTCTGATAATTGAATTAAGGGGAGCCCCCACAGAATACAGGAGCTCTGAACAAAGCCCTGTCCTGACTCAGGCAAATGTTTTATTGGCGGGAGTCGTAAATGGAGCTTCCTCCTGGAAGGACAGGGGAGGGGCACTGCCTGTGAGAGCAAGCTGGCTTGGCAGAACTGGAAAAACCAGAAATTCAACCTTGTGCTGGGGGGAAACCACACCCCTTTGGGGCCAGAACATAACTCTAAAAAGATGAATAACTCATAGTACGGACTTGTGAAAATTATTTAAATGATACCATAATTCTTGTGATTTTTCTGCCCACATTTTAAGACGTGTTAGGACCCGGTGGTATGTTCAGGGGGGTTTTAGCGGAAAAGAGGATATTACTCAAAATGTGTGCATGTGAAAAATCTGACACTTCATCAACTAATGTCCATACTCCTTGCGCACATGTGTGTAAATTTGGGGTAATGTCCGGTATTGCAAACCAGTTAAAAAGTGCAAAATATTGCCATTTCTGAATGCAAGCTCTCAGGAAGAGCAGATTTGGACAGGGTATACCTCCTGTGATATGTGATGGGTGCGTGTAATTTTAAAACAATACGTACCTCTGCAAATATGTATTTGGTTCAAATCTAGATTTGTGTGCAAGTTGACAGGAGGAGTGGACTTTCTGCAGGCTGTAAAATGACATCACTCTGACACAACTTAGCTCCCCCAATCAGGGGAGAAATGAAAGCTTGGCCAATGATAAGTGGAGAGGGGTAGAGCCTAGTGATGCTGCACACACACCCATTTTCAAAACACATAAAAGCAGACAGACAGGACAGATAGGGACCTTCAAATCCATTTGCTGCGGGACGCTCTGCTGGAAAATCCATACTTTACCTCCATCAATCTCTAGAGAAAGCTGTGCAGAAAGATCCAGACTTCAAATCTATCAATATCCAGAACCAGAAACCCAGACCAGACCAGCAGAGCAGAGCTGACCCAGATCACTGTGAAGAGACCCAGACCAGACCGGAGTCTGTGCAGAACCAATCTCTTAGTTAAAATAATATAATTCAATCCTATTTTAATCTAAGTAGTCACCTAACTGTCACCTGTCATTTGTAAAGCTGTCACTTGTCATTTTCTAGTTGCAAGCTGCACTTGTCTTTTTGAACTTTAAAATTTCAAATCTGAAAAACAACCTTTATTTAATCGCTCATATCTCCGTGACCGTTTGTGCTAGAGACTTGCAGTAACTTTCCTCAGAAAGCTTGGAATCGTGGCCTTCCTACGAACCTAGAACCACATTCCTACCCCCTATAGTTTTGCCGTAATCGCGAAAGACGCACCCGTGAATTTTACTGCGATTTGCAAATTTCTCCACGTGTGAAAACAGCAGTTTGTTTTTGCTTCCGTTGCAGAAATTCGTTTAACCTGCTACTCATTCCTAGGACATTGCTAAATTAAGCCTGCAACTAATTTAAACCAACTAATCCTGAACCTCTAGAGGGAATTAAAAGCATTTTAGCATATTTTTCACTTCATTGCCAGCACATATAAAAGCATTTTGGGCCTGTGTTTCCAACTTCTGTAGTCTAAGCTTGCTGGGGTGAACTGAATCACATTTAATTGCATTTCTGAGAACTGTGTGCCTTCCTTCCATTTCCTTGCATTGCATAAAAGGGGGGGGGGAGGTGAATTGTCCAAGAAAGTGATTACATTGTCTTTTGCTGAAATCCTATCAAGTTATTTTCTGTACTGCATTTCATTCCACATTGCATCCATTGGAAACCATAAAAGTATTGTTGCTATCTTATCCATCCTATAACCACTCATCATTGATTATAAAGAAGTGTGCTAGTGCCAGATTCTCCGTTGTTAATCTTTATCATATCAGATTAAGTGTGATATTCAATTATTAATTATTAAAAAGTGTGATAGATATATATTGCTTTACTTCTCAAATAAACCTTTTAACTTGCAAAACAGAACTACTTATTGGCTCAGTGGGGTCAGGGGGATTCCAAGGGAGGGGTGTTATATAGGGGTAGTCATCCAGAACGCATGAACTGGACATAAAGATATATCAATAAGGGTTTTCATTCAGTATTCTAGACTAGGCGTTGACTTAGCTGTAGTGCTGAATTGAATCCTCTTACAAATTGGGGGCTCGTCCGGGATGTTTGGGTTAGATCTATCACTTGTGCAGATTAATACAGCGTGCCAGCTGACCAGATACACATATCCGGTTGATCACCACGCTGTGTTACGCTGTAAAGCACTCCTCAAAGGAACGCTCTAAGAAAAAGGTCTGTTTTGCAAAAATAAAATACTAATTTCTCTAAGTCAGGACAGAGACCAATCTCTAGAATGACGACCTTAGTAGACATGAAAATAGCCAGAGAGCACCTCTTACATAAACTATTTGTGAGAGGTGAATGGACTGAACAGGGCCAGGATGCTTGGTTGCAGGCCATCACGCGACAGGTCACTGAAACAGGGTCAGACCTATGGAGAGATCAGGGTCCATTACATGTGGCCCTGAGTGAACTATACATGGCTCCTAAAGCTAAGGATGAACAAGACAAGATGGTTAGGATAGCCGCATACCTGTACCTATATATGGGAGACATGCAGGATAAATGTACTGAAAGCCAAGATCTGGCGAATAAGCGACAGATGGCGTTAGAGAAGGTCCAATCTGACCTGGTCTCTTCTGAGCAGAGGCTGCAGGGGAGCCAGGAGTCGGACAATGAGAGTAGACAGCACATCATTAAAATAAAGAGGGATATGGACATCCTGCAACAGGAAAAGGCTGACCAGGATACCAGATTTCTGGCCTTGCAGAAGGAGTACCAAGAAGGTTTGGACTCCCTACTGCAGAGCCAGAAAAAGCTGGAGCAACAGTTAGACTTCAATAGGGCATGTGCTGAGCAGGTAGTCACCCTGCAAAGCCACCTAGATAGGGAGAAGGCAGAGAGCAATAAACTGATCCTGAAAGACCTGGATACCCAGGCAGAGTTTGATCAGGAGCGCCAGAAAGCTGGTGCCTTCCAAAGGCAAAGGGACGACCTGGCGGCACAGATGCAGGCTCTTAGTCAGGAAAGGGATACCTTAGGCCAGGAAGTCTGCCACTTAAAAAGGAAAATGGAAGAAACTCACCTGGCCCTCCAGGGACTGGGTGACCTCAAAAAAGAACACCAGAACTTGTTAGAGCACACCAGGAAGGTGGAGGATGCTCTGGCAAGAAAGGAGCAGGCCAATAGGGACACAGCTCAGGAGGTAACCCTCCTGCAGCAAAGACTGGCCCAGTGCTCCAGGACCAATCAGGAAACGCAGAGAGAGAATGAGGCTCTCTGCCAGCACAATGATAGGTTCCAACAGCAGGTAGCGATGCAGGAGAGACTGATAGAGTCTAGTAAGGCCTTAACTGAGGAACTGAAGGCGCAGGCTCTTGCATTGCAACAGGGAGCAGGGGCGGATAGAGATGAGGTTCGCTGGAAAAGAGAAACTCCTGAGCATAACCCCAGGAGCCCTAGTACTAGAGGCCTTTATTTCTCTCAGTCCCTGGATTCTGCCACCCCCATGTCCCCTGGCGCACATGAGCACAGGGCCACAGGGATGGCAGATTACTATCCAGCAAGAAGCATGGGGCTCATAGGCCAGTACCACTCAGGAATGGAGGGGCGGGCATCCGGGTATGGGCACCCAAGCACAGTGCAATTTGATGGGGAACCCCAGGAGAGTAGGCCCATTAAGGGCATCCTGAAAACCTCTGCCCAGTTAGGTCAGTGGGGGGGGTACCCATCAAATCCTGGCAGCAAGGAGGGATCTGAAGAATCCTCTGAGCGGTACAGGACACAGGAGACCAGGTCCCCACATTCTGCCAGCCATTCCCAGGCTTGCAGAATCCGGGAAAACCTGGAAGAACAGACGGGAACCTCTGGGAGCAGTGCCTCTGAGTCAGAAGATGAATGGACAAGGGTTACCTGAACCAAAAAGGCCAATAAGGCAAAAAGGGCCTTGATTAAGGACCCATTGAAACAGATTAAGGCAATCAGGAGCGTCATCACGCCTTATCATAAGAACGCCAAGTATTCTGTTTGGGAGCACTTAGAGTTGTTTGAGCAAATGATGGAGACTTTTCATTTGAAGGACAGCCAAAGCTGTATCCAATATGTAAAGTGGACCTGCTCCCCGGAATACTCCAGTTTCTTTGCGGGGCTGGAGGACCAAAATCATTTAAGATGGTCCACCTATAAGGCGGCCATCTTGAAACATTTTTCTACTCATAGAAATCCTCAAGAGGCTCGCAAGGCAGCCTACAATTTGCAGTGTGGGGAGGATCAGGCCCCACAAGAGTTTGTGCAAGAACTGAAACGTGCCTTTGCGCAGACCACCAGAAGGGTGCGCACAGACAGCAGAGGATTTATTAATACGTTTTTCCATGCCTTGCCCAAATACATAATGACCCAGCTCGTGAGAGATTTTCATGAGAAAAGATCTTTAGACTGGGTCATTGAACAGGCTACCCGGATCTATGAGGTGCAGAAACCGGTAGATAGCAAAAGTAATGCCCAGAAAAACCCCAAAGCCAACAGCACCCCCAACAGCACCCCTGCTGCTGCCAAGGTGGCAGAGGTAAAGGTCACCCCCGTTTTGGATTTGGAGATGGGGGGGCCTAAAAACCTACCTGCACCTAATAATGCTAGGCCCAGAAGGTCCTCGGGCCAGTCACAGACAGGGAGCCAGGGAGGCAGCCCCACAAATGGGGTCCCTCGCTCTCCTGATTATGTAAGTCCCAGTTACAAGGGAAATCGACCCATCCTGGGTTATGTGTGGACTCCTCCAGCCCAAGGGGGGGGATCCAGCCAAGCACCTAACCCAGGGAACTTCCCACCGGAGGGCAGAAATTCTCCAAATCCTGGGCAGAACTTTTTCCCCAGGTATCCACCCAATTTCCAACCCCAAAATCATCCATCCTTCTTTCCCCAATTCCCTGAGCCCAGACAACCTAATCCGGGAGAGGGGAGGCCAAGGGTGGAGGGGTACCCAAATCTTCCCAACCAGGGGTACTACCAAAGAAGGGATAGCTACCCTTCCCGGGATCAGCCCAGGGGAGAAAACAGGGCCCCGTATCAGCCTGAGCGGGTTTCCCAGTTAGAGCGCCAGGTTCAAAACATGGCGCGGGATCTGGGTCTCATACTGAGGGCTCAGCAGAACCCTCAGATCGGCATGCCGGCGCAGAACGCACCCAACTCTGGACCTGGTGCTCCAGAACAATGACGGGGGCAGCACCCCGATAACTCACCGGTTCCCAGGGAGGAGGCACAAAGGGAAGGGGGGTGTAAAGCCTTGGAGGAAGCTTCCTTCCTCACTTGTAAACAGCCCCTGGAAACCCAGGAACCGGAAACAAAATCTCCTGCCCCTGAAAGTCTGCCTCCTAAGGAGCAGAGGGGTGGTAGGAGAAACAAAAGACCCAAACAGACTCAGTTTGAGGAGGAGGTACAGATCTTCCAATTTGAGGGAGAGGGATCCTCAGAGGATCCTGGGAAAAGGATCTTCTCCTTCAGAGAGGGGGGAACCCTCCCAAAGAAAAATGGGTCCCTAGGGATGCAAATCCAGACTGGGGAGATGTGGAGACTGAGCTACCGCCGCCCACCATCTCATCCCAGAACCAACAGCAAGAAAATCCCCTGGTTCAAACCCATCCTGATGACTGCCTCCAAAAAGGGGGGGGCGGCCCGGAACTGGAACCCGGGGAACCCACCATGGCTCTGATCTCCAGTTGCCAACTTTTTCTTTCAGATTCCCAAGGCACTCAACAGAATTCTGCCCAAATCTCTTCGCTAGCGATGTCCAAAACCAGAAAGTTAGCCCACCAGTTGTCCAAAAATGTGCATTATCTGTGCCCGCTTGAGGAGAAGGAGGGAAGATACTATGCCCCGGTACAAGTACAGTGGCAGGGTACGATTTCAGCGCTGGTGGACACGGGATCTCAACCTACCCTTCTGTCCAGAAGGGCCTTTGATGAACTGAATGCAGGAAGGGGAGGGAATTACCAAATTCCTCTCACCTCTCTTCCTGGACAACTCCAGAACTTTGACGGGAAGGAAATTCCCGTCGAGGGGACGGCAGACTTGGACATTAAAATTGGGCGACACAAGTTGAAACACCCAGTCATAGTTGTGACTCCAGAGGGCACCCCTTGTTTACTGGGGAATGACCTCCTGAGAAGGTTGTCACCCCTAATAGATTGTGTAAACAAGGTCCTCTGGACCCAGACTAGCCGACCAATAAAATTAAAACAGAGTGTCAACCATGTTAGTTTAAACGGCACCTGCCACATGGTTGAACAAAAACCTGACCAAGTAGAATTTCACTTCCAGAATAGCCAAATTCCAGACGTGACAGTAATAGCAGTAGGACAACAGACTGGTGATGGGGGGTCCTCTCTACTTCTGAAAATCAACCTTCCTTCCAGTCTAAAGTGGTACTCCACGCTGGAAGGAAACACTCTGAGATTCTATACTAATCCACAATCAGAAACTCCCACTCCTATAGTCCAGAAAGATGTGAAATCAGCTCAGAGCCTGGCTGATATTCAGCAAATTGGAGAGCAGTTGTTCATCCCTATTCAGTTAAATGATGGGAAGGACTCTGTTCTCGCTCGAGTGTGTGTGAACAACGGTAAGAGCTTCATCAGCGAAGCCATGTTCCGCCAACTCCCAAAAGATCCAGCCATTCCCACCTTCAAACTGATAGACAAATGGGAAATGGACCTGGAAACACCTAATTCCAAACATCTCCTTCCAAGCAGGTGTATGCTCAAAATCTCCATTGGCAACAAGAGCATAGTCCATAAGTGTTGGGTCGTGCGAGACATCACGGCCGCCTTTTACTTAGGCAGTGACATTCTCAATCGCTTTGCCATTAGTTTGGACCTAATAAACTTCAAAGCTTGGTCCCGATTAGCGGATAATCCCATGGGCTTTGATGATCCAGAAAAAGCATTTAGGTCAGCTCAATTGCTACCTTATGCAGTTGAAATTCAGATCAAAGAGGAAGTCACCATCCCAGAAAGGACCCGACAATTCTCCCTGGAAGTGAAAGCTAAAAGAGGACAATATTTGCAAAACCCTGATGCTTACATACATCTAAACGCTTCTCTCCAACAGCAAGGGTTGGGGGTAAACCCAACTCCATTAGTCAACATAGAACATGACACCATTCCAATAGAGGTGGATAACAGCGACTTAAAGAGTATTACTCTAGCCGCAGGCACCATTATTGGAATGGCGGTTGATGACCGACATTTCTCCATTGATCTTGGAAATGAACTGTTAGGGCCAATCCCCAAGGACTGCTTTGACAGTGACAGTGATGACAATACAACACCAGACAGGATTTTTACCCGGCATGGGGGGAACTTCCTGGTGTACACTTCCTGCCCCTATGGTAAGGAAGATGTGACTTGTGACTTCAGGAGGGATGAGGTGATTTTCCAGGTCCATGAGGGCTGCCTTTCCCACCTGAAGCCTCCAGTCCAAATCAGCACTCTGACCAGGGACTTCCTCACCCAGCTGGAGGAGGCCGCGGAGATAGCCAAACCAGAAGTCTTTCCAGGCTTCAGGCAGATGGTGGAAGAGAGAGTCAACCTAGCTGACGCCTGTGTGACTCTGGAACAGAAGCAAAAGTTGAAACAAGTTTTCTTGGATTTCCAAGATCTCTTTGCGGTAGACTCATATGACTGTGGTCGCACTGACATCCACACAACAACAATCCCCACGGACCCTGGCATGACTCCTGTGTTTGTGAAGCAATATCGCTTGCCTCTCGCATCAATGGAGTCCCTTACTGAAATAATTAAGAACCTTGAGTCCTGGGGAATAATCCGTCCAGTCCACAGCACCTTCAATAATCCGGTGCTGGGAATATTGAAGCCAAACGGCCAGTGGAGACTCTGCGCCGACCTCAGGGAGCTCAACAAACGGGTCCATACTTCCCGATGGCATCTGCCCTACATTGACCAAGGACTGGCCCAGATCCAGGGGTCACAAGTATTCACTGCAATAGACCTGACCAATGGATACTGGACTGTGCCTGTCAGTAGGGAGGACCAATACAAACTGGCTTTTACCTTTGGGGGCCAGCAGTACACATGGACCCGGGCTCCCTTCGGATACCTTAACTCCGGTAATGAGTTCAATATCTTCCTACATAAGGCCATGCCCGACCTGGGTGCGAGGGGTAACCTGGCTTATGTAGATGATGTCCTCATCAAAAGCTTGACTGTTGAGGAACACATAGCGGAGATCCGTTATGTTCTGACACAGTTGAGGGCCGCCGGAGCAAAACTTTCCTTTCAAAAAGCACAGTGGTGTAGAACCCGTGTTAATTTCTTGGGGCATGAGATTACACCTCAGGGTCTCTGTCCCCAGGAAAAGAAAGTGGAAGCACTTCAGAAACTGAAAGACCCCACAACTCTGCGGGAACTAAGGAGCCTCCTTGGACTGACTAATTACAGCAGAAAATTCATTGAGGGCTACGTAGAGATCACCAGACCCCTGATTCATCTCCTGAAGGGGGGGGTCAAGTGGGAATGGGGTCCAGAACAAGCCGAGGCAGTAAGACAACTCAAAAGAAGCCTCTCACAAGTGCCTTGCCTAGCTTACCCTGTCAGAAACAAGGAGTTCTTCCTGGAGACGGGGTTCTCTAATACGTGCTTCACGGCAGTATTATACCAAAAGCATGACAAGGTCAATAAAGTAATCTCCTATGCGAGCAAAACTTTATCCTCTGTGGAGGAAAAATTCAATGATTGTGAGAAGGCACTCCTGGCAACGGTGTGAGCATTGAAGAATTACCACCCGTTTATCCATGGGGAACACATCATAGTGGAGACTCCACACCAGCCTGCAATATCTCCAAAGTGACAGAATCTGAGCCGGGAATGTGAGTAATTCCCGAATTACTTCCTGGATTCTGTCAATGCAAGGCTTTCCTGTGGAGGTCAGATATGGCCAAAACAAGAAGAGTCCCCTCGCGCAAGGTCTGGCTGACTTGCATGATTGTGCCAGAGAAAACTGTCTCGAGGACGAAAGTCTAAAAATCAAGGACAACACGGAGGCATACCTTAATTCCCCACACAAAGTCTTTGAAGAGGACAAGTGTGAGGGAATGCCCACTGTCTATGTGGATGGATGCTCTTACCACGTTGACAACAACGGGGAGAAAGAACTGGTGGCCTGCGTAGGGAATGCATGGGTGAACGAGTCCCCAGAACCCTCCGCTGGATACAAAATTGGTCCCCGAAGTAGTCAGGTGGCAGAATTGATGGCTGTGCATCAGGCCATCCTCACTGCTGTCCAGCATCAACTCCACAAACTGGTCATAATCACAGATTCGGATTATGTACGGAACGGGTTTGTGGAGCACCTGGTTAATTGGAAAACCAGAGGCATGTTATGTGCTAACAACAAACCCTTGAAACATGGGAAGTTGATCCGAAACATTGATGATCTGGTCACCTCGAAGGGAATGACCATCTATTGGAAAAAGATCAAGGGTCATTCCAAAGTAGAGGGACCAGACAAAACTGGAAATGACTTAGCTGATCAGCTGGCCAAAACCGGGGCCATCCAAGGGGATCTAATTGAGATTGAGTCCCTGTTGGGGGAAATCCAGGTCACTGCTATCACTAGGTCCCAGACAAATGCTCACAACGACCTTTCAATTGCACAATGGAGTAAGGAGACCCCTGATGCTGATTTGATTACAGCTCAGAAGGGGGATCCAGTTATTGGTAAGTTTTACCAACACCTTGAGGACCCTGAGAACTTTCCCCTGACGGATACCGATTACATTGGGAAAGAGGACCCAAGAGTGTTGATGAAATGTCCAAAAATGTTCCGGATCCAAGACGGTTTGCTGGTAAGGAAATCCAAAGCTGGCCACGATCAGTGGGTGGTTCCTACCTCTTTCCGAAGCTTGATGTTAAGTCATGCCCATGATGCGGCCACCGCCGGTCATAGGGGGTTTCACACAACATTGGAAATCTTAAGAGAGGTTGCATACTGGCCACACATGGGGCAGGACCTCGACCAATACTTGAAGGGGTGTCTTGTGTGTGCACAATTTCAGCCATCATCCCTCACACACCGTGTGCCTCTCCAAAAGCGGGGGATGACACTGCCATGGTCAGATTTACAAATCGACTTTGTAGGCCCAGTGATTCGCTCTGCTAGGGGGAATAAGTACATGTTGACTGTGACATGCTTGTTTACCAAGTGGGTGGAATGTCTCCCAGCCCCAAATTGCAAGGCAGAAATCGCAGCTGCCCTCATGATTAACCATATCTTTTCCCGTTTTGGTCTACCTCAAAGGATTGAGTCAGACAGAGGTAGCCACTTCACCAGTGAAGTAATGACAAAGATGTGGGAGATACTGGGGGTCAAAAGGAAGTTACATATTGCTTACAGGCCAGCTTCTTCTGGGGCAGTAGAGAGATATAACCGGACAATTGTGAGCGTCTTAAAAAAGTTTGTGGCAGATTCTGGGCCAAGTTGGGATATCCGATTACCTCTGGTCCTAATGGCCATCAGATCTACCCCTTCATCTGCAACCAAAATGTCACCATTTGAGTTGATGACTGGGCGCAAGATGGTGCTTCCTCAGCATTTGCTCTACAGGACCCAAGAGCAGACACTAATAAATGCCTCCACAACTCATGAGTATGTGGAGAATTTAAGGAAACACCTTCAACATGCTTTTGCTTATGCTCAGCGGAATCTAGAAAGATCGGCTGATAGCATGAAGACCCACTATGACCTGAAGACTTCCAGGAAGGAATATCAGGTGGGGGACCGGGTCTATCTATACAACTTCCAAAGAAACCAGGCAAAACAGCGGAAATTCTTGCCTACATGGAAGGGACCCTTTGAGATCATCGACAAGATCTCCCCTGTGGCCTACAAAATCCACATCCCCAAAGGTCCTTTGGCAGCGGGGGAAGACAAGTCGGTCCACATAAACCAGTTGAAATGTTGCCATCCCAGGCACACTCTGCAACAACTGGAGGAATCCTCTGGAATCCTAGCGGGTACTGTCTCAGACTAATTCAGTTCCAACCATAAAACATACCACATCTAGTCTCTAAAATATTGTGATTTGCATGAAACTGTCTCTTAGTTATACTGTTTGTTTTTTTCAAAATAAGAATGTAATGTTTCGTTATGATGAAATGCATATGCTGCCCCACTATCTCAACAGTGGTGGAAAAATGTCTATGAATAGGTATTGCCGCTCTTCCTTTGTCGTCCTAGGAGAAAGAAAACCTGGAGACGGGACAAGGAGGACGATCCGGAGACTGGGAGGATGACGCAAGGGGGCCCAGTGTACCGCCCAATATTCCCATCAGGACCGGCGAGGAGAACCGATCGATCCGACCGGATGGAGAAAAAGATGCTGAACTGTGCCATCTATTGGAAGAAGATGAGGAAACATCCCAGGTCTTGCGAGTCCCATCAGTGAAACAGAATGGCCATCGCAAGAGGGGGGCTTGTGGGATGTTTTTATCCACGCATCCAAGCCCTACCTCAAAACTGTGCAGTACTGACATGGAAAACATCATGATGGCCAGAGCTTCCCAGAAAATGCACAGGGAAATGCATGAAGAATAGGCTGCCACTCATTTTTGCCGATGTTATGGGCACAGAAGGACACTGCCTAAAACCACCATTGGACTACCCACACAGTAGTCTGAAACCATTGGGAGTGGCAATGCTGATTGCCAAAAGCAAACCCATAACTGTTGGGAATTCATTTTCTTAAATCCCAAAAAGGGGTGCAGTACCAGTACTCACCACTATCCAAAAGCCGGCGTTTTAAAACACCAGATTTTACTTTTTGTATAAAACTGAATAAATGAACCCAAAGCAGGCCAAAGAAAGACTTACTGAGAGGTGGATCCAATGTAAAGTTATATTCTGAAGTGACTTGAAGGTTTATAACAAGACTGGCTGAGCTGTGGATTTCAGCAGTTTAAGTAAATTTGGACTGAAAGACACTAAAAATCTAAATGTTTAAATTGACTGAGTGACCTACTTTTGAGTGTCACATAGGTTTCAATTGTTTAAATGTCATAGTTTTAAACTTAGAATCAGCATTCTAGCTGCATATGTAAAAATGTTTAGTTTTATTTGAATGCAGAAAACTGGGGAACAGAAATGACATGTAGCTAAAAACTGGCTTAAAGAGATTCCAATTTTGCCTGGCAACTACCCCCCATCAGGAGTGAAACTTGAGTCACAGCTGTGTTCCCAGGCCTATCTGCCTTTTGCTGGCCACACTAAGGATATGCCATTTCTCTGATAATTGAATTAAGGGGAGCCCGCCCCAGAATACAGGAGCTCTGAACAAAGCCCTGTCCTGACTCAGGCAAATGTTTTATTGGCGGGAGTCGTAAATGGAGCTTCCTCCTGGAAGGACAGGGGAGGGGCACTGCCTGTGAGAGCAAGCTGGCTTGGCAGAACTGGAAAAACCAGAAATTCAACCTTGTGCTGGGGGGAAACCACACCCCTTTGGGGCCAGAACATAACTCTAAAAAGATGAATAACTCATAGTACGGACTTGTGAAAATTATTTAAATGATACCATAATTCTTGTGATTTTTCTGCCCACATTTTAAGACGTGTTAGGACCCGGTGGTATGTTCAGGGGGGTTTTAGCGGAAAAGAGGATATTACTCAAAATGTGTGCATGTGAAAAATCGGACACTTCATCAACTAATGTCCATACTCCTTGCGCACATGTGTGTAAATTTGGGGTAATGTCCGGTATTGCAAACCAGTTAAAAAGTGCAAAATATTGCCATTTCTGAATGCAAGCTCTCAGGAAGAGCAGATTTGGACAGGGTATACCTCCTGTGATATGTGATGGGTGCGTGTAATTTTAAAACAATATGTACCTCTGCAAATATGTATTTGGTTCAAATCTAGATTTGTGTGCAAGTTGACAGGAGGAGTGGACTTTCTGCAGGCTGTAAAATGGCATCACTCTGACACAACTTAGCTCCCCCAATCAGGGGAGAAATGAAAGCTTGGCCAATGATAAGTGGAGAGAGGTAGAGCCTAGTGATGCTGCACACACACCCATTTTCAAAACACATAAAAGCAGACAGACAGGACAGATAGGGACCTTCAAATCCATTTGCTGCGGGACGCTCTGCTGGAAAATCCATACTTTACCTCCATCAATCTCTAGAGAAAGCTGTGCAGAAAGATCCAGACTTCAAATCTATCAATATCCAGAACCAGAAACCCAGACCAGCAGAGCAGAGCTGACCCAGATCACTGTGAAGAGACCCAGACCAGACCGGAGTCCAGTCCAAAACCTGACCAGATCCGTGGCGAGGCCCATTTAATTCAAGAATATGGTGTGAGTACCTAGCAGACTGTGCAGAACCAATCTCTTAAACTGTCTCCTAACTGTCACCTGTCATTTGTAAAGCTGTCACTTGTCATTTTCTAGTTGCAAGCTGCACTTGTCTTTTTGAACTTTAAAATTTCAAATCTGAAAAACAACCTTTATTTAATCGCTCATATCTCCGTGACCGTTTGTGCTAGACACTTGCAGTAACTTTCCACAGAAAGCTTGGAATCGTGGCTTTCCTACGAAGCTAGAACCGCATTCCTACCCCCTATAGTTTTGCCGTAATCGCGAAAGACGCACCCGCGAATTTTACCGCGATTTGCAAATTTCTCCACGTGTGAAAACAGCAGTTTGTTTTTGCTTCCGTTGCAGAAATTCGTTTAACCTGCTAATCATTCCTAGGACATTGCTAAAGTAAGCCTGCAACTAATTTAAACCAACTAATCCTCAACCTGAACCTCTAGAGGGAATTAAAAGCATTTTAGCATATTTTTCACTTCATTGCCAGCACATATAAAAGCATTTTGGGCCTGTGTTTCCAACTTCTGTAGTCTAAGCTTGCTGGGGTGAACTGAATCACATTTAATTGCATTTCTGAGAACTGTGTGCCTTCCTTCCATTTCCTTGCATTGCATAAAAGGGGGGGGGGGTGAATTGTCCAAGAAAGTGATTACATTGTCTTTTGCTGAAATCCTATCAAGTTATTTTCTGTACTGCATTTCATTCCACATTGCATCCATTGGAAACCATAAAAGTATTGTTGCTATCTTATCCATCCTATAACCACTCATCATTGATTATAAAGAAGTGTGCTAGTGCCAGATTCTCCGTTGTTAATCTTTATCATATCAGATTAAGTGTGATATTCAATTATTAATTATTAAAAAGTGTGATAGATATATATTGCTTTACTTCTCAAATAAACCTTTTAACTTGCAAAACAGAACTACTTATTGGCTCAGTGGGGTCAGGGGGATTCCAAGGGAGGGGTGTTATATAGGGGTAGTCATCCAGAACGCATGAACTGGACATAAAGATATATCAATAAGGGTTTTCAGTCAGTATTCTAGACTAGGCGTTGACTTAGCTGTAGTGCTGAATTGAATCCTCTTACAGCCCAATCTGCGCGGGTTTGCACGCACATTTCCTGAGTTACGATTTTTCATACGCATGTTGTCGGGGTGCCAGATACAGTTACAGGCCTGGTTATGGGGGACCCCGGGCACTGTTTGAAGGGTGCATGTATTCACGCCTGGGGGACCGCACAAAGGTAGCTGATTTGGCAGTTTCCTGCTTTGCATGTGGCCGTGTCAGGGGCGTTCCAGACATGACTTGCGAAAATGGTTATGTTGCACGAACAATTCCTTGAATACTTGTTACATGGATTTTCCTTTCTGCATGCAGGCACGCGACGCGCAGTGTCCTCCTCAGCGCACGGCCCTTGCACGATTTCTGCATGGAATTCCATGAATCAGCTGCTAATTATGATTGCACATGGTCTTGCTGACTTATTTGAGCAAATAGAGGAAGGTCTGCTTAACCATTATTTCCCTTGAACTGTAGATTACTATCTCCATTCCACAGACGTATGGCGCCTTTATAAAACCTAAATTATGCAGCGAAATACAACCTCTGATGACCTGGAAAAACACTTAAATGAACAAATGACTACTCCCCCCCCTAAAGTTTTAATACAAAGGGCATGATAACATATGTTCCCTTGCAACTTTTCCAATCTACCAGGCTCCCACTTTATCGGACAATTGAAACTCTTAAATAATTTTAGGCATTTAGCTTATCCCGTGTTTACTACTGACCATAATAAACAACAAAACTCTTTTGGTCGCATTCTCAAAAATCTGTAGATTATATCTACAAGATTTATTAGACCATAAACTCCCCAAGGCTATTCTGGGCTTTAATTGGGATAAGAAATTGAGGGGCCCCTCATTTGGGGGCGTGGCTTGAAGGTTCGGCGTGGCCTGAAAAGTACACAAACCATAGTAAGGTATGCAAACAAATATGTAAATGTTTGTAAGCATTTATATATTTGTATGCGTACCTTGCTATGGTTTGTGTACTTTGCAAGCCATTTCTTTTAAACCTAGAAATATGTAACATATGTAGGGCATCAGGGATGGTTTCTTCAACCACAGAGTATGTTTTTTGCACATGTAACATATTTCTACGTTTATAAAAGATGGCTTGAAAATTACATAAACCATAGTAAGGTACGAACATAAATATATAAATGCTTTCATTTATATATTTGTGGGCGTACCTTACTATGGTTTGCATACATTTCAAGCCATCTTTTTTAAACATAGAAATATGTAACATATGCAAAAACATACTCTGTGGTTCAAGAAACCATCCCTGATGCCCTGCTTCACCCCTGTCAGGGGATCAGTGTTCTTCGCATCAAGGGTTGTGCCATTTCACAGGAAGGCTAAATGTTTCATGATGTGGGCCCAATGGCCTAATGGAACCTGTTAGCGCCTGCAGGGTCCCATTTCCTGCAGGCACTGCAGGTGTTGTGTATTACTGTTGTTATTGAGTTGAAATGGGTGTGTGGGGGTAAGGCCAGTATGTTTTGGTTTCTGGCATGGGTGGTCTGGGAGTTGAGAGTTTTAGAGGGTTGGGGTGAGTTTGGAATGGCAATTTTGATGCAACAATCTGCGTTATCACTATCTTGAAATTGCAGATACCTGTTAGATTTTCAATGAGCGAACAATTGCTTTGGTGGTGAAATGAATGGACTCGTTGATCAGCTGATAGGTGGCAATGTCTGTACAAGGGGTGAAAACGGAAGATATCATCTCACTATTGTCATGGAATGTACAGGGATTCACAAATCATAAAACATCTCAACTAATTTCCAACTGCGCCAAGAATCATAGGATCAATATTGTGTGTCTACAGGAAACACATTTGGCATCGAATAGTGGGCTGCTCCATATACCAGGGTAGGGCGTTCATAGGTATGGCTCCTCATTTACCACACATGCCCATGGGGTTGCTACATATATACCGTTCCCTAGCATTCAAACTGCACTAACAGATTAGTGATGGAGAGGGTTGTTCCTTACTGTTAGGAGGGAGGTGCTGGGTCTTCGGATTCTCATAATAAACCGTTTTTCCAGAATTGTGCCAACCACTTACACAGATTTTCTGAATACGAAATTATATGGGCTTGCGATTTTAACATAGCTCTGACATTGAACTTAAAAAGATCCACGACACAGCAACCCATACTTCCCAAGGTGGTGATGAAATGGCAAGATCTTGCTGAATATCACCGGCTGTTTGATGCTTGGAGGGTTCTGCATCCCACTTCCAGAGAATACCTTTCATTCAGGGGTCCACGGTAGTTTGTCTAGGATTAACTATGTCATGGTTACATCAAAATTGTTTCATGTCGTCATGGACGCTCAGATTCTGCCATGCTCTCTCTCAGATCATTCCCCAGTGAGGATCCTCTGCTCATGTCCTCCACAACTGCCAAGGCATTTGTGATGATGCTTTAGAGCCTGTGCATTGGAGGATGCCCTCTTTTGTGAGAACACAAGGCAAGACATACAATCCTTCTTTGAAATAAATGTGGGGTCCGTCCCCGTTAACAGACTAGTGTGGAAAACCTTCAAAGTCTTCATCAGGGGTTGTTGCGTGTCCAGAGAGGGTGGGGTGCTGAAGACAATACGCAGGTCGATTTAAAGTACAAGAAATTAAGGACTTAGAAACACAACAGGCGTCACTTGACACCCCCTGATGTGCAAATCCCTCAGGACGAATCGGGAAGAAATGCGTATCCATATAGAAAGGGAAGAGAGATTCCTAGGTGACCCTATTAGAGCTGCGGCATATGGGGAGGGGGACCGTTCTAGCCATACATTGGCTTGGGCCATTAAATGTGAGCGTCAGCTAGATGATATCGTTGAGATTGAACAGCCAGATGGCACCTCCCGCAGGGATCCCCTGGTCATCAATGAAATATTTAGAGAATATTATGAACAATTGTATATGTCACAAGTACAGGTGGAGCATGATTCTATTGCCTCGTATTTGGTCAGGTGGCCCGAGGATAGCTCGTCACAGCCTGAGGGGACAAACTGAATCAATCTCTGTCTGAGATAGAAATTCGTAAAACCATCCTGTCCCTTCCAAGTGTTAAGGCCCCCGGCCTGGACGGCATCACGACCGAGTTATATAAGGAATACACTGACCTAATATTTCCCCATCTCAGCTGTAGTATGAGGAGGCTTTCAACTCTGGTGTCTTACCGGAGTCATCCCTAATGACCATAGGAATCATACTAGTAAAAGTAGATAAGGACATCCTAAAGTGCTCATCATACAAGCCCCTTTCCCCAATTAATACAGACAATAACATATTGGCCAAAATCCTAGCGGATAACCTTCTTCCATACATATCCGCCCTGGCCCTGCCCGACCAGGCAGCCTTTATATCTGGTAGGGCAACAGAGAACAACTTAAGATGACTATTCACACTCATGCAGAATGTGAACCCAGCAATCCCCATAGCAGTCTCTGCCCTGGACACAGAAAAGGCCTTTGACTCGGTGGAGTGGCCCTTTTCTTTTGAAGTCCTAAGATGCTCAAGCATGGGTCTCGTTTATCTCTGGTGGGTCCACCTGTTATATGCTGTCCATCGAGCAGCAACATACACAAATAAAATGATGTCAAAATACATTTGCACCAACTCGGGGCACGCGACCGGGATGCCCATTATCTCCGATCCTTTTTGCCCTTGCCATCTAACCCCTAGCAAGCTATCTCAGGGAACACCACATTCACCGGGGTGTTTGAGTGCATTCTCATGTTTCTATCGTATCATTACATGCTGACGATATATTACTGTACTTAAAACACCCTCGGAATAACCTACAACTGGTGGTAGCTGCCATACAACAATACAGCGACATCTCTGGACTGAGGATTAATTGGTCTAAATCTGAGGTATTGCCCCTGACTCCAGTGGTTCTTCAGCAAGAGATTGGAAAGGATTTTAGATGGTGCCCACAGTGCATGCACTACTTAGGCATACCCATCGCAACCTCCCCGACAGATCTATTTGAGGTAAACTAACTGAAGGTTCTAACTTACCTGGAGCACATAGTGGAGACATGGATCCTTTTACCCATTTCTCAAGCTGCCCGCATGTCCTTAGCTAAGATGGTTATAATGCTTATACTCCTATATATATTTAACAATGTCCTGATCTGGCCCCCATCTAGCTTCTGGTCCAGGGTGTGTAATTTAATGATGCGTCTCATTTGGGCAGATGAACAACCCAGGATATCGTTCGATGTATTAACGTTAACCTATGAACAAGGTGGTTTAGAATATCCAGATTTGTACCTCTACCTTTTAGCGGCACAACTCCAGTACTCCATATGGTGGTGGTTCCCCTCAGCTGACCTTCCACATGTTTCCCTGGAAAAGGCGATCACTCTCCCTGAAGATCTAAAGGCATTGTGATGGTTGGGACCTGTGTCGGGTAGCTGGACAACTAATTGAGGTCACATGTAGGGCATGGAGGAAACTGGGGAGCATTTCCGGTGAAAATGTTCTTCATTCTCCAACGTTCACAATATATAGGGTCAGGGGTGTACCTCTTCCTCATTAAATGATTTTTCAGATACACTGTGCAAGTTTGGGGATACAGTCACTGGGAGACTTGGTGGTGGATGGTAACTTGATCACTTGGGAAGTTTTGAAAACTAGAGGTGAATGGAACACAGTGACAATGTTTTTATTTTTCTGTATACGGGAAGTGTTCAAGTCTATATGGCCGACTACCCGCTGGCTCCTGCGACCTCCCTGTTGCAATTCATCACCACATCTTCTCCAATTAAGTCCCTAGTCTCCACTATATATAGGGGTAGTAAAGCACAGAGACCCTCTCATATTAAATCATCTCTGACTAAATGGAAGTCCGCTCTGGACAGCAAACTGACAGACTCCCAGTGGAAAGGGATCTGCTGACAAACAAAATCTCTCTCCTTGAACAACTGTTCACTGTTAACTCATTACAAATTCCTACATCAGATATATTATTCCCCAGCACGGCTACATACATTTAGACGAGCTGTCATGGCAAAATGTAACAGATGTGCCCAAGAAATGGCCGACTTTCTACAGGTAGCGTGGTCTTGCCCTAAGGTATGCCGACTTTGGTCAGCGATTGAAACCGCCTTGACAGCTATGAATAGTAACGCCTGGCAATATCATACGGAA
Organism: Ambystoma mexicanum; assembly: GCF_040938575.1. Taxonomy (NCBI): domain Eukaryota; kingdom Metazoa; phylum Chordata; class Amphibia; order Caudata; family Ambystomatidae; genus Ambystoma; species Ambystoma mexicanum. The sequence goes on from NC_090933.1 coordinate 594,823,122, forward strand.
TTCTGGATGCTGGCAGCAATAGATACTGCCTCTAGAACTGAAAAATGACTAGCGGGAATGGTATCGGTTGCCACCAGGACTAGAATCGCCAAATCATGGGGGAAAAGCAAAGCACCAACATTCTGTGGATGGTTGGCCTATAAGAATATGTGTGAAAAGAGGGAAACACAGTATGCAGCAACCTCATCTATATGTGTGAGACCATTGGACTACTGGTCCCCCTTCAGGATCTATAGGTCTACGGAGGTGGATAACCAGGTCCCCCTGTCTTGATGTCCTTGTGGAAGGTAGTACCCCCTGATGTACATTGCCTCCCAAAAGGAAATCACAGTGTGAATTCACCACCAGGAAAGATGAGATCCCCATCATACTGTGTGTACTAATGTGGAATCTTGTGATCCTTCTCATATGTGCACTTTATTGCCACGTATGTTTGAGCTCGGGTTGGGTGGGTTGTGGGCGGGAAGTGCTTTTTGTTTGAATGTTTTGTCACATTTGAAATAATAAATAAATATTAAAATGTGCATGCGCTCACACCACAAAGACAGGCGTTCTATCTTACTGAGTGTCTTTTTGGCATTTGCGGGCTCACAGAAACTGTGCCAGTGTCTCGGATGTTATTACATCAGGACGCGCTAATGCGTGTCCTTGTCAGGTGATGTCCAGGTCCCGGTATATTCTGTTCACTATATCCTGAACACCTTCTATAATAGTGAAGGGTATGGATGTATCCAGCCGTCTTATTGTTGGTTTTAAATGTGAATTCAGCTTAAAGAAAGGTTATGTGACAGCACAAGAATTCTATAATAGAAATACATTGTGTTAGTACACACGTGAAAGAAGGGATCGTTAAACAATACATGCAAAAACTAAAACGGGGTGTCAGGCGGGGGGGGGGATTCAGAAAAACCTGTATATGTCTCTTAAATATTTAGTATATCTCAAGGTGTGAGAAAATGAATACATTGAAAACAAGGGTCACCTGGTAGGGATTACAAAGATTGGAAGACCTACATTATAAGTCATCATTTCATTGTTAGAACTGAAGAGACCATTTCTCACTATGTATCGACAAATGTCACACACATACGTATAAAATGTTCAGCTTTCTTATTGTATCATTCTCACATTATAACATATTATGGATATACATTTCATGATACAGACCTACAATCCAGATTATGGACAAATTTAATCAAATAAGGTTGATGCTGTAGCAATGTCACATTCACAGATAACTGTATGGGAGGGATAGGAATATCCTCCACTATATACTGTATATAAGGTACATGGGGTGTATGTCAAATTCATATACAGAATTACATGTCATATATAGTGCAATGGGTGTTTGTACATACTGGTACAACAAAGGTGTCCATATATACATTATTTCAGATAAAACAATTCAAACTGAAGTCTTCATTCATCCTCTTTAGCTACTTCGTATCCAACGTGTATATCCAAAACATTTCCCTCTGTATGAGGCAAGTGTTGAAATCATCTCCTCTATTAAGGGGTTTGACCAACTCCAATATCATAAATTGGATTTGTGAAACTGTGCGTTTCTTCTCATTGAAATGTTGTGCCACTGGTGACTTGATATTCCTGGTCCTTATATTAAATTTGTGTTCAATCCACCTTTCTCATTCCAGTCTTGCGGTTTAGTCAAAGAATAGTAGGCCGCATGGGCATTTACTACAGTAGGTCATGCCAGATGTGGTACACGTGGTGAAATCATGTAGTGCAATCTTTTTACCTGTGTAGGGATGAGCAATTGTTTGACCTTCAATCACATTATTGCAATTGCTGCATTCAAGTCAGGGGAAGTTTCTTTTTTTACGGGTATTAAGGACCAGCTGTCTGTCTCTCTGTGGTCTTTGAGCAAGGACCATTTTGTCTTTCAGATTGTTTCCACTTTTATATGCCATCATAAGTGGTTTTGGGAATAGTTTAAGAAATTGTGGATCATGGTGACGAATACTCCAGTTCTTCTTCATAATATTAGCGATTTAGAAGCTTTGTCTAGAGTATTTGGAGAAGTACAGTAGTGGTACATCAGTGTTTTTAGAGTTAGATCTCAAAAGATGTTCTTTCAGGACTTGTTCTACTCGATGAACAGCTTCGATTAATACCTCTTCCTGGTATCCTCTATCCGCAAACCTTTGCGAAGGTTGTGGCATGCAACATTGAACATCTCAGGATCTGTTATGACCATTTTCAACCAGAGCAATTGACTATATGGAAGACTCTTAGTCAAAGCTTTCAGATGAAAACTAGTGTAATATAATAGGTTAACATCTGTTGGTTAATGGTACAGTGATGTTATCAAATTATCTTCCACAACCTCTAATTGTACATCTAGAAAACATAGGATGGGATCCGCAACTTCCAGAGTTAATTTTATGTGGGAGTGTATTGATTGAGGTATTCAAAAAAGACCTTTAGTTCTCGATTGTTCCCAATCCAAATTCCAAATATATCATCGATATTCCTTTTCCATAGTAGTAGCTTCTCCGACCAATGTAGGTGTTCCAATACAGAGTTTTTTTTAAACAAATATATGAAAATATTTGCATATGCCGAGGTCATTGCGGAGACCAGAGAGGTCCTGGATGGCTGGGCATAGAATTTACCATTGTATCTGAAATAGTTGTTGAATAAAATGATGTTTGTGAGTTCAATAATGAACATTTCCTTACCTCTGAATGTAGAAGTATCCATTCAATGGTCTCTATACATTCATTGTTTGTTTGTTTATTTGATAATGCGCACCAAACCCACAGGTAGCAGGGCACAGCAGTTTCAAGAATATTTAGAGCTTAGTTACAACAGATGGTTATTACAATGCATACATTACATAAATATATATACAAGGAAAGGTAGAATACAAGGTACATATATAAAAGAGTCATATAGACATGATGTCAGGGTCAAGGTGTCATACAGTGGTAGGTGGAGGTTTATGAGCTGTCCTTATTTCGGAGCCAGTTCAAAAGGTTACGTCTAAATCTAGAGTGGGCTGGTCCTCTCTCAAGCAGTGTCGGACTGGGACAAGAAATAGGCCCGGACACCCAAAAAAAAGTGGCCCACCCCTCGCCTCAAAAAAGTGGTGCACCCCTCGCCTCAAAAAAAGTGGCCCTCAAACCATCATCCGTGAATCACGTCAATTCACGATTTTACAGAAAATGCTACTTATGGAGGGTTCATGTGTCTGTTACATTACAACACAACTCATAAAATAACATAACTTTGCATACAGTTCTGTGGCAGGGTCTACAGCTCCGAGGCGCAGGAATGCAATGAACCAACCACCCCCACTGCGGTTTTGGGACCTGCTGCAAGTCAATGCTTATACAGGGCTCCGCAACCCCAGCATGGAAGGAGGGTTAGGGTGACGATGGTTGAGTTTTTTTGCCCTGCATTCTGTTATCTGTAACCCCCTGCCCCCCTCAATGCGCTTTTTCTGTTACCTATAAAATGCCACAGATACATACATTTGGAAATCTACGTTGGGATCGCAAGCATTCCAACATGCCCTCACCCTCTCCATGGCTGCCCAACGATACCATGGCCCAGCGATACCATGACAACCCCAATTCACTGAAGAGTGAGGGTATTTATTGTGAATTTGCCGAAGCTCGCAGATGTATAGTCCTACACACACTTATTCATAGACCGCATGTTGGTTTGTTGGTCGTTAAAGTACCGCTGTATCGCCCCCCCCCCCCCTTTACCCTGACGAATCTGCGATTAACTTGGTTTTGGGTTTTCATTCTAGGCGTACACAGAGGACATGTGAATATTGTGTGTTTCCACATTCTGTTATTAAAAGGGAAGGCCACAGGTGGCAGGGCTGTGTTTATAACGTTTCTTTTTCTTGGTTTTCCATCTAGATGTCTGCCCAGGTTAATGCGCTTGCTGCAGGGTTGAATTGAATAATTATTTATATAGCGCTTATTCACAACGTGTTTCATAGCGCTTCAAAGCAGGGAGGGAACATTTGTTGGTGTGGTGTCCATTGCGGTCCCAAGATCAGTATTAGGCCATCTGTGTCTTGGATATATCTGACACCTGGGAAAAACACAAAACTCCTCAGTCGCTGCCCAGCAACGCCAACCAATCCAACTAAGCTCACAAATTAACAACCCCCACCCGCTTTCCTACTGAAAAGCATGTCTCCTATAATGACCTCGCAAACGCTGTCCTCCCTGTGACGCAACACACCGCTCACTCCACTGAAACAGTCAGCATACGCCCATACAATCCAACCCCTACCCCGACCCACCGCAACCAACCTGTCCTACAACAAAAGGGGGCACGCTGAGCAATTGGCGTTCGCACTTCTCACACAGAGCAGAGTTGCCGCTTGGGTAAATGCACCTGCTGTGGCGCGAGACGGATCCAGACTTTAATTTTCCGTTTTTGTGTCATTAATGTTAATGCTGATGTGCTGTAGGTATTGGCTTGTGTCCTCGTTTGTTGCTGGCAACCTATTTATATGTGGTGAGTGTTCTGGATGTACGTCCAGGCGCTACATAAAGAGGCACTCCAGCGACCAGAGACATGTCAGTTTGTTGTGAGCACTGCATACAGGACCCCACTTGTCTCCCTCCTCATATCACTCACTTTTCGCCATCCTTTCCTGTGAAGTGTGCCTCCAGTTTTCTTCTGTATAGTGCCTTGTGTAATGCGTGCCTTGTGTCAAAGAGCTCTTATTTTTGGAAGACACGCGGCACAGGCAGATTTCGGTGAATTGCCCAAGATCACTACATGCACAGAAAGTGGCCCAATTCCAAAGTGTGGGTTGAAGTAAAGCACATGACTTGTTTTAACGGGCAAGTGCGCCATTCGCCTAGACTGGCTTCTTTTTATTGCGTACTCGCTGCCCAGGCATGCCACCTCTTCCATGTGCAAACATGCAAATGGATGCCCACAGACCCAAGCAACCACACCGCCCCCCACTCCTCCATTGCGGTTAAATGTGTAATCTCTACATGCAGAGGCACTAGTTTTCTTGCCTTCTGGAGATTTGATTGCCCAATGCGGCCTTCTGCCATATAAACTGCGTTCACATTTCTGTGAAGCAACGACATAGCTAGCGCCATAGAAGCCCCACAACCCGTGCACTGCTTTCACATGCACTGATGACTAGGAGCCCGCCAAGTTGCCAACAAAGACCCGACTCCCGCTGCAAGGCCAGTTCGCTTCCCCCAACATTACCCCGAATCTACCCTCTGGACCCAGGCATGCATGCTGCAGCCCATGCCGCCCGGTAGCCACAAATCAATCATTGGCCATGACCATAAAAAACATTGCGGTACGATGATCGCACTGACCCAGAGAATGAAACATTAAAACCTTCCCCTGCGGCACAGCGGCCTCCCCGGACAATTATGTACAAATCAATCTACTCCACAAACGTGGCACAGGTCCGGGGACAAGACAAAGCTTACATATTATTACCGAATAACACAGCACATTAACTGACCAGACCAGACACACAACAGAAATTCCTTTCATCGTTATTTACCTTCGAAGCGTCCCTGCGCCCACCTCCTTGAAAACTCCTTCCTCGACCTCGACCCACAGGATAAACTACACATTTCCACTGTGAACGAATCCGACGGACGAGCTTTTGCAGGATGTTACTTTTTTGCAAAACACTGGGAGCGGTCTAGGCTGGCTCCCAATGTTTTGTAAAAAAGGTAACACTCCCACATGCAAAGTGGCTGCTGGCGCCATGGTGTCTCGCGCCAACTCGCTGCCTGCAAATTAATTCATTACAGCCTGGCAGATGGTGCACATCAGAGTGAACATGAAAACATAATTGGAGCGAAGAGAATCTGTAAAAGCAACAGCCCAGGCCTGTCAGCCTAGGTAAACAGAGGCTGCACAACGTTCGTGTGATGAATGCAGAGTTAACACTGCGGTTGACTTTTGATCAATAACTTGAGCCTGACTCAATTACCCGCCTCCTTCCTTCCCTTCTCGGTGTCTGAGGAATGCCATCAGTTTAAAAAAAAAATCAATTATTATTACGGTACGGGCTGCACAATTCGTGCTTGAAGCTCCAATGCGAGTCAGCAAGAAGATCTGGTGCACACGCACTGGGAAAGGAGAACAACAAGGTTTATGCGTGCCTGCCAACTAACCTCTCCAGCTCGTCGGAGTGTGTGCACGCCTTCCCCGCAGCCTCTGCAGGGAGCACTTTGCTCCTCTCAGCAGGCAGTCAGCACTCGAAGTCTCGCTTCCTTTTGAATGCAAAATTCGAAAGGAAGCGAAACGAAACCGAATGCTAAATGGCCTGCTCTGTTCTCTCACCTCTGTGCACATGGGCGCGCGCCGCCGGACGGGGCCTGTTACTTTTAGGAAATGTTACAAAATAACAACACCACGCCCGCCCAGGCAGCCCTGCGGGCTGGCCCCCGGCGCCATCAGGCTGATAGCCGAGGCTGACATGAATGATTTATTATGTGTGTGTGTGAAAATCGGCCCCTAAGTGCTAAATAAAACCGGCCCACAGTCCAGTCAGCTCTAATTCTCATCGGCCACGGGCCGATTGGCCGACTGCTCAATCCAACGCTGCTCTCAAGGCAGTGGGTATTATATTCCAGGCAATAGCAGCTTTGACTGGGAAGCTAGCTCCTCCAGCTTTGGACAGTTTGAACCTGGGAACTTCTAGCCATGGGTCATTAGAGGCTCCGGTTTGGTAAGTAGACATTCTTTTGGAAAATCTAGCGGAGATATAGGGTGGAGCGCAGCATTGCTAAGCCCTTTGAATGTAAGGGATACCGTTTTAAGGAATATTCCGTCACTAATTTTTAGCCAGTGGTTGTCTTTCCTGGTGTTGGAGATTTGCTCTCTGTGGGGTATATTGAGAGCTGCACTTAGGGCATTGTTTTATAGTATTTGCATTTTATTTAAGGGTTTTTTGTTAGCGCCTGTATAAAGGGCATTACAGTAATCAAGCTTGCGTTAGCAAGCGTAATGCAATTAATTTTGGATGGATGGGGTCTGCAGGTCCGAATCAATTTACAGGTACAAGCTGTAGAGGAGGCCATGGAGCTGACTTGTTTTTGAGAGATAATGTGGAATCAAGGTAGAAACCAAGTGTTTTGACCTCAATGACTACTTTGATAAGATTACCATCAATGTTAAAGGCAGCGTAGCTAGGGCTAAGTTTTTTTAGGTTGGAGTCAGAGCCCAGAATCAGGATCTCCGTTTTGTCGTCATTTAGGCAGAGGCCGTGTGAAGCCATCCATGCCTGAATGAGGAGGTATATCTTATTTATTAAGGGTGTGTCTTCAACAAAGTTGCCCGAGAGGGGTATAAGGATCTGGGTGTCGTCAGCGTAGTTCGTATATGTGATACCTACCCTGTCAAGTTTGTCGAAGAGTGGCTTAGTAAAAATGTTATACATTGTTGGAGGGACACAGGAACCTTGTGGAACTCCACAGGTAATATGGAATGGGTCTGCTGATGCTGAGGGGGATAACACTCTCATCGTACGGTTTGCTAGGAAGGATTGAACCCAGGCTATAGCTTCACTCAAAAGATGGGCAGCTGACGCTAGGTGTTTGCATAATACTGCATGGTCCACCAGGGTTTATAGTCATTAAATCGAAAGCAATAATGTCAAAATATAGAAAAAAATAATGTTGAAAAAAAAGTCGAATTTCTTTTGTATTACTTTTTATTTTTTCGAAAGGGGGGGTTCTTCCCCAACCCCCCTTTTTAGTATTGTTTTTTATTTTACCCCTTTTTTTTTACTTACTAAACCCAGAAAATACATATAAATAAAAAAAGAAAACATTCAACTTTTTTTTCTACATTTTATTTTCGACATTTTTGACATTCGACTTTGTTTCGACTTTGTGACTGCACACCGTCCACCAGATCAAAGGCTGTAGATAGGTCAAGGAGGGGTAGCATAGCTGTTTTCCCTTTATCCTTCAGCTCGTCGATTTGTGTTTTGATGTCAATTAAGCATGTTTCTGTGCCGTGTTGTGGTCTGAAACCGGATTGGCGAGATCCTAGAAGTTGGTTCTCCTCCAAGTACTTTTGGATTTGGAGATAGGCTACTCTATCGATGATTTTGAGGAGAAATGGGACCTTAGTAATGGGTCTATAATTGGTAGGTATGGCCGGGACTAAAGTCTGTTTTTTAAGGTGTGGTAACACCCAGGATTCTTTGAGGTTCATGGGGACAGTGCTCGAATTAAAGGAAGCATTAATTAGCTTTGAGATAAAGGGTGCCAAGTCTCTGACTGCATCCTTGATAATCTGTGTGGGGCAGCTGTCACGCTGGCAGTTAGAAGGTTTCAGAGATAGGATATCCTTTTCTGTTTCCAGTATGGAAATATTAGTGAAGCTGAAGGGTTTGTCGATGCATGGTGTATCGACCAGTGGGGAGGGTGGGTATCTCTGTGGAGCGCAAGAATGCTTTTTTGTTTGCTATTTTAGTATGCAGAGTTACTATTTTATTGGCTAAGGCATTTTGGATGCTTGTACACCATTGTTTATCTTTCGGAACATTATCTGACGGTGTAATAGGATTTTCCATTTCTCGGAGGATGGTAAAAAGCTAATTAGAATTAGCCTTAATGATTCATTATGAGGGGTATAATGTATATAAGCTGTTTACATCTAACACAAACAGAATACATTCTTGTGTAAGATTTCCAATTCCATTTAAGCAGTTTAAGAAGTGTGTAGTATCCCTCAAGTATGTAGGCGTATTTTTTACTAATGATTGTAGAATTTTATCCACATATATGGCTAAGGGATCGAAAATGCTCTCCATCCCTGCCACAATGGGAAGAAGTGGGGGAACCATCTATTTTTTAATGGATCTTGGGAAGCCCATAAAAAACAGGGGTAAATGGGAACCAAGTGATGAGAAACGTCCTGGGTTTTTAACTGATGCATTCATCGTCTAAAGCTTTGTCAACCACTGTTTGAATCAGAAATGTTATCTCATTAATGGAATCATAGTCCCACCTAATATATGTGGTTACATCTTCCAACAATGCCATTCAGCTCTCATGATAAAAAGAGGAGTCCATCACAACTATGGCTCATCCCTTATCTGCTGGTTTCAAAGTGAGATGTTCATCCTTAGGCTCTATTGATTTCAGAGTTGTATTATGTGGCCCACTCATGGTGCCTTGCACGAACTGTTGACACTTAAAGCAGTTGATAGTTGACACACTGGTGGTGGTCTGTCCTCTTAGAATCTAACATCACGATGGAGAGATATTGGTGATGGTCTATAGACACACTCTGAATTGAGCATTTGGATCAGGCACTATGAGCCTGTAAATAGGATGTAGGTGGATCACTAGGGTACTTTTATGTTTGAGTTCATAAGATGATTCTGTAAATTGGTAATATGGGAAAGAGAATGCGGGGCATTTTGTCTGTTTATGTTTATCTGCAGTTCAGCTCCTGAATAAGGGGAATAGGTCTCCGAAATGCATTGAGCAATTTATTGATCTCTGAAACATTAAAGAAAAAATTCTGTTGGAACATACTTCTTATTGGAAATCATCCTTGTGAAGAAATGACAAAAATTACATTTAAATTATTGAGCTAGTTCTTTCAGCCGAATGGTGTGCAGGGGACGTGAGTGTCCATAGATTGGGCACCACTGACGATTCAATCCAGGCCAGGGCTTGCTCACAGATCCCAAGAATAAAGAGCATTAAGAAGAGCAGGGTGGTCAACAGTGACAAAGGCAGCAGGCAGGTCAAACAGAATTAAGAGAGAGGGTTGGTTGGAGTGCATAGCAGAGGCGATGAAGTTGAAATCATGAGAGCAGTTTCCATGGAGTGACAGGAGCGGAAACCTGCTTGTATGGGTTCTCGAAGGTTGTGGAGGTCTAAGAAATTCTTAAGATGGTTGATCACAACCCTTTTGAGCACTTTAGAGTCGTGTGGAAGGAGAGACACAAGGCAAAAGGTAGCCATTCGGTTTGTGTCAGCCCTTTCTTTTTTAGGAGAGGAATAACCATGGCTATTTTGAAAATAGAGGGGAAGCCAGCAGAGCCGATGGACAGGTTGACGAGTTCTGCGAGGTGATAGTCCACAATCAATCCACGTCCTTTGTAAGCGAGAATGACCACAGTAACCAAAGAAAACATGACACTGAGCCCAGGGCCAGAAGGCTTAGAAGAAGTGTTCTTTATATTAGCTATCTGCCGAGGAAAAAAGAGAAAGCACTGCCACCCCTTTGTCCAGTGGCTATTTTATAAAAATAAGTATCTGCCCTGATTGACACCAGCAGGTCGTTCGATAGAATGCTTATGATGCAGTCTTGTCTTGTGCAACCAGCCTCCCAGCCTGTGAAAACCAAAATCTGACAATTCACCTACAGAGGTTCGGCTCCAGTTCCCCGGACGTAGAAGGTTGGTTTGACACGAGATTGGACCATGTCCCAAGACCAATGATCAGCCCAGTCATAATATAGGCGACTCTGGCCGCCAAAGATACGTTATTAAGCTGCAACACAGCTGAGGAACTAGCCTTAGTCCACTTTGAACTCCAAGAATATCAGGAGGACAGAATTTGAGGGTTTCTCTTGCTTCTATATAGCAGTAGAGTAGTGCAGGAGCGCATCATCCCCGGTTGGCCCTGTAGGACACTTTGAGAACTGTATCATATGCTATTCTGAAGGCTTTGTTTAAAGGAAACCCTTAGCAGCGGCATTGATAGTGTTCCTTATGCCATGCAGAATAACACCCTACACTGGCATTACTCCTGCAGAAGTACTCTTGAACCACAAAGTATGATCCCTCTTTCCTTAACATGAGTCGAGGCAGTTGGTGTGAACTGACGTACGACATTCCAGTTGCACCTAAGTGCAAAATAACCAGAAAGAGAGTAGCAGACCAACAGTTGGAGACAATCTCGTTGGCATGGGGCAACCAGGAGCTTTTCTGCACTCCACACCCTATGCACAATCTCAGTCCCACTTATGAAACCGCACCATGAACTGTGATGGCACAAAAAGGATTGATGGTTGAGGCGGAAAGCAGAGGTGCTGGAGTAACTTGAAACTGTATCTGATTTTTAAAAAGTAGGAACACCGGGAGCATGCAAACAATGTTCGCACTGGGCAACATCAGAGAGGATGACAGGGAAGCACTACTTTACCGAGAGACTGGGATGCCAAGAAGTGCCATGGGGCTGCAGAGGCACAAGAGCACAGAGTGGTGGGGACTGAGCCATCACCACCAGAACATGATCTGCTATCCTTGGCGTGAAGGCTGAGGGGCTCCTGTCAAGTTGACAGACCACATATTGGACAAGTAAAAGGCTAGCAGGTCATGCATTTGTGTCATAACATTTGGCCTCATTATAAGTATGGCAGTACAGTAACAACGGTGCTGGTAGTGCTACTGGTGCCGTTGCTACCGTACCGCCATATTACGAGCTGTGCTCGCAGGTGCCTGTCAGCCCGCCAGGTCTGACCTGGCAGGCAGAAAGGCACCCGCGAGCACAGCAAGTCGGATGCACCGGTGTAAACGGTGCCGGTGCATCCGACGTCCCCATTCCCATTGAGCCCTATGGGGCTCGAATGGGGATGGGGATGCACTGGGCCTGGCACCCGCGAAAGGGCAATTACCGGGTCCGGCTGGCCCAGAATAGCCCAGTAATTGCCCATTCGCGGGTGCTGGACCCAGATGCGAGTTTGGAGGTAGACTTGCCGGTTTTACCGGCAAGGCTACCTCCAACCTCGTAATGAGGCCCATTGTCTAAATGTTAAGAGGACTGTTATGACGAAGGCAGCCCCGTGCGGGACATCCTACATCCTACATCAGGGAATGTATTTATCTCAAAATGGAGTCGTAGTGACAGATATTATAAAGAGGCCACACCCTACCAAGACAGCAGCCGAGTGTGCGTCTGTCTTGCTTGCACAGCGCCTATCTGGTGATTGTTTACAACTAAGTAGGCGACAACAATGTTGAATCAGACTAATGCGCGGCTATTTATCACACGGCTCGGGGCACTTTTTAACTCCTCATTCCAAGCATTCACTTGGTTGTTTCATGCGCCATATTCACCCAGTCATCCCCATCTGTCACTGGCCGAGGGATTACAAGGTAACTTGAGATCCAAAGAGCTTGTAAACAAACACATTGTATTCCGTTCAAAACACAGAGGCTGGAGCAAGGTTGTTTCACTGTATAATAGTATGGGGTTTAAGGGGAAAAAAAAAAGGTGAAAGGAACGTTAATAAAATCAGATACTAATTGCAACAGGACTCTGGTCTTTTGTCCAACTGCTCTAGTCTGCCTTCGTTTGTGGTTAGGTTGAGATTGTGCTGAAGGATTGTACAAAGTCCCACACCGTTTCTTTGGGCTCGCAGGATCCAGGACCCTTCCATAGTGGTTGCTTTGGCACTCCTGGGATTTGGCCACTTGGCTTCCAGGTGGCAACTGATGTTTTCCACCTGCAGATTTTTAGGCTACAGTATTTATTTTTGGCCCTCCAGGCAAGGGCAGGTTTCCAGGTTTGATGCCTTCTGCTGGCCTGAGTCATCCTAGAGCTGCCATGAGTTCGGGAATCTCAAGAGCCCACCACAGGCTGACTCAGGATTATACAGAGTGCACCAGGCTCTGATTCCCCGTGGGCTCCCCAGCTCTTTGCAAACTCGCCTGGTTTAGGTTATACATAATGCCGCCTTCTTAATATTCTCCCAGAGGCCACCTGGCTCAGATTCTCAAGATGCTCTTTTGGGTCTGGTTCTTCCCAAGCAACTCGAATTTATTGTACCTCGTGAGTTTGCCCATTGTATCGGATTCCAAATTATGGCTCTAGGCTACCCTTTATATTTCTTTCACTCCCCTTTCCCCCACCCCCATTCCTCCCCCCTAGTTCTGTCTTGATGGGCTTGACAGCCCCACTATTATCCAGACTATGGATCCTGACTAGCCTAAAACGTTCTGTTTTATTTTCTCTCTGCTTCTTTTGAGGTGTTTACCAGTCTCTGGGCTAAGGTTAATAAGGTCTTGTATACTATCCACAGCCGAGCACAACTACCTAGTTCATCTGCCTCATAACACCCCTTTCACTTCAAGCTCTTGGCTAATGCTGACGCTCTGCTGTGGACTTCTTTCTTCTTCAACATCCTGTCTGACCTTCCTCATTCTCCAATCTTTCTCTGCATCGGATGCCACTTCCTTTCTCTCGGCACTGGAAACTCCTCCCGTTTCAACTCCCCTCGCCCTTTCCACCTTCTCCTCACTGGGCTTGCTCTCCTCCAACTCGTTCCTTTCACTGGGGTTTCCTCCGTACTGCTCACCTCTCATTGTGCCCTTCCTGAAACTTTGTTCTCTCAATGACCCTTCCTCTTTGCTCATCCCACCTCAACGTTGACCCATCTCCAAACTCCCTCAATGTGGGCTTGTGCCCAGCCCTTTTATATCCAGACTCCAACAGGGATTGGAACAATGAGGGCGTTATCTAGGTCCTGTAGTTGAATTCAACCCAGGTTTGGGAGGGTGTGGGTGGGGGGGGATATATTTTTTCCATCCCCACAGGCTGCCATAGATGTGCCTATTACTTCTTGGTGGTCCGAGACATTAAATGCGGGACCTGCTATCTTGGAAACCAACAGGCCAATCATGGTAGCTGACTGCTTCAACCATGGTTTCCTCAAGCCTGTGCATCTGCAATGGTCTCCCTGCCCACCCCCTCTCTGCTTCCAATGTTCATCCAGGTCTCCCTCTATGGCTCATGCCTTCCAATACACTTAGTAAGATCCTGATGGATTCTCTCCCTCGTGTTTTGTCTTTTTGTTCACAGTCAGGGCTCACTTGTCACATTTGCTGGAGGTATCTTTCAGTGTCTATGTCTCTCCTATTAGCAATACAATAGAGGGAAAGTGGCTGGCCCAACGGATGAGCTTGGGGAAGGGTGAAATGGCCTAGGGGTACCTACATATAGTGCCTCCAGGATCGGCATTGTGGAGCTCTGTCATGAGCAAGACAGTCGTGCTTCAATGTGTCACTAGTCGATGCTATTGCACAGTGCTTTGGCAGCCTTTAGCTAATTTCTCCTCCAAGGACCACTTGTCTCTCTCTTACCTTGTCCTTCAGGCCAAGGTGTACATGATCAAAAACAGAATATTCTGGGTACTAGCTACACACCTCGATCCCCTCACTATTCCCGTCTGGAACAGCAGGGTGTAGGAGAGGGGTGGGGGTGGGGGGTGGGGGGGGGGGGGTGGTGGTGGTGGAGGAGGAGGAGGCGGCATCCTACCCTCAACTCCTAACTGGATACCAGGACAGCTGGCCCACGAACTCCTTTATCAGAGCTTCTGACCCTGGCACTAACGACTCCATTGTATTACTCAGCCTAAAGCTGTGAATTTCATATGAAAAATCTTAGTGCTCCAGTCTTATTAAAGATCACTCGGGAGCACAGGCTGAGTTACAACAAAAGAGGCTGTTAATGTGCCTTTGACCATGTGAGTTAGCCGCTACCCCCAGAGTGGGGGTTCACACGCTGTCCCCGTTCGATATATATTTGAGTCTCCTTTACAAAATTGTCACCATGTTAATTCCTGTATTTAATTCCATGTTCATACGTGCCACCAGTGTCATAAGAATTCCCTCCCCAAACAGTACCCGTGCGCAGTGGTCCATGTGTACAAAAAGAAGTAGTGGAACTATGTTCCCTGTCCCCATAAACCCATCGCCACGCCCCCCCTTCCACGCGCGGTACAACCCCCTTCCTCCCCAAAAAAAAATGCTCCTGCTTTTTAAAGGAATGTGCAGTGCAAGTTTCAACTTCTTCCTTCCAACACTATTATTTTATAACAAAACCATTCTGGAACGGTTTCTTTTTTAAATAATAGTATAGGAACAGTAAAACTTTTTAAAAAAAAAAAATAGGAGCACTGCTCCCGCCCATTTCGACCACTGGCCATGGAGTCTGTGATAGTAAAGATGGTGCTATATATAGCACATGCTGTGGTGCATGAGTGAGTTTCATTAGTACCAGTTTCATTAATGAATCAAAGTTGAGTGTGACGATGAGGTAATGGTGCAGTAGATGCCGTACCGCCCACAACAGAGGGGGTGTCCTTGCTCAAGGAGCCCAGGGGAATATACATCGCGTGTAGGACGACAATGGCGCCTTTGTGTAATTTAACACTCATTTAGAATTTTTTCAGAGATGGCTTCAATACATCACCAATCCAAACCAGAAATTAAAGTTAAAGGTTGCAGACCCCGCAATAAGTGGGCAATTCGTGGGAGGTTGAGAGAGGGAGGGTTAAAAAATGGGAGGAATACATAATTCGCTGTGCACAATAACCACAATCCGGGGTATTTTCTTTCCCTTTCTTTACAGAGACAACATTTTAGGCCCTCATTAATCTACATGCTGAGAATTAAAGCCGTCCTTTTAGGATGGACAAATTAAAGCTAGAATCATTCCTTTTTTACTCAATTATGTTGTCGGGTTGGTTTATTATGCTATTGGTGCATATTTTAAGTAATCTCTCTAAAACGTAGGGTTATTTTAGTCCTGTGTTTTTGAAAATCTTTTAAAGCCCATCATCTGTCTGCCAAAACTTCAACCCTAATCCCACCATTTCCCTCCAAGCTGGTCCCAGAGTATTTTGATTTTCATTTCCAGCACTGCACTCATGTCAAACAAGTATTGACAAAGACAATATTTTTGGCAGGTCTGTCCCAGAGTCTTTGGAAGCTGACTCGTTGGTTTTTTGGACTCACGGGAAACGTTCCTGCATCCCCTCCAGTCCTCTTTTGCTGCCTACTATCCCAATCCTTCATAATCTACGAGACTCAGCGGAGTCGGCCGCCAAGCCTTTGGGCTCTGTGGGCTCAAGGATCCGCGACCTGCTTCCACGCCCCCTCCTCCCCCCGCCTCCTCCAACACTACAACTGACAATAGAACAAATGTTTACTATACCGGCACAGCAGAAGCTGGAACAATCACTCACAAACAACTGCGGCAGTAAGGAAGGTGAGTGCCAGTGCGTCGATATTGCATGAGGGAAAGACAGGAACGAAAACGGGGAAGGAGATGAATTTAAGAGATGCGAGTGAAAGTCCCCCCATTGAAACACTGCCCGAGAAAACCGAGATCTGCAGAACAGATTCTGTGGGGGCCAAGGAGATGACAATTGCACAAGAGACGGTTGGAGGAATCCTGCCTGTCTCACACCCTGAAAAAGACCCTACTGCATGCCTCAATGCTTCAGGTCTGGGAACTATAGTGTTGTGTCCTCATCCATGTTAATGACTCTGTTTGAATGGGAGCTAAGTCCCATTTCTATTGTTGTTCTTTTGTTGTGGGCTGTGCCCCACAGTATGCAGGAAGAGGCGGGGTCACCGTCTCAGGCGGCAGTTCTCGCGCCGATGATTAAAGAGATAAGAAGCCACTTGACCAGCTCCCGCGTATTATTGTATTTGCTTCATTTGATCTGCCATATTGCTTTATTGCTGCACCCGACCTCAGTTGGGATATAACATATAGAACCTATTATGACATCAGAAAAGGAACGTTGTACCCATCCTGAGTTACAAAGAGGACATTAATTCCAGGGGTGCGGCACTTGGCAACATGTGGAAGACGACACTGGTATTCAACAACACAGTGAAAGAGAGTCGAACTGCTGCTACAACAGCCGCGCAGCCTCCTGTCGAGTTACAACAAGATATGCTTACAGATGTAAACAATCCTCAAGAATGCCAACTACAGGCTCAAAAGACGTTGGATAAGCTCAGAATGGAACTAGAGCCATCAAAATGGCAGACTGACCAGATACAGGTTCCTATATCTAACATGATCCCAGTGACTGGTGACAAGCAACTACATGTGCAAAAAGATATAGCCCGTTATTCGATAAAAACACTAACTTTGGAACAGAATGTGCGGTTAACCAAACAAAGGAAAAATCTGCACAATGGATTGACATAAGATCGGATATGTCAATGAAGGAAAAAGCTTTGATGGCCAGGCAGCGATGACAAAAAACGTATGCTCGAGGAATCAAAGAGGAAGCACACATGTTACAAATTAAACAACAAACACTCGCGCTGCATGCCTTTCCTTAGACATCACAAAAATAGAAAATCTCATGAGTAAAAGGAGAGAAGTTTTCGGTGACCTCCATAACACAAAGAATACGGGCACACAAATGACATCAACGCCACTAGATAAAAGAAGCCAGAATAAACAAAAGGCAATCTCTCAGAAAGATTTGAATGGTGAGAGTAACAAGGACCATCTGCCACTGAAAAAGGACTCAGTTATGGGAAGAACAAAGTTCTGGACGGCACCCAACAACGGAGATTCAGGAGAATAGATGTCATTGCGATGTGGCAGAGGAACATGAATTGGATACCGTTCCGACCACCATGATAGATCTACAGAATATGCTGATAGAGACCACCTCACAAACAATGATCCTTTTTCTGAAGCTCCAAGAAGCAAATTTCGATACAATGTAGGACCAAGCCAATTTGTTGGCGTTGATCCACACAAAGCAGATACATCTGGAAACCTTCATTACAAAAATTCAAGAATGTCTAAATATAGAAGTGGAGACGAGTGTCATATGTCAAACGAGACTTTTTGACATCGCAAGATCTGACCGAGCTGAAAACAAATCAGATGATAGCGATGATGAAGGAGACAGACGATAGGAGGAAGAATTCCGAGATCAATAAAGACAATACAAGAAGTCAAAAGCACCCTGACATATCAAAACAGTTTTTGATACCCATCCTAAAAGTAACAGCGAGCGCTGAAACGATGTCTAATTCATCTGCGAAAGAAAAATCCCCTATTAAGCAGAACAACACAGCAAGAATACACCCAAAGATTTCAGATCAGAAACAAGCAGAGACTTTTGATAGCTTTACAAAAATCAAGTGTAAGTTGCCAAACTAAACAGAAAAAAAACAAGGAGAGAAAAACCAATAAAAAACAAACTGGCTTGCAAAATATCTATGCCGCAGATCAATGCACAAACAAACATCCAAAAAAGATCTTTTCATCAAACAATGAAGCAAAGCTGACAAAGAAAAATCGGGAATTACTGACAGCCGTGATAACACTCAATATTTAGTACCACAATAATCTGAAGAATCGTTGCAGCAAGTAGAGATGATGAATCTAATGACACATATGGGACACAGTCCAGTCTCGGATAGTGAAATAGATATAGACACAAACGATTCATCCCTGATAATTATTGATAATTATCAAGAAGATTTTTTGTTAGAATCGATATCGGTAGAACTCTCCTGTGTAGCTATATCTGATATAAATCTAGATTATTCAAACAAGTATCAAGAGACAGTGATAGACCTCACAACCGAAGATGAATCTTCAGGGATTGAGATCCCCAACGCACGAGTCAATAAAGTGACGGTTGCAATGTCACCCCCACTGTCGCCAAAACGTAAGAGAAAGGAAAACAAGAATGAAAGAAGATCTCCAAGGACCGAGAGAGACTTGCAATTACCGATATTTACAGTTCCATGCAACCACAGGATGATGAACAGAATAACACTAGAACGAATTTACACAACCACAGAGACATTGATCTTAAATTGAACTAACGTTCTAAGGTTGTTCCATGTTATACCACAACTGAAAGTAATAGGATCAGAAAATATTAAGCTAGTGCATTTCTTGGATGATTATACGCTAGACAAAGTAGAGATTGAACTAAAAAAACAGACAAATAATGAACCTTATCTTCGACATTGAACCTCATCTGTACTGTGTGGGCTTCGACTGCACAGAAGAGCAAGAGAACAAATTGAGAGACTATGGGAGAACACAAGCCCCAAAACAAGAGAGACAAGATACTGACACTTGAAGATACACAAGCGAAGAATTGAGTAATATGTCCTCATCTACACCACATCAAACACATTATTTGGCAACAAGCACAACAAATAATGACAGTCGATGAAATATGGCAAGATCAAACATTACAAAACACTATATATCGAAAGACATGGAAGATAATCATAATGAAAAGAATCCAGAAAATCATAGATGCCTATAACCATCAGCCAAATAGCAGACCACTTCACTCACAGAATGCTCATGGAACACCAGAGCACATGGTCAACTTTTCCAGCAGGCCTCCCCAGATTTAGACATATTTCACATAATATGTCTTCAAGAGATATGGCATGGCTTGGTTTACCACCAGTATGGGACGGATTCATTACACACATGAATCCGGCGATCCAACGAAAACAAGCAGACCATCATCAGGAATGTTGACGATCAAATTTGACGCAAATTTGAAAATTCTGGAAATGAGAAACCTGAATCAATTGGCGCAATGCTCCATCATACAAAGGATGGAGCTAATATCTGACACTGACATAGTTCAGAAGAGAAACCAAAGAAAGAATATATTAGGAATTCTGAACCTTTACTGGAATCCCATGGCAATAAATGAACAAACCTTTGTAGACATGATGCTTTGGGCGATGTATGAAGCAAGTCTCAAATACAACAAAATAGAATTTATTTCATGCAGCGACCTTAACATCCATCTATTTGACCATGCCGGTAAAACACTTGATTACACCAATTAAACCAGTAGAGCACAACGGTGGGTAAAAGAAATGACGAATAGAAATTTTGTATTGACCAGCAAAGTCTTAAATGAAAACAATCAATTAATACCAACTTGGAGGCGAGGGATCTCAACAGCTGTAATTGACATATATATATATATATATATATATATCACTTGTATTAATGGATTTGATAACCAAAACAGGAAATACCCACTCCGCTAATAGCAACCATCAAAAACTAACAATTGCATGGACTGCAACATGGATTCCAATTAAGAAACATTTCTACCAACCTTAGAGTTAAATGGCACTCTGAACAGATTGTGAATAAAACCAAATCAAATAGATCAAATTACAGCAAAATTTAAGACCACCACCCGAGAAGGAACAGATAAATTGAATTATGAATGGTTGCTATGCCCATACCGGAAACCAAGAAATCAAAAAGGAATGACATCAAAGACACAAACACTGCTTTACCATCGAAATCATGGAGAAAAAAAAAAGAACTGCGCAAAACATTAAGAGAACTGACGAAGCAAAATGGTGAACACAAAATCCAACAAATAAAAGAGGGAAAACGCTGTTATACCAACTGGTTAAAATCCATGAGAGTAACATATCAGATGCAGAAAACATAATTGAAGCTGTCAAAAACAGGAATTCAAGAGATTTGTCGAGATTGCTCAATCCACACTTTAACCGCCAAGATCTCCTGATTCACGACATCCCGGAACTGGATAAAGCATTTCTCTGGCCTATACAAGAAAATAAATCACCACGATAATTACGATGTGCCGGAAGTTGCTGAGAAATGGAACTTCCTATGGGACAAAAATTACATTGTGAACACAATCAACAAATTGAATCCTTCCCGTGCCCTTGGGCCGGATGGGCTATCCAACGTGATCATAAAACAGGCTCCAGAGGAGTGGGCGGAGATTATCAACCAAATATTCAAGCTAATAGTACAAAGCAACCATATCCCCAGTACATGGAAGGTGGCAACGTTGAACCTATTTTTAAACAAGGTGAGAGGAAGGATCCAGCTAATTATAGTCCCATAGCGTTGCTGGACCCGCTGGGAAAAATCTTTGCCACCTTTCTGCTAAAACAACTGACCCTATGGGCAAAGACCAACAAAAGACTGGCTGTCAAACAAAAAGGATTTGTTCAGAAAGCGGGCACTAATGTGAACTTAATGCTGTTAAGTGGTTAAACAAGAAGCCCACATGTCCAAAACTCAAGTCTTTGCAGCGTTTGTCGATCTGCAGATGGCCTTTGAAACGGTAAGCAGATAAAGGCTTGGGAGAAAATGTCGCAATAGAACTGCCCTCAATCCATACTAGCTCTGATAAAACAGCTGTACTCCAAGACAAAAATTCAAATCCGATTGTCAAAAGAGGGAGTAACCACATCTTTGATAGAGACTTGGAATGGACTAAAGCAGGGCTGCCCCTTGGCGGCCACTCTTTTCAATCTATATACATCAGACTTCCAAGAACATATGATGATTAATCCACCGAAAATCAATGCAGTTCCTGTTATGTAAAAATCATGATGCTAACAAAAATGCTAAACAAAAAAGGGAGAATTCCGACTCTATCCCTTGAAGGGAAATCACTCATAGTAGTTAAAACAATAAAATATCTAGGAGTTTTAATCAACCAATCAAGAGTTGAAAAGGAATGGGCTGAAAAGCTGGACGCAAAGGCACAGTCACTATTGAGACAAGGGAGATACTTCAATCGCAAATTTGGAAGATTTTCACTCAAACCCATCATGGCATATTACAGACAAAAAGTAATGCCAATTTTGACCTATGAAATCAACAACCAACTTGCAACAATGTGGCAAAAATATGAAGCTATTTTCTGGATGAAAGTCTTGGCTTTACCACCAGCATACCCCATGCCAAGAATTCAGTTTGAAGTTGCATCCCAGTGCTAGAGTCAATCGTACTGTGGAAACAACTGGACCTGTAACGAAAAGTGATGAATGATGAACAAATACCTGCAATCGAGATACTCCGTAAGAAGGAACACTCAATGAATGACACAGCCTTGAATGCTTGGAAAAAAGATATGGAAACGAAAATGACGAGTGAAGAAATATCGATTGAAATGTTGAGATTCTGCCCACAATACACAAAAAGACAGATCCAACGCAACGATTGGATTAAGACATTACAGAAAAAAGCAACATATCAATTGATCTTGAACTGTGAAGTGGAGATAAGAGCACTCAACCAACTTCCAAGCTACTTGGAACTCTTTCCTGACCAACTAATCTGAGATACATTTTTGAAATTGAGACTAAATCTACTCCCGACAAGAGAACTATTAGCCAAAACGAAAATGTTTCCAATAACGTAGCAACACTGCAGATTTCGTCAACAGCCTGGAAGTGTAGAAACGTTACACCATATCCTAATGTGATGCTCAGTGCTGACTGATAAAAGAACTCTATTTAGAGATTTTTTTACGATATCAAAAAAACAGATGGAACCAGAGACTAGATGGGATCAGATTTTACTGGGAAATGATACAAAAAAACTGGTCTTTACCATAATCCAGTTTTGGAATAACACAGTGAAGATGCCTGATGAGATACCAGTGAGAAGAGACTGAATGAAATCAGCATGAATAAAATTATCAATGAAATAGAATGGAATCTTGAGCGGATTTTAAGCCAAAAGAATGACAAATGAAAAGTTTAAACTTAAACTATATCATTTTAAATAAAATAAACAATACAAATAGTTTTGGCTGGTGTATGGTGAAAACATTTTCATGGTTCATGCATACAAACACAGATAGCCAAATGGAGGCTGTGTCAATGGTAATGCAGACAGAGTTGAAAGGGTGCAAGAGAGGTGTGTCACACCTTAACAGTTTTTTCCCCCGGGACACCAATACCTCAGTGAGATTTAAAGGTCACTGGACGGGTGAAGTCTCCTAGAGACACTCTCAGGTGGGAAAAAGACAGGCAAGGCTGACCTTTGGCTTATTTTCTGTCAAGGATTGAATGGTGCTACATTGTTCTGCAGCTATTTGCATTGGTCTGAAACGAGGGGAAGGGTAGGGTTATTCTGGATCTAAGGATGTTACCCACTAACTCTTACCCCCCAGTGACCTCCAGAATACCCAATAGGTTCTGGCCATGTTAGTTTCCTCCCAGTTACTTCATTGTTTCTTCAATGTCAGGGATATAGAATATGCACATATTTCAGGGGGCCTGGCCAAGATGGCTCCCATGTACCTGCTCCTAACCATCACTCCGCTACCTATATACTGATTAATCCTGTAAATTGGCCATTAGCTAGACTGTATTGTGCATAAAAACTGCGGGATACCACAATTCAGCAGCGTTCACCTGGTGGCAGCGACTGTGTTGCAGGAACTATCAAAGCTCGGCAGCCGCACCCCAGTGGTGCGAGGTGGATAGATGTCACTGACAGAGGGGCCCTCCTGCTGGCTCTCACAACATTTCACCATTAGCAGTTGCAGGCAGTGTTGCGGGGGTGCCTGCTCCAGCTGGTGAACTCGCTCCAATCCGGAGCGCCTGAGGGATTGGTGCTGGCTCTCCGGCTGACAGCTGCTAGGCAGTTGGGTGAGCTACCTGCAGATATGATGCAGACACCATCAGGGTTGTGGGCGGCCTAGCCGAGGTGCCGGTGCCAGCCAGGAGACCTGCTTCACCATAAAGCATCTGAGAGGCACAGGGGCTGGCGCAGTGGCGAACTGCGGTGGGGCAGCTGGCTGCGCTGCCTGCGAACCTTCCAGCAATCTGTGAGTGCGGTCCGCAGATTGAGGTTATCATACACACTGAGAGCCCCCAGAGGGAAGGTGGGCCTAAGCAGCAGCTGGAGCCATGTTGAATTATCCCACAATGTGGGCCAAGTCTGGCAGGAGGACCTGCTGATGGGAAACAGCTACACAGACATGACCCCCTACTGGTGGCTGTAACTACACAAGCCTCACTGCTGCTATTCCTTGCCGGTATGGCCTTACGGGCGACGCCGCGCACCGGTCCACCTCAAGGGGACACCAGGCCTGTGGTGCCCACATCAGATGCCTGGAAAACAGGCCAAAAAACAGCAAGAAGAAAAGTAGTTACCCGATTCAAAGAAGCTTTGCTGTGGGCAGAACAGTGCTACCAATGAGTATTTGAGACCTCGGCTGTGGGAGCAAGGGGAGGCACTCCAGGAGCCAATAATCCATCAAATAGTGAGCTTAAGCAATTGATCCTGGAGGGCAACAGAAGCATCTCTGACCAAATTGGCACTATGTGTCATGTTTTGTAAGGCAGATTCCCATTCCCGGAAGTATTCCAACATGACTGCCCTAGTTGGCGAGCATTGCAAATGCAACAGTCTAGATGTTCTCTCCCAGAACACACTGCAGCTCGCTGATGTCACATCCTCCCAAGCACCTTATCAACAGAATCCACCAAGAGTCCGGTGCGTTGCTACTCTCATAGGAGTATACAAGCGCTACGTGAGTTTGTTTGTGATTTACCTATCCCTGCTTCCTTACTCTTGACTCATTTTCTGACGCTCTTCCTACCTTCGTTAATCCTTCCTTCTATACTTGATCCGCAGACCGCTACAGCAGTTCGAGAGGGGACGTTACCCGATTTTGGATGATCAAAACCACGCCCCTTTGGAGCTGTTATGGACTTGATGGTCGTGCAGAGTATGAATACCTCCGTCCCCAAGTACCACACAGACAACACCAGAAATACTGCCTGTGCGGTCTTTGAAGCCACAGGTGGTAGTCCGTCGGGCCTGATTCAGGAACAGCCAGAAGAACCTCTTGAACGCTGTAAAGCAAAGGATTATGAGGTTATGCACAGAACAGGAAGAATAACACAAGAACACAGGTAACTTGGCACTGCTTACCTATGTGTACGAAAAGGTTGCCCAGAGACGTGAGGAGGGACTGGACCCCAGGGCAGGAGCTGTATGAGGTCAGGAGTATAGACAGGTAAACACCTAGCGTGGAGGCCTGAGGTCAGGTTCCAAGACAAAGAGACGTGATCCGTAGAGTATCCAGGGAAGATACCGTGGTCAGGCAACAGGAGGACCAAAGTTCGAACAGTAGAAGGGTGAGGCAGAGCAATCCGTGGGGCAAAGCGTAGTTCGGCAACAGGAAGTCCAAAGTTCGAACTGTAGCAGGGTGAGGCAGAGCAGTCCGTGGAGCAAAGCGTAGTCAGGCAACAGGAGGTCCAAAGTTCGAATAGTAGAAGGGTGAGGCAAAGCAATCCGTGGAACAAAGCGTGGTCGAGGAAAACAATCCGTAAGTCAAACCGTAGAACTAAGCGTCACGTGATCCAGGAGGAAAACAGCTGTGAAGCAACGCTCCTTGTTTCCGGAAGCCTTTTAAACAATGTCAGGAGTCACGTGACACGGAAGCGTTGCTGCGTGATGGAAAATCATGTGATCCGTGACGCGCGGGTCTCCGTGGGCAGCGTTTGGCGTTATGGCGAGATGAAATCCTCTAGTTCAGCTGCCAAGAACGGGAGGGGCGATAGACGCCAGGTCTGCCATGCTGCAATCTACCATGATGGGCGAAGGGATGCAAGGGATTACGTGAGCCAGGGTACGTGTGTGGGGTAGTGGGAGGGACGGAGGCTGAGGGCGGAGAAAGAGCACCTGTAGGGGATGCACTCGGTGCGGGAGACGTGACAGAAGCACGGTTTCAAACCAGTTTCACTTTGATTTGGTATTCGGATCCTCTCACTTCACAAGGTATTTACGTTACACCCCCCCTGACTCCTCCTTCCATTTGCAGTCTAGGGTATGCAGTAATCTGTTGTTCCCTTTTTCTTGCTTTCGTTCCAGCGCGGTTTCCTTACCACAACACTCCAGGCTTACAGCCACACCCCCGTGAGCAGTCTCTGGGCGGCTTCCCTTGTTCACAAACCGGTAGGCCGTTGTAATCCATTCTTTGTTGCTCCTTTGGATTGTTGCTATTGTTTAATTATCTTTTATCTATTCCTCATCTACCCTGTTTCGTATTCACACTGTTCTCCTTAGCCCATCTATTCCGTCTCCTTGGGGATCCCAGGCGGCCTCCGCCCTCCTTCATATCTATTACCCAGGATGCCTTTCTTTCCACAAACCGGGGGTAAGACATACAATAATTATGGGGGGTCTGACAGCTCGTAAGGACAAGAAACTTATATCCTACTCTAACCTACTCTAACCTTTACCTTCATATCCAGTCCTTAGCTACATTCGCTAAGAAGCCTCCAACCACAGAAGGCGGAATCACATCCCGCGCAGGAACATCTCGGGGAGACAACGCTCTCTAGCAGCTCTCAGCAGGGTTATATTCCCCGTGAGGGTTTCCCTGGGGACCTCCCGGGGATCAAGCCTCTGTGCCGGACTCCGGAGGGGTTTTCAGGGGAATTCCTAATTACTGCAGAAAAGGTCACAGATAGATTAATTTCTGGATATCACCAGTCCACAGGACATTTCCCTCAGTTAACTCAGTTCAGGTAGGTGATTTTGTGTTTTCCTTCTCTGTTCATCTGGAGCAAATTCCATTTATGTCCAACAAAGTATAACAGTTGACAGTTAGCAACGCCCAAAAAAGTAGTTAGCAGTTTGCTGACTAGCTCCAGGTGATTAGAGTCGGTTCCAGAGAACCCCTGAAGATGAATCCACAGCAACAGCAGATCCAGCAGCTAATAGCTGCGGTACAATCATTAACCACTGAGGTTCAACAACTTAAGCAAGAGAATAACACCCTGCGACGGCACCAACAGCAGGCAGCCCAACAGGCTGCCCAGCAGGCTGCAGCCTCTCGCATACCCCATTGCTCAGAGGTCCCTCCTGGTCCTTTACCAGGTGGTCAGCTTTATGGTAACCCACATAAGGTCAAAGAATTCCTAGACTCTTGTGCCGTGCAGTTCACGTTCTAGGGGGCATTTTTCCATACCGATCGAGACCGCGTGGGTTACATGGTTTTACAAATGACAGAGCCAGCCTTAGCAACTCCTTTGATTACCAGCAATACTCCCATGCTGGACTCTCATACGGCCTTCTGTAACAGCATTCACACCATGTTCGGCCGACAAGAGATCCGGGTGGCTTCACAAGAGCACCTCCTTGATTTCAAACAAGGAAATCTAGATATACTTACCTATATTACCAAATTTAAGCAGATGGCGAGTGAGACCACCTGGTCCGATGATGCACAGGTTACGATCTTCAGGAGAGGGCTATCTGAAGACCTGAAGGACGAAGTGTCCAGAGTACCACGTCCCACCAACCTTAAGTAATTCATTGCTCTGGTTCTACAGTTAGATTACCATATGAAGGAGAGACTGTCTGAAAGGAGAAGAGGCCGGGCTCCTCAATTCTCCTCCACCTTTCCTCCCTCGCCCAGGACTCAGGCTGCAGATAAACCTATGTAGTTGGGGTCACCTTCAAGAGGTCCTTTAACGCCAGAAGAACAGAACCGCAGAAAGACCTTAGGCTTGTGTATGTACTGTGGCGCCAATACACATACTGTACAAGAGTGCCGAATCACGCCGCTTAGGCGTTCGGGAAATGCCAGCGCCCGGTCGTAAGAGGAACCGCGGTCCGGGGTCCCACTCTTGAACCGGGTTCCTCACAGTCCTTTCATTCTTCAATGTGCACCAGTCATACTGATACCAACATGGTAGTCTTGAGGGTTTCATTCTCCATCAGAGATAGGTTATTACAGAATATTCCAGCACTTATCGACAGCAGAGCTGCAGGGAACTTCATTGACGATCACTGGGCCGCTTCGCATGGTATCCCACGTTCCTCCAAAGCAGAATCCATACCAGTGGAAAGCGTGGATGGGAGTCCATTGGTTTCAGGACCCATCAAAGACCAGACCAGCCCTCTGTTGATGTCCATTGCATCTCATCGGGAGAGCCTCACCCTAGATATCATCCAAACGGCTCATCATCCCATCATCTTAGGTCTACCTTGGCTCAAAAAGCACAATCCATTCATAAACTGGACCGCAGGATCTTTTTTCTTA
The DNA here is from genome assembly GCF_040938575.1 of Ambystoma mexicanum. NCBI lineage: Eukaryota > Metazoa > Chordata > Amphibia > Caudata > Ambystomatidae > Ambystoma > Ambystoma mexicanum. Next base: position 594,850,737 of record NC_090933.1, read on the forward strand.
GGGTCTGAGTATTGCCTGACACATTGCATAGGGGACCAACAGAAAGTATCGGTACACTCGATGTCCACTCTCCAGGGGCACCAGGGGTTAAAACCCTAAATCAGGTTACAGCTCTTCCAGAAGCTTACCAAAAATACTGAGAGGTATTTTCCGCCACCGAATACAATCAATTACCTCCTCACAGAAGAGATGATTTTGCAATTGAGCTGATTCCAAATCAACCTCTACCGTTTGGTCGGATTTACATCCTGTCAAACAACGAAAAGGAGGTTTTACGAGACTACCTTCGAATCAATTTAATGAATGGATTGATCACTGAGTCAACCTCACCAGCCGCCACTTCCCTATTCTTTGTATCAAAAAAGAACACTGCTGAGCTCCGCCCTTGCATAGTCTTTCGGGGACTGAATAAGATCACAGTCCCCGACAAGTATCCAATGCCCTTAATCCCTGACATCTTGGAGGCCGTCAAAGGGGCCACCATCTATTCAAAATTGGACTTGAAAGGAGCTTATCAACTAATACGAATAAAATCAGGAGATGAGTGGAAAACGGCATTTCGAACACCTTTTGGCCACTTCCGATACAGGGTGATGCCTTTTGGTCTCTCAAACGCTCCTGCTATTTTCCAACGATTTATGGATCATCTATTCGCCGACCTACTCCTCCATAACGTTGTTGTCTATTTGGATGACATTTTAGTCTATTCTAATACAGCCCAGGAACATGAGAAACCTGTGGAAGAGGTTCTGCGGCGACTCCAGCAGAATCATTTATACTGCAAGCTGGAAAAGTGCTCTTTTCATCAACCCCAGGTTACCTATTTGGGGTATGTTCTATCCGCAAAGGGGATAGCTATGGACCCGGATAAGGTGTCCGCTGTTCAGGACTGGCCAATGCCTGTCTCTGGCAAAGACATTCAACGTTTTGTGGGGTTTTCTAACTTATACTGACGATTTATACCTGAATTCTCCAGACTAACGCAGCCTTTGACTAATCTCCTTAAGAAAGGAGTCCCCTTTTCCTGGACAGAAACCACAGACCAAGGGTTTAAAAGGCTTAAGGAGCTCTTAACAATACTGGTGCTGAGGTAAATCCCTGATCAAAACCGTCAGTTTATGGTGGAAACCGACGCCTCACAGTATGTCCTAGGGGCTGTCCTGCTCCAAATAGACAACTCAGATCATGAACGCCCACTGGCGTACCTATCCAAAACCCTTGTTCCAGCAGAGCTAGACTATACAGTACTGGAGAAAGAGTTACTGGCAATCAAACGTGCCTTCGAAGAATGGCGCCATCTACTAATGGGAGCCAAATTCCCAGTGGAAGTCCGGACAGATCATCACAACCTCAGGATCCTGCAATATGCCCAGACATGTAACAGCTGTCAAGCCAGATGGGCTCATTTTTTTCACCATTCCGAATCACGTTTACATTCATCCCAGGAAAGGAAAATCTAAAGGCCAATGCTCTATCCCGTAAGGAACAGCTTCCGAACAACCCTTTCAGGTCTGAACCCATCTTTTCTCAAATGGCTCTGGGACTACACACAGTTCCCGATTTTCTCACACGTCTGAAATCCCAATTCATTCCGGCGGCTAAAAGAGAACTACCGCGGTCTACACAACTGGCTTTAACCTTGGAAGACGGTTGTTATTTCTTTGGACACAGGGCATTTATTCCAACACGAACACTTCAGGAAGAAGTCCTCAATATGTGCCACAGTTCAAAATCAGCTGGACACAGGGGATTTGCCTCCACCCAAGAATTGGTTTCTCGTTTCTTTTGGTGGCCTTCGTTGAGGCAGGACATAAAAGAATATGTGACATCATGTCCCATATGTCTTCAAACTAAAACGTCTCGGCAATTCCCCCTAGGACTTCTAGTCAAGATGCCTTTTCCCATTCGACCATGGCAAATAATATCCACAGACTTCATAGTGGACCTACCACTATCAAGAGGTTGTTCTGCCATAATGGTAACTATAGATACTTTTACTAAGATGGCGCATTTCATCCCACTTGCCGGAATGCCTTCTGCTGCCTTGATGGCCCGCACCTTCATCAACCACATATTCACTTTACATGGCTTGCCGGAGACAATCATTTCTGACAGAGGTTCAAAATATACTTCATAGTATTGGAAACTCGTCTGCCGTTACCTTGGAATCTCACGGGCTCTCAGCTCAGGCTATCACCACCAATCCAACAGCCAGACAGAAAGGCTCAACCAAACACTGGAAGGATACCTCAGGAGCTACGTCTCCGCGGCTCAGGATGACTGGAAGGATCTACTACCTTTAGCCGAGTATGCTTACAACAACTCATACCACTCGGCTATCCGTACTTCTCCATTCCATTGCACCTATGGGTTCAATCCATCATCCTTTCCCACATTGAAGAAGTCAGAGTCCAAATTCCCTGATGTAGATTGCTTGATGGACCAAATCAGGCAAGGTCATCACACAGCTATAACTGTGCTTCGGCAGTCTCAGGAAAGAATTAAACATTTTGCTGACCGTCACCAGTCTCCAGCCCCAGTAATCACACCAGGGGATTGGGTTTGGCTGTCATCACGCTTTCCCCCCGGTATTTTGGACCATTCCAGGTGATCGCTGCTATAGGATCAGTTTCCTTCAGACTCCGTCTACCGAGCACCTGGGCTCGTATCCATCCGGTGTTTCACGTATCACAACTAAAACCAGACAATCAGAGTTCTTTTCACCCAAAAACCTCTACTCACCCTCCACCAGTGTGGTCGCATCCGGACCAGAATTCAAGGTCAAAGATATGTGGCTCACTGTATCACCGGGGTCATCTACAATATCTTACAGACTGGAAAGGCTACACACCCGCAGATCGGACCTGGGAACCTGAATCCGCTGTACACGCGCCCAGTTTAGTGAAAAGGTTTCATCTATTGCACCCGGACAAACCAGGAGGGTGCGGTCCTAAGAGGGGGCATACTGTCATGTTTTGTAAGGCAGATTCCCATTCCCGGGAGTATTCCAACATGGCCGCCCTAGTTGGCAATCATTGCAAACGCAACAGTCTAGATGTTCTCTCCCAGAACACACTGCAGCTCGCTGATGTCACATCCTCCCAAGCTGCTTATCAACAGAATCCACCAAGAGTCCGGTGCGTTGCTACTCTCATAGGAGTATACAAGCGCTATATGAGTTAGTTTGTTTGTGATTTACCTATCCCTGATTCCTTAATCTTCACTCATTTTCTGACGCTCTTCCTACCTTTGTTAATCCTTCCTTCTATACTTGATCCGCAGACCGCTACGGCAGTTCGAGAGGGGACGTTACCCGATTTCAGACGATCAAAACCACGCCCCTTTGGAGCGCGGTTTCAACCCAGTTTCACTTTGGTTTGGTATTCGGATCCTCGCACTTCACAAGGTATTTACGTTACGCCCCGCCGGACTCCTTCCATTTGCAGTCTAGGGTACGCAGTAATCTGTTGTTTCCTTTTTCTTGCTTTCGTTCTAGCGTGGTTTCCCTACCACGACACTCCAGGCTTACAGTCACACCCCCGTGCGCAGTCGAAGGGTGTCTCCCCTTGTTCACAAACCGGTAGACGTTTGTAATCCATTCTTTGTTGCTCCTTTGGATTGTTGCTATTGTTTAATAATCTTTTATCTATTCGTCATCTATCCTGTTTTGTATTCACACTGTTCTCCTTAGCCCATCTATTCCGTCTCCTTGGGAATGCCAGACAGCCTCCTCCCTCCTTTTTATCTATTACCCAGGACGCCTTTCTTTCCACAAACCGGGGGTAAGACATACAATAATTACGAGGGGCCTGACAGCTTGTAAGGACAAGAAACTTATATCCTACTCTAACCTTTACCTTCATATCCAGTCCTTAGCTACATTCGCTAAGAAGCCTCCAACCACAGAAGGCTGAATCACATCCCATGCAGGAACATCTCGGGGAGACAACGCTCTCTAGCAGCTCTCCACAGGGTTTTATTCCCTGTGAGGGTTTCCCTGGGGACCTCCCGGGGATCAAGCCTCTGTGCCGGACTCCGGAGGGGTTTTCAGGGGAATTCCTAATTACTGCAGGGAAGGTCACAGAGCGATTCATTTCTGGATATCACCAGTCCACAGGACATTTCCCTCCGTTAACTCAGTTCAGGTAGGTGATTTTCTGTTTTCCTTCTCTGTTCATCTGGAGCAAATTCCATTTATGTCCAACAAAGTATAACAGTTGACACTATGTCCCAGAGCATATAATTTATCGGGCAGGACATTGATAACTGAAGGAGCAGAGCTGCAGAGGCTGAACAGTGGGTGTCAGCAACCTATGACTGCCTGGCGGTGACCTTGCACAACTGAAGAACAGATGTGGAGAGCTCTAGTGAAAGATGATGGATTTAGAAGACCGGTCACGCTGCAACAACATGAGCATCCTGGGTTTGCCAGAGGGCATTGTGAAAGGGGGTATGGAACACTTCTTTGAGGAGTTTCTACCCAGCCTATTGCCGGAGGTGGATGATCTTTGCAGGATCACAACAGATGGTGCAACCAATAACGGACACCCTCCTTACCCCCCACCCCCTGTGAACTATCATCCAAAATGCCTCCAGTTATCAAGAAAAAAGTGAAGCTTTTGACCGCTACCCAGGAGCATGGCAATATTTTGTACAATGACAACAGACTGGCGTTTTTCACAGACTACAGCATAGAGAAACAGAAACAGAGACGTACATTTGCTGGAGTCATGAAGTTGTTACGCAAAAAGAACTTGAAATGCGTATTATTACGAACTGAGAATCAACATCAAGGGCAAGAGACCATTTTTTTCTGATCAGAAGGAAACTATCAATTTTGTGGAGTCGCTCCAGAGCAGACATTGACTGTAATCTGCTTGGGGCATTACCCCAAATAAAGAGCCAAGAACTGCATTAGGACAACATAGTTATAAGCACGCAGTTATGTCACAATAAGTGCAATGCGAACTGGAACACACACTGGCCCTCATTACAAGTCAGGCGATGGGCCATGGTGCTATTAGCACCATGGTCCATGCCGGATTCCGCCATGGTGGAAGGCGGAATTACCGCCCCATTCCAAGGTGAGTGGGGTGGTAATTCCCCATTCACCATTTGCCCTTCCCCATTCTTGCCCCATAGGGCATAATGGGGATGGGGAAGGCGCTAATTACGGCACCGTAAATTACGGTGCCGTAATTAGCACCAAGGTCACTTAGCGCCTTGGACTTTAACGCCTGCAAAAAGCAGGCGTTAAAGTGTGAATCAGGCGTTAAGGGTTAACGGCGCCGTTAAACCATTAACGCCTGACTTGTAATGAGGGCCATTGTCTGTGTTGGTTAATGTATGCTCTGCATGAGGCACTGTGTATGCAGGTAGCGTGTAGAGACAGAACAAGATTTTCCATCCAGTGCTTGTGCACTCCATGCGGTCGTGTGTCGTGTCCCCAAGTGTATCTGGCTGAGGGATAAGCTTCCCTTATGGCTCGATATGAGAGCTGGCCTTGCAGGAAACACATTGTTGGTTTCTTAAAAATATCTTGTTGGGAATGGCATGGGGGCAGCCCTTTTTGTTTGCTCCTGGTAATTGTGGCTTCGATGGTTGGGCGACCAAAGCACTGGAGGGTGGGGGAAGTTTTGTGTATGTTTTTGGGTTATGCTATGGCCACCCTTTTTGAGGTATCCTTTTGGGATATCCGAGTCTCGTACTTGTGCCAGGGCAGAGGCGTTCTTAGCGATCGAAGGTGATGGCGGCTAACAGTGTAAGAGGAGTGGCGCTATTAACATGGAACATTAGGGGCATTAATGGTGCGATGAAGAGGCACAGGGTCGGTTCTTATCTAAAGCGCCACGAAATAGAAATATTGCAGCAAACGCAACTCATGGGGGCAGAACATGTTAAATTGGGTTCTCAACTAAAAATACAATTATTTTCCTCACCATTCATCTCCTCAGCTAGAGGAGTAGTAATTTGGTTAGCACAGTTTGAGCTGATAAAACAGTTTTTGGATGATTCCGGCAGGATTGTGGGAGTCTCTGGAAAGATGCAGGGTGCAAGACTATTCCTGTTGAACGCATATGCGCCCAACATAGACGGGCCAGTGTTCTTTCACCGGATGGCCATGCATCTGCTTGACCAACTGGGCATTAGAATTATCTGTGGCAGTGATTTCAATTGCATACTAGACACAAAACTGGATAGTTCCAGGAAAACGGGCCATCCCCTGGGATTAGCCTCCAGAAAACCATTAAAAGGTTTTGATACGTTTCAACTGATACACTTGGTACAATCTTCATGGTGACAAACTAGGCTTCTCGTTCTAGTCGCAGGTTCACAATACCTTTTTTCGCGTTGACATGATATTCGTTGGCAATGCATCTGGTCAGACAGATCGATCTTTGATCACTTGCCCTACATGTGGTTACTAGATCGAGAGGACGACCTACCTCTAAACTAATGCGGAAAGCCTCTGTGTTACAAGATGTGGCAGATAAGCATATGACAGAAGAGGGAATTTGTGCTTTCTTTGACATAAATAAAGGCACAGCTGAATCTAGCTGGTTGCTTTGGGAGGCCTCTATGGTCACAATCTGGGGGGTGTTACTATCCTAGACCTGGGGTGTGGGATACATACTAAACAGGGAGGTTGGGGAATTGGGCATCCAATACCCACATATATTTGTCTAACATCATGCTGACTCGTTGGTTTGTGTCCGATTGGCACAAGCACAGATTAAGTTAAACACAGGGCAGGAGAGGTTGAGTATGTTTGAATATTGCAAGAACACTAGATTCCAACAAGAATTTGGGGATAATGCAGGTAAAGCGCTGGCATGGATGACCACAAGATCTCGCAAGAGAAAATGTTTTACTCAAATAGAGATGCCAGAGGGTAATATCACTTCAGATGCACTATACAAAGCTGCGGGGGGAGTGGCTGGAGGGTCCATCGCAGAATACTTAGAGCCGGGAGAGCTACCGCAGCTGACCCTGTTAGACCGGCAACAGCTGGATGATCCGTTCACGGTGCAAGAGGTTCAGTGGGCAATATCAAGTCTAAATATGGCCAAAACTCCTTGGCCGAACGACCTGCAGGTAGAATTGTATACTATAGGCCTCATTACGAGTATGGAGGTAGCCATGCCTGTAGTACAGGCAGGCTACCTCCAAACCTGCGAAAAACTCTGGCACCCGTGAACGGGCAATTACCGGGTCATTCCGAGTTTGGCAGACCCAGTAATTGCCCATTCACGGGTGTCAGTAATAAGGGACTCCCCATCCCCATTCAGCCCCAAAGGGCTGAATGGGATGGGGAGTTCGGATGAACCGGCACCGTTCATAACGGTTCATACCCGTTGTCTCCTTGCTCCTCTCGACTCCATTTCCGCTTTGCTTTCTTACCTTGGTTGGCTTCCCTTTCACTCCCAACTTAAATTTAATTTCCTCTGTCTTGTCTTTAAATCTCTTCACAATCTTGCTCGACACACTGTTTTGTTGGTTTGATTCATGTTTTGTTAATTGCTTCTACTGTTATAATCTTCTATGTATCTTGTTATAATGTAATGCGCTTTGGAGTAAAGCGCTATATAAACACAATAAATACAAATACACAGGTATACGAAGAGGGACTATCATCAACTACTCTCACTGAAGCACAAACTATACTGCTGTCAAAGCCACACACGTCTGAGGAAAAATGTGCGTCATACAGGCCCCTATTACGTATAAATACAGATGTGAAGATCATCAGAAAAATTCTGGTGGGCAGAAAACTAAGGGTAGCACCCTATCTGGTTGATGATGACCAGGCATGTTTTATTCCTGGCAGAAACATTCTTACCCTATGCAGATTATTTTTGGTGCTCGATGGAGTCAATGCTGCACCTGGTGATTTTATGCTGCCAAGTTTGGACGCAGAGAAACAATGGGGATGCATGCATTCAGCATTACAGAAGTATGGGTTTGGAACGGTGATACGCAAATGGATTTCACTGCTGTACAGTAGCCCAGTCGCCAAAACCAGGACCAATGACATCACATAGCCCCCATCAGCATTGGGAGGAGCACATGGCAAGGGTGCCCACTGTCCCCCTTGCCATTTGCCCTGACCATAGAGCCATTGGCGTGCAGCGTAAGAGAAAACATTTGCGGACCTAGGGATAACCATCGCTGGTGACCGCCACATAATCTCATTGTATGCCAATGACATCTTGCTGCTCCTAAGGAACCCAGGAAGCACTGTACCACTAATGCCTCACGAAATCGAACGCTTTGGTCTGGTATCTGGGTTGAAGATGAATTGGTCCAAGTCAGTTATCCACACCTTGCCTGGCTCTAGGAAACTAGGGTTTAATGATTTTAGGCTGAAGGTGACCACAGACTCATTCAAATATCTGGGTATAATCGAGAAGGCGGATCTGAAAGTAGTGCAAAAGAAGAACCGCAGCTGGACTGTATGGTCAACACATGGCCCAGCTTATTGTTGTCACTTACGGGAAGAATTGCTGCAGCTAAAATGGTGATTTTACTGCACTTGCTGCATTGTATGCAAGTGTTGCCAGCATTCATACCTCCTGAGTTTTTTTAAGAACCTTGATGTGACATTACTCACATTGCTTTGAGGTAATAAGACCAACAGGGTAGCTTTGGCCAAGTGGAAGCTGAAACTGCCTGTGGAACATGGCGGACTTGGGGCTCCAGATATTCATTGCTATTACTGTGCACCACCACCGCAGCATGTGGTTAACCAGTTGTGGGAGGGTGCATTAGACCCGAGTAGATCTTCAGAGCGGATCCTGATTCATGAATGCTGAACAGACCAGGTTCCAGGATTTACAGGAATATGGAGTTTAAACGAGCACTGCATTTTCAAGAGAAGAAAGCAAACAGCAATGAATCACCTGCTACCAGACAGACTTTACACTTGAGGCTCCTGTGGAGTTGACTCTAAAATCATGGTTGCATGAGCAGTGTGCCTACCACTGCAATATCGGCCCAGAGGGCCATGGCAGGTTGCACAAATGAATGAGAGGGAGGGCGGAGGATGTGTGAATGAAGGACGAGGACAGATGAATAATTCATAGTTACTCACTGTAGTGACTAACCTACTCTTAATCCATAGTCCCCTTTGCTCCATATTGCATGGGCATCCCTTGCTAGAGACGGGAGACAGAACATTTTTCACCAGAAAAAATCATCTTCCCCTTTAAAATTTAGTGGCGCGAGGCCCTGGGAGCATTCGCTGCCCTGACTCCACCCACTGGCACCACTCCTCAGTCCCCATTGACACATCAACAATATTTAGCATTGCCTAATGACACCAGTATTATTAGGGGTGTAGGATGGTGGGCCGTATGGAGGAAAGGGGACTAAGAGCATGTTAGTCATACAGTGAGTAACTATTAATTACTCTTACGTCCCGTCCCCTTTCCTCCATAATGCATGGACAATTACAATTGAATGTAGCCCCCAGCCTGCAGAGGAGACACTCCTTAAGCGAACAGGTTCCTCAGAACCACCTGTCCGAAAGCCGTGTCTGACTTAGAGCCGGCGTCCAAACAGTAGTGCTTACAGAAAGCTGAAGGGGTGGCCCAGGTGGCTGTCCTGCTGATGACCTGCCATGGGACCTGCTTCTGGAATGCGACAGCCGTGGCCGTGGCTCTGACAGCGTTGGAGTGCATGTTAGCTGGAAGTGGTTTGTGCTGCCCCTCATAGGCCTCCTCGATGGCCGAAACCATCCACCTTGCTACAGAGGCCTTGGATGTTTGATAACCGGGCCTTGGCCACTCCCTCTCCCGAAGGTGACAAACTGAGTGTCTGACTTGCGTAGGTAAGACTATCTCCTCGTTCAGATGGAAAGCGGAGCCTACCTTAGGTATGAACACAGGGTGTGTTCGCAGGACCACCTTATCCTTATGAAAAGAAGTATAGGGTTCTGAAGCCACCAGCGCCTGGATCACACTGACTCTGTGCACAGAGGTGAGACCCACCAACAGAGCTGTTCTAATGGTGACCAGCCTGATGTCTGCAGACGCCATTGGCTGGAATGGTTTGTGCACCAAGGCGCCCAACACAACATTGAGGTCCCACACAGGGTGTGGTTTCTTGATCGGAGGGAAGAGCCTGGCGAGGCCCGCCAAATGTCGCTTGACCACTGGGTTGGAAAAGGAGAAAACTCCCTCCTGCAAATTTCTGTAGGCCCCTATGGCTGCCAGATAGGTGCAGCATGTATCCACCTGTATGCCTGAGTGGGCAAGGTGTGTGGAGAAGGAGAGTACATCAGCCAACGTGCATTTAAGGGGGTCGATCTCCTAAGAGTCGGTCCAGTGAGAGAACCTAGACCATTTACTCTTGTACTGGCTCCTAGTAGCCTTGCTCCTAGTGCCCTGAATGATTTCTAGGTTACCCTGTGATAGATCCAGGTGTTTCAATGTGACCTGCCCAGGAACCAGGCTGCAAGGGCTAATTCTGTGGGGCGGGGTGGATGACCCTGCACCCCTATTGCACCAGGAGATGAGCTGGGCCTAGCGGGAGGTGAATGGGAGGCCTGTCCGAGAGACTGAGGTGCACCGAGAACCATGGTCTCACGGGTCACCAAGGAGCTATCAGAATGATGCTGAGGTGACGCGATTCCTTTATCCTGCAGATCACCCTGTGGATCAGGGGTGTAGGAGGGAAGGCATACGCTGTCATGCCGCTCCACTGTATCTGGAAGTCATCACCCAGGGACGCAAACTGCTGGTACTTCTTGTTGTCCCAGCAGGCAGAGAGATCCACCCGAGGACGCCCCATCTACTGAATATCTCCAGCAGCACCTGACCGGTCAATTGCCACTTGTAATTATCTGCTCCCAGTCTGCTGTGTCTGTCCGCTACCAGGTTGACTCTCCCGGAATGTGGATGGCCCTCAGGTAGATGTTTTCCAGGGCCCAGTCCCACACGCCGACCGCTAGGTTGCACAGTGGAGGGGACCTGGTACCACCCTGCTTGTTGACATAGTACATGCTGGTGGATTTGTCCATTTGGGTGAGGACGATCTTGCCCCCAATGAGCGGAAGGAAAGCTTTGAGAGCTAGCCAGAGGGCTTTCAGGTCCAGCCAGTTGATATGAGACTCCTGCTCCTGCAGGGTCCAGACTCTGTGGACAATGTCGTTGTCCAAAGTGGCCCCCCCAGCCCTCTAGGGAGGAATCCGTAGAAATGGTGATCTGCACGGCCAGCTGCCGGAAGGGCCTGGCCGTCCGCAGGTTGCAGTCCCTGGACCACCATGTGAGGTCCGGGTTTAGAGAAGGCAGAATGCTGATCAGCTCCACTTGGGAGCCCCGCTCCTGATTCCATGAGGCTGCGAAGCGCAGCTGCAATCTCCTCATCTTGAGTCTTGTGTAGGGTACGGCCAGTAGGACGGCTGCCATGATGCCTAATAAGCATTGGTACCACCAGGCCGAGGTCACTTGTCAGGTGATCAAGTGAGTAGTGGCCCTCTTGGCTGCAATCTTGAGCTCCGAGAGAGTTTTCCCCTCGGAGAACATGTCCCATATGAGGCCCAGCAAGATCAGGCTCTGCAGTTGAGACTTCTTGAGGTTGACCGAAAACCCAAGCTCGTGGAGAGTGATCATAAGGGTGGAGGAAGTGTGATGAAGCGCCTCCAGAGACCTCACCCGGACGAGCCAGTAGTCCAGGTACGGGTAGACGTGGTGACCCCACATTCATGAGCCTGATGAAAACCCTGGGGGCTGAATTGAGACCGAAGTGTAGCACCTTTTATTGGAAGTGGCAGCCCATGACCCTGAATCGTAGGAAGGAGCGATGTGGCTGCCAAATCAGGACATGTAGATAAGCGTCCTTCAGATCCAGGGAGCACATCCAGTCTCCCCTGAACAATGTCTCTGCGATCAGTGCTGGCTTAATCATCTTGAATTCTTGAAGAGGGAGGGAGAGGTTGAGGGTGGAAAGGTCCAACACAACTCTCAGGCCAGCCTGGTTCTTTTGTATGGCGAACATCCTGGAATAGAAGCACAATCCTTGCTGAGAGGCTGGGACTTCTTCCATGGCTTGGCTCCCGACGAGCGACTGAACTTCCACCAACAGAGCTGCTGTCCCAATCCGTGGGAGTGGAGTGGAGGAGGGAGGAGATGAAGGGATCGGTAGGCGGTACCCCGTGGATACTATCGAGACGATCCAGGGGTCTGCAAACTTCTGATGCCAAAACTGTGCATGAAGGGCAAGCCTGCCCCCCCACACACCCCCACTGGAGACACGTGGACCAGAAGGGATGCGTCATGCCTTCTTTCCCTCCGAGGCTGTTGCGGAGGAGGGGGACTGAAAAAATAAATCCCCTGCTCCCCCCTTATGTTGTTTGCGCCAGTGTTGACTCAGTAAATGTTCAGGCTGTCTGGACCTCCGTTCTTGGAAGCCGAACATCCGCCCCTTGTCAGAGCATTGATGTGACTGGGTGTATGCCGTGGGCGTGGCCTTCGTAAGGATAAAGACTTCGCAGTTTGTGAACTGTTTTTCTTTTTATCTAACTCCTCATCGGTGGGGGAGTGAAAGAGGTCTCCCCCCTCAAATGGAAGGTCCAATATGCGTTCCTGGACGTCTGGGTTAAATTTTGTAGCCCGGAGCCAGGCAGTCCTTCTCATGTCTGTGGCGATGCATATGGCTCGGCCAGAGGTGTCAATGTGGGCCACAGTGGACTCCATGTCGTCTTGGGACACCATTTTAGCCTCTGCCAGTCCCGCCTTGAAATGTGACTGGCTCGGCACCAGTCGTTCTGGAAGAAAGTCTATTTCCTGCCAAAGCCTCTGGTTAATGGCTGCCAGTATGGCATACGCATTGGATTGACAAAGATGCAGCGAAGCGTTGGAATAAAGCTTCTGCCCATACGCCGCCAATATCTTCTCCTCCTTACCTAGCAGCACAGAGGACAGCAGCTTTAAATAGAGTGACACTGCAGCAAGAGTGTGGTTGGGTGTGGACCAACAGCAAGAGTGGATCCCCATCCATTTGCCTATACTTGGCGTCCAGGCGCCGATTGACAGGCTGGGCCAAATGGGGCTTGAGGCACCCCTTTTGGCCAAGGCGACAACATCCTCCTGCATCGGGATCCCCGTTCTAGCCACAGGGCGTAGAGTAAGGACCTCTGCATGTAACCCCGCCTCCGGTTGCTCGACTTCGGGTTGGGGAAGGCCCAAGTACTCTGCCAGACCTGCGAGTTGTTCGTGGAAGGCCTTGGCTGATGATGGTGTGACAGGTCTTCTTCCTCGTCTGTGTCCAAGAGAGCGTCCGGCTGGTCCAGAGCAGGTGGAGGGGTGCTTTGCGCCAAGGGCTGAGGTGTGGAGACCGGAGCCGGAGGCTGGTATGGAACCACCTGAACTGTGGGAGGCAGGGGAGCTGGCATCAAAGGAGTGACGTGGGCAGCAGGTGCTGCACCAGGGCCTGCAGCACTGCAACCAAGGGAGGAATGACTATAGGCGGAGGGGCTGGAGGGAGCATGTCCCAGATTACATCTGTAAGGATGGACCCCATCTGAGGCGATCTCATGAGCGTGAGGAACTTTTTAAAGAATTTGTCCTTGCAGGCTGGTGGGGTAGCAGATGATATTGACGGGTTAGCGGGCTGCTGCTGAGGCCGGTGCGTACTCTGTCTTGCTGTTTGCGGGGTAAACCTGCCCTGTGCTGCTGATGGATAAACTGTAGGCCACATACCTGGTTGACACCAGTCCCACCTTGTAACTCGTTCTCCCACCTGTTCCGCTCCTCAGGGCAGTATCGGACGAGTGGCCATCTTTTCTGGCACTGCAGCCATCTTGTCGAGCAGCATCCCACATGCCGAAGCCGTGGTGCTTGGTTCGCTGGGCCCGGCCTCCTCCAGGACTCTTGGCGATGGAGCATGAGGCCTCCCCTGCACCTCAGGTTGAAGCCTGGTAGGAGTGTCGCCCTCAGGAGAGTTGCCGGTAGTGCTGCGTGCAGGTGCCCCCTCTGACATATTGCTGGTACAAGGGCATAGCCTCTTGGGTGTACACCCGGTAAAAGAATCTTGCAGTCCCTCTGCACTGTCTCCGGAAGGATCTACAGACCCCTCAGCCTTGCGGCGGTAGCTGAATTAGCTTCGGTACCCGTGCTGTTGCGAGAACCTGAGAGGTTCGCCCGGTCTGGGTATTTCCTTGGAAAGGAGTAGCCCTTGTGGGGTGCGCTGGAAAAGAGCAGCCCTCCCTTGGGCCTTGACTTATGTCTGAGGAAGTCCTTCAAGTCCTCTGGAGGCGAGTTCTCGAAGAGCTCTCTCCACCTACCTAGTCTGTTCTTCAAAGTATGCAAAGAAAGTGCGTTGCACGGGCTGCAACCCTCCCATCTGTGATCAGGGCCAAGCCAGTGGAGGCAAAGAGCGTGGGAATCTGATGTAGGGAAGAGACCGCTGAAGTCGACATGTGCCGGGGAGGAGCGTGGCGCCAGAGGACTGAGTTTCTGTAAGATAACAGAAGACGAAAAAGACAGAAGAAAGTGTCCGGGGAAGAGAGCATGGTATTACATGGCCGAAGCCAAACCCAGGAGCGCTGGTGAAATCAGCCCGCTCCCGTTGACGCTGAAAAGGGGACGGAGGAGTGGCGTTGGTGGGCGGAGTCAGGGGAGCGCATGCTCCCAGGGCCGCGCCTCTACATTTAAGGGGGAAGATGTTTTTTTCTGGTGAAAAAGGTTCCGTCTCCCGTCCCCCGCAAGGGACGCGCATGCAGTATGGAGGAAAGAGGACGGAACGTAAGAGTAGGTAAGGGTGTAATGCTGGAGGGTTGAATGCAATTTTTCAGGATGGATGAACAATCGTTTGGAGCATTCAATAGTTTGAGGATTTATGGATGGATAAATACATACGCATTATATGGATGAATGGATTATTGAATGAACATGCAGGGATGGATAAAGGAGTATGAACGGATGAATGAGAACATGAGGATGGATAGATAAATGACGGAGTTTGAGGACTAGTGAGTATTGGAGCCAGAGTACGGGAGGGAGTATAAATCAAACAGGGAGCGGACCAAATAACATTTATTCGGAAAAGTGGATATTGGCTCGAGTACATCTGTGCACTGTCCCTTAGAACAATATCTCATACAATGGCAAACGTATCTGCTACTAAAACAATAGCATGGCAATATGTCTAAACGTGTGGACTTTTAGGTAATGGGGGCTGCCTCTCTCCTGTCTGGAACACTTTGGCTCTCCATATGTTTCAGACTACAATGCCCACGGTATCTGACTATTCACTATGCTGGGTAGGAATGATGGGAGGTGTAGTCTAAAACATATGGAAAAGCAAAGGTTGCCGACCCCTGGATGATGGCTTCTCCCGCTGGTGCGCCGGCGAAGGAGAAAGCACGTGGGGCTCCTTGGGCCAAGGCCTGGCAGCAGAGCATGAAAGAAAAGAGACGCACACAGTGGCTCGTGGTGTGCCCAGAACTGCCCTCCTCTTGGTGGGGGCGGGGCTTTTATTGTACGTGCCTTACGTCCCACACCACAGTGACTTAAGTTGTTGGGCAAAAAAGGAGTAATGTTGTGTACGCCTTACAACACAACACACTAAATACACTTGTGTCCAACTGACACGTTATAGTCCTACCACCCATTGTCTCTTAACTTTTCTGGGGCTCTCGGTGCAGTTCTTAGGGTATAGCACCCACATCTAGGGACTGTCCCCCCGATCATGTTCTGTTGCGGCTCACCTGTCCTACTAGGAGATGCCTCCCTCGGTTCCTCTAGCAGTCCGTCTGTCTCAGGCTCCTTGGTCGACTCCTCCTCAGGTTGTTGGTACTCATCTTCCGGTGGTGACCCTGCTTCCTCCGAGGGATGCTGGTCCCCATTTGTCGTGGCACTCCCTTGAACCATAATGTGTTCCTGATGATCTGTCGTTGCCCTCGTGTGGCCGTTATCATGGTTCCTCGCCGTTGAGTTTTGGTCCAGGGGGCCACGTCATATTGGGTGTCCAGTTTCGTTTGAGGGGTTCCTCTTCACCAACACTTGATCGCCGACTTGGTGTCTGGATTCCTTTGCATGTCTCTTGGTACTCATGCACTCATTCGCTGTGATCCTTCTTTGGTGAGTGTGCTCACTATCGTAGGCATCTGTGCCCTGGCTTGGGTGGTGTGGAATGGATGAATTTATCACTGTCCCATACATGACATCTGCAAGTGGTAACCCCGTGGTGCTGTGGGGTGTCACTCTGTAGTTCCTTAGGAATCGATACAGACCCACCCTCCAGGGGCTGGAGTACGCCTGGGATAGGCGTAGCACCTTGTTGAGGGTACGCATTAACCTCTCCACGTCTCCATTGGCTTGGGGCCATCTCGGCGTGATGTGATGATATTGAATGTACAGATCATCCAGTTATTTCTTGATTTCTAAGCCTTGGAAAGGTGGCCCGTTGTCGCTCCGGATGCGGCGAGGTAGGCCACTGGTGGCAAACATCTTCTCCAGAGCCGGCATCACCATGTCTGCAGAGGTGGATGACACCTCGGGATACCTTGAGTAGTCGTTGATTGCTACGAACAGGTACGTACCTTCCTGGACCGTGCAGAAGTGAACGCTGATTGCGTCCCATCTTGATGACCCCCATTCTCCTGCTTTTATGGGTTCAGGGTTTGGTGGTGCGCTTGTGATCTGACACGGTAGGCATGCTGTAATAAGTTGTTCCACCTTGGGGTCAATGTGTGGGAACCATACTCGGTGTCTGATCCTGGCTTTGGTCCTGACCATGCCTTGGTGACTTTCGTGAGCCAGCGCAATGACTCTGTCCTAGGGGTATGACAATTCAAGCTCCTCTTAGTATGAGGCCTTCCTTGGTGACGGACAGGTCTTGTCGTACCGGGATTATGCCCGTGAGGACGTCTCTGGCTTCGGGCATGCGATTGTGTACGTTTCACAGAAATGATTTCCATTCGCCGGAGATTGAGTCTTTGACGAGGTCGCAGCAGGGGTCAGTTTGGGTAGCTTGTATGATGTCCTTGATTCTGCTGATCGCTCTGGGTTTCATCATGTGGACGACTTGGCACAGGTGTTCCTGGCAGATAGTTTCTTCTGCCACATTCGCTTCCCTTGGCATGGCCGCTCTCGGGTGTCTGGATAGGAAGTCCGCAAGGTTGCTAGTGCCAGGTTGGTAGGTCAGTTCAAATTCGTACTGTTGCAGGTGTAGCAACCATTTCCCTATCCTCCCCGGGGGGTCTGAGGAGGATCCTGTGAATATGGGGTTGAGAGGCTTGTGGTCCGTGTATGCTTTGAATTTTCGTCCATACAGGTATATGTGAAAATGTCAGCAACCGCACAGTACCGCAATGGCCTCTTTCCCAATGTGGGAGTATCTTTTTCAGTGGGAGTTAAAGCACGGGACGCATAGGCAATCTGCTTGGTCTCACCTGTCGGGGCCACTTGGACCAGGATCGCCCCGAGGCCGGCGGGGCTGGCGTCAACATATAGTTCTGTTGACAATGTGGGGTCGTAGTACGCCATTGTGGTGTCGGCCGATAAGGACGTCTTGTTCTGCTCGAAAGCCTCATGGCAGATGGGGCCCCGGGCCCATTTAATGTTAGATTTCGTGAGTTCCCTCAGTGGCTCGGACATCGTTGCCAGGTTGGGGATAAATCGCCCACAGTACGTCGCCATCCCCAAGAAGCTGCGTACTTCAGTAGGTGGTGTTGGGGGTGAGGCTTCCTTGATGTCCGCGGCTTTTTGTGGGTCAGCTGAGACTCCTGCGCCATTAAATACATATCCGAAGAAGATGATTTCATCCTTCATGAACTCACACTTTTCCCGGTGAATGGTTAACCCTGCGGCCTCCAGCCTGCTAAGTACCATCTTGAGGCAGCACATGTGTTCTTGCTCGTCACCGGCGTGGATGAGAATGTCATCACTGACATTGAGTACTCCCGGGATGACCTGTATCACTTCCTGGATGGCTTGCTGAAAGACTTTGGCCACTGATGATATGCCGAAGCTCAGTCTTTTGTATCGGCGCAGGCCCAGGTGCGTGGAGAACGTTGTAATGTACCTCGAGTCCCGATGCAGTTTTAGCGGATGGTACCCAGCATTGAGGTCAATCTTGGAGAACACCTTTGATCCAGTGACGTCAGTGATGATCTCGTCCAGTGTGGGGGTGATGTGCCGTTCCCGCTTGTTGGCTGCATTGGGGAGGCGCATGTCGGTGTAGATCCTCACCTTCCCCGGTTGTTTTGGCTTCTTAGTCAACACCATGGGTGAAACCCACAGTGTTGGCCCACTGACCTCTATGATACTGGCTTTCTCGAGTTCACGCAGCTCCTTTTCGACTAGGTCTCTCATGTGAAAAGGTGTCCGTCTGTGGCACACCGCTCAGGGCTGCACTGATTCGTCAATATGGAGTTTGATGAGTTTGCCTTTCAGGCATCCGATACCTTTGAGGAGGCCTGGGTGCTTGTCAAGGAGGCTGGCAATGTCCGATTGGTCTGTGATGTTACAGACAAAGCTTATCAACTCTAGGTCTTCCGCTGCATCCCCACTCAGAAGGCACTCGATGCCCACGTTGACGACATACACCTTGGATTGTAGTGTTCGGTCGCCTCTGCTGAGAGTGGCCCGAAAACGTCCTACCACTGGTAATGGAGTTTCGCACCCGTAGGCGAATAGAAGCGTGTCTGTTTTCTTTAGGACTGGGGGGGGGGGTGTAGCTTTCGGAACATGGTAGCCGGCATGACGTTCACCGATGCCCCGGTGTCGATTGTCATTTGAGTCTCTTGGCCTTGAATGGCCACAAGGCATTTCCATCTTCTTTGCCTTTTTGTCGACTTTGTGCCTATGTGGTCAAGTGCTGAGACTAGGTAGACTTTCCTCCCTCTTCTCAGTTGTCCACTGTCTCTTTTGTTGTGACGCCGTCGCCATCACCTTCTTCGTCAGTGGATGAGTTGGCCATCTCGACACAGCGGGCATTGGCCTGTTTCTTTTTCCTCTGGGCCCCTTTTACTTGTTGCAGCGGGGGGCGTTGTGTGGGTCCGATGATCTGAAGACTCTTGCGTAGTGATCTTTCCGGCCACATGCTCCTCACGTGGTTCCCTGTGCTGGACAGTTTCCCCTTCCATGACGTATGCCTCCACACCAACCACATTCGGCGGGCCCTGGGGTCCTTGATTGCCACCGAGATTAATTGTTTGCATTGCTGGAGTCTTCTCTTGACTGTTGGCGGGTGGCAATTTGCACTATCGTCGCTGTCGGTGTTAGCTAGAGCTTCTGCAGGGTGGTTCTCATGTGTGCCGCCCTCGCTTGTGATAGTTCCCTCTGATGTCCGCATTCAAGGATTCTGGCCAATGAGATGCCCTTCTCGCTCAACACCATTCTGCATAGTATTTCCGAGTGCATGGCGTTGATGACTTGGTGTCTGATCTCTTTTTCGACATTGCCAAACTCACATGAGAGCGCAAGTTTTCTGAGTCTCGTGTGTTATGCGTCGAGTGTTTCCTCTTCTAGCTGGATGGTGGTGCAGAAGATGAATGTCTCGTAGTCTGGGTTTAGTTGTGGCATGAAATGGGCTGTGAGAGCGGTCTTTGCTAGCTGGTAGGCATCTAAACCATCTCCGATGACGAGCGAGTTGAAGATGTGTAGGACTTCGTCACCCACGTTGAGTTGGAGGCGTGACCTCATTTTCCTCGGTGTTGTGACGTCTTTGCTGTCCATGGCCATTTCAAACTTCTGGACCCACAGCAGCCATCGGGGGCCCACAGATGAGGGGTCTGTGTATGGGTCAAATGGTCTGAATGTCATTGTGGTACCTCCTTGCGCTCGTGGGGACGGTGCCCTGGGCGTGAAGTTCGCCATTCCTCGATGGCGTGCCAGGCCTGGGTGTTAATAGGCCTGTCGCCATGGTGTGCTGAAGTGAGGGCTCTAGTGGAGAGTGTGCGCCGAAATGTCCTCACCTCAGGGGGAGGGGTTGTAGCTGGCGGTGCTGTGTTGCCTGGACTGCCTCGAGGTCTGTTGACTGGCTCCAAAGTATGCAGTGGCCTCAGGCATATGTCAATGTTGTTGTTCTCGTGAGGGAAGAAGAAAGTTGTCTTCCTTTTTATTTTTTTTATTTTTATTTTTTGAAGAGGAGAAATAAATTTGTATTTTTTTCCCGGTGGGGGATGGGCCCCTCACTGTGTTTCCAAAAATTTTGCCCATGTCGAAGGCTTATCTTTGAAGCACACGCACATGGTGTGTTATGGTTCATTTCCTCGTCGCCAGTGTGATGGCTTCTCCCGCCGGTGCGCCGGCGAGGGAGAAAGCACGTGGGGCTCCACGGGCCGAGGCGTGGCGGCGGAGCATGAAAGAAAGGAGACGCACAAAGTGGCTCGTGGTGTGACCGGAACTGCCCTCCTCCTGGCGGGGCTTTTATTATAAGCACCTTATGTCCCGCACCGCGGTGACATAAGGCGTGCACAACATGCTGGTCTCCATGCAGCGGCATCACCATATGTCTCCCATGGCTGGCTAGACAGTGCTCCAGGCACAGTGTGTGGGGAATCCAGTGCCAGCCTAACATTCCATGATTCCTGTATAACCCATGTTGCCAGCAGGCGAGGAGACTGCACCTTGCACTGGGCATTAAAGCCGGTACACCTATGTTACTGTACATGAGCTTTCAATTGTTGGTCGATTGAGTCCGTTAACTGTTCTACCCCCAGTATTGCGTCATTTATTATGTGCAATATTTTAATTGTTTTTTTAATGTTATAACGGGTCTTTTTTCGTTTGTTTTGTTGTACAGTACTGTTTGTTAAGGCTTGTTGCCCATTTGTAATTGTTAAGTCCT
Source organism: Ambystoma mexicanum (assembly GCF_040938575.1). Taxonomy (NCBI): domain Eukaryota; kingdom Metazoa; phylum Chordata; class Amphibia; order Caudata; family Ambystomatidae; genus Ambystoma; species Ambystoma mexicanum. Next base: position 594,871,533 of record NC_090933.1, read on the forward strand.
TCATTTGCCACTTGTGGCTCAGTTTGTGCTCTGTATTGGCACCAGGCATGACGTTGAGTAACTCCGAGTGATTTAGAAAGCGCATTTCCTGACCGGATGCCTGCACTCCATCGTTCATCTGGCCAGAGAACAGATTTCCAATACTTGCGACATCCATCTCTGCCGGGAAGAATTTCCACAGACAGAGACCAAAGTGCAGCTCATTTTTAGGGGTTCCCAGCAGACACCATACCTTGCTGTTAAGGGTTGCGACGTGGCCAGCCCTGGCAAAGAACTCCTCATTCTCAATGTGTGCGTCCCGGGGAGCTTCTTTTAAGGCCCATGTTCAGGGTGCACTTCGATTCTATAAACGGATCCGTAGAATAAAACATTCCTGAAACTTACTTAAGCATATTACACACCACAGAAATTGAAAACATGACCCATCAGAATACATTATTTGCGTTATTTTATATAATTGCAATGATGATAGAATGTAGGGATACATTTGATCAAAAGTAAAAGGGCCCCGCTCCCCTGGGAGTTCATCTATTTCCTTTTTATTATTTCTTCATATTAAATGTTTTTAATATATTTTTGATTAGTTTATATTAAATATACATATTTTCTGTGTTCACAGTCATCACCATACAAAACACAAATACATTCAATATAATTTTTTAATTTCTTTTGTATATGAAACTTTTTTTAAACATCATTAGTAGTTTTTTTATTTGACTTTTAATATTTCCAACATAATTGTTTGGCCCCAAGATGTGCAATATTGCGGTTATGCCCCACCCCTGCAGATGCATGTCTGTGGGAACAATGGGAAGCAGGGTGGGGGGGGTTGTGGGGGTTGAACCCCACCTGAACGAACAGTTGCCGCACTCTGGTCATGACCGAGCAAGTCTTGAGACCAGTCTGCGGCCTCTAAAGGAGACAGATCGGGATGTTTAAAAACCAATCATTGGCCTCTGCCACGGACATGTGGGTGGTATGTGTAGAGGGACCTGAGGGGCAATGTGTTGTATAGAAAACAGTATGGCAAATCTATCTTTTCAACACGTACGTTTATCTCAATGCCAATACAAGATATCTGCCAGTCAACACGAAACCACTTGTAAGAGAACCAAGAAACCCTGACAGAACAATGGTGGTGAATGTTTGCTATCAACTGCAAGGCTCAGTGGGGATGGACGGGCATACCTGCGACAGCGCGATAGATGATGTTGAATAATAATGACCGCTCCCAAATCCTGCAAAAGTTGCTATTGCCATGAAGATGTCTTTCTCAAGAATCCGAGACTGCTAGTTGTAAAGGGGAGCAAGAGATTCATCTAGAGAACCTCGAATCCCATTACACAGACATTGGACAAGAGGGTGAGAATGATAGTGGCTTCAATGGGGATATGGAGGGGGTAAAAGAAATGTTACTGCATCAATGTTGAGGAGGAAGCCCCTGAAATAGTGTAAAGCAACAATGTTTTGCAATTGTACACATGGTTTAATCATAAGCAATGCTTTTCAAAAGACCCCTGTTGATTTTTTAAAGTGAGCAACGGGTTATTGTTACCTTTTCTCTAGGAAAATGTTGAAAAAGTGGCACAAACCGAACATAATGCGTCTCTAAATGCCAAAGAAATTCCTGATGGCCGCACTCTCGAGTTAAATCAATGTGTAATAAATTCAAAATCAAGTTCAATTCTTATGCCTGCCAGTACTGAAGAGCCTGCACTGGGGTCCAATATCTCAAAATGTCCACTGGAAACCACTGCTGCACTAGTACTGCACTCTTCCATGGATACACTTGGTCATCTGTGTGTCTAATTATCTATTTTGGTTTAAATTATAAAATCACATTCCATAAAACACTTCAAGAAAACCCTTTTTGTTTTCAAAGTCACAAATTCTTATAATTTTGCTATTTTTAATGACATTGAACCTTGTATTCTACAACAAAATGTCAAAGGAACTATACAAATAGTTTCATACAAATGTATATGTTATCACAGCCAATTCAAAGGTACATGTTTCACAAAACCTTTCCAATGAAAACGTGATCATTAATGGCTTCTATTCATTTATGGATTCACAAAGTAAGAACTCGTTTCGGGTTGAACCCATCTTCAGGAGCGAAAGTCATCAAACTTCTTGTGTGCATCTCATTCTGAAAATGTATTAAAAAGTGTTCCATCTGATTAATTCGCTCTTTATCAATGATTCTAATTATGGGGTTCTACACCCTATGTCCTTGAACTGTGGGAATCATTTTCTATTGATCCATCCTTTCACTGGTTTTCAGTTTCCAAAACGATCTGTCAACTACAATCCAAAAGCCATCATTTCTATGATTACCCAATGCCTAGGTCTAAATGAGTATGTGGATATTAGTGTTATTTACCATCATGCTTTTGCAATTGGGATTTTCTTGCGTCAATGTGATCACGACCCCATCTGCTCTTTCAGTACAATGTTCTGATCGCACAACACAAATGGATAGGTTCTATCTTACAGATCATTCTGTACTTTCATTTATTTGAAAGACAGCCATTAAAGTGATCATTCAAGTTATATCCCCCATAAGCTCTACCTAATAACCCTGAATTAAACTTACTTGTAAAGCTTGGACCGTCTGTGCTAGTGAATGTTGTATTTAAGATCGAAAAGAGTGCAGAGGATGGTTTAGTTTTGACAACACAAACAGACCTGCTCAGGGTTTTTGAGATTTTAGTAAGAAAGTGCAACAACCTCTCAACATAGTATTAATGGCAGTAAGGTTTTGATAAGAGTGTACTGGCAATGTTCCGCATGGAGGTTAGTATCTAAATGGGGTAATATGATACTTCTGGACTGCTATAATTGAATGAAAACATGAACACCTCCTGGTGAAGCTGCTATACTCTGAGCTGTAACGGCGCGTATTTACCTTTATCTAAAGGCTTGCATTTCTTTAATGAGACATTACCAGCGCTTCTTAGAAGGGCTGCTTTACATTGATATATGGTCATCTCACCCCTTCTTACAGAGAATTCTCCGAAACACAGCTTTGCATCTCATTACTCAATCAACTACCAGCAAGTGCAGACACCTTACGGACAGCGAGTCCTCGGGGTGGAAGTTAATGCGTTTGAGCAAAAGTCAATTATTTGAAAGAAATAGGTTTGAGACTGGCAATACGTGAAACTGAATTCTGGGCTGTGAGTTTACCATTTAAGGAGCAAGACTCACAATGAGTGCCACGTTTTGAATGTGTGAAATGGTTCCTGCGTGTGAGACTGTGCTCTAAAATATAACACAGATACCGAGTGAGGCTGTGTTCACAGATGAGACTTGCACCAAAGAAATGAGACTGGGCTCCAAAGTGGGAAACTGAACAGCCAATTTGTGGTGCTTCACTCCGATGTGTTCCACTCCACTCTCGGACACGTCATCCAATGTGTGGAATTTTCACCCAAAAAGCGCCAGGGGACCACTCTGGTGGTGATAGTGCGCAGTACAAATGTCCTTTAAAATTAACAATAGCTGACTCAGTGCACCTACGGGAAGAGACCCTTTCTCAATGAATATGATTCTGCTGGAGGAGCATGTGAGACTCCAACCCAAACGGCTAGAATATGCGCCAGGCATGAGACTTGCACCAAGAAAGTGAGACTGTCCTCCAAGGTTAGAGACGCAAACCAAATGGCTTGTATGAGAACCAATATTTAACAAAGGGCATCTGGTTAATGCCTTTCTCTACCCAGGTAGGTAAACGTTAAATCAGACAACTGAGTAAGGGCATGTTGGAGTCCAAAAGGAGAAAGCAACATTCAGTCCCGATAGTCAAGAAACAAAACAGTTTTGGGTAATTGCTACTTTGATTCTTATTTCATACATAAGCAGCAAGTGTAATATACACATTTAGAAAAACAAAGGATGCTCAACAAAAAAACATGAAAACAAAACATGTCATGGTACATAAATAACATGACCCAAATGCACATTTTGGGTTTAAATTTCCAACAATTACACACTCTGTGTTCCCTACTAATGATGAAGGATCAGAGTATTGAAGGTGTAATTGGGGTACGGATTTGACAAGTGTGTAAAGAATGTACAGTGGTGAAGTATTTACAACACAAGTGATATGGGTCAACACAACTGTGTTTCAGCCTTGGAGCTATCTTTGGGTAGCTGTTGGTGGGACGGCCTTCATCAGGACGGAAAACGTGGTGCACGTGAAGGATCCTATGTTATCTGTCGAGATGAATAGAGAAGGTAATCAGGATTATGTGAGGGATGAGCTCTATTTACATGATTTTGAGACAGTAAATGCATAATTGTACAATCTCATGGGAGGAGATCAAAAGATTGAGGATCTTACCGTAATCTAAAGCCAAGTGGCAGAAATTCTAGGGATCCTCGTGTTCAGCGAGGAGCCGGAGACATGTTCCATCTAAAACAGGACAAGTCTGTGGATAATGACCATGTACTACAGAAAGAATCTCAAATACTGGGTGTTCATGATAAGGAACGCAGAGGCTGGGTGAGAAAAGTGTGCTTACCAGCCAGCCTGCATGACGAAAAAGTCTGGAGAGATAAAATGGTCCGGAAAAATCTGGCTGTGGGAAGGGAATTCACCAGGGCGTGGGTTGACAAATCAAAGCTGTGAAACAGATATTAATCGACTGTCCATCGTCCAATATGGGTTAACATGAGTGCACAGGCAGTTAAAAAGCTGATCAGTGCATGAACAAACTTAATTGGCTGTCTATTTGCGACAGTTGTTTAAAAACATCATGCCATTTGATGTGTCCCCCACCACCAAATGTCCGAGCAATGCCGTGTCAACATATGTACACCAGTGTTCTAGTGCATACTTGTATGCTTATACCTTGCGCTATAGGTGTTGGCCAGGATGTGTAGAGGCATGCGGGGCAGCTCATACAGTGATGGAGGCTGCGCGATATAAATCGCTGTCAAAACACCTATCTAGATTGCTTACAGAAGTCTACCGTAGCGTTATATCTGATCTGAGAGGAGCAAGCATATCGAATTTCCTTGGGAAGTCTCTAACACAGCATAAATCAGCCCTTCAGGGACTCGAAGCATCTGCAGTCCTCCGTGTAGCCGCCAGCGTGTGGTTGCTGTGGAAATTAATTGTATTTATGGCGGTGGCCATTTTGTTTTGCCTACGTGGCAGACAATGCAAGTAACGTGTGTGTACCCTGTGAAAAAAGTGTTTCTGGGTACTATAGGGCCTCCATAAGAAATATGTGGCTTACAGATGTGATGTCCTTAATTGTGATGGAAGGAAAAACAGTTGTTAGAATGGTTGTCATGGCAACCAGGCATACGCGGAAGAGCCAAACAAAAACATCACGCTTAGATGATGTTCTACTACGCTCATGGTGATAATCAGTGTGGCTTATTGAGAGTTCGGAACCCTAGAGTTTCATTTGAGTTACGTCTAAAGATAGCCAGAAAAGTCAGTGAACACACAGTTATTCGGTAATAGTCGAGAAATCAACGTTACTTGGTATACATCAGCATATTGGAGCCGTTCTCCTGTGTATTTGTACAAGACGTGCAAAATGAATGCCCTTCTACAATTGTCAGAGTGTACATAACATTGTTAAGTCTCAAAAATTGAGTGTGTGCTTCCATATGTACATGCTGGTACCATTGATTACAGGTTACAAAATGTTCATAATGTACAGATTGTTCAATTTCAAAATTGCAAAAGCATGGTCGGTCTCAAGTTTGGTAGTGTGGCATACCTCCCATAGGGTCGTGTTTCCACAACAGCGTGTTGGTACCATTGACTACAGGTTACAGATTGTTGATTTTGGAAGCAACAAAACAGAAAATCAAAGAAATACCAACATGGCATCAATTCTAAAGAGATTGCGTTGGATGTTAAGTACGTTTCTTTATGGTATGATGTCATGCGTTCAATAGAGGGTGCTTCACAAGGAGCAGAAAATCACAGAAAATGCTTCCATTCAACAGTGATGTTGAGTCAGTCTGTGACAGCGTTTAGTCTGTATACCCACTTTTGCTCCAGTTGGGTTTGGGTTCTGTCAGAATCTCCTCCCCTTTTGGTGGGGGACAGTTTTTGTAGGACAAACCATTTGAGGTCCATGTTGGTGTGTTTTTTGTGGATTTAATGATCAACCAGAGGTTTCTCAGGTACTTTGTTTTTAATGTATGATCTATGCTCGGAGATGCTTGTCTTTATTGCCCTCATGGTTTTGCCCATAAATCATAAGCCACACGGGCATTCGATTACGTAGATCACTTGTTTCGTATTACAATTGGTATGATCCTTCAGAATCCATGTGATGTTTTTATATTTGAAAACCTTCTTGGTTTCGGTGAACTGACATGCTAGGCACTGTCCACATCTGAAATGGCCTTGTACTGGTGGAAGATCCCACAGTGTTTGATGATTCACCGGTTCAATGAAAGTGTGAACAAGGGATTTCTCAAGTTTGAGATTCTTCTTGAAGGCAAAACGTGGTGTTTCATTCAGGGTCCCAGTGTTCTTCATGAGGTGCCAATGTTGCTTGATGGTTTTCCTCACAAGGTTACTAAGTGGGCTGTAAGTAGTAACGCATACAAGTCTTTCTGGGTCTTTTTTGGTTAGGCAGATGGTCCGATCAATATTGGCAGCACGTTTTTTTGCATTTCTTATCGCTTTCTTTGGGTATCCTCTGTGTAATAGACGACGTTGTAGATCAATAGCATGTTTATTGTAAGTCTCAGAATCAGTGCAGTTTCTCCTCACCCGTAGGAATTGGCCGTATGGTAAATTGTATTTAAGGCTATCTGGATGGTAGCTTTCAAAATGCAGAAGTGTGCTACGATCTGTCGGCTTGCAGTAAGGTTTTGTTTTCAAGATGTTGCCAGATTTGAAAATATGTAGGTCCAAAAAGTCAATGCAATGGAAGTCCCATTGCATTGTGAAGCGTATATGTTGGTTGCATTGGTTCAACCATTGTTGGATGTTAGGCAGAAACCTGTGCAGTTCCCTTAGGGACCACTGCAAAAAGTTTAGGACTACAGGAGTTAGCAGTAAACCCAATTGCTAGCAGTCTGCACCACCCAGATTTACCTGATTGCTGTGACTGAGCAGTCAGACTTCTCTCAAGAAGATTTAGGGAGTATACAGAGCATACACAGCATACACAATAGGGCAGGTAAACACAGTAGAACAAGCAAACACTGACCGGGGCTTTGGTGTAAAAGATATATAGTTATTTATTTAAAAACACATCTATGAAAACACACTGGCACTAATATGAAGCAAGTTCAAAAACACAGTCACTAAAGTATAAACACTCCCTTAAAAGAGTCTTAATAACAAGTCTTAAGTAAAGCCCCACTTATTTTGAGACAGCGGTGAGCGCTTAACGCAGATGGCACTCTAATAATTCGGTTTTGAAGGAAGAAAAAGGCAGAGCATAAATTGAAACAGATCCCAACACTTTCAAAAGAACACAGCAAGAGAGGAAGGCAGAATCAAACTGCGAAGTTAGAGTTCAGAAAGCCGGATCCACTTTAAGAGGATCAGAACGAAATGTGTCCAAGGTCACACGGTTGAAAAGTGCACAAAAGTCTTGAAAAGGTTCAGAAAGAATTTGGACCAAAATAAAGGGACCAGTTAGATGGTCAAGAGGCCAGCCCAGTCTAGAAGGTTAAGGATGTACTGTCACCTTTTAGCAATCTATAGAAAGGGAGGCCATGTGGACACAGTACCTTGAAATGGTGAGAACACTCCAGCGGGGGCAGTTGTTCCTGGCAGCGGTTGCGAGTCGGTGCTTCGTCCGGCAGAAGAGAAGATCTCGGCGGGGAGGAAAGCAGGAGGTCGTTGTGCTGCCAGGGAAGAAACCAGCCGTGGAGTTTCTCGATTAAAAGGAGTGATCCTTTCTTTCGCAGTTCAGTGGTAAGTGGCTATCCGGTTGCCGGGGTGCTTGGCACGGGCAATTCGACCACTAGACGTCCTGGTAGGCAAAAAGGAAAGCAAACTGGTTGTCCCCACCAGTTCAAGGGGAAGAAACTCTCCGGCAAGAAGATCTCCTCTGTCGTCGCGAAGTGGTGAGTCGGTTTAGCAGGGCTCCACCGGTGGTGTCATCGTTGCAGGTCGGCTCAGCTTCTCCCTCTTCGGATTCTCAGGTCCTGTGGCGACTTCTAAAGTTCCAGTCCCAAAAGCCCTGCTTTTATGCAAGAAACCCCCATTCATTCAGCCTAGCTGTCAATCGAACATGCTAAGTGGTGAGCCGGCCGGCTCACCACTTGGGCCAAATCACACAAGAGTGCGACTTCAGTTGCCAAGGCAACTCAGTCCAGGGTGCCTAAACCCCCTCCCACACCCCCTGTGGTACACAGAGTGGCACCACTTTGGAGAAGCCCGCCAAAAAGTGGAACAAAGGGCTCGACTTGTGGTTGGAGTCACAGAAGAGAACACAAATGCCTTTTTAGAATCGAGTTCTGGCAAAAAATACCAACCAGTGAATTAATATTAAATAAATAACCCGGCGGTATGTTCGAGGCTATAGGAATTAAATAATTAAAGTTGGTAGCCTCGAATAATGGGAAAATGCCATAGCGATATATTCGCGGTCGAATATAGGAAGTAGTATCCACTGCCACCAGCCAAAACTCAATCAGGGGGGACGGAGACGTGCCCCCTCGAATAACAGACCCCGGGGCAATCGAATTGCCCCGACCAGTACGTCCACAATATGATGGTTTGTACTGGTTTCTGTTCATAATGTGGGACTAGTAAAGTCAATGGTGACTTTACATGCCCTGGGAGACAGTAGTCAGTCCCAGGGTATGGCGTCTATGGTGGGGTGTCACTATGACACCCCTGTGTCACTGCACTGAGGGTGCTGTGTAACGCACATAGTAAAAACACATTAGACCCTATGGAGTAAAAGACCCCATAGCCCATAAAACACATTAACAGTCAAAGGAACACCATAAATCATGTCCAAGAGTGTGAGGAAAAGAGACTCACTCTTGGCAGGAGAAAAAAAACAAACTCCAGAAATCCAGCAAAGCTGCTAGGGGACTCACTAGGTTAGGAAATTCAGCCTAAACAAAGAATTCTCCCTAACATTGGAAAGCAGTCAAATCTTGTGGATTCCCTTGCCAAATCATGAGGACGTCATCGATATATCGTTTCCATATAATTATGTTGTCTATGTATGGATTGAGTTGGGCTGTGATGTAGTACTGTGCCATGTAGAAATTCACTATGTCGGGGGCAAAAGTAGCCCCCATGCTGACCCCTTTGATCTGTTTATATAGTTGGTTGCGGAAAAGAAAAACGTTTTCTGACATCGCAAGTCTAACACATTTGAGTATAAAGCTGGTTGGAGTAGAGATGGTGTCTGCTCTCTTGTCGAGTACCTTTTTAAAGATTTCTAAACCCTCTAATTGGGGTATAGAAGTATAAAGGGCCCCCACATCCATTGTAACTAGTATGTAGTCTTGTTCCATAATGACACTGCCCAGCAAGAGAATGGTATCGGAGCTGTCCTTGAGACTTAACGTTATGTACACTCTAACAATTGTAGAAGGGCCTTAATTTTGCACGTCTTGTACAAATAGAGATGGCTCCAATTTGCTGATGTATACCAAGTAACGTTGATTTCTCGACTGTTACTGAATAACTGTGTTCACTGCCTTTTCTGGCCATCTCTATACGTGACTCAAATGAAACGCTAGTGCTCGTTGCCTCTCAATAAGCCATACTGATTAATTATCACCATGGGCCTCATTACGACCCAGGCGGTAAGTTACCGCCTGGGCCGTGACTTTACCACCATGGCGTAAACTATGTTTACGCCATGGTGGTTGGCGGACTTACCGCCCCATTCCGACCTTGGCAGGGCGGTAAGTCCCCAATCCCCATTTACCCTTCCCCATTCCCATTTTTGCCCCATAGGGCATAATGGGAGTGGGGAAGGCGTTAATTACGCCACCGTAAATTACGGTGGCGTAATTAACTCCATGGTCCCTTAGCGCCATGGATTTTAACACCTGCTAAAAGCAGGTGTTAAATCCGCCATGGCGCTAAGGGACCTCGTACTCAGGCGGTAAGGGTCGGCGCTGTTAACGCCGTCGTAAAACCCTTACCGCCCGAGTCGTAATGAGGCCCTATGAGCGTAAAAGAACATCATCTAAGCGTGATGTTTTTGTTTGGCTCTTCTGCGTACGTTTGGTTGCCATGACAACCATTCTAACAAAAGTTTTTCCTTCCATCACAATTAAGGACATCACATCTGCATGCCACATATTTCTTAAGGAGGCTTTATTTTACCCAGAAACACTTTTATGACAGGGTACACACACGTTACTTGCCTTCCCTGCCACATAGGCAAAACAAAATGGCCACCGCCATAAATACAACTCGTTTCCACAGCAACCACATGCTGCCGGCTACACGGAGCACTGTAGATGCTTCGAGTCCCCGAAGGGCTGATTTATGCTGTGCTAGAGATCACACAAGGTAATTTGTTATGTTTGCTCCTCTGTGATCAGATATCCTGCTACGGTAGGCTTCTATAAGCAATCTAGAGAGGTGTTTTGACAGTGATTTTGTGGCGCTAGCCTCCATCATTGTATGAGCTGCCCCGCATGCCTCTACACATCCTGGCCAACACCTATAGCGCAATGTATAAGCATACAAGTATGCACTAGAACAATGTGGTGTATATATGTTGACACAGCATTGCTCGGACATTTGGTGGTGTGGACACATCAAATGGCAAGATATTTTTAAACAACTGTCACAAATAGACAGCCAATTAAGATTGTACATGCACTGATCAGCTTTTTAACTGCCCTTGCACACATGTTAACCCATAAGGACGGTGGACAGTCGCTTAATCCCTGTTTCACCCTCCGTTTCACAGCTTTGATTTGTCAACCCGCGCCCTGGTGAATTCCCTTCCCACGGCCAGATTTCTCCAGACCGTTTTATCTCTCCTGACTTTTTCAGCATGCAGGCTGGCTGGTAAGCACACTATTCTCACCCAGCCTCTGTGTTCCTTATTATGAACACCCAGTATTTGAGATTCTTTCTGTAATACATAGTCATCATCCACAGACCCGTCATTTTTTAGATGGAACATGTCTCAGGCTCCTCGCTGATCACAAAGATCCCCAGAATTTCTGCCACTTGGCTTTAGATTATGGTAAGATCTGCAATCTTTTGATCTCCTCCCGTGAGATTGTACAATCATGCATTTACTGCCTCAAAATCATGTAAACAGCCGATCCCTCACATAATCCTGATTACATTCTCAGTCTATTCATCTTGACAGATAATATAGGATCCTTCACGTGCACCACGTCTTCTGTCCTGATGAAGGCCATCCCACATACAGCTACCCAAAGATAGCTCCAAGGCCAAAACACAGTTGTGTTGACCCATATCGCTTGTGTTGTAAATACTTCAACACTGTACATTCTTTACACACTTGTCAAATCCGTACCCCAATTACACCTTCAATACTCTGATCCCTCATCCCTAGTAGGGAACACAGTGTATAATTGTTGGAAATTTAAAGGGATGGTCTAGTAAACATTTTTATTTAAAAAATAGATAGGCAACATAAAAAAAAATACTCTCATTCTCTGTTTTAAAACTTCCTATGTAAAATTTTGAGCTATTCAAGCTCAAAATTCGCAAAAGCAAGCACATGGGCGCATCCATTTTGTGAAATGGACGCCCTCCTGTGCTGGCTTTTGCGGCACTAATGAAGGAAAAGCCAGCCAGCTGTAGTAAACAAAGGCTACTGCTGGGTGGCTTTCCCTTCATTAGTGCTGTAGGCGGAGGACGGGGACCGGAGACCAAAGCAGGAAAGCTGCAGCTGAATCTCGGTAAGTGCTATTTTTTTTTTTTTTAAATAAGCACTAGCTGCGTTTTTTTTTCTAAGTTTTCTGGGCTGGAGGAGCCCGGAAAACTTAGAAATAAAACCGCAGCTTTAAAAACGTTGTATTTGCGACCGCAAACATAAATACAACGTTATTGTGTTGGAAAACGCTGTGGTTTTTTTTTCCAAGTTTCTCAGGCTCCTCCGGCTCGGAGGAGCCTGAGAAACTCAGAAAGAAAAACCGCAGCGTTTTCCAACACAACCGCGTTGTTTCTGCCTGAATCTGCTTTACCATTTGGGGCTCTCCACGGGGAGCCCGAGAGCCCCAAAAGGGAAAGCAGATTCAGGCAGAAACAACGCGGCATTGCGGAAAACAACTGCATTGTTTCTGCCTGATTCTGCTTTCCCATTTGGGGTTGTTTCTGCCTGATTCTGCTTTCCCATTTGGGGCTCTCGGGCTCCCCCTGGAGAGCCCGAGAGCCCCAAATGGTAAAGCAGATTCAGGCAGAAACAACGCGGCATTGCGGAAAACAACCGCGTTGTTTCTGCCTGAATCTGCTTTCCCATTTGGGGCTCTCGGGCTCCTCCAGCCCGGAACACTTAGAAAAAAAACCGCAGCTAGTGCTTATTTAAAAAAATAAAAATAAATAGCACTTACCGAGATTCAGCTGCAGCTTTCCTGCTCTGGTCTCCGGTCCCCGTCCTCCGCCTACAGCACTAATGAAGGGAAAGCCACCCAGCGGTAGCCTTTGTTTACTACAGCTGGCTGGCTTTTCCTTCATTAGTGCTGCAAAAGCCAGCACAGGAGGGCCTCCATTTCACAAAATGGACGCGCCCATGTGCTTGCTTTTGCGAATTTTGAGCTTGAATAGCTCAAAAGTTTACATAGGAAGTTTTAAAACGGAGAATGCTAGTATTTTTTTTTATGTTGCCTATCTATTTTTTAAATAATAATTTTTACTAGACCATCCCTTTCAACCCAAAATGTGTATTTGGGTCAGTTTATTTGTGTACCATGCCATGTTTTCTGTTGGGCATCCTTTATTTTTCTTAATGTGTAGATTACACTTGCTGCTTATGTATTAAATAAGAATCAAAGTAGCAGTCACCCCAAACCGTTTGGTTTCTTGACTATCAGGACTGAATGTTGCTTTCTCCTTTGGGCTCCCACATGACCTTACTCAATTGTGTCTGATAATTGTATGAGAACCACCCAGTTATTGACTGTGCTCCAAAGTATGGGACTCATACAAAATAATTCTGAGAGTTCTCTCTGCAGTGAGATCCCTTCGGAAGAGATGGTATAGTTTTGCCAACACAGAAGCAGCCCTTCTCTGCAGGGTTTTGACTTTTTAATAACTTCTTCTCAAGTTTGCTACCATATTATTAATGGCAGTAAGGTGAGAATGTGCGTCCAAGCCGGAGTCACACATTCAATGGGAGAGACTTTCAAAGTGACAATCTCACCCCCAATAAATTAGAATATACTTCGTGATGAGAGTTAAACAAACATATTCAGACATCTCTCTCACATGTCCAGTGTGGGAGATTCACACCCAACAAGCAAGACGATGGATGCTTCCAGAGGAACGTCTCATATCCAATGAGCGAGAATGTGCTCCCAGGTGTGAAATTGACAACTAATAACAGTTGCTTTGTGTTCACACCTAAATGAGGAAGACTGCTCAGTGCTGTGAAACCCTTGCTTAATGTAGGAGATTGTGTTGCAAAGTGTAGGCCTCATGAGCAAGTAGTTTGAGACCCTCACCTAAATGATGGAACATGTCTGTACAGTGTAAGACTCACAACCGATCTGGGCTGCACTTCCAGTTATGAAAGATTCACACTCAGAAAAGAGGCTCTCGCCGAGAGATTGAAGACAGTCCTAGTAGTGTGCTTCACAGACACAAAATGAAACTGTGCTCCTAGAAGTGAGGCTAGCACCCATGTAATCAGACTGTGATCTGAGTTGCAAAATGTACACCCAGTGACCAACACTGCGAAACTCACACCCAATAAGTAAAAGTGCACTGAGGTCTGAAACAGTGTTTCAAAGTCTGGAACCTGAGTAGTTATAGGGGCCCCCCCTACAACTAACATGCCCCTAATGTGAGAGACTACACTCTTCATTTGTAACATTCACCCAATGTGTCTGTCCTCCCATTTCCAATAAGTGCGACAGTCCTTCCCACCTTTAGGATTTGCCCCAACAATCGGGACAAGGTATGGGGTATAGGAGTCCTGGATTGAGAAGGAGGTGAACATGGAAACAAGAGTTGGAGAAAGCCCAAAATACATGCCTAGGAACATGTGAAATGGCATTGCTAAATGGTTGCATAATTGACCGAGTTTATTGATTAGAACTGCCTTTAGGAACAAACGCCATGTATTCCAGAGTTGTGGTGTTCTGTGCTATCTGTGCTCGCTTCAGCAAGACATGGTGATGGGTAGGTAATAGATACGCAGTAACTGATGTGCAGTAATTATGTGGCCTGGTGACAGACTGTAAGGCATTTTCTGCAAATGAATCCAAGGGTAGGCCATGTGTGTCAGAGAGACTGACTGGCAAGGTTAATGCATGAGGGAGGGAACTGGCCATTATCTGGCTAAATAAATTAAGGGTAGGGAGATTGCTCTGGGTAGCTGAGTAGCAGGCATAACCACCAATGGGCAAACACTGTGCGCGCTGACACCAATAACTAGGCATTTCCTTGTACACTAGCCAATGGGAAAGCTTTGATGTACCTGGCCTGGCAAGTCTGCAATATCTACGATTGGAGTTGGATGTGGCGTTAGGTCAGGGTATGCAGTCAAAATAGCTGTTCAACCTTTGTACTTGTGTAAAAAGGATGGAGGTTGCGATACACATACTGTAATCGCCAGCTGTCATTGTGTGACCGTTTATTGAGAAGCCACCCTCAACACAGGGAGTTCCTTCCATCCCCACTCACGTGCTTAAGCAACAAACTGCTTAACAGATTATTATTTTATTTTTTTAGCCCTTTCTCATGCTCCTTGGATCCATCTTCCCTGAGCTAACAATGAGCCAAGAATCAGGCCGGTGTATGGGAAATATATTGGTATTTAAATTAAAAGTAGTAGGAATTAGCACAAAAATGTCAACACTTTATTTGTGGCATAACACAATCGGTTTCTCTCAGCATAAATAAATCACAAGAGTGTTAAAAAACAATCACAATTATGCCAATTTCACTTCATGAAATAATTACACTGATCAATAACAAGGGTACATACGTAATATTGTGTGATTTTTATTTTCCTGCCGGCTTAAAAGGTAGCAGTAGGATTTCAAGATTGGTAAAAATACATATGGCAATAATTTTACCCTCACTTTTGGTTTAAAATAAATACGTTGATTTATCGTGTTGGTTTTCTGACCACCCCATTGCTTTGGTCTATGTTGGGAATTCAGACTGAAAAATTGGAAGGCTTTGGGGAATTTCGGATTTCAGACCCCCCTTACTGAAAGACCTGTGTTGGGGAAGCTGGATAAAAGGTTGGACTGATTTAAGAACAAAGACACCCCTCTTCCTTAAAGAAGTCAGGGTCAGCTGGACAACAAGGGTTACCCAATTAATGTATAGGCTTTAGTTTTCAGCACACACTGGGAAGTGAGCTTTGTTAATTTTGAATTTTAACAAAATTCACCACGTAGTGTTCTGCCAAGTAGGGAAATAATTAAATTCATATTTTTGGTTAAATAGGCTAAAGATCTACACAGTTTCACCCCCGACCTCACCCACTATAAAGAGAATGGATTCAAGGCAAGCAGACTCCTCCCCCCCACCTTTTGGTTTCCCAGAGCTCAGTTCTACTTGCCTTGCAAGCCTCTGTTTAAGGTACAGGAAAGCCAGTTGCATCTCAAGACCCTCTGGAAAGATGGGGCAGAGGTCTGGTCACTCCACTCTCAAAGATGGCCTCCCGCGCTCCACCATAGGACCAAGTAACCTTGAGGCCTTCCTACAGATACAGCGAAACCCAAATGCACTCTCAACAATCTCCTCTGGTGTCTCCTTACAGCTGTCAGATGGTAAGTTTGAGCAGCCTTCCTGACGGGTCTGTCTCTTCTCTGTCCTATGTTTCCTTTTTCTGTGTGTCCCCTGTCCTAGTGCAGTCCCCCTTATATAGCAGTGATGACACCACCAATTTTACAATCTTGGGGAGGTACCCTGCAATAGTTCCTGCCACTAGGATTTTACTCGTCTCTCTCCTCCCAACCTAGCCTCTAAATCAGGATTAGTTTAGGAGTCTGGAGCAACATATGGCAATAGCCATTTGAAATCGTCCCTTTGTTCTCCTTCCAACTTATTGGCACAAACTAGTTATGTATCACAACTACATCATTTTACTAGCAACTGCCATACTAAACATATTTTCTGTGTTAGCTAATCATGGAGATTTAGATAAGCTACGACCAAATCTGTATGATGTAGCACGGCCATGTGCCACATTTCTGCCATTTCCATAAAAAGAACAAGTTATTAAACATATCCCTAATTTCATATTCCACCCGCTCACCAGCTCTCACATTTGGAACATATACAGAGCAGCCAGAAATCTAGTTTAACTGGCCATTACAGTTCCCAGAGTTACAGATAGAGAATTTTATATCCCTAAAATCGCCTGGAAATTACATTATGGCTGTTGAGAAAAAGCCCTAAATGATAATAGTCCCTTTAAATGATGGAAGGGGAGACTGGAGTGAATCTTCCTGTGGTGACAAATGGCAATTTCTGCCTTCATGCCATTTGTTTTCACTGAGTCAGCCTGTACCTTTATCAGTCTCCTTTGTGTTGGAAGCTTGCGCCTTAAAGTGGGTGTCCCCATTTTCACATATATTAGTCATGCTCCTGCCAAGCAGTGACTTTCTTGAAGTCTAAGCTTTCAGAGCCAGCAGGTCTGGAGAACCCTGAATTTCGACGCCTTTATCAGGAAATATTATTGTGGGTGGTAATTAGATGGGGGATGTGACATCCAGGCTGGAAGTGAGAGATGTCCTTGTGAAGTTTTGCCCACAGCCAACAAAAGGGTCTGCCTTGGGCTGACATTTTCGATGAAGACAAAGTGGCTCTTCATATGTCATTGGAGTTTTGTAGGTGAAACAATCTTAATTGCTTTTGGTCAACCCGCACATCATGTTTTGTTTTCCTGATATTTTTCTGTCAGCAGTGATTTTGTTTTCACTTTTCCTTTTTTTTTTTAAATCTTTTTTTATTTGCACACACATCTGCAGGACGTTTTTGTTTTCAATGTTTAAAAATCCTATTTTCCATGTGACAGGGATCTATGATTCCTCCTTCCATTGTACATTAAAATGATGCTTATCAATTGGTAATGACAGGTAGGCCCCATTCCACATGACATTCATTTTTCATTGAAAAACAAAAACGGGCCATTTTTGTTTAAAATGCCTGCCATTCCTGTGAAAGGGACTTCTTTTTGGGGCCTTTAAATTTACCCCATAGCACGCCCCCTCTGTTCTTCTATGACTCTTTGTTGGGGAAGAGCAGGGCAGAGTGGGGTTTCATTAGGCGTAATTTCCTTCATCAGGGAGTGGGCACTCCAGTCTCCCCTTCCATCTCTGGGTTGGAGGGTGTGGCATGGCACCCCCTTTTCTTCCTTCTTTTGGGAGTGGGCACCCTAGTCTCCCCTTCCATTTTTGGGTTGGAGGGCAAGGCATGGCACCCCCTTTCTTCCTTCCTTTCCAGGTCCCTGAGGTTCTCACCGGACTCCGCTCTCACCTCCAGGCTGGAAGTTAAGGAGATTAGTTCTCGAATAAAAGATAGAAAAAGAGTTTCAGTACTTTTTACACAGATTTTCCACGGGAAAATATACATAGAATTTACAACAACAACATTCAGTTATAACATGACATTTCCGTTTCACGAAACACATTTTATTTATTTTCTTCATTTGTACAATGCCACCAAGTAAATTACTCCATTATATACATGTATATATATATATTTCCTCCTTATTTTTCCATTCTTCAGATGGTTCCTCTGCTGGACTTTCATTTGGCTCATCAATCAGTCGTAAAGCATGTCTGGGATGACAGCTTTTCAACTGGTTGATGTGGACCCATTTTTCTTCTATCAGTTCTCCGTTAGGAATGCGGATCTTGTAAGTAACAGGTGATATTTTATCTACAATTTCAAAGGCACCACACCAAGATGGGAGAAATTTCTGCTCCTTGGCCTGATTCCTTTGAAAATTGTACAGGTAAACCTTGTCACCTATTTCAAACTCTTTTTTGGTGGTCTTTAGATCGTAGTAGGTCTTCATTTCTTATATGATATGATATGGCATTTGTAACACGCCTATACACAAGTGTTTCAAGGCGCGACAAGGCGGGGGGGAACAAGGGGAGACAGACAACGATCCTACTAGGCCAGGTGTCATTCAGATCGCGCAAGTGCAAGGGTAGAGGGGAAGGGAAAAGTGCAGGGGGGAAAGGTAGAGGGAAAAGTGCAGTACAAGGTTATAGCATACAGGATAAATAACAAGGGCCAGCTGGTGGCAAGTGCAAGGTAAGTGCAGACAAGTGCTGGGAAGGGGGGCTGTAGGGATACAGACACAGTCCCGCAGTGCAGGGGTTTCCAGGGAGTCAGTGCAGGGGAGAGTGGCTGGGCCAAGGACCGAGAACGGTGATGGGCCCAGTTGCAGATTCAGTGCAGTTTCAGTAATTTTAGCAGGGAAGAGGGGGAGAGAAAGCAGAGGCAAAGAGGAAGGTTTTGAGGTGCTTCCGGAACCGGAGATGGTTCTCCTCAAGTTTCAGGGAGGCAGGAAGGCTGTTCCAGAGGGAGGCCCCTGCAGCGGAGCGAGATCTGCCCCCAACTCGTTTGGAGAAGCGGCTGACCCTGAGGGAGTTGGAGGCAGATGAGCGAAGAGCACGAGAAGGAAGATATTTAGGAAGAGAATGTTGAAGGTATTTTGGCCCAAGGCCCCAAACGGCCTTGTGGACAATGCAAAGGGTTTTGAACTTGATCCTCGCAGTCACTGGGAGCCAGTGTAGTGATTTCAGTCATGGAGAGATACGGTGCCTGGGCTTGAGGCCAAGGACAAGTCTCGCAGTCCTGTTCTGGATGAGTGGCAAAGGGCGGAGAGTAGAGGCGGGCAGATTTAGGTAGAGGCTGTTACAGTAGTCCAGCTTCGAGAGAACCAGGGCTCTAGAGACAGTGAGCTTCTGGGGGAAGGAGAGGAAAGGAAGGATACCTCTGAGGAAGTGTAGTTGGTAGTGTGACTTCTTAGAGACGTCGGATATGTGAGGAGAGAAGGAGAGTGTGGAGTCGAAGATGACCCTGAGGTTTTTTGCCTTGCAGGTAGGAGCAGGAAGAGGGCCAAGAGAGGCCGGCCAGAGAGCTGCAGGGAAGGAGGGAGTGGGTGTGCCGATGAGTAGAATCTCAGTCTTACTGGCATTAAGGCAGAGGTCGTGGGCGGCACACCATTCCTGGATAGCAGAAAGACAGTCAGAGATGAGGGAAGGAGAAGAGGAGGCCGAGGGTAGCCTGAAAATGAGCTGGGTATCATCCGCATAGCACTGAAAGTTGGGGCAGAGAGCGGCGATGCGGTGGGCGAGAAGTGCCAGATACTGGTTGAACAGCCAGGGAGAGAGGTTAGAATCCTGGGGGACACCACAGGTAGAGAAAAAGATGGCAGAGAGGAAAGACCCCAGTTGGACCTGGGAGGGTCGATTTGAGAGGAAAGAGGTCAGCCACGCCAGAGCCTAACCAGTGATACCCAGTTTATCACGGAGACGGTTGAGCAGGATGGTATGGTTGACAGTATCAAAGGCAGAAGAGAGATCAAGCAAAATGAGAACACATGGAATGTTAGAGTCAAGGTTCGAGAGCAGGTCCTCACGGATGTTCAGGAGAGCAGTTTCCGTGCTTCTGGCAGCTCTGAAGCCAGACTGATGGTCATGAAGGCTACCAACAGATTCAGCATGAATATTTAGCTGGGAGATGGCCAGTTTCTCCAGGAGCGTGCCCAGGAAGAGAGTGATAGAGATTGGGCGATAGCTGGGCAGGAAGGGTTGGAAGAGGCTTTCTTAAGTAGGGGGTGCACAAGGGAGTGCTTGAGAGGGGATGGGAAGACTCCAGAGACGAAGGAGTGATTGCAGAAGTCAGCAAGGGCAGGAGCCAAGGAGTCGATGTGGTCCTTGATAGTTTTGGAGGAACAGGGGTGGACCTGTTTTGACAAGACTTTCATAGATCTGACTTGTCTCGAAACCTCGTCAGCAGAAAAAAGGGGAAAGGCAGAGAAGGAGAGAGGAGGGGTGGCTGCAGAAGGGCCAGAGGAAGGGCAGGGAATAGAGGGGGGAGGTGATAGGAGGAGAGTGAGGACAGGATGTCCTGAGTTTTTGAAATGAAGTGAGAGGCCAGTGCCGTGCAGAGGGCCTGGGAGGGGACAGGAGAGGTAGAGACTGCAGCAGGGTTGGCCAGCTCCTTGCAGATTTTAAAGAGTTCGGCCGAATTGTTAGATGCTGCAATGATGCGGGCTTGGATAAGGGCTCTCTTCTTGGTGAGAACGGAGAGCTGGTATTGCCTTTGGAGCAGGCAACAGGCCAATTTGTCAGAGGATGAACATGAAGCACGCCATTTCCTCTCTGCCACCCTGCCCTTGCGTTTAAGGGTGACGAGATCCGAGTCATACCAGGAGTTACATTTGGCTTTGGGCTTCAGGCGGATTCTCATGCAGGGGCAAGGATATCACGAGTATCAGATATAGCAGAGTGGAGAGGGCTGTGTCAGGGTGGGAGTCAGCCGAAGGTGGTGGAGGGGGCGAGAAGGTGGCAGCGAAAGCCTCAACTGACACACGCTTCATGGGTCGATGACCGAGAAGGAAGATGGCAGTGATGAGGGTGGCTTTGCCTGTGGGGTAGGGAGGGTGAGGTGGGAGGAGAGGAGAAAGTGATCACTCCAGGAGAGAGGAGTGGAGAGAGGGACAGAGAGGGGAAAGTCAGAAGAGATCAGGGCATCAAGAGTGTGCCCTGCAGAATGAGTCGGCCCAGACGGGAGAATAGAGAGAAAGAGAGTCGCAGAGGACGCAAAAGAGTCCAGAGGGGGACAGGAGGCATCCAGGTGGATGTTGAAATCTCCAAGAAAGAGGAGTTTAGTGGTTGAGGACAGGAGTGAGGAGGAGAGGTCCGCCCACTCGGAGAGGAAGGAGGAAATTTGACCAGGTGGCCGATAGATAGTAGCCACGGTAAGGGAATGGCTAGGAGAGCGAGAGAGTCGGCAGACAAGACATTAAAAAGAGGAGTAGGTCTGCATGGGAGTAACAGTGGCAGGAATCCACTCATGGAAGATAAGGGCCACCCCCCCTCCTTCAGCCGACGTTTCTAAATTGCGCTGAGCAAAAGCATGCTGGAGGTGCTTCCTTAAATTTTTAATGTACTCATGAGTAGTGGATGCATTTATCAGTGTCTGCTCCTGAGTCTTATAGAGCAGATGCTGTGGTAACCCCATTTTTCTTCCGGTCATGAGCTCAAATGGAGACATCTTTGTTGCAGAAGATGGTGTAGACCTAACCGCCATCAGGACAAGTGGCCATCGGGACAAGCGGCAATCGGATGTCCCAACTGGGTCCACAAACATTTTTGAGATACTCACAATTGTTTTGTTCGGTCTCTCCATCCCTTTCCCCCCACCACCTTGCCGCTTGAGACTGGGCAGTAGGCAATGTGGAGTTTTCTTTTTGCCTCTAGAATCTCCCACATCGTCACCATCACCTCACTGGTGAAATGGCTTCCTCTGTCCAACTCAATCCTCTGCCGGAGGCTGAATTGATAGAAGATGTAGTTGATCATTAGTGCAGCAGCTGTCTCTGCCTTACAATTTGGTGCTGGAAGACATGCTTGTTCACAAAGTGGGTAGAATGTCACAGTCAACAAGTACTTGTTTCCTCTAGTGGAGCGAATCATTGGCCCAATGAAATCGGCTTGCAAATCTGACCAAGGCAGTGTCATTCCCCTTTCTTGTAGGGGAGCTCTGTGTGCGAGTGAACTGGGTTGGAATTAGGCACACACAAGACACCCCTTTAGGTAAGTGTCGAGATCCTGCCCCATGTGTGGCCAGTAGGCAACCTTGTGCAAGATTTCAAATGTCGTAGGAAACCCCCTCTGACTGACAGTGGCCACGTCATGGGCGTAGTACAACATCATGCTTCGGAATGAGGCAGGTACCATCCACTGGTCACAGCCACATAGGGCTCCCCTTACCAAAAAACCGTTTTGGATCCAAAACATCTTGGAAAACTTGCTCAACACCCGGAAATCTCTTTACAAGCATAATCCAACTCTATTAGAGGAAAGCTTATGGGGTCTTCAATGTGTCGATAAAATGTCCCAATGATCGGGTCCTCTTTCTGTGCAGTGATCAAATCTGCATCAGGGGTATCTTTACTCCACTGGCTGTTGAGAGTTCGCAGTTAGACCTGGTGGCAGCTGCCATTTATATTTCACCCGCATGGATTCCGTTTCTATTAAATCCCTTTACAGAGCTCTGGTTTTAGCCAGCTGGTCAGCCAGGTTATTCCCAGTCTTAGCTGGCACCTCTATCTTGGAATGACCTATCTTTTTCCAATAGATGGTAATCTCATTGGAGGTCACCAGATCATCGATTAACTGGATCAGTTTGGCATGCTTTAGGGGTTTGTCATTGGAACAAAGCATGTCTCAATTCTTCCAGTTAATCGGGTGCTCCACAAACCCATTCTTCACATAATCGGAGTCAGTGATTATGACCAGTTCATTGAGTTAGTGGTGCATTGCAGTGAGGATAGCTTGATAAACAGCCATCAACTCTGTAACCCGACTACTTTGGGGTCCTATTTTATAACTAGCAGAGGGTCTGGGGTTTCATTCACCCAGGCATTCCCAATGCCAGCCACCAGTTCTTTTTACCTGTTGTCATCAACATGGTTGGAGCACCTATCCATATAAACTGTGGGTATCCCCCGACAGGTGTCTTCTTCAAGGACCTTGTGTGGGGAAGTTAAGTATGCCTCCATGTTGTTGTTAGTCATTAGACTTTCATCCTCAAGCAGTTTTCTTGTGCACAATCATGCAAGTAAGCCAACCCTTGCGCTAGGGGACTTCTTTTTTTGGCCATATCTGACCTCCACAGGAAAACCTTGCATAGACAGAATCCAGGAAATAATTCCAGAATTACTAACGTTCCCCGCCCGGATTCTGTTAATTTATAGATATTGCAAGGGTTGATGAGTTTTGACAATGATGTGCTCCCCCTGTATGAATGGCCGGTAATTTTTCAGCACCCACACTGCTGCTAGGCGTGCCTTTTCGCAGTCATTGAATTTTTCCTCCACAGAGATGACCTTGTTGAACTAGTCATGCTTTTGGTACAATATCACTGTTAGGCAAGTATCCGAGAACCCTGTCTCCAAGAAGAACGCCTTGTTCTTTATCAGGTAAGCCAAACAAGGAGCCTGGGAAAGGCTTCTTTTCAGTTGTTTAACTGCCTCAGACTGTTCTGGACCCCACCCCCACTTGACTGCCACCTTTAATAAATGGACTAAGGGTTGCGCGACATCAGTTGTGTTATTATGCAGTTCAGCCGCATCGCCCCTACTCAGTAAACTCCAGGAAAGCTTAGTGATTGAAAGAAATCCAGCAGCCCCTACAGCTCTGCCGACTGCACACTTTACACACCTCGCCAATATGTTATACAGAGAAATAAACAATTTCATACTCTAGTTCATAGCAAAATATTCAATTTAAGTATCTGGGTTCCAGATGCCCTTCTCAGCAAGTATATCCTTCCAAGCCAGGCACAGTGTAAATATTTTGCAACAAAATAAACAATGTTTAGATCCTGTGACGACTTACACATTCTCATAGTCTGGGCAAAACACCAAAAAAATTTAGAAATCGCTTCAGATATCTAGTCCTCTTTTGAATTTTATTGCTTTCAGCATGAACCTAGCTCAAGAGCAGGTGTTGTACAAAGGAGAATGGCAGTATTGGGCCTGGAATGTTATAAAGTAGTACAGTACTGTTAGAGGAGAGAGAGATGATTTTGTATTGTACTATTCAAAGTACAAGTTAGCGTGTTGTGGAATTAGGGGGTGGTAGGGGCATTTCAAGCCTCGGCTGGATTTGAGTTCCAGATGGTCGAGGCATGGCAGGTGAAAGTCTGCTTGAGAGTCTTCTCTTTACAGGCTAGCTTATACTCTAACCTTTAATTGTTTCGTTCCATAAGCTGCCAGAGCCTCGAGGGGTGTCAAGTTTAGCCTCCAAGTAGGTTGGTATTCCATTTGAGACTGGACTGTAGGATATGGATGCAGTTTGAATATAATCCTGGCAGGAAGAGGCAGCCAGCAAAGGTCACAGTTTTGGAGCAATACGGTTGGTACAGCCACCTGTAATCAGGCAGTCTGTGGCATGGTGGGCTGCCTTGAGGAGAGTCAGGTGCACAGATTGAAGCCCAGTAAGGATGGTATTTTCCCAGTCAATGTGTGAGATCACAAGGTCTTGCACCAACATGCAGAAGTCATGAGGGTGGTTGGAGGGCTTTACTTTGTGCAGTGTGCACATCTGTAGCCACACTGTCGTGCTTTTGGCTAAGAGCTTATTGAAGGAAATGCTATGGTCAACAAAGTCCAGACATTTGGCAGAGTTTTACAGCTGAGTGGGTGATCCTTCCAGGAGCGTCATCCAGCCATTGTGTCTGAAGTTTGAGTTTCATTTCCCATCTGTTTTGATGGTAGTCGGGCATTTACGGTGGCTAGCTATGTCCTGGGGCAAATTAACATTGGGTACAGAAGAGTGTCATTAGTGTACGAATGGATGGCTATGTTGGGGTAATTTAGGAGAGTTCCTAAGGGTTCCATGTATAGATCAAAGCCAACTGGGGAGAGGGTTGAACCATGAAATGGGAGGTGGTGAGATCTGAATTAGCCCATCTGTACAACCTAATGTATGCCAAATTGGTCTGATGCAAACCATTTTTGGATGGTTCCAGGGAAGCCCATCCTGTCGGCAAGGATGGAGAGGAGTGTTTGGTCGTCAATTGAATCAAAGACATTAGAGGTCTAGGAGGCATAGCACCAATGTGTCAGATTCCCATTGTTCACCTCTTGGATGGTTGCAGTCTCAGTGTTGTATTTGGGGCAGAAGCCAGACTGGTAATTGCAGAGGGTAGATTGTCGGTTGCTGGTTGGGTCACAACTACTTTCTCAATAAGCTTCCTGATGATCAGGATGCTTTGGATAGGTCTGTAGTTGGCTAGGTCCCCTGGGTCAAGTGATGACTTTTGAAATGGGGTCATATGAAACCTGTCTGCAACATATCTGCGAATGCGCCTTTGCCTCTGGAGGCATTCACAGTACAGATGAATGTGTTGAGTGCTGGACCAGTGAGTTGTTTAATGAGGAAGGCAAGAAGCAAGTGGTTCATGTAAGCGATAGGAGTTTTTCAGACCCTCTTGTTTGCGTTAAACCTAAGAAAGAGGAGGGATTGCAACGTGGTCAGCCCAGTCGACATGGAGGAAGTTTGAACATGAGGAGCTGGAAGGAAATGAAGACTGGAGCATGTGGTTTTTGACATGCAATCTTTATAAAGGTGCAAGGTCCATGTAGTCGTTCGGAGAGAACAGGGAGTTGGACATTTGTTTTTCTGGTTGGGACTCTATGTTGAAGTCTCATAGAAGGATATTATTACAGTAGGAGACCATTGCTGAGGAGAGCACGTTGAAAAGAGTTACCACTCCCTTGAGGTGGCTTGGAAATAAGTTGGAATGTAATTAAGTCATTGTTGAGATGGGGACCCTGCATGTGAGCCGTGTGGGGAGGTCCGAATTAGCATGCAGTCTCAGTCAATCTTATTGATAACTGCCTGCCCAGGCCCTTACAGGCCCAAAGAGGGATCAACCTTTTCTTTGTCTGCCCTTCGCTCTGGACGCCCAGGCTAGAGAAGCACTCTGATCTACAAGTCAGAATGGGAAAGTAAGGGGTACCGCTAAGTGGGTGGCGCTTACGTCCTGTGATCTAGCACAAACTCACCAACTACAAAATAACAGAGGCTGGAATGCTGCTGAACTAGGGAGAAAAAGTGCATCAAAGCAAGAAGGCACAAAAAGGTTTATCGCGACTGACAGGTGGGTGGGGCTTTGAAGAAGTGACCAAAATCCACTTGCACCAACAGGTCATTTGACTGGGTTTCTAGGCCCTATTTATACCATAACATAAGGTTTGCATACTGGTGGGTTTGGAGGTTGTATAGTAGTAGGCTTAGAGTTGTTGTTTTTTTTATAATGGCAGTGTCTTCCCTGCCAATTCCTTGCCACCCTGCCCTAAGGGTCCTACTGTAGTGTATTATTTATTTTATTTTTATTTTATTTATTTGCATTTTTGAAGCGCAGAGCTGCCCTCGGGCATCGTGGCGCTGTTACAAGAAAGTTCACTTGGCATGGGCAAGTATCACGAAGTCAATGGAGACATAATTACAGACATAGCTAAAGTTCCGGGGTTACAAGGGAACAGTGAGCATGGGTACAGTTGTATATTACAGACATTGTTCATGTTGCAGTAGTATTTTAAGTAGGAATCACTTAAATACAGTGGTTTTCAGTGCCTTTCTGAATGCCATGAGGGATGATTCAGCGCTCAGTTTGGGCGTTAGGGAGTTCCAGGCTTTTGGCACTAGGACTTTGAAACTCGAGCCGCCAGCTTTCGCTCTATTGAAGTTGGGGACTGAGAGTTGGTTAGCGTACAGGTCCCTTTTGGGTCTGAGTGTCTGAACTGGTTGTATACGATCAGTCAGGTAGCTAAGGGCAGATTGGGATATGCATCTGTGGGTAATGGTGAGAGTCTTCAACTGGATGCGCCCTTTGACTGGGAGCCAGTAGGCATTTTGTCTTGCTAGGGAGATGTGTTACCTCCTAGGAATGTTGAGGGCTGCTCTCAAGGCGTTGTTCTGAGTGATTTGAAGTCTATTAATGTTTTTGGCAGTAGTGCCTAGTAGGACGACGTTGCAATAATCCAGTTTGGCACCTATGGTGGCCCTGGCGATGTTGAGGCAGTTTATAGTGGATAGGTGAGGCTTTACTGCGTTGATTATTTTAGTTGTTAGGGCTGCTGAAGAGGAGATGTAACTAACATTTCTATCCATGGACAAGGTAGAATCTAGGTATACTCCCAGTGTTTTTACAGCAGAGGAAACTGAGATTACTGAGTTCTCAATTAGGAAGGTGCTGTATTTGTTGTCTAGCTTGCTGAGGGATTCTTTAGGGCACACCAGTAAGATTGCAGTCTTGTCTCCATTGAGACAGAGGCCGTTGGCTGCCATCCAGGCCTGGATGATGGTATATGTGTTTTGTAGGGTTTTTAGGTCTTGCTCGTAATCACCAGTTAATGGGAGAAGAATTTGTGTATTGTCGGCATAATTGGTGAACGTTATGCCAAATTCTTCTAAGTTGTTGAATAGAGGAAGTGTGAATAAGTTGTATAATGTGGGGGAGGTGCAGGAACCTTGTGGTACTCCGCAGTCTGAGTAGACCCTCATAGCTCTGCCCTCCAGGAAGGATCAGATCCATGTTGTGGCGACAGTAGAGAAGTGAGCTGTATTGGTGAGGTGTCTCTTTAGGGTTTTATGGTCGACTAGGTCGAACGCTGCCGACAGGTCAAGGAGTAGGAGGATAGCACATTTGCCTTTATCCATATTTTTTAGGAGTTGGTTTTTTAGGTCGAGTAGCACTGACTCTGTGCCATGGCGTGGACGAAAGCCGGACTGTCTCTTGCCTAGGATGTTGTGAGATTTGAGGTAGGCTTGTATCTATAGATGAGCAGCCTTATCCAAGAATTTCAGCAAAAATAGCAGTGTTGTAATGGGGCTGTAGTTGTTAGGCGAATCTGGGTCTAGAGTGGGCTTTTTTAGCAGTGGGCGAACCCAGGCTTCCTTGAGAGAGGAAGGTACTGAGCCAGTTGCAAATGATGCGTTGATAAAGGTTGCAATGAACGGCGCTAGGGACTCAGCGCACTCTTTGATTATGTTTGCTGGACAGATGTCCCCTTTACAGAGTGAGGGTTTTATTGGTTTCATAATGAGTAAGACCTCAGGAGCGGTTACCTTTCTAAAGGTAAATGGCGGTGGAGGATTACTGTTGTGTTGGATAGGGGGGTTAGGGGCGGTCCGCGTTTTGTGAGGAGACTTGGGTAGATTGTCTAAATTGGCTTTGATTTTCTTTTGGAGTAGGTCTATTTTGTCAAGCATGGTCATTACACCATTTTTCATCTTTGCCGTTTGATGTTTGGATGTGGGAGGTATGACTAGCTCATTGAAGATAGCAAATAGTTCTTTTGATTGTGATTGTTCATTGTCGATTCTAGTGTTGCATGTAGCAGCTTTGGTTATGGCGTTTTTGTAATGTTTAACAATATTTAGGTATGAATCACGTAGAGGGGCGGAGGGGCAGGATTGCCATTTTTTAAGAGCTTGTCTTTTGAGTGTTTTTAGGTCTCGTAGGTCTTGGTTGAACCATGAGTTGGCGTGGAAGAGTTTTTTCGCTTTTTTAGTCTCTAATGGGGCAATTGTGTCGATCTCTTTAATAGTGGTGTTGTAAAGTTTGTCTAGTTCTTTAGGGTTATTAGAGATGGGTGATGCTAATGCCGAGACTTCTAGGAGTGGGCAGATTCTCTCTTTAGTGAGTAGTTTTTTAGACCTGGCTAGGGCAGCTGGCATGGGAAGATTTTGAGAGATAGCTGCATTTGTTGGGATGTAGAAGTGGATGAGGTGGTGATCGGTCCATGGTTGTGGCGTGTTTGAGCCGATATCTACCCTACAGTTGTGGTCGACTAGCCAATCTAGTATGCGGCCTTTAGTGTGAGTGGCAGAGTCAACTCTTTGGATGAATTGAAGGTCCAGACGGGCTTTGGCAAGGGTTTTGCTGTGTTTGTTTTTTGTGTCATTGAATCAGAGATTCAGGTCTTCCAGGAGTATGGCTTTAGTATTTGGTTTGAGGTGGTTACCTAGGAGGTGTAGGATGTCGGCTTGGAAGTGCAAGAGTGGGCCTGGGGGCCGGTAGATAAGGTGCATTGTCATGTTGTCGTTAGGTGAGAAGGAGATTTTTACTGATAGGGCATCGAAGTTATCGGATGTGATGGGTTTAATTCATCTAGCCTTCAGTGTTTCTTTGACTATTAGGGCCACACCTCCGCCTTTGTGTGTTGGTCTATCTTGACGGAGGATGATGTACCCGGGGGGGGGGGGCTTGGCATATGGCTGGTCCAGAAGCTTCTTGAAGTCAAGTTTCTGTAATGGCTAGAGCGTCTAGCTCGAGGTCAGAGATTAAGTCATGTATTTCTGTGGCATGGGCTTGTAAAGATCTAGCATTAATGAGAGCAAGTTGGATATGGGAGGGTTCATGTGTGCTCGGTTTAGCAGTGTTGATTTGGAGTTTGGTGGTGGGATGTTGGGGTTTTGGAGTAGGAGTGATTGTAGTGGGTGGGAGGAGCGACTGCAGTGTGAGCTTGTGATTTTTGATGTGTGATGTGGATGTGCGGGCTACTAATCTAGAGTTTCTTATGTGCACTGGTGGTGTGTGGGATGTGATTCTGGCAGTGACTTTAGGCTTGGGGACAGCATTGGTGGGTGGGGTAACTGTTGAGCGGTGGTTGTGGCGCTCGTGTGTGAATAGGGCTGGTAGGAAGGGAGTGGGAGGAATGGAGTCAGAGCATGGAAGCCTGTTGGAGTGGCTGGAGGCCATGTTCGGTATAGTGGATGTGGCCTGGGGTAGGGGTCCTGATATCAGAGAATGGGCAAATTCGATTTGGGCTAGGTGCGTACAAAATAGGCAAAATTGACTTGGTCTAGGTGCATACAAAACAGGCAAAATTGACTTAGTCTAGAAGCATACAAAATAGGCAAAATTTACTTGGTCTAGGTGCATACAAAATAGGCAGATTCGACTAGGGCTATGTGCATTCAGAGTAGGCAAAATTGACTTGGTCTAGGTGCATTCAAAGTAGGCAGATTCGACTAGGGCTATGTGCATTCAGAGTAGGCAGATTCGACTAGGGCTAAGTGCATTCAGAGTAGGCAAAATTGACTTGGTCTAGGTGCCTTCAAAGTAGGCAGATTCGACTAGGGCTAGGTGCATTCAGAGTAGGCAGATTCGACCAGGGCTAGGTGCATTCAGAGTAGGCAAAATTGACTTGGTCTGGGTGCATACAAAGTAGGCAGATTCGACTTGGGCTAAGTGAGGGCAGGTTGTGCTTTGGTCAGGTAGAGGTAGCAGAACGTGACTCGTATCAATTACAGGTAAGGAGTAGATCTAATATCAAGTGCTCTAAGGTAGGTTAACAGCAAGTGTGCATAGAGGTATGCAATAGTTTGGCTGATGTGGGTATGCTTACATTGGCCAATGAGGTCTGGCTACAGAAAGTTATTGTAACCTGTTCTGTTATGTAAGGCATGCCTAGACAAGAGACTAAAGATAGCTTTCCTAGAAGTTATGGCCATCCTGCAACTTTGAGGGTCAGCACGCATTGATGGTGCTGCTCATGAAAGTAAAGTTGTTTTATATAAAGGCATCATCTCTGAGCTAAAGACTGAAGTTTGGGAAGTAGGAGGTGCAGATCATTGTTCAAGAGCCTTACGAATCTAGGGTGTGGTCCTTGCTCCCCACCCATCATTCTCAGCCAAGAGGAAATATTGGACACCATTTAAAAATTCCCCCGACCAAACTGTGAGGCAGCCTAGGCCAGCATGTTCTCTTTGAATCATTATTCAGACTGTGGACAAGTCTAGAATGTGTCCAGTAGCTGGCGTGGACTAGCTGCAGATATAGTTTATGCATCTTCTCTAGGTATCTGCAATGAGTTTTCTCATGCCCTTTGGCTCTCACGGAAGACTTTCACACAGCATCTCCCTTTTTATGCCTATGTTAATCAGTTGGTGAGGATATCATTCCTGACAAAGACATCAGCCTAGTGTCAAGCCATTCCTGAAAACTGGGAGAATATTGCCCCCAGACTGCTGGAAGTGAAGTTCCTATTGATGAGTGGAGCTGCGAATATGGCAGTCATCAGGCTTGTTGAGTAGCAAGACCACCAAGGCAACTATTTTGGAATGTTTTGATGCCCTCTTCCAAGAAGGTAAGAGTAGAAAGCCTTAAAATGTATTTTTAAAATAGTGGTGTAAGCCTAACTTTTCAGAACATATCACAGGGAAAATATGCAAATTGGCACTCTAAATCTCGGACAAGGTGGAGCCCTTCTTACGCATCCTTCTAAACCTCTCAGCTGCCATTGAAACGGATGAAGCCCTCTTCAACATCGTAGCCAGACGTATGAGCTTGATTCGAACAGTTGTGCAGCGGTTTGTCTCCTAACCATCCACCAGAGGCCAACTCATCCAGAAGGGCTCCTAAAGATCTGTGGCGAATCATACAATCACGTCACTTCTCCCCATGGGGGAGCCGTTCCTTGTGAGGCTAGGGGAATGAGGCCGCTATCCGATATTCCTTCTAGGGGTGGTAAAAAGCAACGAGCACCTCACAGGGAGGGATTTCCTTCATGGGGATGTAGATTCCCGTTCCATGATGGAACTCCCTAACCCATTTGCACATGATGCCTTACGATCTCCACAAACCACAGCTAACCAAACAGAGTACTACTGTCATGGTCTTGTATTGTGATTCTTCCCCCTCTACTCATTTAGAGACTGACCGAAAATGAGATCAGCAAGAGACAAGGGCATTTGCTTACCTTTTCCTCATATACTGATAAGAAGTTTAAAGGAGTAATTACTCCCTCGTCAAAGCTAGACATTACTAAGAGGAGGCCCCAAGGAGACAAAGATCACCCCATGGAAACCAGTGAAGGAAGAGAGTCCACTGGGGAGGGATTAGCTTCGGAATATAAAGAGAGAGAAAGGACTACTGAGAGAGAAGCCGGTGTGGACGCTGGAAAACCCAGAGTAAGGAGATAAGTTGCAGAGGTCGGTCCTCGACAGAGAAGACACCACATCGATGTTGGAGGGGCGTTCTGGAGAAGGCAGGAGTGTCAAGGGAACCAGCAGCTGGAAGAAGGTCGTCAGTTGGATGACCACACTTGTCAGTCTAGAAATGCGGATACCTCTACTTTGAGACCGCAAACGCATTTTGGTGGCCGTGGACCAACCGTCTCATGCACGATACGACAGAATATAGGTTTTTGAGTTTGCCAATGAACGGCCATTTTGATGTAACAAGAATCGCCATTTTGTTTTCTAACCATTGCTCATTGCTTTCTGTTCCTATTGCTTTGCAGTATATTTTCCGCTTACACTGCTCGACTGTGGAACATTGTTGTCTGTATGTGAAAAGGACAAGGCCGCAGGGCCGTGAGGATAACAAGAGTTCGCTGAAACACAAACGTAGGCAGCGCCAGGAAGAATGCCCGGCTCCCTCCTGAATGTAGCCTTGAAGCAGAGCTGCATGGCATTTAATCATTTCACAGCTGCCAGCCAGTCTCGTTATATGGTAGAATATGTTAGAATAATATCGCTAAAAGGCTTGAATTATGCTGTTCTAACGGCCCCCCTTTGCTGAGCCTGCTAAAGCATGTCGGCTCCCAGCATGTTGGCTCCCAGGACGCGAATAGCACCTGATAGATAGCAAGGTCCGGAATGCAACCCCCGCCCCCCCGTATGTAGTTCGCTACCAAGAACAGAAGCGCTGTGTTCTATTCAATAACCAAAAGATGCCTTCGCACTCACAAATTACAAATTGTTACTAGAATAGATGTTTGAAGGTGTCATAGTGGTCGGAGATGTCCATCATCACACCAAGTTCAAAGAAACCCAATAAAGGGGAGGTGTTAAACAAGTCATAGCTGATTGTTTGATATGCATTTTGTATATATGTAATTGATGTACGTAATTCACTCTCTTGCGTCCCTCGAGGTCTAGAGATACACATCGCAGGGCGTGAGACCAAATTGGCCAACTGAGACTTTTGCTTTGCAATAAAACCCTAGCTTTGGGAATACAACCTCGTGTCTGGCGTCTCTATCGTGTGTGGTGACCCGCCTTGTTTCCATAGACGTCAGGCTCCCCTAGGGGCCCCTTTCAAGATGGCGCCCGAATAGGGACCCTCCCCACTTGTTCCTTCGCGTAATGTTGTAATTGAGAAAGGCAGAGAACGATTGAGCCGGGATCAGGTGGTGTTCGGGGCGCCCTGTAAAAGTGATGAGACTCCTTTGCAGATCTGCACACATCTGATCCCTGATCGACGTGCCTGGCTAGAGAACAAGGAGGCGAGGGTCCCGAAACAAGGCGGAAGCCAAGAAACGCAGACACAACGTCCTTTGGTGCGTCAGTATACAGGCGACTTGATTTATCAGGTGAGTCATTTCCCGATTCAAAGTATCCTGATATTGGTTGAGAGTTGACTTTGCAAAATCAAACGCCCTAGGTAAGATTGATTAACCAGGGGGAAGGTTGAAAAATTCCTGGGGTATTGTCCACCTTAGCAGGGTTTTTCCGCTGTGGTAGACAATCTTTGGAAAATGGCCAAATTGTACCACCTGGGGGAACGCCGGCGTATGAGATGTATGTGAAGTATGGAGTGGGTGCGATAATATTCTGTGAGACTTGGCATAGGCAAACCAGAAAGCAACAAGACCATCAGTGGCCGATTAATGGTAGTTTTGAGATAGCGAGGATAGATAACTTGGAAAGGGTGTTGATAAGAAAGAAAGCACGTCCTGCAGCATTTGAGACTATTAAAGACTGGAGAAAGGAAGCAATGCTCAGATATAAAAGCAGAGCAAAGCATGCGCGCAGGCGTAAATCAAAAGGAGAGGTAGCGGAAGAAAAAGAAGAGGAGGAGTGGACTGAGAGTCTAAGTAGGGCAGGCAGGCGTGACCAGTTGAACAGAGAAAAGATATACCCACAACGAGAATTACACATGGCAGATGAATTGATAGAAAATATATTGACCCATATAAAACAAGGCCCAAGATCAGAAGTAAGACCAGACACGTCAGTAACTATTGCCCAGACCCCGCCCGTAGCCCAAGCTCCCCCTCCGGTAGCTCAAGCCCTCCCACAGCCACAGACCACGCACATAACACTTCCTACTAGCAGACCAGGCCCACAACAGACACTCGCTGTTCCCATTGTCCCATCCGCACCTCCCGCCTTTGACACAGACACGGTACCGTCTGTTCCTCCCGGGTTTGAAGTTGAAACCACCGGGGCAAGAGGCGGGACTGACCAACGGGAGTGCACGAGGGTAACCCGCAGCGCAATCAGCAAAGAAAGGAAGGTGGAATTGCAGCAACAGGCAGAGATGTATATAGACGGGAATGATGGGACGGCAACATTGGCTTCGATATATGACTTTCGTAGAAGCAACAAAAGACTGGTAGTGTTGGAATGCATGGGTGAATATTTGGTGGAGAACTGGAAACAGTTCATTGGGAAATTACCACTGCAGCGATTGTTAGATTTGAATGCATTAGCACGCTGTAGGAAGAGGGATGAAGAAGTGAGAGAACATGTGTATAGACTTTTTGAGCTTAAAGATGAATTAGATAATGACTATGCCAAAATGTTTAATGCACCTGGGTACAGGAGTAAAGATATCGGGAGAAATAGAAAGGAAACTGTAGAGCCATATATACATCGACGACATTCGATGTCATCAGTACAAAGGGCCGACAAGTTAAAAGTATGTATGCGAGAAGCGTTTAGATGGATGTTAGATCCTAGTATTCCCACAATGGAGATACACGAGATATTTGATGAATATTCCATGCCTATGAAAAGAAAAGCGCTACAATCAATGGTTGAACATTTATTAGATAAAGATATAAAAAACGATAAGGCCAGCCCGCCCGAAATAATGGCAGTATATAGAAGAGCATTAGAGCGAGGGACAGGAGAAACAGCCCTATCATTGGATCTGGGAATATTGTTACATCTTAGAGAAGGTGGAGGGACGGTAAGTGGGGCATTTCCTATGAGAGAGGTCCCACCTACCTTTGTGCCCAAAGTGGAGGTTCCCGCAGTGGGCGGTGCGGCGGCGCAGGTGACACCAGCCCATTACACCGCCCGATATGTGCATGTCCCCTTTTCCAGGCAGGAGGTGAACAACATAAAACAGACGATTCCTGATATAAGAAAGAATCCTGCAGGGTTTTACAAGGAAGTAGAGTCCTGCCTACAGTCATCCATGCTTACCATGGGTGATATAGACCTAATATTCCCGGTGACCCTGCCAGCAGACATATGGAAACAAATAAGGAAGGTAGATGACACAACGGCCTTTGGCGCCACATGGGCGGACTTGATAATAGAAGATAGAAATAAAGATATAAATAAAGCGGTTGGAGGAACACCAGGACCGAACCTGGTGGCATTACCAGCACATATAGTACAGAAGTTAAAAGCAATTGTCCTAGAGAAAAGAATCCAATGGGACAAATTGACTGCATGTGTACAAGGCAAAGATGAGTTGGCTACAGATTATTTTAATAGATTTGAAGAAGTATTCACAGACTTTAGCGGGCAGGATGTGGGTTCAGAAGCAGGAAAGAGGTTATTTGTTGACAAATATGTGAGGGGGTTAAAACTTCCAATTCAGGATCTAATAATGACATCAGAGAGTGCATGGCAAGCAAAAACGTTGGGCGAAGTACTACATATGGCCCAATATTATGAGCGCAGAGTGACTGCAGGAAAAGAAAAAGAGAGGGATAGGGTAAATCTAAAGACACGAGTATTAATGTAGCAAGTAGTAGGACATAATAGAGGGCGAGGGAACGCACAAGGAAGGAGTAGTTTGAATATGCATGGGGGAACAGTGGGGCCAAATCAGTGTGCATATTGTAAAGAGGAAGGACATTGGCGAGCGCAATGCCCGCATCTACAGAATAGAAATGGGTCTGGTCAGAGGAGACAGCATAGAGGACACCCAGGAGCGAATGGACAAAATACGAATAGTACGCAGCAGCATCATTATTATAACAGAGGTAATCAAAACCAAGGCCAAAACCAAAATGCCCGAAACCAGTGTCAGGGACAGCAAAATCAACAATATGGAAATCAGAGTGGGGGAAATAGAGGGAAGAGTGGAAATGTTTTCGATACACAGCCAAACACGTATTACAGTAACAGTAATGATTACACATCGGACGATGTGTTATTTCCCCAATTGGACAGCCCAGGACAGGGGTCGGAAACAGTGTCTATTCCCGGGAACCAGAGAGGACCCTACGTAGAAATGAGAGTCGGGAATGAGGAGCACCGCTTTCTTGTAGATACAGGAGCACAGAAGTGTTCAATAGACCATCACTTGGTTTCGAATATACCACTGTCAGGGCAAAAGAATATTTCCGTAGGGTTCGCAGGTACACCAGTCATAAACCCAGTGTCCAAACCAGTCCCAGTTACCATAGGACCATTTACGAACATTGTCCTTTCCTTCTAACAGAAAATTGTGGAGAAAATTTGTTGGGATTAAATTTGTTGAAAAAACTAGGTTCTGTTATACATTGCACGGCAGATGGAGTATTTCTAAAGATATGGCCACACGATGCCCCTGTTTCAGAATTCATGTCCGAAGCGTTACCAGGGGAACTAAGTAAAGTACCAACCTGTATATGGGCAATGCATGACAACGATGTGGGATGTTTAAAGATAGAGCCAGTAAAGATTATTTTAAAAGAAGGTGTTACCCTACCGCGAATACCCGAATACAAAATTTCGGTTGAAGGTTAGAAAGGATTGAAGAGTATTGTTACCAATTTGGTGAAATTAGGGGTAATAGAGGAAATCACAGGCACTACACGCAACAGCCCGATTCTTCGGGTCTATAAAAAAGGAGGTAACGAGGTACCACACCGTTTCATAATTGATCTACGTGCATTGAATAAGGTAGTAGATCCGCAATTTCCTCTAGTGCCAGACATCACTAAAATATTGACAATGATACCTGTTTCAGCAGAATATTTTAGTGTAATAGATTTGAAAAACGCAGTCTTTAGTATTCCAGTGGACAAGGACAGCAGATATTTGTTTGCGTTCACATTAGGAGGACGATCATTTACAATTACGCGGATTCCGCAAGGTTATACGGAAAGTCCAAGTATTTACAGTAGAGCATTAAAAGAACAGATAGTTTTAATAACCACTGAACAGGTTATCATGTCTGTTCTTGCGAGAGAGGGGCGCCCGCTACCTTTGTAAAACTATTTTTTAAGGAACCTGGGATTGGTAACCCTAGGTCTCCTGGGGGCAACCAGACGTGGTCTCCCTCTCACTGTGCTTAGAGAGGCATCAGCTTCACCTCACTGATGATCCCCAACAAGGGTGAAACACGTGTATGGGGTTGCTGGTGGTACTCTCGTTCAGATTGGAATTGCCATTGTATTTCGGTGCTGGACTGCCCCTGGGCAGGACAAAGACTGATATGCAAATGGATATTACCCATCTGTGAAAGGCACAGTGAGTAAAAGCAGTGGCTGCGAACTCTCAAGTGGTTAACTCTCAAGTGGTTAATAACCACTGAACAGGTTATCATGTCTGTTCTTGCGAGAGAGGGGCGCCCGCTACCTTTGTAAAACCATTAAAAGAACAGCTAGACATGCTGGAATTACCCGTGGGTTGTGTACTTTTGCAATACATAGACGATTTATTGCTAGCTGCAGACACAGAGGAGATTTGTAAAGAAAGCACTGTATTACTACTGATACACCTAGCGGCACATGGCCATAAAGCTAGTTTGAAGAAATTTCAGGATAATCGAAAGGAGGTAGCTTATTTGGGCTTCCTACTTTCGAAAGGAGGGAGAAGACTAACGCCAGAACGCATAGAAAGTATTTCTTGTATGCCTATTCCAAAGACACAAAAAGGAGTCAGAGCCATAATAGGCATGGCTTCATATTGCCGACAATGGATTGGTAATTTTGCGTTAATTGTGAAACCATTAGTGAATTTGACTAGAAAAGATGCGGTTATGCCTTTGCAGTGGGATGAGGAATGTCAGAGAGCATTTGATGGATTGAAAACTGCATTATGCTCGGCTCCAGTTTTGGGTACGCCGAACTGTAAGAAAATATTTAGACTATTTGTGTGTGAAAGTGAAGGATGTGCATTGGCGGTTTTGACACAGGAACAAGGTGGAAGAAATAGGCTGTGCGGCTATTTTTATTCTGCGCTGGACCCTGTAGCGCACGCACTACCACGATGTTTGCGATCTGTCGCGGCGGCTGCTGCGTCAGTGAAACAAACGGAAGGGATGGTATTGGGGCACACTCATTTTGATGGTGCCACATGCCATAGACGTTCTATTAAATAGGACACAGACGCAACACCTCACCTCTGTTAGATTGACAAGATATGAGATTATCTTGTTCGCGCCCCATATCCAAATTATGAGGTGTAGCGCTTTGAATCCTGCAGAATAAATGCCACTAACCATAAAAGAAATTGGGAAGAATGAATTCCCCCCCCCCCCCACGATTGCTTAATGTCACTGAGGAAGAAACCAAGGGGAGAGTTGATTTAAGAGATATTCCACAGAAAGAGCCGGATGGAGTTATTTTGTGACGGCTCATGTTTTAAATTATCAGATGGCACGACAACTGCCGCATCCGCTATCAATACCCCAGAGAGTGTTGTAGAAAGTAAAAGAATCCCCTATAATTCAGCACAAGCCGCAGAAATAATAGCAGTAACCAAAGCCTGCGAGATTTCTAAAAATTTGAATGTATATATATACACTGATAGTCAGTACGCGTTTGGAGTGGTTCATAACTTTGGTCGACTCTGGGCTGAGAGAGGGTTTCTGACATCACATAGTGCCAGAATTCAACATGGCCCTTTGATTGTACGATTGCTGTCTGCACTCACGTTTCCGAAGCGCCTAGCAATAGTGAAATGCGAGGCACATAAAAAAGTAACATGCAAAATAGGAGAGGGAAACGCGTTTGCAGACAGAATTGCAAAACAAACTGCCACTGATTTGAATACCAAGATGATGACGGTTCAGACAGAGGAAGTACCCTGTATGATAGAAGATGGAGTTGCGACTGTCAAAGAAATGCAGGCCGAGCCTACGGCCAATGAAATACAGGGATGGGCAGAGGGATCTGCTGAGTTGGATTTGGAGGGTTGTTGGGTGGACAAGGGAACTAGAAACTGGATGTTGCCAAATTCATATGTGACTGCAATGGTCACAATGGCCCACAGCCCTACGCACATCTGTGCAAAGAAAATGATACAGCACCTTTCTACAGTTTGGCAGAATGTAAACATAAAAAAGAATGCAGAGAGGTTGGTGCAGAACTGCATCACGCGTTTATAACACAATGTAGGAAAGGGAACAGTGACACCAGCAGGCAGTTTTGGCCCGCCCTCCATGCCGTTTGAGGTAGTTCATTTTGATTTCATAGAGATGGAGGGGTGCCAAAACTTAAAATATGTCTTGATGGTAATCTGTGCATTCAGTAAGTGGGTGGAGGCACATCCTTTGAAAGATTGCGCAGCAATGACTACGGCAAAAGTAATGTTGAAGGAGTATTTTTCCAGATTTGGCTTGCCCCAGGTCCTATGGTCTGATAATGGACCGCATTTTGTGGGTGCAGTGGCATTACAGATATATGCTGGTCTCCAGATTGATAAGAGATTCCATAGTTCAAGGCATCCGAGTTCTGCCGGTCTTGTGGAGAGGCACAACGGGATTCTTAAATCAAAGATCAGCAAGATTTGTGCGGGAAGCAAGTTGAGTTGGGTGGATGCATTACCAATAGCACTATTATGCATGCGTACGTCTGTACAGGCTAAAACTGGGCTCTCACCGTACGAAATTGTAACGGGGAGGCCGGCAAATGTTTGGTGCGCACCTCAGCCAAAACAACTTAGTGAGATAGAACATCCTGTGCTTAGTACTTATTGTGGCCTTTTAATGCAGAAATTGCATTTGATTCATCAGCAGGTGCAGGAGGCATTACCGGTCCGGGGCACGCGCTGGAGCCAGGAGACTGGGTGCTGCTAAAAAAACTTTGAAAGAAAGTCATCATTAGCACCTAGGTGGCGCGGGCCCTATCAAGTACTTTTAGCGACGCAGACGGCAATACGGGTGGATGGAAGGAAGTCATTGATCCATGCCACCCATTCCAAAAAGATTCCAACTCCACTTAAAGTCTTGCCTGACACTGCTGACCGGAAAGAGACAGCGGTCCCAGAAACAAAAGAAACTGTTGCCAGTGAGAAGCCACCTAATCTGCCAAAACGAGAAGTGAAACTCGAAACAAAGCCTGAGACGATTGCCAAAAAGGGGGAAGGGCAAAAAGTGCCCTAACGTTGCCCAGCAGAATCGACATCACTGCTGACCGACGTGAAATCTGCCTTGCAGATACCAGCAAAACCAAATCGTGTACCCCTTTGGCGCCCACCAGCACTTGCCAGCACGCCAAAAACGGATTTGCATCATTGGCGCGGCGCACACCAGCACCTGCAGTAGCGCCACAGGCTGACTTCAAGCCTGAATCTGAAAGTGCACCGGCACTGTTCACGGATGATACGATACCAGGAGCAAGGCGATACAACCTGCGGCCTCGGAAGACAAAGTGATCCGCATTCTTCTTTTTGGTGTTTATGTCAACCTCTGGTTCAGCTCATGGACGGAGAAGGTACCAGGGGTGTAGAGGAGAGAAGCGTGAGAATTGTGCAAGTCGGACAATTCAAGACTCGCAGCTCCTCGGTACGATCATAAAAAGTACATGTGTCCTGAACCAGAACGGACAAGCTGGGCGCACATGGTACTATGGCAAGTGAGATAATTGATTAACAGTACATGTGTCCGGAACCAGAGCAGACAAGCTGGGCGCACATGATACTGAGGCGATAACTGATCAAAGGTCCTCTGAGCAGTATAAGAAGGGACAAGTGATCTCGCCTAAAAACGAATAATCGAATCCAGGCTAAAAAGGACAGGCAAAACTGAATTGTGAGAATTCCATTGAACATAGACATCAGAGCAAGCGCGACGAAGAGATATCCACAATGAACTGTGATAAGAAAGAAGGACGAGAAACATGTCGGGACCGGTTCCAGCCTCCTGCACTACAACCGCTGAGAATGAGTCAGTTATAAAGAGCAAGTTTAAGAAAAACACATGGTAAAACAAATTGTATGCTGGCACTAACGATAATGTGCTTTATGAGCGTGGTAGCACCAATATAGACAGCCCTAATATTATGGTGAGTAGAAACAATACACCCATTAGAAATGTTTTTACCAACAATTAATATATCCACTACTGAAAGCCCGGTTCAGGTGCTCACTTATACCCTACCCCCAATGGAAGAAAAACACAGGGAAGGTTTTGGAAATAACACCTTACTACTAATAATGAACATGACACATGCAATCCTGAAGAAAACAAACTGCTGGGTATGTGCCCATTTACCACAGCATGCCGGAAAAGGAATAGGGTGGTATGTGCAGCCATTACCATTAAGTTCTGCATGTAGTGCATCTTTAGGTGCAATGTTCTATGGGAAGTGGAATGAGAGTAATACGGGTCAATTAGACAGAACCAACATGAATGAGTTTGAGGAGATAATAATGAAGCCTGTGGGTTGTTCCAT
Organism: Ambystoma mexicanum; assembly: GCF_040938575.1. NCBI lineage: Eukaryota > Metazoa > Chordata > Amphibia > Caudata > Ambystomatidae > Ambystoma > Ambystoma mexicanum. Next base: position 594,913,007 of record NC_090933.1, read on the forward strand.
TTTCCATAAAACACAAGTAATAGCCCCAGAGCCCACGAGGAAAAGTACACTGAAGCTAACACAACAAAACAGACGAGATAGATTGTCCCCGCCAGAAAAAACATCGGTAATGACGTTTCGTGTAAGAACAGAAGAGGACAAAGATGCAATTCCCCCATTTTACACGGTGAATTATAGCCCAAGAACTGTCCCTTTTTGTCTAAAAAAGAAAGGCTCTTTTTCAGTCGGAACATATACTGGTTGTATGAATACAGTGGTACTAAAATGGGAAATAGAACCAGTATACGTAGGTGATCCAGTTTATTTTATATGTGGAGAGAAAGCATACCCTTGGTTGCCCGGAAACTGGGGAGGCCCATGTTACCTAGGGCTACTGTTCCCAGGAGTATTCCTCTAAGAAACAGCAGCCATGGCCAGATTATCCAGAACTAGAGTCAAGAGGACTGACGAAGGTGTTTTAATAGCAACTGATGTAGCAAAATCATTCATTCCATTCTTAGGACAGATAGTGAACTCCTATAATATAAGGCAACTGTCCAGAATCCTAAAGAATACAATAAACACAACAACAGATATATTATTTAACATGACGTTGGAAGAAAGAGGAATAAGGTTAATGACGCTGCAAAATAGAATGGCTCTCGATGTAATCCTGGTTGATCGTGGGGGAATTTGCAAAATAGTGAGATCTGCATGTTGCGTTTATGTCGATGACTATTCCTCCACGATCTTTGAAGCAATAAAGAAAATGCACGTTCTAAGCTCTGAACTCCCCACGGAGGAAGGGAGCTGGGGAATAGGATCTTGGTTTTGGGGAATACTACGATCTTGGGGATGGAAGTTGATCTCAATATTAGTAGTGGTGTTCAGAATATTCCTAACGTGCTGTTGTTGTATACATTGTTTACCCATAGTTTGCGCAGAGCTAACTGAGGGATGTACGGAAGGATGCATGCATATGACAACAAAGAAAAAACAACCTCATGATCGAACTAGCCCAGACCCAAATGAGATGAGAGCAGTGAAAGAGTTTATGGCAATAGATATTGATGAAGACGATGTCCACAATAGCATGCAAGACTCAGACATAAGTACTTCAGATTCATCATCACTAGAGAAGGTTTCAATGAATAGGCGAGACGTTTGGCATACGGCCAAAGGAGGGTTTGTCAGTCTAGAAATGCGGATACCTCTACTTTGAGACTACAAACGCATTCTGGTGGCCATGGACCAACCGTCTCATGCACGATACGACAGAATATAGGTTTTCGAGTTTGCCAATGAACGGCCATTTTGATGTAACAAGAATCGCCATTTTGTTTTATAACCACTGCTCATTGCTTTCTGTTCCTATTGCTTCGCAGTATATTTTCCGCTTACACTGCTCGACTGTGGAACATTGTTGTCTGTATGTGAAAAGGACAAGGCCGCAGGGCCGCAAGGATAACAAGAGTTCGCTGAAACCCAAACGTAGGCAGCGCCAGGAAGAATGCCCGGCTCCCTCCTGAATGTAGCCTTGAAGCAGAGCTGCAGGGCATTTATTAATTTCACAGCTGCCAGCCAGTCTCGTTATATGGTAGAATATGTTAGAATAATACTGCTAAAAGGCTTGAATTATGCTGTTCTAACGGCCCCCCTTTGCTGAGCCCGCTAGAGCATGGCGGCTCCCAGGACGCAAATAGCACCTGATAGATAGCACGGTCCGGAATGCAACTCCCCCCGTATGTAGTTCGCTTCCAAGAACAGAAGCGCCGTGTTTTATTCAATAACCAAAAGATGCCTTTGCACTCACAAATTACAAATTGTTACTAGAATAGATGTTTGAAGGTGTCATAGTAGTCGGAGATGTCCATCATCACACCAAGTTCAAAGAAACCCAATAAAGGGGAGGTGTTAAACATGTCATAGCTGATTGTTTGATATGCATTTTGTATATCTGTAACTGATGTACGTAATTCACTCTCTTGCGTCCCTCGAGGTCTAGAGATACACGTTGCGGGGCGTGAGACTGAGTTGGCCAACTGAGACTTTTGCTTTGCAATAAAACCCTAGCTTTGGGAATACAACCTTGTGTCTGGCGTCTCTATCGTGTGTGGTGACCCGCCTTGTTTCCATAGACGTCAGGGTCCCCTAGGGGCCCCTTTCACACTGAGGTGGACCGTGCAGTACAACAACTGCGCGGGAACTGAGAGACCAAGTACCCCGCAGGACTAGTGTGCAGCAATGGGGAGCGGAGAACAGAAGGAGGAAAGGCCAAGTAGAGCACCCGAATCCAAGACCCCAGGAAGAACCGGAGATGTGGTTTCACCAAGAAGGTGGTAATGGGAGCCACGGTAGACCCAGTAGGGGCTTGGGCAGGATTAAGGAGGCCACCAGGAGTAATCTCCCTTGTCACAGTAGCCACCCTAAATTTACTGACCGTGAAGAGTGCATCCAGAGTCATCTCCCTTGTCACAGTATTTAAAAGTAAGAGTGCATCAGGAGTGATCTCCCTCATTTCAGTGGTTGCCAGCCAGAAAAGCAAGACTGATCAAGCGAAAATTATTAAAAATGTGGAAAGCCTTGGGAGCAATCTTCCTGGCTCTAGTGACTAAGGTTTTCAATCAAAGTACTTGGAGAAGAGCATGGAAGGAGTTTCAGGAACTCTTAGGCAATGGTCACAAGAACTTTGTAAAGTATTTATGATACCAGGAGAAGGGAGCCATTCTCCTGGTTGGTAAATTGACTTTATTTCATTGGACCAACGGGTTAAGCCTGGATAGAACCCATTATTAGTTGGAATCTTCAATATTGGTCAAAGTTGTGATATCTGGGGAAGGAGTCTCATTCTCCTGATTCAATCACAAGACTAACTCAATTGAGGAAAGGACTTGGTTGTCTGGGACCATCAATACTACTGAAGCCTGCCGATATCAGGAGAAGGGACCCATCCTTCAGGAGAACTTTAGTTTGTTATGATTTAGTGATGGGGCTAGAGTGGAGGAGAATGTGGGACAGAGAACGGTTATTTTGTGTTGGACAATCATCCTGACGACAAGCACCTGTGTTTCCTTAGTTAGGTAACCCTCTTTTAGAATAGGGAGAGTTAGGTTTTCTTTTCTTATTATTTAATAAAAGATTGTAGCCAAAATGCCACCTCTTTGGGTGACCCCTTCCTCCAGTTCGCCAGAGATCCCAGTGCCACCTAGTAACCTGCAAGGCTCAATCCTGTGCCCTCTAACCTTTAACTTATAAACACTTTTATTGGCGAGTGCACTTCATCAGTGCCACACAATACTAGAATTAAGCAAATTAGATGTTCCATTGTTTGAAAATGTGCACCCGAAACATGTCCTGGGTGTTTGCCGCTTCCTGTCCAATTGGGAGCCTGATGGCCTAACTCAACCTAATGCCAGAGAGCAAGGCATGCGCTTGGCAATGTGGCCATACACAAGATGCAGGAAGAACTGTCTGTGCTGCAGGATAGGGGAAACTGTCTTCTGCCGTTAAACAACAAGCCTTGGTTCACATGCAGAAGGGGGAAATCAATGTTGGGCTATGCCATCATGATCATGTACGCTTCGCTTTAGGAGACTTAGCGAGGGCTGAGTGATAAGGAAATTAGCAGTGAGCCCATTGTGCATTACATGCTCAGAAGGGTTTCAAGCTTGAATCACTAACACAGACAGATTTTCTCCTGCCTTTTATGCACCAAGACTAGTCCCTCTCCATCATACCCCAGGAACGGGACCCTACTCTTCAAAGAACATTTTGTTGATCACACAACCTCAACACAGTTTCTCCCCACCAGGAATGCACCCTGCTCTTGCTTCACATATCAATCCCAGTCTCTGGGTGCATCCCCTATGTACAGCACTGTGTTGCTAAATTCCCACTTTATAAGTTCCATACATAAATCCTCTGAGGTCACAGGTCGCTGCTCTTTCACGACATATCAAGTCCTGGTGCCTCTAGTTCAAAGGTCTGCTCATGTGGCTCTTTAGCTGTTTGGGACTTTTAATTCCCATCAGACCTGGCCTGCATATTCAAAGGGGAGGTATCATGGGAGTTGTACCTCAAAACATCTGGATAGCCACAGGTTGTGGATCCCTGTTCTAGCTAAAGTGATGAAACTATGCCACTGTAAGCAAATTCATATTAAGTCTAAAAACAATGAAAACATGGAAAAGCTATAATATCACAGAAACTACTTCATGTCTTATTAAATATGTTTCCAAATTGATAAGGGGCAATTTGCAGGAGAAGCCAGCGTGTTTAAAGCTCCATTTTATTTTCACCCAAAAACACCTTCCATCCAGATACAAAAATATAAACCATTTGCAGAAATCTAAGATTCTATATATAACCATACAGCTTAATATTAATTTTTAGATTTGTAAAATGCAAGTGCTCATCCAATAGCTTCATTAGAAAAATGGCAATTGTAAAATAACACATTTAGAGTATTTCACCATTTAATGGTGTCTTTTGATCAAAATACAAAAGCATTAAAGCTCCTGCACGTCAATGCAATATTTATTCCTTCAATTTGCGGGACGACAGTGTCCGTTTCTTGGAACTGGGGAGTGTTTCATCAAAAGACTTTTCCTTTGTCTTGCCACTGCCAGATTTTGGAGAGCCAGTTACTGTGGCTTTCAAATTAGAAAATAATCCTTTTTTTTGCTTCGGCAAGATGTTGGCCTGTTGCTCCTCTTGAAGGTCTAGCACAGTTGTTTCAAGTTCGAGAACACGTTTCCTACAGTTTTTAAGGCCTTCCATTTCCTGTTCCTGAAACGTAAATTTTCATGAAATATTACTACGTTGATTTTTCATAGTTTAAATACGACCACACAATCAATAGGATATAATTTACTAAATTAATACTTAAAATTGTCTTAATGAAAATACACATCAAACATGGTTCTCAGAAACCAGTATCTCTTTGCAAATTCTGAACTTTTAAGATATTTTCCCTCTGTGCTAGACGGACTCCAAAATCCTAAAGCAGCTATGAGAGGCCAAAGACACCCATTCCAATCCTGATGCTGCAGGTGTCCCCTGACGTCATGATGACATCTATTTCTTTGGGTTTTGTATGCTTTGTTTGTACTTGTAATGCTTACATTGCATTCTTCCAATACAAAATGATTCCATTATTCCTTTTGCAATCACAAATTCATTCTGGCCAAGAAAACGTTCAGATTGAAACCATCCACACCAATGCACATTTTATTTTTTTAATTTCATTGCTAATATGCTATTATTAATATCAACAAAATTTGCAGTGAATAAAGAAAAGGGTACTTTTGTTTAGGGTGACTTTGATGGATAATTTATTTCCTTTGAGGATACTTTAGCTTTTTGTTTGCAATGTTCAAGCAGCCAATCAGACCTTTTCATGCTCTCACAGCACCATCTAGGTTTCTAGGGGTGAAACAGGTGTTGTGACACTATTCACAAATTATGACACGCTAGAATAGAAATGGTGCCACACACTTAAGCCCAACAATTCACAGTATATGTTCAACCAGAGCTAGACTAGGGACTCCAAATAGGAGGGGCAGTGGGTGATTGTTAAATAATCTGCAAACAATGTAGCCATCAGGAATCATGTTACCAAAGAAAGGTTTCCTCCCATTGCATACTATTTCCTGCTGTAGTTTACCCATCTTGAAAAAATGATCCTACAATATCCAAACCAATCTGGAAGGATGGCCATCGGAAGCACATATCCTAAATAATCCAATACAAAAGATATGCTTAACCACACATTATCCAAACAAACCTTTTGCTAGAATATCAGAGTTCAAACAGTTGTGCAAATATTTGGTGAGACCACTAGGTTGCAGCTCAACAAATATCCCGAATTTGAACGCTTCTCTTCAAAAAAGCTACTTCAGCTGATCTTTTTAACCAGTAGTAATCCCCTCAGGTGAAGCAGTGTGTTCTGCCTCGTAACAAATCCCAGTGAAACTATATCTAGAAATAGACTTCTTGGAAACTTCTAGTCCCCCAGATGCAGGACTGTATAGAAAAGAAAAGTGTGCCTCCTCATACGGTCATCTGATTTGGCGATGGAATAGCAGAAGGCAGTTTTTTCTTGAGAGCAACATTTCGGCTTAAGACATATTTTCTCACCATCTCAGCCATTTTAGCCACACAAAGAGGCTATTATGTCCCTAAAATCTCCAATAGATACAGCTGTACAAGCTGCCATTATTTAGCAACTAGCGGTCTCCATGCCTGCACATGTATGTCTTCTCCACAATTGGTACCAGTATCTTCAGGTAAAAGTACATTTATATGCTCTCAGACCCATTTCTGCTGCTCCCATTTTGTTGGGTGAGAGGTTAAAACATTCACCTGGGATGCAAGCATTCCCAGAAGCTGTGGGTTTGATCTGCCCCACCAATGATCTATCAATGATATACATTTTCTTATGCCCATCTGGATTATTCTTTGTGCAAAATAAAGTGATCTTCGTAAACAATATCATTACTAAGGGTTAACGGATTGGTCACTGCAGCTTGCTTTCTCAGCAAGTCAATTATTTGTCAATATATATTATTATTGCTGAAGGTTTTTCTAGTTCTGCATCTTTAATGGGAAAATGAGGAGTACTAATTACTGCTCAACAAACCACTCCAGAAAGAAATAGGGCATGAATGTGCATGTACGTTTTGATGTTATGAGAGGTACCTTCGACTAGCTCTAGTAGAATAACTCCAGCAATCTCTTCATTGCATTTCTCTATTCACCTGTCAGGCTACCCTCCAATTCAACCAAGCAGCAGCATGTGAAGAGGCTGCTCTTCTACCCCTCCCTCCACCACACAGCACCAATCAAAGGGACACGGCATTTGCATTTCTTCCCAGGTCGACATGGTTGAATTACCTGCAAGGTGTTAATTCATGCCTTGAAGGTGAACCTGAAAAACACACAGTCGCATGCATTCTGCGAAAAGAATGAGCATGATGGAGATTCTCATTTTCTAGCTCAGCCATTTAACAAGATATAAAGTAGGGGTGCCATTATAAATTAAATGCTATTTTTTATACGTTGTATAGAGTAGGTACTAAAAGCCCAATGTGCAGATTTGGGGAGGGCACCTATTCTAGGGGTAGTAGCCACAGACGTAGACTGTCATTACCACTCACTCGTATAATTACCCAGTTCGATCTCTCTTCGACATTGGAGGGATTTCACCAAAGGGATCTGGCGAAATTAGGCATTATAATCCCTCGACACAGCGGACCAATGCGCTTATTCTTTTATTTTACAACCCCTCTGGTCATTGATGCGAATATCTACTCTTGGGTATTACATAGGACTAAATGCTGCAGCACAACCATGCCTTTTGTAGAAGGTTAAGACCGATCTCACTTGTTTTCTCTTTTTAAAGTGAAAATGTAGAGTGATTTGCAGAAGGAGAGGCTCACTGCGCAGTGTGTGTAGCAGAAGTGGCAGAAATGTACTTCTGGGGGACAGCTACAATACTCAGATACTCAGAATATATACAGCTCAATCAGTGAGTAAATAAAACACCTTCATTCTATGAATAAACCCACCAATGAGGCCACACTGCCAATGGCGCTTCGTTTATCACATTTAGAGAAATGTAATTTCCCCCAGGTGAGTTTATGAGATTTGTTGTGACGACACCTGTTGGCCAACAGTAGAATGGAAGAGTTGCTCTCATAATTGGAGATTATTAACATGGAGGAAGGGGTGCAGTGCCACTGAAAATGTACAGAAGTCCTCACAAGATATTTCTTGGCAATCAAAACTGAGGAAATACAGGAACACAACGACCAATATGCTCATACATTTTAGCCATCACATGAATAGGGATCCTCCCAATGCGTGAGCAAAGCGGTTTATCAGTTAGGAGGTTTCACTCAGAAACTTAGTTTAGCCATATGAACCTGTATTGTGGTTGTCTGAAAGTACTGAATTCTTTTTATGATCGTTTGTAAGTTGCAAAAATGTCTGCATTTTGTTTTTAATTAAGGTTGCTTACCCATTACTTATGTGGTTGTTTTTTTTACCAGTTTGTAGCACTGGGTGGCATTTTTTGTGCATTTCATCATTGGAATCAAGTTATTTTCGACTTCTTTCAAAGGTGTATTGGGTTTTACTATTCCACCACCCCATAATTCCTCACGCCTACCACTCCAACACCCCCACTCCACACTCCCCACTGCCTTTTCACATCACCACTCCACCACACATCCTTTCTGCCACTCCACAATTTACGGGGCACTTCACACACCAGACCACCAAATCATTCCACACCACCACAGCCCCACACCACACATCTAAAACTCCCACTCTACTACCACGTTCCAACATTTCCCCACTCCACACCCTTCCCCCACGCACACCACTTCACCTTCCCTACCTTGCCCCCGCTCTAACCCCACTCATCTACACTACTCAGACCTTGCATCACAACTCTATATCCCCCCACACTGCCCCACTATCAACACTCATCCACACCTCGAATTAGGACTCAAAGTCAATGGCAATTTTAGCAGCAGTGGTCCCTCGGGCGGGGGGGTGGGAGCGGGGGGGGGGTTTACATCGACAGCGGCTTCAGAACTTGTCCCTTCCAGATGGCACCCTGGTTGGTTCGCCCTTACCCCATGAAGGCTTTTCGTTCTAGGCGGCAGTACAGTTTCACTGCAAAAGATTCACCAATCTTAAGGATGAAGAAATGCCGGATCATTGCTCCTGACTGAGAGCAAGTTCTTTGCTTGACATTGATCTTGATGTTCCCTTATTCTCCTCATTCCAGCCCTGCCTACTCTGTTCTTCTGCCCTGCAGTCCGTTTGTCCATTTTCCCCATTCTTTATAGTCTGCCTTTCTGTTCCGAAATTGTGGCCTGGCCACCTCCTGTTTCTGCTACTTATATCTTGTTCTGGTTTCTACTCTGTACTTGCTACTGCCTTCTTGTGTGCCTTGCTCCTGTCTCCAGTGCATCTGTTCGCCTTCCTGAGATCCTGTGCCAATTAATACCACCATCATTCTAAGACATCTTACATCAACTCGTGTTTCAGATTTTTTCCCTGTTGGGTTTTCCCCACAGAGGAATGGTTGCTCTTTGGTGGTGACTGGGTTAGGCATTATCTGCGGACAAAGTGGCTTCCCTCAGAGGGGTAGTCAATTTTCATCAAAGGCAGGCTCACAAAGCCATTGGTAAGACCAGCCATTAGCACGTCTCCCCACTCTACCCACACCCGCCCTGTTTCACTCCAGGTCAGCCATCCTCCTATACCCACCCCACACCTGCATACCCCCAACAGCCAACTCATTTTAGCTCATCCCCACGTTCCCTACATGATCTCTGTCCACCCACCCTTCGATAACAACCCTTCACCCACGCATCTAACCTTACATTTGCTAATTGCCACCAACGCACTCTGCCTAGCTTAGCTCTGCCTACACACACCTCACCAATCCTAGCTCATCCAAACCCCTACCATGACAATCCCTGCCTGCTGCTTCCCACCTTAGCTCACCCCTTCCCCCTTAGCTCACTCAACCCCCATCACCCTAGTTCACCCTTAATATCACCACACTTATCTTGACATTTTCAAATATTGTTTGCCGACAAGCAACATTAGTAAGACACATAGTAAAAATACTTCTGTACACTGCAGAGAAGAGAAACATTTTTACTCTCTCCATTACTAATGTTATTTTTCTGCAAGAACAAATGTGCAAACATATTTTACATTACTGGCTAAGTAAAGCCCAGGTATTTACTTAATTCATACCAATACATGTAAAATGGAATAAACTATAAATACCAAAAGTATTTATTTATACATTCATATACAGGAGGAAAAATGCTCTCTCACAAATGAATGTACAATAGATAAGAAATCAGATTTGATGGGACGCAGTGAGCTTCTTACAATGGGGTGAGTTTGAAGGACATTCTGACCAGGTTGTGGAGGGGAGAAAATGCAAGTCACCAGGACCTTTAATAAGTGGACATACCTAGATTAAGGACAACAAACATTGGCCATGTTTAAGTGCAGGTAGGCGGAACGGCCAGCTGTGCTCAAGATTTGACCATTACGGGTGAGGTGCTAGAGTGGAGGCAGAGGAAGTGAAGGACAGAGGCAGTTTATAGGCGAGGGGAAAATGTTAGCTAGCAGGCAGATGAAGTTGGTTAAGTGAGTAACTCTGAGGCGAGGAGGTAGGCTTTTAGTCTGGTTTTGAACAAACTTGTGTGGACTGCTTTTCGCATGTCCATGCATCTAAAAAGAAAACATTTATTTTTAGGTGCATCAACAATAGTAGAAAAAAGAAAACTATGGGAGGCATCTTTCCGAGATACAGGATATCATATTTTCGCGCCTTTAAACACTTGTGTATAGGCGCGTTATAAATGCCATATCATATCACAAAGGACACATCTGGTGTTTGTCAAGACTAGTAATGTTGATGGCAAAAAATGAATACAAACTTTACTTAACTTTGGCTACATGTATTAGTTAGAAGAAAGACTGCTGGCAGCTGAATCAACTGATTTGCATGAAAACCAGTCACACTTTTCAACAGAAATGCAGGTTGCACATAACCCATCACATCATCTTTAAAAACAACGTAGGGGCATGTCAGACCACAAAGCCTACAATTGACTCTCAGTTCTGATTCATCCAATAGCCGTCTAAATCAAATCCAACTTCAGGAACAGATATTTAACATCTGAATTGTGCACAGCCTCAAAAGGAGTTGCCGTCAATTGAACTAATACTAAAGTCAGACCTTGCTACACTGGCAGAAAATGAGCTGGTGAATGTTTATTAACCAAGGCTTTAGAAAATGAAGCTCTATTGACACTTAAAAACCAAAACCCTTGCTTTAGCTTTCTTACAAACATTGACATATTTGCTAGATAACCTATTGCTTTAACGACTTGCAAGGCCGTTTTAACTGGGGAGTGGGAAGCGTCTAACACACACGCTGATGAAAAGGGGTCCAACTGATTCACTTCACCAGCAGAATCAAAGCCATCTGTATGTGTACAGCTTTCTACTACTCCGCCATCTGGTTCCAACCATAGCCCGCAGTATGACTCTCAATGCTAAGTCTAGGAGCCTTAAAACATAAGGGGCCAGGCCTGTTGCTTTAATGTGTTTGAGTGACAAATTGTGATTTGCTCCGGGATCAGAATAGCTAAAAAAAAGAAATTACTTAGCTTCTGTAATGTTTTTCTGCTAAATTAGACTTAATTTCCACAGGTTTCCCATCTTGGAAATATCCTCAAGTCACAAGCATGGCTTCGGATAGGTTTTCAGGCCCAAAGTGATGTCCTGCCCCTCTGCATCCAGTCTTCGAGGGCCATTACCCTTGGGGTGAAGCAATGAATGGTGCATATGGAGCTGGCTGCGCATACGGCCTCAGTCTTACCCAGTTTTCCCCTGAACTCTGAGGCTGAACTGTCTAAGGGTATGAGTATTCTGTATTGGGGAGTAGGTGTGAAGGTAATTAGGAATCTGCCAAGATAAGGCCCAATCCATTAGAAGAACAAGTTACTTTCTTACCTGGTAACGTTCTTTCGATGGGATGGTCCGACGACGTATTCCATATCTATGACAGGTAATGTCCACAACACAGCTGTGGACATTATCTGTCATAGATATGGAATAGGTCGGAGGACCCAATCCCCTCGAAAACATTACTGAAGGTAGCTATTTGTTCTGCTAATGTATTCTTTCCCCCCAAACATTTTTCCCTTTTTTTTTTAAAGACTCTAAAAACTGTACCAAACCTGGAGGGAGGGAGGAAGGAAGGATAGTAAGGAACCAACACCTACACACAAGGAAACTCTGGACACCCACAACCAAGGCTGTCATCCTGACCCAATAAAGAAATGGTGGCATAATACTTGCAAACGTGAGCAAGGAACACCATGATGTCACCTGAAAGAGGCTGGCAACAGAATCGCCATCCGGTGAAGGAGATGTAGCTGCCAGTCCTTTTAGCAGAATGAGCCCCAACACCTGCAGGCACTTCTGTGTTGGAAAGATCATAGCTTTCAGAGAATGATCCATCTGGACATGGTCTGCTTGGTCCAAACAGCTGGCCTTGCTTGCACTTGCCCTTTTTCTTTAAGTTTCATTACGGGACCCTGATTCGGTAGGTTCTTTGGCAGTGAAAGCTCGGATGAAGGCATGGGCCTAGAGTTTTCCCTCTCTTGAGCAGAGCAGTGAAGACCTGCGCAAAACACTGCATAGCGACTTTATGGCGCATTCATTGTCACAAGCCGCACTCCTCAGTATCGAGAGCTGGCCCCTGGCACCAAACAGTGTTGGGCGGGTCAAATACGGACACTAGCTTTGTGCAATCCTTGCAGGGTAGAAGCCAGAGGTCTTCGGAGGAAAATGTGATGCAGGCCAAAATCACAATGGTGGCATTCCAAAGCTGCATCGGAGCATGTAAACAAACTGAGGCCAAGTCCCTCGTCTGAAAGACTTTGCTGAAAACTGTAGCAAAGTGACCTCGCCATCATCATCATCATCATCATCACAAGGACCTAGAAAGGACATCTTCAGGTCCCTGAAGCCAGCAGTAATAAGGAAAAGTTACTCACAGTGGTCACTACTGTACTCCAATTCCATAAATCGCTTGGCTACATAATGTATGGACAATCTTGCTAGGGGACGGGACTGCAAAATGAACAGTTCTACTTAAATGTACAGGAGCACATGCGTGCAGTCGCAGGCATGCCCATGCTCTTCTAGCCCCACCCCCAGAGCTGCTCCTCTATGCCCCTTTTTCATGCGGATTTGACAGCCCTTCTTGACTTCATTTTATGGTGATGGAGATGTAAGGGGGAAGGGCTCTATGGACTAGGAGTTGAGCAGTCACTCGTGCACTATCCACACCCAGGAGGAGGACACTTTCTACCTCTGTAAAAGAAAAGGTTCTTCAAGATTGCATGCCCAAAAGATGACATCATACCACAAACTCGCATCCATGCAGTAATACCTAGAGAAGGGAGATAGGAAAGCCCATCTGGCTGACTTAATGATAAATGGCCCAAGGAGCTTGCTGCTAAAAGCAATAGCCGGGACTTTTGGTCTTACTGAATAAGCATGCAAGCCCTTTGGAGAACGTGTTTCTGAGCTCCCAGAATGCCAGCTACCATCCACCTAGCAATAAATGCTTTTTGGTAACCTGACTTTCGGAGGAGGACCATCCCAAGGTAACAAACAAGACATCAGACTTCCTAAAACCGTTCACCTGTGGCAGATAGTATTTCAGAGCTCTTCGGACAGGGTACAAGGTGCAGTCAGCCTGCAGCATGGAGAACAAGTCAGTTAACCTACTTCCTAAAATGATGAGACTGTCAGACTAAAGGAGGGGCGAGTGCATTGCACAACCGTATCCTTGTAAAAGAAAGCGTATTGCTCAGAAGCTACAAGGGCCTGAATCTCGCTGTGCTTCCTGGATGAAGTAAGGACAACAAACAGAACCGCCCAACTAGCGACGAGCTTAAAAATCGACTGATGCCATAGGCTTGAATGGATTATTCAGATAGGGTCGAAAGGGTAACGTTTAAATCCCACTTGTGTGCGACTGGTAAACTGGAGAACACCTACCAAGGCCATCCAGGTGCTTCTTCACCACTGGGTTGGCCAGCTGAAAACACCATCGATTCTAAATAACTGTACCCCCAGACAGGCACTAAGTAAGTCTGGCTACTAAGACTGGCTAGTTGGGTGGAAAATAACAGACGCCATCTACTGAGCACTGAAGTAGTCCGAACCGCTTCTAAGCTACAGAGGGATAAAATAAAGACCACTTGCTTCTGTACTGATTATAATCTGCACATTTTCTTGAGCCAGACTCGGGTAACAACGTCTATTCCTCGGGATCCATGTTGCTTACACACAAAAGACTGTGGGGAGGGGTGAAGGGCTGTCCCCACTGCTGTGACATGTTTTGCAATAGCTACAACAGAATCGGAGGCCGAACGGCTAGCTGATTCACGTCGGCAAACCACACACTGGGCGACGAGTTTGGTGCCGCTAAAATCATTGTGCGCTCTCCGAATGGCCCGATTCTGCTGACCACTCTCTGAATGAGGAGTGCCACAGGAAGGCATGTAGGCTCTTTTGACTCCATCCTATCTGGAATGCATCTTCTAGGGAGCCTGGGCCCTCGTCTTCCTGGGGGGCAAACCGGGGCATTGGTCATTGAGTTCTTTGTCAATCAGATCTACTTCCAGGGCACCTCAAAAGTTGAATATGTCCTGAATTGACAGGTTTACCATTCAGAGCTGGCTATGCTCTACCTACTTAGTGTTCACATTTGTGTTGAGGTCTCTGGGGATGTGTCACCTTGAGTATTATATCCTGAGTATTCACCCACTCCTAGATTCCAATCGGTAGTAAGCAGAGCGCAGGTGACCTAGTCATTCCTTGTTTCATAAAGCATTGAGGTAATGCTGTCCCTGGGATCAGCACCACACTGTTGAACGTGTGGGAGGAAGGACATTAGTGCCAAGAATATGGCTTTGAGTTACAGAAAATGTATGTACCTCTTCAGGAAGGTCACGGACCACAAACCCTGCAATGACTGTCTCTCCAAAGTTGCCCACAGACCACTAGAGCTGCATCTATTACACCACAAAAAAGTAGTGAGCTAGAGACAAAGGCGTCCCAGATTTCAAGTTGCACTCATCCTCCTCCTTCAGCACCGAGAATATCGACACACTGACTGTACGCTTATCACTGGGTCCCAATTCAAAGTCAGATGCAGCTGGAACCGGCACATCTGCCTAGCGGAACTATCAGAATGCAGGTTCTGAGGTGCTCCATCACATGTCTAAGCCCCCAAGCAGCTGTGTGGCCTCTACTCAATAAGTGGTTGACTGTCCCGCACCCTCTCCAAAATTCAGAACACGCAAGCCCGAAAAGTTCCTCAGCTGAACAGGATGAAGTTTCGAGACCGAATAGGAGTTTGCTCTGATTTCTAGGACGTTGATCATAATCCTATAAACCCAGGTATCAATTGCCATGAAGTCGGCGTAGCTACTGCTGGTCACCTGGCCCTGGCATGATTATTACCCAGATATGGATGGACATGCAGGCCTCTGGCCCCAAGCAAGTCCATTCATGGTCTTTTTAAAGATCCACGGGGCTGAATTGAGGCCAAATGTCAAGACTCTACTGAAAATGTCTTCACATCACTGAAGTGCAGAAAATGGAGATAGAGAGGCAACTCCTATATTGGGATGTCTAGGTATGAGTCTCTCAGGTCCAGAGTACAAAGCCAGTCCCCTGCACACAGGGACTCCGCAATCTGGGTGGGTCTCACAATTCTGAATATTTTAAGGGGTAAGAAATGGTTGAGGAAGAAAAGATCCAGCAACACTCGCAGATCTGATTGGCTCTTTTTTGGAACTGCAATTATCCACAAATAAAAGCGCCTTCCGCTGTCCAAGGGTGGAACCAATTCTACTGCTCGAAATTCAGGCAATTTGGCTCCTTCCAGGAGCAGTGCTGGGAAAGCAATCAGCAGAATAGTGGACAAGAGAGCAAAAGGTGGTTACATCTGTTTGAAACCGTCAAAAGGAGCCAGTGGTCAGATGACCAATGCTCCAGATGCAGATCCTGCTCTGATCTGCGTGTGGTGGAGTACCCCTCTGGTTGCCTTGCCCTCCTCTCCGGATATCCAGAGAAGCCGCCAAAAGAGCTGGGTGTGGCATTCAGACTGCTCTGCGCCTGGCCAAAAGGTTTACCAGCTGGCTTAGTCAACATTTCCGTTCATAGGTGAAATAGCTCCAAGTCCTCAAAACAGTGCTCTAGAATGCACATCAGCAGAACATCTGGTAGAATGCATCCATTCTGATATCTGCCCACATGTATATGCCACAACCTGCGGTAGCTATATGGTTGACAGAAGATTCTAGTCAGCCATGCAACTTTAGCCTGCCAGCCAGTCCGTAGGTCTGGAAGGAGGTCTGCAACCTCATACCAATATATTTGATTTGCAGCGGCCGGCATGATATTGGCACTTGCTTGCCTTGACATGATGCAGAGTTAAAATATATTTGCCGCCGAACTAAAGCAACTTGTCTTTTACTCTGTACTGAAGTAGAAGGTGAGGATGTGTTGGAAAATGACTGATTTGCTAAAAGTGAGGCCCCCACAACCACAGAAGATTTTCCTGCTTGTTGGCTGGCAAAAGTGGGGACTCTGCCAAATCATCCCCTGGCACAGAAAGCACATCCTTTTGAAAAGGGATACCTGATGGACTCGTTGCATGGAAGGCCAGGATCTCGGACAGCTAAGGAGCTAGAATAATACCTAAGGATTCTGTAAAGCCCGGCAGCCTATAGTGAAAGGCCTTTGCTGAGTAGGAGAATTCTTATTCAGATCATCATCGGTGTCTTGCACCCAACTGTCCAGGGGTTTGATTCAGCAAGCAGTGCTGACATTGAAAGGACTGTCCGAGTATCTGCTGGAGGTTGTGGGTATGTTGCAGGTTGCTCAGCCCCGGAGGTTGTGGCACTCCAGCCTGGGGCAGCGGAGAAGCAGGCATGGAGCGGAGGATCAGGCACTGGAGGTGTTTCTGCTGGAGGCTGTGGCATTTCCTGCATACCCTCCCTGATGAGCACCTTCAGAATATTAAAATGTGAAGAGTTGAAGAAATGCTCTTCACATGCCACCTGAGCTGTGCGGCAGGACGCCCATGAGCAGAGAGTCCAAGTAGCAGCCACAAGCTCCCATAGATCCTGCCTTCCCTGGAAGGACCAGGCCTCTGAATAACAGAGGGATCTGGAATAAGTGAAGACCGTGCATCACATGATGAGCGGCTGCAAAGGGCATATATGCAAAGTCTCAGTCTCAGCATTACAAAGTTTATGGCAAGGTTCAAGTCTGACAGAGGAACAATAAACTGGCATGGTGAAAACTGGCCAGTTGACACTCTCAAAACTGCACTACAGTAGGGGTAGTGAAGGATGTGTGGTTCTTTTTAAATGCCAGACCAAGTTATTTGGTGGTATACTTACCCAAGAACTCACCAACCATGACGCCAAAGAGGTTGGCCCTTCAAAGGTAATGTCCAAGTGCTCGGAAGGAACAATGGGCACAAAACCAGGAGTGTGCATCATGGAATGTATCCTGGTGACAGCATCTGGGTCCATAGAGCACGACATATCCAAACCCACATGGAGAAATCCAAACCCACATGGTGAATCGGTTTGGGTGCCTCCTTGTCATTAGTGAACACCCCTCGCATTTCAAGAAGTAGGTTGTAAAATAGCTAATTATGGAGACACTAGGATTTATCTAGATTGGCTGCCTCTAGAAACCAATTACTAACAAAACAAATAGCCCGTCTATGAATGTGTTCAAAAGGATCGGTGTGTGAAAGAATTTAATTTTTTTAGAAAATTCATACAAAAATATATTCTAAAACTTTCTCCTATTGTACAGATCGGTAGAACTACAATGCTTCACATTTCTTTATTGGTGTTCTGACAGTTCATGTATGTCCTATGTGCATTTACAATTGTGTACATTGGCATTACATTCCAATTCCAGTTTTTCATACAGACTATATCTGTCTCTCATGCCAGCTTTTCATAATTCAAGAGTAGGGTGGGTTGACAGAAACACTGAGCCCATAGGATCAGGTTGGGGCTTACTGGCCACATTAATGTCTATGGATGGTATGGATGCAGGATGCCAAATTAATGGGTTAAATGGGGGTTAGTTTAATTGGGAGGACCGTTTTCTAGAACGCTTGCCATGTCACGTTGTGCCTTAGAGACAAAGGGAGTTGTTAATCCTCACTGATTAATGCATGTTACGTGGTGGTTGAGTCTTTTTCGACTAAGAGAGGGGTGCTGTTGATGGTGTGGGTGCAATTGTATCATGGCGTCCCTTTGCTTCATCTGGAAGAGTTAATTGATCTTATCCTTGTATCACTGGCCTAAGCTGAACCATAGGGAGCAGCCTGCATAAAGTCAAGCTTCAAGATGTGTCCATCATAGGTTTTCGAACATCAGAAGACAGTTTGATCAGGCGCATATCTTGCTCAAAGAATTCCTCAAGGAACTTTCCCACCTCACCTTATGACACAAGAGCCAGGGGAATAGGGTCCACCCCACTCCATCAAGATCAGACCAAATTAAGTAAGACATTCAGTTAAACCTCTGGCTCTTTGGCTCTTCCTGAGCGATACAGCTGGGGCCAGTGGTGAACCTAGCACCACACAGCAAGCCATTGGTGCTACCATGCTGGAAGGCAGAGACACCATGCAAGAGCAGAGCAATAACCTCATATCCAAGGCATGCACCAAGTGTGTGCTGGCGAGCCAATTTTAGAATGGGCAGGTGGCCCCCACTCTTCTACAGGTGGCAGGCTGAAGCCACCAGGATGTTGATGAAGAGGTCTAACATTTTCAACGAGAATTCCTCCCATTGTTCTAGAGTAGAGAAACTAGCGGGGAACGTTACCTGAATCAGTGCATGTGGTGAATCCTCAGGGTCATAGGTAGACTCCCTGAAGTGGGTGGGAGGGTGTTGCTTCTTGAGGGTAAGAGGAGAGTGGCCTTATGTCTCATCAATTGTCAAATGCCACACTACTCCGAAACGAGATCGGGTCCCTGGTACCAAACAGCCCTGTGTGGGTCAAATCCCGACATGGGTTTGTGCAATCCTTGCAGGGTAGATGCCAGAGGCCTTCGGGGGTAAGTGTGAGGCAGGTAAAAACACAATCGTGGCATTCCAAAGCTGCCTGAGCATGTAAAAAAAGAAACTGAGACCATGGTATCACAGTCAGCTCCAAATATACCACCCATGTTATCACATCTGGAGTCATGAGTGCCAACGAATGAACAAAACCAATTTATATCCAAGTTCCTTTCACTCTCTGGCTGCCTTGACTGAAAAGTGTTCCAGATGTACCTGGCTATCCATAGGCCGGCATTCACCAGCTTCTGAAATTCTGGAAGAAGAAAAGATTTCCTGATCACATTTCCTGTCTGGGCCCACCTCCCTAGATCCTAAGCCAGGTCATCACTCATCAATATACCCCTCAATGATCTAGTGAACTGTCCACTGCAAACTCAAAGAACGTTTCAGAGTTCATGTTTACTCTCATGCCTGTGGCACCCCCGAAATACCATCAAAGTAACCATTCACAAAGACAGTATTGAAGTTAGCCAGCTGAAACTGGAAAAGGTACCCCAATGGTGTATAGCCTGACATTTTTCATGTGGCAGAAAAGCCTTCAACTGCATGGCTCCCATCACCAGTCCCCTGAACTCAATCCCCAAAGTCTGGCGTAGTTAGGAGTTGTATTTGTTGAGAAACACACCTCTATTGAAGCGATATAATGCAGCAATGAAGTGGTCTTCCAGAATACAGAAAGTAGTGAATCTCTACACAATGATTATTTTCCAGCCCTTGAAGTTTGGAAATGCCTTGGTGCCAACAACCTCAAATGTGCTGCAGCAACTGTGACAGCCTGTTGTTGAACTAACATTTGTAATAGCTTATTAAATAATATATAAATAGCATAGCATTGTAAATAACAATACACTCCGACTAGATCTTATATCGAAGACATCTGCAATACTAAGATATACATTAGACTCATTTAATATCAAAAGAGAAAGCTTCCTCGTCACATAATCAAGTATACAATTGTGGTACAATCCCCAGTATAATGTTATACTAAATCTGCCTACAAAAACAGTTAGTGATTGTACCCATCACTAACATGTCACATGTTCTACTGCCTTGCAATGTGAGTTCTTAGATGATGCCAAGTCAATTCATGGGCTTATGCCTACTTCTTGATTGAAACATGCCCTACTGTGAACAGCTTGGCAGAGAACAAAAAAGAAGATCTATACTAAAACATTACAGACTCTAAAAGGGAGGAGGATCAAACCTGCCCACCTGAAAAGGCGAGGAGACCTTCATTGCTGCAGAGATTTTTCGAGAACCCTGATGACCAGGACACATTAAATAACTGAATTCTGAAATTTGTAACATGCACCTTTTTTTGTTTTCGGCTATGCAATACACTATGGAAGTGTTGTCTCAGGTTGCGCAATGTTAAGAGCTTTATTAGGGCGGGATATTACTTGCGCATTCAATTGATGTTGCCCAGGACTGACAATCCCATAATGCATTTGGTAGAGAAACGAAAACCAAGACTGCTATAGCAGTTTCATTTTAACAGCGGCTAGCCACACCGCGATGCACATGTGGAAGGATTTAGCCAAACCTGACACAATCTACTATCCTGAAACTCTACAGAGCCACAAGTTTCAATAATATTAATATGGTTAGTTGTGCAAACCTTTGCATCAATGCTTGTGCTTTCAGGTCCTCGCTGCTATGCCCCAAATTGTAGTATGAACAAATACTCTGGTTTCAAGCAGAGCATCCCTGACGGTGATCTGCTATGAATTCGTTTTTGTGTCTCTTTGAATTGATATGAACTACTATGACCTAGTAAACGAAAGATCTGAAAAAAGGGCCCCATTACAAGGAATCGCCGAAAGGGTTAATGCTCAATGTGCTTGCTGTGATCCGTTTCATGCAAGCTGTTGTAATACTGCCAGGAGTACCACTGCTGACATATCATATATTAGCCTCCTGCAAAGTGCATGGTATTGCAGAGGTTTGATGTCCCTTGTAAGGTGAGAATTCACACCTTTCAGATGGATGGTTTGCATCTACCCAGAATGCAAAAGCCAACTGGCCCTGATCAGGTGCCAAACTAGATTGTGTACTCCATCCGGCTATATATGGGTGAAGAGGACTCCTATTGCATAAGACTTTCTTTCTTTGTGTATTGTAAATTATAAGTTACTCACCGTAGTGACTAACGTACTCTTAGTCCATAGTCCCCTTTTCTCCATACTGTAAGGGCGTCCCTTCCAAGGGACAGGAGACAGAACCTTTTTCACCAGAAATAACCTTCTTCCAATTTAAAGGTGGGCGCGGCCCAGGGAGCATGCGCTGCCCTGACTCCGCCCTCCGGCACCACACCTCAGTCCCCATTGATGCGTCGACAATAGATTTAACATTGCCTAATGACACCAGTATTATTAGGGGGAGGTTGGTGGGATGTATGGAGGAAAGGGGACTATGGACAGAGTATGTTAGTCACTACGGTGAGTAACTTATAATTACTCTTACGTCCCATCCCCTTTCCTCCATACTGTATGGCCGATTACAACCGATTGTAGCCCCAAGGTGAAGGGGAGACCCTCCTTAAGAAAAGAGGTTCCTGAGAACCACCTGTCCGAAAGCCGCATCAGATCTAGAGCTGGCATCCAAATAGTAAGGCTTGCAAAAAGCCGAGGGAGAGGCCCAAGTGGCCGCCCTGCTTATGACTTGCCAAGAGACATGGCGCTGGAATGCGATGGCCGCTGCCTTGGCCCCGACTGCGTGGGCATGCATGTTGGCCGGGAGTGGCCTGTGCTGGCCCTCATACGCTTCTTTGATGGCAGAGACAATCGAGCGGGATATGGAAGCCTTCGAGGCCTGATAGCCTGGCCTCGAGCCACCGAAAGTGACAAACAGGAAGTCCGACTTGCGGAAGCCCTTCGTCTTGTCAAAGTAGAATTTCAGGGCACGCCTGACATCCAAGCGATGCAGCACTCTTTGTGCTTCGTCCTTGGGATCGGGAAAGAACGTCGGAAGGACTATTTCCTCGTTCAAGTGAAATGCAGATGGAACCTTGGGCAGAAATGACGGGTGCATCCGCATGACTGCCTTGTCCCTGTGAAAGGTGGCATATAGTTCAGAGGCGACCAGCGTCTGAATCTCAATGACTCTGTGAGCCGAGGTAAGACCGACTAGTAAGGCCGTCTTGATGGTGACCAGCCTAATGTCCATGGATGTCTCAAATGGTTTGTGCACCAGGGCGCCCAAGACTATATTCAGGTCCCACAATGGGTGCAGTCTCTTGACGGGCAGGGAGAGCCTCGCGAGACTGGTCAGGTGTTTGACGGTAGGGTTGGAGGAGGAAAAAAGGCCTTCCTCCGAGTTCCTGTAAACCCCACCGGCTGCAAGGTATCTACGGCAGGTGTCGACCTGTATGCCCGAAAGAGTGTGATGCGCCGAAAAGGAGAGCACGTTGTCCAGATTGCAGGCCAAAGAGTCAATTCCCTTGGAGTCTGCCAGTGGCAGAACCTGGCCCATTTGTTCTTGTACTGGGCCCTGGTTGCTTTGCTCCTGGCACCCTGTATGATCTCCAGATTGGCCTGTGAGAGGCTAAGGTGCCGAGGCATTACCTGCTCAGGTACCACGCTGTGAGGGCTAGTTCCCCTGGCGCGGGGTGGATGATCCTGCCCCGCTGCTGCGCCAGAAGATGCACTGGATCCGTCGGGAGGTGTATCAGGGGCACCTCCGAAAGACTGAGGTGCTCTGAAAACCATGGTCTGGCCGGCCACCATGAAGCAATCAGAATGATGAGTCAGTGCGACTCCTTGATCTTGCAAAGTACCCTGTGGATCAGGGGAGTGGGCGGAAAGGCATAGGCCCTCATACCGGTCCACTGGAGATGAAATGCGTCGCCCAGAGAGCCGGGGCCCTGACCCTGCCAGGATGCGAACTGGGGGCACTTCTTGTTGTGCCAGGTGGCAAAGAGATCCACTTGGGGGTGACCCCCACCTGTTGAAGATCTCCTGAATAACGAGGTCGTTTAGCTGCCACTCGTAATTGTCCGCTCCCAGCCTGCTGAGCATGTCCGCCTCCAGGTTGGATTCCCCTGGGAGGTGGACTGCCGAGAGGTACATTTCTTTTTCCATGGCCCATTCCCACATGCTGATCGCCAGTCTGCACAGAGGAGAGGATCTGGTGCCTCCCTGCTTATTGACGTAGTACATGCTGGTCGAGTTGTCTGTCTGGATGAGGACGACCTTGCCCTTGAGCAGTGGTAGGAATGCTCCGAGCGCTAGCCAGATGGCGTTCAGCTGCAACCAATTGATGTGGTATTCCTGCTCCCTCCTGTCGAGTCCAGGTGCTGTGGATCGAGAGATCATCCACGGTGGCTCCCCAGCCCTCGAGCAAGGAGTTTGTGGTGATGGTGGCCTGCGGAGAAGATGACCGGAAGGGCTTGCCCGTCCATAGGTTGCAGTCCCTGGACCACTAAGTTAGGTCCGGGTGGAGAGATGGAGGAACTTTGATCATTTCGAATTGAGAGCCCCGCTCCTGACTCCATGAGGCTGCGAAGTGCAGCTGAATCCTCCTCATCCTTAGTCTTGTGTGCGGGACGGCTAGCAGAACAGCTGCTAGTAGACCCAGGAGATGTTGATACCACCAAGCCGAGGTCACCAGTCTGCTGAGGAAGAGGGCGGGGGCCCTCTTGATGGTCGAGATCTTGCCTTCCGACAGGAAGATCCTCTTGGAGCATGTGTCGCATATGAGTCCCAGGAATGTCAGAATCTGCGTAGGGAGCGGCTGTGACTTCTTGAGGTTGAGCCAGAAGCCCAGGTCGTGCAGTGTGTTCACAAGGGCATGGCAGGAATGGTGAACCGTCTGCGGAGATGTAGCCCTGACAAGCCAGTCATCGAGGTAAGGGTAGATGTGGAGGCCCTGCTCTCCGAGGAGGGCCGCTACCACGTTCATGAGTCTGGTAAAGACCCTGGGGTCCGAGTTGAGGGCAAACCGGAGGACCTTGTATTGGAAATGGTACCCCATGATCCTGAACCATAGGAAAGAACGATGGGGCTGCCAAATCGGGACGTGTACATTACAAGTCCTTCAGGTCTAGGGAGCACATCCAGTCTCCCTTGTCCAATGTCTCTGCTATAAAAGCTGGCGTAACCATCTTGAATTTTTGCAGGGGTAAGGAGAGGTTGAGGGTGGAAAGGTCCAGCACAACTCTCAGGGCCACCTGGTTCTTCTGAATGGCGAAGAATCCTGGAGTAGAAGCCAAAGCCTTGCTTTTTGTCCGAATCTTCATCTGTAGAGGAGCGGAAGAGGACCCCCCCATCGAACGGTAGCTCTAGAATGTGCTCCTGGACGTCCAGGTTGAATTTTGTTAACCGGAGCCAGGCTTTGCGCCTCATGTCCATGGCAATGCAGATGGCACAGCCCGAGGTATCGATATGCGCCACTGTGGATTCCATGAGGTCATGCGCCACAAGCTTCGCCTCCACTAGACCCCCCTTAAAGCGTGATTGCCATTGGGTGGGGTGTTCCGGGAGGAAGTCCGCAATTTCCCGCCATAACCGTTGGTTGGCGGCAGCCAGCATGGCATCTGCGCTGGCCTGATGCAGGTGTAAAGAGGTGTTGGAGTAGATCTTCTTGCCTAGCAGCGCCTCAGAGGAGGAGGCTGACGACGACTGAGGCTTGGAGTAAAGTGAAGCCGCAGCGATCACCGAGGAGCGGGGCTGAGGATGGGTCGAGGGCAAGAGTGTGTCCCCCTCCATCTGCCTGTACTTGGCGTCCAGGTGTTGGTTGATCGGCTGGACTGAGTGGGGCTTGAGCCAACCCTTCTTGGCCAGTGCGACTACACCGGTTTGCAATGGAATCCTTGTGTTGGCAGAGGGGCTTCTTGTGAGGACTTCAGCCAGAACCCTCTCTGCCAGCTGTTCGACCTCGGGCTGAGGGAGGCCAGGTAATCCGCCAGGCCAGCAAGACGGTCATGGAAGGCCCTGGTTGAGGATGGAGTGTCTGGATCCTCCTCCTTATCGGTGTCCTGCGGATCTGGAGGATCTTGTGGAGGATGGGTAGATGGCGCTGGAGGCTGTTGTACAGAGACTGCAGCCGGAGGCTGAGGAGGCGGCAGAGGTTGCGGAGTTGGCTGTGAAGCCGGAGGAGGTGGCTGCACTGGGGTCGGGGGGCTGGATAGACGAGTCTGTGGTGCCGCTAGCATGGCGGGGAGGACCTCTGACTGCATTCTTGATAACCCCCATTTGAGGAGACCTCATGAGGTCGAGGAATTTATCGAAGAGCACCTCCTCACTGGCAAAGAGGTGGCAGGAGGTAACCACAGGGTAGCGGGGGACTGCTGGAGCTGCTGCGTACCCAGTCTGTGAATCTGATAAAATGAGGAACCTGGTATTGTTATCGTTAGACTCATCATTAGTATCTGTAGAGAACCATTACTCATTATAACACCCATTATTAGAATCAGTACTCTGTTAGAATCACCATTACCCAATCATTACTCTTTGCAATGGAATCATTCCATTATTGCTATTCCATTATTGCATTCTGTTTAGTTATCCATAGTACATTGCTGAAGTAGACACTGTTCAATATTAGACTGTCACCTTCGTATGCATTTGCAATATGCTTTTAGAATGATATTGTATGCATATAGTGCTTGCCATTAGGAGAGAAACATGCTGCCACTTTGCACTTTGCCATTTGAAATAGAATGACACTTGCACATATTTGAAGTGCCATGTAGTGTTTTAGAGACACAAAATATACTCACCATGATTTGCTGTTCATCTATGTTTGCATTAGAAATAGCGCTTAGGCTGAGAGAGAAAATGCATTGCTTGCACCACACACACTGTCATATTTGAAATGCACGTAAAGCCATTCACACATTGTTATGCTTTGTAGAGACACATTTAGAGATATGTTTGGTATGTCATGTATGTATGTATGTTGAGTCACTTAGAATGAGTCTGCATTATGTAGTGCTTGTATTGCGAGAGATTTGCGGTAAACGCTAGGAAGCATTCAGAATGAGACACAAGGCCCATGAGCCATTTTTTGATGGAGAAAGACAGAAGTTGCTCAGTGCGGAGAAATGTTATGGTACACTGTTCGTAATCATTGGCAGACATACACAGATAACATGAACCCTTGTCCGAGAGGGAAGCTTATCAGCTTGGCTGGTGTGCTTCGCGGAGAGAACCACAAAGGTGTGGGCTGCGCCAAGGGAGTGACGATGGAGAGATGGGAGAAGGTGCTTTTGTATGAGAGGGACGGGGCCTAAGAGCATTTTGTAATGCAGAGTGAAGCATACAGTGGAGAGAATGGAGAAACAGGGAATAGATGATGTATTTCGCGACATACTCGGAAGGCCAAGAGGGAGAGATATGAGGTCACGCTGACAGCACACGAAGTAACTGGACATGCCGTGCAAGGAACAAGCAAACACAGACAGGCAGGCATTTTGCCTAACGCTGAGGGAGAGACATTCTTAGCGACATTGGAGACTATAACCAGGAGGGCTGGAGAAGGAGAGAGGAGTTCGGGAGAGTTTTGAGAGACGGAAGAGTGGTGGGAGTCTGCACGAGAGAGGACTGCACGAGAGATCGAGAGTTGGCCAGAGAGATCGGGAGAGCCACAGAGAGGGAGTTGGCTGGAGATGGTGCTTGGTGCAGCAGCCTGATGACGCTCTGATGAGATCGAGAGCTTGGGAGTTCGAGTGACCAGATCTTGAGAGGCAGACACTGACTGACCTGGCACATGCAGAATGGGAAGTATGGTTTTGGCCTTGGTTAAACTAATGGAACAGACAGACAGAGAGACACACACAGACACTCACATAAGGGGTGAAGGGTAAAACCAGACAGGGGATTGTTTAGAGTGAGAGTGTGGATTGATGGTGTGGATTTACCCATGAAGGTGATGGATGACTAGCGCTTGCGGCTGTCACGGCACTGATTGTATTAGAACCACACATTTGCAGCATAGGCTTATATTTGCAGCACAGGCCGAAATATCTTCCTTCTCGAGCTCTTCGCTCATCCACCTCCAACTACCTCAGGATCAGCCGCTTCTCCAAGCAACGAGCTGGGGGTAGATCACTCTCCGCAGCAGGGGCCTCCCTCTGGAACAGCCTTCCTGCCTCCCTGAAACTTGAGGAGAACCATCTCCGGTTCCGGAAGCACCTCAAAACCTTCCTCTTTGCCTCCGCTTTCTCTCCCTCTCTCCCCTGCTAAATTCACTGAACCTGTACTGAATCTGCTACTGGGCCACTCACCGATCTCGGTCCTTGGCCCAGCCACTCTTCCCTGCACTACCTACCTGCACTACGGGCTTGTCTCTGTATCCGTCAGCCCCTTCTCCCGGCACTTACCTTGCACTTGCCACCAGCTGGCCCTATTATTTATCTTGTATTCTACTAACCATGTACTGCACTTTCCTTGCACTTGCCACCACCTGGCCCTATTATTTATCTTGTATTCTACTAAACATGTACAGCACTTTTCCCCCTCTCCTTGCACTTTTCCCAATCCCCTTAACCTTGCACTTGCGTGATCTGAATAACACCTGGCCTAGTAGGATCGTTGTCTGTCTCCCTTGTTCCCCCCCTGCCTCGTCGCGCCTTGAAACACTTGTGTATGGGCACGCTACAAATGCCATATCATAAGGAACCTGAAAGGCTTATAGATACTGCATGGTAGCTTTGCACCAGAAGTATAAAATGTGCAAATTAGACATAGCATTAGAACTGCCTGCATTGTCATGTATTATGCTTAGCTGTGTGTATATAAATAAATGTATCCCATTGTTATAAATTGAATCGATTCTTTGTGTCTTAGTGTTATTTGTTATTGCCTCCGCTAGTAAGATAGGTGTATGTTATTTGGCGTAATCTAGGAGTACACAGTGCACATGGGGCCTGATACGATTGCAACCAAAGGGGGTGTATAGTGATCCACACCCCCAATAGGAGATTGTCAAAGATTGTCTGAAGACCGGAGAGCGTGCTTGCCCAAAAGGGGGGGCAACACGACGGTTAGGCGTTTGGGTTTTTCAGACTGACAAGTCCAAATGGACGCATGGGGAAGTTGCCCTGCGCATATGAAGGGTAGACTGTAGGCCACGTGCCTGGTTGTGACCAGTCCCTCCTTGACACTAGTTCTTTGCCAAATTTGTTGAATGGTGTTGGACGGGTGCCCCTTTCCGGCGCGGTGGCCATTTTGCCGAGCTTCCTGCCATGTTCCTGCGACGTGCTGCCCAGCCCGCTGGGTCCGGCCTCGTCCAAGACTCTCACGTGTGGATCACAAGGCCGACCCTGCTCCTCGGGTCTCGGCCCGGTAGGTGCGACACCCTCGACCCGGCGGTTGGTAGAGCTGCATTTAGGCGCCCCCTCGGACGTATTGCCGGTATTAGGGCATAGCCCCTCGAACGAATTGCCGGTGTTAGGCCGTAGCCCATCGGCCATTGCGCTGGTAAAAGGGCATAGCTCCTCGGGTGTAGACCTGGTACAAGAACCTTCCGGTCCCTCGACACTGCGTCCAGGAGGATCTGAGGGCCCCTTGACCCGAAGGCCAGTAGCTGTAGCAGCCTCGGTGCACGTGCCGGTAGAAGGACCTGGCCGGTCCCTCCCACATGGGAGAGTCCCTGGAAAATAACGGCCCTACCTTGGACCTGGGTCGATGCTTCACAAAGTTCTTGAGATCCTCTGGAGGCGACTTCTGGAAGAGCTCCCTCCACCAGACTAGTCTGTTCTTCAGCGCCTTCGAGGACAGCAAGTCACACGCCGGACATGATTGCCAACCGTGGTCTGGACCAATGCAACGTAGGCAGAGGGCGTGGGGATTTGAAGTTGGGAAGAGCATGTTGCAGGATGGACACCTGTTGAACCCTGTAGAAGTCGACATGCGCCGGGGAGAAACGCGACGCCTGAGGACAGAGTACCTGAATGATAGAAAAGACAAAAAAAGACAAAGAGAAGAAGTATCCGTGCGTGGAATTACATGGCCGAAGGCAAACCCAGGTTAGCTGGTGAATTCGGCCTGTTCCTGTCGAAGCAGAAAAGGGGACTTGGGTGTGGCACCAGAGGGCGGAATCAGGGCAGCGCATGCTCCCGGGGCCGCGCGCCTCTAAATTTAAAGGGGAAGAAGGATTTTTCTGGTGAAAAAGGTTCCGTCTCTTGGAAGGGACGCCCTTACAGTATAGAGGAAAGGGGACGGGACGTAAGGGTACTTGTGAGCTACTTCATCATGCTACACGCTACAGTTGTATAGTTTATTGACCATTTGTATTGGGTAGCACAGTGTTTGGATGACAAAAAGGCTGTGAAAAAGAACCAGACAAAACGAAGAGTATTGAAATAGGAATGTTTATTCAAAAGGGTAGTAGTTTATTGATCCTGCGCATCTCACTGGGTAAGGAGTTGCAGATTCCCACCGCAGGGCATGAACCTGGAAAGAACAGCCCATATGTTTTTCCTGCTTCAGTCGCAGAATAGCAAAGCAGGAGTTTATTTGCTGAGCGAAGATTTTGATGGGCATATGACATTAGATTTTCTCTTTTAAATTAACGGTCACTTGATCATGTAGTATTTTATCTATTAGTGAAAGGGCCTTGGAATTGACCTCGGCATGAATTAAGAACCTGTGGAGTTTTCTTAAGACCAGTGAGATGTGAGGACACCTGGGCAGATTGGTCAGGATTCCAGCCGTGGTGTTAATAAGTACCTGGCGATGTCCAAGAAGGTTTTAAATTTGTCCAAGAAAGCATGTTGTACCAATCTATGCCTGTGCGATGGTAAAATGGTGCAGATTGCTTGTAGAACATTAGGTAGTAGTACAACAAACCCACTACGGCACTGACGGCTTGAGGGGACATGGCTTTAGATGACATTGGCAATGTGGAGCCACCATGTTGCCTAAGGATTTAACTCAGTCCGCTGTATCAATCTCTATAATCACAGATGTGAATATGCAGTCAAATATTTAGCATCTTTGGCTTTGAATAACCTATCTAAAGGTGAAGAAATTTTGGTTTAAGCTCAGGCAATTATCTTCCATCTATTGATAAAGATAAACAAGGCCTGAATATGGTAGAAAAGCTTCCAAGCGAATGGCTCCCATGGCAATAAGGTGCTTTGGTCACATCGTGATGTTTTCTACCGTTAATCACACTAGACATACTATTGTTTATAAATCTATTATTTGCAAAACATATTTGCGCACTAATAAGTCATGTAAGACAGCCAGCACGTGTTTCACACCACACAGGGCTTTGTCAAGGCTCAATATGCTACTAATTCGCTTGTTGCAAGAATAGTGTGTGTTTTCAAAAATCTGCAATGACTGTGTTTGAACATTAAGTTCTGATGAACTCCTACGGGCTCTAATTGGGCTCTCAAAAATGCCTCCTAAAATGTATCAAGATATGGCATGGATTCCTCAAGCGATCTAGTTACAAGTCGTGCAGCAAGTCGTAATTCATAAAAGTCCCGTTACCCTGGCCGTGTTCACCTGAGTGGCGTTCCGCATGTCCGGCCTGAACGTGTTCTTCATTGCCTGCAGGCTTGCCAGCTGTTCTCAGTAGGATCTGAGTATCACCAGCATAACTGTGGAAACACTCTCTGTCCAGTGCTAGTAAGTCACGTAGCAGCGGGACGGACATCGAACAAGATGGGTGAAAGGCAACAGCCCTGCAGGACATCACTCTTCAAGGTAGTGGATCAAGATTCCCTCCTTCTCCAGCTTGAGAGAAAAAAAAACCTTTTAGGAAGCAACGAGTGAAACTATTCATAGGCTGTGGTATCACGTTTTTGATTACAGGCAAGTCTGTCAGGCAAGATGTGATCGTTGATTGTGGCAATCACTGCAGACAAGTAGAGCTGTATCAGTCTGGCTGATCCATCAGCTGCGCTACTGCACAATCCGTAAAATAACTGGACCAGGGATGAGTGCCAAGTTGGGGGAGCTTCTTTTGACTATGCATACATACAATTAAAGAAATCCTGCAATGGTGTACAACTCTTGTACTGCCTGCCATGTACTACCACCACACTGGGAGAAAAGCACATCCGCAAAAGAGGATGGTTATGTATCAGGATGGGTAAGTGCTGTAGGGAGTGCTACAAAGAGTAGGGGGGGGCTGTACTGTACATGCGAATTCTCGCATGGTTCCAACCACTTACGTTTCTTTTCGCTTTGTCCTACTGTACTTTTATTCTCCTGTGTAAGATCACTGCCCCCCCCCCCCCACCCCTTGCTGCAGGAAGATAACAAAACTGTCGAAGCTCCATTTCCTGCTGACCTCATTTCACAGGACTGAAGCTGCAAACAGTGCAATAGAGTCCGCTCTGGGTTAGAAATGGAAGAGACTGGGAAGCACGTCACGCTTAACAGGGCTTTAGTACACTGCCATATTTGTCCAGGCAGTCTGCCGTACTGGGGTTCCATCCTGAGGAAGAGGGATACGCAACTTTACTTTAGTTCGATCTTGTTTATGGGAAGCGTTTACGCACAGGACAGTGAAGTACTGCTGTGCTTGTGTGAAGTCGTATGGCTCACACCTACAGTTTGATTGGTTAGACAAGGTACTGTACACAAAACGGGGGCTACCTGCAGTTCTAATGATTTTGACCTACAAATTCCATTAGCCCTGGCCAGTTTAGTAAATTGTGAGTGACCATGATGGGTGTTGTAAGACACAAATATCTTTTTTTTAAAAAGCTGCGTATTGTCTACCCCCTCTAGTGTATCAATGCACCTCGCCCTCTTAACTGTTCTCTAATGTTGGGCGGTACTGTGCCTGTACTGTACTGTATAGGTCATTTTATTCTGTCCTCCAGTAATCTCCTGGTGCACTAAGAAGGGTGGGGCTGTAACGTGTGCATTTTTTATGTACATTACAGTAATCAAGTTTTTTTGGGATGTTCTAGGTTTTCATCTATGCTTTATGATACCAACAAGGACTTTATAGGCACGAGGTTTACTGTTTCAGGAAAGAGGGCACTGGCCTTGTCAACGACAACCAACATATCTGAAAGTTCATGTCTAAGTAGGGTGTCACTATGCATGACGCAGGACCAATTGTCGGGTGAGCTTGGGCGCTTGAGTGGCAGCGCTGGTGAGCTTGGGCGCATGAGTGGTTGCACTGGTGAGCTTGGGCGCATGAGTGGTTGCACTGGTGAGCTTGGGCGCATGAGTGGTTGCACTGGTGAGCTTGGGCGCATGAGTGGCTGCACTGGTGTGCTTGGGCGCAATAGTGGCCACACTGGTGAGCTTGGGCGCATGAGTGGTCGCACTGGTGGAGTGGTCGCACTGGTGAGCTTGGGCGCATGAGTGGTCGCACTGGTGAGCTTGGGCGCATGAGTGGTCACACTGGTGAGCTTGGGCGCATGAGTGGTCGCACTGGTGAGCTTGGGCGCATGAGTGGCTGCACTGGTGTGCTTGGGCGCAATAGTGGCCACACTGGTGAGCTTGGGCGCATGAGTGGTCGCACTGGTGAGCTTGGGCGCATGAGTGGTCGCACTGGTGAGCTTGGCCGCATGAGTGGTCGCACTGGTGAGCTTGGGCGCATGAGTGGTCGCACTGGTGAGCTTGGGCGCATGAGTGGCCGCACTGGTGTGCTTGGGCGCAATAGTGGCCACACTGGTGAGCTTGGGCGCAATAGTGGCCACACTGGTATTGGTATTGTTTATTTGTATAGCACCTATACACAAATCAAGTGTTTCAAAGCGCTCAAGGAGGGAGGGAACAAGGGGGAAAAACAACAGTCATTCAGATACCTTGAATTTCTGAATAATACAAGTCTACACTAGGCAGAGTAAGTGCATGGCACAAGTGCATAAGTACAATTAACAGTGTAGATGGGGTGGGGGACCAAGTGACCATAGGCAGTCAGAGCTGGGGTAAGTTCTGAGAGATGCCACTCTCATTGGTCAATTGACCAAGTGCAGTAACAATGAGGCAAGTGCAAGGCCCGCAGGCAAGTGAGAGAGGACTGATGAGGGTGCCAAGGACCTGTGAGACTGAGGTACACCAGGCAGCCAGTCAGGCTGTGCAGAAAAGGAGAGGAATAGAGCGGAGTGAGAGGTTAGCAGGGTAGAGGGAGAAGGAAGAGGAGAAGAGGAATGTATTAAGTAGTTTCCGGAATTTAGGAGATCCGGCTCAAGACAGAGGGCATTAGGGAGGCTATGCCAGAGGGAGCCCCTGCAGAGGATAAAGAGTTTCACGTCTCCCTCCAAATCTCTGCTTGGAGAACTGGCTCACTCGCAGAAGGTTGGAGGTAGATGAGCCAACGGCTCGGGAAGGACAGTATTTAGGTAGGCATTGTGGCTGATGGGTAGGTCGCAGGCCCCAGAAAGCATTTTGTGGGCAATGCAGAATGTCTTGAACTTGATCCTTGCAGCCGCAGGAAGCCAGTGGAGGGATTTCAGCGCCGGAGAGATGCAGTCCCTAGGCTTGAGGCCAAGGCTAAGACTCACGGTTCTGTTCTGGATGAGTTGCAGAGGGCACAGAGCAGAGGCAGGGAGGTTGAGAAAGAGGCTGTTGCAGTAGTCCAGCCTTCAGAGAACCAGGGCTCTGAAGACAGTGAGGCGCTGGGGGAAGGTGAGAAAAGGAAGAGTACCCCTGAAAAGGTGCAGCTGGTAGTTGGACTTTTTAGAGATATCCGAGATGTGAGTGGAGTCGAAGATGACCAAGGTTTTTTGCCACGCAGGTGGGTGCAGGAGCAGGGTAAGGGAGGCCAGCCAGAGTGAGTGTGGGAAAGCGGGAGCAAGAGTCCCAATGCAAACAATCTCAGTCTTCGTGGCTTTGAGGCAGAGGTCGTTTGCAGCACACTATGACTGAATTTCAGACAGACAGTCAGATATGAGTGAGGTAGAGGAGGTGGCTGAGGGTAGCCTGAAGGAGAGTTGTGTGTCATCCGCTTAACACTGGAAGTTAGAGATGAAAGTGGCAATCACACATGCCTGGGCAGCCATGTAGACATTGAAGATCCAGGGGATATGTTCGAAACAGTTATAGGTTAAAGTATCTAAAACAAAAGGATCGAATGCCATTTTTTCGACACCAAAAGTGCCGAAAAAAAGTTTGAATGCTTTTTTTTTTTAATGTGGGGGCCCCCCGAAAACCCATTGTTTTCCTTTTTAAAAAAACTTTTTTTTTGCACACTAAACTAAAAATATATATGAATAAATATAAAAGCGTTCTAAACTTTTTTTTTCGGTTCTTTTGGTTTAGAAAAAAAGGGCATTCGATCCTTTTTTTTTCGGTCCTTTGACTGGACATAGTTTGAACCCCATGGAACACCACAGGTTGAAAGAGTCATAGTAGAGAGAAAGGACAAGTTCCGCCTGGGATGGGCGGTTAGAAAGGAAGGAGGTTAAGCAAGCCAGAGCCTGACCTGTGATTCCCAGGACAGAGACGTGCGATCAGGATGAGGTAGTTTACTGTGTCAAAGGCAAAGGAGAGGTCAAGAAGAATGAGGACAGAGGTAGTGTTAGTGTCGAGATTGGAGAGCAGGTCTTCACGGGTGTTGAGATGAGCAGTTTCTGTGCCTCTGGATGCTCTAAAGCCAGACTGATAGTCATGGAAACAACCAGCAGATTCACTGTGGGGGGTAAGCCGAGAGATGGCCAGCTTCTCCAGGAGTTCGCCCAGGAAAGGAGTGATAGAAATAGGGCAGTAGTTTGCCGTAATGGAGGGGTCGACAGAGGGTTTCATAAGTAGAGGGGGCACAAGCAAGTGCTTAAGAGAAGTTGGGAAAACTCCAGTGGCAAAAGAGAATGCAGAGGTCAGTTAAGGCTGGAGCGAGAGAGTCAATGTTGTCCTTAATGGTGTTGGATAGGCGGGTCCACCTGTTTGGATAAAGCCTTCAGAGACCAGACTTGTCTGGCGACCTCATCAGGTGTGAGAGAAGAGAGAAGTGGTGGAGGGGCCAAGGGAGGCTCCAGAGGTGTTGGTGTATGATGTGGAAGAGAGAGGAAAGGATATATTGGGTTTTTGCGGTGAAGTGTGCAGCCAGGGCCGAGCAAAGTTCCTGGGTGGGTGTGACAGAAGAGGAGGCCGCTGTATGATTGGCCAGTTCCTTAAAGCCTTTGAAAAGTTCAGCCGTGTTGTTTGATGCCGTGGAGATGTGGGCTTGAATCAAGACTTTTCTTGGAGTGGATGCAGAGTCGATAATGCCTTTTAAGGAGGCGGCAGGCCAGTGTGTCATAGGGTCCGCCCGGTGAACTACATTTCCGCTCAGCTGCCCTACACTTGCGTTTAAGGCTAGCCAGATCGGAGCCGTACCAAGAGTTGCACTTTTTAGAAGGCTTCAGTCAGACACTCATGACAGGGCCAAGAGTATCAAGAGTGTTGGAGATAAAGAGATTGAAGTCACTGAGGGCTTTGCCAGGGTGAGAGTCAGCCTCAGGCATAGGAGGCGGAGATTAGGTGGAGGCAAAGGCAGTCGTCGTCACTCTCATCATGGGTCTGGTGACTTTAAAACCGAGTGGCCATGTTGGGTGTGCCAATGCAAGAAGAGAGGAGAGCTTCAAGTGTGAAGAGAGAAGAGAGTGGTCCGTCCAAGAGAGAGACGTAGTGAGAGGGATAGAGGTAGGGATGAGAGTATCCAAAGTGTGGCCCGCTGTGTGCGTGGAGCCAAGGGTAAGATGGAGAGGGTGAGAATCGCATAGGTTGCGGAAAGGTCCTGAGACGTCAAGAGAGTCCAGATGGAAGTTGAGATCACCCAGCAGGAGGAGTTGGGAGGAGGAGGAATGTAGAGAGGAGGCCAGGCCAGCCCATTCCTAGAGGAAGAGAGTGGGCTGTCCTGGTGGCCGATAGGTGGCCAGAAGCAGAGAAGATTTATGAGAGAGTAAGAGCCTGCAGACTAGGCACTCGAAGGAGGAGTAGGCCTCAGTAGGGATGATGGACACATGTATCTATTCTGGAAAGATTAGCGCCACACCCCCTCCTGTCCTCTTAGGCTTGGGCGGAGAGAGGATCTTGTATCCTTCAGGGAGGAGTGTGTCGAAGCTCGTGACAGAGCTGCACTTGAACCACGTCTCTGTGATGGCGAGCGTATGAAGATCCACCCGTTAGACAGCAGAGCGAGAGTTCAGCGTGGCAATATGGAGCAGCCTGCCATCTTTGAAGGTCTTCCGCGGGGGGGGCGTGCAAGAGAGCCAGAGGGATAGAAGTGGGTGGAGGTATGGTGCAAAAGTTACTGGGCATGTTATTCTTCCAGTCATTCTTTTCCCTTTTCTGTGCTGCTTAAATGCAGTTATTTGGGGTTGTGCGATGTATCACAGTTTCCAAAAGACCAGCGATAAAACAAGGGGCTCGTAGCATGCTGCCTGGGTTGGCTGACCGTTTCCTTGCGGCCGCCAATACCACCGAATGCAGTGTCGGATTGGCCCCTCGACCTATCGCCCCATGGCCGAGCCGAAATCGTCCCTGTGGGGTGGGGGCAGGTTTCTGGCCATGCCTAGGCATGTTTGGAAGAAAAAAAAATGGAAAAGAAATATATTTGTCTATTTTTTTTTCAAAAAGCCTTTCATCCTTCTTAGGTCCATATGTACCAACACAGGTTGGGTGATATTGTATGCATATTTGTTCTATAAAAAAGAGCTTCAGCGTAAGTGCTTTAGAATAACATTATCATTTGCCCTTAGACATGTGCTTGCATTCACAGTAATTTAGTGTACTTAGGGACAATGCTATTTGATGCCACTTCCTGTTTTGTCAAGGGGTGAAAGGTTGTGTTTCATCACTTCCCGGGATGTCACTTTGGGGTGGGGTCAAATGGCATCACTTGCAGTGATGTCATCAGAGGTCAAGGGTCGCAAGGGTGGGCCACTTTATTTTGGGTGACCGGGCCCATTTCTTGTCCCAGTCCGACCCTGACCGAATGTGGCGATGGTTGCGACCTCAGGCACTTGGGTGCAGAGTCCGGTACACAATACTTCTTTTCCAGCCTATCCCGTTTGGCTGGAGCCGCGCAAGTGTTCTTTATGAGGGCCAGGCCCTACTCCCAAACATCGGCCAGAAGGGGCACCACCATGACAGTCTTCCTCTCGGTCTCTGGTACATGGGAGTGGAAATATCCCACTTCATCCAGTGGAGACACCCTATGTGGAGCATCCAAATGTTGGGATTCACCGTCCGCTGCAACAATATCCTCTGTCGGTTGTCATGGCAGTGTCCGTCCCCGTACCCATGTCTGGATCTGCTGCAGGGGTGTACTGGGAACCAAAAGAGGCCCTGGAAATAATGGTCAAAGTGACCCTATATTACACATTTTCAGCAAGCCCAAACCTTTTCCTTTGGGAAAATTTGGAAATAAAATAGGTAACCACAAAAAGAGGCCCAGGATGCAGAGGCCTACTGGGAAATCTCCAGAGCTCCCTATATGCAAGTCCAGCCCTGACTTCCCCAGTGCTTTTTCGCGTTTGCCGTTACTCTGTGCAATAAGCCCTGCTCACTCATGCCTACCCGCACTTTGCAGTTGCCCCTCATATCTTACAATGCTCTTATGCTTGCAGTCCTGCTCGCTTAGGTCCTTGAACTCTCTCACCCAGGCTCTCTACCATGTAACACACCCCTTGTGCCACACTCTAACCTACACTTACACATCACGCCCCATATAATTTATGATTGCTCCCCCTCATGTCTATCCCAATCACACGTGTTCCGTCACTCCCACACTTACTCCATCCTTTCAGCTGTGCATTGTCAACTTCCCTGCTGCTCCATCAATTTCACCACTGTTCTGTGGCCCTACACACTCACAATCAAGGACCACAACAAGACCTTTCACCTTTATAGTTGGGCCTATCCTATAAGCAGAAACTATTGCAGTGGAGTACAGATCTGGAGGAAAGACATAAGAGGAGGGACACATCGTCTGTAGGTGCGTTTTGGTTATGTGCCTATCCATTGCCTGTCCATGCTAATCCCTATGGCCATTCCTACCCATTCCTGCCTCTACCTGCCCAAAACACCTCCTCATGGGAACTCTATGAGCTCACTTTGAATACAAAGCCTGATGCTAAAGCTTGATTAAAGTGCCAGCCAGTGTTTGTTCAAAGCAGTCTTCTGAAAGTTAATGAGTGAATTGCAGTTGAAAACACTTTATTATTGTAATAAAAATGTCTTATCAGGGCTGCCTTCAGCCATTTGATTTATAAGCACTCTACGTGCCCTTCACTGAAGCCATGTTTAAAACAAGCATGGACAACATTTTTGGCTTGTTCAAAAGTTTTAAGCTTTTGCCAGGTACTGCTATTAGATGCCCAGGTACTTGCACCATTTTGCACCTGCTACCAACAATGAGTAGTTAATGCCACTATGGCTGTGCCTGGCAAGTGCCTTTTCGATGCCTGCACAAAAGCCCAAACAGTGGCGTGTTACTCTAGACTACATTAGCACATTGCTGACAAAGAGCCATTAATAACTTTTCAGAGGCCATTTAGTGTTTCATCTCCCCACTGGCTTCCTGACCTGTGATAGTCTGCAGCTTTTTACCCCCTCACTACATTCCTTTATATGTCCATCATAATCAAAGAACCCCTCTAGTGGCTGAGTGTTTTTCCCAGCTGTAGGCCATGGTGCCCCCAAACATGTTGAAATGGGCCCCCACGAGCCCTGACACATGTCCAGTCGGCCCTGCTCAAAATCTCCACTAATTTTCTTCCACAACCTCCATTGCCTCAACTCACTCACTGTAGTCCCTTATTGTCTCACTCTCAGCCCTGATCCTTCCATCAGGAAAGCATAACTGTTCTCTCCTTCCATCTGTCATGCACTGCTGTGCACTCTCACCACCACCCAGGCATGGCTGAAGATGTGTGGGGGCCCATTTCAACATGAGGGTTGGGGGCCCCCTGCTGAAAGCAAAAACAGGCTTTGGCACCCATGGGGTGCATTCATTAAAATGGCAATCAACAATAAGGTAAATAGCTGCGGATTGACACAAGACTGTGAGCCAGCAGAGAGCTTAAACACTAAAGGCCCACTGAAGAGCTCTAAACCATTCTTTGTCAGCAAGGGCATAATGTGGAGGAACCAGTGTTAGAATGCAATGAGGTGTTAACATTTCTGTATATCTCATGGGAAGAGAAAATGCGGCTTGTATTGCGAGCACTGTAAAGCACACATTTTAAGCCCAAGAACGAAAATAGAGATAACTATTTTGCCATGTTACAAGACTGCCGAGTGGCAACATGGCGGCAGTTGCTGC
Source organism: Ambystoma mexicanum (assembly GCF_040938575.1). Lineage (NCBI taxonomy): Eukaryota > Metazoa > Chordata > Amphibia > Caudata > Ambystomatidae > Ambystoma > Ambystoma mexicanum. The sequence continues at coordinate 594,951,877 of NC_090933.1, forward strand.
CCCAAACACCCCCGCCCCTCCCAGGCTCGGGGCCCCTTTAATTTTAAAAGATTGAAAGGCCCCGACACCCTCCCTGCTGCCACCACCCCCCAATTGCTGTGCCTCCCTTCTTCTGCCTCGATCGCACTAACCTTCCTCTCACCCCAAACCGACTCAAAGCACTACCCTGCCCCTCCCCTTCTCCCCCAGCAAGCAGTATGCATGAGCGAAGATCTGTGCCGGAACGCACGTTGTACAAAGAAATGCGCGGATGGAACCAACGTGTGGACCAACGCCCTCGATTCCCCACAAATAACAAACACCATGTAGAACCCATTTCACGGCAGGGGGCAAGATTGAGGCTGTGTTTTGTCCAAAGAGTCAGAAAGGGAAACGCGGGGGCAGTTTTCAGACATTACCAGTAAATAAAAAGATGGGTGCACATAACAGGTAATGGGGTGCAGCGCGGGAAGAAAGCATCTGGTCGGTCAGCCATATTACAATATAGGGCTCGATGCAAGGGCGCACAGTGGGCACATGGAAGCAAGCATTGCAACGTAGGTGGCCACTAATGCTATTAAGTTTCCAGAGAGAGGTACCCACAAAGCGTCAAAACCTCCAACTCCTGCATGTCCCCAATCCCACCACCCCCATAGTATCAATCCAATTCAATCACACAAAACAAGGATTATGTCTTTCGTTTCTTTCGGGACAGTTTAGGCACGCGGTCAGATTTTTTTCCAATAATAATTGTTTTGCAAAAAATCTAGAGTGGTCATAGTAACGTGGCGACAGGTCGGAAGATCTCGTGTTCCCAGTCAGGAGTGCAGAAAGCAAGGGATGTGTGGGCCAATGTTGCCGCCATGTAGGGAGGGGAATTCTTGCATCCTCACCACCTGACCTAGGCTAGCGCCTGACAATGACGTCCAATATTAGTGGAAAGCACATATTGCACCTGAAATACATCTGCGTCCGTAACAAGAGAGCAGTTACACAAAAAAGAAATACAACTACTGCAGAAACACAACCAACAACTATCAGGGAAAGGAATGGGTCACCTTATGAGCCTCTTTGGCTAGCTGATGCTAATCTGCATGGGTCCCTTAACAGGACAAGGCTGGCGCAGTGACAGACACTCGGGTGTCACTTATAGGTGTAAGGTGCCTCCACCCTTACCTACCTGGATGTGTGGTGGTCCACCAAATGTCCCGGCTCCGACCTGCGGTCCGGCCCTTGAGTCTTGCCCATATCACAAATACAGAAAACACGCAAAGTAACAAACAAAAAGTGTTGCCAAGCAAGACTCCTGTCCTGTGCAAAGCACCAGAAGCAAAAAAAGAAAATAACGAACGAGTGACACTCGCCCAATCCTTACCTATTTGTTGTGTTGTGGAGCTGGCCAGGGGACATCGTACCAGCTCCACTGTTGGATGCTATGGGACACCAGCATCACGAGGCTCATGGCCCCGGAGGTTGCAAGGGTGGGGGCTGGCCATGGACATCGCACCAGCCCCACCTTACAGTGCTATGGGACACCATCACTGGGGAGGCTTCATAGCCTCAGTGATCGGCACAGCTGGCCGTGGTCCTTCCTAGGACCCTGCCCGGCAGGCCAAGCAGGGAACTTCATGGCACCGTGGCCTGCAAGCCCTGTGTCTTCAGGGCGGGCCTGCAGGCCACAATAAAAGACACATCCGCAAATCCATGGGCAGAAAGACTCATGGAAAACTACAACCAGGATGGCTGTCCCGGGTGAGATGCACCACCACCACCACCACCGCATGACTGTAAGCGGCTACCTCACTCCAACCAAACTGCTCGGCAGAGAGCATGACTCTTGGTCACTGAAGCTGCAAAATTTAAAGTAAAAAGCACAAAAAAATGATTTGCAATTGCAATCATGATTATCAACATGAACTGAACCAATTCAAACAAAATGTGGTTTCATTATCTATGTATCCTTCTGCCAAGAAAAGAGGCCCTATTCCCCAAGGCCCACCGGGGAAACTCCCGGTATCCCGGTGGGTCAGGTATCCCGGTGGGTCAGTCCAGGCCTGGTCTGCTTGGGGAGAAGGTATTAGACGTAGTGGCGGAGGTTGAAATGGGAGCGTTAGATGTCCCATCCTCTTTGCCGGAGGCTTAATTGGGGACCTGGGGAATACCTGGTTCCGGAGGCACCCTTATCTGGTTCTCTGACACCAAGGTGTGCAGGGTCGACAAAATATCCAAATTAATGTCACTCAGCTGAGAAAACAAAATGGGAAAACTAGGCCCTGCGCCGCTGTCATCAACATCCTTGTGGACCATGTGAAAGGACTCAGGTCTTCGTGGTCCGTGGATGAGACCTCCATGGCTTGGGCCAAAGCCTGGAGGGCTATTTCGGGGCATCCTCGCCCACCCCCCACTTTGACCCCTCTGGCCCCCCCCATACCCTGCAAGGGCCTTGAACCGAGGCCTGAACCGTTTCCCCCCTTCTGGCATGCCAGCAGACTTTGCCAAAATCACTGCAGCGGTGTCGCGCCTTGGGGTGAGGGACGCCTTCTGAGCTGCAGGGGCTAGGGTCAGCACCCTTAGCTGCAGCAGTCTCCAACTCTGCCGCAGACTAGGTCTCAGCCTCTACCAATTGGGCCTGCTTGGGCTGTTCGGCCTTCTTTTCCTTCATATGCAGCTTCTCGGATTTCTTACAAAGTTTAGCCGGGGTGGACTGCTTCCTTTTCGAGGAGAGGCTCGATTGCCGGTTGGCAATGGAGATAAATGGTGATGTCGATCGCACCCTATCCACCTTGGGACCCGCTTCCGCGGCGAACCTGGTGGACTCGGACTTGCGGTTCTTGGCCTTATCTTGGGCCCCCATTGATGAGGCGGCCTTAAAGGACTTAGAAGACCGCTTCTCTGATCGGCTGGTCCTGGGTGAGGCATGACCCTGCTTGTCGCACAGGACAGAGGCCTTGGCGTTGAACCACGCTGCCAGACTACTGTGCCTGTCCCTCGTCATCTTCTTGGACAACCCGAGGCAAATTTTGCACTCCACCTCCTTGTCGTCCGGTTGGAGGCAGGAGAGGCATTGCAGGTGGTTGTCCTCCACAAACACGGTCCGCAGCCAGCATTTGGTGCACGGTTTGAAGAGAGACCTTTCCTTCTCCTCCGTCATGGTCGGAGGTCGTGAAGTAGGCCCAATGGCCTTCTAGAAGCTTTGACAATCTTCGCCCTTGAGGGGTGCTGAAATTCACTGACAACAGATTCCCACTATCGGCAGATGGAGAAGAGAGCACATGGGCTCCTTAGAAACAGAACTTTTTTTTGTCGAAAACCACAAAAAAACTTATACATAGCTGAGAGAGCAAACTCGAGGACTCCCAACACTGAATCGTGCAGTAAAAATCCGAAGATGGCTGCCAGAGGAGGTGGCCTAGGGAGAGGGCAGTCACTGGATGGGGGCAGTATAACCCAAAGGACAGTGATTGGTTTAAAGGAGAAATATATATATATACATACATACTGAAAACCCTAATTATAATTATATCCCTGGCTATGGCAAAAAGGCAATCTACAAAAAAAGTTGTTAGTAATTTTAACAGATACAGTGAGGACGGGTGTGAAAAATCACTAACCATAGTGGGCTGGTAGTGTTTTAAAATTGACAGTGGGCATGGCCGAAGGACTGGCCCTTGTGGTGCTGAAATAATCTATGGAATAACTAAATGCTGGAAATACAATGAAAAACCATTAGTTAATGATCAGTTAAGTTAAGAAACATACTGCAACAAAACCCCTGAAATTCAATGCATTGGGTAACTCAGGACCGGCTTAACTCGGCACGTTTCCATTTCAAAGCAAAAGAGGACATTCATTAGAAGAGAAGGGATTCACAATGCCATAGAAAATGGCATTATGGGGGATATAGTATTAAAGGAGAGATCAGCGAGAATGCGCCGAGTTAAGCCAATCTGGAGCTTCCCAATGCGTTGAGTATCAGATTTTGTGGTGATAAGTTTCTTACCTTAACTGATTAACTAAAGTTTATATATTTTACAGGGCCTGCTCAACCCATAGGAAGAGCACTTTTTGGGAGGCTTATAACTTTGCCACCCCTCCGGACGAATCCTCACAAAACTTTGCAAAAAACGTATATGGCCCAGTCAGACTGTTTCTGCAATGTTTGGTGAGGGGGGGCAAGTTATATCGGGGGTCCCAAAATGTGTGGTTTCTCCCATAGACGCAATGGAAAAAGATTTTTGGTCACACCTACAGCCCAAACCGCGGGACGGATTTTTACCCAATTTGTGCCAGCTTGGTCCCGAAAGCATGCTTTTGTAAATTTGGTGTAAATCGGTCCTGTATATATTTTTTTAAATGGCCAAAAAAGTAGGTACAAATGTAAAGTTACTCACCGCAGTGACTAACGTACTCTTAGCCCATAGTCCCCTTTCCTGCATACTGTATGGGCGTCCCTCGCCAGAGACGGGAGACGGAAACTTTTTCACCAGAAAAAAACCTTCCCCTTTAAATTTAGAGGCATGCCGGGGAGCGGCCAAGAAGCATGGACTCCCCTGATTCAGCCCACCGGCGCCACTCCTCAGTCCCCATTGAGGAGTCAACAATATTACAATTGCCTAAGTGACACCAGTTTTATTAGGGGGGAGGATGGTGGGACGTATGGAGGAAAAGGGACCGTGCACTAAGAGTACGTTAGTCACCACGGTGAGTAACTTTTAATTACTCTTACTTCCCGTCCCCTTTCCTCCATACTGTATGGGCAATTACAACCGAATGTAGCCCCAGGGTGGAGAGGTGACCCTCCTTAAGAAAACAAGTTCCTTAATACTGACTGGCAGAATGATGTGTCTGACCTTGAGACGGCATCCCAACAGTAGTGCTTGCAGAAAGCTGAGGGAGAAGCCAAAGTGGCCGCTCTGCTGATGACCTGCCATGGTACGTGACTCTGGAAGGCGAAAGTAGTGGCCTTGACTCTGACCGCAAGGGCATACATGTTAGCCGGAAGTGGTATGCGCTGCCCCTCCTAGGCCTCCTTGAGGAGGCCGCCATCCACCCTGCTATGGAGGCCTTGGAATCCTGATATCCTGGCCCTGACCCACCGAAGGTGATAAATGGAGCCTCAGACCTGCGGAAGCTCTTGCTCCTGTCCAGATAAGACTTTGGCACTAGTCTATCATGAAGACAGTGCAGAACCCTCTGTGCATGGTCCCTAGGGTCTGCGAATAAAGTAGGGAGTACTATCTCCTCCTTTAGATGGATGCAGAGACTACCTCAGGTAAGTACGCAGGAGCGTCCAGAGGACCACCCTGTCCTGCGAAGGGTAGTGTATGGCTCAGAGCTTGGATTTCACTGACACAGCGTGCAGACTTAAGACCCACGAAGAGGGCTGTCCTAATGGTTACTAGCCTGATGTCTGCGGATGCCATTGACCCAAAGGGTTTATGCGCTATGGCATCCACCACTATGTTGGGGTCCCACACAAGGTGTGGGTTCATGTTGGGCGGGTACAGCCTGTTGAGGCCCACCAAGATTTGCGATGAGAAAAAACGTCCTCCTCTGAGTTCCGGTAGGCTCCGATGGCTGCCAGATAGGCTTCGAAGGGAGAGCCAGATGGCCATCAACTCAATCCAGTCAATGTGGGCCGCCTGCTCCTGACAGAACACTCTTCGTGCACACTGTGGCTGTCCAGGGTAGCTTCCCATCCTGCTAGGGCGGATTCCGGGGAGATGGTAACCTGCGGTGCTGGCTGACGAAAGGGCCTGCCTATCTGCAAGTTGCTGTCCATGCTCTACCAGACTAGGTTGCGACGGAGCTGCGGCTTGGTACCACCATGCCGAGGCCACTGCTCTGCTGAGATAACACCCCACAGGCCTCTGATGGCTGTGATCTTGTCCTTTGAGGGGAAAATTCTCTTGAAGCTCTTATCCCAGGACTGTTACAGTCTGCCTGGGCTCCAGCTGTGACTGCTTGAGATTGATGGGAAATCCCAACTCATGTAGTGAAAGCATAAGAGCGGAAGCGGTGCGGGGGACTGCCTCCAGAGACCTTGTCCTGATGAGCCAGTCTAGGCATGGTGACCTTGGGCCCCAAGCAGGGCTGCCACGCGTTCCTCCAACCTGTACCGAGCCTGGGGACCGAACTGAAGCCAAAGGGTAAGAACTTGCATAGGAAATGGAAGCCTATAATCCTGACCTTACGAAAGGACTGATGGGGATGCAGATCGGTACGTGAAGGTAAGCATCCTTCAGATCCAAGGAGCACATCCATTCTCCCTCGCACAATGTCTCCGCAATACACGCTGCGGTAACCAATATATGGGGAAAATCAGTGAATAGGAGCGAAAATCAGTTAATAGGAGCCCAAACCACACTGAGAGGCAGGGACTTCTTCCACTGCCTGCTTCTCTTCGTGGGAGCGAAGGTCCGCCCCCCTCCTCCCCTGAGTTATTGTTCCAATCTGTGGTAGAGGAGGAGAGAGGCTAAGGAGGGATCGGTAGGCGGTAGCCAGAGGACACTGCAGGGAGGATCCAGGGGTCAGCGAACCTCGCGCACCAGCATGGGCGTGCGTCTGGCTATATGCCTTATGGGTGGCCTTAGTGAGGATGGATACTAGTAGTGGAACGGAACAGGTAGACCACCCCCGCCCCAGAAAGGGAAGGTCCAGTATGCATTCCTGGGTGTCCGGGTTGAATTTGGTCGCCCGAAGCCCGGCAGTCATCCTCCTGCCAGTAGCGGTGCAAATGGCACAGCCTGAGGTGTCCATGTGGGCCACAGTGGACTCCATTATGTCCTGCGCAACTAATTTTGGCCTCCGCCAGCCTTACCCTGAACCGTGCCTGGTGCTGCACCGGAAGTGGCAGAGGAATGTGCTGTGAGAGTGCCAACAGCAAGAGGGGGAGGCCCTCCAGCAGCCTCAACATGGCATTGAGGCGCCTGTTGGAGGCTTTGCAAAATGGGGTTTAAGCTGTGACGTGTTGACCCGAGCTGGCTGCTGAAAAGGAGGCTTTAGGGCTGCCAAGGCCGTTCAAGGCATTGGAGCCGGTGTTGTGGGTACTGACATTGGCAGCTGGGGCTGCACAGGAACCAGAGGCACTAGAACCAAGGGTGGGGTGGCCGTGGGTGCTAGCGACCGAACTGGCGGGTGTATGTTCCTGATCACCTCCTTGAGGATGTTGCCCATCTGCGGAGACCTCATGAGGGTCATGGCTTTTCAAGAAAACACGTCTTCACAGGCCTGTGGAGCGCTTGGAGGCGCGGGGCCTTGAGGGTGCTGCAACCTGAACCTACTCTGCCTTCTGTCTGCAGGGTGCATCGGCCCTGCGACGATCAAGGGTATGCTGTGTGCCCCTTAGTTAGTCCCACCTGGAAACTCGTTCTCCTACCTGTTCCCCAAAGGGGGATGTTTCGGACGAGCAGCCATTTTATCTGGCGCGGTGGCCATTTTGTCGGGCTGCATACTGCATGCCTGTGTCGGGGTGCTTGCTGCGTTGGCCCCCGCCTCTTCCAAGACTCCTGGCGGTAGAGTTTGAGGCCTACCCTGCAACTCATGACGGGGCCTGGTAGGCTGATAGCCCTTGGCGATGTCGCCAGTAGTGCTGCGTACAGGCACCCCCTCAGACATTTGTCTGGTACTAGGGCATAGCCCTTCAGGCCTAACCCCGGTCATAGAACTTTGTGGCCCCTCCGCTCCATCACTGGTAGGATTCCGTGACCCCCTCGCCCCAGCGGCCGGGAGCTGTAGTAGCAGCCTCGGTAGCCTGCACTGGTACAAGAACCTGGAAGGTCCCTCCTGTGCTTGTGCCTCCTGGACAGAGACAACTTTGCAGAGTGTGTAGTGCGTACAAGCGCCCCCTCGAACATCTGTCCGGTACTAGGGCATAGCCCTTCGGGTGCAGACCCGGTAATTGAACCTAACGGCTCGCCAGCACAGTTCCCGGTAGGATCTACCGACCCCTCGGCCTGACGGCTGGTAGCTGTAGCAGCCTTGGTACCTGCCATGGTACCAGGAACAGAACGGTCCCTCCTGCTCCTAGGCTTCCTGGGGGAGGAGTCGCCCTTGCAAAGTATGTGCTACGTACAGGCGCCCCCTCGGACCTAGGGCATAGCCCCCTCAGGTGTAGAACCAGTGGGCCCCTCAGCGCGGTCACTGGTAGGATCTAGGGACCCCTCGGCCTGGCGGCCGGTAGCTGTAGTAGTCTCATTACCTGCACTGGTACAAGAACCTGAAAGGTCCTTCCCGCTCTAGGTGCAGATGAAAACAGTGCCCCTACCTTGGGCCTGGACTTGTCTGAAGAATTCCTTCAAGTCCTCTGTAGGCAAACCTCCGAAGAGCTCCCTCCAACGGGCTATCCTCAGATCGCGTGGTGTAAGCGCGTTGCACGCGGTACAGGACTCCCAGCCGTTTTCGGGGCCAAGGCAGCAGAGGCAGAGTGTGCGGATCAGACGTAGGGAAGAGCCCCTAGCAGGCTGACCACCTGCTGACATCGACCTGTGCCGGGAAGGAGCGTGGTCACCAGAGAACAGCAGGATCTGAATAAAGACAAGAAAAAGACACAAACATTTCTCCGAGGAAGAGCGTGTGGAATTACAAGGTCGGGGGCCTAACCCAGGAGCACTGGTGAAAGTATTCCTTCCCATCGATGTGGAAAAGAGGACTGAGGAGTGGCACTGGCGGGCAGAGTCAGGGGAGCCCATGCTCCCAGGGCCACGCCTCTAAATTTAAAGGGGAAGAAGGTTTTTTCTGGTGAAAAAGTTTCTGTTTCCCGTCACTAGAGATGGACGCCCATACAGTATGGAGGAAAGGGGACGGGACGTAAGAGTAATAAAATGTGTGAAATCTGGGTTTGATCCGTGTACTCACTTTCTTATTCAGTCCGCGGACGGACCTCCGATTGGTCCACAGGGGGGCGTGATGTCCGCGGACATCGGACACGCCCAGCGCTTGGATAGTGAAAAGCGCGAGGTGCGTCATATTTGTTGGAAACATCCGCCATGTTGGATTCGCAGACAGCGCCCGTTGTCCAAGAACAAACAAAAGCCACAACATTGCACGCATCAAACTAATGAAACAATCTCTGGTGAGGTGAGGAGTGATGAGGATGGGATGGGATATGGCCATAAAAAGCCAAAAAACAGGCGGCTTTTCCTCTCCAATGTCCGCGAACAGTTCGGGGACAACCCTGTAATGTTTGCGAACATCTTAGATGTTCGCGAGCATCCATACATACTTTTATATTATAGGGTTGGTGAAAAGCAGTTTTTGGATGGCGTATAACTTTGTCGCCACTCAATGCAACTGTATGAAATTTTATGACCGTATTCTAGACGTGACCTTGAATGGTTCTACAAAGGTTGGTGCTGCTTTGCCAATAGGGAATAACATTAGAGGGGGTTCCCAAAATATTTGATAGGCTTATACATTTGGTGCCGTTTCACAAATCTGTGCAAATGCTTGCAAAATGATTGAAGACCCAGATTTCAATAAATCTGTAAAGTTTGGAGGGATTTGGTGAATAGTGGGAAAAATAAGAGGGGGGGGGGTTTATATAGGTTATAACTTTGTTGCCATTTGATGAATGTGCACAAAAGATTTTAGAAAGATTATAGACCGAACCTTGAATTTTTCTGCAAAGTCTGAATGGATTGTGTCAACTTGGAGCTAAGTTATATGACTATTTTATGTATGTACATTTTGACACTTTTCAAAAAATAAAACATGGATGGATTTGCAAGAAAGATGTCCAAGGAGCATTGGCAGGGACTTGAAACCATGGTTTTGCAAATGTGTCGGTCTTATTTTTTGAAAAGGGTCAAAATGTAGGTACACAAAATAGTGATAACACATTGGTGACTGAGGTATAGCCGGTGACCAGGGGCAATGGCCGGATTGTCAGGGTCGTGGCATGTGGGCAGTGGCCAAATTGTCCGAGTCATAATTTGGCTACTGGCCATGACCACAAGAGACTGGCAATGGGGCTAAAGTGGACATGGCCACCAGGGACTGACTATGTGGTAAAGTTTTTCAAAATCAGGATAGGTGGTGTGAATGGGAAAATAAATTCTGCCCATGGCTAAAATTAGGTCCGTGGCTACAGCCCAAAGTGCTGCACATGATTGCATGACCAGATCGCAGTGACTATTGCTGCATAGACTACGAGACAATGCTAATCAGCAGATAATTACCAGGCACGCTGAAGCAGGTGCCCACATGGTCACCAGGCCACCCCTTGATATCATCACCCACCCTTATTTGTGACCACAGTGTGACAAGATATTGGGATTGGATGCTGGACTCATTTCCACAACGTCGCAGCAATGACTGGCCCACAATCCACATGCCTTGAGAAAGACTCTAGAGAGTCGAATTAGGTGTCGGCTGTGGTCGAACAATATAAATAGCATCAAGAATGGTTTTGAAGGCTGCTTTATTGTGACAAGTTACTTATTGAATAACCCAGTGCTGAGGTGAACAGGGCTCACTCTCTTATTCCAAACCTAAGACTTTAAGAAGGAAGGGCACCTTCACAAAATAACCCTATCACCAGCAGCAGGGTAATCTGTTTAAAGTACTAGATGATGTGCAGTGACCTACCCATTCTACCGTCATGCAATTAATTGATAATCGTCTACTCTGATTTGACTATTATTATTATTATTATTATTATTGGGGTATGCACATGGCCAAACCCTAGGTTTCAATGGGAAGAAATATTTTGCTTGCAGCTAAAGCCTCAAGTGCTGTTCTGAATGACAAGAAACCTGCGTGAGGCGCATCAGCAAGTACCTCAAAGGATGCTTTTGCAAATCTGTCCTGTGTTATTTTTTTGAAAGTGTGGAAACACAAGTACAAAAAATAGTGATATAACTTGTCTGCTGTGGGCAGCAGCACAACAAAAATAGTGATTTAAGTTTGGTGCATTGACAATGGGCATGGCCCTCAGCAAGGACGAATGCCTTGAGGCTGCAGCCTGGAGTGCTGGATGGGATTGTAGCAAAGTTGTGCAAGGAGCATCATCAAGGAATATATGAAAAAGAGGAATTATTAATAACTTATATACAGTGATGTAACATTCTGAAACATTTACACTTATTAAAACATATTCAATTGACAGAAAAAAAACTCTGTTAAAGGGAAGTTACGGTTAAGATGTAACCCACCCTTGGGACTCCTGTGCGCCAGCAGTTAGCTAGTAGCCTCGCACCTTTGGCACTTCCCCCCTGGGCTCCCATGAGCACTCGTCTATCCATACTGCCAATTTCATTTATGCACTTCTGTCACTGCACAATGCATATGTGCATTGATAGAAGCACTATGTACAATGTTTTGGTATACGTATGGGAAATGTAGATGTAAAAGATTTGTAAAACATTGTTAAGTGGCAGTTGGAAGCTCAAAAAAAATATATATATATATATATATATATATATATATATAGAATTACTTTAAGTGGTTATGTGTGTGAATGGTTTAAAGCAGGAAATGAGGGAGTGCGCAAAGCAGTAAAAACACTACTCTTCACCCAATCACTGCCATCTACCACATCCTTGCAATTCTGTGGCCAATGCCGGCAGGATATTTACCAAGTCTGTCTAGAATGTGTAAATGTATATGTCTAACCTGTACATCCACTACCCCTGTAACTAAGTTCTTTACAAGTAACAGCGCCTCGATGTGCAAGGGCTGTTTGTGCGCTATACAAATGTAAAAATAAATAAAATAGTGTTACAAACATAACAGTAAAAAGAGTGGAAGGGTTTTTTGTGTGCATGTGCAACTTGGGTTTTCTAATAAGGCATGGGCTAGACAGGGGAATGCGGAGACTGGAGAGTTATAAACGGCAATGTATTATAGTGGTGTTTATTGTATACTAGAGAGAAGAATTTTGGACAGAAGTATTTGTGCTTTATTCTTTTTCTCTAGTGTACAATTGTCCATTATTCCCATTAGCATAGTAGAACATGATAATGGGAATGCTGGAGAATCTTACTGAAAGTAGCTATTATACTGAAAAAAGGTAAAGTAGATGGAGTGTATAAGCTTATTTTTTAACTAAGGAACCTTTTTTACATTTTTTTATTAGAATATTCATTTGCAGGTGAGACCAGAAAGTAAGGTGGCAAGGGAAATGAGGGAAGGGGTGCCAACAATACATATGGATGGGCAGGTGGACAGGGGAAGATGTTGCATGGGTGTTCAATTTAAGGTAGAGGGCAGTGTTTTTCATGCTCCTTGAATACAGCTTCAAAAGCGCTTTCAAATTGGTCCCCCTGCAGAGTAGTGTGTTGCAGTATATACAGAGTACTGTTTTCGAAAGATATAGATCAACAGCCTGACTCACTGCTTGCAAGGTAGCTGGTGGGATTTTGTGTCCCACAGAAGTAGAGTTAGGGAAAATTCTCAGAAATTTGCTAATTCCCTTCTACTTTAGAGACCCCAAGATTGTTTTGCTGGACTTAAGGACTTTTAATTTTAATCCTGGAGAGAGTGAAACCTTTTTCCCACTCTCTCATGTATTTTTCCTGTGATTTGGACTCTTGTTTCTTTTGGTTGTGGAGTCTGACAAACTCCATAGGCATCTTTTTACATTGTGTCACACAGCACCTTCAGTGCAGTGACACATGGAAGTCTTTCAGATTTCCCAAATGTTTAGTTACCTTCTCTTGGTCAAACTACTGTTTCCAAGAGCAGTGAAGTGAAATTTACTTTACTTACACATATTGTTACTTAGTATCCCCTTTGTCTAGTTTCTCATGTAAAATAGTTATATTACCCTGTCTACAATTAATGGCTGGTGGCAGTGGTTTACTTATTACTACCATTGAGTGTTTCTACAGCGGGCAGCAATTGCAGCTGCAGTAAAGCACCAAAATGGCCCTGGTCTTTTTTCACCATTTTTTCTTGGAAAGGTCTTTCTTGAGATTTACTCTGAGCACCAAACCAGGTCTGGTCCCTTTGTCCATTTTGTCTTCTGGGTCCAGCGTGTCTGGCAGGGGCAGGAAGTGAGGGAGGTGCCCAAAACATCCTGCGCTCAATCCCCTTGGTTACAGGAATGCACCTAAAGGTGATTGGCCGGCTGGCTGTCCCTGGACTCCCAGGCTGTCCTGATCCTCCGGACTCCCAGGAAGCAGGACTGATCAAACCTGAGCCACCTCAACAGAGTGCTGGTCCACTGATGCAAGGAAAGTCCATAGTGGTATCTGAGAACCGCGGTGGTGCTATTTGCGAGAGGTGCGAGAAGCTGAAACCGCAAAGTGCTGCTGATCTGAAGTTTGACCATTGCTGCCGCTGACCTTCAATTCGTAGTGCAGGAGTCCCCATGCATCCTCCCTCTTGTCCCCACGACTGAGGCCCAGGAACAAAGGATCTGCAGACCTACAACTGGAACAGAAGCCAGCTGGAACCAATTTCTTCATACCTAAGGTAAGGGGTTGCTTACCTCTTGTTGTGTAGCCTTGATAGCTCTCAGTTGAGACTCGTCTTGGCTGCTATTGCAGAGTTGCTTGCAGCTTTGCCCCTCACAAGCCTCCCAGCGTGTGGCCCTATAGTGATTTCATTTTCTGCAAAGACTTCTAAAACAACTTTTTACTTACCTTCAAGAAGTGCTTCAGCTCACCTAGACTGTGCTCAATTAACATTGGCTGTCCTGGCTCCCTGTAAGACTCTTTATACCTCTGACTTATTGCTTTAACTATCCCTCAAAAAAAGTCACACATTCTATAACTTGTGTGGCTAGGAAAGGGTTAATTTACTTTGCATTGGGGTTTCAAAAGTACTTGCTGAAGAATATTTGTTAACCTTTGTTTTATTCCCAAAAGCCTTTTTCTTTTGACTCTAATTTCAGTATTGCTCTAAATGTCCTAGTTGTCACAGGTTTCCCCCTTTCTCACCCGAGTTCGATGTTTGCTGGAATTCTTGGAAGGAGTCTTCTTGCGTACGGTTCGGGTTTTGTACAACCCCGTAGGGGAGTCTTCGGATTCCAGCGTGCGTTTAGCGTTCTACACCCAGGATCGCCAGGAATCTCCAGGCAGTCCAGGAAACGAAGGAGGTGTACTCGGAGGCGGGTACACGGAATCCAGGATGTAAGACAGGATAAGGAGGAAGGGAAGATAGGAGGAAGCGAGGGTCCGGGAACCAGGAACTACAGAGTTCAGCGAAGGCGAACTACGGAGAACACCTCTAGTCACAGCGATCAGTAGCGTTGAGACGCACGGGGCCGCGGGGGCGTGGCTTCTTTATAGAACGTGAAAGCTGGTAGACAGCGTTCTGTGTTTAACGGCCATGTTGGAAGTACAGCAGAGTGTAAGCCCCGATGTGTCAAGGACCATGAAGTCCCAAAGGAACGTATCCGACGGTTCATGACACTAGTGACATATCAATGTCCACAGTGCCCTAGTTATTTAAGTCACCCCAGAGTGAAGGAAGTGTCTGTGTGCCATCACAAATGGGTATCTGATTTACTGAAACAAAGTGTGTGTATTTGTGAAGTCTATTTTTGTGTTACATATATTGCTCCCTTCTAAAGAGGGCTTTTTCAAAGTGACTGTTAAATAATAGTTTAATCAAGAAACCTTGAGCGTAAGAGTTTATTTTGAGAATTGTCACTGTGAATCTCTGTGTGATAACCCTACAGCTCACATTGACCCCTCTTGAGATAACCCTGGCTGCTCAGTCACTACACAAAATAACCCCTAGCCACAAGAAGGGCCACTCTTAAATACTTTGTGCCCAAGTTGTTTCGGACCTGGTCCAAATCCGTCCAGCAGTTCGGCTGTGCTGTTTGGCAAAATATGACCTCGTTTTTCTATGGGAAAATTAATGGTAAGAAGGCCGCAAAAAAGTTGCATGAACAATTCTGAAAATACACCATAGTAATATCTGAGGCAGCTGCATGCATAATTCTACTTTAATGGCTTCATAGTTCTAAATGTTTTTACTCTGATCGTCTTTTGACAGCTTTTAGAATGGGGTTTTCCCTAAATATTTTTTCGGCCCAAATATATCCAAAGTTGTTGCTTCGATACATTTTTTGCATGCACCTAACATTATAGCTGGAACTGGTGCACTGGGAAAACAATTTGAAAATCGACTTGGCCAATTTTCAGATATTAATGATTTAAAAACATGCATCGCACACTCACCCCACTGCTCACACATTCCAACATACACTCAAGCAAAGAAATACATGATTCCAGCAACATTATGCAGCCAACATTATGATGACCACACACAACATATGCACTCACCCCCCTGTGTACACGTTACACGCACTCAAATAAGGAAATGCACAATTCAAGCAACAATATCCAGCCCTCATGCCCACACAATCACATACAACACACATAACATACACACTCACTGCCACTGCATACACATTACAAACATACACTAAAGGAAAGAAATACAAAATTCAAGCAATATGCAGCCAGCAGAACATGTTGACGACATGCGCTCATATGCACCTAGGAAACACGCACCTACCACACACAATCTAATGACACTTTAATGACATGTGCAAGGGCTTTAATGACATGTGATCCTACGACATGCGCTATTACATGCGCTCCTACAAAACACACTCCTAGAATACCTGTTCACATGACACAAGCACCTACCATACTAGGTTTGATTTTAAGAACCTTTTTGAAATATATTAAAGTTTTTTTATGCTCTTACCTTAACTTTATTATTACTGATGTTTGTAGATTAGGATTTAGTTGGTTTTAGCTTCACTCTTTTTCAAAACTATATTTTTCATACACACATATATATATATATATATACACACACACACACACACACACACACACACTTTAAACCACAAAATCAATCATACAGCTACTAAAAACAATATAAAACCCGCCCCTGTGAAGGAAGACAGAAAATGCAGAACAGGTAAGCACTCTGGATACTTTAGTTGGAAGGAAGAATTGCATCAATGTCACTTAAAAGATATTTTCTTCAGTAAAAAGGTGAAACAAAAGCTTTAACCTATAACTAAGACCCCATAAACGTCCTAAGGGGACAGAGGCTCTCAGTAGTATCAGATTCCTGTTCTTAGGTGGTTTGACTGGGACGAACTAGCCTTTGGTATGCAATGCTTGCGGGTTGAATCAGGTTTGAAGGTAATGAGCCCCTTCAATCACACGCGACAAGTCCACTCCATGCATTTCGAAGTTGGCATCGAGCAGATCAATTTATCATCAAGAGCTGTTCAGCAATCTCGTGTGGTTCAAAACAACAATGATCACTGGTTCAAGTAGATGATTGACACAATGCTCCAGAGGTTTGAGTTGAGGTTCGATGACGCAGTGGGCCAAACTGTTGTGCTCAGGGCCAGATAGGGGATATGCTCTGCTGTGGTGATGCAGTGCTGAACCTGTTCAAAGAGTGCAAGTGGTGGTTTGAAGCTCGAAGGTGAGTGTCAAAGGCAGCACCAGTGGTTTCAAAGCATCTAACATGGTCTGACTTTTCAGGATGTCGAGAGTCCCACTGCAGGGGGCTCTAGGAGAAGGAGAGACCTTTTTAGCCTCTTCTCCACCTGTCTAGGGAATTTTGCTGGCAGAGCAGTAGTCCTTGGACCTCAGTAAAGTCACCCACCAATGTACCCTGGGGTTGGGTAGGGAGCAGGGCCTTCCTCTGCCTTGGAACACCCAGCTTTACCTCTCGCAGAGGACTTTGGAAGGGCCTGCTCTCCGAACAGGGTCTAGATGAATTCTTCCTGATGTCCTTGAAGGTACAAAAGTAAACCAAAGGAGTGGGATAACCCCACTCTTAAATGTAAAGGTCACAGGGGATTAGAGGAACGCAAGCCTCCTTTAAGGGATCCATCAATCCCAGTTCCTGAGACAAGTGACCTTTATCTCCTGATGTCATGCCCAGAGTGCCTGGTTTTCCAGGAACTAGAGGGAACAGTAAGTAAAAGAAAAGCCCACAGAAAAAAAGATGGAGGAACCCTTCCTCAAGCCCCCTTGTGCTCTCAGAGTGCCCAAACTCCACCCCTGCAACCTCCAATCCTGCAACTTCTACGGCTCTCTGGTGTTTTATCCCCTAGCGTCAGACAAGTCTTTGATGTGGAAGTACGTCTTTGAAGCAGGCTCTCAAGTGATCTCCTGGTGGTAGCAACTGAGCCCGGCAGGGATAGGTTACCTATCATCCCATTGAGGCAACACAAGGAATCTGCCTATATTGCACATAGCCTATAATGGCTGGTCTGAACTCAGTATTGACACTGGCATGATCCCAATTTCATGTGGCTTTCATGATTATGTGAACTAGCAGCCACCATACCAAAACCCGGGTATGGGTTATATTTTAAGATTAGCCTGCCACCAGGCGGTAGTTGATCATGATTATGGTGGTTTTGGTTGAGAGGTACAGATTTAAATTCAGACTGTTGGTAGTGACTGTTGTCAAAGTAGCTGTCCAACAGGGCCCCTGTGACCTTTGACCCTGCTATGTGACATTGAAGAGCAGCTGCTGCAGATCAGGGAGACTGATGCAGCATATCACATGTGTACACTATGATTTTGACCTGTAGTTTTCGGATTGGCAGACTAACCTTCCTGAGATAGAATTGCCTATTTAATAAAAAAAAGGCTTCTTCAAGCTTGTCCGATGACAATTCCTCACATTGTCCCAGACCAAAAAGCGACAGTCCAGGATGCTAGGTTGCATCCCTTCTGCAGGAGGCCAGATATGCAGTATTTTGAGCTGGTAGCGTCTCTTACTCAAGGACCACTGCCGTTCCTCCCTGATTAGCAGTATTTGGCTATTGGTGTGAGCAGGGATGAAAGTAGTACTGTGGTTTGCTGGGGTCTGGCAAAGTGGTTGTACGACCGCACATGGCCTCCCTTCTCCCTGATCCCCATGAAGCAGCAGGTACAGGAGAGAAAGCAAGGGGGCTTGGTCCAACAAATGAGAAGGGGGTATTACTGGGTGTGTTACACTGGGACCAGGTCTTTAACGGGGAGTGGCAAGAGTATGAGGTTGGTTTAGGATACCCTACTTTTTGGACCCGACCTAATAACTGCCAAGTGGGTCATAAAGACAGCCTTTTCCTTCCTTGTCCCCATCCCATGCACAAGGAATGAAGAGATCCTGGTATATATATTCTGCAGGCTTCC
Organism: Ambystoma mexicanum; assembly: GCF_040938575.1. Lineage (NCBI taxonomy): Eukaryota > Metazoa > Chordata > Amphibia > Caudata > Ambystomatidae > Ambystoma > Ambystoma mexicanum. The sequence goes on from NC_090933.1 coordinate 594,969,975, forward strand.
GTGGTGCCTTAGGGTTTGGGAAGTGAGGAATTACTCTGGGCCATCTCTCCATACAACACCTTGTGGTAGCACTTCATATGGCTTGACAGCATACCACGCCCCAGATTCCCTCCCCTTCCCACAGGTAGTCCATGTAATCTGACTGTTCCATAGCTCTCTCTGGGCATCTTTGGGTAAACCTCAGAGGGAGGCCCATTTTACCAGTCAGGTTAAAATCCAGGATTTATTCTTATGTGACCGGACTAGGCAACACATACTAGACCTTAAGGTAAAAGCACAATAGGCATTTAAGGCACCGACATTTAGATTCTTACAAGGCGATTTGGGAGGTGTATGGTCACCAAGGTGACACCTCTGGAGCAGATCTAGAAGAGCAAAAGGTGGGTGGCTTAGAATTTTAGGAATCCCTCCCAGGGCTGTCGAGAATGTGTCAGAGAAGTAGGATACTAAAGAACAAAGGCAAACTTTGCATAATTGATTTCTACAACAGTGTTCACAAAGGCTGAAGGGAGAGGTTACCAAAGAGATAAACCAATGGCAGTAAAGAAAAGTCCCACAAAAACACCAAAGGCGAAAGAGTTGTGCCACTTTAAACACCCACAGCAAAAACTGTACAGGTGAACTATGGAAAATTGGTCAGAGCAAACAGCACAACCTAATGCCTAGCCTGGGCAATTTTGGCAAAGGAAAAGAATCCTCACTGAAACCAGTGGATGAACTGCAGAACAGGTTGTCTCTGGAAGTCTCCAATGAAAATATAAAAAGGACTCATTGGAACACAAACCTATATATGCACACTTCTTGCAATGCAAAGTGTACCTTTTGTTCCCAAGGCTTACCACTGAAACCTCTTTAGATATTTTTATTACTCAACTGGTGCACGATTTGATGATGAAATCTCTGCGTGGACTGCAGATCTCTGGTTCTTATCTCAAAGGTTCGACCCAATACTACTTTCCAATGTGAATTAAATGAGTACCACTTTAGACTGGAATAATGCATGTAGATCTCATTTTCTATTTCAGACTGTGCAAAATATGACACGGTATTAAAAAATGATACGTTCTCTCTGCTCGAAGAACCATCCAAACACTGCCCCAAAACTCCTCCCTTGTCCCAAATTGTGCCATGAACAAATGTCGCTCAAGCACTCCCAGTCCGGGCCTTATATTGCATTGATGTGATTAACCAGACAAATCAGGATTTGCTTAAGGCTGTACCTAATAAGGCTTTTAGTCTGTACACATTTAACTAACAAAGAAACAAAACAAATGTGCTGTGATACGCAGAGAACATTGCAAAAGATGCCCATACCTTTAGGTCTAATAACTGTTTCATGGAATGGATTTCGGCCTTCAACGACTCGTTCTCTTCCTTCAATTTTTGAACCTCTTGTTCCATCTCCTCTTCTATTTTCTGTATCCGACGCCGCAAGTATGTTATAAGCTACTCACAAAAGACAAGTTATAAGAATACTTAGTTGATATCTTCATTTTTTATAAACATTACCAAATATAGTTGTATGGTGATATACGTTTCATATCTGCTCATTTGGAGGATGTATTCATTGTTAAATGGTCTTGATCAGGATATTGGAACTAGGACCTAAACAGCTCTGATGATACTTCATTTGAGCATTTGATGTATTTGTCCACTATGATCAGTCATGACTTTCAATTATAATTGTTGCCCAATGTTTGTCTGTTAGTAAAAGATTTGTTTAAATCTTCCAGTCACTTTTCTTCATGAAACAAGTCAGCTTCTTGTGGATGGGTGAAAGAAGATCTTTTAAGTAGAGGCCACATTTGCTGCAGCTTGATATGCAGCTTGATATGTAAGATGTAGGTTGTAATTACATGTTAGAAGAAAAACAGGTGTTAATTGCAGTGGCAATTTCGTCAACATTACAATTTAGGATATTCTTTTACATTTACATTTTATCTCAGTAAAATACTTGACAATATATGGAACAATCCATACCATAGACGTATGCAGGCAGAGATCATGAGGTAAGAAAGAAAATGAAAATAAATTTTAACCATCACCCTCACACTTCGCAACCCAGAATCTACTTTTATAGCTCTCTCCGAAAGAAGTGCTTACTGGGGGCTTGAGAAATAACCACAGATATTGAGAATACAATAGAACACAACATGAGTTGCTATAAAAAAAAAAAAAACTGAGACAGACATTTGTGCAAATGTGCATAACATTGGGAAATTGTGTTCATAGCGAAAAGGGCAAAATTCTGTAGACAGTTGAGACAAGATCCCACCGCTGCGGGGTTTTGAGGAATAGCTGCTACTTAAAATATGGTGTCTTTGTGTGCGATTTGTATAAATGTGACCAATGTAGAAATGTACATTTAGTATCAAATCCGATTTTGAGACTAGTGGCTAAAGGGAGGTCTCTGAGGGTAGTAAAGCAAATCATAAAATGTGACATCATCCGGCCTTGATCCAATCACTCAAATTGCAAGGCAGAGATGAAGTGTGATCCTATCCCAGCTCACAGGGGCAAGCTTAGCTAAGCCGGCCCACACACCCCCTTTGTGATGTCATGCTATAGCATAAATAGACACAGCTGACAACACATAGGGACTCACTGATCCAGCCACTTTCCTGATTCCGGCGAAGCACTCTGATCCAGCATTCTACATCCAGCTTTAATATTCTTCCAGATCCAGATGCCAAATCTCTTGCCAGCAATAGAGACTATTGATTTCTAGCAAGGCCCAAACCCTCAAATGTATTCTCTCCACTCAGTAAAGCGTTGTGTGGTGTGAGAAGGCCTTTTGAACCAGTATCCTGAAATCCTCTGGCTTGCCACCACTAGGCTTGCCTGAGGAACTCGCCATCCAGCGGATTCAAATACCCACATACTAGGTGGGCAGATCCTGTGCAAATCCGGCGACCGGCCTAGCTGTTCCAGTACCGTGCCTGATGTGCTGTCGTTCCTAGACCAGACCCAATCCTATGACCAGAGCTGACGGTCCCATTTAGAAACTTATCCTGTGAGTATTGATAGGAAGAACTGTGGCCCATAGTATCTTTGCATTGTCTTATCCCTATCTCAAGCCCATCCTATCTTTCCTTCAGATCCAGTATTGTTAGAACCATCTTTGCGCTGACCCTTTTCTCATGTGAAGAAGTCGAGTTTCCTTAGCAGGCGGGTCAGCCTGATCAAGTGACTAAGATCCCTGTGTGGTATTCGCTTTTTCATAGTCATCCTCTAGTGTAAGCAAACTCATTTGTCATTTTTCGAAAGTACATTTCTGTTTTCCATTCTCATGCCTATCTTGCAAAAAAAAAGACCTTTACTAAAACCTCTATAACGCCCTCAGTTTTTGTGATAGAAACAAAATTTCAACCCCTACTTTTACCTAACATCCATAGCTATCCATATATCGCCAATATTGCGCACAGAAATTTTTACACATGTAAAAGAGCTTTAAACTGCTTCCAACTTGGATTTTAAGATTTCAAATGTTTTCTTTGGACTAAATCATTGCTTGTGATTGTGTGCAACTGTTCAAAGCGGCTCCCATAAGAATTTATAACAATTTAAGTATTTTTGACCACATTTGGTGTTTTTGCCCAGTCAATTCTAAAGACAATTGTAAAAGCCATTTTGACAGCTGAAAAGTCAATTCCGTTTTTCTCTTGTGTTTTATGGGTGAAGGTGGGACTGATTTTCGGTTTGATTGGTGCTATTCCTGAATACCTGATCTCTCCTCCTATATCTTTACATTGACTATTGGGGGTTGAGGGGTGTTGCAGGGGGAACCTCTATCCATAGTGCTATCTGATCTGAACCAACACAAGTATTCTTTGCTGTGCTGCATATGTTGTTGGTGCTCATTACTTGATTCATAGTGTATTAAAGACATTCTTCAGTGTTCTGTCACCCCATTGGTGATTGTTATTCATCTATTAAAACCTATTGTGATTAAATGTTAAATACATACATAAATATTTACCTTTGCAAACCAGCCTGATTCCTGGTTCAGTGTGACCGGGGGGGGGAGGGGGGTGGCGAGGAGTGGGGGTTCCAGGAGAAGGGTGTGATATGAGTGGTATATCGTTCAGAATACTGAACTTATAGACAAAAATAAAACAGGGTTTCAGTTGTGCACTACATGCTGGGCTTTGATTGAAATCACTTACAAACCTGGGACTCAAGAAACTAAATTCAGGCAGCCTTATTTTCACAACATAAATAGCACGAGGGCTTGGGTTGTACAGATGGATAATTGCATGGTTTTAAGAAAATTAAAAGGTAGCAATTCCAGATTGCTTGAGGGTCGTAGTCCATATTGCAAAAGAGGAGTTGGATTACAGTTAAACGCAAATTGGTTATTCATTTATTTACATTTATAAAGTGCACAAAAACTGCCCTTGGCATCGTGGTGCTGTTACAGTTGGCTTACTTAGTTGTGAGAGGGGTACAGAGTGACAATGAAGACCATAATGGCTAAAGCTACAAGACAGTTACAAGTTACATGGAGGGGTTGGCAAAGTGTTCCTTGGTTACAGTGGAACAAGATCATGGTGTCTTAAGCAGGGGGGAGTACTCCCAAGCAATGGGTGAAAACATGGTGTCTAGACACTAGATTTTCAACGACAGTAGATTGTGTAGGGCATGATGGGTCTGTGGCTACAGAGGAGCCAAATCAGCCGCACAGGCATTTCTTAAAGATGAGCTGATTACCATTACATATGAGTGTCAGAAGGTCTATTGCACATGACTTAATTGAAGAGTTTAGCTTTGAGCCCTTTTCGGAAGACTGTGTATGATGCTTCATTTCGGAGTGCTGTGGGCAAGGCATTCCAGTTTTTGGGTGCTAGATGTTGGAAGCTGGAGCCTCCCGCTTTAGCTATTTTAAAGGTGGGGACATAGATCAGGTTGGAGTGGTGCGCTCTAATGGGTCTGGAAGATGTGACTCGAGTAATCCTTTCAGATAAGTAGGGGGCAGTGCAGGAAAGGCACATGTGTGTCATGGCCATGGTTCTGAATATAATGGCAGCCAGTGCACGACTCTTCTGGCCTGTGACAGGTGTTCCCTTTTAGGGATGCTCAATGCAGCTCTGAAGGCAGTCTTTTGGGTGACTTGTAACTTGAGGTTTTTAGAATAAATGTGCAAGTACTAGGTAATCTCAATATAGTATTTAAACAAGCTTAACGTTTTTGCAAATTTATAGACAACAATTATTGGAGGCATTTTTAAAGTTTAAGGTATTAAACAGTTACCAATATTAAACAGAACACAAGCACATATCGAATTTGTGCATTTGTTAGACAGCCAAAAACAGAACAAAACCACAATTCCAGTATAAATCAAAGTGACATTAGAAAGCAAAAGATGTTCTAAAAATAAACAAATTATAAACAATCTTTATAAACAATCTGTTTTCTTAAAGATTTAATACATTCACATTGGTAAAATCGGATCACATCATATGTTGCCTCATGAGAGACAAACAATTCATAGTGTATGAAGGAAATTCTTAATTCATGTGGGCAGGAGCTAATCAAGCTCAGCTTTGTGTTGAAACCAAAGGAGACCATAAATCTGTGTAAACAGGGTCGACGTCTAGGACGTTTTGGCACCTCTCAGTAGAGCAACTTCCTCATAACCAGCAAGTGATTCAAAGTGACCCTGTACATTTTAGTAGAGAATAAAGCTATGTTGGGGGGATGATAAATTAATCTTAAGGTTACCATATAAAAGAAGAAAAGGCTCTGCAGCCAGATGTCCCAATTGAAGGGAGTTCTCAACAGGTGGAGTTCATTCACAAGTAAGTATGGCAGACAGAATGTATCATCTTATAGTCTCTGCAATATAATGCAGATAATTCCACCATAAATATAGGGTGCACCAACTGTTATGCCTAAAATAGCTCCAATGTGAATCCAAGTATGTCGTCTTTGTCTGAATTTTTAGTTCGTTTAGAGGGGATTGGAGGTGGTTTAGATTGGTTGTGAATTCTGGTAGGCAGTTCTTGTTCAGTGGGGGTCTTGTTTCTTTTGACTTTCTAGTTCTGTTTTCAATCCTCCTTAGTTTGCCCTCCTTCAAATCGGGCATAGCTGTGGATGTTTTGTGATTGTTGTGGGTCGGTGGTCTGATGATGTTGCTGTGAGTCAAGCTATTCCGGTAGTCTGCTCCCTTATTTGGGGATTCATCAATGTTGATTGGTCCTGTTGGTTCTTACCACGCCTGTTATGCCGTGGTGTTGGGTAAATACAAAATGGAGTCAACCATGTTTGTTGGGCCAACACAGTGGCGAAGGCATCGCTGTGGTTATAGGGTTGTGGTGGGAGAGGCCCACATTTGTCTGGGCCTCATACGCTCTTAGATTGCTCTTTGGTTACATGGGCAAAAGCAGACCTGTGGCGATTTATTCTTGGTCTTGGGAGTTTCTGGAGGTTAGTCGTGGTATGCTTTGAAACAGTTGGAGTTGTAGCAGGTGAGGTTGGGTTAGGGGAGGAAGTCTCCAGCTTCACGGTAGCGACATTCAGAAGTGGCTGGAATATTATGGTACCAAGGGATAGAGCTCACAGGGCTGGAGGCCTCCCTGTGGTGGTTTTCTCCTGGTTGATCACCTTTGTGGATTTGAGTTCAGCATTGGTAATGTTTGGGATGGCTGAGTTTGAGGTGGTGGAACCATACAGTGGCTTCAGTGAGGGCAGCACAATTCAATATAGGAAAGATTAGGGTGGCTAGATTCAGGGGTGAAAAAAGTACACCCTTGAGTCCAAGGTGGTTAGGGTTAAAGAGGTCTAAATTCAATGGTCGCAAAGGTTCAAAAGGTAGCTATATCCAAAACCGTAGAGGTTAAAAGTGGCTAGATTGGAAGAAGTAGAATTCCAAGTGGCTAGGTTCAGAGGTGGGAGGGTTCGAAGTGACCTAACACAGTGGTTGCACGGTTTGGGTTGGTAAGATTCAGAGGTCGTGGGAGTAACTGTAGTAGGGTTTGGAAGACGTAGGTTCTGAGAGGTAAGTTGAAAAGGCGGCAGAGTTCAGGTTGTCAAACCACAGAGTGGCACACATTAAAAACCGGTAGAGTTCCATAAAGCCGAGTTCAAGTTTGGTAGCGCTGCAAACAGTATAATTTAAAGAGGTTAGGTTTGAAAGCAGCAGAGATTAAAACCAGGATTTCATTTTTTTTGTGGACTGGTAGTAGCATTGGGGAGTGGGAGTAGTAGTGTGGAGGAGGAAAAAGTAGTGTGGCAGAGGGAATAGGAACATAGAAGGTGGAGCCAGAAGGACATAGGGAGAGGAGGGAGCGAATGTGGGCAGAGCTGGAAGCAGGAGAGTAGGCAGAAATGAGAACAGCAGTCGGAGATAAGCAGAGTAATATCAGGGAGAGAGAGAAAGGAGATTGAGTTGGATACAGTGCCTGAAAGGTAAAACACTAATCTATTTTAGTTATTAACAACCTCAACAGTGTAGGAATAGTTTAGAAAATACCAGAGGTTGTTTTAGATGGAGAAGGCAATTGCTTTAAGATTATCCCCGACACCTAATCAGAAATTAGAAAGTAAGGGTTACAAGTCTATCAACTAACTGATGAATCCGATGGAGGCATCACTTCTATTCCAGAGGTAACCTCTCCCCCATGTGGCCAGGGGATGGCAGCATCTACTCAATGCTGACCCTGGAGGTGGTTATATGAGGGAGGATCACATGGCAGAGTCAGCACTCAGGACGGTGTCATGACTTCATCGGATGAGACATGGTATCCTCCGGTTTCTTTTGGCGATACCCCCGCCATGCCCCATGCAGCGATGGCTTGGCATATCTCCCCACACCGCCTAGGAAAGCACTGAGAACATTCTTTCAGGCTCCGTTTATGCATCAAGAATTAATTTGCCTTCAACATCATTAGAAACACTTATCAAAATAAAACTGCTATTACCTTAAGCCCAAGAACACTGCGATGAGGAAGTTGAACCGAGTAACGAGGATCACTGGATGTCAAGAGCACATGCTGCGGTCTAGTGTTTGGGCCGACCAACCTGAAGTCGGGAGATTTAAACTGGCGAAACCGCTGGCAGTTCGACCTCGCTGGCAGGAAGAGAACGAGACTTCTCTCGGTGCTAACCAAGAGGCTGGAGGGCAGGAGCGGTGTCCGTGGAGCGGAGCAGCTTTGCGACGAGGGAAAAGATGGCATACTGCATGTGAGCATATGCAGCGAGGACGCCAGAAGCAGACGGAAAGCTTCTGGCCGTGCACCGTTACTTCTAGGCTGCCTCCACTGTAGCATAGCCCGGAAAAATGCAGAACCGAAAAGTGGGAACTGCAAGATGCTGTGAATTTGAGGCAGCGAGAGAAGGCAGAATGCCAAAAGACTGTCACAGGCTTGCAGTGGGAGAACAGATATGCCAGCTGGTGTGTACCCTAGGGAAACAAGGAAACCGGGGCATATCAGAACGCCTGTCAAAGTGCAATATATGTAATGAAGCAGATAAGAAAGAACAAACAAGTGAAATTTGTATGTGTTACACCGAAGAAAGAAGCCATGGCAGGATGGTGTACCAGGCAAGTTACGGAAGACCAAATAAGTATAAGACTGACAAGTTTTGTGGATGTGAGCACAGCACATATGAGAGAAGCCCTGGCCAGAGAGTATACCAGGCAAATTAAGGAGGCACAAGACCACATAGGAGGAAAGCCCTGGCAGGAGAGTGTAAAAGGTGAATATAAGTTGCAAATGTGTTCACATAAGAAAGCCCTGGGGGTGGGGGGAGACATACCAGGCATTGTCAAGTTGAACAGTTTACATAATATAAGTAGCCAAGGAAGTCCCAATAAGGATACACCAGGACTGGCAAAATGGTGTGCAAATATATTGAGAGATATAAAACCTGGCAGGGGAGTATAACAGTTGTGTTGTGGGTTACAAGTGTGAGAAAACCCTGGTATCGAAACGCATCAAGCAAGGACAAGTTGAACAGCTTATGTGAAACATCTCATATAAAGAGGTCCTAATAAAGATCCATAAAGGCTAGGAAAGAACTGTGAGAAGATACTAAAGTAAAGAGGAATCCAGTGGAAGGGAATCACCCTCTGGGATTGAAAAGAAGGTTGTGGGAATATTCAAATTAAAGGAAAACCTGGCAGAAGAGCACATCGGATATCAACCACAAAGGATATAGCCTAACAAAATAAGTCCCAACCATCATAAACTCCTTACCAGAGTTTTTATTGTCGGTGTTCACATCGCACGCCACTCATATTCATGCCGGTATTTTCTTCAGAGAACAGACAATCTCTCTTATCTAGTAGTCCCTCTTCTCTCACACGAAACTATGCCGATTGGATCAATTATACGGCGGCCATCTATACATGTCTACATACAAAAGCCTCACAATACCTTCTTTGTCATAATACCTTGGATAACAATCAAAAAGTAGTATCCATGTCTAGTGAGATATTATTTCTCACTTCCCCTCCTCCTTCATCCAACGATCCAAACAAAATAGATTGTATTTATTAGTCTACATGAATTAAAACAGTTCAGTAATATTGTGCATCTTTATGTGTAGGTGAACTTCGAGGTACCCGACTTCGCCACTCAACAATTGTTAAGAATTGTTATACCCACAAGACCTCTACGCTACAAAATGCCTGAAGAATTTTGGTTTATAGTCATAATGTAGAAAAAAAAATGTAGACTTACAAAAATATAGAAAAAAAAATGTAGAAAACAATGTCGAAAACCTATACATATAATGAAAAGTCAATTTTTAGAAAAAAAATGTCGAAAAAAATGTCAATTAGCACTATCAATAAATAAATAAACAAGAAGAGTATCATTTACTAGGGGGGTCCCCCCCAACCCCCTCACCCAACACCCCCCCACCCCCCACCACCTTCTCACCCCTCATACTCAACACATTTTAATTATATACATATATTTATTTATTTTTTTCGACAAAATTCTAAAAAATGTAGAAAAAATTCGACATTGTTCTTCGACATTGTTTTCTAAAAAAAAAAATTCGACATTTTAACTTTCTACATTATTGCATTCTACATTATGACTGACCACCAAGTATTTTCATACAATAGAAGATTGTGGTTAAATGGAAAGAAACATGTTGGGTTCCTATGGGTCCAATTTAGTATGACCTAATAATGTACACAAGCTAGATTTTTATAGTTAGGGAGTCATATTGAACTGTTTTTCATTTTTTCAATTTTGCATTAATTTTGTTTTTGCGGTTTGTGGTAAAAGGTGAACACTTATGGTTACTCATGGTTGATTGATTTTTCATTTGTTATACATCTGTTGAGGTTTGTTTAGTTTATTATCGTTTGTGACTGTGGTTTTTGATCAAGGTTTGCGTGTGTTTTTATGAGGTATGTGTATTACTTTAGAATTGATTTCTTTGATGATGATTTGATGTTTAATAACTTGTATTATTTATATTAAGTATTTGATGTTTGTAATAGACATTTTTTGTATCAACATTGTCTTATTTCATCTTTATACTGAATTTTTAACTTTCCATTGATATTTTTTTTTAGTATAATACATTTGTAATAATACTGATTAAGGGGATATGAATTGAATTCTTTCATGTCCAAATGTTTACTTACTGTTTAGTTGTTATTCAGATGTGAACTTCATAAACAGTGGAGAGCCTTGCTGCCCTACATTCCCTACTTTGACGCACTAGGGCTCCAGTCCCCTTGTCTGCTTTTATATATATCATGAATAACCAGGTATGACCCGAGTTTGAAGTACTTGGTGTCCCCATTTTTTTTTTTTTAATTTTTTTTTTTTTTAGAGTAAATAAAATGTCTCCACCAAGTGTGCTTTCAGGCACTTGATTTATAAGCAATATGTCCATCTTCTCATCCCAATTTTAAAGTTCATGGACAAACCATTATTGGCCATGGTTTATTATTACCAACCATGGATGGTAAAAGGCTCAGGGACAGACCACTTATAATCATGGTATGCTGGTGTACATGGACATACGTGGTTGTCCATGATCTTACAGATATTGAATAACTATTACAACCATGGAAAGGTCATGGATATTATTTATGCTGATGCAAACTCTTCAGGGGACAACCATGGATGTCCATTGTACCACAAACATTAATAAGACCATAGTTATCCATGACTATTAATATCTGAGGTACAACGGACATGCATGGTTGTCCACTGAAGAGTTTGCAAGAGCATAATTAACAATGCACATGAAAATGTGAATGGCCTGGCATGTTTAAGCCATGTTCATTCTACTTGTGGAGAAAACAATGTTTGGTTTAAAATGAATGGTAAACTCACTTGTTTTTATTCAACCAATCGTTATTACACCCACTCTGCACCACACAGTAATGTATTGAAACTTTATTTTTTGCAGATCATCACTTACATTTTGAAGGAAGCACTTGCCACTGTGACCAGCACGTGTTCGCCAAGGCCATCTTGTGATACCATTATCTCAGAAGCAATCTCGTTAAAGGCAAATGACCCAGCGGCCTTGACTTGGAGCACATGCCCCTGCTCGCAATTTATGCTGCTGAATGAGTATAAAAGGTAACCTCGAAGCATTTGTGCAATTGGGTGTCCCAATGCAAATGCGTAAGACACTCCCTCTAGCAATGTAGAATATTGGCTTTCTCTGTTCATCCACACAGATGTTTAAATTAATATCATTTCTAGAATAATTAAACCAGTCGGCACAGCAATGTAATTTAAGGGTTTGGAGTAGCGTTTCATTGTAGAAATACAACAGATGTCAAAGCAATCCAGGCAGCACAGTACAGACACCATCTGTTGTGGCTGCCAGCCCTGAGAGCATAGGAGTGTGGAGAGTCCCACTCCCGCGGTGAACGTGGACACTGAAGAACGCCGGGTGGCAAGGCCGGCGCCCGCAATTGTGGCTACCAGCCGAGAGAGCATAGACACGTAGGAGTGTGAAGAGTCCTGTCCCCTGCCGGTCCTCCCCACCCCCCAACGTGGGCACTGAACAATGCCAGGTTGTGAAGCCTGTGCAAAGGAGGCGCCTGCTGTTGGGGCTGTTGGGACTGTGGGAGCTTACGCAAGCCACTGGAAACAACTCTAAGTTCTGGTGAGAGCTGAAAGGTGCTCTGCACTTCGAATAGTAAGTAGCCTACATCCTACTTTAAGGTTTCTGCTACATTCATCAGTTTACTGGAGAGCGCAACCTTGCCAAGTAATACTGTGGTGAGTCTGACGCCTCAGTGTAGGAATAGTTTAGGAAAATTAATCATTTTGTGTGAGGTGTGACTAACATCAGTTCTCAGCTCCAATTATATTTCTCAGTTAAAGAACTGATGGAGCGGCTTCAAGGGACCCGAATTGAGAAGAGCTTTTCAATGTCTCTTGCCAGCTTTTAATCCTGGATGACATATTGCGGACCAATAAGACCAGCTTGGCGCAAGTGGGGAGGTGTCGGACTAGGGGTGCCTCAAGGGAAGGGTTGAGCATTGCGTGCACTGGCTGTTGTGGCCTATGACGGCATTTGACGCCATATGACTTTTTCCCCTCCCTGTCTGTGGTCTTGGTCATGAGAAACAATTTTAACCATTTGCTTTTTAAAGTATTTTTGATTAACTCTATGGTGGTCCCTATCAGTATATTGTAAGTTATGCTTCAAATTTCTATCGAAGAAAATATTTATATTGATAACCTGTGCTTTGTCATACAACGATTTGTTAAATATGGCACAATCCTAGGCAAACCTATTGAAGAAGCTTTTGTGCTTACGAATGAAATCGAGGTTTTATTAAGCAGTTTGCCACCAATTTCCCCAGAAGAGATGGCTAAAGGTATGCAGGGGGGATTACTGCATAACTTCCATTATAACTGATAATAACACACCACCCTGCATTGAATCATGTGATCCCGTTACACATACAAATAGACCGTTGCCCATGACTAGTGATTCAAATATGGTGGGAAGCATGACGGGAAAACGGAAAGGCCAAGAATCATATGTCCACCACAATCAAGCTTGTTTGGGTGATGTCCTCCCACCCTTTGAAGTTCCTAAGAATGACACCCACAGGAGTAAAAAACAAAGATTTCAGCAGAAATGCACAGGTTGAGGACTGTGTCCCCACAGAAAAACCATGTAGTAGCCAATCCAGAAAATTAATTAGTCTTTAGTGTTCTAGAATATCAACCGAATATTCCAACATTCAACGGATTTGATGCACTGAAACAGACACCTGCTCCTGGTAGTGGAACGAAGGATGAGCCTAGAGGAACCTTGCCCCAGATCTCCAATGACAAGCCAAATATGGAATTTGCAGCTAATGTTATAACCCTGCAAGACTGTGCTGAGCTCATAGAGGGTGCATGTAAAATAACCAAAGGTTTACCCTACTACACATGTTCCTGCCATGCTAATTTGTGGCCAATAGCTAACATGAAACATAGGATTGAAAAACTAGAAAAAGGAGCTTGACACTTAGAGGAAGTGTCATAAGAAAAGATGTAAATGTTACTGCAAACCGCGAGGAAAAGGGTAGTGTGGAATAGCATGGAGGTAGGTATGGTGACGTCAACAAGGCAAGAATTCCTTTGTAACTACACTCAAAGAATCGAGGAGGCAATTGAGAAACATACAGCATGGTGGCGGAAGGAGGACAAGACAAACCCACATAGCGTAGTAACATCAATACTCAAAGTCGAACAATAAATCGCCAGAGTATATCAAATAATGCGAGTCATTAAAGTACGCCCAGAATGGTAAGTGGAATAAGCAATGTGCACCTTCTGAACAAAAGTAAACAGTTGATCGATATGGTAAATGTACCAAAGTTGAATAACAGGAGTAGATCACTCAAGGATGCCCTAAAAAAATAAAGTCATCCACTGGATTAGACACCGTAGAGGGTGCTGCCCAGTAATGTGGGAACCCAATGACAACACCAAGGATTACTTTAAGTTAGAGTTGTCAAAAAACTACCTTGCAGAAGAATGGCTTACAATTGAATACAGGAGAAACCTACCTACTGGTATAAATACTGAGATGAGAGCACCCCCTCCAAGCGAACTTAACACATGCAGGGAAATATTGTCAACAAGGGCTACTCATCCCAATAATGGGACTATTGGGAAGAGAAGCACACCACACCACACAAATTTAATTGTAATAGAGGATGAGGGTCTGGATGCGATTGATTTTTAGTGGAAACCGGATGTGACAATAATATTAACACAGCACACCTAAGTGGGTGGGAATTTTACAATTCACTAAGTACGGTTACTCACACGGAATATTGTGGGATTAGCCAAAAATGTAATAGATGACGCATGGTGTAGTTTCATAAGACAATACCAAAAGAGACGTGGGCCACAACTACAGCTAGCCTTCAAGGGTATGCCTGTTACGACAGCTCAGCAATAAAGGGGAAAGAGGGTAGACCTACTGGGGGCTAGAGCCCTGAGTCAATGCCAATCTCTATATCATTGTAGCTACTATCACGGGTAGTCGCGACCTGCAAGTGTTACATGTCAGAGTTAGGGACGGAACACATGTTCTATTAAATATAGAAAATAGACAGGCATCGGGGGAAAAAAACTAAGATAATTGAATTAGCAAAACAATGTACAGAGGGACTGGAAGGACAAGTACTCCAGGACTACACATAGTAGCTGTTGGTTATCAGAACATACAATACGAGCCCCAAGAATTAAGAATGTGTATTGCAGAGGATGAAAATTTGGCTTGGGATATTCCAGATCTGTTGGCAGCATTACCAAAAGGCAGCACAAAGATGCGCTTGAAGTATCCCTCCTATGGCTCGCTTTCAATTTGAGAGCTTTTAAAGGAAGGACAGAGTGATCGCCTGACAAAAACAACCTTTTCAATTGATAACCAGGAGTGCCGGAAAATGTACATACTATTATAAATGAGGAACTATTGGCCTCATTAATTGACTTTGAGGTAATGATAAGAATGGAAAGTGACTATCAACCAGTATCACATGCCCTAAACCCTCAAACCTTTAACATAGGTAAGCGCATTAAAGGCAGGCAGAATGTCCTACTTGATGTAACCAAGAATGCAAGGCGCGCAATCATGTTGAGGGATGTGAGCCGGGATAGGATTCTCCCCACTATATATTCTAAAATACTGGGTACCCTAGAAGGAACGAGTTACTTACCTGTAACTATTGTTCTCCAGCATGAGTCTGGCATGGATTCACATGCTCATGAATATTCCCCGTCAGGCTGAACTGTCTTTCTCCTGCCCCCAGCCAATGACTGCCCTCTACCCAAGCCCCTCCTCAGGCAGCCATCTTCAGATTTGGTAGCACATAAAGTGGCAGTAGGACCAACAGAAGAGCTGCAGAGGGGTAGGTGGGAGGGTTCGCATGTGAATTCATGCCAGACCCATGCTGGAGAACAACAGTTACAGGTAAGTAACTTGTTCCTTCTCCAGCATGGGGTCTGGCATGGATTCACATGCTCATGAATACATAGCAGTACACACATGCACAACCACGGGAGGTGGCAAGGCTCAACATTAAGCATTTCAACAACTCAACATTAAGCATCTCTTACCTTCTCACCAGGCTCACCTTCAAGCGAACAGGTTGCGCAGCACTGCTTGGCGGACTCTGGACTCCTCCCTGGAATCCCGGTCAATGCAGTAGAATCTGGTGAAGGTGGGAGTCGACCTCCACGTAGCTGTCCAGCAGGGGCACACCAGACAGGAACGCTGTAGTTGCAGCGATTCATCTGGTCGAATGGGCTCTCGGACGGCCAGGCAACGGTCGGTTTGCCAGCCGGTGACAGTCTGTGATGCAGCCGGAGAGCCACCTGGAAATGGATGCCTTGTAGAGGACCTTCCTTTGATTCATAGGGCCAAAGTTCACAAACAGCTGTAGACTCTTTGTGCGGTCCACGTAGAACTTCAGCGCTCTAGCCACATCCAGTGAGTGCAAAGTCCTCTTGGCCGGTGACGAAGGGGACAGGAAGAAAACAGGTAACACCAAGGGCTCTTTGAGATGGAAGTCCGACGTCCCCTTGGGCATGAAGGAGGTTTGCGTCGTCGGCACGACCCTTGTTGCGTGGAAAGTCAAGTACGGAGGCTTACAGGAGAGGGCCTGGATCTCTCCCATTCGTCATGCGGCGGTGATGGCCACCAGGAACGCCGTCTTCACGACAGGAATTTCAGAGGTGCCGAATGCAGAGGCTCGAACGGGGGACCCATGAGCCTAGTCAGCACCACATTGAGCTCCCACGCCGGGGCCGGAGCCTTCACCGGCGGGAACGAGTGGAAAAGTCCTTTCATGAACCCCTTAACAAGGCGATGCGACCACAGTGACGATCGCCCCGGAGTTCTGGTGTAGCGGGAGATAGCCGGCAGATGGATCTTGATAGAGGCGTGCGCCAGCACTGCCTTGGCCACTGACAGCAAGTACGGCAGCACTTGAGGGGCCGTAATCCGTAGAGGGTTTATCTTCTGTGCACGGCACCAGATGGTGAACCTCTTCCATTTATGTCCGTAGCACTTAAGAGTCGAAGAAGCCCTGGCCTTGGCAAGCACCTCCTTGCAGTCCGCCGGGATCTCGTAACCACCGAACTCTAGTGTTGCAGGAGCCAGGCCTGCAGGTTCAGCGCTGATGGGTCGTGGTGCAGGATCGTGCCTCCTTCTCTGGCGAGAAGATCTGCGTCCACCGGAAGCTTGACTGGAGGGGACACTGACAAGTCCAGAAGGTCCGGGTACCATATCTGCCTTGGCCACGCTGGTACAACGAGTATCATCCTGCACCGGGACCGTCTGAGTTGACTGATGAGTCATAGGAGCAACGGTAACAGTGGGAACGCACAGAGAAACAGGCCGTCCCAGGGAAATGTGAACGCATCCCCCATGCTCCCCAGCTGGGCAAAACTGCTGGCGAACCTCCGGCAATTGGCGTTCATCGCCGTGGCAAACAGATTGATCTGGGGATTGCCCCATCGTCGAAACAGTAGGTCCACCTGATCCTGCCGAAGCTCCCATTTGTGGCAAGAGCGCAGCTTGCTGCTGAGTGAGTCGGCGACAGTGGTCTTCACTCCTGCCAGATGAAAGGGTACCAGGAACATCCTTTGAGCAACGGCCCAGTGCCATACGTCCTGCGCTGCCATGGAGAGAGAAGGGGATCTGGTGCCCCCCTGCTTCTGAATGTAGACATCGTCGTGGTGTTGTTGGTGAAGACCCACAACACCTTGCCCTTGAGGGATGGAAGGAATGACTCGAGGGCCCAAAAAACGGCCCGGAGCTCCAGGATGTTGATGTGCAACAACTTCTCCTCTGAAGGCCTGTTGGGTGGAGATTTCCGGTGTGCGTGCCCTATCCCTCCAGGGAGGCGTCCGTTGTCACCGTCTCCTGATGCGCCGGGGTCTGGAAGTCCATGCCTGCCGCTAGATGCGCACGGATCCCCCACCATAGAATCGCCAGATGGAATTTCTCATCGAGGGTGATCCTGTCCTCGAAACTTCCCTTCGCCTGAATCCAACGGGCGTCGAGCAACTGCAGTCTGCACAGCTGAACGAGGTAGATGCATGATGACATCATGCCGAGCAGGGACTTGATGGACCTCACCCTGGCAACCTTCATGGCCAACAGCCATTGTACCTTGCCCAGGATGGCCTTTATCCTGTCCACCGACGGCGCGGCTAGGTGCACCACCGTGTTGAGTCTGGCTCCCAGGAACTGGGCGTCCTGCATAGTTTATCAAGAACCCCAGTTCCGTGAGCAGGCAGACGGTCCTCGCTGCGTGTTCGACGGCGAGTTCCTTTGACTTCGCTCGGATGAGCCAATCGTCCAGATGGGGGTAGAGGTGGATCCCCTGTAGGCGCAGCCACGCCACCACCGGTGCTATGAACTTGGTGAAGACCCTTAAGGCTGACTTCAGACCGAAGTGGAGGACCCTGAACTGGTAGTGCCGTCCTTGGACCACGAAGCGCAGAAACTTTTCGGTGCCCCTTGTGGATGGGGAAGTATGCATCCTCCAGGTCCAGCGAGGATAGGAGGTCCCCTTCTTCCAGCTGTCCCAGCACGTGCTGAAGGGTGACCATCCGTAATTTCTGGCCTTTTATCTATTTGTTGAGGCGGCAGAGATCTAGGATGGGCTGCCAGTTGCCGGTCTTCTTTCGACCAAGGAAGTACCGTGAGTTTACTCCGGAGCCACAGAGCGTCTTCAGGACAAGCTCTATCACACCCTTTTTTAGCATTGCTCGTACCTCTAGAAGTAGTTAAGGAATGTGGTTTTCTTTCTTGGCCACGGGTGGAAAACAGGGACACTTCCTTTGGAACGCCAGAGTGTGCCCGTGGGCCAGGGCATCCAGCACCTAATGGTCAGTGGAGATGGATGTCCACGTGCTGACGAAGTTCGCCAGCCGGCCTCCCACCAGGGTGCTCGGGTGGGGGCCCCGATATCACGTCCGGTTCAGTCATGCTTCGCTGAGGCCTTACTGCCTTGGTCCCCTTGGCGACCACGACAATTTCCGCCAGCCTTGTTGCAGCCTCTGTAGGCTTCCTGCGACGAAGAGCGGGCAGCCTGACGGTATGAGGAAGAGCTGCCGCCGGATCCTTTGGAGGCAACTTGTGACTTGCCTACGGAGGGCCGAAAGGATGGCTGTTGTCGATGGAGTGTGCCCAAGGCATGGGCTGTCTCGGTGTCTGCCTTGATGGCCTGCAGTGACTCGTCTACTGCCTTGCCGAACAAGTTGTTCCCGTCGAAGGGCATGTCCAGTACCCTTGTCTGAACGTCCCGACGGAAGTCGGTGGCCCTGAGACAGCCACGCCGGCAAAGGCAAACGCTGTTGTCCATCTGGTGGAAGCCGGTGTGAGCGATGCCGTGGCCATCGTAATGGCGTGGTCCGAAGCCACCTTGCCTTCCTGTGAGATTTCAAAGGCTTCTGCCCTCTTGTCGTCTGGGAGCAAGTCCTGGAGGGGGGCAATTTTAAACCACAGCTCCCTATCTTAGCGAGCCGCGAGAGCGTTGGCCGTCTTAATGGTCGTTGCCGCCGACTAAATGACTCGACGTCCCATGGTATCGAGCTTCTTCCCCTCGCTGTCCGGCGGGCAAGTGGAAGTAGACACTGTCGTCCCAGCGGATTTCTTCTTGGCAGCCACAGAGACCACGGAGTCCAGAGACGGCTGCGCTCTGAGACACATCAGTGCCAAGTCTGGGACCCTGTACTTCTCATACCGGTCTCTCTCCGCCGGGGCAGAAGATGGGTTCTTCAGAAGGGCCAGCTCCTCGTCCCAGATGTCGTCCAACAGCAGAACCGAGAGCACGGTCTTCCTCTTGGCCTCTCGTCGCTGATAAAGGAATCCCTCTTCCTTCTGCTCCTCGGGGCATAGCTAAAAAAGCTCTGAGAGATCCTGGTTTGAAATCAGCCAATTTCGTTGGGAGGAGAAGCTCGGGGTGGGGGCGATGGGAGATCTGCTCCGTTGTCACCAAAGTAGTCAGTCCCCGTCGTTGCAGTCTCCATCTCGTCCCTCGGAGGAGGGGATGGAGGTGAAGGATGGAAGGGTGGGGGCTGATGGACTCGCCTCCGCTTGGGTGAAGGGATTCCCGATGGTCCAGGTGCCGTTGGATCGTCCGCCGGAGACAAAGGCATCCTTGTTCTTATTTCTGAACACAGGGTGTGCAGGTCCAGCAAGATGTCCTCCGACCTGTCTGTTGGTGGTTGCAGCGGTTGCGACGGGTGTGTCGGTAGCGGCGTGGTTTCCGGTTCCTCGTCGGCTCCCCTGTCGCTCTCCACGTCCGCCTCGTCGGGGTCCTTCCCGTACGACCTGACCTCGACGAATCTCTTGTCCAAGACTGACTTGAGGCCTGCCAGCTCATCCTCGGAGAAGATATCTGAGCCTGGAAGGACCCTTCCCCCCCCTTCTTCTCAGCCAGGGGTTTCACAGGGGTCTTTTCGATGAGCATGAAAGACGATTCCCTCTGGGAGGGCAGGGAATCTCTTGGCTTTGAGATCGTCTCCACTGGGGCCGCATCTATGGGTCTCACCAGGGACGCTGCCACTTCCTCAATCAAAGTCTTAGCCAGGTGAATCTGGGCCTTCACGACCTTTGACGTATCTGAGGCCTTCACTGTGGTGGGGGGGTCACTGCCTCGCCCCCCCTTGTTTTTCTCCGTTGGAGTCGACCGGGGCTTCTCCCGAAGCTTACCCGGGTTTTCCGACTTCCTCTTCGAGCCGGAGCGTTGGCTCGTGGTTGATTGTGTCAGCGATGCTGCGCGCGGCCTGGCAGCCGCAGAGCCTGTACCAACGGCACTTCTGGTGCCCGCAAACTCATGGTGCTTCGCGTTATGTTGGACCCCCGTCACCGGAGCGCCCTCAAATGTCTTAGAAGACCACTCAGACTTCTTCTTGGGCTCACCTGCCGCCGGGCTTTTCGCCTCCAGCCAGTCAGCGAGCCGTTTCAGATGGTCCTTCGTGGTACGGGCGGACATGTCCTTGAAGAATGCACAGTCCTCCTCCACGTGCGACTGGTCCAGACCCCGTGCTGGAGAAAGGGCATATCCCCCCACCCCCAATATCTACTGATGACCTATAATGAAATCACAGACAAACTTCAACCTCTCTAAACAAAACCTTGTGAGTCAGTGAGAAAACATACTATTAGCAAGATTAGATTGCAAGGGGTAAGGAGTTTGGTGTCGAGACAGCAAGGTCCCCTGCGCAACTACTCATCTGTGTTCAAGGTTTGGCCTGCAGCCTAGCACATGGTTTTGTCAGGGATCTGAACTCCAGGGTTCCCGGGAGGTTTTTAGGAGAAGTGGGTGGGTTGACAAAACCTGGTTGGTTGGTGGCGCTGGCAAGAGGTTTGGTGCTCCAGTACTCTCGGTAGTTATTTCACAATTCAGTCCCGAGTTTTGGTTGTGCATTGATATTTATTGGTTCAAGTGCAACATAACACATGAGGCATAATGTACCAGGTTGGTGAACCACAAAAACAAAAAGACACCCAACGTGCGTTTCAACCGAAGTCTTTCTCAAGGCTGTGTGAGGTGGGGGGTGGTGAGTGGTGGGAGAGTGAGTGGTGCAGTGACATATTGCATTTTTTGGAGTCATGGTGAAGAGAATCATATAATAATCCAAACATGGTTGGCCAGTAAGGCCATGCAAAGCAGTGACATATTGCGTTTTTGGAAGTCATGGTGGAGAAAAACATGACATTCAGACATTTTCGGCCACAGTGAGGCAATGAAAGGCACGAGTAGAACAGCATGATATGCAAATACAGATAATTGGTGAGTGGTGGGTGAGGTGGTTGGTGCAAAGTGGTACGGTATATATGTAATAAGTATCATCATGATTGATACAATAGGCAGGTATTGAAACATAGGGGAGGTCCTTTTAGACATTGAGTACCAAGGAGAAAGACAAGAGAAACAAGTGGAATGAAAAATAAGGAGAGAGAGTTAGAGGGCTGCTGGTTGAGCTAGAAGTCAATTAGGTAAGTCACAGTGCAGGGCGTAGGGGGCTATGCTTACCAGTTAAGTTGGGGTGTGGGCTCACGTTAGAGCATGTAGAGAAGACACCCTGTATAGGGTACTGGGTGGTCGCTGGATAGCTGGTCTGGAAGAAAAGACAATGGAAACGAGGAGTTGCGGCAGGTTGCATGGACAAGGATCAGTCAGAGTGTCGTGTCAGAAGTGCGCGAGAAGTGGCCGGGTGCGGCCAAGCACGGGGGTGCTGGTGAGCATTGGGCGGTGCCGTAACAGGTTTAGCATGAGTGAAAGGTGCGGGTGGCCTGCTAGATTGGGGGAAGGTCAGTGGTGCGTACACGTTGCGTAGCCCCGTGTAGGAGACCCCGAGGTGCAGGGAGGCGCTGAGGGAGGCCCGTTGGGGCAACCTCAGTGTTGTCATGAGGCGTGGATGGCGGAGGAGAGAGTCCCAAGGCTTGGGGGCAAGCCCCAGTGGAGTTCCGCGGATCAATGAGAGCGTTATTGAGCACGGACCTAGCTACAAGAAGTAACAGAGCACTTTACAGAGGTATACAACAATACAGATACATAACGGGGATCTTTTCAGATGTAAAAACAGAACAGATATAGATACAGCGGGGATTGGGGAGGATACAGAGGGGCAGATAGGAGGAGAACAGCTGTAATGGGTGGTGGGGAAGAGAGGGGTAAGCAGCATCTAGCGAGTCAGGTGGCGCAAGGGGCGATGTGATGGCCTAGGTGTTGAGGCGGAGAGATTCCTTGAAGAGGCGAGTCTGGAGTCTTTTTCAGAATTGTAGTAGCGTGGGGGCGAGCCAGGTGCTGAAGGGGAGGAGGGTCCATAGTCTTGGGGTGTAGACAAAGGAGGCTTGTTTTCTGGCCCTTTCCATTTTGCAGCAGCGGATTTCAGATGAAATGTCTACCCCCGCAGTCAGTATCCCTGATGCTGGGGCCTTTTATGAACTTGAGAAAGAGAAAACTAGACTTCAATAGTTGGAAGTGAGGTACAAGTTAGATTTATTAGGATCTGATAAGGCCGAGAAGGCAAGAGGCAGCAGAGAGAGCAAGGGCCTTCCAACTGGAAGAAATGAAGAAAGACACATTGGTCAGGTGCTCCAAAAGGGATCTAGGAATGACTTGACATGTGCTCCCATCCTAGGTTCCCTAAGGTAAGAAACATTAAATTGCATTATTAAATAGTTGATTCCATGTCAGTTTGCATGTTAGTCACAAGAATTTGAAAAGTCTGATAATATTGCTTGGCTATGCAATCGACCTCCGCAAAGAGGATGCAGTGCCACCCTGCATATGTCATTCACTGAGAGAAGAGTTTGACAAACTGAAAACGGGTCCACACCAAGTTTGGGAAGACAACAGCCCAAAATTAAAGCTATTCAGAAACCAAAAAAGTATGACATTGTCACTTGGGGTAAGGTATGTGAATATCTGCCCTTTAAACTTGGGTGGGTGGGTACAAGGCCATAACCAGAATCCTTTTGAGGGCATGAGGAATTCAGTCATGACTGAATATGTTTTTTTCTCTCGTGTTCCCCGGAGCCAAAGCAGCTTCCAGTGGATTCCAAGGAGCTAGTTTCTAAGATGTTTGCCATAGCTGCTAACCTGTTGATTTCCCATATGGTGTCCCATTAAGACAAACCTCACAAACCTAAGTAGGGAAAGAAGCAAAAAGAGAAATAGAGTGGGGGAAGCTTATGAAACTAGATTCCATAAGGTCCACAAAATAAGGAGTCTGGACGGGCACATGCAAGGATCATATCCTCAGGGTCCCTGTCCCCCAGTTAGTATATGCAAGAGTCAGTGTGAATGTTATCGCTTGAACGTCTATATCGAATAAACCCTGTTTGGTCCTTATGGATCAAATATGGGAGTGTCCCTTCTATCCGTTGTGCCAGGAATTTCGCATAGTATCTTTGCATCAGAGTTAATCTGCGATATTGGGCGGTACGAGCTGCATATCTCTGGGTCTTGGCCTTCTTTATGCAAGACTATTATATTCACTGCCAGCATCGATCGCGGCAAGTGTTCCTGGTCTGTTGCTTCTGCATATACCACCTCTAGTTTGGGTACCATCGCTTCGGCCATAACTTTATAGAGATCAATAGGGATCCTGTCTGGCCCCTGACACCTTCCCTGGGGAGAGCGAGGAGATTGCTCGCGTTATTTCACCGGCTGTAATGGGGGTGTCTAGCTCACCCACCTGGTCTGGGGATATTTGGGGTATGGGTATTAAGTCAAGAAATGCGGTCATGTTCTGGTTAGAGGGGAGTCGGTGCTGCATTCAGCTCTTGGTAGTATTGCTGGAAAGGCAGCTCTAGCCTAAGGAAGTGATTAAAAGTTAGGTTCTGAGATTGAAATGTGTGCCAGTAAAACAAAGTGTGCAAGACCGATAGAACCGTGCCATCCGCCTATCCTTAGTTTGTTGACACTCCAGACCCCGTAGGGTTGAACCTGGAGAAGTTGGTGCTGAAGCCATTCTGACATTTATTTTTGACACATTATTTTCCTTTTTGTATTCCCTTAACACATTTGTTATCTTGAGAAGGAAGGCACAAATAGGTTTTCTTAGAATAGGCCTTTTTTTTAACCAGACTGACTTGGACTTATTTATTATTGTTTAATGGTCGAGATTACTCCCATTTTAGAGTTAGGGCAAGTTAGGAGTTTCATCTTCCCAACCAAATTCATAAATAAAGGTTTTCAAACTTGTATCCATTGAGCTGTTAACCTTAGGTCCGAGATCTCTCTTCTGGTCACCCAGGAAGCATGTTCCCAAAAGTCTGTTTGCATTCACCTCTAGGGATTATATGGGAATTATACAAAGACAATATTTCGAAAAAATTCCTTTCCTCAAGGTCCCCCCTTCCTGGAGCTCTGCATGGGGTCAACCAATATAGATGTCCGAGTTGGTCTGATGCTGTATGGAATAATTCTGTCAAAGGAAGTATTTAAGTCACATGAGGACGTATTGGACATGTTTGGTGTAGAGGAATTTGGGATCCTTTCATTACCTCAGACTGAAAACATGTACATTAAATACCAAGAGGAAAGGAAAAGTAGTGAGGGAATGTGGCCAATTCAGGTCTTACTTTCATATGGGGTGGCTCAAGCATGGTTTAATCCTAGACTGTATGTTTGGCCCTACTGAGGTGAATGATATATATATATATATTGGATATTAATTTAAAATGAACTAAAATGTATAGTTTTTCACAGGTGTTAGGCCACACCCATGCAATAGATGGCCTATGCAGATGATGCAATCCTATTGGATCACACCAAAATAGTCACCGAGCTTCACTTGAATGCTTTGCTTGATTATTCGTACAAGACCTACTTCGAAATCGCAATAAAATGGAAATCATTTTGTTTGACAGACAGGGAGGTAAGAAAGTTTATTTTGAAACTGGAAAAGTGGGATAATTGAGATATTTTGGCATGGACCTAAACAATAAATCCCTAGCTATGGCTAGTAGTTGCAAGAAAAAAAACACAGTATTTCCAACTATGGCCACTTTGCCAGGCTTTCATAAAGCATTTGGTGGTTTTACTTTATAATTAAGAAAGGCGTAAAGACATACAATATGGCCAATGATTATTTATGGGATGGAATCTCTTCCAAGAAATCCCTGTTGTGTGGTTCCAGAAAATGAAGGGTGAATTTGGGATTTTTTGAGTGATCGCCTTTCTACTTTTCCTACTCAGCGTACAAACTGCTATGGAGTGATAGTCACTGCACGAATGAGGACGTGGTGGAACCGATGAAAGTAAGATATGGAAGGAGGAGAGAGATGAAAGGAAGAGAACTGCAGAGGGGCTATGCTGCGAGGTTTCAACAGTTTTTCTTACATCTATGAAAAAAAGCATTGCCTAATACGTGCAACTTGTAACTTTACTAGGAACAACAAAAAAAAGAACATTAAGCTTCATAATGCAAACTATGTGCCTTTCTAATAGCTCACCTCCAAACCCATTTTGTCACAGAATATCTGTATGGTTGTGCTTGTGTGCTCACAAATGGTTAAATCTAGCTAGCATGCGCGCACAAAGACAAACTGTTGCATGACGTTACATTTAAAGCTTCGCATGCAAGCAAGCCTCCGTTTTTTCAGTCATAATTGGTTCACTTCAGATTCCATATAATAGGACCTAGATTCTGAGTGTGTACTAAACCAATGAACGTAATGGCGGGATGAATGATGCATGGTGTGCATCTCCTTCCACCTTACTCGACATGCACACACTATTGCACTTTTCGGCTCCATACGACTTTCTGCTTCGTATTTCCCCCTTGATTGATTTAAAGTTCTTTCACTCCCACTCCACACAAACCCCATCACCTCGTCCCCTCCCACACACAATACCCCGCCCCCCACAAACACTTGTACCTGCTGTTTAAGGGAACGTTCAGTGCAGTGCACTAAAAGTGCAAGTTTCAACTTCTTCCTAAACTTTTATTTTAAAACGAAACCATTCCGGAACGGTTTCTTTTAAAAATAAAAAGTATAGGAACTGTAAAAGGTAATTTAAAGTACAGGAGCATCGCTCCCGCTCACTTCGACCACTGTCCTTACCGATGAGGTAGCCATCAATATGCACCTTCTAGAAAGTGTGAGCTATATATTCATGCATTTTCTCTACAGAGATATCCTTGTTTCTTAGCACCAGGTCAACACCTTTTTTTTTTAAACTTTAGTTTTCATTAGCATTTAAACAGACAGTCACTGTTACGCCGGGCTTGTCTCTTTAAGAGACATGGACTGTGTCATGTGGTCCGGACACGTGACGCGTGACGCTGGGGGGAGGGAGTGCCTACGGGAGTTCGAAGTTGTATGCTGAATAAAGAAGACGTGTTCCAAAACCCTCGGTGTGCCTGCCCTTATTGCGAGGGCCCATCCGGGCCTAACAACTGGCGACGAGGTGTCTCCCCAGGCCGCCGAGTCCTCCTCCTCCTCGCCTCCGGCGCCCATCCAGCTCCGCAGTGCACGTCGGGCACCGTCAGCCCGTGAGCGCTCGCCTCCTCCTCCACACCTGCTGCCTCACGCCGATCCCAGCCCTGCCAGCAACACGCTCCTCCGTGGTTCCCGCGACACGCAGGAAGGATGCGTGTATAATCCCGAGGATTCCTCCTCCTCCTACGAAAGAAAAAAAATAAATAAATTACAAACGAAATCTCCACGTGTGCTCCAGCAGCAAGCCTGATCCCAGGCACCTTTCAGCACGCCTGCCCAGGCCCAGCTCAGCAGCAGGCCAAAACCCAGGCATCCATCAGCAAGCCTGCTCCCAGGCCCTGATCCCAGCAGCAGGCCTGATCCTAAAACGACTCAGCAGCAGGCCTAGACCCAGGCACCTCATCAGCAAGCCTGATCCCAGGCCCGGATCCCAGCAGCAGGCCTGAACCCAAGCACTCGCCAGCACGCCTGACCCCGGGCCCAGCCACTCACAACAAGACATCGATTTCGGGGTGCATGACCATCCGCCAGCCACACCATCCAGGCGCTGGAGACTGCCAGCGGGACCCAGGGTGAAAGGTGGGTGACACGCTGCGCTGCCTGCCAGCCCACAGTGCCCGCCACTAAGGCAACGGTCCCCCAGAGACAGACGCCCGCAGGTGAACCGCACCGCTCACCGTCACAATGAGCGCGCCCCAAGATCAGCAGGCCCTGCCCCCCCGCCCCAGCGGGGAGCACAGCAACCACGGCATGGCGCATGCCCCCCCCCTTCTCCATGATGCCGCAGGCAGAAAAAGGCCCAAGGTGGGTCGAGTGGTTGGAAGACTTCAACACCTTTATTGACGCCGCGGGAGAAGAGAAATCCCCAAGACTACGCAGCATGTTTCTGAACCTTGCGGGGAACGACATTAAAATACTATTGAAAACCATTCCATCGGCAGAACAAGCTGACTTCCCAGCCCTTATCGCAGCTCTGAACAGACGGTTGGTGATTGAACCCAACAGGGACTACGAAAGATACATTTTCAATCAGTGCACACAGGGGCAGATGAAACGGTCGACGAGTTCATCACCCGCCTACGAATAAAAGGCGCAAACTGCCAGTTCCACGCTTTCTCCCTAGATGAGGCCATAATGTTGAGTGATTGAAGGGTGTGTATCCCAAACACTAAAGAAGCAACTTTTAAAACAACCCGTCACGATTGATGAAGTTAGCCAGATGGCAAGGATTCTGGAGAGAGTCGAAAAACAAGTGACGCAGATAACTTGCACCGCCTCCTCCAAACATGATAAAAACGAGACGATCGCAGCAATGCAGGCCACTAATGCCAGAACAACAGAGAGGGGACCCAATCTCAACTACTCAACGATTCCAAGAATACAACGCCAGTGTTACCGCTGTGGAATGCCGTATCCCCATGCAGGGACATGCCCCGCATTGTCCCAGAAATGCGGCAACTGCCGGAGAGAGGGACATTTCCAATCGGTTTGCAGAGAGGG
Source organism: Ambystoma mexicanum (assembly GCF_040938575.1). Classification (NCBI taxonomy): domain Eukaryota; kingdom Metazoa; phylum Chordata; class Amphibia; order Caudata; family Ambystomatidae; genus Ambystoma; species Ambystoma mexicanum. Next base: position 594,997,893 of record NC_090933.1, read on the forward strand.
CAAACCGTTCCCGACCCAAAGAACATCAGTCGCCCCGCAGTTCAAAATACCCTACAGGAATCCACAAGGCCAAAGCTACCCATTGCGCCCTTTTCAACAAAACCCGAGAAGGTACGTCAGAGTAGTTGAAGACGTCTACCCATCGGAAGATCCCCAAGGCAACGAAGAATATGAACAAATATCCCGCATAAGAGATGAATACGACGGGCCCCCAGCTTCCATCTCTCACTACGAGGCAGACCAACAGCACCTCGAAGAGGAAGGTTATCAATATGATCACTATCGGCAAGATGAGTACGTCAACCTCATCATGGACGAAGGACAAGCACGTGAAGCACCCAAGATACCAATGGAAATAGGAGGCCACCAATTCTGTTTCCTGGTTGACTCAGGAGCTACGGTCAACATAATGGGTGAAAAGGAGTTCCACCAAATACCCAAGAAACCGGCCTTAGTGCCGTCTGAATCCAAAATATACCAATGGGGCGCCGACACTCCACTACAATCAATTGGCTTCTTCGCCCGTCACCTCATCCACGGCAACCGTGCCATAACGACAAGCATACACGTAATTCGCAGTCCAACGAAAGGAAGGTGCCTCCTCAGCTACAGGACGGCCTCCTCCCTGGGACTCATAGACATACACGTCCGAGACGGTGACAAGATCTATTCATCAGAACCAACCCAAGTAGCGAAAGAGAGCGTGTCAAACGTCCAAGCGGAGCCCAGGGAGATGGACATGATGTCAAAAGACACCATCGTGGAAGAATTCCCCCTCATCTGCAAAGGCCTAGGAAAATTGAAAGGACCCTCAGTTAAACTACATATTGACCCCACAGTTCGCCCTGTCCCCAGCACCCGAGGAGAGTTGGGTTCCATCTCCAAGCTGCAGTGTCAGCTAAACTCGGACAACCTAGAAAATGACATAATCGAACCAGCGATGGGTCCGACCCCGTGGGTCTCCCCACTAGTCATCGTGCCAAAAGAGGGGGGACAGCTCAGACTCTGCGTTGACATGCGTGTCGCCAACACCGTGATCCAGCGTGAGCGACACCCCAGGCCCCGAATCGAGGACATGATAGTTCAGATAAACAAGTCCACTCTCTTCTCAAAACTGGACCTTAATCAGGGTTACCACCAGTTGGTACTCCATCCAGAGGCATAACCACTTTCGCCATGCATGATGGACTATTCCGTTATAAGCGCCTCAACTTTGGCATTTCGTCTGCCGCAGAGATTTTTCATGAAACCATCAGACAAATCATTCGCCCAATCAAAGGGGCACTTAACTACAGCGATGACATCCTAGTATTCGGGAAGTCGAAGGAGGAACACGATGTAGCTCTCCGCGCCACCTGCAAAGCCATTCAAGACGCTGGCCTCACCCTCAATGTCGACAAGTGTCAATTCAGCAAGACCAAGCTGAAGTTCTTAGGCCACATATTCTTCGCGGATGGAATGACACCAGATCCTGACAAAGTGGCGACAATCTTCAGCCTACAAGAACCAAGGCAAATAGCAGACGTGCGATCGTTCCTGGGGATGGCAGGATACTGCGCGAGATACATACCACATTATGCCACAATCACGGAACCGCTCAGGAAACTCCTTCAGAAAGACATGCTTTTCGCCTGGACGGCAGAATGCCAAGATGCATTCGACTCCATCAAGCAATATCTAGCGGAAGCCAGAAAACTTGCCTACTTTGACCCCAGCTGGCACACTGAAATCATGGTCGATGCAAGTCCAGTCGGGCTGGGGGCCATCCTTGCCCAAACAAATGGAACAGACACCCACCCGAGACATGTGGTGGCCTATGCCAGCAGAGCTCTCTCAAAACCTGAGTCCGCGTACTCGCAGGCGGAGAAAGAAAGTCTAGCAGCAGTCTGGGTATGTGAGCACTTTCACAATTTTGTCATAGGAAAAAAATGTACCCTAATAACGGACTACCAAGCCCTGCTCTCACTGTTCGGCAACCCAAGAACCAAGATGCCGCCAAGAATTGAACGTTGGGGCATCCGCCTGCAAGAATATGACTATCAGATAATACATCGTCCGGGGTGGGGGGAACACAACCCAGCGGACTACCTGTCGAGACACCCCACAGGAAAAGCCACGCTGCGAAAGGGAGATGTAGAATACATCAGTTACGTCACCACGAACGCACTCCCTCCTGCAATATCACTGGAGACTGTCGCAGAGGCGTCAGCTGCAGATCCGTCCATAGCACTGGCTATCAACCTCACAGAACACAACAGATGGAAGACATACAGGAAGTTTCTGACGGAACATCCAGTTGCAAATCGAGATGAACTGGAAAGGTTGGCAAAAGTTCATACGGAGCTGGCCGTCAAGGACAAGTCCATACTCCTCCGAGGGTGCAGAATAATAATCCCAGCAGCCCTGCGGTCAGACATTATAAAGACGGCCCATGAAGGCCATCGCGGGGCGGACAACACCAAACGGCAACTTCGGTGCCACGTATGGTTCCCATTCCTTGATGCGCTAGTAGACCGTTGGGTACGAAACTGTATGGCATTGTCAATGCACAGCCAGGGCCGAAGCCCCCGCACCGCTACAGTCACTTCAGATCCCTGATCACCCGTGGGAAAGAGTGGCAATAGATTTTTATGGGCCCCTCGAGTCTGGGGAGTACCTGCTCTTGTTCATTGACGAGCACTCTCGCTTCCCAATCGTGAAGAAGTCGCCGTCAACAGCCTTCGCCCACATAGCAGCTGTATTTGACGAAGTTGTGAGTGAGTGGGGCATACCAGAAGTCATCAAGTCGGACAACGGCCCGCTGTTTTGTGGCCACGACTTCGCAACCTTCGCCAAGCATCTGGGATTCAAACACCAGAAAATAACGCCAAGGTGGCCACAAGCCAACAGGATGGCCGAGAGGTTCATGTCGTCTATCAAGAAGACCCTACAAAGAGCCAGACTAGAAAATGTTGACCCTCACCAGGCCCTGTGCAGGATGCTTTGGGACTATCGAAACACGCCACATGAGGCAACGAACAGGACACCGGCTGAGATGATGGTGAAATACCAAGTTCGCACTCGTATCATAAGACATCTCACCAACAAACCGGAAGCAGATCTGGAAGTCCTAGCGAGAGATGCGGAACGGAAGGAACGGGCCCGCATCCAAACAGATGAGAAAAGAGGTGCTCGCCCAAAAGAGATCCAGGTTGGAGACGAAGTACTGGTCCAACAGACGATGGTCAAAAAGACTGACCCAAGGTTCTCCCCACAGCCGCTCCTCGTTACGGCCACAAAAGGAACCATGGTGACAGCCGAAAATGAAGAGCGGGAAATAACCCGGAATTGCTTGCAGTTCAAGCTCACCACCGTGCAGGGCCAGCAGGAGCGAGATCCCCCAGATCCGGAACCGATGCCGGTGGACCCGAGAGATTCACTGTGGTCGCCACCGAGATTTTTACCTCGCCCAGGAATGAAGAGAGCGCAAGAGCCAGAAGATGATTCGGGAGAAGCCACTAATGGTCGACCCCATCGAGTCGTGAAGAAACCGCCGCGCCTAGTTGAAGAATGTTAATGTTGTTGTTGCAAGGACATTTGTCCGGGGGTGATGTTACGCCGGGCTTGTCTCTTTAAGAGACATGGACTGTGTCACGTGGTCCGGACTGTGTCACGTGGTCCGGACACGTGACGCTGGGGGGAGGGAGTTCGAAGTTGTATGCTGAATAAAGAAGACGTGTTCCAAAACCCTCGGTGTGCCTGGCCCTATTGCGAGGGCCATCCGGGCCTAACAGTCACCAATAATTCATTTTTGAATACTTCATAATAGGATGTCTCTCCCCTCCACCCCCCACCCTTCTCCCCACATTCCTAGTATCAGCGTGTACGGGCAGCGTCGACATGAATCAATCGAAAACAACAACAGTAGTCTGACTTCACAGATTTGTATTGGCTCCCTCATCCGGGCAGTGGGCCATGATGGACTGTGTCCCTCCCTCTCCCCACTGGCTACGCACCGACACCCTCCATCCTAGCCGTCAGCAGGTCCCATTCCTCCAAGTTGGACCTCAAATGATTGTTAATAGCAGTCAACTTCTCCATCACCATGAAATCACACAGTTTCTGTTCCGACTCTCGTCTCATGGGGGCTCCCACTGCCCTCCACTTTTGCGCAATTCGAGAGTCACAGAAGAATGCCGCTGGGAGCCTTGTTGGAAGGGCGTAAAACAGATGGAGCAAGCAGGGGAGGATGTTCATTTTTACGGAAGTTATGTTTCTGTACCAGGAAGGTTTAGGGGCGTCCACCTTCTAAGGTCCTCTTTAATCTTCACCAGAATTGGGTCAAAATTGACCTTACCTAGTCCTGTAAGATCCCTCGGCAAGATCACCCCTAAATACTTAGTCTGAGTATGTTTGACCCTCATCCTTAAGTATCGAGAATGGGCGGTCAGGCCAGAACCTTTTGGGCCCATGGGCATAAAGCTGGATTTGTCTACAATTATTTTCAGGCCTGAAAGGTGTCCGTAGCTCTCGATTTGCTCCAAGAACTAAGGGGGACAGGGGCCCACCTCCGTAAGATATCCCAGAATGTCATCCGTGAAGAGGGATCATTTAAACTCCCCCTCACTGCTCCATATACCCTTGATCTCCTGGTTTGCCCTGATTGCGATAGCAAGCGGCGTCATAAAGAGAACGTACAACAGTGGTAACAGTGAGCACCCGTCTTGTGCCACGCGTCAGACGGAAGGAGTCAGACAGGATGTTATTGACCTGTACTCGTGCCATGGGCCGCACATAGAGGGTGTCTATCCATCTAAAAAAAACTTGACCCAGGCCCATCCTCCCCAGCTACTTACAAGGAGAGGAAATCCGGTATACTACTGTCTAATCACAATTAGCAGTGTATACTTTGTCTATATCCGGGAGGATAGTGATAGGAGTATAGGGAGACAAAGTTATGAAGTAGGTACTAGAGGTGTGTGGTATAAACGCTCTAAGTAAAACATTAGGAGGGACCAAGGAAGGTTAAAAAAGCCAATATCAAATTTTAATAATAAACAGTCCGTCAAATTTAAAACATCAATTAAATAAATAGGTCAGAAATACAGACATTGTCAAATCCCATGTAGAAAGCAACAATAGGGAATACATGACAGGCTCTGAAGGCCAGTTGAAAGTAATGTTATTGCAAAAATATGACCACTGAGGGTACTTTTCAACCTAAATAGCAAGGTACCCATCCAAGTATGGATAAATATGTCATAAATTATACTCTCTGTTTAAAGTTCAGAGATATGTCTCGACATTTTTCTGTTCCTTTAGAACAAAGTGTGGAACATTCATCAGGAGGGAGTAAATTACAGTATAGCCTATTTGACAATTGGGATGATAAACAATACCACTACAGTATCCTAGCACCTTATAGTGTGCCTGTGGGGGCTCTCTACTAACATTAGTAGGTATAGGGTGGTGAGAATCACGGCCCTTGGTAAGGCCATAGGAATGTCATCAGGGGCAAATCACAGCGTTCCGCACCAGTGTGGGGGAGTTAGCGGCAAGAAGATGTCTCCTTCTATAAGGTGCTAGGATACTGTAGTGGTATTGTTTCCCATCCCAATTGTCAAATAGGCTATACTGTAATTTACCCGCTCCTGATGAATGTTCCACACTTTGTTCTAAAGGAACAGAAACATGTCGAGACATATCTCTGAACTTTAAACAGAGAGAATAATTTATGACATATTTATCCATACTTGGATGGGTACCTTGCTATTTAGGTTGAAAAGTACCCTCAGTGGTTGTATTTTTGCTATAACATTACTTTCAACTGGCCTTCAGAGCCTGCTACGTATTCCCTATTGTTGCTTTCTACATGGGATTTGACAATGTCTGTATTTCTGACCTATTTATTTAATTGATGTTTTAAATTTGACGGACTGTTTATTATTAAAATTTGATATTGGCTTTTTTAACCTTCCTTGGTCCCTCCTAATGTTTTACTTAGAGCGTTTATACCACACACCTCTAGTACCTGCTTCATAACTGTCTCCCTATACTCCCATCCTCCCCAGCACCATCTTCATAAAGCGCCAATCCACCTTGTCAAAGGCCTTTTCCCTGTCAATAGAGATCAGGCAGGCATCGCCCCCTTGTGTGTGAACCTGGTTCATCTGGTTGATGGTCTTTCGGATTTTGTCTGAACCCCGTTTGCCTCGTATGAAGCTCACCTGATCCCCCCCCCCCCCCCCCATGAACCAGGGACAGTAGCAGGGTTTCCAGTCTGGAGCCCAAGATCTTTTTCAGGACTTTAACATCATTATTTAGCAGTGAGATCGGGCGGTAAGAGGCACATCTCTTCCCTCTTTGTGTATTGTGACTATGGTGGCCTCCAGCATTGAGCTTGGTAGGGTGCCCCCCCCCCCCGATAATACCTTGTTGAACACTCTGGCCAAGTATGGGGCAAGCCTGGATCTGAAACTCTTGTAAAACAGAAGAGAAGCCATCGCTTCCAGGCGCGGTTCCTGGTTTCATCCCCTTAATTGTCCACACAATCTCCTCCTCAGAGATGGGCACCCCCCAGCCATTCAGACTCTCCCCTCAGTATGCCCGGAAGGGACAGGAGGTTCAGGAATGCAGCTATCTGTACCTCCTTGCCAGGAAATTCAGATGAGTAGAGATTTTCATAGAAATTGGCAAATACATTTTTTGTTCCGACCGGATCATGCACCTCCCCTGTACCCCTCTCCCTGATCATCCCTATCGCCATTCTTTTCCTATCCACCAGTAGCTACCAAGCCATGATTTTGCCCACCTATGCCCTTTTCTGCTTTAGCTATAGTAGCTGCTTTTCTGTGTCCTAAACTAGAATGGCCTTGAGTTTCGCCCTATAAATCCTCAATTTAGCCACCCTACACAGCGTAAGGTAGGCACCCCCGAAACCTCCCGGCTGCAGTTCCCCGATATTCCCCCTTAGCTCCTCTTCTTGTGCCCTGCTTTCTTTCTTTTTCTGGTATCCTATCCTGATGAGGTACCCGCAAAGTGGCCTTAAAGCCTTCCCAGAGAGTTTGCACACACCTCTTCATTGTCAAAGGCAAAGGCAAAGTAATCCGTGATTTCCAACAATGTCGTCTGGGAGAGATCCCTATTCTTTAGTAAAAAGTCATTGCAGTGCCACCCTCCCGAGGGCCTCTGACTAAGGTCATTCCCTATCACCACTTTGACCATATCATGGTCCGACCATGAGACTTGTATGACGCAAGAGTCTCCAACTTGGGCCTTCACCTCAGTATCTACCTGTATCAAATCGGTCATAGAGAAGGAGTTGTGGACCGCCGAGAAGAGGGTAAAGGGACTATCCCCCACTCCTCCCCACCCTAGGGAGTCTGTAAAGTCCATCTCCTGGATGTCCCTAAACCTTCTGGAGGTCGCTTTGCCCGGGTTATCGCCCCTCTCATCACCAATCCTCTTACGATCCCTGACCGGGTCTGAGACCATATTAAATTTCCCCACCACCGATTGGCCCTCCACAAAGAGTTTGTTAGCTTTTAACACCCTCCCAAAATTCCACCTGTCCCACATTAGGGGCATAAAGCAAACACACAGTCATCCTTTTGCCATGCCAGGATCATTTAATGAATAGTAATCAACCCCTTGGGTCCCTCTGTATCCCATCCACCACTAGTCCCGGCCGGGTCGAGAGTACAATCACCACTCCTCCCTTTTTCTCCTCGCTCGAGGCCACGAAAAACCTCCCCTCCCCACCCCACTCTGGCCCCAGGCGTGGTTCCCTCAACCCCTCTGCCAGTGCGTTCCTTGTACCATCAAGAGATGTAGCTTGGTCCTTCAGAATTCCCACATGGTCACTGATGTTTTAGCAGGAGAATTAAGCCCTCTTACATTAAGGGAGCCAATAACCAGGCCAGCCCCTGAGGTTATGACACCGTTCCCAAACCTCACCCTGAGACCATCCCTCCCTGAGACACGCTGAACCGTGCCACTGAACACGTTGAACCCAGTGAAGGGCTGTTACCCTGAACACTAAACATATAACCCAACATACCCTCCCCCTCTGTACTAGCCTGCACCATCCCAATCCCCACCTCATGCCCCCCTCCCCTGGCATCCAATTCGGGCACATTCGTCCACACCCACCCCCCTTCCAGGATAAGATCACCAAAAAGGTCCCGAGTACACAGGACGCACTTAAAAAATACCTCAATCTTCTTAAGCACCCTCTCAAGAAACCTCAAAACATTTCCTTCAACCACAGCTCTCGGCAGAGATACTCAACTGCCTTCCCCCCCCCATCACACAGCCCCCACCTCATGTTACCAGGTCAAGGACCTGAAGGGCTTCTCAGTGGGTATTTTGCTTTTTGTATTTGCGGACCCCTGCTGCCATCTTCCGTCTATTTCTGGCACCTGCGGGCTGAGCCAATAGTCTCTCCCAAGCCTGATGCCCGGAGCCATGAGTCTCCCATGATTTCTTCAGATACTTGACTCATATCCCCATTCAATGCAAGCCAGTAATTCTGGCCGTCATATTCAATGTTCAGGGAAAAAGGTACCCCCATTGCTATAGCACCCCATTGTCCATCAGCCACTTGGTGAGCGGGCCGCACTTTCTTCTCCTTGTGAGGGTGAGAGCCGAAAGATCCTGGAAAACGGTGATCTGGGCTTCACCATAGTCAGCTGGGTCCCCCTTCTTAGCCCGCTCCAGGATCTTGGTCTTCTTTTCATAATAATGGAAGCGCGCCAGCACCGAGCGGGGCCCTCTGGAACCACCCCCGCTCAATGAGCCCAATGAATGGTAGGTTCATCCATGGCGTTAAGCGTATGGCTTTTTGATGTCGCCCTCCGTTTCTCCTCTTCCTGGGAAGCCAAAGAGACGTAGGTTGTTATGGCGTTCCCTATTCCGTAGGTCATCCAGTTTGAGCATGGTCTCTGCCTCCCTCCTCTCTAGGTCCACCAGCCTCACCCCTGTCTGGAGCTCAAACTGGAACCTCTGCAAGGAAACTCTCCAGCTCATCGCCTGGGGGGTGGGGGGGAGGGTCCTAGTGGCCAAAGCTTTGCGGGTCCATGCTCTACTCCCTCTAGGCTGCCGCACCGATGCCTTAGGTTGGGTCTCCCCCTCTTCCCAGTTGGCTCTGGCTGCCCTGATTTTGATCTCTCACCTTCCTATTTGCCAACATCGTCTGGGGGGGTTCCCCAACACTGGTCAGTGCCGAACCCCTGTCTCACCTACCAGGCTTCTTACAGCCCATCCCCATGCGCAGTGCGGTAGACTCCACCGCCTCTTCTCCCTCTGTGGCGGGACTGGCACTCGAGATCCTGGATGGGGGTAGAGACAATCACAGAAGTCATCCCCTGGGCCTCCACCTCCTACAGGCCAGAGCCCCAAAGTGGGCGGGCAGCGTGGCCCCAAGCAACCCCTGGAGCCTCCAGCAGGCAGGGTCCACATAACACCGGGCCTCACGTGTCCTTTAACACCCCTGTGGGCCGGGGTTCTTTGTCTCTCCCACCTCTGCTCTCCCCACGGCTAACTCAGCCTTTTCAATTTCGATCTGCTCCAAACTTGGAGGGGGTGTTCCCTGGACACTTCTCTTGCCGAGACCACCACAGAAATCGCTTTCTGGTGGGTTAAAGTGGGGGCTCAAAGCCCCTTTACTTCCTGCTGGCTCAGGGCAGATAGAAAGATTAGCTTTCATCCATGCGCCCCTGGTGGCCTCCAACACATTCTTTTTTTAAAATATCTAAATAATTGTTTTATGTTGGTCTAGTTGCCTTTTCCCCGTTTTGATGTACAGCAGAATAGTTCTTTTTACAAGCTTTATTTCATTTTTATTTTCAACACGCAGATATACATGAGATGACAAATATATGAACGCAAGTGAAGAACACATTTTCGCCCCGTCCCTTCCGAAAGGGAAAACAAAATACACATCAGTACTTGAGCATTATACAGCGTATGGGTTCTATCCAGTATCCCCAAAGTAGCACCCCATTACATTTTACAGTTGGTCTTCCATACTTAAATGGTCCCCAAGGCATCTCCTCTAGCGTCCCTCTATTGTAGGGTCAGGCGTTTCATAATTTGGGGTCTATATAACACAGCTTCCCTATCTCTGGCAAATTACCTGAAGGAAGCCCACACCAGCGTACGTTTAGGAAGTGAGATGGTTAACAATACTGTAATTCTCTTCATAGTGAGAATCTCCCACAGCGGAATATTTTTTGTACATTCTACAAACATGTTTATTTCTTGCATCCTTAAGGAGTGCATGATTCGTCTCTATTGCAGGTGCTTAGGCTGAATGAGATTAATATACGAAAGCTCATCACAAGTACATTTTGCTTAAATCCATATCTGAATTGAACAGTATTGAATGATAGGAAATTAAGAAAACAAACAGGGTAAAAATATGTATAGCTTATTAAAGCATTCTATATGTACCTCTTCTTTCCCTTCGCACTGCTTCTTCACATCCTCTAGGGCGCTACACATCTCTTTGTTTCGGAGATCTGTGAGAAAACGTTTTAAAAAAGAATAATTGGTACTTGTGGGGAGGGAAGAAAATGACAACTACGAAGTACCTTTAAGTCTTTTATATCAGACATAACATTTCAACAAGAGCTCCCTTTGTTCCAATTGGCCTGAATAGCAAACACTGCATATGTAGAGGGCTGGACTTGCACTAATGTTTCACCAGAAGAACATTTCTAAACAAAAGAAATGTGTATTTATCTATTGAAGGCATAAGGTGCTTTGACCAAAAACACTAAAATAGAGTCAACGGTAAACGGGGCAATCCTGGATCAGTGCCTTACATAAGAGGGGGTGCTAATAGGTGACTGATAATACGGAATGCAGGATACTTCACCCTGGGACAGAACCGGCAGTAGCCCCATGGGACTGGATATATTTACAGATTAGGTAGAGCCAACACTTCAGTACAAAGACTCGTATGCTTTACCAATGGATGAGCATCATCAGCATGGACACCGATGTAGATGAGGATATGTAGCTCTCGCATTTGACTCTGCCTGCATGTCCCATACGCTCAGCTGGCAGATACTAGTTGTAGCCATTCACTTGCATTGCCTGACCATTGATATGGATTTTAATACAGCAAGCAGTGTTGGGAATAACTACTCAATCAATCTACAATCATTAATACCTTATTACATCCATCTTGAAAAAACAACCAAATGTTAATCCATGTTGAAGTTCTGTATATAAGTTGCAACATGAAACATGTAAACATATTAGAGTCCCAGATGGCAATGAAATTGAATTGATTTTTTATTTATATCGCGCTCGTACACTTGTTTCAGAGCGCGACAAGGCAAGGGAGGGGAACATAAACAACGATCTTACTAGGCCCAGTGACATTGAGAACACGAGTGCATGGGAAAGGGAAAACGTTACAAGTGCATGGAATGAGGCGCAGTGGAAAGTGCAAAGCAAAGGAAAACAGAATAAATAATTAATAAATAATAAGAAACAACAAACAGTGGAAGTGCAGCCAGCAGCCGACAAGTGATAGGTTTAAGACAACAGACAGGGTGAGACTGGTAAATACAGAAGGGAGAAAGTAGGTGGGGGACTGTATGTTTACAGATACAGGCCCAAGAGAAAGGTATTGCCAGGAGGCAGTGCTGGTGGGTGGCAAAGTGAGCAGGTACCTGGGCCTGGAAATCAGAAGGTAGGCCAGGTGCACGATGCCGAGAGAGATCAACAGGGGAGAGAAGGGGCGAAGGCAGAAGCAAAGAGAAAGGTCTTGAGGCGCTTCCGGAACCGGAGATGGTTTTTCTCAAGTTTGAGTGTCAGGGAGGCTGTTCCAGAGGGAGGACCCAGCCGAAGACAAAGATCTAACCCCAGCTCGTTTCTTTGAAAAACAACTGACCCGGAGGGAGTTAGAGATAGAGGAGAGAAGAGCTCAAGAGGAAAGCTATTAACAAAGGGACAGCTGAAGGTATATTGGACCCAGGCCCCAGAATGGAAATCCTTGCAGCCACTGGGAGTCAGTGGAAAGATTTCAAGGCTGGAGAGATAAGATCCCAGGGCTTGAGGCCAAGGACAAGTCTCGCAGTCCTGTTCTGGATATGTTGCAAAGGACAGAGAGTAGAAGCAGGTAGATTTAGAAGCAGCAGATTTGAGCATGCTTACGTTGGAGTCACTGATTATTTGCCCCGTGGGGGCAAGTGCAGGGGAGACCAATTTTTCACATAGTTTGTGAGTACTTATATAATTGATGGAATTCAGTGCCCATTGTGACACACGTATATGTTGATTGAACAACAGATAACTATTTCTCAGTTTTTTCAAGGAGGACAAGGAGAGAAAACATACCCGTTACGTTAATATCGGGAGTACTGCGTCTCATAGATAACCACGAGCAATAAAGTGATCTACCTACAGTTACAATTCCGAAGGTATTCTTGTAATTTCATATATCAAAATAATTATACGGGCTATGAATTATGAAATGATGAACACTGAATGAACTCACCAGTGTGGTTATGTGTAATTATAACGGTTTTTCCGTTGGTTTTCATTTAATAGGGCCAGTGTGAAGACATCACTACTAGGACCTAGTGAAGGATTGATTCAGTTTCACTTTCTCTTGCATCTCCAGAGTCTATACGCAGAGGTGAGTGAAGATGTTTGCAACTATGTGTAGAGTTGCTATCCACAGAGTTATAGTATCTCTGTAAAGAAATGAGGATGACAAGGCAAATTGACAGGTTCTATAGAATTTTATTGTATGTTTTTGTGTAGGTGGTGCGGCTCACCCCAGTCCATATAAGGCAAGATACAACAAGCACTTTGCCTAAAGTCCTGAGGAAGGTCGGAAAAACAAGTGCTCAAGTATATGACCGAAACACGTGTCGACAAGGACTGCTCAAAATCACAATGAACAGTTATTGACACTTGTATCCATGATAGGGTCTAAATACTTTGCAAAACTAAATGTATGGAATATGTTGTAACAATTAGATTCTGTTACACACAAATGTAGAGAGCCATGGCTACTGTTGAAAGAATGGGTATGGATGAATGACGGAGAAAACTGATCGTGTGAGCAGAAATTGTATTTATGATGTGTCAATTAAGAGATTTGTAATGATGCACACATTTTTATATACATATATTTTTGTATTATAATGAATAAAATTGTTTTTTTAGAATAAGTTGAATGAGAACATCTTGTCATCTGCCATCCACTGGTTCACACTGTTAAATATTTTCTGCTTTATATACCTGAGGAACCAGGGATTAAAAACAGGTAACCCCTTGATTATTAATATATACCAGTGATAGAACCGTAAACATTTGCTATGATATTGTTTCTTAGTAGAAGCTTTTCTAGAAGCCAACATGATGGTTATATTTTGCTCAGACACATGCAAGTGGGAAAAGGCTGGTTTTTCAGGAACTAAGCCTCCAAGTTCAGCAATTGAGGGGAGGGGTGAAGGACCTACCATTTCTGTTGAGTCAAAAGATCTATCGATAATGATAATGTGTTATTTATATAGCGCCTTAATCCAAAGCGTTTTGCAGAGCACATATTTACATAAAATATCACCCAACCGAAATTGGTACTCATTTATCGACCTCAGAAGGATGAAAGGCTGAGTTGGCCTTGCCGGGATTGGAACCTGCGACCTGCAGATCACGCTCATATCGCAGCAGTGAGTGCTCAACCCGCTGAGCTATCTTACCGGCTATATATCGATGATGGGAGATCTAATTTGGAAGTCCCCGCAAACTCCAGAAGGTCTGGAAACCAAATCTAGCGAGGCCAGAACGGGGCTATTAGACTCACTGTCAGATTCTGTGATATTTTGTGAATCAATGGGAGAAGTGGAAACGCATAAAGTGTTAGGTTTGACCAATCCAGATATAGAGCATCTCCCACGGAGTGAAGACCCTGACCTTGCCTTGAGGCAAACTGAGGACAGAGAGTTGTGCTGGTTGACAAAGAGGTTTACTGATGGATGGCCCCACTTCTTTGCTACAGACAGTTTCAGCTCCCACTCGTGTGGTGCAGATTGTAACCTGCTTAGTTTGTCTGCTAGGACGTTCTTCCCCTCCAGATGGGATGGCAACAAGAAAATAGGGAACAAGTACTCCCCCTGCTTGTTGATATAAAACGTTGCATTAGTATTGGCCGTTAGAATTTTGACCACTTTTCCTTGAAGTGAGGGAAAACATTTTGGAGAGAGAAATAAGGCTCTTAGTTCCAGGACATTTATGTGGTGGTCCTTCTCCTGGGAGGACCAAAGACCATGAGCTGTTAGACTTACACAATGGGCTCCCCAGCCATACTCCAAAAAGTCTGTTATAACTATTTGGTGAGGAGGCGGCTGAAAAGGAAACCCGAGTACCAGGTTCTCTGGGGAGTTCCACCAGAGTAGTGAGTGCTGAACTAGTTTTGGAATTTGAATTTTCATTTCCGGGAATGCAACAGCTGGTTCCAGTTGTGAGGATGATGCCACTGAACCGTTCTCATATGGAGCCTTGCAAAAGGAACTAGGCTTATGCAAGAGGCCATACTGCTCAAGAGCATTTGCAACCACCAAGCTGTCAGAATATGGTGTGTATTGAACTTAACAATGGTTTATTTGTTTCTTTCATGGGGTGGGAATGCTCTTTGTAGAGTAGTATCTATAAGTGCTCCTAGGAATTGGATCCTTTGTGAAGGATTGAGCTGGGATTTTGTCACATGTATGGAAAACCCCAGGTTGAAAAGAGTGTGGCATGCTAATTGCATATTGTGAAGCAATTCCTCTGGAGACTGGGCCTTGAGAAGCCAGTCGTCTAGGTCTGGGTATAGATGTTCTGCCTTTAACCGAAGGTAGGCTGCCACTGACCCCATAACATTTGTAAAAACTGTGGGGGCCAAATTTAGCCCAAAGGGAAGACATATGAGCTGGTAATGAGACCTTCCGATGGTGAACCTCAGGAACTGAATGTTTGTAGATAGGGATGTGATACTAAGCATCCTGCAGATCTACAGATGCCATCAAATTGTTTGGATGAAGAGAAGCCAGGATCTGAGGAATGGTCACCAGTGGAAGGTTTCGATTGACAGAAATTGGTTGAGGTCTGAAAGATCCAGAATTGCACAGATTCCGCCTGATCTCTTTGGGATCAGAAAGTAACAGGGGAAAATCCCTGACCTACTTCCTCTTAAGGAATCAACTATCGCTCCCAAAGAAAGGAGTTTTTGGATCTCTTCCAGGAGCTCCGGGGAGGATTTTTGAAGCTTCAGAGGACAGGATGGTGGAATAGCCGGGAGGCTAAGGAGGTAACCATGCTGAATAATATTCAGAACCCATTCCGCTTGAGTAACAGTTTTCAAAAAGGGAAGCAAGTTGGAAAGCCTTCCTGCTACTGGGGATGTATGCTCCTTGATGATAGTAAGAGCGAAAGGTATGTACATGCCCGGAAGGGAGTCAAAGACTTATTTTGCTCTTGAGGAGAATTTGATGAAGGGGAAGGTCCCAACTTAGACTTGGGTCTATAACTTCTCTTTTTAGAAAATAAGAGTTAGTAGAAGTGGCAGAACCACTGTTTCCTTGAGGATGTGATTTGAATGATTACATGTTTTGGTGATATGGCCGTTTCACCGAAATGGAGCCAAGGGTTTTAGCAGCCATGACAGACACTGGCCTTACATTTCTGACGGACCTCATCTGTGGATGGATCAAACAGAGTTTTGCCATGAAATGGTAGGTCAAGTACATTCTCTTGGATATCTTGGTGAAAGGAAGAGACTGACAAATATGCGTGCCTATGCATGCAGACTGCACTAGTGACTGCTCTTGCTGTTGTGCTGGTGAGGTCTTTAACCACTTGAAGCTGCTGGATAGCTGCCTCTCTACCTGCTGAAATCCAAAAGGAAAACTTGTCTGCGGCCTCCTTAGGGAGCATGTCGGTAAAGCGTTCAAAATTCACCCAATTAAGGATATTAAATCCTGCCAAAACTGTAGCCAGGTTAACCAGCCTGAGTTGTAAGGTAGAGTTAGTAGAAGACTGCTTACCTTGAGTCTCCCTTGCTTTTGCATTTGTATCCAGAACTGAAGCTGGAGATGCAGACGGGCCTTTACCCTTCATGCCCAGGGCATCTGAAACTATTGCAGATTGAGCCAAAAGATTGCACAGGAGTATGAAGGGGTCATCCTTAGGCACCTTGTATTTGTTATCTAGCGCCTTGGAGATGTGTGGATCGGAATGAGACTTACCCCAACAAGTTAAAGCTTGTTCTAGAACAGACAATTCCATGGGAAGTGGGACTTTTGACGGCTGAGATGGCAGTTTCCCAAAAACACCAGCCCTTTTAGGCTTATCCTTAGGGAGGATTTCTAGTGCCTGCATGGCTTTAGTGACTATGTCATGAAACACCTTAGATGGTGACAGAGTGGTATAGTCATCTGATTCTGAGTCAAAGTCTTTGGAAATGTTCTGTGTTTTGGGTGGAGGAGCAGAGTCCTCGTTCACTGATGCCATGATTGGCTCAAGAATAGGAAGGATGGGTACCAATCCCTGAGGTGCAATATGTGCCGTTTTGCCTTTAATGTGTTTAGCAAGAACTTCTAGGAAGGGCTCAGAAAGCATGGTTTCCAGCACAGTTTTGGTGATGTTGTTCGCCATTTAGGAACGGCTAGGTTGAGGGTCTTGTAGTCTGAAAGGAGAAGTAGAAGAGTCAGCCCTGTTAGATGGTTGGAACCAGCGGAGGTCCAGTTTGTGCTGGTACCCGAGTAGGTTGACCCAAACTGTCCTCAGACTGAAGAGAAAGGAGAAGTAGAAGAGTCAGCCCTGTTAGATGGTTGGAACCAGCGGAGGTCCAGTTTGTGCTGGTACCCGAGTAGGTTGACCCAAACTGTCCTCAGACTGAAGAGAAAATTGTGGCAAAATGTGAGGTGACTGAAGTCTCATAGGAGTGCTGAATAATTGATCCGGTGGAACCGTAAAACATTTGGAAGCATCAAAGTCTTCAGAGTCAGAAATTAGAGTAGAATTATCCTTCTGGCTCTCCGGTACCGAGCCAGAGACAGATGCCAAGGGAGATTTCTTCTGTTTGTGCTTTATGGGGGAATTCGGTATCAGACTAGATCTCAAATGAGAGTGCCTATGGCCTCTTGTTGGAGGAATTTTGTTATTTCCTTGGTACCAAGCATCTTGAAAGCTCAACTGTGGTACTAGAGGGTAAAACTGTCTTTTGGTACCGAAGTACCAGATGTTTTACATGCAGGAGCAGACTTGGCTTTCCCCGATACAGGGGAATCATAATGGACCGGATCAACCCCGGAGGTGCGAGCCTCTTTGCATGAACCCTTGCCTGTTCGGCTTACCGAGGCAATAGAGGGTTTTCCCAGTACCGTTGTTATTTTGTTTGGTGTAAATAATTTTTCCGGCACCAGGTGGGTCTTTCTCAGACCTTTTCCCACCTGGAGGTACCAACACTTTCCCACCAGGAGGTACTAGTGTTTTCCCACCAAGAGGTACTTTCAGTTGAATAGGCCTGGGGTTTCCCCCTGAACGGTGCCATGAAGACCCCGGAACTGAGGAGGTATTCTTCCCCTGGGTACCGAAGGCCGGTGCCGAAACAAATACCTCACCTGAAGGTATGGTCACCCTCTTACTGATGTCAGCCTCCCTCCTGTTCCAAAACGAAGTTGTTCATCTTCGGTACTGGTCCCAGCATTGACATGGCGAGAAGACGAGTCCGCAGAGACCTCGGATGAATCCCACAGCAAAAGATACAGGTTCTCACAGGATGATGTATACCCAAACATCGGACACAGGCATGATGGGGATCAGCCGCAGAAAAATGCTTCTGGCACTGGTCGCATATGGCATGCGTAGAGGGAGGCACAGTGAAGTGAAAAAATAAAAATAAAGAACCAATCACTAAGAAAAAAGGGAAGGCCAGCAAAAAGAAACACCGAAAAGAAGGGAGTCACAGCACAGCAAAAATTCCAACCCACCCAGTAGGCAGAAAAACAGGAACTGGGTGTGGAATGTTGGTGACGTAGGTGTAGGCCCGGCACGCACAGGGATGCATGCATGACATAGGTCCCACCCCTTCAAAACTTCTTAGAGACAGCTATCTTTTGCAGCCAGCTTTTCCAGCCTGCCTGCGGATGCACGCGTTCCCAACCAGTTGGGACGGGGAAGAGCCAGGACGAAAGAAATATTGCCTATTGCAGCATTATGTAAAACAGAACTGTGCATAAAATTCCAGTGAATATGTTTCCATAGGTTCGGTTTTACCCAAATGATATGAAATGTAGTTAAGTATCGAAACCTTGTTTAATGTTAAATTTCTGCTTTGCAATGCATGTTGGAAAAGGAACTATAAATGTTCAAAATGGGAAAATTAAACCTTCCAGGAATCACTTCTCAGGCTTAAATTAAGTCACCAACAGCCTTGTCCGAGCCTTTCCATATCATAAATAGATCTTTAATTATCTTGCCCAAAGTGTGGTGCTTTGTCTGTAGTGGGTTGTCATATCTTGGCAAGCATGATTCCTCTCAACAATTGCCACAAAATCTTTGGTGATGGAAGGAGCAAGTTTTGCTCTCATAGCGGTTCCTCTCTTTCAAATGTTAAGTTCACCTTTGAAGAGAAAGACGTAATCCGTAAATACATTCCAATATGAAAGACAACATATTGGTATGTTTGAGGAATCCTGCCAACCTGGCAGGAGAATTTTATTAACTGCTTCAATGCCTACCTGATGATATGCAGACGATTTCATAGCAATTCAACACACACAGTTTGAGCGGTGTGCTCAGGTTGTAAATGAATAATATAATGGCGGTACAATTGAGGAGGTCCATGGTATTACTGGCATCCTGACATAGGCAGGCAGTGGGATCACATTGTTTGAGAAAGCAGTCCATGTATTCATATATGTGTGGACAAATGGATTCATTCATGGAATAATGGGTCGAAAAAGCCTGGGTTCATGCATTTCGCACTTTGAGTACTGATGTAATCATCATTTGGCAATAAAGGTGTGAATATTCTTTACGATTGGTGCCTTGTATCAAGACACTTCTGTAAAAGATCAGGCTTGCATTTTTTTAGAGGTTTATTTTTTAGTTTGCATAGACCCCACCCTTACAGAGTTGTTTGTGGCCCTCCTTGATGTAATCCTCAAGGTCCATAAAAACATAACCCCCCTCCTTATCTTGCTCTTATGCCACTATTCTCTTGTTTGTCGTAAAAGTCTTCAGTGTGTGGCTAGATTTCAGGATGGATTTCAGGACCGTTTTTACAAAAACATAGAAGTGAGGCTATGGGATGGGAGTGGGGTGAATCAAAAGGGCTAGGGACAACCACCCGTTCAATGAAGGGGGCGACTGAGGATGTCCAAGGTGCATCACCCAAGTTACCCAACAAATCCCTAGCCTCACCTGTGTGGCAAGTACCCCTGCCATGAGAGAAATAGGATTGTCTGAAGTATGCAAGTGCAATGTTGAAGGGTCAGATATGAAGTCAGATGCCAGATGCGCGTGTACTCAGTCGCAGAGGCATCTGCAAGCAAATTCACTCGCATATTAAAGGCATGCTGCACAAATGAGAAGGGCACCTAATGCCTAGCAAAGTTAGAACACTAGTGGGGAGCCGAATTCTGAGGAAGACACAGATTCGGGAAAAGAGCCAAAATGGAGGAGAGCCAGAACTAGAGTGAAATGTGAAAGACTTCTGGGAGCTATTTCTCAGACCTAGCTGAGACCAGACACAGTGGGATGAGACAGCCACTAGCAGAGAACAGATCTAAAAGAACAGAGAAAACCTACAATCGTCTGGGGACTATATGCCACACCCACCGTGGAAGGAGTCGGAGATCTAAAGAAGTCAGTCAGTGGTCCAAGATCATGTGCATGGCAAATGTTCTGGCCCATGAGGACAATACTGGGCTGGTGGGACACTATAGTGCAGCCAGCCAATGAGCCTACGCAAAGGGAAAGAAATACTTGTTAGTAGGAGTGTGCCTAACATCAAGTCAAGAAGCCTAGGAAGGTGACCAACTACAGAAACGTGTTGAAGATTCAGACAGTGTTAAAGCCAGACTGTTCCTGGACACAGAGCACTGTAGGTCATCAAATACAGCAAGCACCATCTCCTACTCATGAGGCAGGTCATATTTTGGACTGCACTTTTGACAACTCTGGCCCAGTAAGGGTTGTAACCATGGTTTTCCTTACTTGCACTGATCATGCAAGTATTCCATTTATAATAGATATCCCAGATTTCCATATTTCTAGCATTCCTAAAACAAAATGCATATAATAATCATAAATGGGATCATCTGCTTCTGGAGAGCCCAACCCCTTTCCATGCATATTTCACTACCCCTGAGGATCAGTAAGAACTAGTACCTGATCCCACTTTGATTTTGGATAATCATCAACATCATATCCAAAAGATTTAAGCCAGCTGGTTCTGGTCAAGTCAGAACTTGATTTTAGGGAGCTTGGACGGAGAAGCCTTGGTATGTCCGCATTCTTGAGCTAGAGAAAAGGAGATCCATGTAAGCAGAAAGAGTGCATTTAAAGTAAGGTTAGTTTCTGCTAAATGTATTCAGAATGAATCTTCCTTAGCCCAAACAGATCAAGAACTGTTCCAAGTTCGTTCAGAACTTGGATCTCCAAAGGCTCTTGACTATGCTATTGTCCAATCACAGAATCTCTGTGAAAGGTTGTCTCAAGGCTTTTCTGAAAAAGAATCATCACGTTCCAGCAAGAGCTACCCTGAGTTGAGTCAGCCATTGAGCCTCCTGCTGCTTTGGCATCCATAGCAGATGGCTGGACTTAACTACTTTGTTATGTTATGATAGGTTATTTATTACATGCTTAATACCCAGAGGTTTCTAAGTGCGGAGCCGGGATTGAACCTGTGGTCCTCCATGTCTGCTTCCAAGGCGAGCATGTTGCCCCTGCGCTATCCTCCCTCGTTTCACATTGTTTTAGCCCATTACGGATTCTACTTTACTGGAGATCAAGGCAGCTCTCCACCCAGAGGTTCCCTTATGAAACCTGCTCAGCCAATATTCTTAAGGAGATACAATCACTGGTGGTTCCTGATCTATGTCGTATTATTAACAGCACTAATAGTTCTTTTCAATCAGGATTAGTTCCTGGTCTCTTAAAGATGGCTGTTCGACCTCTACTCAAGAAGGCACCCCTGTATTGAGGCATTTGGCAAATTTCGATCTTAGTTCTGTGTTCTGAGCAAGTAGCGGGAAGTCGCTGCAACAACTCAATTGCTGACCTTTGTGGAAGAGCATGTTTTGCTGGATGGTGCACAGGCAGGATTTCGGTCCATCCATAGCACTGGACTTGCAGTAGTGGCTGCCATGGACAGCATTAGATTAGTGGTGGAGAGTGGAGGACTGGACTTGCAGTAGTGGCTGCCATGGACAACATTAGATTAGTGATGGAGAGGGGAGGCAAGATATTCCTTCCCTTATCTTACTTGATTTGACTGCAGCTTTTGCCACAGTCATCCATTCAATTCTGTTAGCATGTTTGCAGGGATTAGCTAGCAAAGGCAAGGCGCTTGCCTGGATTACTTTTTTCCTTACAGGGAGAGTTCACTCTTTAGCTCTACTCAAGTTTGAGTCAGCAAAATAAATAATTTTTCAAATCCTACAAGGCTCATCAGCGAACCCGTCACGGTTTAATATCTACATGAAACCATTGGAAGAATTCATTCAGTTTTGTGGGGCTTTGTTTTTTATTTTGTTTACATGCCAAGGATACTCAGTTGATTTTTCATATGGGTATCTTAAAAATGACAAGGTGGCTCATTTTAAAAGGTTGTCTGGAACAAGTCAACCAATGATAGACCTTAACTGTTTGAAATTGCATATTCAAATACATGAAATGTTGCCACGCAGCAATCCCCTTTCAGGTCAACAAGCACATTTTTAATTTCACAGGATTTCAGAGTCCTCAGTTGTCAACGTATGATGACTACTCTCAGGCCTTAAGCGGTGCCAGCAGGGAGGGTAAGGAATCAGGGAGGAATGCTGCACCCAGGTCATCAATTGATTCTCATAAGTGCTAGGAAAGATTGTTCATCATCATGTTTATTGAGTGCATTTACCCCGGTATTTCTGACACGAGCTTTAGCATTAGTACATTGAAAACGGTGCAGATACTGTTATGGGGGCCCGGAAATCCCAGGCCCCAATCGTGAAGGGCCAGCTAGGGGAGGCCCACAGCATGGTGCACAGCGCCAGCGCCTTACCCTCGAGCGGCTGTCTTTCTTCTTCTTGCCGATAGATTTTATCCATCTGCAGTGATTCTTGGATACCGAGGCTTGAGCCTCATTACTCCATCTTCTCGGGTAGAATATGTAGTCGTGGGTTAGGATTCTTCATGGTCTTTGTAGACTTGTCACAGTAGGGCTGGTTTCACAGGGTCTTCATTGTGGAAGCCGCCCAGCCCTTTTATTCAATTGATGACACGTCTGCCACCTGTCAACCTACACGTAACTGTGCCTGAGCCCAGGAGGAGCTTAGCCACAACAGGTACCTTCTTATTACTTTCTCCAATAATATTTGCTGTGGAGTTCAAGCTCCCCTCCAAGTTCATCTCGAAATCAGGGTTTAGTTGCAATGGTGTCCTTAAAAGTATGTTTCTTGACCAACCCCCGCCCCACTCACCACTCCTTTTGACATCTGTTGCCAAATGGGGTTATGTATTTAGAAGGGGAGGACGAAGAAAAGCAGTTCTGGAATGTTCACGAAGAGTTGTAGTTTGTTCATATTGTGCAATCTGGCAAAACGATTTTAAATTAATTTGCATGTTAACAGATTTTATTTTAAATGGAAGACAGTAAAACAGTGCCTTCTACTACCCTGCTGTTAGGGAGAATTCTCCAGAATGGCTAATTTCCCTTACCTGTTGAGTCCCTCGGTAGCTTAGCTGGATTTCTAGGATTTCATTTTTTCACCTGGTAAGAGTGTGAGCCTTTTTTCCCACTCTTACATGTGTTCTTGCTATGTGTTGTACATTTTTTGTGCTCATGGACTATGGAGTCTCACCCACTCCATAGGCATTGTCTTTTTACTGCATGTCACACAGCACCATTAGTGCAGTGACACAGGGTTGTCTTTTTAGACTTCCCACTTTAAAAATCCATTTTCCGGGACTGACTACTGTCTCCCAGAACATGTAAAGTTGCCATTGACTTTACTAGTCTTTTTAAATTTACAGACCCAGTACAAACTATCTTCCAATAGAGTACTGTAAAGTTTAATATCCCTTTTTGTCTGATTCTCATGGAACATTATTTCGTTCCCCTTTCTGTAAGATTTTGCTGGTGGCAGTGGTATTTACCATTTTTATTCTGCCGCAAGCTATGAAAATAGTCTCGGTAACGTTAGAGGCTATGGTGGTAGCCTCAAACTCTAACCCGCTGGACCCATTTTATTTTTATTTGGTTCTGGTTGGGTTTATTCGCCATTTCTTTTTGTAAAGGTCTTTCTCGTGTTTTACTCTGCGCGCCAAACCAGTTTTGGTTCCTTGGTTCGCCATCTTTTGGCGGGCTTCTGCACAGACACCCTTCTTAGCCGCCTGAATGTCAGGGTGGACATGATGTGAGGGAGGGGTTTGAGGCCCCCTGCACAGGGTCTCCTTGGAGACCCAAGAACACACTAGTTTGATTGGCTAGGTGACTATCCTGCCAGGACAGCCACCCTGCTGTGTGATTGACAGCCAGGCTGCGTGAATGGGGGAAAACTGCTTAAAAGCAGGTCTCTGGGACTTGGAAGGCAGAGGCGCCACTGGAACGAGAGAACCACCAAGGAGCTGAAGGAACACGACTGCTGCAACTACTGGACATCCCGGTGAAGCCCTGCTGCAGGTCCGAATCGCCCGAAACTCAGACGACAGAGAAGATCTGCAAAGAATCTTCTTCCCTTGAGCTTGGTGGGACCAACCAGCTCGCCAAACACCAAACCCCAGCCTCCCTCTCCTGGTCGAATTTGCTGTGCATCACTGCAGCGAACCGGATAGCCGGGAGGAATGGAACTGGTTTGGGTTTTAAGGACTGCACCTTTTGACGCTTTGCTCTGCTGCTGGCTTCTTCCCTGGGCAGTGCAGGACCCTCCAGTCTTCCTCCTCCTGGTCACCACGACAGTCGCTTCAGGAACTGTGAGCCTGCAGGAACTGCCAGGAACAACTGCCTCAGCAACAGCATTCTTCTTCGTTTAAGGCACTGTGCAAATCCGGTCATTTGTTCCATTCGACAGCGGTGTACGTTTTGAAATCTTTCGCCTCTCCGAAGGCTTGTCCTTCTCTTCTCCTTTAAATATCTTTTCCTCCGACCAACTTCGTTTTGAACTCTTGGCAAAGATTTAACTGCAAACTACTCTGAACTGTGTGATCCTCTGCAAAGACTATGAAACATTAACATTGGCCCAGGCCTATTGACTTGAATCCTAGTTGTAGTAAGCCTTTTCTAAATTGCCCTGCCTATCACTTGGTGGTGGTGTTGATTTTTGATAACCTTGTCTTTTCCTCCCTTTTAAATTGCTGGAGTGCCATTTTGCTCAGTCTTCATTTTTAGCTTAACTTGTCCAGAATAGATTGGGGGTTATTGTAGTGTATTACGATTGTTATTTTCTGCTGCTTTATAATAGTGAACTGTTTTATAACTGATGGTGTAAATAAATGTATATTCTTTTACTGAGAAACCTTGAGTCAGTGTTTGTTTGAACCATAGCAATTGCTGTCCTTTGCGAAACTTGTGATACTGCTCACTTTACTCTTGAGATAAGTCTGACTGCTCAGCCATCTCTACCACTTTACTGTGTAGTATGGACTTGTACCAAAGGTGAAATTGTACTTAAACTTGTAGTCTTAATTGTGTGTGGTGTTCCCAAAAGGTACTGCATATGATTCTGCCCAACACCTGTCGATTAGATCTGGTAGAATAACACCAATCTCATGTATGCCAAAGGTCACACGCAGATTAACATGAGGCACAGCAATTTAAAAGTAAACGTTGCGCAGCTCAGCATTCAATCCTTGAGATTCGAAGGATTGATAAGTGGGTGTAAATTGGTAGGGCAACTTTGTACTTCAAAGGCTTTTGGAGTCCATGCTGAAACACTGGCTCAGCAAGTGAAATAAACTGACATCTCCACACATCCAAACAAGTCCCAAGTTGCTCAAGAGCTACTCATGCCGCCTGGACATTTTTACATTGTGGTACTGGATTTCCCAGTATACCATCCAGGACTTCCATTCCCAGAATGCAAAGAAAATTTCAGGGCTGAACAAGCACCTCCTGAATGGAACTGAGCATATGGTGGCATGCACGTGCATCCCCATTTCCTGATCAGGAGATGCGTAAGGCAAAGCCAATCTATCACCGCTGGCAGAACCTCTGCCCTCAACCTGCAAACCACAAGGAGATGCACTGGCCTCCCTCACTCTGAGCTAGAAGCTGGGTACAGGGGAGGGCTGTGCCATAATCCGAGTATATGGCTATTGCTGCCAATTAACTCCTGGCCAATCTCAGTCCTTGTTTCAATCGCTTTGGAAAGGGAGGAATGTCCAAGTCAGTATTTGTATGACCCTGGGGGGAGACAGACACTGGTGCTGCTGTGTAGACGTGTAGCTTTAGAGTAAATTTGCTTGTGAGTGGGGAGGACACTTTTTATTCACTCTGACTTGAAGTAAACACATTCAATGATGTTCAATTTTACTGTGTTGTATGCGTTTCCAAAACTACATTCTATGTATATCTGTAAACATATTAGATGTCTTTGGTGCACACGTCCACTGCCTTGCCCACAAAGGAGGACAAGTGGATGTTATGCCTGGCTAGTAGGTTAAACCTTGAAATGTTGCACCAAATGCATGCAGCTGAGTCTAATCACTTCTAGGCTCAATAATGCCCAACTTATAATGCAATACAAATTTGCTCAGACACAGGGAAACAATTTTCCATAGCTCAAATACACCTTTCACTAACTCTGCATTAGAACCCTGCACTAGCAAAAATGTTTCATGATTTCACACTCTCATGCTTTACTAAATAAATCTCCAACAATCGGTAGATCTCCCGTGATAAGCCTATTTGATATGCTTGAGGAAATTGGCGATTATGTTATTCACATATTGCAGGAGCATATCCTCAAATTAATAAAGTAACTCAACATTTCGTCTGCTTATTCTCAGCCATCTTTTCTAACATAATGCGCAGGAAAAGGATAACCTATTATGATACTCTACTACCATTTAAAACTGAAACCAATTTAGAACAACTTGGAGCATACATTTGGTGAAAGGCTCAAAGAAACGACCACCACTTAAACTACTAACCAAAAAAGAAAACTCTAGCTTTTGAAAAAGTTAAAGTAGCAAATATTCCAGGACGCCACTCTGATGGGCTGATTATAATAATCATACAAATTATTTGACATTTATATAGAAGCGCTTTTCATAGCACATATTTACATACATTATTGCCATACCCAATCGAAATTGGTACTCACTTTATCGACCTCGGAAGAATAAAAGGCTGAGTTGACTTTGCCGGGATTTGAACCTGCTACCTGCAGATCAAGCACAGATCACAGCAACGAGCGCGTAACCCGCTGAGCCATCTTACCCTTCTTACTTTCACATTAGCCACTTGTAACACACTAAAGCTATACTGGGAATGTATATTCAATGCAATCTTATAAACCACACAATGACAGTCCCCCAAAAGAGAGGCGATATTGCTAAACCACCCAACAATACTAGGTTTCTCTATTCATAATGGTGTGTGGCATTGTGTCAAATAATGTTACAACACGCACCAACTGGAGTTTAAATATTTTCTTTACATTTCTCCAGGGCAGGTGGTCTGAAAACATCAAGTTGGCTGGTCAGTTCACATTGGTCTTAGTTTGAAATATCCGCCTCCATCAGAACTAGGTTCAGTTCCCAGGGAGGAGTAGTTCATTTTCTGTTTGCTGCTTCAGGATGCTAGGGCTTCAGACGTCACTTGTCACACTGCAGTGGTTTCACGTTTTCTTGTATTTGAGATATGCAACCTCTCCCCTCATAGGTACTAGGAACAAAGACTTGTTATTGTAATGCAAATTTTCCTCACAACCTCTCCTTCACAGGGATTGTACACCTCAAATTCAATGCAACAATACTTTTATTTCTTCACTTCAGAAATCGCAAGCTCTCCCTTCAGAGCTATTGAGAATGTAGACTTCAGTCCCCATACTGCCACTGTCTTACCTTCCTCACACCATGAATCACACTTTCTCCTTCAGAGGTATTGGGAACATGACCTTCAGTTCTCGCAATGAAACAATGCTTCACAACTAGAGCTCAAGAGGAACTGAAAATGTGGACTTCAAATTCCAAAATGTGGCATGGATTAACTTGGTCTCACAATCTGGCTCACAACCATCCGGCCCCTGTCTCCGGAGCTAGGAGCATCCAGAGCAGACACTGTGCTTCCAGTGGCCTGCCTCCTATCCTGCACCGGCTCTGATCTGTTCTTGCTACAGCCACGGATTCTCATTTCTGCTCTGTCTCTGCATTGATTTCTGGTTCTATGATGTTTCCTTGCGAAAATTAGCTGGAAGCCCATTTGTTAGCAATTTCCTTTTTTAACACATTTCCTCGCAACAGAAATGCAGGGGGAGAACAGCTGCAAGCCTCCTTCACCTCCCCCCACAATAATTAATACCTAATCCCAACCCGATCTATATTTGCTGGAAATGTGTCAAAAAAGGACAACAAATGTGTCTGGAGCAAATGGGTCTCTGACCAAATGGGCTAGATCGTTTTTTCTCCCAGCTGGATGCCATCGCCATGGTTATGGATCAGTGCTTGGGAGCCTCCGATTGGGCAAGGCACAAGCCCCTACTGCTTCCTTTCACTTGCCATCTCCCAATTTTCCAGGATGGGTTTGTATCTCTGCCATGCATCTTTTGTAATCACCTGTATTTGGCATGGCAGAGAGTCTACCGTCATTTGTTCGTCACTGCAAACACCGGCTTGAGCATAGTGAGCAGCCTCCCCATGTTGCCTTTCGGCCTTGGTCATCCTCCCTCTGTGCCACAGTTGTAGTCAAATGGTGTAATGGGTGGGAAAGAGACTTAATTTTATGGTAACGTTTTATTTGTTCCTGGGGACCCTAGACCTAGATGTATACAGACAAATTAGTTTTAATGAGAAACTGGATTATTCTAATATCCCAGCTCCTCATTGGTAAGGTGATGTTAATGAATAGTTAGAACCAAAACAAGGGGCTCTACTATGTTGGAGATGACCAGTGCCCAACTAACGCATCCCAAGCTGAAAACAAAAGGTCTCCGACAAGAGCCAAGGTCACCTAGCACACAGAGAAATTGGAAAAAGTCTATAACATTATTAGAGCTTATGCAGGGTGATAAATGGAAAGCCACTCATAGGGAGTCCTGTGTCCGTGACCAGTCTGTACACAACACAAAACAAAGCTTGGAAAGCAGCCTTTAACAGGCATTAAGGACCTCCATTCCAAGGTTGCTAATTCGATACCTCAGCTGGCTCCCTCTTCGTCTTGAGCAGGACTTCCTTAACTTCCGCAAGAACTCCAACACCTTCCTCTTTACCTTCCCTCCCTCTCTCCTCTGCTAATCTCACAGTTGCTTGTTTGGTGTTCAGGGCCCGTATGCATCCTCTGGGCCGACCTCCCACACCAAACCGCCCCTGTCTCTGTCTATCCTCAGCACTTGCCTCGGCTCACCCTGCAGCCCCTGGAGGCTGGCACTTAACTTTTCACTCACCCATGAGCACCCCAGCACCTATCCCATTCCCTCTCCCTTCTGCACTTGCAAATTCTGAACCCTCACAAGGCACAGTAGGTTCGTCCGTCCCCCCCAATTTATTTAATATTTGTTATGTATTTTAATTGTTTCTCATCCCTTGTCCCCTCCCTGTTGCCCTGTGGGCACTTTGAAACAGTATTTCCTTCCTGCATAAGTGCCTAACAACCAAACAATCAATAAATAAAATTAAATATAGGAATTACATCTGGGCACAATTAGAAGCAACAATACATTAATCTAATACAGCGTTAACTCGTACAGGGATTTTGTAAACTGCCTATGAGAGCCTGATGGACTACCACTAGAGCATTCTGAGGTACAATACTGGCTGTAAAGAAAAACTAGAACATGGGAAGGAATGTCAGTTCTATAACAAACATTAAAAAAAAAACTCATGACAGGTTGCCATGGCCAATATATTTAATTTGCAGAAAGCCACAACAAAAATAATTTACAGTTCTCAACATGCCTCAAATTTAGAAACACAATCACCTACCTGCAGCCAGAACAGTAGACACAGTAAAACTGTCGTTCCTCTGTGCATCCATTGTGGTTGTGGGGCAGGAGAAAAATGTGAGCTGTGGCAACCCAGAGAATAAGGGAGATCCTGAGGAGGTAAGGAGAATCACATAAGCAGGGAAAACGATCAAAAAAAGGAACTTCAGGAGACATGTCAGGATCTTTGTGCCCTTCTGAAAGGAATTTGGGAAAAAGCATGGGGCACCTAGGTTGGGAAATATTGCCAAGCGTACATTCCAATAATAAAGAGAGTCATGCCAGTATTCGCCAGAGCACTGGGACTGGTCTATAGATAGGCTGGGACCTTGCACAGAGAGGAGGGTGACTGGGGCATCAGGAGTGTGACAGCCATCAAATAATGACTCTAAAGAACAAAATAAAATAAAAATTAAAAGCAAGCAAATAGTGTATGTCAAATGAATGCAAAAAGAAGAAGAGGTGCCGACCTTCAAACCGCACTTGGCTGGCATGAGAGCACAACATACTAAGGCTTCGACCCAAATCTGTGTGCCAATGTAGGAGATGCTGCAATTGGGAGACACGCATTCAGAAAAGCAGAACCTGGTTATAAACATTTAAATCCTAAGAATATAGGATAATAGCATAGCCCCTACCTGGTCAAACACCCCTAAAAGCTACAAACAAAGAAAACAAGCCTTGAAGCAAAACACACAAAAATCACGCAGCCCTCATATTCCACAACCAGCAAAGACCCTTTGTGAAATGGAAATCCATTCAAGATAAAGGTACCTCAGGAGACAGCACCAGGACACTGGTTCAATGTGATCCGCCAACCTGATACATACCTTTCCCTGGTACTCACCACCAATACTAGCCCTAACAAGGCCCACTCCACGGTCCTCAAGCAGAATCTCAGCCTTACACCTAACCAAGATACAGACCTAGGAAATATTTCACATCTCTCAAGCCATCCTCGGTCAGTAAATCAATCACTTTCACCCCCGCCCCCCAAACCCAAAAATCATGGAACAAGTCCAATCCAAATTCTGGAAAAGAAAGAAGCCCCAC
Source organism: Ambystoma mexicanum (assembly GCF_040938575.1). Taxonomy (NCBI): domain Eukaryota; kingdom Metazoa; phylum Chordata; class Amphibia; order Caudata; family Ambystomatidae; genus Ambystoma; species Ambystoma mexicanum. The sequence continues at coordinate 595,028,276 of NC_090933.1, forward strand.
ATGAAAACTTACTTTACTAGATTCATTGAGACCGAAAAAATATGAGAAAGATGACAATAAAAGTCAGAGAAAGGAAAATGAAAATTAAATGTAATTGGAGGATGACCAGATCAATGGAAAAAAAGTAGCATGTTTATTATTGTTCAGTGAAATTAGCAAAAAAGACCTACAACGGCGATGGCCACTAAACAGTTCAGAGGTAAATGCAGAGGGAAAAAAATACAGATTCACAAAAAAGTAGTATGAGTTAGAATATTGTAACTCAATGCAGTTAAAAAGAAGGACATGGAAGGGGGTGTTGCCAACAGTCCACAAGATGGCTTCCAGGTCTGGATCTCCCCATAATTTATCACATTCAGAAGAAATCAAAGCAGACACTAAAACCAAATCCAAACTTTTTTGGGCCTCAAAACATGTCTGTCCGCCTATTTTCTAAGAAAAGCTCTGTTCACGAATGCCGTCATCTTTCATTTTTTGAATGCTCTCAATTGCCACAAGCCTCTAGTGGCTGTTAGAAAACCTGACAAATTCTTTCTCAATATGCAGGGCACTATTTCTTTCCCTGATTCTCCTCAGTCTCTTGGGTTCTGTTACACTGATTGTGTCTCTTTAAGAGACTGAGATCATGTCACGTGGGTTAGGACACGTGACAGGGTTACGTAAGCAGGCGGGAGTGTTTATTCACTTTTGGATGTGCAACGAATAAAGAAAGACGTATGCACTACCTCGGCGTGTCTGTCCTTATTGCAACGGCCCACTCCGGGCCTAACAACTGGCGACGAGGTGCTCTCCCAGACAGCCGAGTCTTCCTCCTCCTCTATCTTCCGGCAGCGATCCCGCTCGGAAGCGCGCCACAGGCACCTTCGGCCTGTAGACCGCCGTGCCTGATCCCAGGCCCGCCTCCTCCTCATACCTCCTACGAGCCGAACCTGGCCCACCCGACGGCGCCAGCGCATGTGATTCCACACCCACTCTCCTTCTCCTCCTCTGCACGGCAACCTAATCCCAGGCCCGCCCTCCTTCCTGGTAAACTCACGGACACGTAGAAAAAAAACACGTGCGCCATTAGCGGCCTGCCAATTCAGAGGCCGTCTTCCTTCTCCATGTACACGTGAAAACCACGTGTGCCACAGCACGCCTGATCCCAGGCCCATCCGTGAGCAGCAGAGCGCCTTATCCCAGGCCCATCCACCCACACCGACTACACTCCTGTGAAAGGTGGGTGATACCCCGCGCCGACAGCCAGCTCCAGCCCATTTCACCCGCTACAACGGTGACTCACACCCATCACCACCAACATGAGCTCACCCCAAGATCAGCAAGCTCCAGCTCCCCCAACTCCTACGGGAAGCACAGCAACCACGGCATGGCACATGCCCCCCCGTTCTCCATGATGCCACAAGCGGACAAAGGCCCAAGGTGGGTTGAGTGGTTGGATGATTTCAACACCTTCATAGAAGCCGCGGGAGAAGAAAAGTCACCAAGACTACGCAGCATGTTTCTAAACCTTGCAGGAAACGACATCAAAGTCCTGTTGAAAACCATTCCAACGGCTGAACAAGCTGACTTCCCAGCGCTAATCGCGGCACTGAACAGATGGCTGTTAATTGAGCACAATATAGGCTATGAAAGATACATATTTAATCAGTGCACGCAAAGCATCGACGAAACCGTTGACGAGTTCATCACCCACCTACGAATAAACGGCCCAAACTGCCAGTTCCATGCCTTCTCACTCGGTGAGGCCATACGACAGAGTAATCGAAGGATGTGTATTCCAGACCATAAAGAAACAGCTTCTCAAAAAGCCCATTACCATTGAAGTCAGCCAGATGGCAAGAATTTTAGAAAGGGTCGAAAAACAAGTGACACAGATAACAGGCACCACTTCCACAAAACAAGACAAGAACGAAATGATAGCGGCAATGCAGTCCAACGCTGCCAGAACAATGGAAAGAGGCCCCAATCCCAACTACCCAATGACGCCAAGAACCCAACGCCAATGCTACCGCTGTGGGATGGATTTCCCTCATACAGGGACTTGCCCTGCACTGTCCCAGAGATGTGGCAACTGTGGCAGAGAAGGACATTTTCAATCAGTTTGCAGGGAGGTCAGACCATTTCCGACGCAAAGACCACCTCTTGCCCCCCCCCAGTTCAAAGTACCCACCAAGAACCCACAAGCACAAGCCTACCAAACACGACCATATCAACAAGGCCCGAGGAGATACGTCAGAGTAGTTAAGACGTCTACCCATCCGATGCAACCTAGGGAAGTGAAGGATACAAACAGGTATCCCACATAAGAGATGAATACGATGGGCCCCCAGCATTTCTAACGCACTACGACGTGGACCAACAAAGTCTCGAACATGAAAGCGATCAATATGGCCACTCTCCGCATGACGAAAATGTCAACCTTATCATGGACGAACGACAAGCACGTGAAGCACCCACGATACCGGTGGATATAGGTGGAAAACAAATCTGTTTCCTGGTTGATTCAGGAGCCACGGTCAACATAATGGGTGAAAAAAAGAGTTCCACGAGATTCCCAGCAAACCAGCCCTAACGCCATCCGATTCCAAGATATATCAATGGGGCGCTGCCACCCACGGATACAGACATGATGTCAAAAGACACCATCATGAAAGAATTCTCCATCTGCAAAGGCCTAGGGAAACTAAAAATGACCCCCAGTAAAACTTCACATTGATCCCACAGTCCGACCTGTCCCGCAACATCCAAGGAGAGTTGGCTTCCACCTCCAAGCCGCAGTGTCAGCTGAACTCTGACAACTCCTGGAAGATGGAATAATTGAACCAGCGACATGCCCGACCCTGTGGGTCTCTTCAATGGTAATCGTGCCAAAGGAAGGAGGACGACTCAGACTCTGTGTGGACATGCGCATAGCCAACACCGCGATTCAGCGTGAACGACACCCAGGCCCCAGAATCGAAGACATGATTGTCCAAATAAATAAGTCCACCCTTTTCTCGAAACTAGACCTGAACCAGGGTATCACCAGATAGTGCTCCATCCAGACTTGAGAGGTATTACCACCTCCGCCACGCACGACGGATTATTCCGATATAAGTGCCTCAATTTCGGCATATCATCAGCCGCAGAAATTTTTCATGAAGCCATCAGACAGATCATTCGGCCCATCAGAGGGGCACTAAACTACAGTGACGACATTCTTGTGCATGGAAAATCGAAGGAGGAACATGATGTCGCCCTCCGTGCCACATGCAAGGCCATCCAAGAGGCTGGCCTCACTTTGAATGTTAACAAATGCCGATTCAGCAAAACAAAGTTAAAATGTTTTGGTCATATATTCTCTGCAGATGGAATGCCCCCAGACCCTGACAAGGTTGCAACGACCTTCAACCTACAAGAACTGAGGCAACTAGCTGACGTTCGATCATTCCTAGGCATGGCAGGTTACTGCGCAAGATATATACCGCACTATGCCACAATCACTAAACCCCTCAGGAAGCTCCTCCAGAAGGACACGCTTTTCGCCTGGACAGCGGAATGCCAAGAAGCGTTCAACACCATTAAGCAATCCCTAGCGGAAGCCAGAAAACTAGCCTATTTCGATCCAGACTGGCACACCGAAATAGTAGTCGACGCAAGCCCAGTAGGATTGGGTGCCATTCTTGCGCAGACCAACGGAGTTGACACCCACCCGAGACATGTAGTGGCTATTATTCTTTCATAATAGGAAAGAAATTTACCCTATTCACGGACCATCAAGCCCTACTTTCACTGTTTGGGAACCCACGAACGAAAATGCCCCACAGAATTGAAAGATGGGGCATTCGCCTATAGGAATACGATTACCAAATCATATATCGACCGGGAGGTGAACACAACCCAGCCGACTACCTGTCTAGACATCCAACAGGAAGACCTACACCAAGAAAAGGCGACAGAGTACATAAGCTACGTCACCACAAATGCACTGCCTCCAGCAATATAGCTAGAAACCGTTGCATTAGCGTCAGCAGCTGATCCGTCCATGCCCCTAGCCATCGACCTCACTGAAAACAGCAAGTGGAAGGACTACAGGAGATCACTGGCAACACATTCAGATGCAAATCGAGATGAACTAGAAAGACTGGCAAAAGTTCATACGGAACTCGCCGTCAAGGATAAAGCCATACTTCTCAGAGGATGTAGGATAGTAATCCCAGCAGCCCTGCGGTCAGACATAATAAAGACAGCGCACGAGGGACACCGAGGAGCGGACAACACCAAACGACAACTCCACTGCCACGTGTGGTTCCCGTTCCTTGACGCTTTAGTAGACAGATGGGTAAGGAACTGCATGGCATGCCAATGCACGGCCAGAGCTGAAGCGCCGATACCCCTACTGCCAACTCAGATACCGGAACACCCATGGGAAAGAGTAGTAGTGGACTTTTATGGACCCCTAGAATCAGGGGAGTACCTGCTCTTATTCATTGATGAACATTCAAGATTCCCTATCGTAAAGAAATTGCCATCTACAGCCTTCGCACATATTGCAGCTGTCTTCGTCGAAGTCGTGAGTGAGTGGGGCATACCTGAAGTCATCAAGTCAGACAACCGCCCGCCATTTTGTGGTCACGATTTTGCAACTTTCGCCAAGCATTTAGGATTCAAGCACCAGAAAATAACACCCAGATGGCCATAAGCCTACTGGATGGCCGAGAGATTCATGTCATTGATATGTCATTGATCAAAAAGACATTACAAAGAGCCACATTAGAAAATGTTGACCCTCCCCAGGCCCTATGCAGGATGCTTCGAGATTATCGGAATACGCCACATGAGGCCACGAAGAGGACACCGGCCGAACTCATGGTAAAATACCAAGTTCGCACACAAATCATACGACACCCTACCAACAAAACAGAAATAGATCCAGAAATCCTAGAGGGGGATGCAGGGTGGAAAGAGCGAGCCTGCATCCAGACAGACGAAAGAAGAGGAGCACACCCAAAAGACATTCAAGTGGGAGATGAAGTGCTAGTACAACAGGCAACAGTCAAGAGGACTGACCGAAGGTTCGCCCCACAGCCATTACAAGTCACTGCAGTAAAAGGAACCATGGTGACTGCTGAAAATGAAGAACGAGAGATAACCCGGAACTGCTCGCAGTTCAAACTCACGGCAATGCAAGGAAATGAGACTGGAAGCCCCAGATCCCGAACCCATGTCACTGGATCCGCGAGATACACTATGGACGCCCCCAACACTCTCACCTCGGCCAGGAACAAAGAACAGAGAGACCAGAAGAGGATCCAGGAGAAGCCACCAGCAGCCGGCCCCAACGAGTGGTGAAGAAACCAGCTTGTCTAGTTGAAGAATGTTGAGAACGTTGTAAGGACATTTGTCCAGGGGTGATGTTACACTGATTGTGTCTCTTTAAGAGACTAAGATCGTGTCACGTGGGTTAGGACATGCGACAGGGTTAGGTAGCGGGAGGGAGTGTTTAATCACTTTTGGATGTGCAACGAATAAAGAAAGACGTATGCACTACCTCAGCGTGTCTGTCCTTATTGCAACGGCCCACTCCGGGCCCAACAGATTCCATCCTCCACTTCCTGATTTTTCTTTACTTATTTCTTAAATAGGCCCTCAAAGCGCATTTTAAGACAACACATTCATGAAGCGGTGACTGTGTTGCATCAAGCTTTGGGCCTCAAGTTTTCAGCATGTTTTGCTGTCTATCAAACGGTAGGTCTAATATACTATAACCAACTAGAAAGACTAAGTTGAAAGTACTTGACTACTGTTGTTCAGACCCTTATTGATTTTATATGCTTTCTCTCTTTTTGATTAAATCAGTGGAAGTTAGGTGTGGTCTTTCAATATCAGATTTTGTATAAAGTGGCCACAATGCTTTCAGAAATGTTTTTTCTCTTCTGTATTTCTTATGAAATACTAAACAGTTCTAGAAAGAAATTGAACATTCATGCATTGTTAGAACCTTATTGAATCTACTTCCTATGGACCTGGATCACTGTACAGATGTTGCATATTTTTCTTTGCAGAACTGATCTATCACATTTTAATATTAATCTTTCAGGCTTAGCGGTGGTTCTCACCTAAAAGTTTGCTTTTTTGTTAATGTTACTATATGTCCTTATATTGAGGCGGAGACACTTAGGTGAGGTGTTAAGACAAAATTATATGGACATTCCAAAAGAGCTGTGAAACCCTATGGTCACCGATCTTAAAAACATAAGTTAATCCAATTCGAGACTAGAACAACAACTTAGAGTCAAGGGGAGCGCTAAAGCACTGGCAAGCAAGATGGTTGCACTGATGCAAGTCTCCCATGCACGCTCAAGGATCCTCCTATATTTATCTTCCTAATCGCTTTGCCTGTTTCTCGCTTCAGTGAACATTGCTTGTAGAACCTCACCGGTATTAACTGATAGCCAACAGCTACTGTCACCCCCTATGAACATCAGCGTGACAGTCTGCACACTGCATTACATTCTAGCAAGCTCCCAGTCATGAACTGACTACAGCACATGTAAAGCCAGGTGGCACGGTTGGGTTATCATCTTGGTTTTCCCCGAGCGTACCCGTAGTGGTGTGCAGGGACATCATTTCACCAAAATGTCTGGGGTAGTGGAAGGAACATCACATGACTATTTACCTTTGATGACATCACAGGAAGTGATGTCATTTGACCCAGCTCCCAAATGACATCACAGGAAGTGATGGCACATGACCTTTCACCCTTTGACAAAACAGAAGTGGCATCACTTAGCATTGTCCCTCAGTACACCAAGAAAGGAATATGTTACTTATCTGTAACTACTGTTCTCCAGCATGGGTCTGGCATGGATTCACATGCTCATAAATATACCCCATCAGGCTGGGAATCCTTGGTAAATAAAAAAGCAGTTTTGCTTTGGCCTGAAAATTGCATTTCTCCTCTAAACTAATCAATGTACTTTTGGCCATACTGCCCCCATTCATTGACAGTGCCTCCTTAAGCGCCACCCCTGGTGGTCATCTTCAGATTTGGTATAGCATGTAAATTAATAGTTACTCACTGTAGTGACTAACGTCCATAGTCCCCTTTCCTCCATATTGCATGGGCATTTCTCGCTAAGGACGGGAGACAAACTTTTTCACCAGAAAAAACCTTCTTCCCCTTTAAATTTAGAGGGGGCGCGGCACTGGGAGCATGCACTCCCCTGACTCCGCCCACCAGCACCACTCCTCAGTCCCCATTGCCCCATCACCAATATTTAACATTGCCTAATGACACCAGTATTATTAGGGAGGGAGATGGGGGACTATGGACTAAGAGCACGTTAGTCATCCCGTCCCCTTTCCTCCATACTGCATGGGCGATTACAAATGAATGTAGACCTAGGGAGGAGAGGAGACCCTACGTAAGAAAACAGATTCCTTAGAACCGCCTGCCCGAAAGCCACGTCTGACTTCGAACCGGCGTCCAAACAGTAATGCTTACAGAAAGCCGAAGGGGTGGCCCAGGTGGTTGCCCTGCTGATCACCTGCCATTGGAATGCAATGGCCGTGGCCTTGACCGACAGTGTGGGCGTGCATGTTAGCTGGCAGTGGCTTGTGCTGCCCCTCGTAGGGCTCCTTGATGGCCGAAACCATCAACCGTGCTATAGATTCCTTGGATGCCTGATACCCAGGTCTTGACCCCCCCCCCCCGAAGGTGACAAACAGTGGTCCTGTCCAGATAAAATTTCAGAGCGCGTCTGACATCCAGACAGTGCAAGACCCTCTGAGATTGTCCTTCGTGTCAGCAAAAAACGTAGGTAAGACTATTTCCTGGTTCAGATGGAAAGCGAGGGTACCTTAGGTAAGAAAGTGGGGTTTCCTCATCCTTGTGAAAAGTCGTATAGGGTTCTGAGACCACCAGAAACTGGATCTCGCTCTGCGAGCAGAGGTGAGGCCCACTAACAGAGCTGTTTTAATGGTTACCAGCCTCATGTCCACAGACGCCAACGTCTCGAAGGGCTTGTGCACCAACGCGCCCAGTACTACATTGAGGTCCTACACGGGGTGTGGTTTTGTGATGGGCAGGTAGAGCCTGAAGAGGCCTGCCAAATGTCTCTTGACTATCGGGTTGGAAGAGACCTCCTCCTCAGAATTTCTGTAGGCCCCTATGGCTCCCAAATAGGTGCGGCATGTGTCCACCTGCATACCTGAGGGAGCAAGGTGTGCAGAGGAGGAGAGCACATCATCCAGCGTACATGTAAGGGGTCAATCTCCTTAGAGTCTGCCAAGTGACAGAACCTAGCCCAGTTACTCTTGTAATGGCTCCTGGTAGCCTTGCTCCTAGCACCCTGGATTATTTCTAGGTTAGCCTGTGATAGGCTCAGGTGCTTCAGCGTGACCTGCTCAGGAGCCACGCTGCAAGGGCTAATTTCTGCGGGGCAGGGTGGATGACCCTGCCCCCCTGCTGCATCAGAAGGTGAGCTGGTCCCATCGGAAGGTGAATGGGAGGTCTATCTGAGAGGCTAAGAAGCTCCGAGAACAACGGTCTCGCCGGCCATCAGAATGATGCTGAGTTGATCAGATTCCTTTATCTTGCAGATCACCCTGTTGACCAGGGGTGTGGGAGGGAAGGCATACGCTTTCATGCTGATCGACTGTATATGGAATGCGTCGCCCAGGGAGCCGGAGCCCAGCTCCTGCCAGGACGCGAACTGCTGGCACTTCATGTTGTCCCAGGAGACAAAAGGATCCACTTGAGGATGCCCCCATCTGCTGAAGATGTCCAGCAGCACCTGATCATTCAATTGCTTCAATTGATGTAGATGTTCTCCAGGGCCCATTCCCACATGCTGACCGCTAGGGTGCACAGTGGAGGGGACCTCGTAACCCCTTGCTTGTTGACATAGTACATGCTGGTGGAGTTGTCAGTCTGCATAAGGACAACCAATGAGAAGAAGGAAAGCTTTGAGAGGCAGCTAGATGGCCTTCAGCTCCATCCAGTTAATAAGAGACTCCTGCCGGGTCCAGACTCCATGGATGCAGTGGTTGTCCAAGTGGCCCCACAGCCCTCCAAGGAGAAGTCTGAAGTGATGGTGACCTGTGGGGCCGGCTGCCGGAAGAGCTTGCCGGTCTGCAGGTTGCAGTCCTTGGACCACCATGTGAGGTCCGAGTGGAGAGAATGAGGAATGTTGACAAGCTCTGCTTGGGAGCCCCTCTCCTGATTCCATGAGGCTACAGAGGTACGACCAGTAGGACCGCTGCCATGATACCGAATAGGTGTTGGTACCACCAAGCCTATGTCAACGTCTCGGGAGAGTACGTGAGTAGTGGCCATCTTGATGGCCGTGATCTTGTCCTCCGAGGGGGAACACTCTCTCGGAGCTCATGTCCCAGATGAGGCCCAGGAAGGTCAGTCTCTGCGTAGGATGCAGGTGAGACTTCTTGAGGTCGAGTCAAAATCCTAGCTCGTGGAGTGTACTCACAAGGGCGGAGGAAGTGTGGTGAACCGCCTCAGGAGATCTCGCCCTGATAAGACAATCGTCCAGGTACGGGTAGACGTGGTGGCCCTGGGCCCTGAGGAGGACTGGCATAGCATTCATGAGCCTGGTAAATACCCTGGGGGCTGAGATGAGGTTGAAGTATAACACCTTGTATTGGAAATGGCAGCTCATAATCCTGAATCGCAGAAATGGGCGATGCCGCTGTCAAATCGGAACGTATAGATGAGCATCCTTAAGATCCAGGGAGCAAACATCCAGTCTCCTTTGCACAAAATCTCTGCTATGAGTGCTGGCATAACCATCTTGAATCTTTGAAGAGGGAGGGAGAGGTTGAGAGTGGAGAGGTCCGGCACAACTCTCAGGCCAGGCTAGCTCTGCTTTTGTATCGCGAAAATCCTGGAGTGAAGCCCAATCCTTGCTGGGACAACTTCTATGGCCTGGCTCTCGACGAGCGACCAAACTTCCGCCAACAGAGTTGCTGTCCCAATTTATGGGAGTGGAGAGGAGGAGGGAGGAGAGGAAGGGATTGGTAGGGATGTAGTATCCCTTGGATACTACAGAAAGGATCTAGAGGCCCGTGAACTTCTGACGCCAAAACTGTGCGTACCAAGCCTGCCACCCTCTGGAGGCAGCTGGACCCGAAGACACGTGTCAGGTCTTCTTTCCTTCTGATGTTTTTGCGGAGGAGGGAGACTGAAAAAAGCCCTTACTCCCCCATCCCCTTTGTTGTTTGGGCCGGTGTTTAGTTGGCGAGCGGTCGGGCTGCCTGGACCTCTGTTCATGGAAGCCGTGGAACCCTCAGAATGTCCGCCCGTTGTCAGAGCGCTGATGTGACTGGGTGTACGGCTTGGGTGTGGCCTTTGTAAGGATAAAGACTTGGCAGTTTGCAAACTGTTTATCTTTTTATCCAGCTCCTCATCAGTGGTGGGGTGAAAGAGGTCGCCACCCTCGAATGGAAGATCCAACACGCATTCCTGGATGTCTGGGTTGAATTTCGTAGCCGGGGAGGAGCGTAGCGCCAGAGGACTGAGTAACTGAGTGATAAAAGACACAAAAGACAGAAGAAGATAGAGGAAGAGTATGTGGTATTACATGGCCGAAGCCAAACCCAGGAGCTCTTGTGAAATTGGCCTGTTCCCGTCAACGTGGAAAGGGGGATTGTGGGGTGTCGCCGGTTGGCAGAGTCAGGGGAGCGCATGCCGTTCCCAGCGCAGTGCCGCCGCACGCCTCTAATTTTAAAGGGTAAAGGTTTTTTTCTGGTGAAAAAGGTTCAGTCTCCCGTCCCTAACGAGGGACCCTCATGCACTATGGAGGAATGGGGATGGGACTTAAGAGTAAGTGGCAGTATGAACCAAGAAGAGCCACAGAGAGGAGGAAGGTTTTGCATGTGAATCCATGCCAGACCCATGCTGGAAAACAGGAGTTACAGGTAAGTAACTTATGCCTTCTCCAGCATGGGGTCTGGAATTGATTCACATGCTCATCAATACGATTACACATCAGTACATATACACAACCGCGTGACATGGCAAGGCTCAACAGAAGCAATACACTTACCCCTGGAACAGACTCATCTCAAGTAAACAGGTCGCGTGGCATCACTTGTCCGACCCAGAACTCCTCCTGCAATCCATGTTGACGCAGAAGAATCTCAGGATGGTGTGGGTGGACCTTCACATAGCAGCCCTGCAGATGTCGAGCAGGGGAACACCAGAGAGAAATGCTGTTGTTGCTGCGATGGCTTTGGTGGAGTGGACTCTTGGCTGGCCTGGTAGTGGTCTGTGGCCAGACTATGACCGTGCATGATGCAGCTGAAGAGCCACCTGGATATGGAAGCCTTAGACAGGGCCTTCCCAGGAGTCGCAGGTCCAAAATTCACAAAGAGTTGAGAAATCTGCCGAAGGTCCTTTGTGCGTGCCACATAAGCATGCGCAACGTCCAGCTAATGCAACACCCTCTCAACAGGCGTAGAAGGGTTCAGGAAGAAGAATGGCAGAACCAAAACCTTGTTGAGGAGGAATTCCGAAGGAACCTTTGGCATAAAGGAGGGGTGGGTCTGCAATACCACCCTCGTAGCGTGGAAAGGCACGTAAGGCTGCTTGCAGGAGAGGGCCTGGCTCTCTCGACCCTCCTGGCCGATGTGATGGGCACTAGAAAAGCTGTTTTACATGTGAGCAACTTCAAAGGGGATTGTTGCATCAGCTTAAAAGGGGCCCCCATGAGTTTAGTCACAACCATGATGAACTCCCAATCTGGAGCAGGAGCCTTTAGTGGTGGAAAAGGCCAGAAGAGGCTTCTAAGGAACTCCTTGATGAGCCTGTGTGATCCCAGGGAGGCCTTACCAGGTGCCCTGGTGCAACGGGATATGGCAGCCAGATGCACCTTGGAGGCATGAGCCAGGCCAGGGGAAGCCATTACGGAAGGAGCTGCAGCGCTGGGATTCATAGTGGCGTGATCTTCTGAGTCCTGCACCACACTGTAAAGAGTTTCCATTTGTGGTCATAACATGACACAGTAGAGGAAGCTCTGGCCTTGGCCAGGATCTTGTAGCACTCCGGAGCAGAGAATAATGTCCAAACTCTAGGGCTACAGGAGCCAGGCCGTGACGCCCAGCGACGCTAGGTCGTAGTGCAGTATTGTCCCCCCCCTCCCTGGAGAGAGGATCGGGAAGGCAGCCGGACAGAGCCACTGAAGACGGAGAAGATCCAGGTACCAGATGTGGCGTGGCCATTCCGGGGCGATGAGTATCACTCTGCAATGACACAGTGTGTTGATCAAATGTAGAAGGAGCAGCATCAGCGTGAAGGTGTCCAGGAAGTGCCCCTCCCATGGGAATGAGAAGGCATCCCCCCAGGCTCCTCGGCTGAGGCTACCTGCTGGTGAACCTCAGCCACTTGGAAACGGCCGCCGTCGTGAAGAGGTCTATCCAGGGTTGACCCCACATATGGAAGAGAAGGGACACTTGATCCTGAGAAAGCTCCCACTAATGGCAGGACGGCAGCTCCCTGCTGAACGAGTCTGCGATAGTGTTCTTGATGTCTGCCAAGTGGAATGGGACGAGGAGCATGTTCTGAAGAATGGCCAAGTGCCTCAGGGACTGCACTTCCAAGGCAAGCACAGGGGAACGCGTCCCACCCTGCTTCGGATGTAGAACATGGTGGTGGTGTCTGAAGATTCTCATCACCTTCCCCTGCAGTTGAGGCAGGAATGATTTGAGGGCCCAGAAGGCGGCCTGGATCTCCAGGACATTGTAACGCTCACCTGGTTCCCTCGGAGGCGCGGGTCTTGACTGGGCGGTGAAACCGTCTTCAACGTTAGGCGTAGGATTCGTTTGGCTCCCGGATTTGGCCCCTTTCTCACCGAAAGTTTGACTTGAAGGGTGAGGTGTCTGCAAGTGGAAAATCAAGGTATTAGTGGCTGGAAGGTTGGGAGAAGTTCCAAGCCCCTCTCTCCCTCTCTCCCCGTGGAACTTGGTCGATTGTTGTGCTCACCTTAAATAGGTGAATGCTGGGCTCTCCATCCTGCGTCTTGTGCAGGGGCGCTGGGTCCAGTTACTTCACTGGATATGAATTCAGCCTCTTGATTGCAGAGGGTAAGTTGAGAGCAATGCCGCCGTGTGCTGCACGAGCGTGACTTGTAAGTATTAAAGTTCCCTTTAGATTGCTCTCTTCAAATGTCTTATCTCCTTAATGTCTATGTCTTTTCCCTTTCAGATGCTGTCGGTGCCGAAGAAGATGCTCCCCCAGGTTCGTGGCAGAGAGCGTAACAAGAAGATGGTGAATACGAAGGCAGGTAAGTAGAAAGGCTGCTCTAGGGCTGTAGAATGCACCTTAATGTCTCTTTTGTCTTTACAGGTGCCGGAATGCAGCGCGAGCAGAGTTGGAGCGAGCGCAACTCAGGTAAGCAGTTTTGTAACTAAGCGTTACTAACCAATGTTCTTTTGTCTTTGCAGGCCTGATGCCGGACGAGATATGCAGAAAAAATGCCTTGAATGCTGTCGATGGATCGGGTAAGTTGAACCGCTAACTTTGCCTTTGCCTAACCTGTGTCTTTTGTTTTGCAGGAGCTGCTGAAGACTGAAGATTGGTTCCCAGCAGGTAATTTTCGTATTCACAGGATCCGGAACTGAAGATTGCTGGAGCTGACACGGTGAGCGTCCTGCTGCAGATGCAGAATAACGCGAAGCACTTTGCACCAATCGGGTGTGGTTTAAATAGTCCATAGGAGTGCTTAGATGTCTTCTTCCACAGCCTCGCCCAGGCAAAAGAGTTCCTGCTTCCAGAAGGGGTCCAGCATCAATGATCCAGGGAGTGGTGCCTGCCCCACCCAGAAGGAAAAGTAGTCCCTGCCAGAAGAGAGTGAAACATCATCTTGCTGGTAAGTAAGCAGCATGGTCTGCTGCAGGTAGGTCCACCCATGCACTTTCACACTTGTTATGAGCCCGGCGCTTCCTGTGCCAGGACGGGTCCAAGCTATGAGCCTGGCACCACCGGTTCCAGGACAAGGTCCAAAAGGTCCCTATTGGGACTTGCTGGTGCCGATAGTATATGTTATGAGTCTGCTTCCAAGGATGTTGGGTAGGTCCTGACTCTTTGGAAGCAGTGGTCATGACAGACATTGAGGTGAAGGTTTTTTTCCTACGGGAGCCACAAGCCTCTGGCATGCAATTGCCCGGGTGTGGACTCCCCCAACCCCCATCCTTTGAAGGAGATGTCTGCAGGGATCGTGGCCTGGTATAGTGGGACTTGAACAGTAGGTCCCTGCGTCAGATGCGGTGCAACTGACTGAGGGAGATCTTGTCCTAAGAACCTCGTGACCTGCAGCCACCGAGCATCCAGGAACTCCAGAAGAGGTCTCATCTGAAGCCTGCAAAACGGGACGAGGTGTATGCAGGAGGACATAATGATCAACAGCGACTTGATCGCTTGTTCTGTTGCGGACTATGTTGACAGGCGCTGCACCTTTCCCATGATGGCCATCACCCTCTCCTCCAAGGGGGTAGCCATGTATGCAACCGTGTTGAGACTGACGCCCAGGAACAGAGCGTTCTGTGATGGCTCCACGCAGGACTTCAGACAGTTGATGGAGAATCAGAGTTCTGTAATAAGGTAAATGGTCTCCACAGTGTGCCGGACTGCCAGCGCATGGGAGTGGGAGCAGATGAGCCAGTCGTCAAGATAAAGGGTAGACGTGGATGCCCTTGAGTGGAAGATGTGCTACTACCAGAGCCAAACACATCGTGAACACCCTCAGCGCCAATTTGAGGCCAAAGGGCAGGGCCTTAAAGTGATAGTGCCGTACTAGGACCGCAGGAACATTTGACGCTTTGGATGAATGTGGACGTGAAAGTAGGTGTCCTCCAGGTCAAAGGTCGCCATAAAATCCCCTTCCTCCAGCTAGTTGCGCATATGCTGCAGCATGAACTCCAAGCTATGCCTACGATGAACGTCAAGCACCCATTTGTCCGTGGTGATGGTCTCCCACCTATCGAAAATGTTCACTAGCCAGCCGCCCACTGGGGTGCAAAAGTGGGGACCCAGGTCCACGGCCAGTGCAGGCCTGCTTTGGTGCCAGCGTCCTGGCCTGTGGGAGAATACGCTGTCCCCCGCTGCCGTAGGTCTGCAGGCCTCCTGGACCATGGAACTGGAGGATGGACAATAGGGAGCATTATACCCCTTAGAGTCCCCAGCGAGCATGCTGACTGTCTTAATTGTTTGGAGAGACTGATCCACAGTCTGGCCAAATAGATCGTCCCCATCGAAGGGCATGTCCTCTAGCTTGGACTGGACATCTGCCCTGAAGTTAGAGGCCTTCAGCCAGCATTGGCATCAGAGGGCCACAAGATTGCCCATCTGATAGAATCCATGATTTTCAGCGCCACTGATGGCGTAGTCTGAGGCCACCTGCCCTTCCTGTTGGGCAGGATTCTGTGCAGTGCCCTTAGGACCCACTACACACAATTAAGACTACAGGTGGCAATACAAGTTTTACCTTTGGTACAAGCCTGTACTACCATGTTAAAGTGGAAGCAGTAGCGGAGCAGCCAGGCTTATCTCAAGAGTATATGAGCAGCAGCAGAGATTACACAAATGGACCACAATTACTGTGACTCAAGCAAACACTGATCCAAGGTTTCAGGCAGAAAAATAGAAGTACATTTATTTTTAAACCATTTGTTATAAACACAACACTTCTATCAAAGTCAAAATCACACGTAAAATATACTACAACTAACCAATTCACTTTGTACAGTATGACTCAAGGTAAGTACCCTGTGTTTGAATGGACCGGTGTTACGAAATTAGACACATTACTGTGAATACGATTGCGATCACTTTTTGACATTTCGGTCTACTAAATAAACGCGTATCCGTGACAAGAAATGCTACCGGGGCAAAAACACACTTAGCACTTGAGATACCCAGAGGGAGTTGGAGGCAAAAATCATAGGCAATATTATAGTTCGGCAGACAGAAATCGACGAACACTCAGACAGGAATTCAAGAGTCAAAGGGCCGGAGCCAGGGTCAAGTGACACCGGGTGCCTGTTATTGAGGATAACACAGTCGGACAGTTTGCAATTCAACGTAGCCAAGAGTACTTTGATATTGTCGATGTTCGGAAGCAAAAGTTATAAGAAGGAGGGAAGACCAGGGCAAGCCTTGGAGATGAAGAAAAGGGATTCACCCTAATTCCTCAAGCAGAGGCTCTTCAGATGGCTATCCGGACCACTACAGCAGTGTGCAGCAATTTCGACCAAGAAAGAGGATCCTCTGGCTGTGGAGGATGAGCTGTTATCCCCACCAAGCTCAAGGGAAGAAGACTCCGACTGTATCTTCTCTGGTCATCGAAGGGTAGATAGTTCAGGCCTGCAGCACATGTTTTGCCATGTGTCTTTTACCTGTTTTATCATTGTGGACTCTGGAGTACAGCACTTCAGTGCCCCCTTCTTTTGTGTGTTACACAGCACCTTCAGTGCAGGGACACAGGTTTGTCTTTTAGACTTCCCACCGACTCCATTTCTGGGGCTGACTACAGTCCCCCAGAAAAGGGTAAAGTTGCCATTGACTTTACTTCAAATTACCACAGACCCAGTACACGCCATCTTCCATGGAGTGCTGGAAAGGGTTACTTTGTATCCCTTTGTATCTGTACCTCCTAGAGCATTGTTTCGCTCTTTTTACATTTAGACTTGGCTGGTGGCAGTGGTATCTATCCTAACTTTTCTAGCCCGATTATATTAGATAAACGTGGTATTGTTTTAGGCTATTATATTAGCCTCGAACTTAAACCCGCTTGACCAATACTTTTTTCTTTTGGCTCCGGTCGGCTTTATTCGCCATTTCTTTTTGTTATAGTCCTTCTTGTGCCTCACTTTGTGCGGCAAACCAGGTTTGCCTCCTTTGTTCACCGTCTTTTGGCGGGCTTCTGCCCAGAAGCCCTCCTCAAGGTGCCTGGGTGTCTATGTGGGCTGAATGTGACGGAGGGGTGTAGTCACCCCCTGCACAGGGTATCCTAGGAAACCCAAGTCGCACTTTGTCATGATTGGCAGGGCAGTTGTCCGGGCTGGACAACCCCCCTGCTGGGTGATTGACAGCCAGGCTGCGTGAATGGGGGTTTTTCGCATAAAAGGCAGGTCTCTTGGGCTAGAAGTCAGAGTCGCCACTGGAACTACAGGGAACCGAAGAGAAGCGGAGAGAACAACGGCTGCTGCAACTACCCCGTCCCGGTGAAGCCCTGCTGCAGTCCTGAACTATCTGCCCTTCAACGATTCAGAGAAGATCCAGTCCGGAGTCGTCTTCCCTTGAGCTTGGTGGGGATAACCAGCTCATCTTCTTCAGCCAGAGGATCCTCTTCCGTGGTCGAAATCGCTGCACACTGCTGTAGTGGTTCGGATAGCCACCTGAAGAGCCTCTCCTGTTTTTAAGGAGCGCACCTTTTATTCTGTGTCGCTGCTGCTGGCCTCATCCCTGTGTGGTGCAAACCCCGTTCAGACGTCCTTCTCGACAAAGTTCCAGGAATCGTGGGTCTGCGGGAAACCAACAGGAACAAATGCCAGGGCACCAGCTGCACCATTGGAACAAGGTACTGTGTTATGTAGAGGAAACTGGCTGAATCCCTTTTTCTTCATTTCCAAGGCTTGACCTCATCTTCCCTCCTTCTTATAACTTTTGCTTCCGAACATTGACAATATCGAAATACTTTTGGTTGCGTTGAATCGTGAACTGTTAGACCGTGTGATCTTCGGCAACTGGCCCCGGTGTCTTTCGACCCTGGCTCCGGCCCTTTGACTTTTGAACTCCTGTCTGAGTGTTTCTTGATTCTGCCTGCCTAACCAAAATATTGCCTGTGATTTTTGCCTCCAACTCCGTCTGTGTATCTCAGGTGCTAAGTGTGTTTTGCCCCGTTAGCATTTCATGTCACGGATACGCGTTTGTTTAGTAGACCGAACTGTCAAAAAGTGATCGCAATCGTATTCGCGGTAACGTGTTTTGTGCCTAACAACGGTTCATTCAAACACAGGGTACTTACCTTGAGACTTACTGTACAAAGTGAATTGGTTAGTTGTAGTATATTTAACATGTGGGTTTTATTGAAGTTTAATAGAAGTGTTGTGTTTATAACAAATGGTTTAAAAATAAATGTACTTATATTTTTCTACCTGAAACCGTGAGTCAGTGATTGCTTGAGTCACAGTAATTGTGGTCCCTTTGTGTAATGTCTGCTACTGCTCATATACTCTTGAGATAAGCCTGTCTGCTACGCCACTGCTACCACTATGACATAGTAGTACAGGCTTGTACTAAAGGTGAAACTTGTATCACCACCTGTAGTCTTAATTGTGTGTAGTGGTCCCTAAGGACACTGTACGGGATTCTGCCTAACTGCCACAGATTATTTTTTTAGATGGGCGATAGAGGGGAAGGATGTGTTATAGGTCACAGTAATTGTGGAGTTTTATTTTAAAATGTGAACAGCATCAGAAGCTCCATGACATCATCTAAAAGCAGAAGCTCCATGACAACATCCCTAGAAAAGGCCCATTTTATTATTTTCTTAATGCCAGCCTCCACGAGCTTCTAAACACTGAAAAAGGAACTGAGCCCATGTTGCACTGCATCCTCTTGTTCCCAAAGCAAGGGAGTTGCCCTCAGCTATTATTCCAAATATTTTACTGGAGGAAGCAACACATTGTTTATTTCAAAGGCAGGGAACACATTCATGTAAATTAATTAACTCAACTAGCGTCCATCTACAGTGTGCCTGTGATGCAAGTCTGGCAGATCTGGGTCAGGTCACACAGCGCCCAGACACGATTGGTTGCAGAAGCCACTGGGGCACACACCCCTCATCACAGGCCCAGTAGCTCACTGGATGTGCAAAGGAGACAAAGAGAAACAATGATGAGATTTGCATTCATGGAGTGCTGTCACAGAGTACTGCAGGCTGCTCTTACCCATTCCCAGCTAGCTAGACCTAGCCCCATACCCTTCCTGTTGCTACAGTACTGGGTATGAGCGTCACAGACAGCCCTGCCTCAACCTGTTCGTGATGGTGGCTTCATAGTTTTTCCTGCATCCCTGGTATTTCTCCAGCTAACAAGATCAAGATTCCAGGTGAAAAAAGCTTTGACACATTTAGCTGCATTTACAACTGCCTTTTTCAGGTGCAACACATCTGCTCTTGCCACTGCCTCTTTATCCAGTGGCCTAGGGGTAGCAAGGACAGGTCTATGGGTAGTAGGGGGGAGCCAGGGGTAGTGACGTCCCTGGTGGTGTGATGGCCCGTGGACATGCATACCGCATCAGGTTTTATGCCAGGGTTGTTTTAAGACCATGCCATGTCCCACTGCTGGCATCTTTTGCTTTGACTGACTACAGCAGGGGGGCACCAGAAAGAGAGAATGTGGCCTACTTGCACTCTTCACCGTTCCTCCTCCTTTGTACACTGCTCCTTCCAGTATCCACAGCACAATGGTTCAGACCAGGGAGAACCTGCTTTGTCTGAACAATGGGCACCATTCATGATCTTACCGGCAGCAGTGTTTTTACAGTCGCATCCTGCAGGATGTCATTGGGTACAAGCTGGTGCAGAGCAACATTTAATATAATGCCTACAGTGCACGATTCTGCACTGCATCATGACCCGACCACCACCTTTTTCTTACCGTCTCTCAAAGGTAGGGCATGTGCACAATTATTCCGAGGGGTGGTAGGTGGTACTCAGCACCAACACGTAATACAGCTGACCTAGTGTAGGAACTCCCTGGGCTAAATATGGCCGCTCGGTGCCCCTAATTGCTTTGTAGCTGTGTGCATCTTCTGATCAATCCCAGGACCTTCACAAGACGGAGCTGTGAACATGTAGGGTTTGCTAACAGGGGCACTAGTGGGACTATTCACACTTCCTATACAAATGCTTTCTGCAGCCTCTATCCAGCTACCAGGCTTCACTGCACTGTGAGCTACTTCCAACATGAATGGCAGTGGTAAACTGCATTTCAAGCTTGAAGCCTTCAACAAGAGAAACTCTGCCAAACCCTAGGAACCTCCACTGCACACAACTGTAATCACTGAATCAGAGCCAGATCACACTGAGGACGTTCCACTCGCAATTCTGCACCAGCTCCAGAAGTCAATGGCAGCCATTGACCAGAAATTGGTTACCTTCACCACCACAGTTTAAATGTTCAACCACAATCTGTTATGCAGCAAAATGAGGAAAGTGGAGCAAAGTATTAGTTACAAAGAGGATAACACATTGGACCTGGAGACCACAGTGTCTTTCTTATGACATTAATTGGCCAAGATGAGGGCAAAAAATTATTACCTCAAAAATCAGTCACAGCGGAATTTTAATTTGCATTGTCTGCCTTCTTGAGAGAACACAAGCAGGCCCCATAGTGTGGTTTCTGAACTACTTGAAAATCCTATGCTTTTATCACACTTTCAGGTGGAATGGGCCCACAGATCAATAGGCCTAGACCTGCACTGTGATTGCAGCCAGGACCAATTATTGCACAGATCTTCAACTACAGTCACAGAAACCATATTCTGCAATATCAACAATCCAAGATCCTAATCCTTTCATATTAAAGCCCACAGGTAAAAGTGTCAAAGAAAGTTTAATGAGATCCATAAGACACTTCGAGATAAAGGTGTTCAATACTCCATGCAATTTCTGGCTATGCTGAAGATCATATGATATGATAGGTTATTTATAACGCACTTAATACCCAGAGGTTTCTAAGCGCGGCAATACATAATGGGAAAATTCTTTCGTCTCATAACTGCATACAGTTCGTGTCATTGAGATTTGTAATTTCAGCCAATATTTAGCAGAGACCTCTGGTATCAAGCAATGTTTGGCTGATACAATCCTTTCCTAACAAAGATGATTCTGTGGTGAAAATGTGACCAGTTTACCCCTCTAAAACCCTTCTTTGGAGATCTATTCAATACCCAGATTAAATCCAAGAAAGTTGAAGTTTGTATTCATGAAGAAAAGGGTCATCAGAACATTGGGGTCTTCAAGTGCCACAATGCCCCAAGTACTGGGAGGAAGAGGGGTTCGGAGGCACTAACCTGCAAGGTTAAATCTAGTGGTTCTAATGAACCACACCTGAGCGGGACATTTGAATATAGAAGGCCCACTCAGGTGCAGGCCATTAGAACAAGGAGGTGGAGTAGACACAGATGTTGCCAGCGGCAGTCGCAGTAGAAGAAGGGACACAGACGCCAGAGCTGCCGCTATCTTTGAAGCGGATGTCGGTCCTGAGAGGGTCTCCCAAGATTAATGATCTTAATTGCAGAGGTTGTGCAGCAGGAAGCCGTGTTGCAACAGACTTTCCGCTTGGCGAGAGAGGCTGTCCTGCTTGTGTGCTGTGTTCCAGTGGCTGTCAAGCACTGCTTTGCGCTAGGAGCAAGAAAAGCTCCTTTCCCGACCAGTGTGGGCAATGGGAAAACAAAGCAGTCTGGTATGCAGGAGCGACGACGGAGCAGTGCGAGAAGTGTCAGCGGCTTGAGCGGATGCATGTGCAGATAATTGTGTGTTTACTATTGTCGGGTAATCTCGGTACGCTGCGTAATCGACCGCTGGCAACAAATAACTATTTTTAATACCAAACTAATGTAAAGAATTCACATTGGCGAAATAAGAACTTTGTAAAAAGACAAAAACAGAAAAGTTACAATCATTGCTATCAAAGCCAACAGTCAAGAGGGGGCAAAACTCGTCCATATTGGCAAGATAACAAGGGAATATTATTGCAGAAAGATTGTAACCATTATTGCCAGAGTGAGGAAGAGGCAGCAGTTGAACAAGATATCAACAAGCATTGCCAAAACCAAAAAGGGAGAAGTGCAATAAAGAAACATTGTCAGCAGTTAACTGATGTGAAAGTGGAAAAACAAAAGCAGCAGGAGAGAAGTCCTCCTGGTAGAAGGAATCAAGGAGGAGGGGAAGATAACCTGCATTGTCTGTAGCAAATACAACAGTGGAACAAACAGCACCAATGTGTAACTTGCCTTCCCAAAAGAAGTTGTGAATTTTTATGTTTTTGAAAGTCAAAGACTTTTATAAAAGGTTTTAAGTAAGCCTTGCCAAAGAGGACTTAGTAGAATTAGAAGCTTTTGTCTTGGAAGGAGAGTATACCAAGATAGGTACATTTAGTGGTAGTGCTGGTAGGTTAATGGACCAGAAAGAAATCATTGAAGTACAGCTTTGTGGTTAAAGGTTGTGGAGAAGAAGTGACAAGCTCACTAAAGTGTTCACTAAAACTGTTGTGGAATTATCCTGACAAAATATTATTGTTGATGCAGTAGAATTGTGAACGTATTTTGGTTTATGGAGAAGAAATTGTGTTGAACGTTTGTCTCTATATGTGCAGAGATCAATACTGTTTGGTTGAACCTTTGTTAAAGTCCAATTGAAAGACTTTTGAAGTACAAACAACTTTATGATCAGAACTTTGCAACAAAACAGAATTTTCTTATTTGACCCTTTGATTGAAAATCCTGGATCTGGGAAAGGGGATACAATCCAGGATACAATGATACACAGTTATTGGGTTTATGGTGTTGAATTGCAATAAATGACCTTTATGAATTTTGATGCATATATAAGTGTGAGTGTGAGTGTTTTCCTTTAGTTTATTTCGATAGGCATGGAACTACTCTTTAGGTTGGGGATAGTGAGGTGTATGCCAAACCCTTATAATTTAATAAAACGGCTTCTTGTGAAAAACCTTCAGCAAGTTGTCCACCTCACATTTCTGAACCCTCATAACAGGTATAGCCCATCCAGCACCACTGCCACCCCAGGATCCTGAAATCAACAATGGAGCGGATTATCAACAGGAAACAAAGCTACAGAAACACCAAATGTCAACCACTTATAACCATGGGGCTAATAGGCCCCCCACGGTCCCAATGATTAAGAACAACCTACAACATGGAGCTGCAAAGCAGCCTCAAAAGATGAGCAGAAAAACAATAAAAACAAACAAGCAAATAGAACCAAACTCACTAAAACTAATCGGCTTACTATACTTAAAACATGACACGCAACAAACTTTAGGAATGGTATCGATTCTCAAAGGTTCAGCATCACCAACAACCAGTCCAAGGTCATCAAACCAATACCTGTTGCAAACAGTAAAAGTGCAAGAATTCTAAGAAACTAACAAACTCATGTTTCATCCACCCACAATCAAAACACCCTCATATACTTGTTGACCCTACTGGCTCAACACCCTGGATCCACACCAATATAGCCACATTGTCGCGCCTTGAAACACTTGTGTGTAGGTGCGTTCTAAATACCATATCATATCACAACTCCCCACACCTCTAATAAAACTGCTGTCAATGGCCAAACACCCAAGTACACTCCATTTGGAAACTAAACGCCTCCAGAGTACAAAGCGCAATCCACCAAGAAAGTCACATATACTTAGATGGAAGTTACTCATAACTCTGTACGTACCAACAGTTAAGCACAATCCTTTCTCTTCCCTCTACGCCCCTAACCACACCCGACTCTTTCCCTTTCAGAGCCATGTAAGCACGTGGAGAACGTGAAAACAGCAAGAGATGAGCAGTACAAATCAAAAGAACATACAAATCTAACACTGCACCACTCATCTTTAAGCGGCCGGCCTCTGATACAACACATGAAGCACCAACTGAAAAACACCCAGAGAAGGAGAGGGGTGAATATTGCATGGTGACAAGCGTGATCTGTAGAAGAGATTGGTACCCCACTGAAGCACACTCGGTCTGCTACAATAACCGTAAACAGGCTTGGAGGGGCATATAAGGCAATATGGCAGTGCACAAACCAAAAAATGCAAAATTCTATTGGGGCCATTTTATTTGTCAAAGTGTGGCACTTTTCTGGCTCATGTGGGCCAGTTTGCTGATAAGTTACTTCACCAATAAAATGCACATTTTCATCACATGTTCAAAAACCTCCCACTTGGGTACTACTCAAACAGTCTGTCACAAAAGGAATTAATTGCTAACTGTGGGCCACTTTTTCATTGGAGCCCGAGACAATTGTATGCCCCATGACGACCTTAACCGTAAGCAACACATTTACTGGACTACAGTCTGAGATTAATAATAAATGGTTTGCACTTTGCAACACCTCCATCACATCATCCGGGAGGTCCCAATCCTTATACCGCAACCTTTCCGATACCAAGCGTGAATGTTGAGGGTCTTGACCTCTGGTTGGAGAACTTGACCCCCCCACACCTCCATTAACCCCCATTGCGCGAGAGCAGATCCTCTTGGTAGGGAAGACAGCGTGGAGGGCAGATGGACATTTCTAAAAGGTCCGGGCTATCCTGGCCCAATCCTGAGCAATGAGGGAACCAAACCTCCATAACCACTGCAACACTTGAGGAATGACGGGGATTGGAGGAAACGCGTACAGCAGTGGGAATAAACAATCCACCACTAACGCGTCTCCAAGGGATCTTCTTGGAGGAAATTCCCTTGAGCAGAATCTCTCACACTTCCGGTTGACACTGGTGGCAAAGAGATCCACTTGCGGGTTTCCCCAAAGGGCTTCCTGAGCCAACTCCCACTCGTGGGAGACCACGCTCTGCCTGCTCAGAGTGTCCGTCGCCGCATTTTCGTCTCCTGCCAGATGAACTGCCGAGATCAAAATTTCCTGCTGGATGGCCCAGAACCAGAGCTGCATTGCCTATCTGCACAACAGAAGTGTCCCTACCCAACCCTACAGAAGTGTTCCCCCCCCCCCTCATCAGGTTCCCTTCGTTGGCCCACCACAGAAGATCCTGGGGGACCGAGAGTGGAATCTGAACGGGATCCGTCATCTTGCCGGAGAACTGCGACCACTGCATCTTGAGTACCCATTGCAGGGATCTCATGTGCAACCTGGCCTATGGCACCAGAAAAATGCAGGATGCCATGAGGCCGAGCAACCTTAAGAATTCGAAAGCCGGGATACTCTGGGCATGTTGAAACATGTCCACCATCTGCACAATGTGATGAGCCCTCACCTTGGGATGCAAGCACATCCCCAAGGACTAGTCTAACACAGCCCCGATGTACTGGAGCTGTTGGGAAGGTGTCAGATGCGACTTCTTGAAATTCAGGGAGAAGCCCAGCCCGTGGAGGGTGCGGCGGGTGAGACAAAGATGATCCAGCGCTTGTTCGTGAGAGCGTGCCCGGATCAACCAGTACTCCAGGTAGGAGTAGATGTGAATCCCCCCTCGCCTGAGGTACGCTGCCACCACCACCATTAACTTGAAGACCCTCGGGCGTAGGTCAATCCGAACATCAGGACCCGAAACTGAAAGTGCGAGTCTCCAGCCACAAATCTCAGGTAGTTTCTATCCGCGGGATGAATCGGCACAGAAAGTAAGCATCCTTGAGGTCCAGAGACACCAACCAATCCGGAAGTTGAAGGGCCTGGAGAACTTGAGAAAAAGTGACGATCTTTATCGTGTCCTTCCTGAGAAGTTTGTTCAACCAACGCAAGTCCATGATGGGTCTCAATCCTCCGTCTTTCTTTGGGATCAAAAAATAAGGGGAATACCATCCCTTGTTCCTCTGTGCTACAGGCACTAGTTCTATGGCGCCTTTCTCAAGCACGCTCAAGATATCCTGCGCAAGGAGCGGATCTGGAAACTTCAAAGAGTTTCCCCAGAGGATTGTCGTTAGGCCGCTGAAGGAAGGGAAGGCAGTAGCTGTGGGCTATGGTATCCAGAACCCATGCATCTGAAGTAATGGCTCGCCACTCTTCGAGATGCTGAGACAGTCTGCCCCCAACCGGCAAACCATGGGACATGGCCCCATGACTGTTTGGAAGCAGCTGCGGCAGTGCCTGAAGAAAAAGAGGCAGCTGCCTGAGCGGCTTTGGCACCTCCATTTCCCCGACCACCACGGGTACTTTTTTCACTGACCCCTTTGACTGGCGGACCCTCTTGTTCTACCAAAAGAGTACTAGTAACGAAAAGAACCTCCCCTCCACTGCTGTCCCTTAGGACGAAAAGGTGGAGGTTGGTGCAACGCGGCGCTTAAAGATTTTGGCGCAGCTTTTGAGGTCTGCAACCTCTCAAGGCTCTCGTTAGCCTTGCTGCCAAACAAATGTGCGCCATCAAAGGGCATGTTCAGAAGACGGGCCTGCACATCCGGAGCAAACCCCGATTTCTGCAGCCACGCAAATCTGCAAATAACGGTGCTCGCAGCCATGGACGGGCTAACACTGTCGGCCGTATCCAAACCCGACTAAAGGGATTCGCACATGGCATCCTTGCTGTCCTGCATGGGAGCAAGGAACCCATCACTTTCTTCCCCCTCGGGAATATGCTCAGCCATCAAAGAAACACAATTCCACATAGTGTGTCAAAACCTTGCCAAGGCACACGTGGACTTGTTCAATTTCAAGGCCATGCTCCCAGCAGAAAATACCTTCCGGGCTCAACCGTCGAAGCGCCTGTCGTCCCTATCCGGAGGGATGGTAGGGTACATCGCCTGCCTCGAGGTGGCCGTAGCCGCCTGAACCAGCAAACTCTTGGGAGTGGGGTGAGGAGATATATAGCTGGCGTCACTAACGGAAGGGCGGTATTTCTTTGTCAAAGACTTATTAACAGCCAGAAGAGATTCCGGGGACTGCCAAGCAGCTGCCACCCTTTTCTGTAAAGTAAGATGAAATGGCAAAACCGGGTGAGAAGACGGACCTTGATCTAAGATGTTCGTTAGATCATCCTGCACAAAGTCTTCAGGAGGACTGGACCAGCCCAGATACTCCGAGACCCTCGCCATGAGCCTCCTGTATGACTCTGCATGAGCCCCAGGCTCAGGCCTACCAAATTCCACTTCCGGGGAAGTGTCCAACCCACTGGCATCATGGAGGGTCTGCCTCAGCTCCTCTAACTGTCTCCAGAAAAAAAAGTGGCGTTTCATCAATTTCACCAGGGTCCTCAAACTCAGACCTTTCCTCCTCTTCATAAATATCAGCCAGAGGGAGTTGAAACCCAGGTCTGGTGACAAAAGAGGGCCTTGAGTCCAAAACTGGCCTCACAGACTTCGCCGAAGCCTTCCTTGGAAGATCCACTATACCGGGTACTCCAAAGGCAAATTTTGAGAAAAAAATCCCAAAGGCGTTGATAGCGCCCAAGGCTTCGACCCCGAGAGCGTCGACAACCTCGATGTCGTGAGCTTCCAAGGCTTCGGCGTCGACAAAGGTGCCGACGGTGCCGTGGGCTGGTACAACGGTAAAGCGTTGATGTCCTAGTCGGACAGACACGGCGCGACCGAGTCGGCATCGAGCCCTCAGTAGGTAGCTGCGGTCTCGCTGGGGACGAGGACCGAGACCTAGAGACAAGTTGAATCCTTGTCCGTACGGGACCTTGAAGGCTACCGATGAGAGTTGTGTCGTGGACCCAAGCCCGAAGGCGTGCGAGCCCGGTACGAGACCGAGCCTGGCCGGCTTCGTGAGAAGGCGCGACCGGACATTATAGGCACGTTACCTTCCTCGAGACACCATCCTCCGAGGAGGACAGGGAAGTCGACTGGTGACGGCACTTCCTAGAGTGCCGGGACGAGGAAGAAGAATGACGGGAACCACTCATGGACCGAGATCCCCGGGACGTCTTCTGACGCGGAGAGTCGCCCCTCGAGTCGTCGGTGGAACACCCCTTAGACTTAGATTTGGATTTTCGGATGTAACGGGCTTAGAGCCCCCACCTACTTGGAGCTTCCCCTTCCGCTCCTGCAAGGTATTGGCAGTCAGCGACTGGCATTTCGTGCAGCGGTCTGTCGTGCGACTTGCCCAGGCACCACAAACAAATGCGACGCGGTCCGGGCAGGTCTTGAAATGAGACCGAGGAGTGGAGGGGTCGAAGGGAGAGACATCTTTATGAGGAATGCACATGAGGCGCGCCGAGTTCAACGAAGCAACACGTTTGCAGAAAAAACAGAACTGAGGCTACGGGCGCTGTGTGTCCTATTTCTAACATCTGGTGACGTCGCCCTCGACGAGGCCTTCGAGGGACATCGACCCAATGTCATCGACGTAGGACGCCCTCAACCGAAAAAGTTTCCGTAGTGCACAGCTGTGGATATTACAAGTGTTGTTGATTTTAGTAACTGAGATGAGCAACTCAACGCCATTGCAGACACTTCATGAAATCAGAAGCGAAGAGCCACAACACTGAGCGAGGACGGCTGGGAGGGGTGATGAGGAATCTACAGGAGAAAAATCCATAGAAAGAAAATTACGGTAAGGTAATTTCTCCTTCAATGGATTGCATTTTCTTAGGCAAAGTTTGTATGCAGTACCCTCTGGGACCACTACACACAACTAGGACTACAGGTGTAAGCAAAACCAACCTTTAGTACAAGTCTGTACCACACAATATTTGGTAGCGGGCTGAGCAGCCAGGCTGATCTCTAAAGAGGGAATGTGAGCTTGTAAGGGTGTTGCACAAAGGTCTATAATTACAAGTATTAAGATAGACACTTACTCCAGGTTTCTTGGTAAAACAATTTATTACAGAATCATTTAAAAAAGCATCCACTAGGTTGGGCCGTGGCCAACAGCGCGATGAGAAAGATGTAGGTCTCCGTAGCGCCCGCAACCGCCGCAGTAATCCTGTCAAAACTGCCTGTTGCCGCCAACTACGGGGTGTAAAAATAACCCCTACTTACAGCGGACATCATCGTGCCCATCTGGACCGCTGGACGGAAGAAATAGGCTGCCGAGTGCGAAGCAAAGCCCGGGAGAAGTTTGGCGCGAGGCCGACTGGGGTGCTCCCAAGATGGCCGCCTAGGTGCAGCAACGGTCTGGAGCGGCGCTGTCTCGACCCTTGCTGGGTCCCCCCTGAATCCTTCACGGAGGAGCGTTTCTTCTCCCCGAGGGCTGCTCCGACCGGCCGCTGGCCCATGACCGAGAGCGAAGGAGTGAGCGAGAGGAGTCGTGTGACTTGGAGCAGCCGTTGCCTTGCAAGAGGGATCCCGCCCCGGCCCCTGGGGCTGTGCACTGGCCTTGATTGGCACGGGAGAGACTGAGGTGAGACATCCAATGGAGGGGGTCTTTATAGCCTTCTAACACGCAAAGAGTGGACTGCGGGACGGTGAATCGCCGGGTGGGCCCCGGTGGCGCCGAGGGAGGGTCAGTGGGCCCATGCCCAGGCCCCAGCAGAAACACGGTTCGCTGTACACAACACAGCAATTAGCCTAAAGCTCCAGAATTTCAAACCGCCCCCTGCGGACCGCCGTAACCTAAATTCGCAGTGATGTGTAACGCCACTGTATAACCGGCGGACTCTGCCCCCCGACCACACCACCTCTCGTCCGGCGGTGGCGCATGTACGCGACGAGGCCCTAACCGCACGAGCTGGGTGGTGCACTCAATTGTGCCTCGGACCGGGGTACGCCTGAGTGCCCAGTTACAGCTGGCATAACCCACAGGCGACACACTGATCCCTTTGGACAAATCTGGCAATTCTAAGATTGAAGGAAGCAGGAGTAACTAGTAATTAAAAGGGCAGTTTTCCCGGTCTACCAGTACGCAGCTGTGTGGTGGGACCGACCCAGCCTGCACCCTCTGAGATCCCAACAGGAATACAGCTACAAAACCACGGCTGCCAGGCCGGGCGGCGACCATGGGCAAAGAAAAGACGAGGAAGTCCACTATGCAGAACAGGATTGAGCAATACACTGTCCCTTCATCACAGATTGCGGATCCTCCACAGTAACACTTCGATGACACGGACACAGAACACACGCTTTCTCCCAAGGACGCTATGGCCGCCATTGCGGACTCCCGCTCATCCATGGAGCAAAAGATAGACCGAATAAGCCTAGATGTCTCCCTCCTCAGACACGATCTGCAGAAATTGTCCGCACGCACTGGGGAAGCAGAGCAGCGCATTTCAACTACGGAAGACGGCCTCCGCTATGTGCAACACCAACTCCAAGGAGTCTCAGCTACACTCAAGACCCTGGAAGCCAAGGTAGAGGATAGCGAAGGAAGGTCCAGACAGAACAACGTCCGCATTCTTGGTATCCCTGAGAAAGAAGAGGGACCCTGCATGGAACTCTTCCTTGAACAACTACTAACAGATCTGTTCGACCTACAGTCTTTCTCGAAATTCTTCTCCATTGAGAGGGCACAACGTATGCCTGCAGGCAGGCCAATGCCCGGCGCCCCTCCACGCACTGTAATAGCGAGATTTCTGAACTACCGGGATTGGGATGCCCTGCTACAGCTCGCCAGAACCAAAGGCACGATCACCTTTAATGGGTCCAGACTGGCCTTCTTTCCCGACTACATGAAGGAGGTACAGAAGGCGAGGCAATCCTTTGGGAAGCTCAAAAAGCAACTGCAGTCACTTGGAGTCAAATACGGGCTGCTCTTTCCCGCCCAACTGAAAATTTACCATAAAGGGACAACGGTCCACTTTGATAATCCCAGTGAGGCATGGCGCTGGGCGGAACAGCACATCGAGGGGGACTGGTCCACACCCAGAGGCAACAGGAATGGAAACCCCAGGTCGCCATCGGACCGTCGCCGCAGGCCGGACCAACCATCGCTAGCGCACCCACCAATGAATGGGGGAGACGAACTCCTGATGTGAGTATTGTCCTGGGATCAGCCTACTGGCTGGCGTGCAACCCTCTTATGGATGATACCACAGCGGGGCCTTGTGGCGCCACCAAAAGTGGCTCATATATTTAAAATGCGGTAAGCGGGAGGTTGCTACTCTCCCATCGGGTCCTTTTAGGGGGAAGGAAACACAACAACTCACCTACCCCGCCTCAAGTTTTTCTAGTTGAACTTTAACAAGGGTTGTTAACGCTGACGCTCTACCTCTTGCCATGCACCGTGCGCACCGCCTGCCAGCCCCTCCGACAGCCCTGTTAGATGCCAGCTGACCAATCTCACCTGTCCATGACCACACGCCCCAAATCCGTTAGGGTCCTCACCTGGAATGTGAACGGGCTGGGCTCCACGATTAAAAGGCGCCTGGTTAAGCAACTACTCTCCAGGCACTCTCCCGATGTAGCCCTGCTTACTGAAACTCACCTTGCTGGGACACAATGCAATTTTTTTCTTCTAACTAATTATAGGACCACTTGCCACGCCGGATACTCCATGGGGTCCAGAGGCACTCTTC
The DNA here is from genome assembly GCF_040938575.1 of Ambystoma mexicanum. Taxonomy (NCBI): domain Eukaryota; kingdom Metazoa; phylum Chordata; class Amphibia; order Caudata; family Ambystomatidae; genus Ambystoma; species Ambystoma mexicanum. The sequence goes on from NC_090933.1 coordinate 595,059,419, forward strand.
TTCTCATACACAAACGTGTCCCGTTTGCCTTGCAGGTACTAGAACAAGACCCTCGGGGACGATTCGTAATGGCACTGGGGACACTTTGGGGGGAAACATTTGGATTAGTCTTGATCTACTCCCCACCTGGACTGGGGCAGGAACTACTCGTTGACCTGACCAGCCTTATGGGCAAACATCAGCCTGATAAGTGGTTCCTAGGTGGGGGCTTTAACAAGGTCATGTGTAACACCTTAGACCGCTCCCACCTTAAACAACGCAATCCGCACCTCCCCACGAAGCTGTCCAACTTTGTGTCTGCCCTGGGTCTCTGTGATGTATGGCGGGTTACTCGTTTCACTCCGGGGCACACGCCTCCCTTTCCAGGCTTGATTACCTATTCGTACCCCACACGGATCTCTTTAGAATGCTCTCGGCGGACCTGCTCCCCCGGGGAATCTCGGATCACCCCCCCTGATGGTGGAGTCACGATTGCAGGGACTGAACTCCCCTAGAACGTGGCGGCTGAACACCTATTATCTGGGCCTCCCGGAACTAGTTGAGCGCCTCACGGAAGTCTCGACTGAATTCTTTGATATTAATGATACCGGCGATATCGACCCGATAGTGTTATGGGAGGCCTACAAGACCGTGCTGCGGGGGGAAATAATCTCCTGGATGGCGAATAGGGGGAGGGAGAGGCTCCGGAAGATAACTGAGGCGGAAACGGAGGTAACTCGCAGAGAAAACAAACACACTCTTAATCCTACCCCGCAGACCCACATGTCCCTTAAACGAGCCACTGAATACCTCTGAAACCTTATGTTAGATAACGCCAAACAGGCCCACTGGGAAACCAAAGCTAGGGTATATGAGCTGGGGGAAAATGCTGGCGTGGCTAGAGAAGAGAGATGAGGGGCAGCGCTGTGTCCTGGAGATCATCACCCCGCAGGGGGAGACATGTCGGTCGGACGCTGAGATAGCGGAGGCCTTTGCCCAATTTTATGCTACACTATACCAAGCCCAACTCTACCCCTGGATCCGTCCCTCCTGGACGGTGTGGAAATCCCCATTCTTTCGATTCAACAAAGGGAGATGCTGGACTCCGAGCTTTCGGAGTCTGAAATATTAGAAGCCCTTGGACAACTGCAGCCGGGGAAAACCCTGGGCCCGAACGGGTTCCCGGTTGAAACCTGGCAGAAACTAGGGGGCAACAACACAGCACCTCCCCTGCACCAGATGTTGTTGGCTGCCCGGGACAGGGGTTCCCTCCCAGATGATCTTTGCAGAGCAACCATAGTGGTCATCCCCAAACCTGACAAGCCCCAGGAGCAATGTGCCTCCTATAGGCCGATCTCGCTTATCAACGGAGAAGCCAAAGTCTTGGCCAAACTCTTAGCCAACCGGCTCCAACTGGTAGCGGACACGCTGATACACCCGGATCAGTGTGGCTTTATTCCCCACAAATCCACCCGAATGAACTTGCGTCGTCTCCACCTGACGCTCAAGCGGGCCCCTATCCTCGATGCCCCGCTCGCCCTGTTGGCAATAGACTTTGAAAAGGCATTCGATTCAATCCGATGGGACAGCATCTGGGAAATCATGATCCGTATGGGGTTCGGAGAGAGCTTTCTAGGGTGGATTAAACTGCTATATACTAACATTCAAGCAGAAGTTAAGGTGAATGGGTGGACCTCCCGATCCTTCCCCCCCCCCCGGGCAGAGGCACGCGACAGGGGTGCCCCCTCTCCCCCCTCCGCTTCGCCCTTGCGATTGAAGCGCTAGCACTGTGGCTTCGCCAAAGCGGGGTGTGGACGGGATTCAGATGGCCCGAGGGACACAAGGACCATGTCTCTCTCTATGCTGACGACCTCTTGCTATACCTGGCCAGAGCTGCCCCACAGTAACCCAGATGCTCATCACCTACGGGGAATTTAGCGGGCTAAGAATTAACTGGAGGAAATCGGTACTTTTCCCGGTGAAAGAGGGTGAGCAGGTCGACTCCACGAGATGTCCGTACCGGTTTGATACACAGGGCTTTAAATACCTGGGGTTATGGATAACATCTGATCTAACCGAATATGTAATGCACAACCTCCAACCGATTGTAGACAGGTTCGCTAGGGATGTCCATCATTGGAAGCTTCTCCCTATGACCCTCATGGGGCGTGCCGCACTCTTCAAAATGATGTCACTTATTAGATTCTTATATGTCCGGCAGAACGCCCCACTCATGATCCCCACCTCTGAATTCACCCGCACTGAAACCCTTCTTAGGGAACTCATATGGGGGAGGTCAGTCACGCATGGCATTAAGCACTCTGCAGAGGTCGGTCTGGGAGGGAGGGATTGGTGTTCCCCGCCTCCAAACCTACTACTGGGCCTCACAACTAGCGGTAGTTAATGATCTGCTTCATGGGGATAGAGCACTACCTCACATCCGGGCTGACGTGGAACCTATGCAGGGCACAGGCCCGTTGCAGATACTATACCAGTCCCCAAGGAGACCGCCCCTGCCCACAATCGAGGCTCACGTCACCACCATCTGGAGACAGGCACATGTGTTTGTTGGGTGGGGAAATAAAATAACTGCAGCGCAACCTCTATGGCGAAACAGTAATCTCCAAGAAATTGGGAAACTTGAACCATGGCCGCGATGGGTGAGGGCGGGAATCCTGAAGGTTGGAGATATCCTCAAAGACGGGAAATTGACCTCGTTTGAAGACATGCAGTGCAAATTCCAACTGCCCACAACGGAACAATATCATTTTATGCGGCTGACCCATGCCCTGCGGACCTTTACTTTACTTTATTGCATTTTTACTGCGCAGCAATGAACCCGTGGGCATGATGGCGCGGACAAAACTAGACAACTAGAAACATATAAGCGCAGAAAGATCTAGGGGAGAGAACCGAGGAATCAACTGGGCTTTATTCAAAGAGCCATGTTTTTAACTTTCTTTTGAAGGCCTCAAGAGTCGGTTCCAATCTAAGGTCCAGGGGAAGGCGATTCCAGGCAGTAGGGACTGCTGTGGCAAATGCACCCCTTTCCAATTTCAAAGATTTGCTTTTAGGGATTAAGAGCATATTAGTATCCTGAGACCTGAGAACACGAGGAGAACACTTAGGCAGAATGAGTTTGTTGATGTAACGGGGCATAATGCCCAAGAGGCTCTTGAATGTTAGGAGCATAAGACGATACTGGATTCTAGCCTCTACATGTAGCCAGTGTAACACTCTTCTTGCTGGTGTAACATGGTCCCGCCTGGAGAGGCCTGTGACTACCCTCACAGCACCATTTTGGATAACTTGCAGTCGATTAATCTCCCTTTTGCTGATACCAGTCAGCAGACTGCAGCAGTAATCAATTTTTGCGCCTACTATGGCTCTCGCCAGTTTTTCGGCGTTGGCCTGAGAAATCATGGGTCTAAGGTGAGTGAAGAGTTTAAGATAGTAGGCTGCCCCTGATACAACACTTCCCACGTGAGCATTCATAGAGAGGTGTTGATCAAGAAACACCTCTAACGACTTAACTTTTTTAAGTGTGTCTAGTTTGACTTCGCCAAGCTGAATTTTGCTATACCTGGGGTCAAGTTTTAAGATCCGATTAGGGGATCCCACAACCATGAGCTCCATTTTAGTTCTGTTAAGCGCCAGTCCATTTTGCACCATCCAATTCTCGATACTGGTGTAGACTTTGTTTATGCGCTCTTCATCTTGTGTGTGGTCTCCCGTAAGGGGAATGATACATTGGGTATCATCTGCAAAATTAGTGAACCCGATATTTTCATGCACCAACATAGAGAAAAAGGGGACAGTAAAGATGTTATAAAAACAGGGCGAAAGATTTGCTCCTTTTGGGACTCCATACTCAATCAGGATTGTGTGTGCTTCAGCTAGGTCTGAGCATACACAACTGACCCTGTTTTTGAGAAAAGAAGCCACCCACTGAGAGGCTTTGGTGGAAAAAGCTGCCACTTGTTCGAGCCTGGTGACCAACAACGTGTGGTCAGCCAGGTCGAACGCGGCTGAAAGGTCCAGCAACATGAGCATAGTGGATACTCCCTTATCTATGTTGAAAAGCAACCTGGATTTTAGTTCCAGGTGGGCCGTTTCAGTGCTATGACCCGCTCTGAAGCCTGATTGCCGATAGTTAAGAATTGGGTGGCTTTCTATGTGTTTAGCTATTTGTATATAGGCAACTCGGTCCAGGATCTTCATCAAGAAGGCTGAATTGGTAATAGGCCTATAGTTCAAGGGGTTATCTTTGGCGAGGCCTGGTTTTTTGAGTAATGGAGTGACCCAGGAGCGTTTCAGTTTGTCTGGTACGGCACTCTCTTTAAAGGAGGCATTAACGAATTGCAGGATGGCTTCTAACAAAAAAGGGGGACATGCTTTAATTATAATGGCTGAGAAGGGGTCACCCCTGCAACTGGTTGTTTTCAGATGTTTAACCACCTCTCTCAGCTCTTCCAGCTTAATTGCTGAGAAGGAAAATTCTGGAATTAGTGGGCTTCTAATGTGCTCCTGAGGTTCTGGGGTGTTACCTTCATTTCGGGCGTTTGCCTTTTTTAGGCTGATGTTGGCTTCGATTCCCTGTAGTTTCGAGGGCATCCTGGATAGCCTGACACCATTTCTTGTCTTTAACGGCTTCATTGACCTCGAGGGCAGGCGTCAATTCCTGCTCCTTGAGAATTTTGAACAGTTCCTTGGCCTCTGATCATGCTTCCGTGATCCTGTTAAAGAAATTCTTCTTTGCATCTAGGATGGCCGCTTTATACAATCTCGCTGCCTCTTTGTAGGCCACACGAAAGTGATCAGAATAATTAATTTTCCATTTAAAATACAGTTTATGCCTAGCCACTTTTAGAGGGCGTAGCGCTGGGGTAAACCAGGATTTATTGGGGGTGGCAAGCTTGTGTTTTTTCACTTTCTCTGGGGCTAGGCGGTTGGTAATGTTATCAAAGGTTTCCATGAGTATGGTGGAAAGTTCCTCGGCTGTTTCTGGGAGTAAATCGTTAGTCAGGTGTTTAACTAGTGGAGAGATGTGTTCCAAAGTAAGCAATTTGGGGTTACGTCCCTTTGTTGGTGGGGAGATTTTGCTTTTTGGTTTGACGGGAAAGGGCAACCGAATCGTAAAGTTAACAAAATAATGATCGGACGATGGGCAGAGCGCAGTGGTAAGGTCAGTTATGGATACATGCATTGCTGCAAGCCAGTCCAAAGTGTGTCCTAGTTGATGAGAAGGTTGACGATTAAATTGGGCAAAATCGTGTGAGCCCAAAGTGGCCTCCAGGTCAGCTCCTTTTTGATCGTCTTGATGGCCAAGCCAGTAGTTTAAATCTCCCAATATAATGAAGCTAGTGTGGGGTTTGAGACAGGCCATGAGGTGGTTGGATAGGGCAGAGACAAAGTCCTCAGAGTGAGAGGGGGGTCTGTAGAACAGTAATAGGTTGATGGTGGTCTCTGCATTAATGCCTATTTTCACCTGTAGGGATTCTATACCTTCCAGTATGTTAATGAGTTCCCCCAGATGGTGAGGTGTTTTTTAAAGATCAGCACCACACCCCCTCCCCTATATACCTTTAGAAGGCACTGTCCCCGACTATACACCGATAGAACGCAATATGATCCCCGCGCACATCCCTAGTAAATGCACATCCATTCTATACAACGCCATCACATCCTTCGCTACCCCTGAGTTATCGAGACTAAAAACCAGGTGAGAAAGAGATGTGGGGGAGATAGATCCAGAGGATTGGATCCAGGTCCTAATGCATCCACGAGAGGTGGCCATCTCCTCTAAGCTCAGACTTGTACAGCTCAAAATCCTCCATAGAGTATAATACCCTCGAACTGCACTATATGGTTGGAAGAGGGCAACAAATCCGAATTGTCTCTGCTGTGGGGAGGAGGAGGGCACCTTCTACCATATCCTGTGGTCATGCCCCCGGATCCGCACCTACTGGAATGCCTCTTGCGTGGAACTGTCCAGGGCACTCACCTGCTCCATTGAGCTTGATCCAAAAGTTCAAATTCTGGGCGTACCGGACACATCTGACTAATAAATGGGGAAAACTGTTATTGAACACTGCAGCAGCCCTGATGAAGCGCAACACTGCGCAAAAATGGGGTGTGCCCGACCCCCCGACACTTGAACAATGGATACTTGACATGGATTCATGTGCCATGGTCGAGCACCGGGTTTATGGCGCACGGGGATGTCCGGCCAAGGCATCCAAGATATGGGGGAAATGGGAAGAGACTGGACCTTGACAACCTGACTCAATGGCGATTACAGTGGATGTGGATGGTTGGGGGAACCGAGGGCGGGTGGGCCATGGTGGATTGTGTTACTGAAAACACTATGTGAACTTGCAGTTGAAGGTGCTGGCTTGGAGTGCTTCTAAACGTTTAATTTCATGTACTTTACCTAATGGGTGTTCTGTTACCACCCCCTTGTCTTGTGGTTGTTTTGTTTATGTCATAAAATACAATAAAATGTTTTATCAAAAATAAAAGCATCCACTAAATGAGGCAACCAATATCACACAAGAAAAACCACAATACTGATTAGTAAGCAATGGAGCTCCCATGGAGTCGGATCCAAATAGCATTGAAGTAGGAGCAAAAAGGCATAAGTTGATAAAACGAATATTACAGTTACTTTGAAACAGGGAAATAGTTTGAGTTCACCAGAGGAGTTGATTCACTGCAATAGATAGGCCAAAGTCAATGGACTAGTGTCTTGTATAAGTAAAAACAGTTCTGGTATTTAAAACAGAAAAGTCTTTGCCAAGGTTCTTAGAAGTAGTTCACGGAAGAATGGTTCATATGTCGGGTCACAAGCGACTAGGCCTGCAAGTTGCCAAAGTTGTACGCACTTTCGCAGTGAGAGATTAGTTCTCTCGGTCAGGTTTTCACAGTACTTTATATTGAAGAAAAAGATGCAGCTGACTACTTCTGTTCCTGGCAGTTCCTGCAGATCTCGCTGTACCTGAGCCTCAGTCATGGGGACAAGAGGGAGGACATTGGGGGACTCCTGCACTGCACGAGGACTGGCCGCAAAGCTGGCAAATTAGAAAATCTGCAATTCTGGTTGCTGTTCTTCAAGCACACAAGCTGGTGTCCTTCCCCCTGGTTAATCCTAACCAGCTCCAAGAATGGTATCCAGGTGGCTTATGAGTTGATTGGTCCTACCAACTCAAAGGAAGAAGTCCTTGAAGGGCTTCTCTGTCGAGGTGAACTTGGTGATTCGGACCTGCAGCAGGGCTCCACCGGGCAAAGCAACATTCCAGTAGTTGTAGCAGCCGTCCTCTTCCAGCTCGTCTTTGGTTCTTTCATTCCAGTGGTCAACTCTGCCTTTCAGTCCAAGAGACTAACTCAGCAGAGTGGCTGTCCTTGCCGGACAGTCAGCCAGCCAATCATGCCAGAGCGCATTTGGGTCTCCTAGGAGACTAAACAGGGAGTTTCAGGAAACTCCCCCACTTCCTGCCCACCCCACACACTTAGGCAACAGAGGCAGTCTTCAGTCCTGAAGCCCGCCAAAGGCGTAGAAACAAAGGGACCAAATCTAGTTTGACGCGCAGAGACAGACTCTAGAAGGACCTGTCAAAAAAGAAACGGCGAAAAAAGAAGACCGGAACCTGTTTAAACAAAAGGGGCTCAGACGCCATCTTGAAAAACATGTCTCCCTTGATTTTTAGCTATATGTGTTTGGGGTCGGAAAAATCATGGTAGTTCATTGTAAAACCACTGCCACCAGCCATTTCGCTAAAAAAGGGTAGCATTTGACTGCTACATGACTTTCTAGACACAGGGGATACTAAGTAACCCCTCCAGCACTCTATTGTAAGATAGTGTGTGCTGGGTCTAGGAATTTAAAAAGACTAGTAAAGTCAATTTAACTTTACATTCTCTGGGAAACAGTGGTTTATCCCAGAGAAGGTGTTTAAACCTTGGGACAACCTAAAAGGCTTACCCTGTGTCACTGCACTGAGAGTGCTGTGTGACACACATGAAAAGGTGATGCCTATGGAGTTGTTAAACTCCATAACCAAAAGAAATACACAGAAAACACATTGAAATGAAAAATTCAAAGTCGCAAAGTTTAGCAAAAGAGCTGGAGGGCTCTAACGTAGAGGGAATTAGCACATTTAGGAGAATTCTCCTTAACACTTTTCTTCCGCAGATTCCTCATCTTGATAGACTCCCCAAGCAGTAAGCTAAAGGAAGAGGGCAGAAAGGATTAGACAAGCAGTTTCTGCAGAACCGCTCGGCCAAAACGTGCATCAGCCCACGTGCAAGATCCAAAGCATAATGCTTTGTAAAAGTATGTAATGAAGACCATGTGGCAGCACGGGAAATGTTGGGGAAGCAGAGACTCCCCTGGTGGAATGAGCCCCGATTCCCAGTGAGACTTCTTGCCCCGTCGACTGGTAGCACTCCGAGATGCATAACATGAACCAGCGTGGGATAGTTTGTTTAGTAATCACAAGACCTTTGTGAGAAAGAGAATGGGTGACAAACAACTGGTCTGTCTTCCTGATCTCCGCTGTGTGGTAAACATAAAAACTGAAGTCTCTTTTCGTATGGAGACGGTGGAAGTGATCTTCCTCCTTTGAGGGGTGAGGAGGAGGGTAGAACACCGGCAAGTCAATGGACTGTAAAAGGTGGAATTCCAAAACAACCTTCGGAAGGAGTCCTTAAGAGATACCCTCTCTCAGAAGAAATGCAAAAAGGGAGGCTTGCAGAACAATGCCTGCAGCTCCTGGCTGATGTGATGAGTTGGTGGGAATTTGTTGAGAAGGCCCTTCAGGAATTGGGCCATGACCGATGTGATGAAAAAATAACCTTGATCTGGGGACCTTTTAAAACACAGAAAGGGCCACCAAATACCCCTTGATGGTTAAAACCTATAGGCCTGTAGAGGCTAGTGACAGAAGGAACTCCAACACCGTTGCGGTGGGGCAAGAGATGGGATCAACCTGGCACTCCCTACACCATGCCCCAAAACTTCTCCACCTGCACGGATACAGAGATCATGTAGACTGTCTGCGTTCAGCCAGCAACACCTCAAAAGCTTCTGCGGCGAGGTCCCAGTCATCATACCTCATCCGGTGAAGAGCCATGCATGTAGGTTGAGGTAATCCAGGGTCAGGTGCAGTATCCAACGCTCCGACTGGTTGAGAAGAACCGGCCGCTGAGGCAACCAGTGAGATTGGCAGATGGACATTTCCAAGAGGATGTCATGGTCGCTCGAAACCTCTTCAACCCCCTGAGAATCCACAGAATGACTGGTATCAGAGGGGACACGCAATGGAGAGGGAATGTCCAATCCACCAGAAACGCATCCCCCAGTGCACTGTTTGCTGCGATTTCCCTGTTGGATTCCGTGGCAAACAGATCCACTGCTGGGGTAGTACCCCATAGAGCAAAGACCTTTTCCAGGACTTCCTGGCACACTTCCCGCTCGTGTGAGACCATGCTCTGCCTGCTCAGAGCATCCATCAAACTGTTCTCTGCCCCTGCCAGATGAACTGCAGAGACCAAGATTTTATCTATAGCAACGAGAACCACATTTGCATCGCTTTTGTGCAGAGGGTATGGGAATGAATTGCACCTTACTTGTTGAGGTAGTGCATGTCCACCATGCTGTCCGTATGAATCAGGAGGTGCTGTCAGGTCCTTGACCATTCTTGCGCAGAGGCAGCACAAACTCCCGTCTCCGTGTTGGGTCTTGGCACTAGGGAGTGTATATACCACAGGCCTCCGTAACCCACTGGGGCTAGAGGTTTAGGGTCCACTGAACGGATAGGTAGGGGGTTGGAGGAGAACCAGAATGAGGGTTAGGTAGTGGTTATGTATTGGTATGGGTATTTATGGAAAACCATACTCCTCAGCTCCGTTGCCCCTCTCGGGTTGTTTATCTCCATCCACTCACACTCATACACACCAGTAAGGGCCCAGATTTGGGACCAAGTTTTTTGTTTTTTATTTCTTTTTAAAAATATCTTTATTGGATTTTCAACAAGTAGTGACCAACTAAGGATCATTGATTAGTCAATGCAATATGCACAATCCAAAAAACAACATTCCCAACTCTCCTACTCCACCCCCCTCCCTCCGAGACCTCAGGTACATCCATTTTATTCTTCTGGAACTCGCGTCGGGCCGGGACTGTCCGTACTGACCGAGGTGCTGTCTTGAGGCGCTTGGTGGAGCAATGGCACTGTTAACGCCACCCATCGAAATAGTTCATCACTGGAGTCCAGCCTCTGTACCTGAATCGCTGTCTCCCAGGCCGCGGTCTCAGCGGCTATCCATCTTTTGAGGTCACCCCACCAAAGGGCCTTGCTTAGGCCTCCGGCGCTTTTCCATCCCATGGCTATGCGTCTTTTCGCTGTGATGTATATCAAGTCTGTGTTTATTTAGGGGCTTATTCTTACTGTTTCGCTTATACCTTCCCAAAATACAGGCTGCTGGTTCGTGAATTTCCACTTCAATCTCCGCGTTTGCTACCCTCTCCTGGGCCCAGAACCTCTGGACCGTCGGGCAGCCCCAAAACATGTGGGTCATTCCCGCCCTCGGCTCATTGCATTTGGGGCATGTCTGGGTTGTGGCTCCTTTGAACCTCGATATGGCATCAGGTGTAAGGTAGGCCCTGTTGGTAATGTACAGTTGGATGAGTTGGAGACGGGCATTTCTAGAGATTTTTTTTAAATGGTAGTGAGTAATTCTCTCCCATGCTTTGTCCTCAAATTCAAGGCCCAATTCCCTCTCCCACCTCTCTTTGCATTTAAGTTCATTCTTGGTGGTGCCATGCAGTAGGGCTTCGTATAGTCTGTAGGTTGAGTGGCCCCCCTCAGCAGTGTCCAACATCGACTCAATGATATCGTTCTCCATGACTTGGTCGGTGGCCTCCAGCCATCTGTCCTTCATGGCCTGCGTCACTGCTCTGTGAAGCAAAAACTGGCCTGTGGGCAGGCCTGTGGACTCACTAAGGTCAGTGATTGTCATGAACTCCTGTTCGTAAGTCAGGTCTCCTATTACTGCGACCCCATAGGATTCCCACTGGGTGCGTATTTCTGTGTGTCCCCATGAGAGTTTAGCCATGACTGCTGCAATGGGGATCTGCAGGGAATATGGGTCTGTCGCCCCCACTGATTTACAGGCCCGCTTCCAGAGCTGGGATCCAAGTCTAACCAGGTATGGGTAATGTCTCAGAGCCCCCTTGTCAACCCATAGTAAGTCTCAGAGTAGCCGACGAGGCAGAGCTGGTTGGAGAAGTCGGGTGTCAGAGGTGGTTTCATCTGCCATCCAATGCGTCCCATGCCTTAGTTGGCTAGCCAAGTAGTAAAGTTTGAAATTAGGGACCTTCAATCCCCCACTCATAGGGTCTATGGAAAATGTCCAGCGCCACCCTGTGCCTACCCCCCTGCCAAAGGAACCCCCTACAGAGTTTGTTTATGTCTCTGAAAAAGGAGCGAGGGATGTTGAAGGGGACGTTGGAAAAGCAATGCAGTAAACGGGGGAGTGCCACCATTTTGAGGAGACCCGCCCACCCCGCAACTTAGAGTGGGAGCTTACCCCATAAATTCATGGACTTTGCAACGGCATCTTTGGCCCTAACCGTGTTAAGAATGTGTTTGGTGCTAGGGTTACGGTGTATGGTAAAACCCAAGTATCTAAACGATGTCACCTGTCATTGACGGTCTAGCGGGGGCAGGGATCTGTGCTCCTCTCTGTACAATGCAGCAAGGGGATAGAGACAAGACTTATCTTTGTTGATCTGAATGCCCGTGTGTTTGTGGAAACCAGCTAAAGTCTCTAAAATGTAGGGCAGGAGGTGCTCCGGGTTGTGCAGGTACAGCAGCATGTCGTCTGCGTACATAGAGACGAGGTGTGTCTCCCCGTTAAGTTCGATGCCTCCGTCTCCGTACTCTTGCTGGAGATATGCAGCTACAGGCTCCGCGGCAATAATATGTAGCAGAGGGGCCATTTCTCCAAGTAGGTCTTATTGGTGCGCACTCTGGCTGTGGGATTGGTGTAGACCAATTGGGTCCACTTCAGGAAGGCAGGTCCGTTCCCCATCCTAACCATGGTGGCATATAACCATTCCCATCTCACCGAATAGAAGGTCTTGGTGGCGTCAAGTGACGCCACAGCATATTTCTGAGGCCCTCGCTCGGTGCTGTATATTATGTGGTGTAACCTGCGCAAGTTTTCGGTAATAGAGCGCCCTGGCACGTAGCCACTTTAGTCCTGGTGAATCAACAGGGGGATCGCTCTACGTAATCTATTAGCAAGGAGTGCAGTCAGTATTTTGTTATCTACATTTAACATAGATAGTGGTCTATATGACCGACAGTCCGTCCCATCTTTTCCAGGTTTCAGCAAGGGGATTATTATGGCTTCTCTCATGGAGTCAGGGAGGATACCGCGTTCGTAAGCCTCGTTGTATACATGTGCTAGCAGTGGGGCAAGGGTCTCCTCATATGACTTATAGAATTCCCCGGGTAGGCCATCCATGCCCAGCGCTTTCCCAGATGGTAAGGATCTAATTACGGCTTTCACCTCGTCGGGGGTAATTGGGTCGTCTAGGGCTTCAGCGATCTGTGAATCTATTTTGGGTAGCTCTATGTTATCCAGGACGTCCTCTATCTCGGTGTCAGTGGGGGGCAGGGTCTTGGAGTATAGGTCACGATAGAACTCGGAAAAGACAGAGTTAATCTCTGCCTGGGTGTGCGCTGTGGTGCCGTCAGGTCCAAGTATGTGGCAAATGGGAGTCCTAGGGGTTTCCTTTTTGTAAAGCCAAGCTAAGAGTTTACCAGTTTTATCTCCCAGCATGTGCGTTCTTTCAGTGTGCTTAGCATAACTTAGTTTCCCCAAGGTTTCCCAGTGCGACATGCAGGTTTGTCGCAGTTTGGTAATTTCCTGTAGATGTTCTGGAGTCGAATCTGTCCTACTCTCCAGCTCCCCCAACTCCCTTTCCGCACCCACCAGGGAATTAGTGATGGACCTCTGGGCGCCCCCCACCGCGGCCATCATCTCTCCCCTCTTGACTACCTTATATGCCTCCCACGCGGTACCAACGCATTCAACACTGTCCAGGTTGTTTTGCCAGTATTCATCGGTACAGTCTTTTATGTGTTCGCAAAAAGCTGCATCGTGCAGGGCTTCGGCCCTAAGTCTCCACGTGGGAATTGGGGGTCTGGGCGGGTATACCTCCCAGGTGGCCAATATGGGGGAATAGTCTGACAACACCCTTGGCAATACTGTGCGTCGCTAAACGTGGCTTGCTGCCCCAAACTGAGTAGAATATAGTCCAGCCTAGTGTGGACGTTGTGAATGAAAATTCTCTTCGCTCATGGCCCTGTTCCCTCCACAGATCACATAGTGATAGCTGGCTTATTAACTTAGACAATATTTTGGCTGGGGGGGACGGGCGGGAGTGTTTAATATCAGACCTGTCTTTGAGGGGATCGAGGGTGCAATTATGGTGTCCCCCCCAAATCATAGTGCCATTTACATAAGGGCTCAGTCGCAAAAACAGGGAGTGGAAGAAAGCGGTGGCGTCATGATTAGGAGCATAAGTACTAACCAGGCATAGTTCCTTCCCTTCCATGGTACCTTGCACAAGTGCCATCCTGCCCTCATCGTCCGTCTTGGTGCGCACCACTCTGAATCGGATGTTCGGGTCGATCGAAATCAGGACCCCTCTTGCATAAGAGGAGTAGGAGGATCCGATCAGGGTCCCTCGCCATGTCTTGGCTAGCGCCTTCAGTTTTTCCGTCGTCAGGTGTGTCTCTTGAAGCATAGCAATTCCAACCTTGCATCTTCGCAAATATGTGTGTATCCGGCGTTGTTTCACAAAGCTGTTCATGCCTCGGACTTTCCACGTCATTACTTTTATTTTTTCAGCCATAGGCGCCGTGGTGTCCGTTGCTCCTCCTCGGCCTCGGTCGAGGTCCTGTCAATGATGCATCTGTTGTGCAGTTATCCTGAGGTCTCTGTGTTTTTTGTTCAAACTTCCCAACGTGGGTGCTAACTCTTTGTTTCTCCCTCCCATTAAATAAACTTCTCAAACATAGAACTGGTCCAGCGAAGTGACCCTCGTTCTGACTGTCCCGTTTCCGCTCCTTAGGACCAAGCATGGTCTTCGGGTGCCCTACGGGCGGGTAATTGTACCCTGAAAAAGAAACTCCTCGGGGTTGGGGGAGCACTTGCTTCAGCTTTCCGCATGTAGGATCATATCAGCCGTTTAATAGGCTAGGTCTTTCTGCTGATGCGCAGTTGTAGTAAGAAAAGTTCTCCTGCGGTTTTTGGGAGGCGGTTCGATGCGGCTTCAGCCTTTTGTCTTCGATGTCTGGTAGTTGCTGTCCATCCATCCAGTCCCGTGCCTGTTCCGGGGTGTCAAATAGGAGGGCCCTGTTGTTGTGTATTACCTTTAGCCTTGAGGGGTATAGAAGCATGTAACGCAATCCTGCTGCTTTCAGTCTGGCTTTCGCATAGCTCTCAACTCACCCGCTTTTGGCAGTTGTCACCCGCCTTACAAAGGGCTGACTCACCCGCCAAGTCTCCTGCACGCCTATTCATTTCAATGGGCGTCTCACCCGCCAGAAACAAAATCGGGTGATTTCACCCGCCTTTGCGAGACAAATGGTTGAGAGCTATGGCTTTCGTATGTATGAAGTGAGCTCTGCTCATCTGTACTTGGAAGGTGTAATCAGGATAAATCGCAATCTTGGCGGAGTCCCTCTTGATCTGGCCACCTGATCGTGAATACGCCAAAATGACCTCTCGGTCCCTGTAATTCAATACTTTCGCTATCATAGGCCTAGGTGGACCGCCTTGTGGTGGTTTCTTCGCAAGAGACCTATCGGCCTTCTCTATGGAGAAGCCCTGCGACAGCTTTTCTGCGCCAATCTCCTGCAGCAGGAGGTTCTCCACGTAGTTGGTGGGATCCGGGCCTTCAATGCCCTCCGGCAGGCTGAGAAGCCGGATGTTGTTGCGGTGAGCCCTCCCTTCTGTCTCCTCCGCTCTGTCCTCCAACTTCTTGACTCTCTGCTGGAGGCCATCTACATCGTGTAGGAGTTGGGTTTTTGCTTCCGTATTTTCGCGTACCTGGGTCTCCAGCGCTTCGGTTCTGCCAGCCAAGGAGCAGACATCCTGACCTAGGAGGCCCAGATCTGTGGCCACGGCGTCAATTTTGTTCACCATTGTTGCTTGGAATGTCTTAATGGCCTCCAGTAGTTGGGTGTTGCTGGGTTCGGCCGCCGTTACAGTGGGGCCGGTTTCCGTCTCAACAGATGCCGTGTGTGAGGCCTCGGGGTCAGGGAGTCCGTTGGCCGTGAAAGCGTCTATGGTGGTCTGGCGCTGCTTGGACCTAGCCCCCTTCGGCGTCCATTTGTTCGAGCGCGACATTCCCCTGGTTCCGGCTATGTCTGTGGGCTTCGGGCGCTGAGGGCTGTTTCGGTGATGTGCGCTTTCCTTTGTGGCCTCGGGTGAGGCTCGCAGCTTCGAGGTGCGGAGGCCTGTGTCATGCCTATCATCCACGGTCAATCGGGTGTCTCGGTAGCCCATGCAATGCCGCCGATGCCCCGTTCGGCAGCTGTGCCACCAAACTGCTCTTCCTCTTCCTCTCACGAGTGGTTGTGCGGGTTTGTAGTTCCGCAGTCCGTTGGGCTGGCGCTGGGTTCCCCGGACTCAGTGTGTGAGAGCCACCATCTTGGTTCCTTGCCGAGCGGTTATCCACGGGCGGCAAAAACAAGTCTTTCGGGCTTACACCCTCGAGTGTGGAGGGTCCTGGTGCTTCCCACAAGCGACCGCAACAATCGTGGTGCTTCGCAGGGTCTGTTTAATGTTTCAGAGCCGTAGAAAACAGTTTATAAGTGGCACATCTAGCGGAGCTCGCCGAAGTCGCGTCCTCGCTACATGGCGGTTAGCCACGCCCCCCAGATTTGGGACCAAGTTAGTGCCTAGTTTTCCTTGTGGTATTAGGAAGAACCTAGTACCTAAAACCCTGACATTGAACCATGCCAGAGTAGTGCTACTACATCTGCATTAGGCTATCACAAACAGTTCACACCCTCCGGGGTACTGACATTAGCATTACAGTGTTTTAAACAGTTACCATTCACTGAACACAAGTATTAACCATTCAGCATTTCCTCATTCTGCTTCTAGCTGAGTTCGGGTGTACAAATGTGCATCAACAACTTTACACAAGTATAAACACTATTTAGCTGCAAGTTTTGTCTGCGCTGTTCGCCACTGCCTGATTGTCCGTCTCCAGCGTGGGTAATTCCGCTAGAAAACAAAGGCATTCATCAGAGTGCGCAGCGGAAGTGGTCCCCAACTTCAGACAAGCAGAGCTGCCTTTTTTCACTTGTTCGTCCTTTCGGCAGCTGTGCCGGTGGCCGGTTGATCCCTGGTTTCGTATGTTGTCGAGAAAAAGTCTCAACATGAGACCACTGTAGTTTATAATATGGCCATCTAGTTTCCCTGGTTCAAACGTGACCAAAATGCTTCCCCTTAAGTTCCAAGTGTGGCAAAATGTCTTTCCCAGCGTTTGGTTGCCAAATGCGTATTTGCATGTTATAACTGCAGCAGAGCACGAGCGTGCATAATCTTAAGAAGGTAGACTTATCTGTGAATGGGAGCGGGCCTGCAGGGATTACAGGCGGGGCACAGCCCCACAGGGGTTTGCCTGCCGGAACTCCACTGGAACACGTCTGATCAGCTGAAAGGCTGTAGGGCTGTAGGGCGTGTAATTACCTCGCGGGAGTGTCTCCGGCTGTGCTAGAAGGCCCATGCTCACACAGGCCGTCTGGGAAATGCAGTCCGAGAGCGCTTCCCTTGCCCTCTGCCTTCTTCCTGCAGTAAAAACAGAATTCTTCTGGTATAGTGGGTTCTGTGTTTCTTTCTACCCTTACACAGTTTGGCAGCCCTGCTTAAGCCTCTAGATATGTTTTTTCTTGACAGTGCTTCCCCTTGAGCGATGGGGCTAAGGCCTTCAGGGCTAGCCCGATGGCTCGCAAATCCAGCCTGTTGATATGCCACTTGGCTTCTGATGCAGTCCAAAGGCCCTACCCCATAAATCCTCGCAGTGAGCACCCCAACCCTTTAACAATGCATCCGTGACCCCTTGGATCTGAGGCCAAGGAGGCCAGTAGGGTTCCCCCACCATAAGATTCCTGTGCGTGTCCCACCAGCCGAGCCTGCAAACTACCTGGCTGGACACTCAGAGGATCCGAAAGTGCTCCCAGACACTGAGACCACTGGTTTTGTAGGAACCAATGAAGGGATCTCATGCTCACTCCGGCACCAGGAAAATTCAGGCGCCCATGAGTCCTAAAAGTCGTAGAAAGGAAGCTGCTGGAAAGGTGGTATGGTTCCGGAACAAACAGATCATCTGTTGTATGTTGTCGGCTCTCTCCTCTGGATGGAAGGCCTTCCCTGCTTGAGTGTCTAGGACGACCCTGATGAACTGGAGCCTTTGGACGGAAGTCATGAAGGTCTTCTTTAAGTTCAGGGAGGTTCCCAGCCTGTGCAGTAGTAGACGGGTGCCTTCCAGGTGAGCCATAACCTGTCACACTGACTTCAACCGGATAAGCCAGCCATCCAGGTATAGGAATACTTGGACTCCGAATCTCCTGAGGTGAGCCGCAACTACCGCCATGAGCTTGGTGAAGACCCTTGGAGAGTAGGTAAACTCAAAAGGGCAGCACTATGAACTGATAATACTTGTCCCCAATGAGGAACAACAGGAATTTACGGTGCTTCTGATGTATGGGCACATGGAAATAGGCATCCTGCAGGTCTATGGACACCAGCCAGTCCTGAAGCTCGAGAGCGTGGAGAACTTCTCTCAAAGTCACCATCCTGAATTTGTCTTCTCTTAGGAACTTGTTTAGATCCCCGAGGTCCAGAATGGGACAGAGACCTCCTTTTTTGGGTACCAGGAAATACCGGGAATATCAGCCCAACCCTCTGATCGGGAGGCACCTCTTCCACGGCACCCTTCGACAACAGGGCTCTCAGTTCTTCCTGCCTGGAGCTCCTGTCCTGGTTGGATCAAGGGGAAAATGGGCATCTGTCCGGAGGTTTTCTTAAAAAGGGCAGACAATAACTGCACTGAATTTACTGCAGGGCCCAGGCATCGGAGGTTATCTCATGCCACTGGGACCAATGCCCTACCAAACGTTCAACCACCGGTGCATCAAGGGAAGGGGAAAATCAAAGCGCTTCGAAGACACTGTCACCCCAGCTGCAGCTGCTGTCTGCTGGCCCTTGGAAGCTCCTCTGCCCTTTGCAGGATGCAAGAATTGTCTATGCCCTTACCTGGTTTATGGGGACTGCGCTTTCCCGACTTATGGCACTTAGCGCCTATAGCCTCTGTCTCTAGAGGCAAAGCTGAAAGAAGGCTTAGCCGGCTGCGCAGCCAGACCCAGTGACTTGGCAGCAATTTTGGACCCCTTAACTTAAATTTCCCCAAAGAGTCATCTGCCTTCAGTCCAAAGAGCATCTCCCCCTCAGAAGGCGGATTTGTACATTGGGGGAGAACCCGGCAGTTTTCAAATAGGCCTGCCTTCTCATAACTACTGCCGACCACATGGAGAGGCCAACATAGTCAACAATATCTAGGCCTGTCTGGAAGGACTTATTGGCAGTTTCCATCCCATCCTCCACCAGCTGTATAAATCTGTCCCGCATATGACCTTCTGGAATGTATTCTGCCGCATGCTCAACAGCCTTCCACAAATTGTAGGAGAATTCAGCAAAACCGCAAGCTACCTTTGAGGCCTTGAGGGCCATGCTACCGGAGGTAAAAACCTTCTTGGCCAAAGCGTCCATCCTTTTCCCTTCCCTGTCTGTAGGAATATTTGATGTGGATGCTGCGGGCCTGGTGGATATAGTGGCAGTCTGAACTACCAGCCCTTCCGGGAAAGGGTGTGTTGAGAGGAAGGAAGGGTCCCTTCTCACCTGTACTTCCCGGTGATGTTGGTACTCGCTGGGGAGGGGGGGGCAAAGTGCATGGATTTCACCAGATGGAAGTCAAAGGGTCAGCTATGGTCTGATTGAAGGGCATGTTGTGCTCAATAGCCGGGCCCTCATCCAGGATATCGAACGTCATACGCTTGATGGGGAGTGACGGACGACTTGAGGCCAAGGGTGTCAACCACTTTCTCTACCAATGTCCTAAACTTGACATGAGTGAGAGTAAGATTGTTTTGTTGCCAACAAATTGTCTTGGTCCTCGAAATAGTTGACACTGCTTGATCCCACGAAGATGGGGTTGACCTATTCATACTCCTCTGCCTGATCGGTGCTGAAAATCTACCACAGAGTCGAAAAAGCCTGTCCGCGATAGCGGTTTAAAGGGGCTGATGTTGCTAGTCGACATTGAGGGCTTTTCCTTTGGCTCCGTGGCTCTGGGTGCCAAGACAGAGGGCTTAGACACTTGTAGCTGAGCCTTGGAGGCCCATGGATTGGGTACTGGCGCCGACTACTCTGACGGACCCTGTGGGAGAGGCTTCGAGAGACGATTTTCATGCCTCTTGGGCCACGGAGCCCGAAAACTCAGTCAGCGCCGATAGTATTGACTTCCTGGCAAGCACGGGGTTGAGGATTCCGAGCGCTGCTTTTGCTGCCGAGGCCTGCTGGTCAGGGTGCGAGCCTCGCTGATAGCCGCCTGTTGCCGAAACAGTTCAAGCATTTCTTTTTAGAAGAATCCCACTCGTCGTGAGTGGTCGGTCCCTTAGAGGGCGTTCCTCGCTCAAAGGAAGAATCTCACTCCCGTCAATGGTGGCGTTGCTTCTTCCGTGACGAAGATGAGGAATAGCTTCTGAAGCAGGACTTTTTTTTTGTTTTTTGTCGTACCGGCCCTCGTTGTCAGAAGACAGGAGAAACTGCACAGTAGACTTCAGCGACGGTCAGCCCAGGGCCAGCTTACAGGCTCAGTTGGCGCACAACGCATAGGCCCCCGTGTCGTGAGTGGAACCCAAACACCATTAACAGACGTCGTGTGGGTCCGTCAACAACATTTTGGCCATGCAATCGGAGCACTGAATGTAACCAGAGATCCGTTGCAACGACATATCAAGGTGAATCGAATAAAACAGTCTGAAAACATTGAGTAGTTCCCCAATGCCACATGGGAGCAAGCGGAAAAAAGGAAATGAAGCATGGGACGTAGTGATGTTTTATATGCATGGTGCCTGATGTCACTTCTGGAGCGGACTATCGACCACTGCACAAGACCGATTGACGGCTGATTCAAGGTCCGCTACGCCCCCTGTCAAGAATATTTTCGAGCAGCAGAGCTGGAAGATGGATATCTATCAAGATGAGGAATCTGTGGGAGAAAACCAATCCACTGAAACAGATGTTTATTGAAATTAATGAGCAGGTTAAAACACTTGGCAACAATGATCTAATTTGAAAGCTCACCTACACAAGTGTCTTAAAATTCACCAGCACTAACCAAATGAGTTGAGGGGATCAAATGACATCAGGAACAGCTTTTGTACTTCAGCAGGAAGACCAAGAGAACAGGACATGACAAAACATTTCTCAATCAGAGATGTATTAACTGATATATTGGTTCTGATCTTGAAAACTAGGTCAATGCTCTCTTCAACTCCCTATTACGGCACACAGGCATGCTGGAGATTGTTTTTGGCTGCACCCTTGGAGTTTGCACCACCTTTCAATCAACCAAAATCGATCCCAGGCACCCTTACAAGATTTCATTATTATAAATGGAAAGAAGAATTTCAAACCAAAGCAATAACTGAGATCCAATTCTGCAAAGCTAGGAGAACATTTGTTCCTAACCTAGCATCAGTGACACTCCTTCACAGAAGAACAAGTTACTTTCTTACCTGGTAACGTTCTTTGGATGGGATGTTCCTCCGACGTATTCCACATCTTTGACATTGATTACCACAGCTGTGCTGCTTCGGAAAACTTATTCGGCGTAGGCATCCTGCGTCGGTGACATCGGTACGCTCCCTCGAGGACCTCCTCCAACGGCCGATGTCACCAGATGTTATATGTAGGATGCACGACGCCCGTAGCCACAGTTGTAGTTTTTTCCCCCAGAACGTGGCGCACCAATCTTCTGCCTGCCTTACCACAGAAAGCCTTGTGGAAACGGAAGCTGCAATCGCAAAAGAAATTTGATAGCGGGGCAGGTAGGGAGTGTACGATGTGGAATACGTCGGAGGAACATACCATTGAAAGAACATTACCAGGTAAAGTAACTTGTTCTTCGAGGGGATTGTGTCCTCCGACGTATTCCACATCTTTGACAGACTTCCAAAGCAGTACCAACGTAATGAGGTGGGAAAAAAATTTAGAAAATTTAGAATTCCCAATCATAGAAAAAAAAATAATAAAAATAACCCTCGCAATAGGATGGTGATAGCCAAGACTAAAGCAAATAAAACTGTGAAAAGAAATTCTATGGCTCTCGCTAACACCGCTCCATTAGATTCTGAATGTGTAGAAGTAGGGAACCACTATGAAATCTTGGAACACCAGAAGAAATCTGATGAAAGGAAAAAAGGGGAAATTAAAAGTAGGGGGCTAGAATACTGGTTAAAGGGCAAGGATGATATTATTGAGGAAAGTGAACTTGAGGATATGGCACCTACAGAAAATAACTTTAAATATGTTGAAATCCCATATAATAATAACATCATGTCTCTTACTAAAAAGGAAAGGGAAATTTATACAAAAGAGATGGAACGACTGGCTATGTATAGTAAGCAAAAAACAAGCAGGGTAAATAGTGTGGGAAACAATGAAGAACATCAACTTATAGTGGGGAAAAGTATTAGAATCACAGAAAAATCCTGCACAGATAAAAGCCCTTTCCTAAATCGGGCCTGGTTACTTAATAAACTGTCACAGATCCCACAGCTACAAAATATCAATTCAGGGGATATTGAATCTATTATCCTTCCTGAATATGGAAGCTGGGAAAACTGGGTTATTGTCCAATTTAGATCTGCGGTTTTTGTTGACCTCATAAGAGAATACTCTGATGGAGTATGGGACAATAACTATGAAATTGTGATATGCCACTCTGCTATTCATAATGATAGGAAAAATAAAAATATGGAAGGTGTGCGAGTCCCTCCTACTACTACGGAATCAGGAAATATAAATGCACAAGTTAACTTATCGGAGACAAATATCAGAAATCAAAATTGAGATAAGGTATGTACTAAAACATTCAGTCTCCTCTCTTGGAATAGTAGAGGTTTCAAATCTCTGCTACATAAGGAAGGCATTCAATTGTTGTTGGAGAGTGACATTTTTGCTTTACAAGAAACTTGGGTAACTGGGGAAATTCTACTAGATGGATATAGCATTTGGAACAAAGTTGTCCATAAAGGTGAAAAAGGCAGGCCTTATGGAGGGCTATGTATTGGGGTAAAAAATCATCTCTCATTTAAACAGTATGAGATGCATGGAAATCTACCTAATGTTATGTGTGCTATCATAGATGGGGGAAATCAATTAGGGAATTTCCTTCTTATTAACATCTACTCCCGACCGGAACGGGAAGATATTCACGAAATTGGGGATTATATTAACCACACTATTGAAAGTTGGATTCAGGAATCTCCAGAGTCCGATATTTGTATAGTGGGTGATTTTAATGCCCATTGTGATTCCGCCGTAAGGGAGATGAATAGGCGCAAAGAATTGTGGGATGAAACGGCCATCATTGCATCTTTGGAAACGAAAGAGGGTAACCTGGCGGACGGTCTAAATACACAGACTATGCAGGGTTGTCGGTGGATGAACCTTGTGGCTAGCTGGGATCTCGAATATCTAGAACCGAATATAGGGCCAGGCATGGGGGTAACTTGGACTAATGGGAAGGTAGGCTATAGGTTAGACTATATGTTTGTAAACAAAAAACTAAACCTGTCCACTATTTCTTTTGAACATATTGATACCACTCTGAGTGACCATACACCCATTAGGGGTGTATTTACTAATGGTTTGGAAAAGAAATGGGATGTGAATAATGTGATGAATATACAATTCTCAGCTGGCGGAAATAGGATTACTTGGTCGGACAAAAATGTAACCATCTTCAATGAGCTGTTTGATCGTCTACCCATAGATGGGCAAGATATTGCTTTGAATGGACTCTATCCTATAACTAATCTGCTGGGTATAATACGGAGGTCAAACAGCAAGCTTATTGTGAAAAATATAAGGGGTAAAAATCACTCACACAAATATGATCAAATGATCCATGATAGAAAAAAAGAAATTTTGGGTAAGATTAGCAAACTTAAGCAGACATGTGACTTGGATGAAGAAGAGAGAAGTAAGAGAATTAGAAATATAAAGACTCAGTACAAAAATTGGATCAAGGACTATAAGTATAATACCAATAATGCTAATTGGAGGTGCTTATATAAGATATGCAAAACTTATGACTCAAAAAAATGTTGGTATTTATATAGACAATTCCTGATGGACGGGGATTGTAGAGAAAATACAAATGTGAGTCAAGATGCATGGAAGCAATATATTACCGACCTCTACTTCAAGACTAGTGACATGTCTGCTAATCCCACTGGGATAAATCTATATGACCAAGATACTATTCCCTTTGGTATTTTGGATATTAAGAAAGTGATCTCAAAAATGAAATCCTCACGTGCTCCAGGCCCGGATGGGCTGGCTAATGCTGTTATTAAACAAAACCCTATGAAATGGGCAGGGATTCTGCTACAGCTCTTTTCCGGTATATGGGAGACAGGCCGCATACCGGATAGCTGGAGGAAAGCAATAGTGGTCCCTATTTTTAAAAAGGGGGATAGAAAACTGCCCGATAACTATAGATTGCTGGCCATGGCAGATAGTAGCTGTAAGATCTTTTGCTCCCTTTTAGTGGAGAGTTTAAACAACTGGATAGAGGAAAAGGGACTTCTGCCTACCTTGCAAACTGGCTTTCGCAAAGGATACAGTACCCTTGATAACCTAACAATGCTGAATTACATCATAGCAGGGTCAAAAGATAAGGGGGAAAAACTGTATGTGTGTTTCGTAGATTACTCGAAAGCTTTTGATAGTGTCAATAGGGGGCTTTTGTGGAAGAAACTAAGTGAGAAAAATATTTGCCCCAAAATTTTGCACTTTTTGAAGGAAATGTATAGGGATACCACTGTTTCAATCTTTTTGGGTAAAGGAGGGATGACCTCTCCAGATATCGCTACTAACACTGGACTGAAGCAGGGATGTGTGACATCTCCTATATTATACAACCTGTATGTCTCAGATATGTGGGAAAGCCTTTCCACTATTAATAACTTCCCACCAATAATAGCGGGAAAACCCATTTGTGGCCTTATGTATGCAGATGACACCGTACTTTTGGATAAAACGCCAGTAGGGTTGCAAAGAATGTTAAATGGATTACTATTATACTCTGAAGAGAATAACCTAAGTATTAATATTAACAAAACTAAGGTAATGGTATTTGGAGCAACCAATCTGGAAAAGAAAAAACTTCTCTCTAGATGGCAGATAAATTCTATAAAATTGGAGGTGGTGGAGGCCTACCCCTACCTGGGGATGCCGATTCTGAGCAATCCCTGCATACATTTTTTCCAAGAGGCGGTAAATCTAAAAATATTAAAAAAATGGAAAGTCATAAGAAATTATATTACCAGTAAAGGTGGCCACTCTATAGAAGGACTGCTTGAGATATATAAAAGATGTATTATTCCTGGAATTTTGTATGCGCTGGAAACAGTTGAAAGCAAATATCTGAGCAAACTGCACCTACTTGAAGGGAAGATTTGGAGACCAGCCCTAGGACTCCCCAATTCAGTACCAATACAAGCAATAAGATGCGAATTGGGGCTTATATCACTCTCGACCCTGTGGAAAATTGAATGTTGCAAACTTTATTTTAGAATAATTTTGGGGGTTGGGGATGAAGGAAACTTGCTCAACCTTATAGGGCTAAATAAAAGTGAATACAGTTCTAAGAATTCCTATTTTTTAAACTTAAAAAAAAAATAGTACTATCATTTTTAGAAGTCTTGGGATATAATGTAAATATGGGAAAAGATAATTTAATGTATATTAAGAAGAACCTTAAAGATAAGGCTTTTATTTGGGATCTGTGCGAAAATCAATCCTATTTACATACAAAGTCTAGATATTCCATTTATGCTCTTCAAGGACTCAAGCCTGCCACACCAAGACAGTACCTGCTTAACACGGGAAATAAAGCTATGAGAAGATTCATTCTACAATTACGTTTGAATACTCTCCCTTGTAATGAAATTATCGGGGCAAGAACAAAAATCCCCCGTGCAGAAAGACTGTGTAGACACTGTAATATAGAGGTGGAGACAGCAAGACATATTTTAACCCTATGCCCTAATCTAAAGGAATACTATAATAAAGGGTATTCAAATTTTGTAGGGGATATGCGAAGAATTGAATCGGACCAATTTTGGTCAGCCATCTATGACGGAGAAATTAAGGTCTTTATTGGGGCAGCCTTTTATATTTGGAAGCGAGTAATGTGATGCATTTAGTAACGTGTTTTAGATTGTAAATAAGATTTGATTATAAACTAGTTGGTTAATGCTTCTCTTTTTTTATGTGTTTTTTTTATGTGTAATATGTAATCATGTATGGTTGATGTAATAATTTTGTAGTGTATAAGGTTTTAATTAACCAAAAACACTTTAATTCAATAAAAAAAAAAAGAATGCCCAATCAAATTGCAGAATAGAGGACTGCCTTGCCACAGGCCAAATATTGCCCATGGATAGAGTCCAGGGAATAAGGTTTCACAAAAGTATGGACAGAGGCCCATGTGGCCACTTCGCAAAAATTGCGAATTGGAACACCCCTCTGTAGTGCAGTGGAGGCAGACATACCCCTAGTAGAATGGGCCTGTAAACCTACTGGAGGGTCCTTCGCCGCCAAGCGATAACATTCAGAGATCGTCAAAATGATCCATCTAGATAAGGTCTGCTTGGAAACAGCCCGACATAAACGCCTTCCTGCGTAACCAATAAAGAGCCGATCGTCCACTCTGACCCGGGACATCCGTGAGAAATAGAAACTCAAAGCGCTCCTAGAATCCATCCAATGGAACCTCTCCTTTTCCTTACCAGGATGTGGAGGAGGATAGAATGCCGAAAGAATTACCTTCTTGCTCAGATGGAATTCCGACACAACCTTCAGAAGAAAGGAAGACCGTACCTTAAGGACAACCCGGTCCTTATGGAACACAGTGAAGGGTGGTTTGGCGGAAAGTGCCTGCAACTCACTCACTCTGCATGCGGAAGTAACCGCAACTAAAAATACTGTTTTAAAGGACAACAGTCTCAATGGACAAGAATGTAAGGGCTCAAACGGAGCTCCCATCAGGAACTTTAAAACCAAGTTCAAATCCCATCCCGGCACCTGGAAAGGTGACGGTGGAAACATATGATTTAGCCCTTTCAGGAACTGAGAAATCAAAAGGATTTTAAAATAAGAACATTCTTCAGGTAAGCGCTTAAATATGGACAGCGCCACCAGGTAACGCTTAATGGTACCTACTTCCAGGCCCTTGTGGGCTAAAGAAAGCAAAAAAGACAAAAGCAAAGGAATGGAACACTGGAAAGGATCCACATTCTGTACCCTGCACCAGTCGCAGAACTTCTTCCAACGGCACAGGGATTTCGTTGCTGGCCCGTTGCTGGCCTTCTGGCCGAAAGCAACACCTCCATCACGTCTTCAGGGAGGTCCCAATCCTTATATCTCAGCCTTTCAGATACCAAGCATGAAGGCTGAGAGACTGGACCTCTGGATGGAGAATTCAACCCCCCTCCTGTGAGAGCAGATCGTCTCGGTAGGGAAGACGACGTGGAGGGCAGATGGACATGTCTAGAAGGTCTGGGTACCACACTCTCCTGGCCCAAGCCGGAGCAATGATGATCATCCGGGAACCAAACCTCCGCAACACCTGCGGAATGACGGGGACTGGAGGGAACGCATACAGCAGTGGGAAGGACCACTCCACTATGAATGCGTCCCCTAAGGCTCCTTTTGGAGGAAATGCCCACAAGCAGAATCTTTCGCACTTCCGGTTGACACTGGTGGCAAAGAGATCCACTTGTGGGGTTCCCCAAAGGGCGAAGATCTCCAAAAGAACTTCCAGAGCCAGCTCCCACTCGTGAGAAACCGTGCTCTGCCTGCTCTGAGCATCCGCCGCTGCGTTTTCGTCTCCGGCCAGATGAACTGCCGAGATTGAAATTTCCTGCTGGATGGCCCAGAACCAGAGCTGCATCGCCTCTCTGCACAGTGGGAGTGACCCTGCCCCCCCCCCTTTTTGTTGAGGTAGTGCATGGCCACTGTATTGTCTGTCATAATCAGGACATTCTTCCCACGGAAAGACGGCAAATAAGCCTTCAGGGCTAGCCTGACAGCCCACAGCTCTTATAGATTGATGTGGAGTCTGGACTCCGACGGAGACTAACGACCGCTGGCTGTCAGCTCATTGGCATGAGCTCCCCAACCCGTGAGGGATGCGTCCATCACAATTGTCACCTCCGGCCATGGTTGCCAAAATGGAGCCCCTTTGAACAGATTTCCTTCGACGGCCCACCACAGAAGGTCCTGGGCGACCGAGGGCGGAATATGAATGGGGTCCAACATCCTGCCGGAGAACTGCGACCACTGCATCTTGAGAGCCCACTGCAGAGATATCATCCGCAGCCTCGCCTCTGGCACCAGTAGAATGCAGGGATTTGATTTCCTGCGCAAGGAGCGGATCAGGACTCTTCAAAGAGCTTCCTCGGTGGATTGTCATGAGGCCTCTGCCGGAAAGGAAGACAGTAGCCGTGGGCTATGATCTCCAGAACCCACACATCTGAAGTAATGGCACGCCATTCTACAAGATGCTGCTCCAGCCTTCCCCCCCAACAGTCGAACCAGGGGACATGGCCTCATGACTGAGCGGCTGCGGCAGTGCCTGAGGGCAAAGAGGCAACTGCCCGAGCAGCTTTGGCACCTCGAGTACCTTGTTTTCCACCTCTGGTACTCCTACGTTGGCCCCTTTGACTGGCAGCTCCCCTTGATCTACCAAAGGAAGAGTAGTAGCGAAAGGAACCTCCCCTCCATTGCTGTCCCCTAGGATGAAAAGGCAGAGGTTGAGGTACTGCAGCGCTTAATGACTTTGCTGCAGCTTTGGAGGTCTGCAACCTCTCAAGGCTCTCGTCAGCCTTGCTGCCAAAAAGATGGACACCATCAAAGGGCATGTTGAAAAGCCGGGACTGTATATCAGGAGCAAACCTCGACTTCCGCAACCACGCAAACCTGCGCATCACAGTGCTCGCTGCCATGGACCGGCTGACAGTCTGCCACGTCCAGACCAGACTGAACGGATTCACACATGGCATCTTTGCCATCTTGAACGAGGGCAAGAAAACCATCCCGTTCCTCCCCTTCAGGAATACGTTCAGCCGCAGTGTGCGTGAATCTTGCAAGGGCACAAACAGAGTTGGCTGCTTTTAAAGCCATACCCCCAGAAGAAAATACCTTCTTCGCCCAACCGTCAAAGCGTTTGTCGTCCCTATCAGGAGGGATTGTAGGGTATGCCACCTGCTTCGCTGGGGCCGTAGCCGCCTGTACCACCAAACTTTCCGGAGGGGGGTGCATGGACAAGTAGCAGGGGTCGCCACTGGCTGGACGGTATTTTTTCGCTAACAACTTATTTACTGCCGAAAGACTCTCCGGAGCAGTCCAAGCCACCGCC
The DNA here is from genome assembly GCF_040938575.1 of Ambystoma mexicanum. Lineage (NCBI taxonomy): Eukaryota > Metazoa > Chordata > Amphibia > Caudata > Ambystomatidae > Ambystoma > Ambystoma mexicanum. The sequence continues at coordinate 595,088,202 of NC_090933.1, forward strand.
ACCCTTCTTTGTAAGGCCATATGAAATGGCAAAACCGGGTCAGTGGTTGGACCTTGGTCAAGGATATCTGTGAGGTCATCCTGCAGAAAATCTACAGGTGGAGCAGACCACCCCAGATACTCAGTCACCCTCGACATGAGGCACCTGTACGAGGAGTCAGCATGTGTACAAGGCTCAGGCCTGCTAACTCAACCTCCGGGGGAGATATCAAGGCCATTTTCGTCATGTAAAGATTGATGAAGGTCTTCCAATTGGCTATGAAAGGTCATCAGGAACCTCAGGAGTCACCTCTTCCTCAGACCCTTCCTCAACCTCTGAAATGTACTCCAAGGGATGGAACAAGTCCACCCTGGGAGGAGGAACAGAGTATGGGTCGAGTATAGGAGTACTTGCTGAGAACCTTCCTAGGAGCTTCCACAGCTCTCCAGCATACCTCAGGCAAAAATGCCTCAAAAAGACATTGAGGGCGCCGATGGGAGTGGCGTCGACATCGACTGAGGCACCGACGACTTCAACAGTGGCTTCGAGGCCGAGCCCCAAGCGCGTCCTTCGACGGCCTCGGCACTGATGGCTTCCTCGGAGCCCCGAGAAATTCCCTCGATGGACATGGCGTCGAAGGCCTCACAGGCTCCAACGGTCTCGACGGCGTCGAGGACCGGGACCTGGAGCGGGCACAATGGCGATCCTCCTTGTCCGACCGGGACCTCGAAGGTTCCCGGTGATCGCGCCGACCTCCTGAGCCCCAAGGCCTGTGAGCGGTGGCCCTAGAGCGTTCTGTGCCGGCTTCTCTCGAAGGAGCGGCCGGAACGGTGCCCTGCGACTCAAACATCACCATCTCCTTACTGAAGGCGTCCCACTCCGCCGGAGATGAATGCTTGGTGGGACAAGCAACATGCCATCTGGCGGAGTCCTCAGACGGGGAAGGCGACCGATGACGGCGCTTCCATGCATGCTTGAAAGAGGCTGAGGAATGGCAGGACCCACTCCTGGAACGAGACCCCCTGGACTTACGCCGATGCAGAGAGTCGCCCCTCGTATTGTCAGTCGAAAGTCCAACCGACTTTGACTTACAGGGTTTGGAAACCCTACCCGCCGACAGCTTCTTCCACTCCCGCAAGGCTTTCGACGTCAAAGACTGGCATTCGTTGCAGTCATCAGTGGCGCGGCTCTCACCGAGGCACCAAAGGCAGATGTCGTGAGGGTCCATCAGAGACATCTTGGAACCGCAGTCCCGACACTTCTTGAAGCCTGACTTCGAGGTAGCAGAAGACGAAGACACATTCTCATTTAACACAACGATATTCGAAGAACTGATACACAAGAGAGCCGAGGCGTGCCGAGATTTCGAAGCGAACACGTCCGCAGAAAAAACAGAACTGAGGCTACGGGCATCGTGCGTCCTACATGTAACATCTGGTGACGTCGGTGCAGGTCCTCGAAGGAGCGTATCGACGTCACCGACGCAGGACGCCTACGCCAAAAAGGCTTTCCGAAGCAGCACAGCTGTAGTAATCAATGTCAAAGATGTGTAATACATCGGAGGACACAATCCCCTCGAAAGTCATTTCTCAAAGTCCTATCCTATTTAAGGCATGAAAAGATCACTTAAGGAAAAGGATTCCCATTCATCATTTTCTTCACTATTAATGGATCTTCTCTCTGCATATCATGTCGAGATGAAGCAATGCATCTTTTGGGCCTGGAGGGGACGCTGCAAAATCAGAATCCATAGCTCAATCTATAAATTCTAACAAAACGGAAAAAAAGATCTACCAAATCGTATCTAAGTGATTTGGCCGCAGCAGAAACTACCACAGCCGAAACATTTGCATGAGAAAGGTGCGAACTCCTAAAAGTTTGCACCTTCCTCATGCGAACACACATATATACTCACACCCACACACACAACACACCCATAACACCACCCCACCCACACCCTCAGCACACCACCAACCCACCCCAACATAAACAAAACCCACTTACCTTCATCTTCACTTCCGTGATCGGGAACAGGCGCCACAGGGTCCTTTTTTCTTTTTTTTTTTTTTTAAATGGAAGGCTGCGGGGGTGTCCCCCGCATCTCCCGCTCACTATACCATGAAGCGTAGTGAGCAGGGCGATGCGTAGGACATCCCCGCAGCCCCCGTTTCTTTTTTTTACAATGCTACCACCAAAGGTTTGAACTTCTGGTGTTCAAAACTTTGGTGGTAGCATTTTTAGAACTTTTGGTCATTGCGATCATTTTTTGTCGGTAAAATCGGCCTATACCACCAAATCCACCAGGTAAATGAGGAGGGAAAAGACAGAAGCAATATGACTAAGAAAAAAAAGGATAGCCGAACATGACCAGGTCATAATAACACCACTTTCTTCAGATCATATAACATTGACAAAAGGGGTGTGCGTCACCCAAAGCCCTCAGGATTGATTTTAAATACGAATGCAGTCCTCATAAATATGACCCCGTTTGAAAAGGTCACTTATCGATATTGGTAATTTGGGATTTCATATTGTCGTCAAGTCTCAGAGATCCACACCCCAAAGCCATAATCTTTAGGGGTGCAGAGTAGAAGTTAATATCTCTGGCCTACGCATGCTTACATATTATCAAGGTTTGTAAGGTAGCAAGGGGAGTGGTTTTGCCCCCAATGCCTTTTTTGTTGGTTAGGACTTACTCGGTCCAAATTGTGAGTAACTGCAGAGCTTTGTTTCATCATTTTGTTGCTTATATTTATTTTTGAGTCTCCTTAATCTGTCTCTTTATGAGCTTTGATGGAGGGCAAGTTATATATGTTTTTCTACTTCAGTAATAAAATTATATTTTATAAATGTGATCCATGGGTTCCTATGCACCTCCAATATGAAAATCAAAATGGACTGATGCACTTCTGAACAATGGAGAGGTGAGGAAAGGTAAATTGCAAGATGAGGGAGAAGAGAGCAGGGAGAAGGGAAAGGGAAAAAGAAAAAATTACTCACCAGAGTGACTTCTGTACTCCTAGTCCAAAATACCCTTTCCTCCACACTTGGGTGTCCATCCCATCAGTACAATCGCACAGCAAACTTCCTCCAAAAGAAATAAGACTATGACCACCAGCAACACCGCCAGCTCCTATTTCCCCCACGTTAGTTGGGCTGTCTAATTAACATTAATATCATGGGGGGGGGGAGGAGGAAGGGCATTAGGAGGAAAGGGGACTATAGTCTAGGAGTAAAGCAGTCACTAAGATGATTAACTTGGTCTTACTCATACTTACGCAAAAGCACAAAGCATCACACTCTGGGTGGAGACAACTATCCTAAGCAAAGTGTTTTGCTGTACAGCCTGGCCAAACCTCGCATCTAATCTGCCACTGGTTTACACGCAGTCGTTTTGTAAAAAGAAGAGCCATGGCTACCCTCGCCATGACCTCCCACAGAACTTTCTTTGAAATGCTAACATGTGCAGAGACACCTCTTGGTACAGACGTGTGTTGAAAAGTGTAGGGATTCAGACATGCACAACACTGTCCACCATGCAATAGACGCTTTCAATGCTTTGCCTCTGGAGTTAAAAAATAAAATACAAAAAATAAAAAGGTTTTCTTCCTTTCTTATGCACTGCATTCAGTCTAGATAGAAGTTTAATGGTCTGCGTGCATCCAGGGAGTGTAAAACATATTCCAACATTATGCCATAATGGGGGCGACTGCTGCAGTCAGAAACATCCTTAAAGTACCTTCATGGGTCTATCCTTGTGTAGCTGGGTGAGGGGCCTGCCCCTTTATGGTGTTGGGGCATGGCCCCACTGTTCTTTCTTCTGGGTGGCCCAGCACACCACATGTGGCCCACCCGCAATCACCACACATGTGACCAGTGCTTTAAAATGTCTTTGGGCGGCTCCATCACCAGTTGAGGGCCCACCCATTCACTAACCACAGCACAGTTCCTACCTTCCTGGGGGCCAACCATTATCACCGCCGCATACCATGGCCCATCTAGGTCTTCAGGGTGGCCCTCGTATCCCAAGGGAGTACCCACCACAACGCCTACTGCCCATGTTCTATCTTCTGGGTGGCCCTGTGTCCTGGGGGAGGGGCTACCCATGCCACTGTGTGCCCCGCAGCATCATGTCTTGTGGCAGTGTCCCCCGCTGGACTGACCTAAGCACCCGGGCCACTGCCTCCTGCCTCGCGGCCCCACTCCCTCTGAATTGCATCGCAGAGGGGGGAGGAACACAGTTCTTCAGAGAGTTCCTGCATGCCAGAGCTCCATGGTTCACCGGAGCTGCTCTGCTGTTGCCGCCTGGGATTTATTTCACCTAAGCTGCCAGACAGGGCAATACTGTCCTCACCTTCATCACCTGGTCTTCCTCCACCTGGCTCTTCACCTCCTGGGGTGCCTGTCACAGGGGACAGCAGAACCTTCTTCACTGGGCCCATCCCTACTGACCCCAGGGAGGACTGTACACGGAGCACAGCTGGGTTGCCCGGACTTGGCAACTCATCTCTGCAGCCCGGGCAGTGCCGAGCAAGCTGCCTAGGCCTTTTACTATAAGCGGGCCCTTCCATTCTGGCCCCTTGGTGAGTCCACAGGAACCACGGGCCCGGGGCTGCCCACACAGAGCCCGGCACGTAGAAGGTCTCTAGGACCTGGGGGGCAACAGCCTCCTCAGGGAGAGGATTACTTCTCTCTTTTCTCTCAGCCTCTACTCTACCTTCCCCAACCGTTCTCCAACGGTATTCTTTTCAAATTAGATTCTTTCCTCCCCTGCCCAGCCGTTTCTTGGACAGTGGAGTGCTGTCACTTGTTTTTTTTTTCTTTTCAACATTCCATCCAGCCCCATGGCGGGCTGGATCGTTCAGTCCACTGCACAAAAACAAGTCAAACACACATACTACATAAAATAAAGTACTGTATTCAACCGTGGTGTCTGTCTTTTATCCTAGGTATCCCTTAGTGTACAAGCATGTAGCCCATTTTAGCTGTGCCCTATTCCAACCCTGGCTACATAAGGAACTGTGAACAGGTCCTGTCCCACTTGCTCACTTTTGGGACCATAGAGATTTAATCCCACCTCCTTCCTTTTTCTTATAAAACATTCTTGAAGATTGACAAGGTACCAGTTAAGTGGCTGAACACCCCTATTCCTTTACCCATAGTGCCATTCTACAACAGTATGAATTTTCTTGATTTTCTGAACATGGGTGGGTTTTTTGCTAGCGTTTAGTAATTTAATGTGTTTTATTAAGAGACAATATTTATATAAAAGAATGGATACATATGGGAGGCGGTTCAAGTCAAAACTACACCTTTGTGAATGTGACATATTGAAGTGAATACAACATGCAGTGAAATGAGTAAGGCATACACTGAGATGCCTATAATACGTATCGAAATGAGTATGACATGTATTGAAATGAGTATGACATACACTGAAATTCAATGAATAAGACATGCATTGAAATGAATAGGACACACATTGAATTGAATATGACACCTATTGAAGTGAATATGACACCTATTGAAGTGAATATGACATGCAATGGAATGAATATGGCACACGTTGAAATAAATATGACACCCATTGAAAGGAATATGACACGTTGAAATAAATATGACACGTTGAAATAAATATGACACGTTGAAATAAATATGACTCGTTGAAATAAATATGACTCGTTGAAATAAATATGACACACCTTGAAAAAAATATAACACCCATTGAAATGAAAATAAAACACGTTGAAGTGAATAAGACATGCAATGGAATGAATATGACACCCATTGAAATAAATATGACACCCATTGAAATGAATGTGACACACCTGAAATAAATATGACACCCATTGAAATGAATATGACACATGTTGAAGTGAATAGGACATGCAATGGAATGAATATGACACCCATTGAAATAAATATGACTCACGTTGAAATAAATATGACACACGTTGAAATAAACATAACACCCATTGAAATGAATATGAAACAGTTTGAAGTGAATTTAACATGCATTGGAATGAATATGATACCCATTGAAATGAATATGAAACACATTGAAGTGAATATAACATGTATTGGCATGAATAAGATACACATTGAAATGAATAGGACATGCATTAAGATAATTATGACATCCATTGAAATGAATATGACACACGTTGAAGTGAATAGGACATGTAATGGAATTAACATAACACCCATTGAAATGAATATGAAACAGGTTGAAGTGAATATAACATTCATTGGAATGAATATGACACCCATTGAAATGAATATGAAACCGGTTTAAGTGAATATAACATTCATTGGAATAAACATGACACCCATTGAAATGAATATGACGCACATTGAAGTGAATATAACATGTATTGGCATGAATAAGACACACATTGAAATGAATAGGGCATGCATTGAGATAATTATGACACCCATTGAAATTAATATGACACTTTGAAGTGAATAGAACATGCAATGGAATGAATATGACACCCATTGAAATGAATGACACAAGTTGAAGTGAATATAACATGCATTTGAATGAATATACCATGCATTGGAATGAATAAAACATGCGTTAAAATGAATAGGACATGCAATGGAATTAATATGAAACCCATTGAAATGAATATTGCACACATTGAAGTGAATGTAATATGTATTAAAAATTAATTTAACATCCATTTGAATGAGTAAGTCATTACCTCCATGTCCCCATTCCTCTTCCCAGTACTTACCTTTGAGTATGTTCCGTGCTCACTGGAACTCTTTTCTTTTCAAGCTGCCCTCCTCCAATTGGAAGGCGTTATCAGGTGTTCTAGGGCTTTGGTGGTCTTCAGGTCTTCGATCTAGAGGAATAATGTTATGGTTCGGAAAGACAACACCTTGGCTCTTGCTGCCATCCACCATCAGGGGGCTACGGGGTCCTGCTCCCTGGAGGATCTGGCTTTGTCCATTTGGACCTGGGGCACAGCACACCTGGTCTCCTTGAGAGCGTTCCATATCCGGAGGGTGGACAATGTGACTGTGGACCAGCTCAGCAGGGTGTTTCCGGTCTCAGCTGAGATGTCTCTTTGTCTCAAGGTTTTTCAGGATGTGTGTCGGTGGTTCGGCATCCCTGGATGGACCTCTTTGCTTCTCCCTGCAACTCTCAACTTTGCTGGTTTTGCTTGAGGACTCTGCCCCCCAGGGGTTTGTGAGGGGGTGGGCGCTCTTCCCTTGACTTGGCCTCTCAGAGCTTCTTTATGCCTTTCCTCCAAATCCCCTGATTCTGCAGGTCATCAGCACAATCAGATCATCTCCACGTGTGTTTATCCTGGTGGTCCCTTACTGGCCTCAGAGGGGGTGGTTCCCGGGCCTTCTGGAGATGCAGTTAGCTTCTCCTTGGATGTTGCTCAGGTGGCCTTCTCCATTGTGGGTGGTCAATGTCCCCCTTCTCCTCTCTCATCCGTTGTGGTTTCTGGAAACGGAGAGGAGGGATCTCCTGGCATTAGGCCTTTCAGCTGCAGTAGCTGGGATGGTTCAGAGGGCGCGTCAGTCCTCTACACTTAAGTTCTGACCATCATTGGGCTAATTTTCTGGCTTGGTGTCACCTGAAGTGTGTCCTGGCACTGGAGTGTGGCATCCCAGACGTTTTGCAATTTCTTCATGAAGTGGCGGAGAAGGAGTTGGTGGTGTCTACTTTCTGTTCTCAGTGGTCTGCCATTGGGGCTTTCTAGGTTTCCTGGTCCTCTCCGGTAGGGGGCGAGGCTCTGGTCTCAACACTCTTGAAAGGGGTAGCAGGTACTCATCCTTTGGGCCCAGTTGGGGTCCCCCGTGGGACCTTCCTTTGGTCATGTCCATATTGCAGAAGCCTCCATTTTAGCCCCAGGAGGAGGTGGAGATGAAATAGTTGTTGCTGAAGAATACCTTCCCGATTGCCATTACTTTGGCTCAGCATTTGGGGGAAATCAGGGCCCTCTTGCGTAGGCCACTGTTTCTAGTGGTCGAGGAGGAGGCTTTGGTGCTGGGCTGTGACCCCTTGTTTGTGCCCAAGGTTGCCTCTTGGTTCCATCGGTCTCAGGAAGTGGTTATCTTCGCTTTCTTTCTTGCTCCGTCCTCTCCTAGGGGGGAGGCTTGGCATTGTCTGGATGCCAAGCAGGCGGTCTTACATTATCTGTCCCAGAGAGAGTCCTTTTGTCTCACTGATCAAGGGGCAGGGGACTGTGGTTGCCAGGCTTCCATTCCAGCGATTAGCCGGTGGACTAATCTTTGATTCTATGAGTCTGTGGGCCTCTGTACTGCAGCTTGGGTCCAGGGTTGGTCCACAAGAGGGGCGACTGTCTCCTGGGCAGGCCTGCGGGGGCTACCTTTGTTAGATATTTGCCGAGCTGCCACATGAGCTACACCTAATACATTCATTCTGCATTACCAACTCAACATGGAGGGGCTCCAGTCTACGTCCTTTGGTGTGGGTGTCTGGAGGCTGTGTCTGGTTGAGGTGGTGATAGGAGTCATGGTCAGCATGCCTTTGGCTCTTTGCTGTATCTTGAATAAATTGGTGTTGGGTGGGTTTCGCATTACCGTTGGTGTCTTTGTCTTTTGTGGTGGGCATGGGCATCCTTTCTGTTTCTGCTTTGGTACAACTCAAGGGTAAGTACCTGGACAAGAAAGAGGGACACTATTTGCATCTGCACTTCAGTTCCTATACCACATAATAATAAGCTATCTACCTGGTGGCAGAATATCTGGAAATATAAAAATCATACCTATTTTGGTATGGTGATTGGTAGTTCATATAATAAAGCCACATCTGAGATGTAACAACCATTGTCAATCCTGTGAACTTGGGCTAGCTATAAGAGGCAATGAGGATTCCTGGCACTTGCCGTCTCTGCATTCTAGTGAATGGGACAAAAATAAGGATGCATGGCATGTGTCATGATGCCAGCTCCCGGGGAGCCGGTTCAAGCCCTGCGTCCCCGAAAGCGGTCATCCAATCCCCAAGGAAGGACCCAGCAACCCCATATAGGGGCCCTTTGGACAGTGTCCTGGCGTCTATGGCGCCAGGCTCATAAAAGACATCAGTCCTGGCGCCATAGGCGCCAGGCTCATTATGGGAGTGCTTGGGTGCACTTACCTGATGCAGACCATGCTGCAGGATCCCGGCCTCCTTGAGGCCTGAAAGGAACTACTTTACCTGTGGGACTAATTTACCATCCGGGCGGGGTTGGGGAAGGATACATACCTGATTGGAGGAAGGATACATACCTGGAACTTCTTCCAAGGCTATTTAAACCCCACCCGAACAGCCACACGTGCTTCGCGTTGTTCTGCATCTAGCAGCTGGACGCTCACCGTGTCTGCTCCTGCATCCTGACTTCTGCCACGCCTGCCAGCATCCTGGATCACCTGTAAAGGAAGAGAAGAAGACAACAGAAGAAGGACAAGTCCTTACCTGCTAAATCCGCATCCCAGAGACATCTCGCCGACAATCCTGAAAAGGAAAACTTTTATTTAAAAGCTCATCGCGTCGATCGCTGCAGCGCCGCATTCCACTCACCTTTACAGGGCGCCTCCATGTTCAGCAGCGATCATCCGGATTCGCAGTCACGCCCCAGCGCCTAGGGAGAAAAAGACCAGAACAAAAAGGTGAGAGAGAAGGGAATAAGGAAAGCTAAATCTCCATGTTAAGACTTACCTGTTGAATCATTCCCTCTTCATTTCGGGTCCGCGCCGCATCCTGGCATTTCCGGACCCCGGCCCCTAAGGGGAAAAAGAGACATCAGCGTTAATGAGCGAATGAAAAGACATTACCAAAAAACGCTCATTAAAGACTTACCTGATTTCTACAAGGATTTCACCTCTCATCTCAGGTCGGTGCCTGTTCCCCGGCATTCTGTACCCCAGCCCCTATGGGGAAAAAGACACTAGCATTAGTACATTAATGCATGGACACAAGGGGAACCTCTTATCAAAAAACTTACCTGGAAGCCAAGCAAGTTTGGTTCTCACCAATCCGGAAATCCAGTGAAGTAACTGGATACCAACGCGCCCCTGCATCAGAAGCAGGATGGAGAGCTCGTCCTTCCAGACCCTAAGGTGAGACGCTACGAGGAATCACAGAAGGGTTTTGAGGAGGGTGAGAGGGGAAAGTGGGAGGCCGATTGCATTACCCCGCAGACAGTTAATCCCCTATTTTCGCCTACAGAAGGATACTTCTGTGAGCCAGACAAGCCACATTTGGGGGCCCAGTCCAGTCCGTCTTCCGAACCCTGCGCATCACCTTAGAAGAGGTCACAGCAGCGCGAACCAGGCCAGCGCCTCCGTGGGAGTCAGGTGAGCGTAACAGCATGCCTATGTTGACTCTCTGGGAGGAAATGTAACATCTGGAGATGGCCTGAGAGAGAGCCTGGCATCAAAGGGTCAGTTCCATAAAAGATGCCTGTCTCAAAATAGAAGGTTACACAACAAAGAGCTTTCGGAGTGCAGGGCTAGAGAAGGTTTAGGTAGAGCAGAGCACAAGGGAGAAATGATTCCTCCAGCTTGATTTTCTATGGGGTGCTCTTTCCTTTGTGTTGCCCACACTTCCTGCACAGGAAATCACACAGAATGCGCTTACACAAGGCAAAGGCCATTTGTTATCTCAACAAGGATTTGACCCCTTAAAGCACGCTTGTTTTTAACCAATCCACTGAGGCTTGCTGCGTGAATAAGGAAGGGGTCTCCTGCTCTGCTTTAATTCATTTTGGACCTTTAAGACTTCAAGAAGAATTAATTTGGCACTCCTTTGGGAGAGTTGATCTTTCCAAAGTCCTTAGCTAGTGAGGTGAATGGGTGCTCCAAGGCAAGGAAAACTCTGCCCCCACTGATCCCAAGGGCACAATAGGGGTGAGCAGCTGCTGGAGCAAGACCTGCCTCCTTGCCAGCTACACTGGTACCCAGGACATCACAGGAGGTGAAGCACTCCTGCAGGTGTTAGCCAGCCTCACCCAGGTTGTGAGAACAAGCACAAGGATGCCTCTGATCTATGCGCCCCTGGATTGGCACTCACATCAACTGAAGAAGTAAAGCAGCCGATTTCCAGCAGATAACCGTATCAAGCCATTATCGATCCCTTGCCGATCAGATTTGAACACATTCAAACCACTGTAAGCCATGATGCTGCCATTGGCACATCTTTGAACTAATGGACCTTGGACCACCAGCATGTGTGTGGTTGGCACTTCCTCAAAAGCCTAACTGACACTGTTGGCTGGATCGACCCGCATCCTTCCAATGCTGCATGAAACCACAGCGAGTTTCATCTGAAACTAGACTCAACACCTGCTCCCCATTTGGATCACTGCGACTCGCTGCATCTGAACCTGGCTTGACCAACTCGCACAATGTTAAGAATCTTGTTTTGATACTGTTGGAAGGCCCCAGCCCCCTTTGTTGGGACATAGAGACTGGTTAATCTACCTTTTGTACTTTTCACCTACACACATACCCTTTTTGAGAACATTGAAGTGATGCATTGCGTAGTCTCCCCTGCAAAGTATTCTGAGTGGTTTCATCATTACATTCTGTATTTCTCTTTCTTCTATAGGGGTGGGTTTTTGTTAGTGTTATTTAGTACAGTTTTTATGGCATATAGGTGAGTTTAAAGTCTATATATGTATCTATATACTCACCAACAAAAAACCTTGTTAAAGGGACGTTCTGGATAAGTTGCGCTACTAAAAACCTATCCCCTTTACTGAAAAAACGATGTTATAGGACGGTTCTGGTTACAGTGCCCTACTAAAAACCTATCAAATTCACTGACAAACAGCGTTGTTACAGGGACGTTATGGTTCAGTTGCCCCAACATAAACCTATCAAATTCAGTGCAACAATTACATGAAAGGACCATTATATTTTGCACAAAAAACCTATCCATATTATGGTTACAAATAAAATCGAAAACCCCCAGAAATTCGACAGTTATGGTAAGCTAAGCAACCATAACTCGTGCCACCACTGTGCACTGCTAAGACTAACACCCATGACAGCTGTGGTTCTCTCTAGGCTTGACTATTGCAGCAGCCTCGTTCCAACTCTGCCTGCTTCTACTCTCCGCAACTCATCCAGAAAAGGACTGCGTGCCTTTTCCTTGGCCTAAAGTCCAGGGATCATATCTCCCCGGGACTGAAATGTCTGCACTGGCTCTCAGTAGCTGCGAGGAATAAGGTAAAAACCCTCTGCATTATGCACAAGGCCATCTGGGCCCTGGGGCCACAATACCTGCAACTCTCACTTCCTAAATATCTCTGTGCTCCAGCTCTTCCCTCATCCGCCTCCAACTCCCTCAGGGTAACTCACTCTGCAAGCAACCAGTTGGTGGTAGATCTCTTTCTTCATCTGGGGCCTCCCTGTGCAACAGCCTCCCTGAAACTTAACCATCGTTAAATCTGGAAGCACCTCAAAACCTCTCTCTTTCACTCTGCTTTTTCTCATCCTCTCCCCTGCTGACTTCCTGGCTGAAACCGATTCTGCAGTGGTTACCCGGCCACCCTCTGATCTGGGCCCCAGACCACCTCCCCCACCCCTGCACTGGCTTTCTGTCAAACCTCGTACTTGGGGACGGTTTTCTTTTTTTTAATTAATTTTTTTATTTAACTTTTGAGGAACAATTAAATAACAGCAAAGTTATATTTCAAGATAACAAAGCAACAAAATAATGGATAGGCAATCAACATGAAACTTCTAATAAAATCAAAAACTGATTGCATAAACAACAAGAAGAATATCCACAGGATTTTAAAAAATGTTAAATAAAACTTTGATACAATATTGTCAAAGATACCAATAACACACATTCCAACAGAAGAAACACAACATAACAGCACTAACCTCCCTCTCAACCCTCCCCCTTTCACACACTCTTAAGGAAATAAAACAAACTAAACTCCGGCCAAATATTAAACATAAAAATCATTAAAAACACTCCATTGTTCATTAGAAGCTTCATCTCTATGCAATTTGCCAAATTTGATCTTCTCAAAACGCGAAAGGAGCTGCACATGTACTAGCCATTCTTCAACGCATGGCTTTTTCCTTGTTTTCCAGACACGCAAAATTTGTCTAGCGGCCACCAGAAGAACTTTAGTGACCCAACACAACATCACAGAATCCAAATGTCGAACACAATGGGCCTCATTATGACCCTGGAGGTAACCATGGCGCTCTTAGTGCCATGGTTGCCTCCAAAACCTTACCGATTCTGCCATGGTGAATGGAGCAATTAAAGCCCCATTCCAAGGTTGGCAGGAGCGGTAATTCCCCATTCACTATGGCCCTTCCATAACGGTACCGTTATTACCTCTAAAGTCCCTTTGCGGGTCCCGTCCTTAACAGCTGGTTTTACCAGCCGTTAAGGGAGGACCCGCAAAGGGAACTCGTAATAGGGCGGTAAGGGATTACCGGTACGTGTGCCCTTACCGGAACCGGTAATTCCTTACCGCCCGGGTCGTAATGAGGCTTAATTTGGGGATTTCAAAAGTACAGCCAAAGTTGTTCTTGGAAAAGCAATACATAGAGCAAAAACGGTTTTCTGTATCCCTAACAGTCCCACCACCACCTGATGTCTGCACTTATCCTTGCACTTGCCACAATTGGGCTGTATTTCTATTTGTCATTTTTTCTTACCATGGACTGCACTTTCTCCTCCCCCTCCCCATGCACTTGGGCGATCTGAGTGACACCTGGTCTAGTAGGTTCGTTGTCTTCGTATCCCCTCTGTTCCACCTCTCTTGCCTTGTGGTTCCTTCAAAAGCTTGTCTATATGCGCACTACAAATGGCATATCATACAATATCATATCATATACACATTGCATTCATAACAGGATGCCTGCCACTTACTTTGTACACTTCACAGAAGTGATTTCCCCCGCAGCACCCCACTTACTACAAACGTATGAAACATTATCGCAAAAAAGCAACAAAGTGTATGTTAGCAACTTCAAACAAGTACATGCAGTGCATGCAAGAACGCGAAAAGGATGCCTGCCCCTTACCTTGCAAACTTCCACCATAGCCTTCTGTAGATCTCTGTACAAAGAGACCTTCTGCCAGAGGTTTTCCGTACACACCACAACCGGAAACCTTAATTGAACAATCCCTTAGCCTTCACAGTCCCATTTCCATGGCTACCATCCTGAAAAGGGCCAGATGTGATACGTGTAATCCTGAAACTACAGCGGAATCCGCAGAGTTATCGTGCTAGGGATTGGGTCTTTAGTGCTAGTGCTAGTCTTTTTGCGTTTTTTTGTCTGTTTTTTTCGTGCTCACAAATAACTTTCTTTTTGCTCTTTATCAGAGTTTCTCTTTTGTTTGCCTCCTTACATTGTGACAGAATTGTCTTCAACACTTTTTGTACAGTGTAGAACAAAACAGCATTGGCAATGTTGGTTAAAAAAAAATGCCATTTGCATGGAACCACGCTCATTGATATCAGTTGGAGAACATCCAAGCAGTGGACGTAAAGTGATACATGCTTCTGTTAATGAAACAACTTCCGACCTCTGGCTGGGGACAAATTACACCGGCATGGTCCCATGCTCCTCTTGGTCATATGTTTGAGAAAACCACCTTGGTAGTGGGGAAAAATCTGCATCACTTCTTCCATAATCTTCTTTAGGCGACGGAACAAACGTCCACACAACAAGTACCCCAAATGTAGAGCTCCATAATGCAGTACGACAAAATCTACAGCACTGACAGAGGCCACGCATTTGCAAAGGTCACCCATACCACCAAAACTGCCCTCAGACACTGCCCCAGAAAGTCTCCACTCCTTTCAATGCAAAATTAGCAGTCATGCCTCTTTGCGCGGCATAACTGTACAGATCGTGCACGAAAGTATCACCCACTATTTGCACTCTGCGTTTCTCCATCTCTGCCTGCCGCCCTCACTACACAGACTAATGGGGTTACACCCCCGACACCGGATTGGCTAATTCCCACTGTTGCATTTCCATTGCCACCATGCTTAAAAGGGAAGGATGTGGCATGTGCGCTCTCCGAGCTGCGAGGGCTGCGCCCCACTAAAGCAGGGGCAGTCTTTCTTCCCTTTCCACTCCAACCAGGCAGCCAAGGTGATTGGCCCTCACCACACACAACACACCATAGTACACCCTATGTTTAAATGCTCATGTCATGTGCAATGCACTCCACTTCTGCAAATGAACCTGCCAGCTTTCACCCTGGCCACATATTTGCATGCATGGCTGCATAACGTTGCATTGGGTGTGCTGAACGGTATGTAGGTGGCTCTGTACATTGTCCTTATTTTACATGTGTGATGCTCAGCACTTCCTTTCATGATGCAATATATCTTACAGCACATTCTAAAGCAAGGGTCGCATAAGGGCGTAACCATAGCGAACACAATTGGTCAAATGTGGCTCCCTAATGTGCAACAGGTGCAATGATCTACACCATATGCTAATCTAAGCATAGCAGCTCACTTCTGCTGCTCTACCAACAAATCTACAATGTCCTCCACAACCATTGTGTAAAAATCACCAACTTCAAATACATGCAGAATTACAACTGCATGCCTGCATTATGCTATGGTGAAGGCCTAGGCTCTTGGGTGCATGGCCTACATCATACAGCCTTTGGCTATGCATCCAACAGTCTAGGCCTCGCCCACACTCACCACAACATAACAGAGCTATTCAGGCGACCATGTGGCAGAATTCACAAAGGCAACATAGGCAACAGCACTTGTAGCCAACCGCCGCACCATAATATAGGGATGCAAGCAGACATGTTCCAATTACCATGATCTACAAACATGCCACTTTGTTTGGCACCGCTACCCACTTCCATTCACAAAGCATTGTATTACTGGCAACCAAACAACAAAATCTTGACAAGATTGGTCCTGCTCCCAACACTCTAGTAGGTGCATAGAACCAATACTGCGTAGTGCACTACAACACTATCTGCGCAATGCAGACTACCCAAGCACATATAAGAACCAGTTGAACTGCACCCTCTACTATATGGGCAATATACCAACACTGCACCCAGTGGACACACTGCAGGACTGCTCACTGCTGCATCTCCACCCATGCAGTGACAAATGTAAGAAGTAACTGCATACATGCAATAGTGCAGAGTGCAGTACAACACTTACTAATCTGCGCAATGCAGACTACCTAAGCACATATTGCATCCACTTCAACCATACCCTCTTCTATGTGGACAGTATTCCAACAGTGCATCAACTGGACACACAGTAGCTCTGCTATCTGCAGTATCTCCAGCCATGCACCGACAACTAAGATGTTCTAACAATCACCACACCCATGGAACCAACAATGTATGCAATGCAGCAAAACAACAATGTGAAACCAGTGGACATACATTTTCAACCAGTGGACATATTTTTCCGTGCCAGGACTCCATCCATACATGCATTGAAGGGGCAGCGGACTTACCACACACAACACACCATAGTACACCCTAGGTTTAAATGTTCATGTCATGTGCAAAGCATTCCCCTTCTGCAATTCAGCCTTCCACCACTCATCACAGAAG
Organism: Ambystoma mexicanum; assembly: GCF_040938575.1. Classification (NCBI taxonomy): domain Eukaryota; kingdom Metazoa; phylum Chordata; class Amphibia; order Caudata; family Ambystomatidae; genus Ambystoma; species Ambystoma mexicanum. The sequence goes on from NC_090933.1 coordinate 595,104,736, forward strand.
AACAAGTTACTTTCTTACCTGGTAACGTTCTTTCGATGGGATGGCCCGATGGCGTATTGCATATCTATGACAGTAATCACCACAGCACAGCCATACTGTCATAGATATGGAATACATCGGAGGACCCCATCCCCTCGAAAGAGATCGCTGCTGGAGCTGTCATGCCATAAAGGCTGCCTGCAATCACCAAACAAGGTTGTTGCCTGTTGAGGTAACCCCGAATTGGCATAGTAGGCATGAATATTGCTGGCACACCATCGTTTTCTTCTAATGAGATATATCAGATGAACCACTTCTCACTCCCCCAACCTTTTCATCCTTCTTCCCACCACCAGATACCGTAAAGTATGTTTTTCAGACACTTTCGCTGCCGCATTGTCCTCGGATACAACATGCTGGCGTTATCGAAAACTTATGACGCACATCACGTCCCGCACACTGCAGTGCAATCAAACTTTTAGCCGCGCAGGAAATGAGACACCGGAGTGGAGCCAGATATGACAAATTTTAGTGGGCACACTTCTGTACAATAGCCCCAGCCATGCACACAATGCCTTATGGCCTTGCCACACACCACAACACTATCCTCCGATACAACATGGCGGCGTTTTCCAAAAATGTTGACGCACACCACGCTTACCTCCAGCCAACCACCGGCCACATCCAAAGTTCACGGGCATCACGGCATACTCCAAGCCAATGAGACTTCTGTCCGCGGAGTGAACAGGGAAATGGGTCCACTGAGCGGAGCCAGATATCACTAATATTTTGAGACGTACATTTCAGTTTCTTTGCAACAAAAGTACAGGTCGGATTTCCACCAAACGCACAAAAGCACGCTTTCGGAAGAAAGCCGCTGCTCCTGCTGTAAATTTGGTGAAAATCCGTCCAGCCGTTCGGGGTGTATCAGTGCGCAAAGTTTTTACCCATTCAGTCTATGGGGGAAAAAAAAATGTGGGACACTCCCTTTACCTCCCCCACTTGTATGTGTGTGTGTATATATATATATATATATATATATATATATATATATATATATATATATATATATATATGTAAAAACAAATTAGCCAAATTTAGTGCACTGCCTAACTCGTAGCTGGTGCTAGGAAAAGGAAGCTTTGACTGAGCTCCTTAGCGTATAAAAAAACACATGTAAATTGAGGGTTGTAACACTACAAAAAACCCCCTACAAAACATGCCAAAAGTATTCCCAGCACTCAAGACCAAAACACCTTCTTACAAAAGAATCTGCTTAGATTCACATGTGCCCACCCTTCCTCCCATGTGGAGTAGAAAGTGCATAGATGTTTTCTGGAATTATCTACTCATATCTGCTATATTACATCTGTACTCATGCTACACTTCATGCTACTTCATGTCAGAAACAAAGAAATATGACGGATCTCGATGAGTGAAGGACCATGGGTACGGTGGACGTCACACTAGGAATAGTATTACTGGCACGCCCTGTCGACGTCCGTTTTCGAGTTTTGAAAACAAAAATGTAATACTCGTGGGCTAACACTACATATTAGCCTATGCATAGCATGGGAATCTAAGCCGATACAAGCATCAGTTGTGGCTGCTAAGACCTGGAACACTCTCCCATTCCATCTCTGTGCTTTGGAGGATCACCTTGCATTTCGTCGCACACTTATCTGTTCTGATTCCACCTTATAAATGCTATTAGTTGCTGCCAGCGCAAGGATGCCATCTGGCGTACGTGTGCTAAATAAATACTATTAACATAATATAACATCAGCAATACGATTACAGTGAGTAGTGTATTATATATATATATATATATATATATATATATATATATATATATATATATAAAAACACATGTAAATTGAGGGTTGTAACACTACAAAAAACCCCCTACAAAACATGCCAAAAGTATTCCCAGCACTCAAGACCAAAACACCTTCTTACAAAATGCTTCGTTTTTATTCTTTATAAAAACAAACAACCAACTGTGCAAATATGCAGAAAAGGGTAGGTATAAGTCAAAAACCTCCCCATGGCAAGCAGGTTAAACAACACTCACCCCCCAGGGTGGAAAATCGCCACGCGTTCCGCCTGGATCTACCAAGCTTCCTCAGGCTAATCAAACTCCACATCCGTGTAAACACATCCCATTTAAAACTCAAGGAAAGCAACTCGAGCGGGCAGCTCCTCCCCCCTCTCATTATCTCCGATCATGTGATCGCTTAATGCCGCATTGAAAAGTATATAGAGCGGGCCGCCATGATGGAATGACTATATAGTCATTGTGTTCACTATGAACACAGCGCACTGGCCATGAAATAAATGCCATTTTGATATGCGAGTATATGGGCAAAGAGCTCCTCGCTCCACGTTGCATCTCCTTATTTAAAAACATTAATTTCTTATACATTTACTTGTGTTTAGTTGCGCTAGTGCGCCTTTCTATAACATGGGTAAACCTTATCTACATTGACAAGAGTTCACCCATTACCTCCCTGGGTTTGTAGTGTGTTATTCTAAAAACCAAACACGGCACAACACCAAATTCATAAAACATCAAAGCACTCCTTTGTGGATGTAGGACATAATGCCCTCTAGTGGAGAAAAGCTATATTTGTGTTAATTTCATCTTATGTATAAAGCTCTCACATGCTTGGAATAATTTCCACTGCGATTGCATTTATCTATAAAATGCATATCTGTTTGGATGTTCAATCTTATTTATATAAAAAACATGTATTTACCACTGCAGTTATAGTTACTAGACGTGACTCATATATGCTAAAAGAAACAATATTCAATTAATGATCTTATACAGCAAGCCACAGTATATTTACAAAAACTGTTCAAAGTGCATGTGCTCAAAGTTTTCAAATTTCAACATCATATTGGGTAATAAAATGCTAATGTAGTGAACCCTGAGTTGTGATATAATACTCCTAACCTGTAGCTTCATACTACATATTAGAATAGGTAAATCCCTCTTGCCAACAGGGAGTGTGCCAAGATTACCACCCGGGGTTCTGTTGTTGCATGCACTTACAAAGACACTAATCCAATCTACTGGAGAAATACAAACATCTCTGAATCAATATTGAGTCCATTAGGTCTTAAGGTATCAAATTTGCAAATTAGAGATGCCTCTAATTGTCTGAGTTTCAGTTCTCGGTTTCCCAATCTCTTGTGTTGTGGGACATGGGCAAGACCAACAAATGACATTTCCTCCACATTACCACCATGTTTCTCCATAAAGTGTCCTGTCAAAGGGTTGGTTATATCTCCATTCTTAATGGCTCTATAGTGTTGGAGAATCCTGAGCTTGAGCATACCTATGGTCGATCCAATATAGTGAAGACCACAGGTGCAAGTAATAGCATATACTATAAATTTAGTCAAGCATGTTATTCTATGTTTATATCTCCATGATAAACCATTGGAACTGACAAATGGAGTTTTTGATACAAAGCTACACATTTTACAATTCGCACATTTACGAAAACCTCCCTGATCTTGTTTCAAAAAGTGGCCTGACTTGGTGATTTCTGTGACCACCATACTAGGAGACAGTATGTTCTTGAGAGTGGGCGCTTTACGGTATGTCACATTGGGAGCTGCATCTAGTACCTTCTTAAGATCAGGATCTGTCAGGAGCACATTCCAATGTTTTTTCATAATTAATTTAACATTAGTGGCTTGGTGATTATACCCTGTTATAAATCTTATCTTCTCTGATTTCTTGCTAGTTTGAGCTCCAAATAGATCCGTTCTTTTCGGAATTTCTGCTTTCTTAAAGCAGTTTGTGATTATATGTTTATTGTAGCCTCGCTTGACAAACCTTCTACCAATCTGCTTGGCTTCTATCTGGTAATCTGATTCTTTACTACATGCTCTTTTTGCTCTCAGGAACTCCCCATAGGGAATTGAATTAATTAATGGAGTAGGGTGGTGACTCTTAGCATGCAGAGTGGAATTCGAACTTGTCTCTTTTCTAAATAATTTAGATGTTAAACTGTTGTTCTCCACAATAAATAACACATCCAGAAAGATCAGTTCTTTTTTGCTATGTACACATGTCAATTCCAAATTCAGATTGTTAATATTGAGAATTTGGACATAGTTATGTAACTGAGTCTCGGTACCGTCCCATATAATGAACAAGTCATCTATGAATCGGTACCAGACAACTATGTGTTTAGTAAATTCTTCCATCTCTTCTCTCCAAGCTATCTGTGTCTCCCACCATCCCATATAGAGATTGGCGTAAGTGGGGACCATTCATGACCCCATAGCCGTACCCTTAGTTTGTTTGTAAATCGAAGTATCATGTAAGAAATAATTATGCTCCAAACAAAACTGAAGCATTTCCAACAAGATTTTGTTGTGTTGTCGATGACTAATGGATCTAAATTCTAAATAGAATTTACAAGCTTCAATGCCCACTTTGTGTATGATCGATGTATATAATGAGACAACATCCAGAGAAACTAAGATGTATTGTGGTTCCCAATTGACATTGTCTACTTTAGTCAACAGGTCAGAGGTGTCTCGTATATGTGAACTAAGACTGATAACAAATGGTTGTAGAAAGTGATCTAAGAATTTGGAAGTATTTTCTAAAAGACTCCCTATAGATGAAACTATAGGGCGACCAGGCGGATTCTTTAAACTCTTATGAATCTTTGGATTAAAGTAAATTAATGGGGTAACAGGAAAAGGATTTTTTAGAAACCAATACTCATCATCACTGATCAATTCCAGGTCACACCATTTACGTAACATTGAATAATATGATAAGTTGGTTTCCAATCATTCACTGTTGCCTACCAATGTATAATTACTGGTAACACTCAATTGCCTCTTTGCTTCCATATTGTATTGATCACTGTCCAAGATCACTATACCACCCCCCTTGTCTGAAGGACGTATTACTATGGTATGGTCGTTTCTTAGGTTCTCTAATGCTTTGTATTGCAGATAATTGAGATTTCTAGATGATGGAGATATCTTCACCGGCAGTTGCTTAAGATCCTTCATAACCAGACTTTCAAAAGTGTCAATCGGGCCACAGATGATGTTAGGGCAAAAAATCGATTTGGGTTTAAGCTTGCTAGGACAAGTAATGTCTGTGGGTATACCAAATTCTCTTTCCAATGTTGTATTGTCCAATGTTGATGCTAGCTCCCATTCAGACTCAGGTTGTGATCCCATCTTCGTAAGACATATTAGACTTGTCATATCCTTATCTGTGAGGGGGGATATCTCTCTACTGGATACTTCTCTATTTTTGGTTCCTTCACTGACCTTCGTTGCATAGAACTTTGCTAGTTTTAATTTTCTCAGGAATTTAAAGAGATGGAGATATCTTCACCGGCAGTTGCTTAAGATCCTTCATAACCAGACTTTCAAAAGTGTCAATCGGGCCACAGATGATGTTAGGGCAAAAAATCGATTTGGGTTTAAACTTGCTAGGACAAGTAATGTCTGTGGGTATACCAAATTCTCTTTCCAATGTTGTATTGTCCAATGTTGATGCTAGCTCCCATTCAGACTCAGGTTGTGATCCCATCTTCGCAAGACATATTAGACTTGTCATATCCTTATCTGTGAGGGGGGATATCTCTCTACTGGATACTTCTCTATTTTTGGTTCCTTCACTGACCTTCGTTGCATAGAACTTTGCTAGTTTTAATTTTCTCAGGAATTTAAAGAGATCCACCCTCGTAGATGTATAATCATAGGGATATGTAGGGCTAAAGGATAGGCCTAGGGATAATACCGAGTTTTCTTCTTGTGTAAGTCTTCTAGATGATATATTGAAAATCTTTAATTGTAGGTTTTCCTGCCTCTCGGTTTCCCCCTCGGATTGTTGCCAGAACGTGTGATCATATTCGGTGCGTTGCTTATGTTGGCGTCCCCGCCTCGTCCTCTTTTTCCTGTTCTTCCGGCTGCACCTCTTCCTTGTCCGGAGTATTGGCCCTTTCCCCTCTTGTCTGTTTTGCTGTCTAGATGCAGTAATTTGAATTCCTCTAAAAAATTTAACTTTTTTGAGGTGGCTCCTTCTGTGTAAGATGCAGCTCCCAATGTGACATACCGTAAAGCGCCCACTCTCAAGAACATACTGTCTCCTAGTATGGTGGTCACAGAAATCACCAAGTCAGGCCACTTTTTGAAACAAGATCAGGGAGGTTTTCGTAAATGTGCGAATTGTAAAATGTGTAGCTTTGTATCAAAAACTCCATTTGTCAGTTCCAATGGTTTATCATGGAGATATAAACATAGAATAACATGCTTGACTAAATTTATAGTATATGCTATTACTTGCACCTGTGGTCTTCACTATATTGGATCGACCATAGGTATGCTCAAGCTCAGGATTCTCCAACACTATAGAGCCATTAAGAATGGAGATATAACCAACCCTTTGACAGGACACTTCATGGAGAAACATGGTGGTAATGTGGAGGAAATGTCATTTGTTGGTCTTGCCCATGTCCCACAACACAAGAGATTGGGAAACCGAGAACTGAAACTCAGACAATTAGAGGCATCTCTAATTTGCAAATTTGATACCTTAAGACCTAATGGACTCAATATTGATTCAGAGATGTTTGTATTTCTCCAGTAAATTGGATTAGTGTCTTTGTAAGTGCATGCAACAACAGAACCCCGGGTGGTAATCTTGGCACACTCCCTGTTGGCAAGAGGGATTTACCTATTCTAATATGTAGTATGAAGCTACAGGTGAGGAGTATTATATCACAACTCAGGGTTCACTACATTAGCATTTTATTACCCAATATGATGTTGAAATTTGAAAACTTTGAGCACTTGCACTTTGAACAGTTTTTGTAAATATACTGTGGCTTGCTGTATAAGATCATTAATTGAATATTGTTTCTTTTAGCATATATGAGTCATGTCTAGTAACTATAACTGCAGTGGTAAATACATGTTTTTTATATAAATAAGATTGAACATCCAAACAGATATGCATTTTATAGATAAATGCAATCGCAGTGGAAATTATTCCAAGCATGTGAGAGCTTTATACATAAGATGAAATTAACACAAATATAGCTTTTCTCCACTAGAGGGCATTATGTCCTACATCCACAAAGGAGTGCTTTGATGTTTTATGAATTTGGTGTTGTGCCGTGTTTGGTTTTTAGAATAACACACTACAAACCCAGGGAGGTAATGGGTGAACTCTTGTCAATGTAGATAAGGTTTACCCATGTTATAGAAAGGCGCACTAGCGCAACTAAACACAAGTAAATGTATAAGAAATTAATGTTTTTAAATAAGGAGATGCAACGTGGAGCGAGGAGCTCTTTGCCCATATACTCGCATATCAAAATGGCATTTATTTCATGGCCAGTGCGCTGTGTTCATAGTGAACACAATGACTATATAGTCATTCCATCATGGCGGCCCGCTCTATATACTTTTCAATGCGGCATTAAGCGATCACATGATCGGAGATAATGAGAGGGGGGAGGAGCTGCCCGCTCGAGTTGCTTTCCTTGAGTTTTAAATGGGATGTGTTTACACGGATGTGGAGTTTGATTAGCCTGAGGAAGCTTGGTAGATCCAGGCGGAACGCGTGGCGATTTTCCACCCTGGGGGGTGAGTGTTGTTTAACCTGCTTGCCATGGGGAGGTTTTTGACTTATACCTACCCTTTTCTGCATATTTGCACAGTTGGTTGTTTGTTTTTATAAAGAATAAAAACGAAGCATTTTGTAAGAAGGTGTTTTGGTCTTGAGTGCTGGGAATACTTTTGGCATGTTTTGTAGGGGGTTTTTTGTAGTGTTACAACCCTCAATTTACATGTGTTTTTATATATATATATATATATATATATATATATATATATATATAATACACTACTCACTGTAATCGTATTGCTGATGTTATATTATGTTAATAGTATTTATTTAGCACACGTACGCCAGATGGCATCCTTGCGCTGGCAGCAACTAATAGCATTTATAAGGTGGAATCAGAACAGATAAGTGTGCGACGAAATGCAAGGTGATCCTCCAAAGCACAGAGATGGAATGGGAGAGTGTTCCAGGTCTTAGCAGCCACAACTGATGCTTGTATCGGCTTAGATTCCCATGCTATGCATAGGCTAATATGTAGTGTTAGCCCACGAGTATTACATTTTTGTTTTCAAAACTCGAAAACGGACGTCGACAGGGCGTGCCAGTAATACTATTCCTAGTGTGACGTCCACCGTACCCATGGTCCTTCACTCATCGAGATCCGTCATATTTCTTTGTTTCTGACATGAAGTAGCATGAAGTGTAGCATGAGTACAGATGTAATATAGCAGATATGAGTAGATAATTCCAGAAAACATCTATGCACTTTCTACTCCACATGGGAGGAAGGGTGGGCACATGTGAATCTAAGCAGATACAAGCATCAGAAATAAGATTATGGTGAGTAATGTATCCCTTCTGAGGCTTATGGATCAGCTTATATCACATGCCAAAGATTAGCGAGCAGTGTCTTGAGAAGGTGGAACGTCAAATCGATGCTTTAGCACCGCTTGTACCACCTGTGAATCTGCTTTAGAAGGTGTGTCAATGCAATAGTGCCGAGTAAAAGTATGTAGCTGCTTTGCAAATGGCTTCCAGCGGGACATTTGTAATAAAGGCTAAAGTAGCTTCTATACCCCTGGTCTAGTGAGATCTTGTTGTGGAAAGGCAGAGTTTTGTCTGATAGAGAGTAGCAGAGCTGTATGCATTTCACTATCCATCTGGAGATGGCATTTCTTTAAACGTGATCACCTTCCCTGCCAGTAGCTATGGAGGCAAACAGTTGGTCTGTTTTTCATAGCGGTTTTGTTTACATAGTAAAGAACAGTCCTCCTTACATCCATTGTATGGATGCTTTTCTCTGCTGAGCTTGAAGGGTTTTGAAAGAAAGCAGGTAGTTCAATGGAGTGGTCGACATGGAACTTCGATATGAACTTTGCTGAAAACCTAGGGTGTGTTCTTAGTACCAACTTGTCTTTGTGGATAACAAAGTAAGGGTCTTGCACTGACAAAGCTTGTAGTTCACCGACTTCTTATGGAGGTAATGGCCACCAGAAAAGCAGTTTTATATGTTGGGTGTTTAAGGCTGGAGTTGTGTATAGGCTCAAAGGGGAGGACCTATGAGCTTTACTAGTACCACATTTAGATCCCACCCTGGAGGTAGGTTTGAAATGCAGGGGAGGGGGTAAAGCCTTTTTACACCTTCCATGAAGAATGCCTTAATGACAGGGGACTTTCCACCAGGTCACCTTACTTTGAGAAGTGGTGTGCGCGGATAGAGCCGCTAGGTGAACCTTGGAGTTCAATACAAGACCAGAGCATGTGGAGCATGTGGAGCATGTAATGAAGAATGTGTGATGGAGTACATTCGATCGGGTTTATATTTTTTGACTGGCACCATATTCTAAATCTTTTCCATTTGTTAAACTAGCAGTGTCTGGTGTTTGGTTTGCGTGCCTCTGAGGATTTCCATACACCTTTGAAATAGTTTAAAATAGCCAACCTATGACTTCAGGAGCAAAGCTGCCAAGATCATAGATTGAGGATGTGGGTGCAACGTTGTCCCCAGTGTTGGGTGAGCATGTTGGAGGGACACAGGAATTTGATTGGATCACACAGCCAGTTTGCGCAGATGCAGAAACCACGGTTGTCTTGCCCAGATAGGAGCAACCAGGATTCGAGTCACTTGTTCCTGGTTCACGTTGTTCACTATCCTGCTCAGTAGCGATGTTGAGGGGGAAAAGCGTAGGCAAATTTCCCTGACCAGCTCATCCACAGGACATTCCCCTTGGATCCGGGTTGGGGAAACCAAGATGTGAAGACTGGGCATTGTGTGTTTTGGCTTGTGGGGAACAAGTCTAAGAGGATAGCCCCAGAGGGAAAAGATATTGTCTGAAATCTTTCCGATGAACTGCCACTCTTGCTCTTTGGGTAGAGGATCTCTGCTTAATGAGTCTTCTAGAGAGATCTCCTGGAACATGTTGCAACACTAGGAACATGTTCTGCTTGAGTGCCCACTTCCAAATCTTTTGTGCTAGCCTGGACAGACTTTGAGAGCGTGTGCCTCCCTGCTTGTTCATGTAAAACATGGCAGTGTTGCTGTCTGTGAGGATTTGTACTCTTTGGACTGACAGATGCACTTGAAAAGCTTGTAGGACGTTGAGCACTGCTTGTAGCTCTAAATGTTTATGTGATTTTGGGCTGTGATATGGGTTCACAGTCCATGCGCTGTGTGATGAAGGTAATGGGCTCCCCACTCGGTGAGAGATGCGTCTGTTGTGACAATTGCTTGCACTTTAGGGTTGTGAAAAGGTTTTCCCTTCAACAGATTTCCCTTTGTCCACCAGCGTAGGGCTTGAACGAGAGGGTTAGCGAAACAACCACCAGATCATCCCACCGACCACTTGGCTGAGACCACTGTTTCACTAACCATTCTTGCAGTTCGTGCAAGCGCAACCGTTCGTGCGGAACCAGGTAAAATGCATGAAGCCATCATCCTGAGCAAGCACATTGCTTTGCGTAAAGTTATTTGGCAACCGGCTAGATACCGAGGTATTTGCAGCAGTACATTTTGCACTATTTCGTTTCGTTTGACGGGAAGACTAGACCCTCTTCTGTCTTTATGACAGCTCCTAATAACTGCTTTATTTTGCTTGGAACAAGACTTTTTTCTCGTTGATTGAGAATGCCAATGGGAACATAAGATTGATTGTTCTTTGGGAATTTTGCTTGAAAATTTGAGGGGATTCCCTCGTTATCAGCCAGTCGTCCAGATAAGGGTACACTTGGATTGATTCTCTGCATAGGTGCGCTACCACTACCACCTTGGTGAATACTCTTGGACCGGAGGCTATGCTCAAGAGTAGCACATTGAGTTGGTAGTGTTGATTTGCTATTTTGAAGTGCAGGACTCTTCTGTGCACTGGGAACATTGAAATATGAAAGCATGTCCAAGGTTGCCATGTAGTCCCCCTGTTTTAGCAGTGGGATTACATCCTGTAGCGTTCATGCAGAATGTTTGTAGCTTGACATTGGTCTTTCTTTGGCACAACAAAGTACATTGAATAGATACCCCCGTTTACCTGGTTTGCCGGGACGATTTCTATGGCATCCTTTAGTATTACAGTTGTTTTCGAAACTTGAAAAGCGACAGACTGGGCGTGCCAGTAATACTATCCCTAGTGTGACGTCCTCTGTACCCATGGTCCTTCACGTGTCGAGGTCCCTCAGATTGTTTTGTTTCTGACATGATGTAGCATGAAGTGTAGCACCAGTATAGGTGTATGAAAGCAGATAAGATCATATAAAGCTCATATGAACATCTTCGTACTTTCATTCCAAAGGGAGGAAGCTGTGGCGCATGTGAATCTAAGCAGATAAAAGCATCAGAAATATGTCTACGGTGAGTAATGTATCCTTTCGGAGGCTTGTAGAATCTGCTTAGATCACATGCTATGCATAAATTAGCGAACAGTGTTTGGTGAAGGTGGTGGCCCAGTGGCAAATAGATGTTTCAGAACAGCTTGTCCCACCTGTGTATCAGCTTTTGAATAAGTGTCCATGCAGTAGTGCGGAGTGAAAGTGTGTACTTCACTCCATATAGCTGCTTTGCAAATTGTGTGCAGTGGGATATTTGCGATGAAAGCCAGAGCAGCTCCTGTACCCCCTGTGGAGTGAGCTCTTGGTGTGAAAGGCAGTGTGTTTTGCTTGATAATGAGTAACAGTTGTATGCATCTGACTAGCCATCTTGAGATGGCATTTTTGGAAATGCATACTCCTTCTTTGCCTGCTGCTATGGAAACAAACAGTTGGTCTGTTTTTCTAAGTGGTCTTGTCTTGTTTACATAGTAAAGGACGGCCATCCTTACAACTAGTGTATGGAGTTTTTTCTCAGCTGAGCTTGTGGGGTTCTGGAAGAAGGCCGGTAGCTCAATGGATTGTTTCACGTGGAATTTGGAAATGAACTTGGGTGAAAACCTACGGTGTGTTCGTAAAACCAAGTTATCCTTGTGTATGATAAAGAATGGGTCTTGCACTGACAATGCCTGAAGTTCACTAACCCTTCTTATGGATGTAATTGCTACTAAGAAGGTGGTCCTATACGTCAGGTGTTTTAGACTTGACATCCATAGGCTCAAAGGGAGGTCCCACAAGCTTTGCGAGTACTACATTGAGATCCCAGCCTGGCGGTGTGTTTGAAATTGGAGGATGGGGTCTCTTTACTCCCTCCATGAATGCTTTAATGACAGGAACTTTCCATCACAATACTTTACTCTGAGAGGTGGTGTAAGCTGATAAAGCTGTCAGGTGGACCTTTATAGAGTTGAATACTAACCCCAAGTCTAAAAAGTGGAGCATATAGTTTAGAATTTGGGATGGAGTACATTCTACAGGGTTTGTTTAGACTGGCACCAAATTACAAATCTCCTCCACTTGTCGAAATAACAGTGTCTGGTGTACGGTTTACGTGCCTCTTTGCACATCTAAACCTTCCACAGCGGTGTATGAACTTCAAACTCTATGACCTCAGGAGCCATGCTGCCAGGTTCATTGAGTGAGGTTGAGGGTGTACTGTTATTCCCTTGTGTTGGCTCAGCAGATTGGTGTGACACGGGAGTTTGATGGGATTGCACATTGCCAGTTGGCGCAGATGTGGATACCATGGTTGTCTTGCCCACATGGGAGCAACTAGGATGAGCGTCATCTGTTCTCTCTGAATCTTGCTCACCACTCTGCTCATTAGAGGAGTTTGGGGGGTGGAGTGTAAGCAAATTTCCCTGACCAGCTCATCCATAGGGCGTTCCCCTTGTAGTCTGGCTGGGGGAACCTGGACGCAAAGTGTGGACATTGCTGATTTTCTCTTGTAGCGAACAAGTCTAGCGTGGGGTAACCACATTGTAAGAATATGTTGTCTACAACATTTGTGTCTAGTTGCCACTCGTGTTCCTCTGGTATGGGATCTATGCTTAGCAAGTCTGCCAGGGTATTGTGTTCCCCTGGAACATGTTGGGAAGATAGGAACATCACCCATCTGAGTGCCCATTTCCATATTCTCTGTGCTAGCTTGAACAGATTTGGAGAATGTGTGCCCCCCTGCTTGTTGATGTAGAACATTGCAGTGGTGCTGTCTGTTAGGATCTGTACTTACTGACTTGTCAGCTGTGCATCGAATGCCTGAAGCGCTCTTTGAAAAACGCTAGAAGTTCCAGCAGGTTGATGTGGTTCTGTGCCATGATGTGGGTCCACAGACCATGTGCTGTGAGATGAAGGTGATGTGTCCCCACCCAGAGAGTGTCGCATCTGTTACCACCGCTTGCACCGCCAGATTGTGGAAGGGTTTTCCTTTCAACAGATCCTCCTTCGTGCACCAGTGAAGTTTTTGTACTAGTGTTGGCGAAACGATCACTAGACCGTCCTACTGACCGCTTGCCTGAGACCACTGTTTTGCCAACCACTCTTGCTTGGGGCACATGTACAAACGTGTGTGTGGGACCAGGTAAATGCAAGATGCCATCATGCCTAGCAAACGCATCGCTTTGCGTACGCTTATATGGTGACCAGCTTGATATTGTGGTATTTGCAGTAACACGTTTTGTACTCTTTCCTTTGATGGAAAGACTAGCCCTCCTTCCATGTTTATGACAGCTACTAGGAACGGTTTGGTCTCGTTTGGTGCTAAGCTTGATTTTTTCTCGTTTATAGAGAAGCCCAATTGGAAGACAATGTTTATGGTACTTTGAGTATTTTTTCTGCAAATTAGGGGACACTCCCCTGTAATCAGCCAGTCGTCCAAGTAGGGGTACACTGGGATTGCCTCCCTACTCAGGTGCGCTGCCACCACCGACAGTACCTTGGCTATGCCGATGGGTAGCACCTTGAATTGGTAGTGCTGGTTTGCTATTCTGAAACTCCAAAATCTTCTGTGCGCTGGGAACATTGAAATATGAAAATAGGCATATTTCATATCCATTGTTGCCATGTAGTGCGTCCGCTTTAGCAGTGGGATTACTTCCTGTAGCGTTGTCATGCAGAATTTTTGGGGCTGTTTGCAGGGCGTAGGTCTAACACTGGGCGCATTGTTAGATCTTTCTTTGATGAGGAATCTTTTGGTCAGTACCAACAAATGGACCCAAGCACCCTTTGGTCCTTAGTAATAAAAATTCATAGGGTGTTGCATAGATATGAAACGTGAAATGGAGAAACACAGACGGAATAAAAGAGGTAAAAGGTGCCCCTCCACAGTTGAAAGCTCACTAACAATGCATTAATATGCAGACATGCTGTGTGTACCAATGACAAATGTTTACATGAAGGAAACTCATGTTTTTTTCTTATTTCTCCAACTGTGTATTTGTGTTTTCTCTGTTTCCATCCAAACCTTCCTCCCCTTCACCCATCCTGCATTTCTGTGACTTTATGAACAATGGAAATTATTATTTGTTAACACCATTTTACTTTCGTCACAACCGGTGTAACATTAATGCTTTTGTGTGATGACATTTATGTTTTTGACTGTTATGTTTTACCCTTGGATACTCACAATGCCTTGTAATTAGAATTGATGAATACAATCTGTACATTTTGGTTGAAAATTTGCCCTGATTTGAGAAAGGCGCTGTAGTCGCCGAAACACGTCTCATCACATAGGGCAACATTAAGTAAAAAGAAAAAGACCATCCAATAAAATTTGGAGTGTGGTTTACGTAAAGTTGTGACACTTGTGATTTTTTGGCACATCACATGAAACAACATAGCATTAGATCTTTCTTTGGCACAAGGAAGTATGTGTTTACCTGGTTTGCAGGAACGATTTCGATGGCATCCTTGGGCAGCAGGGTTGCAACCTCCTCCAGGAGGATGCGTTGCTCCTCATTCGTGGTTGGTTTTTGACACGGGGATGGTTTGAGGGTCGCTGAATTAGTTCCCGCTATGGTTGATGGCACCCACTTGTCCGAGATGATTCACTCCCATGCGTGGGTGATGTGTGTTATTCGTCCCTCTACTGGAGAGGAATAGGAGGGGACCTGGAGGGGGTGGTCATTGTTTAGGAGGTGCTGCTCCACCTCTGGAAGTGGAGGACCTCCCCCGGCCACAAGATCTGCGCTGGCCTCTTTGGAAACCTTGCAAAGCCTGCCCCTGATTGTTTCCCCAGGATGAGCCCTGACTGCCCGTAACTGGAACCCCTTTGTGAATTTCGACCTTGAAAGCGGCAACAAGGAATTCTGCCACTTTGGCCTTGAGGTTTATTTGTTAGCTGGCCCAATGATTTAAGAGTATCATTCTCTTCTTTGGCTGATTTTAAAGCATCCTCAACGGCTTTCCCAAACAGGACATTTTGCTATATGGGCATGTTTAGGAGTGTCGACTGTGTTTCCAGTTTGAATCCTGACTGGCGAAGCCATGCATGGCGTTTTAATACTGTCTCCTTTGCGATGATTCTGCCGGCGTTATCTGTGGCATCCAAGTTATTTTTAAGTATGCAACTTGTAACTGCCTTTCCCTCTGCTCTTGCGACTGCAAGAGATATTTGTGACTTGAGAGGTTCAGGCGCTGATGCCATTAGAATTGCAACTTCAGTCCACTTATGGCAGTTGTAACTCGCCAATAATTTGGTCGGGTTTGCGGTCTTTGTCTGAAAAACCAGTAAGGTGGCCACCTTTCTCCCTAGAGTGTAAAGTTTTTTGCTTTCTTTATCTGGGGGTGCTTCAGAAGACGCTAGCGGTGTTCCGGCCCTTTTTCGTGTAGTGGTCACTACTAAGGAGTATGGCTTATGTTGACCCCTTATGTAAAGTGGATCTGTTGGCGCAGGGTGGAACATCTTTCAATACGTGGGTTCACGGACCTTGTTTGGCTTGACGTCTCTAGAAATGGTTGTATTCTTCTTCGTATAGATATATTCGTATTCTTATATGGAGGAGGAGTATAAACTGGGTCACAGTTTTTTAATCCCCTAATAGGTCCTCCCCAAAGTCTTTACCAACTGGGTCTCTTGGGTTTGGATCTGAGTGTTCAGCTGCCTTTGAAAGCATATCATTACAGTTGGGTTGATTGTCTACAGGCGAATCAGCCAATGGTGCATCAAGATGATCGGGGGAGACCATGACGTAGACGTTGTCCTCATTATAATATTGGTCCCCCCACCACTTGTGTATTCTGGTCCTCAGTGTCTGAATTAGGATCATACAGATCTTACTGAGACATGGTTCAAGGCCAGCTCAGTCAAGCTTTGACACTCTCCTCCCTGATGGCTATAAGATCCTCTCAGCACCCAGATCCTCCCGGTCCGGGAGGGGGTGTGGGGGGGGGGGGTTTGGTAGCCCTGATCTTTCCTGAGTGGGTTCCTGCCTCTATCATTCCCACTCAGACCTACTTCTCTTTTGAATGCCTTGTCTGTAGGCTTTCTCTCTCGCCTACCCATTCTCTTACTGTGGTTACCATCTACCGGCCTCCTGGTCAAATCACCTCATTTCTCTCTGAGTGGGCAGACCTCTCCTCCTCCCTCCTGGTCTCTACCACTCAACTCCGACTCCTCGGTGACCTAAATATACATTTAGACTCTCCTTGCTCCTCCTCTGTACTCTTCCGTGACCTCTGCGACTCCCTCTCCCTGTCCATCCTCCCTCTGGCCCGACTCACTCTGCAGGGCACACGCTCGATGTCTTGATCTCTTCTGACCTCCCCCTCTCCATCCCTCTGACCACTCTTCTCTCCTGGAGTGTTCACTCCCTCCTCTCATCTCATCTCTCCCTCTCTTCCCCCCAAGCCAAGCCTACCCCAACACTGCCACCTACCTTCTCGGACATCCGGCCCATGAAGCGTGTGTCAGTTGAGGTGTTTGCTGCCACTTTCTCTCTCCCCCCCCTCCACCTTTGGCTGTCTCTCATCCTGATACAGCCCTGTCTCTGCTCTACTCTTCAATTTCTGATACGCTAGATGCTCTTGCCCCTGTCATGAGCATCTGTTTGAAGTCTAAAGCCAAGTGCAATTCCTGGTATGACCTAGCTACACTTAAACGTAAGTGTACGGAAGCTGAGAGGAAATGGAGGACTTCCTGTTCATCCTCTGACAAACTGGCCTGTCACCTGCTACAAAGGCAATACCGACTCTGTCCTCACCAAGAAGAGGGTCCACATTCAAGCTCGTGTCTCTGCGGCATCTAACAACTCGGCCGAACTCTTTAAAATCTGCAAGGAGCTGGCCAACCCTGCTGCAGTCTCTACCCCTCCTGTTGCCTCCCAGACTCTTTGCAAAGCCCTTGCCTCTCACTTTATTTCAAAAACCCAGGACATCCGGTCCACCCTCTCCACCCACACTCCTCTTCCCTCTCCATCTGTGCTTGCTGACCCTCCTTTAGCCACCCTCCCACCATCCTTCTCGTCCTTTCCTCTTTTCACCCCTGACAAGGTTGCTAGACAAGTCCGATCTATGAAAGCCTCTTCAAAACAAGTTCATCCCTGTTCCTCTAAAACCATCAAGGACCACACTGACACCCTCGCTCCGGCCCTTGCAGTTTTTTGCAACCACTCCTTTGCCTCTGGATCCTTCCCCTCCCCTCTGAAGCACTCCTTTGTGCATCCTCTTCTCAAGAAACCCACAGCTGATCCTTCTTGTCCAGCTAACTATCGCCCAATTTCCATTACTCCCTTTCTTGGCAAACTCCTGGAAAAGTTAGCCATCTCTCAGTTTAACCTTCATTCCAATTCTGTTGGCTGTCTCCATGACCACCAGTCTGGCTTCAGAGCTGCCAGAAGCATGGAAACTGCTCTCCTAAACATCCATGAAGATCTGCTCACCAACCTTGACTAACATTCCATCTGTCCTCATCCTCCTCGATCTCTCTTCTGCCTTCGACGCGGTCAACCATAACATCCTGCTCAACCGTCTCCGTGAAAACCTGGGTATCACTGATCAGGCTCTGGCCTGGCTGACCTCTTTCATCTCAGATCGACCTTCCCAGGTCCAACTTGGGTCCTTCCTTTCATCTATCTTCCTCTCTACCTGTGGTGTTCCCCAGGGGTCTAACCTCTCGCCCTGGCTTTTCAACCAATACCTGGCAACTCTCGCCCACTGCATTGCCATTTTCTGCTCAAATTTCCAGTGCCACGCTGATGACACTCAACTCATTTTCAAGCTGCCCTCTGCCACCTCCTCTCCCTCTCTCATCTCTGATTGCCTAACTGCCATTCAAGATTGGTGTGCCGCCAATGATCTTTGTCTGAATGCCAGCAAGACGGAGATCCTCCTCATCGGCACACCTACCCAACTTTCCCCTCACTCTCTTGCCGGCCTCCCTTGGCCATCCTCCTACCCCCACCTGCGAGGCTAAGAACCTCAGGGTCATCTTTGACTCCACCCTTTCCTTCTCCACCCATATCTCTGAGGTCTCTAAAAAGTCAAATATCCGACTGCACCTCCTCAGAGGTACTCTGCCTTTCCTCTCCTTCCCCCAGAAGCTCATGGTGTCTCAAGCTCTGGTTCTCTCTAGCTTGGACTATTGTAACAGCCTTTTTCTAAATCTACCTGCCTCTACTCTCCGCCCTCTGCAACTAATCCAGAACAGGACTGCGAGACTTGTCCTTGGCCTCAAGCCCTTGGATCGTATCTCTCCAGCTCTGAAATCTCTCCACTGGCTCCCAGTGGATGCAAGGATTAAATTCAAAACCCTCTGCATTGTCTACAAGGCTTTCTGGGGCCTGGGTCCAAAATACCATCAGCTATCCCTCCGCAAATACCTCCGCTCTCGAGCTCTTCGCTCCTCTACCTCCAACTCACTCAGGGTCAGTCGTTTTTCTAAGAAACGAGCTGGGGGTAGATCTTTGTCTTCGGCCTCCCTCTGGAATTGCCTCCCTGCCACTCTAGAACTTGAGGAGAACCATCTCTGGTTCCGGTTCCGGAAGCACCTCAAGTCCTTCCTCTTTTCTTCTGCCTTCGCTCCCCCTCTCCCCTGCTGATCTGTTCTCTCTTGGCACCGTGCACCTGGCCACCCTCTGTCTTTAGGGCCCAGGTACCGGCTCATCCTGCCACCCTCCAGCACTGCCTCCGGGCCACTTTTTCTTCCTGCACTTATCAGACCTACCCTGTCTGCTGCCTTAAACCTAGCACTTGCAAATTGCTGGCTGCATTACCACTGTTTGTTGCCTTTATTATTTATTTATTGTTATTTATCTGTTTCTCCTCTGATTCGCACTTTCCACCTCTCCCCTCTTCCATGCACTTTTCCCCTTCCCCCTCTCCCATGCACTTGCGTGTTCTCAATGTCACTGGGCCTAGTAAGATCGCTGTTTTGTTCTCCACTGTTCCCCTCCCTTGCCTTGTCGCACTCTGAAACACTTGTGTACGAGCGCGATAGAAATAAAATATCAATCAATATTGGACAGGGTCTTGCTGAGGAGAAATTAAGAGGGTGTCAGGACGTGGCCACTTTGTTGGGGGTTGAGATGTGGATGCGCCACCAGTGGGTGGCGTATTTTCTAGGCTGTGTAATGCCGGTGGGTTTTTGTCAAAGAAATTGAAAGACATTCTATGCATTACTCTATCAATGTCTTCACAGGACCATTGAAAAGAACTTGGTATGTTAAGAGTTTTGAGGTAGAGGAGTCTGGTAGAGGAGACACTGCTATCTGTGGAGTAGGCTGCTTATGTGTCATAACAGCTGTTAAGGTACCCTCCCCTAGGGAAGTAATCTCCTTCTCCTTGTGACGTGTACTACCCTTCTCCTGGTGGGAATGTTGAGTTTTAGAAGATTTACTTTTGGAGGAATGTTTTTTTTCGACATTTTTCCCTTTGAGGAGCGTCTCTGAGACATGTTTTTGTACCAGTTGCAATCATTTTGAGGAACTGGTGATTTTTGCTGATTTCGACGTTGTAGTAGGATTTTGAATCTCGGAGGAAGGGCGGTCAGAAGTTACGTCCTCTGATGCTAGGCTTTTGGCCATCATATTAGGCACTGTGTCATCATTGCGTCTTTCGTGTGACTTTGGGGGCCTGTTGTGTGGCGACCTAGAGTGCCCAGAGGATAGGTAACTTGTGGACCTACCCCTTGGAGCAGTGTCTGGCTGTGTCGAAGTTGGCGTCGTCGACTTATGTCACGGGGTATGTGCTTGGTGCGAGTTGTACTGTGTGTGCTACTGCCGCCGGGTGTCGTAGCTGTAACAGCGTCACTGGCCTGTCTATTGGGGTCGGGGGCTAGCACATTGGAATCGATCGGTTGCCTGTCTCCTTCGCCGTCCGAAAAGACGGCGTTGCTGCTGTCGCTGGACACACCCTCCACGTCCAAGGTGGCCTCAGCTTGCATGGCGTGGTGGGCACAACGTTTTCTCTTTCGGGCCTTGATTGTTTTTGGTTTGAAGAGCTGACAAGCTCGATAATGGCCCTCGTTGTGGTCCCATGCAAGGCAAAGATTGCACACCAGTGCTTGTCTTTTCACGGAAACTTTTTATTGCAACCTCAGAAGAATTTAAATGGTGTTTTTCCATGATTTAAAAGGAAGGGCAGCAAGGCGAAAATAGAGATGGTAACGAGGAATATGCATTCTCTTAAAGCCCCAAGAATTGTCCAGCCCCACTCTCCCTACTGTACGGCCTTCCGCGGCCAAAGGGGTGCGTCGAATCAAGGTCCTTGTTCAACGTTAGTCCTTTTCACAGCCGGCAAAGATGTTGTCGAAAGTAGGTGATTAAAAGGATTGAAAAATAATTAGTTACTCTTTCAATCAATGGCGTTAGCTGATATATGGAACCCGCGAATGAGCACCCATCGATGATGGCGGAAAAACACAATCTGAGGGACCTTGACGCGTGAAGGACCATGGGTACAGTGGACATCACACTAGGGATACTATTACTGGTATGCCCTGTCGACGTCCCGTTTTTCGAGTTCCGAAACAACCACTGTAATACTCGGCAGCTTCCACTAGATGTCGGCCTATGCATAGTATGTGATCTAAGCAGAATCAACAAGCCTCAGAAATATACATGCATACATACATACATGTATTTCGCTGGCCTTGGGGCATGTATCAAGTCCAACGAATAAGGTTCCTATCATGCCCTTTCTTTTTCACCATATCACACTAGTTTCTTTGCACCCAACACACGTTTAAAACTTTGTGCAATAAACTCCTTCCACGTTGCATGCTTCTTCAGAGTCTTGTTTTATTTAGTGGTCAACATGGGTAACACTGGAGCGGTCTTCACAGAAAATATCTGGCAATTGGTTACCTAATATATAGATGGTTAATTCACACATTGTTCTGTTGAACACTTTTCAAAGTGTCACCCTCAATTAACCATTAATCTTTAATATACTTCCAATAATCACTTTTTCATAGTATAAAGGTCTGATTGTTTTGCTTTTTTATATAGCTGCCGAATCTAACTGGATTTAATAAAGACCCTTTCACCTGTCATTCTAGTGCTCCAAAAATACTTTTTGATTGCATCCACGGAAGACAGTACCCTTTATTGGTGTTAAGTGTTCACTTGTCCTTTCTCATAGTGGGATTTTGAAAGGGTACAGTAGATGTGTACCAGACAGTCCATCATGGAACAACAATCAATCTGAAAATCATTTATATATATATATTTTAGGCTTGGATGAGGTGCTTTCCTTAGTTCGACAAGTGTACCATTCTTATTACGATGACAATATATACCAAAGTGTTCATAACAAATGAACTTTGTACAATTTTAAAACAAGCTGGGTTGCACTGTTGGTACAATGAAACAGTTCACTCTTCTATTACAGTATTTTGACCGGAATGCAAACCATTTTGTCCATTTAAATGTGTTCACTTCTTGGAGAGGTGTGCACTGAAATTAAAGCAAATTATCTTTTTCTTTGGTGAGCATCAGTGCAAGGTTTAATTGTGTGTGCTCATCACCGATTGGTTTGTAGTATTTCTGAACCTGCACATTAATTACAGTATGCACATATACAAATAATTAACAACAAATTTAAATAATAATTCTAGATTCTGCATACTGGTTATCTGGTTCCTTACAAGGTCTGTCAGAATGCCAGCACCCTAGCAAACCCACCAACCTCACCGTCCCACCACATGATCAACGTGCCATCAGAGTGATGGTGACATTCCTACAGGGCACATTCAATTACAATGTTGATTTCCAAATAACAGGCCTCTCCCCGCCTTTAACCATAAAAAAGCACCACTCCCATCTTCTGTGGTCAAGGTGCTATTCGCAACAGCTGGAATGGCTCTTGCAAATACACAGCTGACAATGCAGCTCTCGTCCACAGAGGGGGAGACTATCATTATAAGGCGGGAAACCAAGCGATATAAAGTGAGCATGGCGAGAAAGCAAACAGAGCTCAGAGTGAGCACAGTGAGAGAGAGCAGAAAGAGCAGTGACAGATAGAAGAGAGCAGACAGAGCACACACTAGATTGGTGTATAATACAGGGGGTAACGTAGTGAGGAATTCAATATTCATTGATTCCTTTAAGTATGTGTTATTTTGTAGGGGATGTTGCCTATAACTCCCAGGGAAACTTGACTACTCTCAGAGGAAGGGACAAAAAACTCAGTCCTATGTCTGACTTCACTTTTATAATGTAGTTAACACAAAAAGGAGACTGCTCCTAATATACTTACTCGATGTCAACATAAAAGTACGACTACGCATACAGAATATGTTTCTTCAGCCACACAGGACAGGCGTTCATGAATTTTCCCAAGCATGGTCATTTGGTAAATGGAAGTGGGATGAATACTTTTGGGTTTGAAGTGAGATAGATCAACAGATAAGTGTTATGGTAATTGGAGTTTGGAGTCTAATTTTAATCGGTTCTGAGCAAATGGCATTTGTCTAGGGATTTTAATTTTGCTTATACGGTACCTCATGCTTCATTGTTTACAGATGATGAGCTCCTAAAGGCTGATTGCGCATATGAAACAGAGCAATAATTGGCAATTGTTTGTCACCCAATGATTAATTGAAAAATACACACGATAAGATCAAGCTAAAATTAACTTATAGAAAGAAAAGCTGTGATGTCAAATATTTGGTGATTCTATTGCCATTTGTAGTGCACAGTCAATCGATGGATATCAATTAACCATTCTATGAAATACTTGTTTTTATTTATTGTGTTATGTTTTAAAAGTAAAACCTTTCACAACACATTGAAAATAAAATAAAGAGGTATTCAATTCGTAAAAAAATGTGAACATTTCACACAAATAAGAAAATCTGGACACAAAACTAACGACGGTTGACATCAATCCATCATTAAGAACAGCTTGACAAACCCTAAAAAGATGCTTCATGGTTTCCAATTCACACAATTTAGGTAGAGGAAATCGTATTACGTATCTCAGTAAGGTATTCTCTAAAACATGTTAATCCAGTCCCAATCAAAGTTTTCTTTCTACTCTTTTGGGATCAGTTGAAAACTCTGTAGCATCACTTCTCAACCAATCCAACATAACAATTTACAAACCAAACACATTTTAACAAAGGGACTGAGTTTGCATTTAGAATAAGTTTAGCTGGGATCTGCAGCCTGGGGCTCTCCAGATGTTTTGAACTAAGACTTCCATGACCCCTCCCCACTGCCTATGCTGGCTAGGACTGGTGAAATTTGTAGGTTGCAGACCCCTGGGTTAAGGTCTTCAAATATAGTCAGCAGAGGATTCAACAATTTCTCAAATAAATTGTCTTTTCCATATCACCAGCATTTTTAAGGAAAATAAATCCAAGTTCATGCCTCAATATATAATTTTTTAAGCATAGAAGAAGGGATAATACTTGCTTCCATATAAAATCTTCAATCCGCTTAAGAATATCACTACGATTATCTAATCTAAATTCCAGACCATAAACGGTAGCCGGAAACTACCTTCATGGGTTAGTATTTAATAATTGTATTTAATAATTGGGTTTATAGAGAACTTTGAGAATCTACACAACATTATTTTTATTTGAGCAACTAAGGATGCTGTTTCTACTGTTTTTGTTTTTCTTCTCAGGCACTTCACCAGAAAGCGTATAACCACGATATGGAAGACTCTTTACGTTCTCAATCTTGGTACATGAAACCATCCAAGTCCATTGCACCTACAGAGGTCGGAGCAGGAGCGCCATCTTCCCTCTTGCTGCTGGTGCAGCTTCATGCAGCCACTATACCTTGGCTGTCCTTAAGGTAAGCCAGGAGGCTTTACCATTAGCCACTACCTTGGCTGTCCTTAAGGTAAGCCAGGAGGCTTTACCATTGTGCTGAAAAACTATTTTAGCATCCACTCGAAATTCGCAATTCCCATATGATACAAGGATGCTGCTTCTTACTACTTCTCTGCTTACTCCCAGCACCTCCTGATCCTGGGGTAAGAAAACAAAGTTTAATTCATCCAGATTCGAACCAACAAAAACACGAGGTTTTCGCTATTCCAAGATGGCCGCCGCCGCATTTGTGGCTTGCCTCTAACCCCTTCTGGAGTCCCTGTGTCCCTGATTGGTTGCCTGTGGCCTCATTGCCTATTGGGAAGCACCGACAGGCGTAATCCCGCTCCCCACGAAGGCAACCAACAAAGGCTCCTCCTGACCGAGCCTGACCGAGCTTGGACGTGCTTGAGTGCTCAAGTCCCCAGGTGTGCTAGTCTTCTACCAAATCAAGGTGAGATCTGCTTTCATTATTCTCCCGCCGCTTCTCTCTCTTATAACTGCGATCCAGTATGATTGCCTCCAGGACTTCCCGCCTCCCCTCCTAGTACTGTCCGATCGTTGCCCCATGCCTTGAGAAGTACGCCTGTTCTATCTCCGCACACGATTGCACTCCCCGATACCGTCTTTGCACTTCTAGCGCTCGACTACTTTTTGTATTACAACCACTAAACCCATGTACGATCAACCACAGCATCCGCATGCCCTACCTTGATTACAGCACCTGAACTATCCTAACTTCACCAAGCAAGCATTGCACATTGCAAATGAACATCTGTAACATACCTAAGTTTTAAGCTCGCTATACACTCTTGTCGTTCTTCCTATTGTATATTGCTGCTCTGTCATGTATGCACTAGGGACCGCTACCCTTCACCGACACTACCTAGTTCGGCAGCAATCTGTCTCGCTCTGACCGAGTGTTTATTAGCTTGTTACATTGCCTAAAACGGGGCGAGTGCCTTACCATTATGTGTCTTACAACTGCCTTCAATAGTACGAATTACATGCTTTAACCTGTTTGATTTAGCCTACCGGTCCTACGCCATTTGCCTACACTGGACCTTGTACTGCCTTTACCTGCTGGGACTGTTGGGATTGTGGGACTGCTACAATAATCTGTAAATCTACAGTATAGCGACCAGTCCTGCACTGACCTATATAAGATCTAATTGACTGCCTACTGATATTTGCCCACTGTCTGCCAACCTATTAAGTTGCATTATGTCGCGTCAGCCCAACCTGACCCGAGTTGTCCTGTGTATCCACTGTAGGTGCAAAGTTTATGTAGCATAACTGTCTTTATTACCTATGTCTGACTGCTGTTCCATGCACTAGGTGCTGCCTTTCTGCCTATCCAATTGTGTTCATCGTGATGTGACCCACTGCATTTAGACTATTTGCCTCAACTTGAACCTAGTTGCTATTCATTGCTCTTAGCCAACTGTTTCATCTTGATGTCACCCATTGCTCTGCCAATTGCCTTATCCTGTAAACTAAGTGTGGCCCCCCGGAATCCTTAGCTAATTGCCCTATCTTAACCAAGGTATCGCTTTACTGCAACCTAAACCAACGTATTAACTTGGGAACTAAGATGTGGCCCCACAGCTGTTGCAGCCTAAATAACTACTGTGCATTTAGGCGCTAGCCACTGCACGCTCAAGTGCGATCTAATTGATCCACTCACTCCGAGCTCTAGCTCACACCACTGGCCTACAGCAACTGCATACCTACATTATGTATTGGTGCCTAATCACTCTCCTTCACCTATTGCACAGTTTGCACCAGAGACTGGACATGTCAGTCCCTCCCACATACTGACTACACTTCCACCTTCACACCTAAGATAGCTATCACCCACACTTTGGGGATTAATACTATGGTCTGTGCCAAACCTTATCTGGATGATTCAGCACTGGCACTTTGCTACTAGACCAACACCAATTACTCCATTACTAGTAGAAACCTTAGACTTAACTCTAGAGCCACCCCGCTAAAACGGTGCCAATATTTGAAGCTAAACCAAAAACCCTCAGCCTCATGTCCATAAGTGTATCAAACACTCGCCCAGGCACAACAACCCTGCTAACCAGGCCACTGACTTAGACACCAAGTTAGCCCCGATCACCTTGCATGACGTACCCTTACCATCACAGAAAACCCTCGCAAAAGACACTTTCATCAAAGCAGCCTTGGTGAATGCCAGGTCCCTCCTCGCCCACGCACTGGACATCGCTGATTTCATAACCTCTGAAAAGCTTGATCTCCTCGCGGTCACAGAAACATGGCTAATGCTGCCTCCGGCCCTTCCTTGGCCCTAGCTATACCAAACGACTATGCTATCATCAGATGTGATAGAAACACCAACCAGATGAAGGGAGGCGGACTCGCCTTCATCTTCAGAAACACCATTGACATTAGAGTCATTCAGGACCTACAAATCTCTTCTGCTAAATCCCTGTCTATCAAACTAACACTATCACCCAACCACACAGCAACAGTGCACCTCATCTACCGACCACCTGGACCCATTTCCTCTATAACTGAGGACATTGTATCCCTCATATCCACTGACACTAAACACAACTCGCAAACTATCCTACTTGGGGACTTTAATCTTGGGCTTAACGACCCTATGGACACTAACGCCCTTGATCTAGCCAACACTCTATCCGACCTGTGTTACACCCACATTATTCAAGAGCCTACACATATCAAAGGAAGAACCTTGGATTGGCTCACCAACATTAACTGTTCTATCGATCTATCTAATGAACCATGTATTTGGTCGGATCACCATAAAATAACCACCTCTATCAAACCCAACACACAACGTCCGGCCCCAATCATCGCTCCAGCTACCTGCACCAGGAACAAGAAAGACATTACACCAGATAAACTCCTTCCGTTATTACTCCCCCTTCTTAACAATACTGCCACTTCTGACCCTACAGTCAGAGTGGACATTTACAATCAGGCAATACTTAAAGCTCTGAATACCATCGCCCCTCTAAAATTACGGAAAGCTAAACCACCACGTCACTTGAATACGTGGTTCACGCCGCATCTAAGAGTACTACGTAAAACTAAGAGAACTGCAGAAGCACATTGGAAAAAGTGCCCTACAATAATTAATAAGAATGAGCTAACTAGCATCCTCTAACTACAAAGAAGCCATTATACTCGCCAAAAAAGACACCTACAACAAAAGGATCATACAAGCGGAATCAAACACTAAAGAACTTTTTAAGATTCTAAAAGAATTAGAATCCCCTATCGCCCCTATTGACAAATGTATCACAGATGCACTAAGGTGTACCAACATTCAGAAGGCACTATTAGATAAAATAGCTCTGCTACAATCTAAAATTAACGCGAAAAAATGTTTGCTACTCTCTGACCCTGAATACAAACAACCCCCCAATAAGACGTCCACCTTTGAGCCTACTTGTAAACCATTCCGTTTCTCACCCCTCTCAATTTTTGAAGTGGAAAATATCATTAGGAAACTCAAACCCCTCGAATTGTCAAGGAGACGCTTGCCCTGCTCCGATCATCAAAGCAGCAGCACATGACCTTGCCCCATTTATTCCTAACCTTATCAATGCCGCCTTCAAAACTGGAGTAGTGACCGATAACTTAAAAGACGCTCGGGTCATTCCGCTAATCAAAAAAACGACCCTTGACCCAGCCAACCCGTCTAATTACAGGCCCATAACCACAGTACCCTTTTTACTAGAAATATTGGATAGAGCAGCCTACCTGCAAATACAGGCTTATCTAGAATCCAACAATCTACTGTGACTAAGGCAATATGGTTTCTGACCTAGACACGGCACGGAAACTGCCTTAATAGATCTCACCACTCATATCCAAACTCTAAACGACAATGGTAAACTAGAACTCCTCTTACTGCTTGATTTGTCAGCAGCTTGCTTTTGATTTGGTCAACCACCAAATGCTCTGCCTCCATCTGAAATCTGCAGCACATTTCTCTGACGCAGCCACTGCCTGGATCAGCTCCTTCTTGGCAAACAGAACTATGAGGGTCTTCTCTCCTACTGACTTGGCTGAACTCTCGCCGGTACTTTGTGGGGTCCCGCAAGGCTCCTGTGTGTCCCCAACACTCTATAATGTCTTCACAAAGCCCCTTTTCGATATCCTTGACTATCTGAGTGTCACATATACCAACTATGCGGACGACACCAGATACTCATTCCTATCACGGGAGACTATGCAACTGACAGTGAACCCCCTCAACGAAATATATGCAGTAATACAAGCATGGATGGCACAACACGGTCTTTGTCTCAATGACGATAAAAAACGAGCTTCTTATCCTTGGTACTCACGCTAAACTAAAAAAACTAAATACTGCATTTAAATCATTTACTATTGATGGCAATCCCATCAATGTCTAAATCAACACTAAAACCCTTGGCATTTACTTGGATGCCACCTTATCCTTCTCCAAACAAACTAATACTGTAGCATCATCCTCCGCTTATACTTGTAAACTTATCACTGCCTGCAGGCCATTCATCTCCACACCTAATTGCATCACATTGGCTAGAACTTTAGTTCTGTCCAAATTAGATTATTGTAACACTCTATCTAGGTATCAGCCACAAAAACATTAATAAGTTACAAGTATTACAAAATAACACCATCAGGGCAGCCCTCAACATCCCTAAGAAGTCACACATCTCTGTGACCAGACACAATCTGCACTGGCTTCCGGTAGTGCATAGAATAGCTCTAAAAACTCTTGCCCTTATACACAAAGCCAGAGCCAACCTCGCACCAGTTTACCTTACCAACCAACTTACCCCACATACATCTTCAAGACCACTCAGAGTAGCTCAAGCAAACACCATGGCCATACCTAGATCCAAACTCCACAACTCGGGAGGAGCCAGCTTCCCAGTACAGACCTCAAAGCTACGGAACACACTCCCCGCTCCCCTCAGATCAGAACCTTCCCTTCCACCTATTTAAGAGTAGCACTAAGCGCTGGCTTCAGGACTTGGATACAACATCAGCTTAACCTTCCGGATCTCTGACTTCACGCCTGCCCCTCTGTTCATATTGTAAATACCATATTATATTATTTAAATGTATCCCTCATTGTTTACTGCCTGCAACATGTATGTCCTGTAACTTTAATCTGCATTTAACTGTAACGTTCTAAACTGATGCGCCCGTATGCCCCAGGGCCTGGTTGTGCTTTATACATAAAATAAATACAAAAAAATAGAAAATCTCTAAACAAAACGCAAGGTGCTGAGAAAACAGACTGTCAGAGCTTCCTAACCTGAAGGACAGGAGAGCCAAAGTCATCCCTAATCCATAAAACAAAGTTCCCAAGCATCGGCCCAGGATGGTGATCAGCAGCCTCAAAATCACAGGGTGTGAAGTGTCCCTGCACACTTTTCCATGATGTCCTCCATTATGGCGTGATGTGCCAAGGTCGCAGTCCAGATGTCCGTGGTTCAGTATTGTCCAAGTAGTGATTACCTCTGGTGGTGACTTTGTCCCAAAAGACAAGGGAGCCATCTCTAGCAATGCAATAGGAAAGCCCTTCTGCCCCCTTGACTCTAGGGCAATCACAGGTCTATAACCTGTGGGGGTTTCCCTCACCATATCAGTCTAAGTGTAGAATGCCATCTACCTAGGTCACAAGCCTCTATTTATGTACCAAGCCTTCCTTTCTAACTAGTGGTCCTTCTGTCTCTTTGTCTATTGTTGATCTCCCCAGTGTCTAGAATGGTTTCTGGCACCAGTCTCGGAGAGATATTCGTTCCATAGCTCAAACCACCTTCTACCTTAGCTTCTAGCCTTTTTCCAGTCAAGGCTCCAGAAACCTAGAAAGCTGGCTCTTGCTGTTTGACTCCTCACTAGGCCCACACCCTCACTTCGGGTATCTAAATAGTGCAGTAACTCCACAGATGAATGAGAAGATGGAAAAGTGAAGGATAATCAACCAAAAACCTAAGAAAATATCAGATCACATTACATTTGATGGCTGGGTTATAGAGCAACACAAATGAATTGGCCCCAACGTCCAAAAATGGTATCTGTAGAGAAGCGCACCTACTTCTCCAAGGGCCTGTGGCCAAAGAATTTGCTAGAAAGGGTCTTCATGGTGAGACGCTGAAGTGAGGATGTTCAAGATGTCAGAAGCCTTGGCTGGAAAGAGGCTAGAGGATAAGGTGCTAAGTAATTAGAGAAATTGCTGCTCAGAGACTGGTGGCCAGAGACCCTTTGAGAAGCTGGGGAGATCCACAATAGACCAAGATAGAAGAAGAAAACTTTTAATGCTAGGTCTGCCATAGCATTGGCTGATTTTATCAGTCATAATGTACTGGATTTCCTCTTTTTAATTGAAAGCTGGTTTACAGAGGGTAGTCTGACCGCATTTCATTCATTGATCCGGCCCCCCCACCAATATTTCCATCAAGTGGGTCAATCAGAGAATTGGTAGAGAAGGGGGAGTTGGCATCATTTCTTAATCCTTCTGATTTTGAGACACCGACATGGATCTGTCATCCAAAATGTGCATGTTTACCCTTTGCTTATTTTGAGGTCTTCCTTTTAAAAATATATGTGCTTGGCACCCTAATCCTGCATATGATCTCTTGAAAAATGTAAATTACATTTTTGCTATGAAAATTCTTAAGATTCCCTAGATTGCTTTTAATCTGATTTCAATATGTGGCACAATACCTCAGACAATATGGAGTGTACCAAACTGAACATGATACTTGAGGATATTTCATCAATGGTGATATCTCCATCCCACCCGTTACGCCATTGTCTTGCTTTAATCCCCTGTAGAGGAACGGGAGTAGAGCATCTGAACACAATGGTGTTCACTTAGTTTAATCATTTTGCCAGAATATGTTTATTTGATTGCGGTCAAACTCTAGAGTCCCATATTGCTCATGCATCTTATTCAATTTTCTCACCTAGTGTCAATGACCTTTCAGAGATCACTGGACAAGATCTTAGTTCTGTGCTAGTATTTCAAAGCCAGCAAATACATTGCTCAAATGAGAGGAAAGAAATATTTGGCAATCTACAGAGCATTTGTGATTCCTTTGCCCCATTCCATGCACGATAAATTAAACTCCAAAATCCCTGGTTCAAATTTGCAACAGGAATATGGTACATATGAAAAAATCTGGAGGAAATATAAGGACCCTTTGTCTCCAGACACTGCTAAATAAGCAATACATTGTTACAAAAAAGCAATTTTTGGGTAAAATCATCTTTTTTGAAAAACAAGATCAATAATGCTAATGAACCACAAGAGCTGTTCAATGTTAACAGTACATTTTGCAATTCACCATCTGTGAAAGGGACTATGGCATCTTAGCTACAACTGGCTAACAGTTTAAATAACTTCTTTAAAGACCAAATTAAATCCATCCAGAATTGAATTATGTCATGCCAACCCTTGTCAAGTAGTCTCCTTCTGTCTTAAAGATAAACAATCACAAGTTTGACTTTTCTCCAATCACTTCAGATGCTATACTATCACTTCTCAGGCTGTAAAACCCACTAAAATGTCCTTTGACCCTATACATGCAAGGCTAGATGGAAGAACCGCTTCTTATTTAGTTGATTTCATCAAAGTCTTTGTGGACTCTACCCTTTCCCCAAGGGGTTGTCCTGGGGATCCTGTATTTTTCTACTGTGGCTACATTGCTTAAGAAACCATTGCTTGTTCCAAGGCTCCTGCTAAATATTGAGCAATAGCGGTTTACCCTGGCCCACACAACTCCTAGAGAAGGTGATCACTTTTCAACAGCAGAACCACGTTAATGGCAGTATGGGACAACATTTTGAAATTCACTCATGAGGACACCTGGACGCTTCTTGTTATGTTGGACTGTCATCAGCTTTCAATACTGTAGAGCATAACATCTTATTGCTTAGGCGGTGTGAAATAACTGGGGTATTCCAGCAGGGTTTAGCTTGGTTCCATTAATTTCTGAAGAATCGCATCGAACACGTTCATGCTGGTGGCTGTCTCTCTGATCCTCTCACTGTTTATTGCAGTGTACCCCAGAGTTCCTCCTTGTTGCTGATTCTTTTTAATATTTACATCTGGCCTCTGATGTCCCTTTTTTCCAACTTCGGTCTTCATTATCATTCATACGCTGGCCAAATAGATTTACGTGTCTATGCCAAAGATTACTTTAAAAAACATTCTGCATTGCATGGATGAAGTTAAACGGTGGATGGTTCTCAACAGACAGATAAATCCATCAAGAAGAGTTAATTTTGTATGTGTCCCACGTATGTTCTTAATGATCAATCTATATTAAAATAGCTGCCTACTCTTTTTGGACTTCCAACTTGTTTTGCTCTCAAGGCTGAGAATATTGGTCGCTATTGGTAATCTAATCTGAGCTGTGAAGCTCAGGTAGGGTAAATAGTTAAGCCGGTCTTTTATAGACTTAGTCTTCTACAAGCAGTCTCGCCTAATATTCCCCCTTAAACGATCACCCAATTTTAGTTGGTGCACTGGCTAACTCCAAGTTGGACCATGCAAATGTTGTTTTAGCTGGAATCGCACAGCGGCATTTGTCACGCCCACAGGCTGCACAACAAGTTGCTGCCAGACTAGTCTTCTACTTACCTAAACATGCTTTGATATCTCAGCTGCATAGAACCTTGTAATAGTTGCCGGTAAAACAGATGTAATTTCAAATCCTGTGCTTTTCCTTTAAATGTTTGCATACCCAACACCACCTTACCTCTAAAAACGGATTCACGAGTATGAACCATCAAGTACTCTATGCTCTGCTAGCGAATATCTGCAGGTTGTCCCAAAATCTTGATCTGCGTTTCTAGGAAACATGCATTTATCGTGGAACCTAACCTTTGACAGATTCATTCGCATTCAATTGATGCTCTTCACCCTCTCTGTAAAAGCAGTGAAAATCTACCTCTTCCACTTATAGTTTCTATCATGTCTGTACTTTATGCTCTCTTTTTTAGGATTATCTTCTGTACTAAAAAACAAATAAAATGAAACATTAATGGAGTGTAAGGATTTAAATAAAAGTGTGAAGAAGAAAGGAGAGCTGCCAGGCTAGAAGTAATGAGCTAGCCGGTCAAAGTGAAAGGGAAAAGACTATGAATAACCCATTTACAAAAAGCTGACCATTGGGAACCCTGTACACCCAGGGTTCCTGAGAATCCCTTATTTCAGTCAACTGAGTTCAAAGATAGCAGATAGCTATCCTAAAAGCAAGCCCATTGTGGAGAAATTCAAGAATGGATAGGACTGTTCATGAAAAAGGAATCATCACTTGCTCTCTACATAGTGGGTTCTCAAATTGTGGCCCTTCAGAACTTTTGGATAACTATCACAATACTTCCCCACTGACTCCAAACCAGGAAGGTTTTCAAGTGCCTTGCATACCTTTTTAGGTTTTGTCTCCTTGATTGAACCGTCAAGACCTACAATCCTACAGAGGCATCCCCTTCTCTCCTGTCCACCCTGCTGAATCTTCATACAGAGCATAGCCAAATGGAGGCTGGCAGTTTTGTTTCGAAGGCTGAAGAGAAGCTTCCAAAATGGGAACACTGTCATGGTAAATAAAGGGAAGTACCGTTTTGGAAAAACGGAACTACAAAAACCATTCCTGCTGAGCTTCCTCTAATCTAGAGCAGGATCTGCAAGACAAAGTGAAATGGAGAAAAAGCATAGGAAAGACTCTGCAGCCATGTCATTGCCAGTAAATCTGAACCCCATGTGTCGGGGGCAGTTATCTCAAGCAGGATCATGGCACATGTGCATTCTCTAGGGAAGCAAATAAGTCTAGAACCAGGAATCCTAAACTCTGCAGGAACACCCCTGGAAGTAGAGACACATACTCAGATGGGTAGAGGGTTGAATTGCTGTTCAACCTGTTGGTGTGCACGCTGCCCAGTCCACAGATACAGGGAGCATATCTTGACAGGAGAGTCCTTCCTTCCAACAGAACCAAAGAATACTCACGATGTACCAGAGCCTTGGATTTGGTCCCACCCTGGAGGGCAAATATTTCATTGTCCTTTGGGATCTTCACAGCATGCTCCTGAATGGCTAGTAAGAAGTCCTGCAGGGCTGAAATACACCTGCCAGCACTCTCCAGGTCGAAGGCAGTTTCTGCTCCTTCTGGGACCAACCTTTTTTCGAGTGGCGCTGTATTTCATGTTTGCCCATCTCCCCTGTTTCAGGTTGCTGCGGCTGTAAGAATTATGAACGCCTATGGCAGAACATGAAGAATCTCCCGTTCAATAAATTAAGTAAAGGCCACTGCATATCTTTTCTGATGGAATCAGGGAAATGGAAAAAGCCTGTCAAACTCAGGTTATGCTTATTTCCATTTGGCCATCAGGTGAGACACAAGAGGCCTGAGCCAGAGCCTGACCTCTGGAACAGACTTATGGGGCCAGGTGGTCCTGAATGGCCAGCCATTGCATCACAGACTTTCCATGTTTGTACCAAAGCCAATACCAGCAACCTGTGTGCATCAGTCACATCTTCATGAGGGAACACAAGGTGCAGGATTCTAGCTTCTAGAGTACTTGAGTGCAACACCTGCACTCATCTTCTGTAGCGGCCATCTCATCAACACGTTTCCACCATTTGACTCCAATTTATCTGATACTAAACTAATACTATACTACAAGATATTATAATTTCACCACATTGCTTTTCCTTGACATTCAGCAGGGGTAAAGCACTTGCATGCAGTCCACCCAAAACACAAGGAAGTACCACACTGAAGCACATCAATGTTCAGGCATGCGTCATAGTTCCACATTCATTGCCTAGAGGTTAGAACCTTTGCCTGGGTATCAGGCACTTTCCATTTGATCCCGGCCACCAATGTTTTCCAGGTATCGACACTACTCAATGGATTTCTTTATTTATGCCCGTTTTTTATTTGTGGGTCAGTTTACCCGTTCTTCTCATACAAAGGCATGCCAAACAGTTTCACTATGATGAGATGATTTCTTTTGACTTTAAATGCGTTTCCCAAAGCAACTGGTGCACTCAAAAACACAAAGCTCCATGGAGGGTCGGGAGTGGGGAGTGTTTGGGAAGGGACGCAGTTAAAATTTAGCCGTGGCCAGACAGAGCTCCGGCCAGTGGCATGAACATCTTGTAGTAAATTTCCTACCTACATTGCTGAGGTAAATGCTGTCCTGACAGCAGGCAGAATGCTGCATCTCCCGGTGCCTGCAACAAATATCCTATCGCAAGCTGCAAAGGTGGGGTAACATGCAGCCTGCTGCGGCCCAGAGCCTGGTGCTCTGTTGGGCTGCCGGTGACTGAGTCACCGTGAGAAGTAGTGGCTCTGGCTGGGCACTGTCCTCTGCGTTGGCTGCAGGGGCTCTGTGGACACTTCGGTCCTCCATGGATGGCAAGGGAGTGACACCACACTGAGGCGCGTGGACCGGCTAATTCACGGGAGCTGCCATACCATTGGGCAGCCGGGCCCCTGTAACGCATCACGTCCACCTACAGGTGAGCGATCCTGGCAGGGGGGTGCAGCTGCGGTCGCTGATGCAACAGGCTAATTCCAATTCCTGCTGATGTGGCTCACTCCCCATGTAATACCGAAGTGAAGTCACGCAACCTATAGGGGACCCATGTGGCTGCGGACAGTGGCCTGGTGAGGTGTTGGCAGAATCACAGCCGTGAGAAGAGGTGGATCGCGGCCTGGGTGCCAGCAACAGATTGCAGAAGGAAGATAACGTGGGTGACAGACCATGGCTTACAGTACTGACTAGCTCAGAAACTGGAGACATATCGGTCTCCTGAAATACAGGAGGGCTGGGGGAGCATAGTGGACCCAGGATTGAGCCTTGTACAGAGGACCCTCAGGTGGGGAAATTCAGTTGGCAGCAGCGGGCAAGAAGAAGGTGTGGGAAGGCATTTTAGGTCTGCTGCCAGCATACTATAGGTGAAGGGAAGAGCCTGATGGAGCAGGTCATCGCCTTGGCCCAGCTGGTGAGCGTAACTGCCACAATGGGGCACCACTGGCTGAGGAGGAGGGTATAGTGAACCCGAAGATACAAGCTAAGATGTACCAATTTGCAAGGTCCAGACAGCAGCAGACAGGGGCGGATGCAATGCCCGGGGCTATGGCGGTTCCCTGCTGAACTAAACCTGATGGTACTCCAGCACAGCACAGATAAGTTGGGAACCAAAATAGATGCCCTCTCCACCACAGTTGATATCTCGGCTCTGCAGATTGACAAACTATGTGGCAGAATGACTGAAGCGGAACAGAGGATAGGGGAGTAAGAGGAAAAGACTTCTCAACTTAAGGTTGTCTCCCAACTCCAGCAAACTGTGAAGGTTGTCACTAAGAATGACGAATTGGAGGGGGGATCCCAGTAGAATAATATGCGGATTATGGGAGTCCCAGAATACACAGCGATAGCCATTATGGAGAAGACTGTCGAAAAGCTGCTGTTTGACATACTGGAGAATCACCCATGTTTATGGTATAAAAAAAAACGAAACCCCATTGGGTGTGCCGGAGAGAGCCATCAAAGCCAGAATATTTTGCTACCGTAACAGGGATGCGCTACAAGGGCTGCACGGGAGAAAGCAGCTTGAAATTTGCATTGTCGCAAATAAGGATCGTCCCGGACTATAGCCCGCAGATACAGGAAAAGAGGAAGACGTTCCAAGAAACCAAGGCCATTCTGCGTCAGAGAGAGATAAGATATGCCATGATGCCTCCAGCAAAATTGCAGATTCTGCAGGACGGCAAGGCATCTTTCTTTGCAGACCGCAAGCAGCGTTGAGATTTGCCAAAGAGCGAACAAGCCCCTGGGCTCCCAACAGAAGTCGTTACGCTGAGTATCCACTCGGTGTTATGACACCTTCTATTGGTTTCCACTTGGCAACTGGAGCTCTGGCTGCCAACAGCGTTCTCCCATTTGCGCAGTGACTGCGTGCGCTGAGTGGGGGGTGTAACTGAGCTTGTTGAAGGGTTACAGGTGGGAAGAACCAGTCTGTTTATGCTGCTGGCATGGGTGAGGGAGATAAAGTGTTAGGGGTATGGTTGGGGGTTGTTTCACAGTGTTCACTTGTAGAGGAGGTCCCAGACATGGCCTGCACCCCATCCCCTCATTTCGAGGTACCAGAACGTACTCGTTAAGGTATGTGATGTATGAGGAGCAAATGAACCAACAAAGAGCTGCACTGGGACTCTGCCCAGTGTACATCAGAAGATCCATGCCTGTTGAAGCGCCTATAACCAGACAAACCTGGGCAGCATGGTACCCTATCAGACAGCCGTACCAGCTGCTGGTACGAAACAAAGAGTACCTACAGATGGTACATATACAGAGACCCAAAGAGCCCTAATGGAAGGCCAGTGGAAATGACACAAGGGCTTGAACAGACTTGTGAATGAACAAAAGCGGCTATCGAAGACAAGCACGCCAGTGCGAGTAACTACGAAAATAAATGTAATGGACACAGAGAAGAGACCATGTTAAAACTTGAGGAAACGTTGCTACGAGACAAGATAGAAGCAACCAACCAGTTAAACGTGTGTAAATAGGATTGGAACGCAAGAGGCTAAAGAAAACGATACTGCTTGCAATGCTTAGTAGAAGATTAGAGCGGCAAGCGCCAACCATGTATCTACCTCAATAAGGCACATTATACAAGTGCGACTCCATTTTGTAAAAGCAGAAATGTACCCAGGTTGCCAGGGGCCTGACAGGCCGAGTTTCAGAACCCAGCCAGAGTCAAAAGAAGGAGCGGAATCTAAACTCAACAAAGAGCGGCTTGTGCTAGGGAAACCGAGGTCAACCAGAGAAAGGGAGGAGAGCATCAGCTCACAAGAATCAAACTTCAGAGCATACCAGCCTGTCCCGTGAAGGTCAAGATAAGGGAGGCCCAGGCAGGTGGTGGGGCTGAAGCAGAATTAAATAAAATTAAAGCTGGAAACTGAAGCAGATTCATGGTGAACAGACACGTGACCAGCCAGGCGTGAAGAGGTACCACCGCCTGATGTCATCCAGGACCCGAGGATGCCATAACTTCTCCCGGTAAGAGGCTACAGCTTCGAGGCCATACCCAGCCATCTAATTGACACATAGCCCTAAGATACTGATTGATGGAAGGGAGGCAGGGTGAAACTTGGGACACCAGGCACATGGGTGTCCATTCCCCATGCTGCTAATTAAAATGGGGATTTATGTCTAGGGGTGTAACCTGCTCAATCACAATGGACCACGTTATCTGGAGTCCTATAGATAGTAGATAGTACTATAGATAGTAGTGACGTCTATCACGTGTGATGTAGCGGGAGGGGCATAGACACCCACCCGATAAGTTATCCAATCCGCATGCCTTATCAAATACAGATATAGCA
Organism: Ambystoma mexicanum; assembly: GCF_040938575.1. Lineage (NCBI taxonomy): Eukaryota > Metazoa > Chordata > Amphibia > Caudata > Ambystomatidae > Ambystoma > Ambystoma mexicanum. The sequence continues at coordinate 595,143,359 of NC_090933.1, forward strand.
CCTATACTTAAGTTACCTTTCCTAACCAATTATATTGCATGTCGAGTTTTGTAGAATTAGACGTCAATGATGACAAATATTGCCTATAAGAATTGCTGTTCAACAGAGGTTTGTGGAAGTCAGAGCGAGACAGGTGGTCGCAACAATGCCGATTCCCAACTGCTTCCCTGTTTGATGTAATTGTCATTAAACAGACTTCCCTTTGCCAAACTACTGAGTCCTCATTATTGAGTCGTGTTGGAGCAAGTGAATCCTGCACCCCATCCCTCACATGGTGCAGCTATCTTGTCTTACAAGTACTAGAGGGTGAGCACTGACCTATGGGCCCATTGGTGGACATCTCGCCCTCCTGTACACTTGGTAGCGTGAGGATGGTTACGGCCATTGATTATGGATTATTGATTAATATAGTTATAAGACCCCTATAGACCGACGGCACGAAGTAACTCTGGGCCTTCGGAAATATCACAAGTCCTTTCGCCTTTCCGGCTGAGTAGGCTGAGAAGCTTCCCGTGGACAATGATAGTGTAAGTCCATAAAAAGCTGCAGTGGGTCTGAAGGAACCCGCCTTTCCAAGCATAACCCTTCTCATTCCCATGTGCAGCCAATCGGACGAAAAGACCGCAAGAGGCTGAAGAGGGAGGGGCGGTGATTCCGAAACTCCAGAGAGGAAAAGATGTGATCGGTAAGTGAAACAATAAACTCGTTAATTTGGCAAATGTCTTGTAGGCATTAGAACAAGCAAGAGAAAGGTAACGGAGGGTGGCGGAGAAAAAAATTAAATAGTCTGAAGTAGAAAAGAATATATATATATATATATATATATATATATATATATATATAGGTGGTAATGACTTGAGCATAAGAGATAAAGAGTGGATACCGGGGGGACACCCGAGAGAAAAACAAGAGGTACCAGGGGGACACCTGAGAAAAATGAAGGATTACCAGGGGGGCACCTGAGATGAAAACTTAAGGATTCGCCTTGTTCCTGCGCTTTAATACAGCGGTCAGAAGAAACGTGAACTCATGGCCCATATAATAAGGGACAATAAGACTACAGTGATGTTTAAAGACGCATCAAAGGAGTTTGTTTAAACTCCATGACGGGGTATTGATTAGAAGGCAGGTATTTGTATGACCAGCTGGTGTCTGTCTAGTCTGTCAAGTGTCTTTCAAATGTGTTCTGTTGTATGTCAAATGTAATAGAACTGTATCGTTGATTGTCCGAAATGAAATTTGGTTTTACGCAATTCTGGAACTGAGAGGGAATCGCCAATGAATTAATGGTTTTGAGTTAATTGATAGTAAAAGTTTTGGCAGGAAAAGATTGGATTGGAGCTTGCGTATCTGGTGCTCACTCATACTAGTAGAAGGATAAACTGTATAAATATTGTTGGTAGCGGAATCGAAAATGGAGGAGGTTACCCCACTTGCGCATCTGTGCATGCAACTACCTAAGCATGCTCCTAAACTAAAAAAGTATAGCACGGAGTGGGTTAAGGGTTCTGCCCACAAGATGTTTATGCCTTGGCCACAGAATTGGTCCCTATCTAAAGCCGTTTTACAACATAACGACTTTTCTACATGCCACATATACAGGCAAGAAGCTAGAGAAACGTCTTGCTGTTCTAGAATTGTGGAAGATGTTTGAAGAGACGAAGGTGGAAGAACCACCCACAGACAGGATACTAAATGTATGTACGGAGGGGGGTCAGACACCTACCGCGCCACCAGCCCCACCTGAGCCAGTCATTAAAGGGAGTAAGACAGAGGGGCTTTACCCGCTAAGAGAATTTAAGGCAGCCACGGGGTATAGCAACCCCGCATATGAGTCGCCTACATACAGTAGTGACGACAATAATGGAAGGGAACAGGAAAACAATATTGCCACCATGGTCTCGAGGGACAAGGAGAGACGTGAAGATGAATGAAAAGATCGAGCACAGAGTTGTGCACCTCCTGATAAGGAGAGAGAGGGAAGTAAACAAAAGGGAAATGAAGGTAGAATTGATGAGATAGCATTTGTGAAAGACGAATGGATGGGAGGTCAGATATTGCTGAAGTTGGATGGAAAAGTAAGTGATGATATAAGGCCAAGAGAGGTCAGATGAGATGCAAAGGAGAGAGAGAGAAAAAGAGATGGAAGTAAGGGATGAAAGGACAAGAAGGAAGTATAGGCTAAAGAGAGAACTATATCGCGAAGAGCAAGAGAAACGGCTCGATAGCAACCAGAAGGCAGCCTACGACCAGTACAAACATAGTAAGCAAAGGTCGGAAGAAGAGCAAAGAGCATGTGAGAAGAAAGTGAAGAGAAGAGAAGATGAGGAAATCAGAAGAGCAAAGGAATGTAGAAACGAAAGGATGCGGGAAGTGGATAAGGCTAGAGAAGAAGCGAGGAAGCGCAAGGAAATAAATGAGGAAATGGAACGTAAGCGCAGACAGAGGGCACGAGATCTAGAATATTTGGATCGGGAAGTCAAAAAACCCAATACTGTTGTAGAATGGGAAGACATAGAATTCTTTCCTGCACATGACTCGGTGCAAGGAATAAGTGGGACAAATATTGAAGATGATTCGATACCCTAAGTATCGGGGAGACGCTCGATAAAATATATGACGAGATGGGGTTGGAGCAAATATCCCCAGGGGGAAGGGAAGATGAATGCCTGGAGAGCAATCAGCTATATGATACTGAGGATGTCACCCGAAGTAGTGGGAGCAGCGGACTGTCCATAGACAGGCTGGAGATTGGGCAGAACGAAGAAGATGCAAGGAGCTGTGTAAACTAGGAGTATTCAGAATCTGACTCCGGGGGGAAATGGAGAATAAGGGGCACAAGAGGAAGGGAGACGGTGCGAAAAACCGCTCCCAGGAGACCGAGGGGTGCGATGGTCAGACACTAGCGAGTCAGCAATTAGGACACCGAAGTCTGCCGCACAGTCCGGCCGATATAAAGGAACACCCCACGGTCGGGGGGGGGGGTCAGCACCTACCTATGCGGACAGATTAAGGGCATTGCCAGGAAGAAGGCAAGGCGGGAATGGCACCCCAGCGGTAGACAGAGGAGCTATGGGGAAGGAAATTGAAGACTGCGCATTCCAATTCCCGTTGCTAGAGAAGGGGGGAGCAAGACCACAATATATTCCATGGCCACACATGGACCGAGAGAACCTTAAAAATAAGCTTCCAATGCTGACATCGGGAGCCAGAAAGTGGATACATGAGTTAGAGAAAATGACGGGGGGTGTCCCCTTAGCAATAGGGGACATTAAGGGCCTCCTAATCGCCATACTTGGTGAAAGAGCAGACGGTGTATGGAAACGGGCAGGCTACCCTCGGGTAACCATAATTGACACTTCCCATGACGGAGCGCCATTTAATAATTGTAGAGCAGCGGTGTGGAAAGCGCTGCGAACGCTATATCCAGACACTTCAGATATGGGAGCTATAATGACTCAGAAAATGAAAGTCAGAGGATCCGTTGATTTATATCCAGAATTTCCAAGACGTGTGGGTGCTCGGAACGCATGAGTCTTGGACGAAATCTATCCCTGTATTCTACCACATATTATGCCAGGGGTTGCCTGAACCGGTGCAGAAGCAGCTCAAAAAATTGGTCGGAGTAGAAGCAAAACCATGGGCCGAAATACAGTTCACAATTGCACACTACTGAAGATTGTTGCAAGAAAAGAACCAGAAGAAGGAGGCAACTCGTAAGGGTGAGGAAGCAAAGCTGGTGCAAAAGAAACTCTCAAAGTATGCTCTCGAGGGAGCCATGCTGAAAGCCCAGCTGAACCAAGCATGCAATCAGTAGCTAACCCATCCCAGAATAACCAAGGTAGCGCAGGATTTTACCCGAGGGGAAGGGGTTTGGAGGAAGAGGATGGCAGAGTAATCAGGGTTGGTTTCGAGGTTACCAGGGGGGCTTTCACAATAATCAAAGTGGCTTTCAGAATGTGCAGATGGGCAGTCCAGCTACTCCAGATGGGCAGATGGCCCGACCACCGCCAGTGTGTTGGCTGTGTGGAATCACAGGACATGTGGCGCGCGTGTGCAGAAGCCAAGGCATGTGGCAAAATAGCCAAGGGATGGGGGCAGGCATGGTGAATCAGCGTGCCGTCCCGCAGCAGGGCAGTACACGATATCACAGCAGAGCAGCAGGCGTCAGGCTTGCAGCAAGTGGTTCAACCCCCGAGCATGGGGAACGTACCGCAGTGACAATCCCAGTAAACACCACCGCAAATGTCACAGGGCACTAACTCCGAAGGGGGAGTCAACTCTGGGAATGGGGGAAATCAGCAAGTATACAATGGGCCGAACTTATATATGAAATAGGACAGCTCACAGGGGACTCTGATGTTTTCTATCCTATCAGTGACACCAGACCCTAATAGGGAACCTAGGTTTAATGTCGTCATAGGGTGTAAAGAATATTCCTTCTTATTTGACACGGGTGCGACGCGTTCGTGCATACGAGAAGGCAAGTTTTCCGTGTCCGGCGGGGCCATAGATACTCAGTTTCACGGGAGCTCACAGTAGAGTTCCCTTTACAGACGCGCTCCCTGTCTCTGTGGTAGAGCGCGAAATTAATGTACCCTTATTGTATTTAAGTCAGACCCCAGTAAACATCCTGGGTCGGGACTTAATGACTAAGTTGAATATGACAATCTAGTTTACCGAGAATGGTATAGTATGCTCCACTCCTGGAATGCATTATTCGAACGTGTGCATAATGATCAGAGCATACTCAGGACGTATAGCCATGAGAGCTATACCATTAGAGCAAGAAGTCTTCGCATATGGCGTGCGGGTGATCATGGCGGGATTGCCAGGCCTCGCAGATAGAACTATGAGGACACCTGATGAGTTTCTATTCAGACCCAGAATACCTATGCACGAAGAGGAGGGACAAGTATTTCCCTTAATGATACAATCTGCCGAAGAGCAAGGGAAAGTGGTATTGGTCGAAGGATATGACAAAGGCAGACAATGGGGTGCGATTATCGCCATCGAAGAAGGGTATCGAGTGACTGACGTCAGTGAGGACGATCTGTTCGAAGAACACCCTGACCTTGAAGAGACAAGGGTGGAAGTGAGTCTCATATTTTGGGTCAAAATGATCAAACGGGAGGTGCCACAGAGAATGATGCTGGCACGGATAGGTCCAGAATACTTCAAAGATGACATGGCCCAAGTGCCTGTCACAGTATGGACTACAGGGCACTATGACGTAGGCCTCCTGAAGGAGGCAGGTGAAGTGAAAATTAAACTGAAACCAGGAGCAATTTTACGAAGAGCGCAACAATATTCCATGTCCAGGAAGGCAGATGAAGGGATCACAAAGACAATTTCCGCCATGATGGAGCAGGGCATCATAGTGATGTCAGAATTACCTTGCAACACAGTGATTTACCCTGTCAAGAAATCAAAGGGAAGGTCTTGGCATTTAATCCAAGATTTAAGAGCATTAAACGATATAGTTGAAGCCGGATTCTCTCTAGTCCCTAATCCATCCACAATTCTATGCAACATACCCACGGAGGCAAAATATTTCACGGTGATTGACTTGAAAAATGCGTTTTTCTCAATCCCATTGCACCGTGACTCACAAGACCTGACATCATTTACTTTCAGACAAATAAGCCTGAAAAGCACAAGGTTGCCACAGGGGTACTGTGAGTCTCCATCCATTTTCAACAGAGTCCTGCAAATGGACCTAAGCAATATTGCAGTAGACAGTGTTCTTTTGCAGCATGTGGATGACATTCTGATCTGCAGCATCACTGAGGAACAATGCAGGCGCGACTCTGTCCAGCTACTGACTATCCTGGCTGAGAAAGAATATAAAGTTGATAAGGAAAAGTTACAATACTGTCAGCGAGAGGTGCTGTACATAGGCCAGCTAATCTCACACGAAGGGAAAAAGGTAACCCCAGAAGGGCTGAAGCTATCATGAACACGGCTAAACCACTCACGATAAAACAAATGCAAAGCTTCTTAGGCCTGTGCAATTATGTCAGAGCATGGGTCTTCGACTACAGCTCGTACACCAAGCCCTTGCTTCAGGCTTTGAAGAAAGTCCAGGCAACAAAAGGAGAAATTGAATGGACTGAGGCAATGGAGAAGGGGTTTGCAGAACTTAAGGGGGCAATTTGTAAGGCCCCAGTTCTCGGGATTCCTAATTATGCAAAGTAATTCTACCTTTTCTCACATACCGATGGCAATTTTATGACGGCAGTACTAGCTCAGCGAACCTCACTGGGGTACAAGCCCCTAGCGTATTACAGCGGAAGTTTGGACCCGGTCATGAAGGGCCACTTCCCATGCGAACAAAATTTAGCTGCCGCAGCTTTCGCCATTGATAAAGCGTCATCCATTGTGATGGGGTGCTCCATGACATTGTCCGTTGAGCACTCGTTATTTGCCATACTAGAGAAGCCAAAGGGCACGCTGACATCTCAGAGGGTAATTATCTCCAACCCATCGATCAAAATTGTTTGATGTAAAACAGTAAACCCAGCTACATTCATTGCTGAGCCAGTCACAGAGAGAGAACCTATACATGACTGTGCGAATTATGAGTAATTCTATGATGAAATCCCCAGGGTAAAGGAAAATTCCCTGGCAGGTGGTGAAATCGTGTTCATTGACGGTTCTTCAAGAATCAATCAAGAGGACGGACAAAGATAAACATGCATGGCCGTGGTAAAACACCTAGCGAATGGAGAGTTCCAAGTACTCGTCAGTGCGTGAATACCCTCTCACTATTCTGCGCAAGATGCAGAACTATTGGCGCTGATACTCGCCATTGAGAATCATGCAGACCAGGAAGTAACTGTGTACAGTGACTCCGCCTATGTAACATCCACAGTACATGCAGGTCTAGCGCGCTGGAAAAGGAGGGGCTACCTCCGAGCGGACGGCACGCTAGTGCAACACGCAGCCTTATTGGACAGGTTGATAAAAGCACTACAGCTCCCAGTGGGCATAGCGGTCGTGAAATGCGCCACCCACACTAAGGGGACAGATTTCGTGTCACGTGGAAATCATGGAGCAGACACGGAAGCCAAGCGCATGGCATCCAAGGATGAAACAATCATGGACGTGGAGGTGGCACGTACCCATGAGCGTATGATGGTAGCACGAGCCACACCAGAGGCCTATAGCAACATGGGACAGACTCCGCTATTGGAAATACAAGGGGAGGCACCTCAGGAGGAGAAAAATTTGTGGAAGCGTCGAGGGTGTGCCCTAAACCCCTCCGACAGGTTGTGGAGGCAAGACAGCACTGGTAAACCAGTAGTGCCTGTCGCTCTACTGAAGGTAGCATTGGAGCAGTTACACTACCCTATACATATGACAAAAGAAAATCTCGCTGCAACGCTCACAGAGACTGGTTTACACCGAATTTAGCAGAGCACGTTGCGTTCTTCATGGTGAACTGCATAATCTGCCAGCAGTTCACCGCTGGGCACACATTAAAAGTAATGAGAGGAGTTATCCCCCGGCCAAATGGCCCATTGCAGCACTTGCATATAGACTACGTCGACATGATTCAGGTGTGCAACGGGTACAGGTATTTAATTTTAGTGGTGTGTCCACTCTCTAGATGGATAGAAGCAGGTCCCTGTACAGACCGAGACGCTACCTGTGCTGCCAAATTTCTAGTGAGGGAAGTGTTCTCTAGATGGGGGGTGTGCGAGGTAATGAGGTCAGACAATGGGGCTCACTTTGTCAATTCAGTTTTCGAGCAGATCAGCTTGTTGCTTGGTATAAAGCACAAGTTCTCGTCGGCTTATCATCCGGAGGGGAGTGGCATATGTGAACGGCTTGTTAAAGGAGAGGATATCCCAGCTGAAACTCACATTAAAAAAGGGATGGTTGCACTGTCTACCACTGGCATTGTATGCACTTCGGAACCAACCAGGATCCGACCATCTCACGCCGCACGAGATTGTGACAGGAGGAGAATGAGGACCCCTCTTACCGCCCCCCAGGATAGAGCTAAATTTGATGCCCAGCCAACTAAGGAGGTCTCGGGGGCAGAGATGCAGGATTACACCTGAACTTTTTGACATCCAGCGTCTGTCATTTCAGGCCAGCTGCAGCGACGAAGAAAAGGGTGCAGCGCAGCACAAAATACAACAAGAAGTGCTGAAACAGACTCCGCGCAAAGTCTATGTGCGCCACCCGTCTTCCCTGGTGACACTGTTCTCATAAGGAACTTTACAAGGAAAAAGTGGGATGAGCCACGATTCAATGGCCCTTTCATCATAGAGGACTGCACTCCTTCGGCCGTCAATGTCCAGGGCAGAAGGGCATGGCTCTTCCTGAATGACATTAAACCTTTTATAGGAGACAGCCCTCCAGCTGCATCTAGCCGTGAAGAAACCACAGACAACGGGAAAGAACCTCAGCACGTGCAGACAAGATCCATGATGAGGAAGAAGGACGCATGAGCAGCAAAACAATGACAAAGAACTCTGTTTTAATTTGTGACTGTTAAATAAGAACATTTCCCCAAACCAAAGAAAGGTGATAACATTAATACGGACATTCTGTGCACCACAGTCACAGGGTAAAGAAAAGAACTACATACACAAAGCCACAATAACGTTGATAAAATTAACTTTTGAAATAATGGCACGCTCAAGTAGCACAAAGAACCAAGCACTCCAATAGACTGTAAATAAGCTGCATTGTGGAGAACGTAACATAATATCCTGAAGCAACTAGTATCAAAATTTTGCTCACAGACCTAATGTTATCCCCCAGCAGAAGCCTCAAGTGGGATGTGTTAACCTATTTTCAACTGGTGATAATATCATACCCGACACTCATAGGGAGAAAAACCAGTGTCACAGACTTTATTGAAGATCCTGCGAACAAGAAGATAATTTGGCAACTGCTGACTTATCACGGAAGCCTTCGCCGAGCTACCCAAGCACAGCGAAGAGGACACAAATGCTTCCACCCCCAGTCGACATTGATTAACTCACATTTAATTTGTTCTTTCAAATAATCGAGAAATGCCCAGGACTTGTCGGGAGAACAACTGACACAAACTTTCATCAGAGACCAAAGAAATCTAGCTCAGTTGAACCAGCTGTGGACTAAACTAAATCACCTCGTGGTAGTTCACACAACAGGAAGGTGCAGAGACTGTGCGAATCAAAAGAAAAGTTAAGGACCAGGACCCAGCCAAACAGGACAAATGTCCCTGTCACCCGAAGACACCCAGCTGGAACACAACATCCTGCTTAGACTAGTCACAGACTATCCGGAAATGGTGGGGAGGCCTGCAGATGTTGACGTCATCACCTTTCTTAGAGAGCCGGGCAACGCCCCACACATGGGTACACTCCTCCACGGCATAATGCTCCAGGTGGAGCTATCTAACTTCCAGCAAGAGTACCTTAGGAGATTCCAGTAAGACTTTCCACCGTGGGACAGATCGTGAAAACAAAGACAGTACTATATCTTTTTGTCGTGGAACAAATCGAGGACAGAGACACAGTTCTTCAATTTTCCGCCACAAGACAGATCGAGGAGAGCAGAAACAAGAACTACACCATCCTATTTTTTCGTTTTGCTTTTTCTTCTATTTTTCCTTATTTTTATTTTTCATTTTTTCATGTTCACTTTTATTTTTATTTTTATTACGTTTTATTTTTGTTTGATTTTTAGCAGTTCCATCTTTTCACTCCTTCGCATTGAACAGGTTCCAGCATGTCCTCAGGACCAAAGCAAATTCGAGGAGTGCACTGTGACCTTACCTACTATAGATATGCATTATGAATGTGATGTACCAAAGTTGCTAGCCTAATCTTTTCCATAGTCTAGCAAAAGCAACTGTACTGCATACCCATAGATCACTGACAGCACCCACAAGAGGGGGGACATTTGTAGAGCACTTGTCACTTTAATAGTAACAAACTCTTGAACTACCAGATCAGAGCAAGAGAAGGAATAAATAACTGACTATGAACTCATTTGAAATGGGGGCCCAGAACAGTAACTTGGTTTTACCCCCAGCAGAAGGGCGCCCCGACTTCCCTGGAAGAAAATGTTGCAAATTGTCTATCCGAATGATAATGTGCATATGGATAGTAATTATTATTGTTTTTCTGTCATTAACAATCAGAACTGCTTTCTTTATTGGTGCAGGAAGTGTCCCGATCTCAGTACACCCACCAGACAATGAACGTCTTGGGCCTACGAAAGCACCCAGACACTATATAGTCATTCCAGTCCCAAGAAAACCGGATGATAAAATTAAACTAAAATTAAATGTAATTAGCAGTGATTTAGACACATTTGATGTAACAAATGAAGAGAAAAGCTGGAGACAGGGTCAGCACAGAATGAATGAAAATGCGGCACCGACTACTGCACGCACCCACATACAGGATGCACACAGACAAGGGCAAGTGTCAATGGCTACAGGGCCTCCAACGAAGGCTGCAGAGAAGGGGAGACAGCCTGCCGAACAATCATTCCAAAAAATAGTGGAAGTAACCAAGAGAAGTCAAGTGAGAAGCCCAAGAGCGAGGGCATAGCAAAATCCCTCGAAAGAACAGAAGTAGCCGCAAAGGAACTCACAGAGAACACACAAGCACCGATAGATTATTTGTTCCCATTTATAGTCAGAGCAAAGAAACTACACGAGGAGCTGAAAAACAGAACTGCAGAGACTATAACAACAAGCACACCAGCTCGAACACTGCTAACAAGCACCAGATCTACGACACAGCCACACGTTGAGGAGATGGAGAGCCAATGGCGGCCAGAGAACCTCGATGAAACATTACAAAAGGAAAGGAAAAGTAACACAAAACCTTCTCCTACCACAGCAATACAGGTAATGAAACCCGCTCCGCTAACAAACATGCTCAAGAATCCTCCAACAAGAAAGAGTCATATAGACGCATTTAGAGATGTGGTTATAGCTAACTACAAAAGGACATTGAGGATTAAGAGAAACCCACATGAAGACAACAATGAACTCAATGATAACCTGGACAGCACAGCCCACCTCGGAACCAACACATGGTACCAGCACATGAAGGAAGTAGGACGAAGTTGGTCAGAAGGAGAATGCTTCGTCTGTGCACTCCTACCATATAGCATGGGAAAATCCAAGATCTTCGTGGCTGTAGAAATTGATGTACCCACAGCACACTGCATGTAACATGTAGCAATGTGCAACACCAGAGGACAATTTATAGGAAGAGACGCCTTGTTGATATGGGCCAACAAAAAAGATTACCCGGACGAAGATGGCTATGCCCAGGACATTAAAACAAGAAACGGGGCACACATAAGGAATCACATGATCAGATACGAGAACCCTGGCGTCAAAGGATCAGGGATAAGATGGGAAATAAACCCAAGACAGAATGTTCAAGGAAAAACTGCAGAAGAAGCTCAAATTTGGAAGCCCAGAGACCTGACTGATGAAGAAATAAGAAACTTTGTGAAGGCCAGTAAATTTGCACCAGAAGGAACAAAGTTCACATATCCTAAGAAACGAAGATATGAAAGAAAATGGAACTACTGCAGTCAAAATGGACAATGTCAGATAATGACATGGAACAAAGCCAAACATGTGAAAACAGCAGGGAGTTTGAAAGGAGTGGTAAAAATATGGACTCCAAAGACTCTCACATTCACACCATCATGTACAAACCATGAAGACGATGAACATGACACTGAAGAATCAAAAGAAATAAATGCAAAAGAGGTTGCAGAAGTGGTCGATGAACAGACCAGAGGGGGGGGGTGTAGAGGAGGTCCCAGACATGGCCTGCACCCCATCCCCTCATTTCGAGGTACCAGGAGCGTACTCGCCAAGGTATGTGACGTATGAGGAGCAAACTAACCAACAAAGAACTGCACTGGGACTCTGCCCAGTGTACATCAGAAGATCCATACCTGTTGAAGCGCCCATAACCAGACAACCCTGGGCAGCAAAGTACCCTATCAGACAGCTGTAACAGTCGCTGATATGAAACAAAGAGTACCTACAGACGGTCCATGAAGAGACCCAAAGAGCCCTAATGGAAGGCCAGTGGAAATGACACAAGGGCCTGAACAGACTCGTGAATGAACAAAAGCGGCTATCGAAGACAAGCACACCAGTGCGAGTAGCTACGAAAATAAATGTAATGGACACAGAGAAGAGACAATGTTAAAACGTGAGGAAACGTTGCTGTGAGACAAGATGGAAGCAACCGACCAGTTAAACGTGTGTAAATAGGCTTGGAACGCAAGAGGCTAAAGAAAACGATACTGCTTGCAATGCTTAGTAGAAGATTAGAGCGGTAAGCACCAACCATATATCTACCTCAATAAGGCACATTATACAAGTGCGACTATTTTGTAAAAGCAGAAATGCACCCAGGCTGCCAGGGGCCTGACAGGCCGAGTTTCAGAACCCAGCCAGAGTCAAGAGAAGGAGTAGAATCAAAACTCAACAAAGAGCGGCTCATGCCGGGGAAACCAAGGTTAACCAGAGAAAGGGAGGAGAGCATGGGCTCACAAGAATCAAACTTCAGAGCATACCAAACTGACCCGTGAAGGTCAAGATAAGGGAGGCCGAGGCAGGTGGTGGGGCCGAAGCAGAATTAAATACAATTAAAGCTGGAAACTGAAGCAGAGTCATGGTGAACAGACACGTGACCAGCCAGGCGCGAAGAGGTACCACCGCCTGATGTCATCCAGGACCTGAGGATGCCATAACTTCTCCCGATAAGAGGCTACAGCTTTGAGGCCATACCCAGCCAACTAAGTGACACATAGCCCTAACATACCGATTGATGGAAGGGAGGCAGGGTGAAACTTGGGACACCAGGCACATGGGTGTCCATTCCGCATGCTGCTAATTAAAATTCGGATTTATCTCTAGTGGTGTAACCTGCCCAATCACAATGGACCAAATGATCTTGAGTCCTATAGATAGTAGAACCAATAGGACGTTTTACTAGTAGTGACGTCTATCACGTGTGATGTAGAGGGAGGGGCGTAGACGCCCATCCGATAAGAGTTATCCAATCCGCATGCCCCATTATCATATACAGATATAGCACCTATACTTAAGTTACCTTTCCTAACCAATTATATTGCATGTCGAGTTTTGTAGAATTAGACGTCAATGATGACGAATATTGCCTATAAGAATTGCTGTTCAACAGAGGTTTGTGGAAGTCAGAGCGAGACAGGTGGTCGCAACTATGCAGATTCCCAACTGCTTCCCCGTTTGATGTACTTGTCAATATACGGACTTCCCTTTGCCAAACTACTGAGTCCTCATTATTGAGTCGTGTTGCAGTAAGTGAATCCTGTAACCCCATCCCTCAAATGGTGCAGCTATCTTGTTTTACAAGTACTAGAGGGTGAGCACTGACCTATGGGCCGGTTGGTGGACATCTCGCCCTCCTGTACACACTGTTATTCTACGCAATGATGTCAAGGAACCATGGCAGAGGCGGGTGGTGGGAGTCCTGCCCTCCTTACTGTGGGCATCTGGATCAGGGGAGGTGCCAGTCATATGCTTGGGAGTATATATCACACTGGACAGGTAATGGGGCAGAAGGTCACGATATTGATGTGAATTATCAGGGGTTTCACCAATAGCAAAAAGTTTAGGCTCATTATGAACAATGGCAACAGATAGCAGGCCAAGATCCTCTTTCTTCAGGAGTCCCATTTGGATAAAAAGGGGAGGTTGTCTGCTGCCCAGGGATGGGGGATTCATAGATATGCCTCTTCCTGTTCCATGCACTCATGGAGGGGGTGGCAACATATCTTTAAAGCTCATTGGGATTCAAACTTCATGACAGGATGCAGGACGTGCAGGGTCGATATTTGATCTTAGCAGGGGAATGTGCGAGGATGAGGATGCTTTTAATTAATGTATATGCACCGGATATCGATTCCCTGCACTACTTCTTGATGTGCGCAAACCACATACATAAATATCCGGGGTACAACATTGAATGGGCAGGTGACTTCAACGTGGCTCTGTCCCTGGAGTTGAATCGCTCCTCCGCGACACAAGCTAGGCTTGCGAAGGCAGCCTCCGCATGGAACGACGTAGCAGCAGGCCATGAGTTGGTGGATGTGTGGCAGTTACACCCAGAGGAGCGGGAGTATACCTTCTACTCAGGGTTTCACAATGGTGTATTTCAGATTGACTACATAATGGTATCGGCAGGTTTGGCGAGACTGCTGCTGAGTCAAAAATCCTTGCGCGTACACTGCAAGACCCACTGCCCCGTACTGGCTGCCTTTGTTATTACATCACAATCCCCTAAACTGGCTAGATGCAGGTTCAAGAGGAGAGCCCTGGATGACCCAGTGTTCAGGGAGGACAGAGCAATATCTCGCAGTTCTTCCAGAATAATGCCGGCTGGGTACCTAAAGTCAATATCAGAAGGTGCTGCCTATCAAGAGCGGGTGGGTGGGTGTTAAAAGCTACCCGAGGATCTATGGTTGCGCTGGAAGTTGAAATCAAAGAATTGGAGAGTACACATGCTGCATGGGCAGGGGCAGGTGTTGGGGACAGATTACGGCATGCCAGAGGGGAATTCGAGGCTTGTGCAGTGCGGGAAGAATGCTTCTTGGGGGATTCAGTGGCTGCAGCGGCCTATGGGGAAGGTTCCAGGCCAAGGACGACTCTGGCATGGGCAATCAGGCAGGAGAGGCGCACTGTGGACATTTTGGAGAGGGATGATGGTATAAAGGTCAGGGACAATCCAGGGATCAATATTACATATGCCACACAGTCGCACGCGGATGAACAAGATATAGGGGAACATCTGGACAAGGTGACTCTCGGGTGGCAGGATCCAGATCAGGCTGTGCTATTGAACAAAACGTTGACAGATGTAGAATTCAAGAGGGCGATTGACTCCCTGCCCAATTGTAAGGTGCCCGATCTATATGGCATAACAGCAGAATTACAGAGTAATTAAGTGTGACTCACTGGAGTGACTAACGTACTCTTAGTGCGTAGTCCCCTTTCCTCCATCCTGTATGGGCGTCCCTTCAGAGGGACGGGAACAGAACCTTCTCACCAGAAAAAGACATTTCCCTTTAAATTTCCTGGCTCGCAGGGACACGGGCTCTCTTAACCCCTGCCCCCACCAGTGCCACACCTCAGTCCCCTTATGACGCGACGGCTGTATTAATGTCCAACAACCTCCCTGGTCTTATTATAGGGGGATAGATAGTGGGACGTAAAGAGGAAAGGGGACTATGGACTAGGAGTACGTTAGTCATGCCGGTGAGTAACACCTAATTACTCCTACATTCCAACACCTTTCCTCCATCCTCTATCCTCTATGGGAGATTACAACTGACAACGACCTGGGGAGGAGAGCCTGACCTTTTAAGCAAATAGATTGCGCAGCAACGCTTGGCCAAACGCTGCATCAGTCTTGGCACTGGTATCCAGGCAGTAGTGCTTGCAAAAAGCCAAAGTCCTGGTCCATGTTGCCACCATGCTGATCACCTGCCAGGGAACGTTGGACTGGAACGCGACTGATGCTTTAGCTCTCACTGCATGCACATGCATGCCCATGCATGTCCTGCAGCAGATCCTTCTGTTGCACCTTGTATGCCTCCTGGATCCCTGCGGTCATCCATCAAACTATGGATGCCTTGGACGTCTGCTACCTAGGCCTAGAGCCTCCGAAAGTTACAAATAGTGCATCTGTCTTTCGGATGCCCTTCGTTCTGTCTAGATAGAAATGCAGTGTCCTCCTGACATCGAGGCAGTGGAGCATTTTTTCTGCATCTTCCTTGGGGTCCGGGCCAAATGTGGGAAGCACAATCTCCTCGTTGGTATGGAAGGATGAAACTACCTTTGGAAGAAATTTGGGGTGTGTGCAGAGCACGACCTTGTTCTTGGCAGAAATAGTGTATGGCTCTGAGGCGACTAACGCCTGGATCTCACTTACTCTGCTAGCTGAAGTAAGGCTGACCAGAAGGGCTGTCTTTAGTGTGACCAACTTAATGTCTGCCTTGGCCATGGGCTCTAATGTTTATGCGCTATGGCGCTTAGAACTACATTCAGGTCCCAGACAGGATGAGGACACTTGACCGCAGGGAACAGCCTGGTCAGCCCCATGAGGTGTCTTTTTACTACTGGATTGGCCGGAAGAGAGGACCAGAAAGTCTGAGTTCCTATACTCACCAATAGCAGCCAGGTACGTTCTACAGATATCAACCTGGATGCCAGACATGAAGAAATAAGCCAAAAATAATAAAACTTGGGCGAGGGTACATGTCAGTGTGTTTACACCGTGTTCCATAGCCCAAAAGCAGAATCTTGTCCATTTGCTTTTGTACTGCTTGCATGTAGCCTGGCTCCTGGCATTTTGGATGATCGCCAAGTTGTCGGAAGACAGCCAAAGGTGCTGTAGGGTCACCTGCTCAGGAACCAGGCTGCTAGGGCTCGTCTCTCTGACAGGGGTGTAGCACTGCGCCTCCTTGCTGTGCTAGTAGAGGGCCCTTCGAGGGGGGAGTAGAATCTCCAGCTGAAGTGACATCTGCTGTAGGTTCGAAAACCAGGGCCACGGCGGGATAGCAAGGCGCCACTAGGAAGATCATGAGGTTCCTGGTACTCCTGATCTTGCCCACTACCTTGTGCAGGAGTGCTATGGGTGGAAATGCATATGCCCACATCCTGTCCCAGGATATCTGGAGTGCGTCTCAGAGAGTTGCGTCCCCTTCTTCCCCAGGACGCAAAGTGCTGGCACGTCCGATTGTGTGCTGTTGCAAAGAGGTCTGTTGTTGGGTGACCCCATCTGCTGAAAACTTCCGGTAGAATTCTCCCGTTCTGCTACCATTAGTAATTGTTGGTGGCAGGGCAGCTGAGCCTGTCCACTTCCACATTGGACTCCAACGAAAGGTGGACCGCTGATGGCCACACTCCCTGGCTGATGGCCCATTCCCTGGTGTCCAGGGTCAATGCGCACAGTTGCAGGGATCTGGTGCCCCCCTGTTTGTTGATGTAAAACATGCAGGTCGTATTGTCTGTCTGGATGCACACTGACCTGCCCTTGATAGTTGGTTGAAAGGACCTGAGTGCCAACTGTATCGCCATAAACTCCAGCCAGTTGATGTGATTCTGCCGGTCGGTGTCCACAGACCATGCACCAAGTGCGCTCCCAGGGTGGCTCCTCAGCCGCAAAGTGAGGAATCTATGGTAATGGTGTACTTTGCGGGGCGGACGGAAGGGTCTGCCCACCAAGATATTATTCTCCTGCTGCCACCAGCTGAGGTCGTGGTCCAGGTGTTGTGGAATGGAGATAGGGGCCCCCTGATGGCCGATTACTGATCCCAGGAATCCACGAAATGCAGTTGGAGCCTCCTCATGCAGAGCCCGGTGTAAGGGATTGCCAGGAGACATGCTGCCAACACTCCCAGAAGGTGTTGATACCACCAGGCAATGATGATGGATCTGCTGTGAAAATGGGCGACTGCTGATCAGATTGCTGTCAGTGTGTCCCTCGTGGGGAACACCCTCTGCTGCTTTGTGTCCCACAACAAGCCCGGAAACACCAGTGCCAATCTGGATATTAAATTATGCCTAGTGTAAACGATTGTATGTATATTGGCCTACGCCAAGTCGCATAAAACTGTACGCAAATAACTCTCTACGGCAAGGTCTTGACCTTACAAATTGATGTAAGTCGCCATCTTGAATCAAACCGCCATTTTAGGTTCTCTTGCAGTTTAAAAGTCAACCTGAACATCAAAATGGTGGACGATGCCATTCCGAACAGAATCTGGTCGCCATGACCTCCGTACAGCTAATGTATAACTTGCCTGCAGGCCACTTGTTAGGGTCGTGAACTGAGATCTTGTCCTTCTGTTGACCTGCATGTAAATGGATTACCTGTATCAACAGAACTGATCTATGTACATACAAATTAATAAATTAGAGTTGACCTGGCAGAGACCCTAGACCTGTTACACATTCATGGAATGGTTAACCCGTGAAGGGGTTGGACAACAGGCTGGAGAAATATATAAAAGCCTGAATGTCCCAATGTACAGTCTCTCACTGAATACATCGAACCCCGTTGAAGTTCGTTGTGTTGCACTGAGGGCCGATAGCTATCTGACCTGTCCTTTGACTTTGTTATTGCTTGACCTTAAAATAAAAGTACTTTGTATGTTCCTTTGTAACCGGTGTTTGGTGTGTTTCCTTTGGGTTTCCCGGCCTCTCATTTTTCTTTTTTCACAGTTGGCGCCCGAATAGGAACCCTCAAGATTGATCCCGGAACATTGAAGGTTGACGCATACTATCGGACCGGGATCGGACGGTGTGATACTACGGGCCCGACTGAACGAGACGCGACACCTCTACAGCGCTGCACAATCCGATCCCTGGACGATAGCCGTGCGGTCTGAGACCGCATCTTGACGAGGGTCCACTTTTGAGGCGGGCAGATTTGCCGAAATCACCAAACACAAGGTAAAACTTGTTAGACAAGTTCTTTGATAAACCGTACGGTCCTCCTTAGGTTTGGTCAGGTGAGTCGTGACCCGACTCTTAATTTAACCCTGACAATTTGAATTTGGCGCATTGTATCTGCAGACACAATTATTGAACAGGTAACACCAAGTTTTTGAGAAATGCCTGGGAAATTGTCTAGCTGCTTTAGGGCATTTTTCCGCAGCGATCAACAATCTTTGGAATTTAATCGTCCGGCACCACAGGAGGGGTCGCCGTCGTTTACTATGTACTGTAAACATGGCATTGGAAGTGTAGTATTTAATGATGTTTGGCACAGACAAACCAGACATGCCTCCGAACTTCAGTGGCCAATCAATGGTAGTTTTGAGATCCCTCGTATTGAATACTTAGAGTCGGTCTTGTTAAAGAAAAAGGGCAGACCTGTGGCATTTGATGTTCTGCAGAATTGGAAAAAAGAAGCGTTGCAGCAGCTTAAGACTAGGGAAAAACATGCGCGCCGTCATAAAACGAACGCTGAAAAGGCGTTGATGTATGATCAGGACAAACTGAGTCAGTTAAGAATATGGATAGGGCTTTCTCACTCGGTATTCAGAAAATCTATCCTTCTAAAGACCTTCATGTTTCTGACGAGTTTCTCGACAAATTGTTAAATGAGCGAAGGCCTGGTGCCTCTGCACCACCTTCGTATGATGATCTTCCTGTTGCTTTGCCTCTTCCTGCTGTTATTCCTGCTCTCCCTGCTCAACCAGTTGTTCCTATTATTCCGGCTGTTGTTCCTCCGCCTGCTCTACTACCTCTTCCCATTGCACCAGTAATAACACCTCCATTGAATCTGCCTGCACCTCCACTTCCGAGTGGTTCTGTACCGACTATAGTTGATCGGGGTGCAGGGTCGAAGGTTGTTACTAATACTGTCCCTACAGATAAAAAGCGGGATTTGCTTGCATGGGCTAAGCATTGTATGGAGAGAGATGACCGAGCTAATGTTTTTGCCACACTGTCTAATATGGATAATTTTCCTGAGAAAAATGTTTTTATTGAAGGTTTAGGGATTCATTTGTGTGTAATGTGGGGTAAATTAAATAATGTGGATCTCCCACAAGGGCTGAGGGATCTGAATACGTTAGCACTATCCAGAGATACTGTGGAGAAAGTACATGAGCATGTTGAGAGGTTGTTTCAGTATAGGAGAGATTTGTAGAAGTTACGGAATGAGGATGATGAAGAAGAGAGTATGTATGTACAGAAACGATTTCTTCCGTGTCGTAAATGGGCATCTGAGGAAGCACAAATTTGTACAAGAGATGCGATTAGCTGGATTTCGGATTTATCAATAACTCCGGCTGAGGTATATGACACATATAGTCAATATACGCTAGAAATGCAGAGGAAGGTGATTCAGGTAATGGTAGAGTACCTGCAGGATGAATGTGTGAGGAAGAAAGTAAGTTGTCCCACAGAGTTACTAGGTATTTATAAGAGAGCTTTTTCGCGTGACACTTCGACTGCCTTAGCGCTCGACTTAGCTCTGTTGCTTAGTAAGCGTTCAGAGTTGCCTATATCTCAGTTGCCTATGAGAGAGGTGCCTCTGACATTTGTCCCAAAAGTTGAGATTGCCGCTAATGCTGCAGCAGGTATAGCTGCTGTGGACATTCCTGCACATTATGTATCACAGTTTGTTCACGTCCCATTTTTGCAACAAGAAGTGAACACTATTAGGCAATCTATTCCTGACATTAGGAAAAATCCGACAGGACTCTATAAAGAGATAGAGTCCGTCTTGCAGTCCTCAGTGTTGACCCTAGGCGATATTGACTTGTTATTTCCTGTGCTCCTGCCCGTAGATTTGTGGAAGCAGGTTAGAACAATAGATGCACCTGGGTTAGGAGATACATGGGCTAATATAACTAGGCTTGACGGGGAAAGTCCAGCTGGTGAGAGACCGCCTCAGGTGATACTCACTTTGCCTGACAGAATCATTGCAAAATTAAAAACTATAATTCCCGAAAAAAGAATTATTTGGGACAAGCTTACGGCCTGCGTCCAAGGAAAATCTGAGGGTGCAACCGAGTTCTTTAATCGGTTTGAACAAGTATTCTCGGACTTCAGTGGACAGGATTTAGGCACAGAATCTGGGAAAAGGTTATTTGTGGACAAATTTGTGCGTGGATTGCTGCCTGACATCCAGTCACAGATTATGTCTTCCGAGAGCGCTTGGCAGGCGAAATCCCAATCAGAAGTACTGCACATGGCTCAGTACTACGAGAACCATGTCAATAAAAAGATAGAGTAGAAAAGAGAAAATGAAACTTAAAGACTAAAGTATTGTTACAACAAATTGTTAGAGGCCCCAGAAGGGGTAGTTCGCAGATTAGAGGTCAGTACGTTCCACAAGGGAATGTGCCCTTGGGTCCTGTGAAGATTAACCAGTGTGCCTATTGTCGCCAGGAGGGTCATTGGCGTGCACAATGCCCAGTCCTTCGACAGAGGTCGAATAACACATTTGGGAGTATGGGTAGACGACCCACAGGTCGCCCCGGGGTGGGGGGCCCTGGTAGAGGTCAGTTTTCACAGGATCCTCAGCAACCTTTTTTGTCCAGGACAATCAGACTTCGAGTGTGGATACTAGAAACATATTCGATCACCCTTCTGCTGCTCACCTCTCTGAGGAGCTGCCTTCTGATATTTTGATTCGCTAGGATTGCCCGAAACAGGGTTTGGAACCTACACCTATTCCCGTTAGTCAGAAAGGTCCCTACGTTGAAATGGTAGTGGGAAATAGGAAACATGAGTTTTTGATAGACACAGGAGCACAAAAGTGCTCCATTGATCATTCTCGAGTTCCAAACATCTCACTGTCAGGGCAAACCAATGTCTCCGTAGGGTTTTCTGGCACATCAGTCATTTGTCCAGTTTCTTCGCCAGTACCTATTTCTTTGGGTCCCTTTACGGACCATTGTCCCTTTCTTTTGACTTAGAATTGTGGAGAGAATTTGTTGGGGTTGAATCTGTTGAAGGAATTAAATGCGGTAATTTACTGTTCACCTAATGGAGTGCGTTTGACGATTTCACCGCAGCAGTTTTCTGTTTCACAATTCTTGACTAGACCTTTGCCACCAGAATTTAGTAATGTCCCGGAGTGTTTGTGGGCGGCCGACGACAATGTCGGTGTTCTACAGATTGAGCCTGTTAGAATAGTCTTGAAACATGGTATTAAGCTGCCACGTATTCCGCAGTATAAGATCTCGGTTGAAGGTGAGCGAGCTTTGAAGAGCATGGTTTCCGATTTTGTGCAACGTGGGGTGATTGAGGAGATTACGGGAAGTTTGTGCAATAGTCAGATCCTACCCGTGTGCAAAAAAGGCGATAATGCTATTCCGTTTAGTTTTATAATTGATTTGCGTGCCATCAATAGAGTTGTCGCTCCACAATTGCCAATTGTGCCTGATGTGACAACGACATTAACTATGATTCCAGCTATGGCTACTTACTTCAGTGTTGTGGACCTGAAGAATGCTTTCTTCAGTATTTCTATACACAAGGACAGCAGATATTTGTTCGCGTTCACCTTAGGGGGGCGCTCGTTCCCATTTACTCGTGCACCTCAAGGCTACACCGAGAGTCCTAACATTTACAGTAGGGCCTTCAAAGAACAGCTTGATACTCTTGAATTACCCCCTACTTGCACGCTGCTTCAGTACATTGACGACTTGCTTTTAGCAGCAGATTGAGAGCTCTTGTAAAGAGGGCACAGTATTGTTGCTCATCCATCTAGCTAAGCATGGTCACAAAGCTTCGCTTAAAAAGTTTCAATATTGTTGCCAGGAGGTCACCTATTTAGGCTACCTCCTGTCAAAGGAGGGAAGAAGATTGACACCTGAAAAAATAAAACACATTTCTGGCATGTCTGTCCCAAGTACACAGAAGGAAGTCAGAGCCTTAATAGGTATGGCCTCTTACTGTAGGTTATGGATCCCGAACTTTTCACTAGTGATAAAACCGATGTTGGCTTTGACAAAGAAGGGCATTTGTTCGCCATTGCAATGGAAATCGGAACATCAACAATCATTTGAGCTTTTCAAGACTGCATTATGGTCTGCACCGGTTTTGGGTACACCAAATTATAGCAAGGCCTTTGTGTTGTTTGTGCATGAATGTGATGGATGTGCTTTGGCTGTATTAACGCAGGAACGTGGAGGGAAGAATACGCCGTGCGGCTACTACTCTTCCGCCCTTGATCCTGACGCATGCGCTTTGCCAAGATGTTTGCGAGCTGTCGCTGCTGCTGCCGCGTTTGTAAAACAGAGTGAGGGAATGGTCTTAGGCCATGATCTAACCCTGATGGTACCACACTCTGTAGATGTTCTATTGAACAAAACCAAACGCAACACCTCACTTCCGCACGATTGACGAGATACGAGTTAATTTTATTTGCTCCCCACATACAAATTAGGAGGTGTTGTGTTCTTAATCCGGCTAAACTTCTACCTTTCCCGCAAAATACTGTTTGCGGTGATGAGTCACATGACTGCCTGTATACTACTGAACAAGAAACGAAGGGCAGAATTGATCTTAAGGACACTCCTTTGGATAATGCGCAAGGGGAGCTATTTTGTGATGGCTCCCGTTTCAAACTTCCGGATGGTACATCCACAGCTGCTTATGCAGTCACCACATTGAGCATGGTTGTCGAGACCAAGCGAATTACACATAACTCTGTGCAGGCCGCAGAGATTATAGCATTAACCCGAGCCTGTGAGCTTTCCGAAGGGCTAACAGTGAATATATATACTGACAGTCAGTATGCCTTTGGGGTGGCTCACAACTGTGGGAGACTTTGGTCAGAAAGAGGGTTTCTAACTTCACATGGGGCCAAGATTCAACATGGCCCCCTGATAGTACAATTGCTCTCGGCGCTCACGCTCCCTAGTCAGTTAGCGATCATGAAATGCGCAGCGCAAGATCACAGACGATGTAGGAAAAGGGAATGCTTTCGCTGATCAGATAGCCAGACAAACTGCCACAGATCTTCGCACAGAAATGTATGCTCTAAGAGAAACTAGGGATGTCTATGTAATGGACGAGGATATTGGGTCTGTGCGGGATATCCAAGCTGATGCCACAATGGAAGAATCTAAGAAATGGGCTGAAGGCTTGGGGAAATTAGATGATGACGGGTGTTGGGTGGACACAGTTGAAGGGAAATGGTTACTTCCTAATGCCTACATAGTTATGATGGTTACTATGGCACACGGTCAAACATATGTGTGCTCAACAGATTACGAAAATGTTAGAGAAAGTCTGGGTAAATGATAAGATTTCGAAAATTGGTCAGCATTATGTCCAAAATTGCATGATTTGCCTACAGCACAATGTGGGGAGGGGGACGGTAACTCCAAGGGGTAGCTTTGGGCCTCCTTCTGTCCCGTTTGAGTTGATACATTTGGATTTCATTGAGATGGAGTGGTGCAATAGTTTAAAATATGTCATTGTGGTTATTTGTGCCTTCAGTAAATGGGTTGAGGCTTTCCCTGTCAAAGACGCTACGGCCATGACCACTGCAAAAATTATGATAAAAGTACTTCCCGCGGTTTGGGCTGCCAAGAGTCATCTGGTCGGACAATGGTTCACATTTTGTTGCTGCTGTAATTTTACAGATATGTACGGCACTACATATTGATAAGCGATTTCATTCGGCTAGACATCCTCAAAGTGCCGGGTTGGTGGAGAGACATAACGGTATCCTAAAGAACAAACTTGCTAAGACATGTGCCGGTACCAAACTAAAATGGCCGGACGCCTTACCAATCGTGTTATTAGCCATGCACACAACCCCTCAAACTAAGAGTGGGCTCTCTCCATTTGAGGTGGTGATGGGGAGACCTGCCAATATTTGGGGTCTTCCGAAACCTAAAGCACTGTGAAATGTTGAGAATGTATTGCTTTCAGACTACTGTAACCAGTTGACTAAAAATCTGTATTTCATTTATCATCAGGTACGATCAGCTTTACCTGTATGTTTTGAAGGCCCAGGACACAACATACAGCCTCGAAGCTGGGTCCTGGTGAGAGCATACGAACGGTCCTCTTGCCTCGCTGGCGGGGACCATTTCAGGTTTTGTTGGTCACCCAAACGGCAGTGCGGGTGGCTGGAAAGAAAAACTGGATACACGCGACGCACGTCAAGAAACTTCCTCACCCGACGCCGCACGTTACAGAAGAAACAGAACCCCTCGCTAACGCTGCAATCGATAATCCTGGAGCAACAAATAGCACTGTGAGTGAATCGAAGAATCTCTCCGAGCCCGTGGGGCTTGGGGAACCGGCCATTTTGTCTCCACACTCTTTGGAAAAGTCATTTCCAGAAACCATTGCTTCGAATTCTGCAACCTCCGTTGCCTCTGATACGTTGCTTCCCTCAGGGAGTGACGTTACCTTATTTCCGGATCAAACAGTACCGGGAACCACCAGATATAATCTTCGACTGAGAAAATAGACCTACAGCACGGTTTGACTGTGCATTCGAAAGAAGGAAAGAATCGTCAAGGGCTTGCCTTTTTGCCCAAATTTGAGACGGCTAGGGTTGGGGAAGGACTAAGAAGCCGCGCGACCGGGGGGGTCGCCAGCAACGAACATTGGGGTTTCCATCCGAAGACCGCGATGCCTGCCACCGCTACTGCCAGTATTGGACTTGTAAATAAGGGTGTGACCAACTTGGACAATGAACAATGTGCCTGGGCCTCAAAAATGTATTGCTGTGTTTTGATGTTAATAATTGGGATTTTTATAGTAACTGCTTTAGTATTCTGGTACGTCGAGGAGATTTATCCTCTAGAGCCTCTTTTGCCAACTGAAATTGCACCTACTGTTTTTACTCCTTTTGTACACCTGCATACTCTGTCACCTAGGGACTCTTAGCACAGACAGAAGTATCACAATAATATTATGATGTTAATCATGAATTCAACACATGCCATTTTTAACAAAACCAATTGTTGGGTCTGTTCACATTTACCGCAACATGGGGATAAGGGGCTAGGTTGGTATATTCATCCCTTACCTTTGATGACTGCTTGTTATGCCTCTCTCAGAGCACTGTTCTTTGGCCGATGGAATGATAGCATCTCGGGGAACTTCGATGGAACTAATTTGAATGATTTTGAAAAACGTGTTCTGACTCCCCTGTGATGCTCGCTTTTCGCAAATAGGAGCAAACCCAACGTTGCTTCTATTAGGCCTTCTGATAGACTATCTCGTCCTTTCCAATCTTTAGTTTCCTTTAAAATGGCTCCGATAGGCAATAAGGATGCTGTGCCTCCTTCTTACTCCGTTAACCAGAGCCCCGATTCAGTTTCTTTCTGCATACAGAGGAATGGAACCCGGTCAATGGGAGATTTTAAAGGCTGTGCCAACGTTGCAAATTTGACTGGGGAAAACAGACCTTTGTATGTGGGCGAACCTGTCTATTTCGTTTGCGGTAATGTAGCATTTCCATGGTTACCCAGGGATTGGCAGGGAACCTGTTATTTAGGGATCCTGTTACCTGGGGTATTCATAGCAAGTACTTTGGAAGTTTCAAAGGCTCGTCCACGACGGGACGAGAATGGCGATACCCCCGCACAAGTGATGGGAGATATAGCGAAATCAGTTGTGCCATTTTGGGGGCAGATTGCAAATTCCGAAGACATCAGGAGACTAGCGAGAGTACTGGAGAGAACCATCAACCGGACCACAGATATACTCTATAACACGGCGTTAGAGCAGAAAGCGATAAGATTAGTAGCACTCCAGAACCGGATGGCATTAGATGTCATTCTGGCTGAACGTGGTGGAATATGTAAATTAGTGGGGTCCGCTTGCTGTGTTTTCGTCCAGACTCCTCCCCAACCATTTTCAAAGCAATTCAGAATTTGCACGTCCTTAGCTCAGAAGTGCATGTTCCCGAGGGGAACTGGAATCTTAGTGCTTGGTTTTGGGATTTCTTGCGATCTTGGGGTTGGGAAGTACTTTCAGTTTTGTTGATTATTTTGGGAGTTCTGCTATTCCTTTGTTGTTGTATCCAATGTCTGCCTAGTATATGATCGATGCTAGGGGGATGTTGTGCTCAGGCGATAGGTACGATAGGACACAAAGTATATGCCCCGGATAAAACTTCCAAGGAGTATGTGTTAAGAGATTTTAGTGAACGACCTGATGGCCATAGATATCTGACAGTGATTCAGGGTGTATGGACAATGACGTATGGAGTTACTTGCAAGGAGATCAGAAGTAGTCTTAGCACTTGACATAGGCCAAAAGGAGGGTTTGTCAAACTGGATATTAAATTATGCCTCCTAGTGTAAACGATTGTATGTATATTGGCCTATGCCAAGTCGCATAAAACTGTACGCGAATAACTCTCTACGGCAAGGTCTTGACCTTAGAAATTGATGCAAGTCGCCATCTTGAATCAAACCGCCATTTTAGGTTCTCTTGCTGTTTAAAAGTCACCCCGAACATCAAAATGGTGGACGATACCATTCGGAACCGAATCTGGTCGGCATGACCTCCGTACAGCTAATGTATAACTTGCCTGCAGGCCACTTGTTAGGGTCGTGAACTGAGACCTTGTCCTTCTGTTGACCTGCATGTAAATGGATTACCTGTATCAACGGAACTGATCTATGTACATACAAATGAATAAATTAGAGTTGACCTGGCAGAGACCCTAGGCCTGTTACACATTCATGGAATGGTTAACCCGTGAAGGGGTTGGACAACAGGCTGGAGAAATATATAAAAGCCTGAATGTCCCAATGTACAGTCTCTCACTGAATACATCGAACCCCGTTGAAGTTCGTGTGTTGCACTGAGGGCCGATAGCTATCTGACCTGTCATTTGACTTTGTTATTGCTTGACCTTAAAGTACTTTGTATGTTCCTTTGTAACCAGTGTTTGGTTGGTTGGTTTCCTTTGGGTTTCCCGGCCTCATATTATTTTTCTCTTTTCACACCAGCACCTGAGTAGGGGGTGAGCTGGGATTTCTGGTAGTTGATGGAAAACCCCAGTCTGAATAGGGTAGAGATGAGTGTGTCCGGCGATTACCGGACCTGTTCCGGAGAGGTACCTCTGACTAGCCAGTCGTCGAGGTACGGGTAGACATGCAACCCCTCCAATCTGAGGAAAGCCACCACCGCATTCATGAGCCTCATGAAGACTCTCAGAGCTGACGTTAGCCCGAAGGGCAGAACTTTGTGCTGGAAGTGCAGACCCATGACCCAGAACCCGAGGAAGGCCCGGTGGGGCTGCACAATGGAAATGTTGAGATACGCGTCCTTCAGGTCCATGGAACACATCCAGTCTCCCTCACACAGTGTCTCAGCAATAAACGCTGGCGTCACCATCTTGAATTTTTGCAAGGTTGGGTAAATATTCAGGGAAGATAGACCCAACACCACTTGCAGGCCCGCCTGGTTCTTCTGGATTGCAAAGATGCAGGAGTAAAAGCCCTGCCCCTGCTGGTAGGGGGCAGCTGCTCTAGTGCTTCGCTCCGAACAAGGGAGCGAATCTCTGCTAAGTGATGGTGTGCTGATCAGTGGAAGGGAATTAGGAGGGGGAGAGGTTACAGGTAGCCAGAAGCCCCAGGACACTACTGAGAGGACCCAGGCATCCGCGAACTTCACCTGCCAAGCCTGACTGTGCAGGGCCAGTCTGCCCCCTACTGGGGCGCTGTGGACCTGACACAGAGAGTCATTGCTTCTTCTGGTATAAGGCTGCTGCAGAGGGGGACTGACAGAACCCCTTATGAGCAGTTTCTTGGTGCTTTCTGCCTCCAGTGTTGACTTGGAGATCTGCCTGGCTTTGCGTTCTTGGAACCCTCGGAAGCCGCCAAATGAGCGCCCCCTTTTCTGAGAGAGACTGCAACTTAGCAAAGGGTTTAGTGGCCGATTTTGCCAGTATGGCCAGATATTTTGCTGTCTGGGAGCTTGTCTTTTTGTTGAGCTCATCGGTTGAGGCGTGGAAGAGATCACCCTCAAATGGAATATCAATGACTCTGTCCTGGACATCTTGGTTGAATCTAGTGGCCTTCAACCAGGCAGTGCACCTCATGTCTGTTGCCAGACAGATTGCCCTAATAGCTATGTCGATGTGGCCCACCAATGCCTCCCTCATATCTTGGGCTATGATTTTCACCTCCGCCAGACCTGCCTTAAAGAAGGCTTGCTTGTCCTTTGGGATATCGGGCAGGAAGTTTGATCTCCCTCCACAGGCATTGGTTAACCGCAGCTAGTATGGCGTCTGTGTTGGCCTGCATGAGATGTAAGCCTGCGTTGAAATAGACCACCTTGCCATAAGAGTCAAGGGTCATTTCCTCCTTGTTGAGTAGTGGTGCAGTGACTGTACTGGAAGAGGAAACCTGGAGGTTGGCATACATAGATGTCACAACAATTACTGATGACAGCGGCTGCAGGTGTGTAGAAAGTAGAATGCGGTCCCCTCAGTTTGCCTGAACCTGGTATAAAGTTTCTTGTTGACAGGTTGTGTGGAGTGGGGCATAAGCCAGCCCTTCTTGGCCAACGCTTCCACATCTTTTTTTAGTGGGATGCTCAACCAGGCTTTGGCATTGATGCTCAGGACCTCCGCCAGAACTCCAGCTTCAGGGCAATCCTGTTGTGGTTGGGGGATAACCAGGTCTTCCGACAGGCCAGCAAGCCTGTCATGACTAGCTTTAGCTGAAGAGGGCATAGCTTGCTCCTCCTCGCCCGAGTCCTGCCGGTCAATTGTCCGGGGGGGGAATATGTGGCATCAGCGGACCTCAGGGTTCCCTCAATGGTGGTGATATGGGACCGCACCGGAGTTGCTTGAGCCTCTGCGCTGGGCTGCTGCAGAGGTGGCGCCTGCGGAGGTGTATTGCCGTGGGCTAAGTGTCTTTAAAAATGCCCCTGAGGAATGTACCAATCTGAGGGAAGTGCCATAAGTGTCACAAGCTTGTTAAAAAACCTGTCCTCAAAGGCTAGCTTTGTGTGGTCTTGCACTGAGGCAGGGGCAAATAAGCCAGTTGACTGCCTAGCCCTGACCGTACATGGGGTTATTGTACCCGGAGCCTGGGATAGTAGGATAAAATGTAGACCAGCTGACAGGTGTCAGTGGTGCCCAGTCTGTCCTAGGAGCACTTCTCCTTTGCTGTTCTGTGGGCTGACAGGCTTCCGGGAGCCTTTGAGATTCGGAAGTGGCAGCCATCTTATCTCTAGCCAAACATCTAGTCTGCGCCTCATGCGTGTGGACCTGCAGCTTGCATGCTCGCAGGCTCTGCCTGCATGCTCAAGGGCACTGACTCCGCCTGGCCCCTGCACCTCGGGCGTGTACCCGGTAGGCGGTTTGCCCTCGGCATCCTTGCCGGTAGTATAGGTTCTGGGTAAAGACCCGGTATCAGGACATGTCCCAGTGATCATAGCTCACAGGACCCTCGGCTGCAGAACCAGAAGGGCCCTTGGACCCCTCGGGCGAAAGGCTGATAGCTTCGGCAGCCTCGGTGCTCCCTGTGCTAGTCTGAGGGTCAGACTGGCCTCTCCCGCCAGAAGTCTTCCCCGGGAAGGAGTCATCTCTGTGGGGTGCCTTTGAAAACAATGCACCAGTCTCTGTCTCTTCCTCTGGATGTAGTCTTTGAGGTTCTGCAGCAGAGTCCTGTTGAAGAGTTCCCTCCAATGCTCGAGTCGGTGCTTGAGCAACCTGGGCATGAAGGAGTCGCACTCAGAGCTTCTGTACCAGTCGTGGTCCTCATAAAGGCATAGAAGATAGAGCACTTGGGGAACTGATGTAGGGAAGGAACCGTCGCACGACGGGAACCTGCTAAAGCCTGTCGGGGCTGACATGCGCCGTGGACAGAGTAAGAGCACCGGTGGACGGTGTTCCCAAGTGTGCAATAGAAGGAAAAAAGTTAAATAAACTACTGGGAAAACACCTGGAATTACGACGCAAAGCCTCACCCAGAAGCACTGGTGGAGCAGTCCGTTCCAGTCGATGCAGAAAAGGGGACTGAGGTGTGGCACCAGTGGGCGGGGTTAAGGGAGACTGTGCTCCTGAGGCCGCACACCCGTGCGCCAGGAAATTTAAAGGGGAAATGTGTTCTTCTGGTGGAAAGGAGGTTACGTTCCTGTCCCTCGTGAGGGACACCCATACAGGATGGAGGAAAGGGGACGGGACGTACGAGTATGCAGTGATATTTATTCCCCATCTATGGTCTATGTACAAAGTGGCCATGGCCGCGGGTAGACTTTTTGAATCCACCAGGACAACGTTGGTGACAGTGCTCTTGAAGCTCAATGAAGAACTTGGGCACTGTGCCTCATATAGGCCTATGTCCTTTATTAATACAGACAAATGTATTGCCTGGCTGCTTGCAGATAAGCTGATGCCCCATATGGCTGCACTGGTCATTGGTAGGTCCACGCAAAATAATCAGCAGGCCTTTTACCTTGATGCACAACACGAATGCCTTATTAATGTTTAGGTACCCATTATAGTGGCTTCGCCTGCTGCTGAGAAAGCCTTTGACTCTCTAGAGAGGCTGTTCCTTTTCGGAGTGTTGCGTAGGGATGTATGTGATTTCACCGAATTTACTTCACCTGAAGGTGAAATCTTAGAATTATTTTTTCTTCACATTTTTTTGATCATGCAAGGGGAGACCGTCACATCCCCTACCTTATCCTATCCCCTTACCCCAAACCCCCCATCTAGGTTTTAAAATTTACATTAGGTGAAAATGGATTTGGTGAAATGCACAGATAGTTGCGCTGGGCTGGACTGGGGAGGCTGTTTTTGCAGTGGGTCATATTGCTATACATGGCCCCCAAAGCTAAGGTGTTGACCAATCAGATTGTCACAGACATATCAGCAACTAGAGGGACAAGGCAAGGATGCCTCCTTTCACCCATTCTCTTCGTATTGGCTATAGAGCCACTTGCATGTTATATTCAGGACTTCCATACTCATTGGGGTAAGGATTTATTCTCATGTTCCGTCATTTCCCTTTATGCAAATAAAATGCACCATATGTAAATCATCCTAAGCGGGGGGGAGGGGGTGCTGGAAATGGCTGCTTAGTTGCGGTTCTCCGTCTCAGGCAAAATCCTTGTGAAAACAAAATCCTGAGCGGTGCCTCCAGTCTCTCACATACGAAAGGTGGGCTAGAAAGAAATCTTTAAGAGGTGACTGCCGGAGTCTGAACCTCAGAGGTGTCACAGTGACATGGGAATTTGGAAAATAAAAACCCTGACATGAGGTTGAACAGGAGTCAAACTCGACTTCCAGGCAGTGCAGGATAGTGGCAGATGCAAGGAGCTATTGTCTGTGTGTTCCTGTGGAGGTCAGCAGGCTTGGATCCTCAGTAGCTGCACTGGGAGACAGTGACCCGCAACAACATCCTGATGAGCTATAGCAGCAGAGTTAGGGCGCATTCTGACTCGGTGCGCTCTGTTGCCACTGCGCTCGAGCATCCAACGGCAATACATCTGTAACGAGGTGGAATCCTGAGGCGCTGTGATATCAATGTACCTGATCCTTCCCGTGTGGGGACCGGAGTGGTGTCCACGGCCGC
The DNA here is from genome assembly GCF_040938575.1 of Ambystoma mexicanum. Classification (NCBI taxonomy): domain Eukaryota; kingdom Metazoa; phylum Chordata; class Amphibia; order Caudata; family Ambystomatidae; genus Ambystoma; species Ambystoma mexicanum. The sequence goes on from NC_090933.1 coordinate 595,175,429, forward strand.
AACTCCATATTCGAAGCATATTAAGGTTGGTACTCAGTGTGCGGCAGGGGAGCACGGCTGTGGTCATGGTGCGCTACGGCAGTGATGCTGTGGCATTGACTGTTGCCCTTCCATAGGGGGCGTGTAGGACCCCCTTCCTCCTGGAGCCCACAGATCTCCCCGCCGTCCCGTGAGCCCTAAGGCTTAGGAAACAAATATGCAACGGAGTGGCTACACAAGCTAATGGGTCACGCAGGGAAATAAATCCACGTGCATAGTGTGGCGTGAGGAAGGAATCATCAACCCTTAATAAAACTAAGAGTGGAGCCGAACGTATACCCGCTCCTGAAATACTCCCCAAAACAACTCTCACCTCAAGAGACAGAGAGATTTCTATTTTAAGCCAGTACAATTACACAATTGCATTGCATTGGGCATACCTCATCAGTGATGGAGCACTTCCGGACATCCCCAGAGTGCGGGGGGAAGGAGATAGTGAATGTGGAGAGGCCTTCCCTGGTGGACATGTGTGTTCCTGCACTCCTCCTTGTCTGCCATATATATTAATGTGTGGGGAAGTACTGCACACCACACATCACCATTGTACACAGCTCCTACTGGCAGCACATAGACAGTACCTGGGATGAGGCGCAAAATAGCACTATAACACTTGGTGAACTTAACACCAATGAAAGAAAGGAGGCACCGAATGCGATAGGTTGCATTGACCCACTACTGTGGACACAACAGTAGACAATCCATGAGCAGGACACAGCTGGGCCCTTGACCCCCGGATATAATATATATCCCCACGGAGAAAAGTCAAGCAATAAAGTGATCCTTTGGAATGTTGCTGTTACGTAGAGGTGTTTGAATCCCAAAAGCCGGTACATAGTGGACATCCGCCCTTCTCCCAGGCCGTCTACTATTGAATCGCTTCCACGTGTGGGTGCAAGAGGAATTTAGCCTCAGCACATTTTCTAACTGCCCATTAGCAAGCAGGTCGCACATGGTCAGCGGTCGAGATATAATTATAGACACTACCAATGGGAAGTGAAGATTGAGAATCTACAACATTGGACACACTATCCCAACAGGACACTCCTACTCCCGCATCACTTTCCTTGAGATCAGCGAGGAACCACAAAATATACCTAGTCAGCCTAGTACCTCTCTAACAGACCTTGGGGAAGATGACAAAAGGCGCAGGTGGGAAAAAGAAATGCCTGATGGATTCCTTCACTAGCTCGCAAACTGCCTCAGCGAGCACATCGACACCCCCAGGTACTGATACCTCACCATCGCCAGCAGATAATACTAGAGAGGACCAATTATTGACAACGGTGCAGGCGGGCTTCATGTCGATAAATGGTGAGTAAGATAACATAGTTGCAACAATACAGTCACTCAAATCTAAGCTGGAGAAGGAGAGCAGACTGATAACTGAGGCCGAAGCTAGAATCAGCGCAAAAGAAGAAAGGACCGACCAGCATGATCGAGACATAACATACCTAAAGGGTGAAATATCCAAGATGAAAGGCAAGTGTGATGACTTGGAGTCAAGGTCTAGGAGGAACAACGTGCGCATTGTTGGAATCCTAAAATATGCCTGTAAAGGCCAAATGGAATGATTTGTTGAGTCATTGCTCAAATTCCTGTTTTCTACAGCTCTGGAGCATTTTCTAGTGGAAATAGCACACTGCACCCTTGCTCCAACCCCTAAACCTGGGGCTCCTCCCCATACTATTACACCAAGACTGTTGAATTACAGAGATAGAGACCTGAGGCTACCGAGAGAACAAGGAACGTTAAGATACGAAGCAAGTAATGTTCACATTTATCCTGATTTCGCTGCTGGTGTACAGGCCCTGAAAATAACTTATGACCCAGTGAAGAGACAACTGAGACTACGACTGGTTCCATATGCCGTGATATTTCCAGCGAAACTCCGGATCCAGCGCAGAGGCAGGGCACACTTTTTTGAGAACCCTACCAAGGCCATGAACTACGTAGAATCTTGTTACGCTCACCTGGTATCCACAGGGACGCCACCCAGCCGGGTTACTCGCTGGTATGCTTCTCAGCTTTGCCCCGATGTGGTCTGCGGGGAAGGTTCTGCCTGAAAATACAGGAGGACTGTGTTCAAGACTGACCGACTGGGGTAAGTATCCTCCCTCCACCCCCGTATGATTTCAGTCCCTCTGGCGCTCTCTCCTCACCTTGTGGTAGAATTAGGCGTGCTCTCCGTCCTGCCTTCTTTGCAGGGGCGCGTTGTCTTTCTTGGGCGAGTGCGGTCCAGTTACTTCACTGACGCCGGCCCGTTTGATATTGTTCAGGTAGGTCTTATTGCTGTTCTTTAGTTTTGTTGCTATCCTGCATGCCTTTCTTTGTTTAAAATGTCTCTTTCTTCCCTTAGGTATGCTTAGCTTCAGCGCGGCGAACTGGCTTGGTTGAGCCCCGCTGGTAAACGATGGTACATTAAGAGCGCTATGATGCGGTAAGTAAGTGCTATGCGCAGCGCTGCAAAGTCTTGCCTTTGCAAACCTGTGTTTTCCTTCCTTGTAGGTCGCGGTGTTCTTCAGCACGAGTGGAATGTCCGGAGTGGTGCCAGCCGAGAGGCGACCAGCCAGTAAGCCTTTTGAGCAGTTCGTAATTTGTAAATGTCTCCACTGCTTTCTTTAATGTTGCCTCTATCTTCCTCTTTCAGGTCGTTCTGTCCGGGAGGCGTGCAGATTCGAGAAACTGTTCTCAGTAGCTGTGACTGTTTAAAGATGAAGACTGCAGGTAAGATGCTGCTGCTAATGATGTTCCTTTTGTCTCCTTGCAGGTTCTGCTTCTCCGAGGTTCGAGGGAATAGCTGGACACAGTGAGTGTCACGTTGCAAGCTGCAAAGTAACGCAAAGCGTGTTGTCTTGCTCGGGTGTGGTTTAAATAGCCCCAACAAAATAGTCCAGGTAAAGTAGTCCCTAGGCTACCACACCCAAAACACTAGACCGCATAGCTTGGTTCTTAGGAACCAAGTTATGTGGATGCCTCCATGTTGGCTGACAATACAATAAAGTAGTTCCCAAGCACATTGTTTTTCATGGTGTATGAGCCTGGCGCCATAGGCCATAGGCCAGGACTGGCCCCATGAGGGCTTTTGAAGAGGATGCCAGGCTCTAGAGGCCCGAGTCCTGACTCCACCTGGCCAATGGGTTTGCCAGAGGGGGTTTTGGGCGAGGGACGTGACAGATTTTCCATCCCGATCCCACCTCAACTTCGAGATGCAGACCAGAACAGAAATCCTAGACCGGAGAAATAAAGAGGATCCGGATGACTGAGGCATAAAACCTATGATATCCTTACTGTTCTGCAATCACCTGTATAGAAATTGACAGGCACTGGTATTGAATCGCCCGAGCGGTGGCACACGGCTGGCAGCCCACTGAAATAGCTGCAGTTAAAGTGCCTCGAGAAAGTTCCATAAGTAACAACGGGGTACATCATCCAGTTGGGGCAGATGGTGGGTGGGAGAAGGGTGGGTACCTGACAACGTTTAAGTTGAAGGGAAGAGCCGATCAGCTTTGTTGTGTGGTGGCAGGACAACAAGACGTTAGATCAGCGAATGGCATAACAATGTTGGGAGGGGTAGGGGGAAGGTTGGTTGAAAAAGTGTAAAGTTGGAAAAGTAATGGTCAAGTTAAAAGCAACCGTACGGTCAATAGTGTACATGTAAAGCATTTATTTACAGAGTTTTACCAAAGATGGCAGCTGATGGTCCTGGGGGCAGAGGGTTACTTATCAAATTGTTGACCTAGAATGTCCGTGGCCTGAAAAATCCTACTAAAGCTAGGAAAGTCTGTTCCTATATCTCACGACACAGGCCCACGATGCTGATGCTGCAGGAGACACATGCTTTGAGGAAGGTGAATGAATCCCTTGCACAAAATTGGGGCCCACAGAGGTATTATACGGAATATTCCACACAAGCTCTAGGGGTTCTCACCTTTCTTCACCGCTCACTGGGTTTCCGATTTTCTAGGAGTATTTTGGACCATCAGGGCCTATATGTGCTGGTATGCGGTCTAAGCCCCGCCCACCTGGTGCTTTCCTGGTTGCCGCTCTTTTTCCCTACTTAAGGAGCCCGTCGGTGTATTTCCCTTTGCAGATGGGGAGCAGGTGCAATTGGATCTAGGTCACCTGGCCTAAGCCCCGCCCACCTTCTTAGCCCTGCCTTTTCCTTTCTGCTCTCAACTCTTAGATCAAGGGCGTCTCTTGCCCGGCTGTCTGTAGCAAATGGCAGATGAAGAAAAGGGAAATTCCTGTTTGGGCCTGTTCGGACCAGGAGGACCCAGGGCCCCTGCTCAGACAACAGGTAAGCATGCACCAACATGTGTTTACTCCCTCTGTCCCCACAGGCCATCCCCACCATCCGCAGGCGACATCAACTTCTCCGGTGCTGGGGTGAGTACAGGTGTTTTAAAATTTCTCTCCTCCCCCACCTATTCTATGGTGCTCTCTGTTTCTCCTATCTTTTCAAACTGCTTCTCTATCGACTATCTGGCTCGCCTCACCAAGTCTGGTAGGAAGAAGTTCAAAAAGGATATTCTGGTCTCCAACCCAGGCCTCTCTATCGCTGACACCTATACCAGTGCTTCCTCCAGACAGACCCTCACCAAAATCCCCTTTGTCGGTCCCTCACCAGACCTATGGAATCTTCTTAGGGTCTCTGTGCTCTCTCTTGGTCTTCTTTTCCGTTTAATGGTGGCACCCGGTGGAGGTCCTCCTGGCCCCCTTCCCCTCCTCTAAGGTCTTTATTAATGTTTGCCTGAATGGCACCATCTTGGTCCAATGCCCCCAACCCAACCTTCCCTTTGATAGACGCTTCCTGCACCTCATCTATTCCCTTTCTTCTCCTGCTGTTCCTTCTCTCCCTCCTTCGGCTTCCTTGCCTCCCCCCTCGGCCTCCTCCTTAGCTACCTTGCCTCTCCTCCTTCCTCTTCTGCCCCCCCTCAGGCTCCTTCTGCACCTCCGCAGGGCATACCTCTGATTTGTACCTCTCGCCAGAAGTCTTTCAAGATTAGCAAACTTCTCCATATTGCCACTCTCAACTCTCACTCAGCTGTCAAACACTCCTCTGAAATCTTCCACATTCTGGAAGAACTTGATCTTGATGTCCTCGGTCTCAACGAGGCATGGTTCATGGCCAGCTCTGTCACAAGCTTTGACACTCTCCTCCCCGATGGCTACAAGATCCTCTCCTTGCCCAGATCCAACCGTTTCCGGAGCGGGTGGAGCCTGGATCTTCCCGGAGTGGATTCCTGCCTCTGTCATTCCTAGGCAGGCCTACTCATCTTTCGAATGCCTTGTCTGCAGGCTCTCTCTCTCTCTCCCGGCCACTCTCTTACCGTGGCTACAATCTATCGGCCACCTGGTCAGATCACGTCCATCCTCTCCGAGTGGGCGGACCTCTCATCCTCCCTCCTGGCATCGACCACTCAACTCTTCCTTCTTGGAGACCAACATCCACCTGGATGCTTCCTATCCCTCCGCTGACTCTTTCGCGACCTCTGCAACTCTCTCTTTCTATTTTCCCCTCTGAACCGACTCGCTCTGCAGGGCACACTCTGGATGTTCTGATCTCCTCAGACCTCCCCCTCTCTATCCCCCTCACCACTTCTGTGTCCTGGAGTGATAACTTTCTCCTTTCCTCCCATCTCTCCCTCTTTACCCCTCAGGCCAAGCCAATTCCAGCACTGCCACCTACTTTCTCTGTCATCCGACCCATGAAGCGTGTGCCAGTTGAGGCTTACGCCACCACTTTCTCTCCCCCTCCTCTTCCTCCTCTGGCTGACTCACATCCTGGCACAGCTCTTTCCATGCTCCACTCTTCTATCTCTGATACTCTATGTTCTTGCCCCTGTCATGAGGATCCGCTTAAAGCCCAAAGCCAAGTGCAACTCCTATTAGGACTCTGACCATGTCACCCTTAAACACAACTGCAGGGTGGCTGAGTGGGAATGGCTAGCTTCTTGCGCATCCTCTGACAAACTGGCCTGCAGTCTGCTCGAAAGGCAATACCGGCTCTCTGTCCTCACTAAGAAGAGAGCCCACATCCAAGCCTGTGTTTCTGCAGCATCTAACAACTCAGCCAAACTCTTTAAAATCTGAAAGGAGCTTGCCAATCCTGCTGCAGTCCCTACTTCTCCTGTCCCCTCCCAGGCCCTCTGCACAGCTCGGCTTCTCATTTCATCTCTAAAACTCAGGACATCCTGTCCACCCACTCGTCATTTCCTCCTGCTCCCTCTACTCTCTCCTCTACCTCAGGCCCCACTGTGGCCACTGCTCAAACCTCTTTCTCTTCCTTTCCTCTATTCTCCCCAGATGAGGTTTCTGGACAAATCCGATCTATGAAGGTCTCCTCAAAACAGGTTCTTCCCGGTTCTTCCAAAACCATCAAGGACCACATTGACACCCTTGTTCCTGCCCTGGCAGACTTCTGCAACCACTCCTTTGCCACTGGAGCCTTCTTCTCCCCCCTGAAGCACTCTTGTGCACCCTCTTCTCAAGAAAATCTCAGCCGACCCCTCCTACCCAGCTAACTATCGCCTGATCGCCATCACTCCTTTCCTGGGCAAACTCCAGGAAAAGCTGGCCATCCCTCGGCTTAATCTTCAAACTGAATCTGTTGTTTGTCTCCATGACCATCAGTGTGACTTCAGAGCAGCCAGAAGCACAGAAACCGCTCTCCTGAACATCACGAAGACTTGCTCTCCAACCTCTATTCTAATCTCTCCTCTGTCCTCATCTTACTCAATCTCTCTTCTGCCTTTGACATGGTCAGCCATGTCATCCTGCTCAATCAACTCCGTGATAACATAGGTATCACCGATCAGGTCCTGGCCTGGCGCACCTTCCTCTTGGATTGACCCTCCCAGGTCCAACTTGGATCCTTCCTTTCCTCGATCTCACCCTCTACCTCTGGTGTTCCCCAGGGGCTGAACCTCTCTTCCTGGCTGGTCAACCAATACCTGGCACCTCTCACCCACAGCATTGCCGCTCTCTGCTCCAACTTTCAGTGCTATGCGGATGACACTGCGCTAGTTTTCAGATTCCCTCTGCCAACTCTTCTGCTTCTCTCATCTCTGTCTGCTATCCAGGAGTGGTGTGACACCAACGATCTCAGCCTTAATGCCAGTAAGATGGAGATTCTCCTCATTAGCACACCTGCACCCCCTTTCTCGTCACTATCCTTCCAGCCTCCCTTGGCCCTCTTCCTGCTCCCACCTGTGAGGCTAAGAACCTCAGCGTCATCTTTAACTCCATACTCTCCTTTTTTGCCTCACATCTCTGACGTCTCTAAGAAGTCAAACTACCAGCTGCACCTCCACAGAGGTATTCTTCCTTTCCTCTCTGTCCCCTGGAAACTCACTGTCTCTAGAGCTCTGGTCGCTCTAGGGCTGGACTACTGCAACAGCCTCTTTCTAAATCTGCGTGCTTCTACTCTCTGCCCTCTGCAACTCATCCAGAACAGGACTGCGAGACTTGTCCTTGGCCTCAAGCCCAGGGATTGCATATCTCCAGCACTGATATCTCTGCATTGGCTCCAAGTGGCTGCAAGGATTAAGTTTAAGACCCTCTGCATTGTCCACGAGGCTTCCTGGGGCCTGGGTCCTCAATACTCCAACTCTCTTCGTAAATACCTTCCTACTCGAGCTGTTCACTCCTCCTACTCCCTCAGGATCAGTCACTTCTCCAAGCAACGAGTTGGTGGTAGATGTCTTTCTTTAGACGGGGCCTCCCTGTGGAACAGCCTCCCTGCCTCTCTGAAACTTTAGGAGAATCATCTCCAGTTCCGAAAGCACCTCAAGACCTTCCTCTTTGCTTCTGCCTTCTCTCTTCCTCTCCCCTGCTGATATCCTGTCTGATACTGCACTGGTCACCTAGCTACCCTCCGATTGCTGGCCCAGGTCCCTGCCCGACAAGTTGCACAACGGCAGTGCCTCCCGGCAACCCTTGCACTTGGGTCTGTATCTGTAACCCTACAGTCCCCGTACCTGCACTTTTGGACACCTGCTGTCTGCACTTACCCTTGCACTTGCCACCTGCTGGCCGCACCTCTTGTTATTGTTTTGATCCCATGTACAGCACTGCCCCCTCCCCTTCCCCTGGCACTAACACTTGCACAATCTCACTGTCACTTGGCCTAATAAGATCTTTGTCTCTGTCCTCCCTCTGTTCGCCCTTCCTTCCCTCGTCACACCTTGCAACACTTGTGTATAGGCGCGTTACAAATGCCATATCATATCATGGGATTCAATAGCTGGTCATTCTATTGTATTAGTTAACACATACAAGCCTAATGTGGATGATCCGGGGTTCTATCATACCACTGTCAAAATGTTGATCCCCTTGATGAAACCTGGGTAGCATGAGGCGATTTTAACACTATATTGAATACGGAATTGATAGATCCTCGGACATTCCACGTGTGGCCACTAAAGTTGCGTAAACACTACATCAAATTATATCACATCTTCCTCTTACAGATATCTGGTGGACACTGCACCCCCTAAGCAGGGAAATCACATATTACTCCTCTGTCCATAACTTGAGTTCCATGTAGATCTATGGCTATTGTCTCCCCAGATGACCACTATGGTTCAGGATTGCACCATTCTTCCACGCACCTTGTCCGACCAGTTCCCATGTCCCTTGAGATCATGGACTCCCCGATACAGACTCCACGTTGGAGAATGCCCTTCTCTCTCCTTAGAGATCCCAGCCTAACCAATGCCCTACACATAGAAATCACAGTTTTTTAGCGTCAACGCAGGCTCGGTCTGCTCTCATTGAGTAATTTGGGAAACATTTAAAGTGTGGATATGGGGCATTAGTATGGCCAAAACCTCTGGCTCTCTGAAAAATATCAGATCAGAATTCGGCCTAAACCAACTCAGAGCAGGAAAACAACTACAGTAGAACACAGAGGAGACTGGCATGGATAGAGGAATTACTGGGCGAATTTCATAAGCTAGCAGATAAGGATGTCCTGCATATGGTTATCCCCATTAGGGCACGAAGGTACAGTGAGGGGGACAAAGCGGGCAAATTAATAGCTAACCTGGTGAAAACTGAGAATTGTCATAACCCTATCACTAGCATTCAAGGTCCGGATAACTCTGTGAAAACAGCCAAAAAAGATATAAATGAAACATGTGCAAGTTTTTACTCTATCCTGTATTCTAACCGGGATGAGGTCATTGAGGCAGAACTTTCCCGATATTTGATGTCAATGGACCATCCCACACTTTCGGATAAGACCAGGCTTAACTTGGAACAACCCGTAGCACGAGGAGATTGTGGAAGCCATAAAGTCCTTGGATTCGGGGAAAGCCCCGGGATCGGACGGACTGGGGCAAGAGCTTTATAAGGTGTTCTACCAAGAACTCACTCCCTTGCTGCTAAAGGTGTGGGAGGAATCCAGGGCACCAGGTGCATTGCTGCAGTTGATGCAAGAGGCTCTCATAACAGTACTATTTAAAACGCACAGATCCCCCCTCCCCCACGACGTGGCCTCCTGTAGGCCATTGTCATCAATTAATACTGATGAAGATATTCGTGAAACTCCTTGCCATTATGCTCCTTCTGGCTATGCCCCAACTGGTGCATCCGGACCAGTCAGGCTTCATACCTGGGAGATCCAATGCTCTAAACTTGCGTCGCCTATTTGTTGTAATGGCTCAGGTGTCTCCACAAGCAAGAGTGGTAGTGGCCGCCCTATAGGCTGAAAAAGACCTTTGATTCTGTTTTGTGCAGCTATTTATTTTCTGTATTGCGACTGTTTGGTGTAGGTCCATATTTTCTGAGTTCCGTTCAGCAGCTGTACTGCAACCAAGGGGCGAGAGTCTTAACAAACCAAACATTGTTGGCATTATTATCCCTCGGAAGGGGCACCAGACAGGGCTGCCCCTTCTCTCCCTTATTGTTTGCCCTCACTGTTGAACCGATGGAGGCATTGGTTAGGAAGATCCACGGACACAGTAATAAGAATAAATGGCCCTCCTGCAGACACCCTCCTGTATGTCAGGGACCCTGAAAACATCCTGGCCCCTATAATGAAAGATAGCCATACAGTCTCCCGTTACTCGGGGTACAAAATAAACTACGCTAATTCTGAATTCTTTCCCATCACGCCAACCACAATTCAGCCATCCAATATAATGGGGTCAAATGGTTGTCAATCCATTTCAGGTACCTAGGCGTCAGTGTCGGGCAACCGACAATTGTTGTATACTGATAATTATGAAATTTACTTACAACGGTCTAGCAAGTTACAGTTATGTACAAAACTCCCAATTTCACTGTATGGACAAGTAGCCCTTTTAAAGATGGTGGTTCTCCCGAAGTTACTGTACTTCTTTGGTAATGTTCCCATATATCTGGGGCAAGCTTTTCTTTCTAAACTACAGTCATTGGCCTCCACATTTGTTTGGGGATCTGGGGCGGCAAGGATCAGGTGGCAAAAACGTACAGAACCATATGCATACGGGGGATTAGCAGCACCAGACTTCAAACTATATTATTTAACATCATAGGTCCAGTTCGCAAGATACTGGTACAACACTGAGAATACAGCTGTACACATAACAGTCGAGAGGTATGGGGCACCCCCCACAGATGTCCGCTCGGTTATATTCAGTGGAAGATGAGGACTCTTGCGCCTTTGACCCCATGACCACAACCGTTCGTGCCTGGTGCAGAATCTTTGAATGGAGATTCCTTACAACTGGGAGACTCCGCTGTGGTGCTTTCTGGCCATTTCCCCCACATTCGACAAGACACTACAGAAAACATGGGATCCCCCTGGGCAGATGAAAATGGGCGATATGTACCCTGATCGACGATTTGTGTCCCGGGCAGAATGTATTGATACACTGGGAGGATGTCAATTAAGACTTCTCCAATACCACTGTATGAGGGCTGCTTTCCGCGGAAGATGTCCATTTCCGGTGGAGCCAGAGACACATAACTGTATTGATGCTGTGGTGTCAAATGTTGACACAGGATGTGGAGTGTCCAGATAAAACAGGTTAATTCAGTCACATATCTCCCTGAATAATACCATTTAAGAAGTGCAGGAAAGGCAAGTGGGAGCTACAACAGGGGATGATAAATGGAACTAATACTGTCAGCTAACTAAGTCTGTGTCCTTGAATGCGATTTCGGGTTGTTTTACCGAGGCGGAAATGTTTGAGGGAGAAAAGTCTGAAGGTCATTTTTGGGAAATAATCTTCAGTCTTTTCTCCCCTGAACATTACTGACTTGCCCAAACCCCTAACCCTACGCGCCCTCCCACCCCCCTACTTACCTTGCATTCCGTCTTGTTCTGTCCCTGCAACGATGGTTCCCTTTCACTTCCGTGATCGGGAACCGGCGCTGCTGGGTCCTTTTCTTTTTTTTCCCCAGGTCAGCTGCGGGGGTGTCCCCCGGCAACCCCTGCTCACTATCCTGTATACTGTATAGTATAGTGAGCGGCAGGTTGCAGGGGACACCACTGCAGCCCTTTTATTGGGGAGAGGGACTGCAGAACAGCTGCGGGGGACACCACCTCAGCCCCAACCAACAGTATAGTTAGCCAGGGCCGCGGGTGACACCCCGCAGCCCTAGACCGAATCCAAATGACCTACCCAACCAAAAATCGACCTTTTAGAAGTTCGAACATTTGGTGATAACTTCTTTCAGACTTTTGGTTGGTTAGGTCATTTGGATTCAGTCTTTTTGGCCGAAACCTTGAATTCTGGGCTGCAATTGGTCCTGTTTAAGGTCCTGAACCAGTTCCACTACACCCCCCGCCAGAATGGCCAAGTTCACTTCAGATTGCACAGGTGAATGCTTGAAATGCGGAAGCATGCAGGCGGACGCCTTTCTTATGTACTGGTCGTGCCCCCGGATCGCAGTATTTTCGGGTAAGGTTGCTGAGGCTCGAGAGGACATAGTGAAAATCCCATCTGCACTCGCTTCGCTAAAGTACTTGTTTGGGGACTAAGAGATTGTTCAATGTTGCATGTGCAGTGGCAAAAAAGTGCATATTAAAACGTTGGAACTCTAAGTATGCTCCCAGCCTTGAGGGCTGGTTGCACAAATTAACTTATGTCAATGGATGTGAGGAGAAATATGTCTTAACTGTGTCCTTTGCATCCCCACCGTAAGGACATTTGGGCTCCATTCAGACTGAACTGGAGCAAGCCTAAATCTGAAATTGGTAAGCGTTAGGTCTCCTGATGTCACATGTCTGTAAATATAACCACTGTTGTCTAACTATGTAACTTCCTGATACCAAGATTATGTAATTGTGTACGAATGTGCTACATGCTTGACCACTGAATAAAGTTTTTAAAAAAACAAACACCCTAAGCGGAATCTACTCCCCAAATAGTGCAGGAAGTGCAGTGCTTTGGCGATATTTCTAGCCTAAAAATAAACTGGGACAAATCGGAAGGGCAACCCCCGGTGCCTCAGATGAGCTGTGTGGATATAGGGAAGGCTTTCCGCTATTGTCCCCAGGGGATCAGATACTTAAGCAAAACGGTAACGCTAACGAGCACCTCTCTGTTTAGGGACAACTACGTGAAGGTACTTGAACGACTGATGGGCAAAATTGAAGCCTGGATTTTTTTGGCCACTATCGCAGGCAGCCCGAATAGCACTGGCAAAGTTGGTGGATGTTCCCAAAATGTTGTATATTTTTTTAACAACGTCCACATTGCACCTCCAGCAGGTTTCTGCACCTGTGTGTGGCGAATGAATGTTAGGTTGGTGTGGGTGGGCAAAAAAGCCAGGGTTGCATACGAGGTTGTTGATGGTTTCGACAAGGGCTCGACATGAACAATGTGGTTGTGTTTGTTATCGGTTAATTGTGTATATGGATGAGAAACTTCAATTGAAAATAATTTATATATATTAAAAAAACGCTCAATTTCAAGGGCAACTGGCCGGCCTAAGATGACTCATACAATTCAACACTACCGAGTTCAATCCCTATTAGATGACAAATAACTGCTGAAGGACAAGCAAAGTCCGGCAATATAAAAGTGACGAAGTGACAAACAGATCCCGTGAAATAAGATGTTTAACACATTTGTTCTCACCATCCCAGGTTGAGTTGGATGGCTGCCTATCAAGGGGAGGCAACTCTTTGGGGGGGGTTAGGGGGGGCAGGGTAACCTCTTTGGGCCCAAACTGCACACAACCCGTGTAGGAGGGGATTCAAGAATATGATGGTGTCTGCCCTAAGTGTCAAGAAAGTGATTCGTTGTCCTTCCACGTGATCTGGGCATGCCCCAGAGTAGCATCCATCTGAGTAGGAGTAGTTGCAGCTCTAAAGGAGTAACAAAGAGTGCACAGTTGGATGCTCCTGAGGAATGTCTAGTAGATAAGGAATCGAGTGATCCCTAAATGTCTACAATTAAGATTGGTATTAGCTAACGCCCATTGGCCAGGGGATGCCCATTAGGATTAGCTACTTCTGTGGCTACTTCTCTAGTAGAAATGCAAAGTTGGGCAGCTGTAGAGTTGATTCCATTACAGCAGCATAGGAGACACGAAGATGCTGGGGACAGAAATGGGGTAAGATGTCTATTACAAAGGATAAATTTCCTTTGTAAAGTGCACAATTATGTTCCAATGCATTGTGCCTTTCAGCGGTACACAACACGTGTGTGATAATGTTATGCTAGTTACTGATAGGGAGAATACCTATGTTGCAGGATGACTTCACAGTATTATGCGCTATATCTAGCATGGGTCTTGACTCTATTGCTAAAATGGCTGTGGGAGGAATATGCACCCTTCGTCCGCCTTTGCCTACATTTTGGGGTAAAAAAAAGTCATTGTTGTTTCCGATTTGTATTAAGTTTATGTATTCGAAAGAATGTATTGGATGTATGATCCCTATGAGGCGGGTTGGTAAAATGTCCATAATGAAAAGAAAAATGACTAATTTATATTTCTTGCGTCTGCACCTAATGTCAATTTCTAGTGGATATCTCTGTGTATCACGTGTACTATTGATTCCTTTTAGTAATGTACAACCGATGGTATGTCTAAACAAAGTGGTCAAACAACTGCCTTCTAAGACCAGTTTATGGGCCCATGTACTTTAAACAAGACTGTTCAGTTATCCTTTGGTTAAGAGCTGCAGACTAGGCAGCCGGATAATAAATACATTTTTTCTATCACTGGGACAAAATTAAAACCAAGCAATGACATGCATTGGTGGTGCGTCATTAAGCATGATGCACCAAATGGGCATGGTGATGTTTCATGTTTTGGAACAGAGCAACACCCACAGATTAGCAGCGTTCCAAACACACTCTAAAATAGGCAATTAAACCAAATAAAAGAATAATAGGAAGTACAAATATTCCCAATTAAAAATAGCAGGCAGCGAACACATGGGACCCTCCCCCTTCTTCCACCCACACTGCTCCAAAGATATGTTCATATCAGTGGTTCCAACCAAATGTAGCCTTGTGGACAAGGCTCGGGAGGATAGCTCAGAGGCAACGTGCTTGCCTTGGAAGCAACACAACACGGAGCACCACATGTTCGATCCCTGGGTCCGTGCTTAGAAACCCCTGGGTATTATGCGCATTATAAATAACCTATCATATCAAATTTGCGTGGACGTATGAGATGTCAAAAATAAAGAACAGAAATAAATAAAAATACTTTTAATCAAAAAAATATATAATTTAGAGTGCCAAACAAAACAAGATGTGAAATGTGCCTGGGTACCATCTACAAATTGAGATTTAAACAAAGATGCATAATGAACAACGCTAAGCAGTGGGACAAAAAACATTACAAGGGGCTAGCATATGACCATAAAGGATGTTTGTCAAATTTAGTTTGTTAATGAGGTGTGGATTAGACAAAGCATAATTAACAGATACAATAACTACAGGGGCTGAAGTAAGTTGGAGGACCTATACCCAGTGCTTAATGTGTGGGGGTGTTTGCCAGGGCTCAGACCTGGCCCTTATTTTTGAGCCCCGGCACTTATTGTCTCAGATTCACTTTAATTATGAAGTGGCGACAGTCAGCATATCCATAAACCACAATGAGCAGGTGCGAGCTTTAGTCTATCCCCAAATATGTTAACACTGTGGGGAGCAGCTGTGGGTGCTGGTGGCAGCAGTGGTGATGCCCACCCGCACCATCACAGGAGTGCTCGAAAATAGTTGGCCTCTGGCACTTTATTATTTTTTTTTACAAATTAAGCTCTACCTAAACCTACCAATAAACCTTAAACAAAATAAAAAAACGACTTGTCTTCAAGAAACGTATTAAAATGCAACATTTTGCACGAAAATGAGTTGAATTTACAGCTTGCATCAAAACAACCATTTGCAGATCCAGATATCCAACCGAATGTGAATTGGGTGCACAAGAAAATAATTTTGTTCAGTTCCTACCTGTTGCATTTTCTGCCATACTGATGTTTGTCTCGCAAGTTTGCTTGTGTTGGTTTAGTGCCATTTCCAATTCCAAAATACGCTTTTCTCTCTCCTGCGTTAGAGAAAACAAATGAGATATCCAAAAGCAGAATACAGACATTCATAAATTTACACTGCCTGGATCAGACAGAGCAACAGGTGACGGATGAGGAGACTAGTGTACTAATGATGCCCTTATCTTGCACGTATAATGTGTGAAGTCTGGAGCATGCACCAAGCCCAGACATAGACCATGGTGTTCCATTTCCGAATTTGAGGGTAATAATTAACGGATAGCATCAAAGGATTAAAGAATAACTGTCAAGTGCTGTTGCTAATACCAGCCGCGCTCTATCCTTCCATCCCCCATAAAGAGGGCATGCAGGCAGTGCTGTGCCCTGGTAGATGATCGCGGTAGCAGCCTATTACTTCTTACTAACCCCTGTATGCAGCCTCTGTCCGCGATTTTCCCGATTTGTAAAAGAGGATGCAGCAAGTGAGCCTGGCTTGCATGGTTAGCGGTGGCCAAGGCAAAGGGTGCATCTGTTAATGCATGTACTGCATACTGTTATATATTATATAATGAGATATGTACATCATATATTGACAGTCGCACACACATTGTATACAGAGATGTATATACTGTATATTGAGTTGCATAAAGCATTTATTGAAATAGATGCACTGCACACTGATATACGTTCAATGTATACTGAGATATACACCGTATAGTGAAATGCATACATTACATATTGACGTATGACTGGATATACGTTGTACACTGAGGAACATACATTGTTTACTGAGAAGTATATTCAGTTATTTTAGATCTTACACTACACTGTGAAATATATGCACTGTATAGAGATACAGACATTGTGGGCTGAAATGTTAATCAGTATACTGAGATGGATACGTTGTGGTAACATGCGTCTCTGGGAGGTTGCAGCAATTCTATCCAGCCCAGCTTGGAATCCATTCTCTACCTTGATCTGATGGGCAGTCAGCTTGACTACAAGACCTTCAATGGTGGCCATTTTGCTATTTTCGCTGAGACCTTCTCCCTAAATGAAAGAAATGTCTTGTCCAAACTAAAATGTATCAAGGTCTCTAGCTGGTTGATGGAGAACAAACAATACTTCTACCCCAGAAGATGGGTCTACTTCTGTGGGTTTACTTATGTCAAGTGGAGAAACCGGATCAGGCAATTCTTCCTGTGTTACCAGGGCTGGGGCATGCCTCTCGAGACTAGGATGGATGCTCGTAGAGGGGCTTGGAGTTGGGTCTCTCTCTTTTTTTAACCACCAAACTCAATTTACTGTGGTGTTATATATTATAGTCTAACACGCTGAAGGTATCTAACAGGGGACGACCATGGAAAAAAAGATGTTGGTTATGCATGGGAAAAGTACATTTTGTTAGGATATTTTGCTTAGGGCTTAAAATAGTGTTGAGAGCATTATTTTCAAGTATGACATTTATTTTCTTCCTCTAGTTGCTGGATAATAAGCTGCATTAGAGAGTGAATATGTTGCAAGTGGGATCCCGGTTTGTGTCAACCAGTTCGGGATCCCACGCCTGCCACCATATGTAAGGGGTCAGAAATGAGAGGCAGACTCAAAGTGGTAGTGTTTTCAACAACAGACTATTAAAATAAAAAAGGTTGGATACACATCACTCTGTCCCTATCCTAAAGAGAGTTTCCCTGCCTAGGAAACTAAAGATCAGTCTGAGTCTGGTCATACAAATTATATACACTGTCCTTGTGTCCGAAACATACTAATCTAAACTTCACAGTAGAAATTAACAAAGGGTGTCTCTGGTGTAGATTTGGCAAAAAGTGTTCAAAAGCAAGTAAATAAATTAAACAAAAATAATCTTTGGATCCAGACGGTGGTTCCTTCCCCTGGATGCCTCGGGTAGGATGGCAAAAGTGCCTCTTTCAAGCAAACACTTAAGAAAAAAAAAATGTGTTTCTTTCAAACAATGGTTCCATTAGAATGGAAAAATGGTGTTTGTTGAATTTCACAGCTTCCACTTGCCTGTTTCTTAGAGTCTCCGGCTCACTTGTTTTGCCATGTGTTCGGCAAATGTAAATAAGCAGAGGTCTTCTCATGACTTGAATGGACCTCCTGGTATACTCCCCTGCCAGGAATCACTTAGTAGGCTTCTCAGATCCCCTGGTATACTCTCCTGCCAGGTATCTTGGTGGCTCCCATGGGCTGTCAATAGGGAAACTACATGTGGATGTCGGAAGCGGCTGCTGCCTTCTGCGGCAGTGTGGCTTGACGTCCCCGATCCTCGTCCATTTAGACGTTAGGTCCTTTCCTTGATTATTCTCGATTCTGCCCGTGAGCCATTTCAAGAGTGAGCCTGGCTGTAGCGGAAGCGTTTTGCATCTACGTTGCTGGGGTTTCTGCTGTGTCTCGGAGCCTTCACAGGTTCCTGGCGTATTTTCGGGTCCAGGAAGTTCCGAAGCTTGGAAGAACCTCGGCACGGCGTGCTGTGCTCAGACATGGCTGGGGCTACGTCTTGAAAGGTGGACAAGCTTTGGCTGTCTGAATAAGGTACAAGGAAGTACCCGGGCTGTGCAAGTCTTCCTGCAAACACCTTTTGTAAGCATTGTGTCTGTGTAGCTAAGCGCATAGTACGCTACTTTTGAATGTGTCAAGTGTGTCGATATTCTCAGGTTCCACTATGCCTGGGGCAAGAAAAAAATGGGAGAAACGATGTACAGAAAAAAGTCAGTCATTCTCCATAAAAATGATACATTGGCTCCAAATTCTAAACTTATCCCAACTCTCCCTAAGCAAGGTCCGGAAGCCATATCCCTGTCCACTACCCCCTCTGATTCCTGCGGGTGCCCAGGTCCCAGAGTGGCAATGATTTCCCCAGGAGCCACTGTGATGACCCTCGAAGGGGGAATCTCTTATCGGCGGTATTGGCATTAAGCTCACATAGGAGGCAGTGGCTGAGCATGGCGAGAGCCGACGTACTTCACGTTTCTGCTGAGGAAAATCACGAGCTGTACAACGGGTATTGTGAGTTACCTCATGCGATGGTTAGGTCAACTGTGGGGTTTGAGAACCCTGAAAGTGCCCACATTTTTACAAAGGACACAATAGATACAAAAGTGCTTTCACTGCTTTCAACAACCCCATTGAACTTAAAGGAGCATAAGAGTAGTTCCAAATCACAGGCTACCCCTAAAATGCCGCTAGGGCATGGTGTTTAGGACAGGTCCCAAATGCCCATTTCCTCTGACCATTGGTCACTGGTAAAATACAACATAACCAAGGATTAGAATAAATGTAATAATTTTACTGACTTGTGTATGGATGCACTCTTTTGATAACCTTGTGGGGAACTGTCATATAATTAAGATGGATAACTTGTCAAAACAACCTTTCACTCCCTTTACCGACTCAACCACACCCAGGTTTAAAGGATAATTGGTGCCAAACTGATTTGAGAAAGTGTCTTTGCTTCCACAATCTACAGAGGTGACTGGTATGCTTGGGCCCCAAAACTAACTCCCATACAATGTTAATGCCCCCTGGCCTCCAGCCAGTAGTAGGGGGGCTTCCGTCAGGTCCTAATACCTTATCAGTAAATGTAAGGAACCCTGAACTAAGGCTCATGGGCCTATGTCAACCGATGAAAGCTTGCACTACTCCAAGCTTGTTCAGGAACCTGCGAGTAAGGAAGTCATCGATGCAGATGGACGTGGCTATAAGAGATTTTATTTTGGACCAGAGGAATGTCATCATTACTAATACCAAGTGGGAAAGAAAATAGAAAATCCTTAAGGAATAAACGTTTTGGCTTGGTTTCGCCAAAGAACTGGACCTTGTGTGGTCAAAAGTTCTGACTTGAAGATTGTATGAATGCTAATGATCAATGGTTGCTGCTCCCAAGAACACAGTTTATTTTGGTTGTATGTGGGGCGAGTAATGTGCAATCTTATCTGTAAATATATGTCCAAAGGTTCTTCAAATCTGAATCTTATAGTGGGTTAAGGGTTAACCCATGGGTTTGTTCTTTTTGTCCCTACCCTGGATTGTGCCCTGAGGTATTGAGTCTGGGGTATGTTGTGTTGTCTTTTTGTACGATTTATTGTATGCTTTTTACTGTTGTTCTTGTGTTAGCACTCTGATGCCTGCAGGCTTTCAGCGCTTTATAAATAAATAAATAAAATAATAAAATCTTCCCACAATATCAAGTGTTTATTTAACTTCAATGTGCCTGGTGCCTAGACTGCTAGGACTTCTTTTCATCTGGTTCTTACCGATCACCTGCTATACTCTCCTGCCAAGTAGCTGCCCACAATGTCTTATTCATTTGTGTATTTAAAATGGACTGCCTGGTGTACCCCCATGCCAGGAATCCCTTTCTGGAGCTTGCAGATAACCGTGTATGCTTCTCTGTCAGGTATCCTCCTCCCCAAAAAGCTCACTGCCTAATGTGCTTCCTTCAGCAGGGCTTCTCTTAATATTCTCACCGTTTTTCAGTACAGCACAGTTGTATTCCTTCACTGTCTATACTTCCTTGGCTTAAGGTACTACTTGTTGCAACTTTCCCCATATTGATGTCATATATGGAGACTTGTTCAAGTTTGGCTTTTACACTCTTTCAGTAGTATTCATCTGATTTTATTAACACTTGCTCCAACTTTCCCCATATTGACATCTCGTATATGGACACTTGTTCAAGTTCTGTCCTTTAACTCCTTCACTAGTATTCATTGGCTTGTGGCAGTACTTGCTGCAACCTTCCGCATATTGCCATCTCGTACATTAGGATTTGGGAAAATTCTGTCTCTTTATTCTACCTGGTCGGAATTCAAAATAAGTTCTTAATGGCTCACATGCCCGTCTGTACGCCTCGGGGTCCCCAACATCTCTGCAGACTCACAGGTGTCTGGTAGCATCCTCAACCTGTGGCACATTGCTCTGGTGAAGCTTCCACACTGGGACAGCGTCTCCCACTCTGAAGACATTCTCCCAGCACTGCTGCCGGCTCTGCGTTCACCAGTCAGTAAGCCTACAGCTTCTGGACGTAACCGCGCTCCTGGTAGCTTTGCTGTTGGCTCCCCAGCAGTTCTTACAGTGCCTGCGGCGTCTCCTGTAGCCTTGTGCCACTCCAGTAGGTACCTCTGGTAAGTGGCAGAAGGATAGCGACTGCTTTCCGCAGGACAGTCCGTTCCCATGCTGATGCCTTCTCCCTTGGTTTGGCTTCCTTCTTCTGATCTGCTTCTCTCCTTTCCTCCAATGCAGAGTCCATTTTTGAAACTCCTGCACACTTGAGCATCATTACAACAATTAGCCTGCATGTTCAGTTTAATGTTTCCTTTGATCCACATTAACTCCTTCCTCGTCTTAGTACTGGAGGCTTTAAGTGAGTTGGAGTCCATAGTATCTATAGGACTTCTAAGGTGATTTTGTTTAGGATTTTTGGGTATTACAAAAACATCAGAGACGGGAGGTGTTGTGTGGATGTTATGCATATACGAGGTGTGAACATTTTGCAAGAAGGGGATTTGGGGTTTTACAACAGGAGAGATGTGTATAGTGGCAACAGGCCATCAGGAATTTAGTAATAATGGGGTCTTCTTCATTGGAAAGGGAAGAATACTGCGTCCCTCCTGATGGAGTTGCTGCCTTCCCATGACAGCCGTCTCCTCCCCTGTGAGCCTCCCTCAAAATACTACGCCCAGGGTCAGGATCCGGTAGAGGCTGCTGTCCCCATGCCATATGGGAGGATATTCCTGGCTGGGGACCAGTGATGACTCCATAAGATTTATCACAGCAAATGGTGGAAAGTGAAACTAACAAGAGAAGAACACGCTACCACCTGCAGTGGGCAGAACAGCAAACCATGAGACATGTCCAGTAATGTGTGTACAAGAAATAGTGTTCAGGTGTAAGCAGTTTCACTGTGCTATCTGCTTAAGTGAATAAAGATGTTCAATATAACATGTATATATTTCACCTGTAGAATATATTTTTCAGTGAATAGCATATACCTTTCAATGCACATTATATAAGTTTTAACATGGTGTGCAGGAATTTCCAGTTTACAGTATTTTTTTTGTTTTCCAGTACATACATTATATTTCATGCGTCTCAGCATATAGCATACACAATTTCTCTTTAGCACACGCAGACATTTTAGCATACTATGTACTGGAGTTATTAGATTGTACCATGCATATCTCACTATTTAATAAACATAGGGCTTCATTACGAGTTTGCCGGTCTGGAAACAAGGGTGCCGGTAAACTCAACAGCACCCTTGCTTCCAAATGGCAAACTCAGTCTGCCTGCCATGGCCGCTGTGCCCAACAGGTCTGACCCTGCCGGGTGCTGCGGCCACGGTAGGAAGGCTGTGCATGGAAGCACTGGCACCGTTACCAACATTTTATCAGCGCTTGACTTCCTGAGCCGCCGGACTTGTAATAGCCCAGTGGCACCGGGAAGTCAGGCAGCGGGCCTGACTCGCAGTCGGGCTGCTAGTCTGGCAGCAACCTGCCAGAAGCACCAGCAGGGTTACCGCCGGACTCAAAATGAAGCCCATACTGTTGTAATTGGCAGTAGAGTGAGTCTGTTGGAATGGCGTGAGGTCATGCGGAATGTTGATGGGGTCTGTGGTTTCCAACATTTTTCTTTTATTTTTTTTAATTTAGTTTAAAGTGCAAATTGGTTAATTAAAACCTTATACACTATACAGCATAATATTACAACATTAGGTAGGGCGTTAAAAACACAGAGTGGATAGAAAAATAAAAAGATACACGGCATGAAAGAAAAATTCATTAAAATCATGATACATTATGCATTAATACACAAAGCATTTCATATTTCATTTCAGTCTGGTACCCCATCTCCATTATTTTGGGTTGCACTCTTCCAAATATAAAAGACAGCACCAGTATAAATCATATTTTCTGCCATATATATGGCCGAATTGATCAGAAAAAATCATACTCAGATCGCATACAAAGTTGCCATAACATTTGAGGTACCATTCCTGTATTTTCCTGCATCATGTAAGTGTCCGATAGATTCTATCTCCCCTTTACAATGTCTACACAATCTTTCTTCCATAGCTAGACCCAACCATGCTCCAGTATGTTCCCTACATGGTAATGTGTTAAATCTAAGAAGGAAGATAAAACGTATCAGACTTCTGTTTCCAGTCTTAAACAAATAATATCTAGGAGTCATAGGTTTCATACCTTGAAGTGCGTAGGTGGAATAGCATTTCTTTTTTGACAGGTAAGATAGATTAGAGTATAAATCCCACTCAAAAGCTTTCTTTTTTAATTGGTTTTTGGTTGCAGTCATTCCACCTATCCATACAGGCATACTCATTAATTTCCATGAGGAAAGAGCCACTCCTTTTAAATCTGACATGCATGTATTCAGTTTATCACGCATCAACATCTTTTTGCCATTCAGACCCAGGAGACTCAAACCCTCCCTCTCACCCAACATAATTTTAATATAGAGCTTACAGCACCGTATTTTCCAAAGTGTTTTTAAAGAGACCAGCCCCAGTTCACTTCGTAATGCTTCAATAGGGGTCGATATTGGGAGTCCCAATAGTGGTTTCCATAATTTAACTTCTAATTTCTTGAGGTTTTCCATTTCTGAGGCACCCACCGCTTCCAGTGCATTTAAGGCACACAGAATAATGCATCTCTTATAAATATTTCTAACTAGCCTTCAATGGAATATCCACATTTGTTTGTAATCTACTTTTTCATGATGTTCCATTTTTTTAAGACTTTGGTCTCAACCATCTCAAAATAGAAATATTTTAGGGGGGGGGGGTTTTCATAATAGGGATCCCCAGATAATGATATATATTGACTACCTTAAGAATGTTATCATTGATCTTCCAATTAAATAATCTTCCATCTCTTTTCCTTTTCGGTCCCCCAAAAACCATCACCTTCGTTTTACTTATATTAATGCTCAAGGTATTTTCTTTTGAAAAAAGGTGTAGGATTTTAAGTAGGGGTGTACCGAACTTCGGCTTTGAGTGAGTATTCGGCCAGATTCTGGCTGAAAAAAAGCTATTCGGCTCTGGCCGAAAAGTTTCTAACTATTTGGCTCTTGCCGAATACTTTGACATTCTCATTTGAATACAATGCAACACAAACTCAAAAAGGCAGATATAGACTTCAGTTTGCAAAACCGAATAGAATTAGACCAGACGAATTGCTACCACACAGCTGAAAAATATCTTATATTGTAATCTGCTCTTTAGGGCATGTTTTGTTACAGATTCTTAGACAAAAAAGGTGCTCATCTTTTATACTTAGCCTGCAACAATACAGGAACATCTTTTCTTTTGGCAAATGTTTGTATGCAATGTGCACTTTTTCAGTTGGAAAAAACAAACTGAAAGAAATGTGCATAGATACTTTCAGTTCCTGTCATGTCACTTCCCATTGTGTACGTCATAGCCCCCCCCCATTTTCTTTTTTTAAGGATTTGAGTCCTGAGTTTAACATTATCTGATATTTTATCAGGAAATTATAAGTTCATACGTTTGTGTATTGACGAGAAAGAGTGGCTAGGATAAGTGAAAAGTAAGCAGCATTCGTTTGGGTGGGATGAATAGTTGTGAGATGGAGTTCACGCATTTCAGATTTCCTCTTGACTTGTGTCCTGCATGAGCCGACATGAACCATTTTTTACATTTCTATGCGAGCTGCAAAGAAGTTTCGAAACTCAACCACATCGACCTTTCAACTGGATAAAGAATGCAATACATCCGATTCACAAAGGCAGTCCTTTTGCATTTGTGAAGCATCCTACTTTAACTGGCACTGAATATGCAACAATCTTCTGTACATTTTGGTCCCTTCATTTTGATTAAATCTGCTCTATTTCTGGCTTTTATACTTTAAATAAAGATGCTACATTAATTACAATGAAGAAAAATAAAAGTATAGAATCCATTTAAAAATGGGGCTTTATTAGTTTTTTGAAGTTTGGAACATGATTTATTAAAATAAAGCAACTATTCGGCTTCATATTCGGCTTCGGCCGAATAGTTGACAAACTATTCGGTATTCGGCCAAATACTAAATATTCTATTCGGTGCAGCCCTAATTTTAAGCATCTTCTGCAGCTCCCCAGTGTTTTGTCTATCGAAATAGTATCGTCGGCATACATGAGACCATTTATACCAAAACCCCCCACTTCGGGGGGGGGGGGGGGGCGAGAGTTTTTATTCTAGTAAATCTGTCCCAAATATCCAAGACGTAGAAATTATATTACACCAGTGAGGTTACACAGTAGAAAATACAGGATCCTGGGACATATCTTCTTATCGACTAATTATTTCCAGAGTGTTTCCCTATCGACACAGTCTAACGCCTTTGAATAGTCGATGTAACAGGAATATCATTTTATGTCTTTTTTATCCAATGAATCTGAAATTATTTGTTTGAGCATTACTAAGTTGTCGAGGGTACTATAGTTCTTTCGAAAGCCAGTTTGTTGGATGGGTATAAGATAATTTTCATTGCTCCATATGGTTAAGCTCCCCATCAATAAAGAGCAGAATCTCTTACAACTACTATCGGTCATGGAGAGTAAGCACTAATTGTCCGGATTTTTCCTATCCCCCTTTTTATTAATCGAGACAACCATCGCCTTTCACCAATTTTCCAGAATAGTCACCCTTTCCCAGGTATTTGAAAATACTGCCCATTTTCTTGGATTTCTTTTCAAAACGGCATTCGCCAGCCCGTCTGGTCCCGGGGCTTTGAAAGTTTTCTTTTTATTTATAATTTTTAGAATGTCCTGGACCTCATAGGGGAATATCTGATGTCTACTTATCACACGTTCTATATGTAGAGAAGCGGACCTATCCTCCACAGAAAGAAGGTGAGATATGTATGTTTCCCATGCATTTTGTCCTACATCATTATTTTCATTATGCTTCATCTTCTAATAGGTGTTTTGACGATAGAGGTACCAGAATTATTTTGGTATCATATGTATTGCAGAGTACATATATAATCTTCCAATTTGCATTAACATTATGTTAATTTGCCTTTGACCAATTTTTAAATCGGGTCTTAATGTTTTTAATTTGCAATATCTTTACCTCTTCGGTTTATGTGGGGTTATTTTTAATATTCTTAATTTCAGCCACCTTTTCTTTTTTTCTCTCTTCTATTTGGCGATCATATTTATTTACATGTGGCTTCCCAGGTTTATGGTAGGTCCGCAGACTGCAGTTTTCCTTTTGGATCATGCCCAACAGATCACCTACAATTTTGAGGCCATTTAGTGCTATCTCTTGACCTTGAGGGGAAGTATATGAAACATATATTACATTTTTCCAAATTGGTCTCAGTCCATGTAATCGTATTTCCCCCTGCGGAGCTCTGAATATTCATGGCCTCACCACTTTCCCATTGATTTGGGGTTATTTTTAATAATTTGCATCCGAGTGCTTTATGATCACTCAGCAGAGTCGGTATATGTTGAAAGGATCCGACAATTTTGTTTATACCCTGGCTGACAAACATATAATCTAATCATGAGCTAATTTTTCTATTCGACCAAGTTTCTTTACTAGGAGTATTTTTGTCTGGTTCAAGGTATTTAAGCCACCAGCTGGCAAGGAGTTTTAGCCAAGTGATTCCATTCATGATTTGGGTTTGAGCCTTACAATTAGGACCCAATTTTCCGTCCGAGTACGGAGGATGCCATGTGTATAAGTTCAGCATCTAATGGATTCCACTTATTCATCATCTCTTTGGCGACATCACAATAGGCATTGAAATCACCTATAATTAGTATTTCAGATATAGGGGATTCCGACAACCAGCTTTCAATAGTGGCTGTTATTGTCTTACATATGCTTGCCAAGTTTACCCCCACCTGAGCCTGAGTGTACATTAATAATTAAAATTTAACCAAGAAAGACCATGTTGCCAATAATGGCAGCCATAACAAAAGGGGAATGAATAGGGCATTCAGAGGTTCTAATGGGGAGATGATCTTTCGCCCAAATACATAAGCCTCCTGCTAGACGTCCCATTTTTCCTCCAATTGCTGATTTACAAATGATGCTATACCCATCCAATAGTAAAGTTCCCCACCCAGGTTTCCTGTAGGGCAAACACATTGCTTTCTTTTAAGAGCTTAACTCCATCTATATGCTTGATGAAGTTATGTCCTCTGCTATTCCAAGAAAGGAGAGAGTCCCATTCCATGGGCCTCATCTCAACAATTGGGGAAGTATTCTCCATCAGGGATCCATGTTTTTTGCTCCACTCATCTTCCCCCCATTTTTCATTTTCAGAGGTACATTTAAGGGCCTATTAATTTCAGGTATAGAGTCAACAATGTTATTACAAAAAAGAATTTCAAATTTGGTACCCCATAATAGTTTTGAGTGTTCCCCGATTAGGTCTACAATCTCTGCAGTCCCCAATTGGGCAATAACCCAGTTTTCCCAACTACCCTTTTACGGTAATATCACCAAGTCAATATCTGATGATTTGATGATGTGTAATTGGGGGATCTTGTGTAGTTGTTCCAATAACCAAGATCTATTCATGAAAGGACTCTCCTCAGAGGTTTCTTTTTCTATAATTTTAATACTCTTGCCCAGGATATAATTTTCCTGCTTTTGCTCAATGGTGTAGTTCTTGCTTTGATTTTATGCATGGCTAATCTTTCTATTTCCCTAATACATATCTCGTTTTCATGTTTTAAGGGAAAGTGCAGCTCTGCCTATTGGTATATTTAAGCATGTTATATTTTCTCTATTTTCAATTATTTTACATTTTCACTATCCAAGCACCCTTCACTCTTTTCTTCTCCCTCCACAACTACATCTTCTGTTTCAACAGTCTCCAGACGGTTATTTTTTTAGCCATTTTTCTAAAGTACCCTCTTTTTGTTGGGATTTTATTATTTTCACTGTTATTACACTTATTTGAAAGCTCAAATGTATCCCCTATTTCTATACAATCCATGTCAGAGGGGGGCGTTTCCGCAAGGGCTGCAATATTTATTTTTGTGCGCTTCTTCTTGCTCATACTTGTTTTATTTCCCCGACTTTTACTGCTTTTATAATGTTTCCATTTTCGTCTTGTATGTTTCTTAGAGCCGAGAGGAGTATTTCGATTTACTTCAGTGGAACTTACATTGCTATCGATTTCTATATTTATCGATTTACTATTCTCCACCGCATCCTTTTCCATCTCCTGATTCTTCCTATTTTCAGTTTCCTTATCAATTATAGAGCAGAGCTCACTCAGTGCCCTTGAGTTTTCCTCTGCCTCCCCCTGTTCAAACGGCAATGTTTGCTTAGGGGTAGCTTTTAGGTCCTCCATCATTATCCCCAAAGCTCTTGGGCCCGATTCATGGAACGTTTTCCTATGGATTGTGCCATTATAAAACACTACCATGAATCTATCGATTCAATAACCAGGTTCTTAATCTCATCTTGGTCTTTCATTAATTTAGTGCATATTTCAAGCAATATATCTATGTTAGTTGTTATGGCATGCAGTTTTATATTTAAAACACACAAAAATACTCTGTGCCAAATTGTCTGATCCTGTGTGTAGAGAGTTTTACTTTGGCTAACCAAGTAACAACAAATGCTAAAATACAGTATTATATAATCGTTAAAAATCGTTAAAGCGCAAGTTCCATGGGTTTTCCACAGATAAAATATAAAAGAATATGTATTAGAATTTCATTTCATGCCATAAAAACACACAATACATTCATTTGGTCATACTTGCATATAACGAATATCAGATTATAAGCCAATAGATTTAGGGAAAAAAGGAGGGTAAGAAGGGGGAGAATAAGTCACAAAAAAGGGGTTTCGGGAATGTTTTTTATATTCAGGCATTTAGTTTGTATCCTGCGAGGTCTGCCTGACAAATATATAGTTACAATTGGTTGAACCACGAGATTACTTCCACCGAGTGAAGGAGAGAATCTTGCAGCCTACGACCAAGTGACAGATAACTCAAAATATCAGTATTTTTCATGAAAGAACACCAATATGTTTGTGGTTAGAGACTGGACATGCCCGACAGCTCGAGGAGCTGCCCGAGTCCGACTCCCCCCACTCTACCAAAAAGTAACAAATTGTACAGTGATATTTGGGGATTACGTAATGGATCTCACCATAGTGGTAGACTCTGGTGCTGTTTCATAGGTGGCCAACAAAAGGTTTATGTTTCCGTCCTGTTCCTGGTATTCTGATGAAGGACGTTTAACAGAAGTAGGCGGGCTGTGCCTCAGCAGCGCAGCCCGCAACCAGCCAAACAGCAGACGCGACGCCCTTAGTGCCGAGACGGGCTTAATGCCACAAGGGTCCTGGTCACCTGATTATATCCCCTTTGCGTCCTCAGGGGGGCGGGGCCAAGTTTAGTTGGAGCGGTGAGCTTGTGGAAATGCAAGCAGCAAGAACAGCTTGTTAAAGGCAGAACAGATTCCAAAAACACAGCACCCTCAGTGCTGCGACAGGCTTAACGCTGCAGGGGTGCAGGTCACCTGATTATATCCCCTTTGTGTCCTCAGGGGGGGCGGGCCAAGTTTAGTTGGAGCTTTGAGCATGTTGAAATTCCGGCAGCAAGAACAGCTCGTTAAAGGCCAGAATAGATTCCAAAAACACAGCGCCTTCAGTGCTGCGACGGGTTCCAACATTCCAACAGTGACAGGTGTATGCTTGCTAGGATGGGTGCTCCAGTTTATGTCCCATGTAATTCCTAGGGGCTTACAGTCATGGAATAAACTTACCAATAAACTTACCTCCAGGCTCCAGTATGGTGTGGGAGCCGGAGAACCCCATTACTTCACATAGCTTGTCATACAATGAATGCATTTCAACATATAGTGGATGCAGCTCTATATATTTTCTCAGAATACAATGTAGATAGCTCAGTATAGCATATTCATTTCAGTAAAGAAAATATGCATCTCAGTATTCAGTATATACATCTTTGTTACTTCTCGTTTCCACCAGCAAACGCCATGGTCTTGATGGAGGATTTCTTCATTGTATACTTATGTGTCTCGCTTCAAAATGGCTGCTGAAGTGCAATGCACCATTCTAGTATTTTCTGTGGGGGCGTGCCGGATGAGAGCAGTCACTCCCGCGGCATCGCTGTGTGGCGAACAGACTGTTCATGAGCAATGGAAGAGTGAGCAGTGGGGCGTTGTTAACTTCCAGCAGATGCTCGTGAGTTTGAAACCCTTGTTTATACTTTAGCATCTTCTGTTCCTAACAACTTCCTTTATGTCATTTTCTTACTCTAACCTGTCTTACTATTTCCAGAGCTCGGCCCTTCAACTCTGCATATTGCAAAGACTGCCAAGTTCCTGCTCTCCCTGCCCATAAAACTGGGTTAATGCCCGCTGATATTTCAAACCCCACTTCTGAGTCTCTGTGCATACAGGAAGAACAAATTCCCCGCAGACCGCATTACAGGAGAACGTACATCACCGAGCTCAACAACAGTTTTCTCCCCATCAGAGGGTTTCCCTGGAGTTCCTCCTCTATGCTTTTATACATACAGGGAGCAGCAAGGATTTCAGGGTGATTCTTACTGACATCACTGACGACTGCATCTGAAGAATCTGTCTCTTGTAAGTACTATTGTTTTGCATAATTACAGTGAGCCTACAGGAATAACAGAGAGCAACACCTAATTATTAAGACACTGAATCAGATGGAGCGGTTAGTGTCTGTGATGCAAAATTTCACTGTAGAGGTTCAGACACAAACAAGAGAACACTGCTTTAAGACAACAAATGGTCAGGCCCCCTCCCTGCCCACCCCCGAATGCAGCCGCGTTACCTCCAGGGCCCCTTCCGGGTGGTAAATAGGATTGGAACCCCACAAATTAAAAGAATTCCTGGATGCCTGCACCATACAGTACACCTTTAAAGCTGCCTATTTTCCCACTGATAGAGAGAGGATTAGCCATTTGATCTCTCATCTTACGGGAGATGCACTTAACTGGGCTACCCCTTATGTTACAAATAACCCAATCCTCGACTCACACCCTGCCTTTGTAAACTGCTTAAAAGCCATATTTGGAAGACAAGAACTGACAATTTCTGCTCAGGAACAACTCCTGGATCTAAAGCAAGGGTCTTCCGACTTGCTTACATGCATTGCTATATTAGAATTCATGTGGAATTGGTGCACTGATAGACATTTTGAAAATCGACTGCCAACTTTGAGATATTATCTATTTAAGATTTACCTATACATGACATGTGCTATGACAATGTTTTTGACTGAAAAAATACGAACAAACTACACACCAACCATATGCACAGCAACCAAGCCAACCATATGCACACTAGCCAAAACCACACACAACATACGCACTCAGTCAAACTACATACACATTACAACATATACTAAAGTAAGGCAATACATAATTTTAAACATCCAATTACCAATAATGTATACATAAACAAAAGTAAGCAGCTCTTTACATCAATAAATTGCGTATGCCTTCAATAATACTGGCTAAAAATAAACTATTCCCCTCAGTTAAATGTACTCGATCAACTCTAAAAACGCTGACATATGGTCTTTTTATGTTGCAGCGATATAATGTGGGCCATTTTGAACTAAAAATGTATGTATACACACACATTCACAGTGAATTGTGCACAATTTTTCAATTATTAGCACTTCCACACATCCAAATTCTATGCAGATGAAAATATATTTTTGCCTCCTGGAAAAAAATCCTGGTAGGCATCCCAAGTCATTCATTCACATTCATAAAACTTGATTCGAATTGCACCTCAACAATTAAAGTACACAAGGCGATAAAAACATGATACAATAAAAATGTATAAAATAAAGATATGAAAAGAGAATAAAAACATTGCCATCAGATTGAGTCACAGAGATAAAACCAGTGGGCTTGTCATATCATAAGGTTCTACATCTCATATCTAAACCAGAGTGAATTTCTTAAATAGACGTTTAGGGCAGAGTTTATCCACAGTTCTTTACTTGAGGCCAGGAGGCATTTCCTAATATTAGTGTACTTCAAGATTGGGATCAAATAATAAGCACGTAAAATAACATTCAGGACATATTAAAACAAAACGTAGACTGGTTTTAGCCTTGTCAGTACAAAAGGGGCATTTACTATTTGCAGAGGATACGTGGTTATTCCAGGTGGCAAACCATCTGTTAAGTGGCAGCAAATTAAAATGGAGCCTGGTCAAGGCCCAGCACATGTAAATCTGAACTGTAGTACTAAGATACAGCTGAATATCAATAGTCGACATTGCCTGAAACACTCTGCATTTTTCAATGTTGGGACAGCCAGTCCCCCGTTTTCCCCATAATTGGTGTCCAGCTTTGTAATTAACTGTTTAATTTCCAATTTGGAAAAAGCAAAAGATGGAAAACCACAAACTGGGGGCACTCACTGAAACTAGGCTTTTTTCAAACATAGCTGTACCCACATTGCATACACATTACAGCATAAACTAAAGTAAGGCAATACATAATACATTAAAAATAACCATTCTGTATACACAAACAAAAGTAAAGCAGCCCTTTACAACAATCTGTTACGTAGGCCTTCAATAATGATGACCACACAAACCATTCCCCTCATTAGTTAAATGCACTCCAACTCTAAAAGCACTGTCAAGGTTGTGATGATATAATATTGAAGTAAAAAAAAAAAAAATATATATATATATATTATATATATATATATATACATATAAACAAACATCTATTTACAATGTACAATACTTTTTTCAATGGTTAGCACTTCCCACGAATCCAAATTCTACATACTGGAAAATATAATTGTGGCTCCTGGAAACAATACTACTAGATGTACCAAGTCAGTTTTCATTTGCAAACAATCCAGTGCCTCTTCGATATCCCAAATCATTGCCTCCAGTGTGTATCAAAATTACATTCAGTATTTTGCCACGGTCATAATACAGAACAGGTTTCTCGATTATGGCTTTCCACATTGCACCACAACAGCCATGCAATTTCACATTCAAATTTTCAAATGGTAGGAGAGTCAGCATTTTTCTCACATAAGATTGAAGCCCGAAACTTCAGGCATCACCAATTATCAAAATGATCTTGCCCTAAATTTAAATAAAAATAAATATATAATATCTTTAATGTCGAAGCACATGAGCAATACAAAAACACATGTGAAATGTAAACTAAAATTAATTTGCTTTACTGTACATAAGGTACTTAATAACAGTACACTTACGTGCATGTTAAACAATACTAATGAAATACACAAAACAAACCTTGCAACTTTAACTGGTTGTTTCATTTGGAGTATAAACTGGCACAGAAACGGTTGGAAGATAAGCACTTGCATACTGTAAAAATATACAAAACTATACAATCATGCACTTGTCACATAACCTACAATTATGTAGATTATACTACACTTATGAGCATATTAAACTATACAAAATAAAGACAAACCATACACAAATACATGCAACAATGTACATGCACAAATACGAAACGTAAACTACAATTCATTTGCTTTACAATAGATTAGATAGGTTATAGCATTACAATTCCACACATGTTAAACCACGTTATATGCACGTAACAAAACCTGCAACAGTTACTTGTTACATTTAATGTTAAATGCCACAGAAACAAACTTTAACATAAGCACTCTTAATCACCATGCACACATGGAAACCAAGCAAATGCGTACTGTACAACTGTACATAACATGATACATATGCACATGCTTAGCAATGTACAAATCATGGGCTTTGCAAGTGCATGCATAATTTACATTATGTAGGTAATCGGAAGCATACGTTCACTTACAGCTTGCTACAGCCATTTTGCAGATGCATACAATTACAGAAAAACAGGTAAACCCAATTGTAATAAAATACAAAAAATATGCTACTAGAAATAATAGAGTCACAACACATTTATTTTTAAATCACCTATACCACTGTTAGTATGAATTTAAAAAAAAAAATTTTAAAAAATGAATACGTAGAATTTAGTCAAATATACATGTGCAAACAATTAGGGATGCATGCGTCATGTACACTACAGCAAAGCTGCTGTAGTAATCACTGATACAAATACAGAAATACTTTCTCATAACAAACGCACGTACCATAAATCCTTTTAACTAAGCCCAATCATGTCAAATTCCCAACCACGCCTGATACAAAGCGAAGATCCTTAAACTTAAAAAAAAATTAAAAACACCCACTAGTATGAATAATTTTCAAGATATACAATTCATGAAATTGTAAATGTAAATATATTCTTGTTTCCTTCTACAAATTCGATGTATGCTTTTTTAGCAAATTGAAAAATGTCAAAGCCTGTAGATGAGTTCTCTAAGAAGAGGGGTAAACAAAATGTACTTTCAAATATAAATTAACTAGTCAATTAACTAGTCAATAGAATTGCTCAGATCTTACAAATGTTAAACTTTTAAAACATCCCCTTACTGTAAATTT
The DNA here is from genome assembly GCF_040938575.1 of Ambystoma mexicanum. Lineage (NCBI taxonomy): Eukaryota > Metazoa > Chordata > Amphibia > Caudata > Ambystomatidae > Ambystoma > Ambystoma mexicanum. The sequence goes on from NC_090933.1 coordinate 595,209,420, forward strand.
AACAAAATGCACAAGAAAAAACTTCCTAGAAATATCAACTAAACATACAAATGTATGTGCATATATGTGATTAACAAAATAAACAGTCGCTCCCACAAATATAAACAGCATGCAAATTAATTTTTCTGCATAATTTTCGAATTGTACTGTTAAATACAGCTAAGATTCTTAGAAAGTTAAAATCACATGACTGGTGCCAACAACTAGAAAAGCTAACAAGATTGTAACGCTCACCTGATTCCCACGGAGGCGCCGACCTGTTCTGGACTGCTACAACTTCTTCCACGGTAAAGGGTAGTGCTTGGAAGATGGACTGGACTGGACCCCCAAACCTCGTCTGTCTGGCCCGTAGAATAATCCTTCTGTAGATGGGAAAAGGGAGTTAACTGTCTGCTAGATTGTGTGTGAGATTCCCCCCTTTTCCCCTTCTCACCCTCCTCGAACCCTAGCTGTGCCTTCCGCAGACTCTCACCTTAATTTCTGTATGGACAAGCTCTCCATCCTGCTTCTGACGCATGGGCGCGTAGATTTCCAGTTACGTCACTGGATCTCGGATTTGGCGAGGGTTCAATGTCTGCTTGCCTTTACCAAAATGCTGCCGTAAGTATATAGTTCAAAAGATCAAGTCTTATTTGTCCCTTGGCCTTTGTTTAATTTTCAGGGACTAGGTGAGGAATCCGTGTGGAGGAATCGATTCGCCGAGGTAAGCTCAGGTGAGTACTTTTAATGAAGGTGTGCCGTAGTGGTTTGCTCCGACACCTTAATGAGTGTGTCTTATTTCCCCATAGGGGCCGGGATACGGAAAAGCCAGAAAAGCCGCTCAGACCCAAAAAGGGAACTGAGGTCCCAACAAAATTCAGGTAAGACTTAAGGTGAGTGTCCTTTTGGAATTAGTTCGTTGCTCACCTTGTTTTGTCCTTTTTCTCCATAGGTCTTGAATGCGACCGATGTCGCCTATGGGTGCTGAAAAGGTTGCCGGAGGCACGTGAAGGTAAGTGGAAGCGGCGCGGCAGCGTGAGAAGCGGAGCGCTTCTAACTATTGTCTTTCTTTTCCGTAGGTGCTGGGATGCGGCCGATGTCGCCTATGACCGCTGAAGAGCTAGACAGCTCCATGTGAAGGTAAGTGGAAGCGGCGCTGCAGCGAGCGATAAGATGCGTTTCTAACCCTTGACTTTCTTTTGCAGGATCGACGGAGTGAAGAATCCGCATGCTGGATGAAGGTAGGTAATGTCCTAATGCTTGCCTTTCTCTCCTTGCAGGTGTTCCAGGTGCTGGCGGGCATGGCAGGAGCCGACTCGGTGAGCGTCCTGCTGCAGATGCAGAATAACGCGAAGCACGTGTTGCCATCCGGGCGTGGTTTAAATAGCCTTGGAAGAGCTTCATGTGAGTGTTCTTCCACTGGCCCCACCCGAGTAAGAAAAGAGTTCCTGAAAGAAAAAAGTTCCTCCCCAGCCTTAGTTGGCTTGGAGCTTCAGACAGCATGGTCTGCCTCGGGTGAGTATGCAGCATGGTCTGCCTCAGGTGAGTTCACCCAAGCATTACCATATGTTCTGCCATGATGAGCCTGGCGCCTAAGGCGCCAGGACAGATGCCTTTTATGAGCCTGGCGCCAGGACAAGGTCCAAAGAGCCCCTATAGGGGTTTGCTGGGTCCTGCTTGGTGAGTATGAAGTCTGCTTCCGGGGACGCTGGGCCTGACCTGGCTCCTCGGGAACAGGCATCATGACAAAGATACAAGCTTTTAAAGATTATGTTAAAATCTCAAACCAGTTCATCAGCCACTGAAATATATTCTTCGCAATCCCATTCAGCATTTCTGTAATGCTTTGAGATTGTGTTTCAATTTGTTGGGAACCCGGGAGAGAGGAGGTCTCATTTCTGGTATGAATATTGAAAATCCCATATGTAGGCTATGTAATAACCTACTCTCAAGAATCTTTGAAGCATCTAATTTTATATTGTGAAGCTACAAATGATTATAGAAGGATGTTTTTTTAGAAAATGTGTGCATAGGCCTAGTATGGTTTTTAGCAAGGATCTTTGGGCACGTTTGATGGTAGGAAATAATACATCAATGACCATAGTGCTTATTAGATTTTTGAAGAAAATTCATGAACGTTTATATGAGGATTTTTATAATAAAATATAAGGTATCATGAGAACGTATTAGGTGATTTCTTTATGAATTAATGAACTTTGTATGTTTATTCATATATTTTTTATAACTTGTAATAAATGTGATACGTGTTTTTATTAAAACTGACAATATAAATTAAAATAATTGTACGCCCATGCATGTCATTTACAAAATAATAATTCCCATTAATATGAAGTGAACATAGTATAAATACATTTTTCCCTTGTCTATTCCAATGCAGAAAAAAACTCTACATTCAGTTAATATACCCTGGTATGTATTTTCGTACATTTAAAAACCCTTGCCATTACAATTAACTAAACATATCAATGTACGTCCATGCTGCTCTTCATACAATCAATAACCCTTCTCATGAATATGAACCAAGCAAACGTAGGTACTGTTTGTGCAAAGTGTAGATACCTACAAACACCTTTTGTTCTTTGGAAATGCAGAAAAGCTTTGCATCAACTTACCATCGAGTATTATCAATAGGTTGAAAAACTCTTCACCTAATAACTGAACATATCAATGAACTTCAATGCGTACTTCACACAAAGTGAATAACCCTTTGTAATAAGAACTTAGCATATCAATGTACATTTGTGCAGAGATTTGAAAACATTCAAAAAATCCAGAATATTTATGTATGTTTATGTATTCATTAAACATCCACACAGGCTCTTCACAAAAAAAAAAAGAAAACTGCAAAATAATATGAAATGAGCATACGGATGCATGTTTGTACCCAAGATTAATGCATCCCAAACATTTTTGGAATTTATTCTACTGCAAAAACCCTTATTATTCAGTTACCATACTAATGTATTTATTTCTGTATTACAAACATACCAATGCATGCCCAAAGAACCCCTTATAGTCTTTTATGACAAATAAGGTAATAGTACCAAAACACTTAATAAGCAATGTCCTTAAAAAATAAATGTTCTTTTCCAACAAAAGTATAATGAAATTGGCTTCTCTAAATACAATAACATTTGAAAATTCAAGAAAATGAAAGCATTCACCTTTTATAAAATAAAAGTAATTGCCCTTTGTAATTCAATTTCAGCTGGAAAGCATGACAAAAGCAGCAAAAGAAAAACATTGTCACGAAAAATGCAACACACATTCCTCTAAAAAGGAAAAGAATGTTAACAACTTAATATATCTCATGACAAAGAAATAAGTAAAATACTTATCCAACCAACCATTATAGTGGAATTAGATGACAGCCACAAGTACAACATGTTTAATGTATGTAATATACAACTAGAAAAGTACATTATGTTGGTAGATAGAATTTAAAAGGTATACGTTTAGAACAATAAAAATAAACATTCAAAGAATGCAAACAATTAGTTAACTATTTTAATTGTATAAATGGTTAGTAAATGATTAAAATAGTTACTAATTTAACATAGCAAAAAAACATTAATACTTTCTTTTCATACATTTTTGTTTCCGGTACAGAGTCTGCTGATGAAGTTGTTCCTTCAGTTTCCCACAACTCTTAAAAGATTAAAAACATCACAATAAAAAAACAGGTACACTATTAAATACTGAAAATGCTACATCTGAATTTGCATGTACCACACCTCATCAATTTGAGTCACCATCACTCTAAGTCTCCCACTTTTGATACAATACAAACCTCTATCCTACATGCAAAATAACCTGTAATAGTGTTACAATAACTGGAAGTTCTGCAGCACGACTAGATTGAAAATAAAAATCACCGGGTACTGCAGCTTGTAGTATTCTAATTGGGCAGACTCCAAATATTCTGCAACATGACTCACATACACCTTCTACCACTGTTATTAACATTATGTCAAATGTCCATACTTCGATTTCACAGACTACACACAGATGCCTTACCTACTACTAGTACAATTTCAACTGTGACACTGCTTTCTGAAAATAAAAATGAATTCTACCCCCAGTAAAGGTGCACTCCCAGACATGTTGAAGAACAGTCTCATACGGCCCCATCTCAAAAAACCCTTGCCTGACGCGGAGGACCTAGCCAACTACAGACCGGTTATGAGCCTCTTGTTCATCGCAAAGCTTATTGAGAAAGTAGTTTCGACACAACTACTTGCCAAAAATCAACCAATTTGATGAGCAATGCGATTACCAGCCTGGTTTCCACCCCAAATGCAGTATTGAGGCTGCAACCATCCAAGTGGTGAACAATGCGTTCAGAATCACTGACACTGGGGACTCGTGTCTCCTAGTCCTCTGAGATCGCTCAGCTATCTTTGAAATGGTTGATCATCAAATTATTCTCTCCATCCTCGCCAACAGGATAAGCTTCTCTGGAACTGTGCTGAAATGGATTGCATCCTACTTATCCAATAGGCACCAGATAATACAGATGGGCTCATTCAGATCCAACCAACTGCCAGTCCTTTGTGGGGGTATCCTAAGGTTCCATTCTCTCCCCAGGCATCTTCAATCTATACACATAACACAGGGACTTTCCTAAATAACCCCAGCATAGCCATCCATCAGTACATTAAGCTGTATCTTATGGTCAGTGGCCCAGAGGACATTCTTCACCTCCGCGAATGCCTGGCTACATCCAAACCTCGATGTCAAACGCTTACCTTAAATTGAGCACCAAGACCAAATTTGTACTCATCGGTCGCCCCACCAAACAAATTGTGCAACATTGGCTGGATGACATGTACCTGGAAGGATTCAACCGTAAGCTGTCAAATTCAGCCAAATCCCTGGTCTTCATTGTCGATAGTAGAAAAGAACATTGCCAAAAAGGTACAAACTGCATGGCTACAGATCCACACACTATGCAAACCCTTCATTCCTCCAAACAAATTCCTTATGGTGGTCCAAGCCTTCTTTACCTCACATCAATGAGGAAAATGCTCTCCTTACTAGGCTCCTAGCCGCACACCTGTCCTCCGCCTCAAAGCAGCACACCATGCTGCAGCATGAATCATTACAGGTGCCTGCAAATTTGACAGTATCTCTCCAACACTAAGCACGCATCACTGGCTTCCCCACCCTGCCAGGATCATATTACAAATTGCTTGTATCACCTATAAAGCAGTCTCAAACTGAACAACATATGTGGCAGCTAAACTCCACACCTCTGGAGGCTCTCGCACCTCACATAGCACAGCTATCAAAAGTTTGGAATCAACACTAAACTGCAAAAAGCTGTAATAGTCCGCCACAGCCCACCGTTTGGAACTCAATCCCCAGTAGAGGCTAGAAATGCCCCAACCATCCTCCTGTTCCACAAAAACACAAAAAACATGTCTCTTTCAAAAATAACTGCCTGACCAATAAAATTCCCTCTCCCCTTCACCCGCATTACTCTATAAAATACCAAACCCAATTCTGGCACAATCCGAGTGTGGGCAGTGTGCTTACCTTTATACAACTGTTATGATCAAGTTTGAAATGATACTGTTAAAAAGTATGCCTCATAAAATACACATTACATTTTAAACGAATTAAATGTGTATTCCAAACAATACAAACATAACCAAGGACTGTTTACTAAACAAATCAAACACTGCAATACGGCATGTGCTTATTTAAAAATATACGTTGTACAAAACACATGCTTTAATGGAATGAGCATTGCTTAAGTGTATGTAAAATATTAATAAAACAAAAACTAAATGTCATTTCAACAATTTCTCATTATATTACAAATAGTTAAACGTGTACAGAACATCGAATGTTAATTAACAATTAGCTAACATAAACATACAAGTAATATACCTGCAACATAAAAAGGAACATTCCATAAAAACACTATTCATATATAGAACTGTTTAAAATCATTTAAAAGTTATATAAGTATTCTAAATAAACATCAAATTAAGCAAATGGCTCATACCTTTTGTTGGTGGAGAAACTGTCCAAAATTAGTGAGGAAAACTGGATAGCACATTATGCCTCCACTTTTAAGGACTCTCACATGACTGGGTTGCCCAATCTCCCTTCTGATATATCGAAGGCCATATCATGGATTACCTTAGACCCAGAGGACATTGCCCTGATAATAAAGAAAAGCAAACGCCAGTCCCCGATAACATGGCCCCATTAACCTTGAAGCATGATCAAGTCTCTGGGCCATCATCCTTGCCCATCTCTTGAGAGACCCTTAATACAGGGGTTCTGCCTCCTATGTATAATGTAGCTTACATAATTTCAATATATTAAAACAAGGGCGATTGATACAACCCATCAAACCTATAGCCCTTTTAGCCGACACCAGCAAAATCGCTGTGGCACTAAATGAGTTACAGCTTTGGGTGAATAAACTTGAAATTCTGGCTCCCAGACAAATAGGCTTCCGAAAACAAGTGGGAATCACTTTGAATTGTATCATCGTTTCCCATATTCAGGCTTCGGTAGCTGGGGGCTCTATTGGCACAGTTTATATGGCTGCATTGGACCCAACTAGTGCCTTTGACAGAGTGAATGGGCACACATTGATAAAGAATGAGGTGCCTCACCCCTGGTAAAATTGATATTTTTACTCCACTGGCGAGACCAATAACAACTACTTTGAGTCTAAAACAGGGCTACCTCTTAGCCCCTCTTCTTTTGAACATTTATTTATTCGATGTTGAGAATTTGTGGGAATCCATAAACTCTCACCCCATTAGACTTGGTCACTGAAAATAAATCGGTTGGCCCTTGCAGATGATTTGTTATTTTTCGACAATACCCCTGTTGGCTTAGAATGCAAATCGACAGCTTTTGGATCTCATGTCGAAGAAAACAATCTCGTAGTTAATGCCAACAAGTCAAGAACTGTCATCTTTTCAAAAAAACGTAAGCCTAAAGGGATGGGATGGGATGGGGCATGCGCAAAGCACATGTGGTTAGTACCTACTCTACGAAGAATTTGGGCTTGAACCTAACTTTTAGGGAACCTGGGGGGCAGTTGATCTTCTCAGAGCAAAATCTTTCATTGCTCAGCTTAAAAGACGGACTTTCGATGTGTAGTTTTTCTTTGCTCCCACTTCGAGAATACTTGGCAAAGGTGGTGCCATGCTTAACATATGGTCTGGAATGTTCCTTATATAATCATGGCAAATATCTGAACTCTGTTGAAGGCACTATTTGGAAGATGGGGCTAGGTCTGCCCCCATGTGTCCCAAACTCTGTAATTCGCCATGTATCGCCTGCTGCCAGAGTCGCCTAGTCCAAATTGCGCTTAAATTGTTAGTACAACCACTCTGAGGGGTCAGAAATAATGAGAGGCAGACACAAAGTTGTAATATATTCATTATCTGGCATCTTTATTAAAACAAAAGGGTTAGGATGAAGGCCTCTCTAAAGATCAGTCTGTGCCAAGTTGACAAACTTATAAACTGTCCTTGTGTACAAAACCTACTAATCTAACCGACCCTCACACTACAAAAAAGTCTAAGTTATGTTTGGCAAAAAAGTGGTCATAATTAAAGCAAATAGATACATCCAACAAAGCTGTCCTTTCGAAGGTGAAATCCTTTTATCCAGAGGGTAGTTTCCTTCCCCTGGATATTTCGGTAGGATGGCAGAAAGTGTCTCTTTTAAACAACAGATTCTTGGGGATGGCAAAAGTGTCTCTTTCAAACAGTTCCTTTGGTTCTTTATACTCAGTTCAGAGAGTTCTTGTGCAAACAATATGTCCCAGAACATTTAGCTCTTTATGGTTTTCCTTGTACTGAGTTCACAAACAGGATCTTATGTGAATGAGAAATTCCATATAAGGTTTTCTTTTACCGCTTTTGTATCTTGGCGGATTACTGGATGTGCTGCTCAATCCATGAAAAGGTTTTTGTTCAACTTCAAATGCCTGGGATATCTATCCACCAAGATCTTTTCTATGTACTTTCTCAGAATGTCTGGTGCTTTGCAAGATAAGTAAGTTTCTTTCTGCAACTTTAGAGGATCCCCTGATATACTCCCCTGCCAGGAATCATTTAGTAGGTTCTTTAGATCCCCTAGTATACACTCCTGCCAGGTATGTTCCTACATGTGTAAAGTTATATGCCTAGTGTTTATGATTGCCTGGGGTTCCTTTCATCAACATCAGATCCCCTGGTATACTCTCCTGCCAAGTATCTTGCCACAATGTCTTATACTTCCCCGAGTGATTTGCTTGGCATACTCCCCTCCAAGGAATCCCCCTGGGGTCTTGCAGATCCTCTCAAATGTTCACTGCCTCATGTGCTCCTTTCACCAGGACTATCTCTCTGTTTTACTAGTATAGCAGAATTGTATTACTTCACTGTGCTTCTACTTTATTTTATTGAGGTATTACTTGTTCCACATTTCCCCACATTGGCATCTCATACATGGGGACTTGTTCAAGTTATGTCTTTGTGCCTTATTTGGTCGGAATTCAAATATTCATATTTCATTTATTTACTTCCATGCCTGTAGGTACGCCCCGGAGTCCACAGTGGCTCACCAGTATCTGCAGCATTCCCGTCCTGTGTCACATTACTGTGATGAAGCTTCCTCTCTGGGACAGCCTCCTTCGCACTGCAGACCATCCTTCAGCACTCACAGCAGCTCTCCGCTCCCCCCACCGGCTTCTCTCTGCAGCCGGGACCGAAGACAGCTGCTTATCGGCACAACCTATCTCTGGTAGCTCTGATGCTGGTGCTGCGACAGTCCTCCAACAGTGCCCCCTCTGTCTCTCTTGGCCTCGCGCCACGCTGGTATGTAGCTCTCAAATTTGCAAGCTGCTGTCTGGAAGTGCCTTCTCTCGCGATCTGCACTAGCACAGTCCTTTTCCATACTGCTTCCTTCTCTGGCTCTGCCTGCATGATTTTAGTTGTTTAAAAAGCTGAATGTTCCATTGTAATGGGATGTTTTAGTTTAGTTTTGACATTCATTGGAAGGAAATGTATCTAAAAAACAATTGTTTTGTTATTTCATTTGCTGTGTTAAGATATACATGTCTGTTTTTTATTTATTTTTATAGTGGAAAGGTTTAAATCCAAACCAAAACACTAATTTAAAAAAGTGTCATATCACCAAATGAGGCGTGCCACAACCAACCGCTTGAAAAGTATGAATAGATTTGACACAAAGAAATCAGTGTATAAATGCCTTATTTTAAAAGCCGTACATTGAAATCAATCTAATTAGTTTCTAAAAATGTTTTTAAAAATGAAACCTTGTAGAAAATTTCCAGTCAGATGATTCTTAAAACGGTTTCATTAAAAAAAAAGAAAAATCATGTGTTCTTTCGAAACCAATACAAAATATTATTTCAATGCCAGTACATTATTACTACACCCTCATCTACTGGTAAAAAAATAAACATGCTACTTTATATTTAACCCTCTTTCTGCAAAACCTTTGAGGCAGTAAGACAAACACTCTATACTTATTACAAGGAAACCTACTTTGACAAAAACGTTTCATCTAAAATCACTCCAAGTGCAGGTTAACTTTCAAATAATGTACTTCTAATTTTTGTCCTATTCATGTAAACAAATGAGTAAGCACTTCAAATGCAGTAACACATCTATTTTACATACGGTACTTAATGTAAATGTGATTGTATTTTAACATACTTTTACCTAAAGTCTAAAAATGCATATTAAATAATGTCCGTCATGCAACCATTAACACATTGGATTTCAAAAATGTAATGTACCATTTACAAAAAAAGTACAGTTTACACAAACTAAAAATACAATCGTACAAAGTACGAAAATAATATGCAACTTATGTTCATTAAAAATAGTACATTACACATCACCAATAAAAACTAAATCCCAAAATATATTATGATATAGGAAATGTCATATGTAAATACACATTACGTAAAGCATATTTGTAATGTTGTGACAAGGATATTCCTGCTACTAAATATTTACTACGTACATCATACATTTTGTATTATGTTTTCTAATTCTATCAGTGTTAATACTAATACCACTTGTAAAATGAATATTGCTGCCATTAACAATATACATCATTAATCACGTAACGTAATTCTCATGTACTTTGCAATTGTAAGTTAGTTTAATTTAGTTAAGTCTATATTAATATGAAAAGTTTGCACCTGTTTGAAAATAACAAAAGCATGGAAAAAAAACGTGTGCGCTTATTACTGTAAAACCTATTGCACTAGTTTTACCATTTCTAATTACATCAATATATTACATTTATAAATATATTGCTAATAAAAGTATATAATAAAGCCTCTCCTTTGTTATTCGGAAAAATGTTTTAAGGAAAAATGGATTACAATGGGGAAAAACACAAGTTCAGAGCAATTGCAAGTCAAAAATACCACACATTAAAATAAATTAAAGTGTTATATAATACAACGCATTCAAAACTAAAAACTACAAATGTTAAAAACCAACATTAAATAATGCACCAACAAACAGAATAAATCAAATAACTGACAACCATAACGTCCCTTTTAACCTTTTTTAAGTTGCACTAGCAAAATCCTATGAAATTCGATGGAAACACATTACAGGGACATTATGGTTCCAAGTAAAACCGAACAAACCCAGAAATTCAACAGTTATAGTAAGCTAAGCAACCATAACTCGTGCCACCAGTGTGTGCTGCAAGGACTAACACGCATGACATCAAAGATGCCATCACAAATCTCATTCATGACATCATTGATGCGGATAACACCTCCCCTGTCACCAGCCTTACGTATTCATGCATTAGGCTACCACATTTAAAGTATTGCTGTCCACTTCGTGGGTGGCTCTGCAAACTTAGCAATGTGTGGCTAAAGTACTCCTAACTGTATAAGGTCGACTGGTAAATAAACAGCAACCAGCAATGTGACGTGGGCGTGTTAAATGTGGCATTACTTTGATTTATCTGCTGCTTCCCTTTCCATGACCCGTGAAACTGATACATTGTGTGTACACTCTGCAGCGTGACGGAAAGTATGAACAGGTTGCGTGCCGGTTATACAGTTGAAAAAAACATGTAACTGCAAGTGGGACAGTTTGTAGGAAGGCTGCAAAATTGCAAAGCTGGTGCACATTCCTCATGCACATACTAGTGAAACAGCAGAACATTCAGAGCACAAACAATCTTACTGGTGGTTAGAAAAGCACTGTATGTGCATGGGTTGCACATAATAAATGGCTTTGTGGTATACGTAAAGAAGCTGTGGTTGGCGTTGTTGTAAACATTCTTGTATTCCACAATGTATGTATATCCATGAAGGTACCACGAACAGTAATGACATAGTATAAAGTGTTTTTACTGCATGTGACGACAACTCAAATTAAAGAACAAAGGAGCTGTGTGCCAGCTACCGCCTTTCAAAGAATAACGTTGGGTACTTTCATGTACAGCATTTGGCACATCTGCTGCGGTCAACAAGAGGGGCACTCCTGTAGGGCAGCAGAGATGTAAAACAACCTTTTCAAAGCATATGCTGCGCTACAGACCCTTACCCTGGCAAAGGGCATTGTATTGGACATATAGTGCAATGCGCTACTGTACACAGGGAAGGTACTTGGAAGTGCATTGCAACTGTCATTACAGGAGCATTACAATGAGTGCCGCCTATATAGGTGAGGGCCACCCAATAATTACGTCTCCTGGCCCGTCCCCTATAGTATCTAGGCAGGTGCTGCCCCTTCTGTACTGGACCTTTGCTGGCTTTCCTTCTGTGGCATGTGTGAGAACGTGATAAAGATGCACTGGGAAATGAAAAAAGGTTAAAAAAAAGAAAGCACCTTTCACAGATGAACAAAGGAATTGCCAATGCATGCATGCAGGGCGGGAGGCAGGGCATGGTGGAGAACACGGTAGTTCAATCGGTTCGAAAGGAGTGCACTGTGCAAAAAGATTTCTTTATGTGTTGCAGAGCGTTTTCAAGAGAGTCACAGTGCAACACTTACAAGAAAATATCACTACTTGCAAGAAAGGCACCAAGGCAATTTAAATGGGGTGTGCAGAAATCGAGATAGCTGGCACAGCAAGATGAACGTTGTAGCTAGGGAAAGGTATTCAGGCTGTGAAACGTCATAATGCCATGGGCAAAGTATGCCACTGGCACATGACCAAAGAAGTGCACAAATACACTTCTTTGCAATGTACCGCGCTGTCTCCATTGATGGACCAAATAGAAAATGACGCTGCCACATCGGTAGCTGCATACTGCGACAGAAAGTTATGCAAGAGATCGGATAGAAACGCATGAACTGGGCAAGTGCCTCCATCGCAAATGGCACTGAAACCTGTGTAACATGCTCTGCAATGTTCCCTACACAATGAACAATAATAATATATTCATGCTTGCGTATCACACACACATACCAAAATCAGGCACTTCACTGTAACTAGTCCATAGCACTACACATGCACATCATAGATTAGAAAATGAGTAGCGAGTGCACAGTGTTTTGAATTCACTTTCACTGAATGTATGTTGGCATACTCTAAAATTTGCATGCTGTCCTCGTAAAACACACAGCCATAACGGCACCCTATGCATTTCTGTGAACAGATACACAGTTGTTCTGTACATAACACACCCACAAACTTTATTGCCCAATTCTGTAGCCTTTGCAGACCCATTTCTATGGGTGTCATCTGCAAAACGGGAGTCTGTACCACGTGCCGCCCTGCAACTATTGCGATATTCGCAGACTTTTCATGCTGCACGCGCGCAGGAGTGGGGGACTAACTTTCTACCAGTTGAGCGCACGTCGTTGGTTGTGGTTGCTATTAAAAGAACCTTTTTTTTTTAAAGGTGCTTCCCTAGAAAGACTTTTTTGGGGTTTTTATTACATGAATGTGTTTTTTCAACTTCAGCTCACATTCTTACAGTAGAGTCTTCAGTGCAGTCTGTAGATTGTGAATGAACATTTAATTTCCACAAAGACATGCCATTTGCCTTGAAAAGGTGTATGCATCGGGAACCAATGTTCTCATTCTCACAAGAGAACATCCCAGCAGCACTCAAGAAGTCACACATGCTACTGTTGATGAGACCCCTTCCAACCTCTGGCTGGCGACAGGAAGCATTGGAATAATGCCACACGAGTCTTGGCATTATACATGAGAAAAGCACCTTGGCAGTAGGAAAAATGCACTGCTCTGCTTTCATCAAAATCTTCAGTTGACTGAACACAGGAACAAGGCATGTAAGCCAAAAATAAGCCTCCAAAGTGCATGATCACAACATGTACAGTTGCCAAAGAGGCCATGCGTCGACATTCTAGAAGCAGTACGCCGAAACAGCACGATTCCATACCACTACACAAAACGTCCACTCCCTCCAAACCTAAATTGCTAAACAAGCCTTCTTGGAGGGCGTACCTGCACAGATCTTCCACAAAGTAATCACCCACGATGAAAACTGTGCGTCTTGCCATGTTTGCCAGCCGCAGTACACACAGTTATGGAAAAGTGAATGCCTCCCTTTCCCGTGATACACACCCAGAGCACCGGATTGGCCAAAGGTCATAGTACCATTTCCATTGGCCAACATGGTGAGAAGGGCAAAATGTGGCATGTGCCTTTCCCCCAACCACTACGAGGGAGGCACCCCGGTGAAGCAGGCCTACTCCTCCTCCCTATTGGTGCTCTTTTCTGTAGCGTACACCCAGACCACCTGATTGGCCAAAGGGCATAGTCCCATGTCTATTGGCAAGCATGCTCACAAACTCAGAATGTGGCATGTGCCTTTCTCCAAGTACCACCAGGGCCGCGCCTCAGTAAAGCCGGAGGAGTCCATCCTATCGGTGCACTTTCCGCTGATGCACACCCTGAGCAGCACATGAAAGGACAATCGCTACAGTCCCATTTCCATAGGCCAGCATGGTGAGGAGCGTTGAATATGGCACGTGCGGGTCCCCAAGTACATCAAGGACCAGTCCACAGTGCAGCAGGAGTCCTCCTTCCGATTGCCGCACATCCTAAGCAACTCATTGGACAATCCCCACAGTTCGATTTTTGTGGCCGCCATCCGCAAAATCCCTGCATGTGAATTTCGTGCTGCGTGCGTTCATTGGGGGTTCTACGCACTTTAGTTCAGTACACTGTTTACCGCATCCTGTAGATGAGCAAACAAAACTGCATTGCCAATGGAGGACAACAAAATGCCATTTTCTTGGAAAAACTCTGCATTTCCACAAGTAATAATGTAATTGATGCAGAAGAACATTCCACAAGCTGACAAAGTGCACATGCTTCTGTTGATGAGACGCCTTCCTGCATTTGGCTTGGAACATCCATCAGTAGTAGGCCATACTCTTTGCAGTATTATAGATGAGAGAAAAGCACCTTGACGGTGGGGATAAAAAGTCCTTGCCACGTCCAGCAACCTCCTCAGTCTACAGAACAAATGTAAGCAAGGCAGGTAACACATATGCATGACGCCGTAATGAATTACGATAACATCTACTAATGGAAATGTGGCAAGGTCTTTCCAAAGTGTATGCACATCGACGAAATGGCACTCATACACTGTTTCACAATGCGTCCACTACTTCCAAACCAAAATTGCTGTCAAAGTTTCTTTGCAGGGCATAGTTGTGCAGATCTATTACAAAGGGATCATCTACAGTCAACACAATGCGTTTCGCCATGTCAGCCATCCCCAGTATGCAGAGTATAATATGCAACCGTTTCACCTCCCCTTCCTGATTACCACACCCATACTACCTGATTGGCTAATCCCCACACTGCCATGACAATTGGGCAAGGTGGTGTAAAAGGCACATTTTGGCACGTGCACCTCCCAAAGTAGCGCGTGGGCCGCACCCCTGTAAAACTGGAACAGTCCTTCCCTTTGGCACTATCTTCTCTGCAGCTCTACTTCATTAGGTTACTGGTAAAGAGGTACATGCATCCACCAATCTCATTAAAGCCACCATGATCGAACACTGTCACTGCTGTACAACACTTGAAATGTACCGTTACACATTTACAGTACAAATGTCGTGCCATTCCAAAACATGTCCACTACAAAGTTCAATGAAAGTATGCACGATTTCTCCATCTGCATACATTGACATAGCCGCCCAGGATGTGGGATGTGCCATCCTGAAAGTACCACGTAATCCACTACCTTTTTGTGATAGTGAAGGTGTGCGGGGGTATATGTTAAACAATATGAAACTGGGCAGGGGATTCAGGCTTCCAGCGGATATGCATAAAGTGTATTTTTTTACGTGTGTGCGAGCAATTGTTTTTTGTATTTTCTCTTTATATGCGTTTCTATTTGCCTGTCCTCACATTTTTACAACATCCTGGTCAAAGCTTCTTGCACAGTGTGAAAGAAAACGGCATTGCCAATGGCACTCAAATAAATGCCAATTCTACGGAACCACTGCAAATTTTGCGACCTCATGATCTCATAGTGGGTGGAGAACATGCCAGCAGTCTGCATAAACTCGCACATAATTCTGTTTTTAACACACCTTCCGACTGCTGGCTGGGGACAAATTACACCATCATGGACAAACACTGTTCCTGGTGTTATGCATGAGAAAACCACCCTGGCAGTAGGAAAAATATGCATCACTGCGTTCAGCAACCTCATCAGTAGACAGATTAATCGTCCACACGGCATGTAACCCAAATATGCACTTCCATAGTGCACCACGCCACAGTCCGCGTTTGTGACAGACAACACATCTGCACAGGCGAACCATCCTGCCAAAACTGCAGTCACCCCGACAGGCCCAGAAAGCGTCCACTCCTTCCAACCCGAAATTACCAGCAACGCCTCTCTGCACGCAACACCTGTGCAGATGGCACACAAAGGTATCACCAACGAGAAGCACTGCTATTCTCTCCATGTCGACCACCCTCACAACACAGTATGGTGACAAAATGGTACCGCCCCTTCCTATGACCACGCCCTAAACTCCTAGTGGCCTATTTCCCACAATTCCATTTCCGCCCTGCTCATAATGGTAGGATGAGCATGTGCACTTTCCCATCTATAGTGAGGGCCACGGCCCAGTAAAGCTCTGACAATACTTCTTCCCTTTGTACGGTCACTTTTTGCAGGACTCCCCAAGTTGGTTGCTGTCATATTTGAATACACGCAAGCACCAATCACATACAAAACCTCTGCATTGCACACTGTTATTTCTATACACCACTCCTTATATACCGTTCAACACTCGGTACACATTCCGTTTGATTGCAAAGCCCCTCCACCAGAAATTTCTGCTAAATAAGGCACTATTGCAGCATCCACAAACATCCTAACATGCCCCCAACACATCTTTAGCTATGCAAACAACATTGCAACTCTTTCCACACCAACCACAACACTACACAACCAAGCAAGCGACCATGTGGGCACCTAACATTATGCACAAATATCACATACGTAACGGCAGTTCTACCCATCTTCCCCAAACCATAAAACACCCATTCACGAAAATGTGTCACACTTAGCAGAAGCCACAAACATCACGCAGCCTGCACCACCCGTACGCACTACCATTCACAAGCTATTGTGTAACTTCCAACCTATGCACAACACCTTCACAACATTGGGCGTACTTCAATAAATCTGCACACAGCAGAGTAACCAACCACATAAACTGCCCTTGAACCATACCCATTTCCGTACTCACATTGCATACACACTGCACCCTGTGGCCACACTACCCAACTTCTCACTGCACCATCTCCTGACGCACACCAAATACTGTAGCATGTTCCAACTATCACCACAACCATAGTATGCGCAATACACGCTTTGCAACTCACTTGTGCTGCAGTAGCACGTCGACAATGTGCTCCACACGCATTCTCCAAAGATCACCACCCTGTGCCTCATACACAGCCAAACCTGCATTGCTCCAGTGGGTCCGCTACTTGCACACATTCCCCCCCACAGTAATTCAACAATACATGTCAGAATATCACCAACACACACTATGCACCAGCACTCCTAACCAACCTCGACACCGCAATGGACACGCACATCATTACATACAACGGTTAACAATGTATAAACATTGCACTGTCTCCGGCACCCCTACGCCCTTCCATTCACATACTATTGTCTTATCCACTTCCACTCAGAAAGGATTGTTTCACTGGCAACATAAACACAACATGTTTATAACATTGCTCATACTGCAAGCATTGTGCATACAGCACTCTATCCAAGCACATATAAGCCACCCTTCAACCATACCCTGTAACATACTGACAATATACAAGTATTGCACCCAGTGCCCACGCAGCGTGACTTTTCACTGCCGTATCTCTAACCACAGCACACCGCCATGGAGCTATGCAGTATCAAATTGCAACAGTTACCATAATGTACAAACAAGACACTCTCTCCTGCATACCTGTGCACTTTCAATCACATACTATGGGCGTACCCACTACCATTCACAAAGTATTAACCTACCCACAATCTGTTTGCAACAGTGGCCTGGCTTAAATGGGCTCCACACCCATTCCTTACATGTCAAAACCCTCTAACACATGCACATTGAAAAATGCATTACTGCCGTGTGTGGCCTTCTGCTATGCATCCAATAATCTAGGCCTTGAACACACACATGGCAACGTAATGCCACCATGCAGGTCTCCATATCAGCAACTGCGATAATCCACATAGACACCACTGCCACCAACACTCCTACCCTACCTGTACACCACCATGGCACTACACAGCAACAAATGGCAACAGTTAACAAAATGGCCATGTGGGCAGCTACCATTTTGCACAAACATGCCACACGTAGGTAGCAACACTTCACCCCAACTCCCCCACACCATAAAACGCCCAATCACGAACACAGGTTGCACGTACCAGAATGCACAAACATCCACCACCACCTCTACCCACAGCCATTCACAAAGTATTGCATCACTAACCATATTTTCACAACATTCGGCCTACTTCAACAATTCTGTACACAGCGTAGGCCTTGAACACACCTACAGCAATGTAATGCAACCATGCATTTCACCAACTAAGACCATCGACATACACACCAGTGCCACCAGCAGTCCTATCCAACCTGCGCACCACCATGTAGCTATGCAGCAACAAATTGCAACAGTTACCCAATGTGGTAAGAAAACACACTCCTGCACCCCTATAAACTTTCATTCACATACTATAGGCGTACCCACTCCCAATCACAAAGTACTGTGTCACTGCCAACCTACCCACATTCAGTTTGCAGCACTAACGCTACTGCAACCAATCTGCACACACTGCACTATGCAAGCACCACCCTGATCCGGATGCAGACTCAAACATGCCTTCCTGCTGTGTGTGTATGTTGCAGCCCTATGCTCTTCAGTGCATGCCCTATAGCTTGGGGGCTTCGACCATGCACCCAATAGTGTAATACTTCCACAGACCCACCGCACCTTCATTCACCCAACTACTGCCTTCCATCCGCAGTACACCACCACCCAACCTATGTCATGTGCAAGTCACTCAATTCACTCCCCATCTGCAAATGACCTGCCACCACTCGGCATGAAAGGAGTTTGCCGCAAACGCTAAGGGACCGTTACCACACCTGCCTCCAATTACCACAGAAAAAACTAGCCTACATATGTCACATATAAAGCACTTCCCACTCCCCCAGTCATTCCCTGCCTTATTGCCGCCAACACAATGTGTGCAGTACATTGTCTAGACCATTCCGCCGCTGCACTGTCCTCCAACACATCATGGCGGCTTTCCCAAATAATGTTGACGCACAGCACGCTCCCCTCCGGCCAACCACCGGCTGTGTCCAAACTTCTCCAACACCACACCGTTCCCAGTATCCAATGACGCTTCTGTCTGCAGAGCGAACAGGGAAATGTGCCCGCAGAGCGGACCCAGATATCAAACATTTTTTGGGATGTACATTTCAGTTGTTTGCAAAAAATGTACTGGTGCGATTTCCCCTGAACACAAAAGCACGCTTTTTGGCCCAAACCCCCGCTCCTGGCACAAATTTGGTGAAATTCCATCCAGCCTTTTGACTTGTAGCCGTGCGCAAAGTTTTTCCTCATTGCAAAGCTGGGTGGCACCTCTAGAACAAAATAGAACAAAAATGAAAACAAAGATGTTATGTTATGTTACTTGGCATTTATATAGCTCCTTATATATCATTGGTATGACCTCAAAAAGCTGGTAGGTTGAACACCCTCGGGAACCGCAGCTCAAGTCAGTAGAGAGTGTGTTGTATGGTGCATGGGCGTACCGGATATGTGTGCAGCTGGTGTGGTTGTTGCATGATAGCTGCTTCTTAGCGGGAGGTGTGGTGCTGAGGAAATCAGTTGAATGGGTTCAGTCTGGAGGATGGACACCCAGACTGAGTTCTGGCTGCGTTAGGCCTGAGGAGACGCCTAAGCTAGCAGGATTGTGCTCAGCTAGCTGTGTTTTATTAGGATGATGTGTTTGTGGGGTCATGCTAGTATGAGAACAGCTAGCCTGAATTGATCACCGTTTAGCTGTGTTCTAGTTGCGTGACGGTGTATAGGAGTGAGTAAGCGTATTAGTGTGATATGGTGTTCATCGGTAAAGCGGCTGATGCCAGGTACGAGAGCAGGACAGAGGGGCGTACATAGTGCCATATGTATATAAAGCAACAGGATGGATAGGGATACATGTGGATACAGATAACATGGGGATACAGGTACATAGCATATATAGGAGATACAGATATGTACCATCTGCCGCAGCATCCGTACCGTCCACAGCATCTGCATCGTCCGTACCATCTGCTCCATCCCTGGCATCTGCACCATCCGTAGCATTCGCACCATCCGTTCAATGCACTCCATCCATTCCATCCGTACCATCCTCTCCATCCCCTCCGTCCGGTCCATCCACTCCGTCCGGTCCATCCACTCCGTCCGGTCCATGCGTCCATTCCATCCCGTCAATCCCTTCCATCACTCCATCCATTCCATCGACTCCATCTGTTTCATCAGTTATATGTATTACATCCGTTACATCCACTCCATGTATTCTGTCAGTTCAATGCGTTCCATCCGTTCCGTCCACTCCATCCGTTCCGTCCACTCCATCCGTTCCGTCCACTCCATCCGTTCCGTCCACTCCATCCGTTCCGTCCACTCCATCCGTTCCGTCCCGCTCTGTCCGCTCCATCTCGTTCCGTCCCCTCATCCGTTCCAGCTACTCTCTCCGTTCCAGCTACTCTATCCGTTCCAGCCATTCCATCCGTTTCACTCACTCCATCTGTTTCACTATCCGTTTTAGTCATTCCATACGTTCCATCGACTCCCTTTGCTCTTATTTTCTTTGTTCGAACAACCCTGGATTTCTGTTAGTTGCGACTATTCATTCCATTTTCTCTATGCGTCGATTCTTCATGGGAAGAGCCACGTTTTCAGTAATTTGCAGAAAGACAAGCTGTCTTCGGTGTGTCGAATGTGGGGTGGAAGCGAGTTCCTTAGAGTGGGGGCCAAGGCTGAGAACGAGGATCCTCCTAACCTGATTGAGTTGGTGTTTGGTATCACTAAAAGGAGGGCAGAGCTTGAACTTAGAGTATGCGGTGGGTGGTAGGGTTTAAGCTTGTCCTGTAGGCATAAAGGGCCGGTTTTATGCACTGCTCGGTGGGCGATGCATAGGGTTTTGAAAGTCACCCTCTGTCCAACCGGGAGCCAGAGGAGAGTTCTGAAAGCTGGAGGTGTGTGGTCTCTTGGGCCAAGTGCTAGAAGCATTTTGACAGCCGCGTTTTGTGCTCTTTGTAATTTAATGAGGTGGTATTCTTGGACCCCGAGGTAGAGGGAGTTGGCGTAGTCCAGTCTTGACATTACAATAGATTGGACAGTGGCAAGTCTGTTGGGAAAGGAGAGGTATGGAAAAATGCATCTAAGAATTGTGAGGTGGTAATGGCAGGACTTAGAGACGTTGTTGATTTGGCGAAAGAGGGTTAGGTCAGAGTCAAGAGTGCATCCAAGGTTTTTTTACTGTTATGGAGGTGGTGGGTGGATTGCCCATGGATGTGGGCCAAGGTAGAGGGTCAGGGAGAAGCTTGGTGTTGCCGCACACCATGATTTCGGTTTTAGTGGTGTTTAGGAGGAGGTGGCTTGTAGTCATCCAACGATCAATGTCAAGGAGGCAGGCTGCAAGGTCGGGCAGTTGGAGTTTGAGTTGAGGAGTTTTAGGATTTAGGACATCAAAGAAAGTCGGTGCATACATTGCCCAGATGTTATTTGGAAGTTAAAAAACAATTTTTTGTGAATTTCAACTCATTTTCAGGTACAAATTGTTAGACTTTTCAGGAAGACGTCAGGCTTACGTCTGGAAAGAGCTCTGGCAATTACCCCATGTAACAGTCTTATATGCAAAGTAACATGATTTCTTTTCGTGGCCTCAAGTGCAGGCGCATTTACCTTTGCATTTCTACATTTCCTGGGTTTTCATAACTTGGGTTGTTTTAGGACAAACGTGCATACATTCCTGCACACGCGTGATATGGAGGATAGCTCGGTGGCAAAGCGCTGCTCCTTAGAAGAGAGGCAGCACCAGGCGGCTCAGGTTCAATACCCGGACCCGTGCTTACAGACCAGACTCTGGCATGAAGCACAATATTAAAAAACAATGATTTTTTTTTTAATCACATGAGGTCATGGTCTTCATGCCTGTGAATTGTTGGAAAGCCTGCAATTCTCCCCAAAAAAGCAGTAAGTCTCTGAAATTAAATCATGAGGGGCAGAGGGGATCCGAATATTTTTCTCAGCCCCACCCATAAAAACATGCTTTTCCTTTTATGAGATTAATTATTAACACCTGCAAAAAGTAACCAAGGAGGAGTGCTAGAATGTTGCAGAGTGAAAAGGGGGAAATCCTTTTAAACCTAAAAAGTCGTACTTAAATATTTTCTGCAGTGTACAATCCCAACAAGCATATTCTCGGGTATCCTGGCCAGACATACAAGTTGACTTGTGGGTAAGTATCTCAATGACGACAGGTTCAGCTTCAGCTTCAGCAACAAAAGCAGACCAAAAACACCATAACACTAAGGGCACAAATGGATTTCCTGGATCAGAAAAAATCCGGCTCAACTGATTTTAAGAAGCAAGTTCCACCAAGTCGCAGATAGCTGGAAGTGACAACAAGGCTAAGGCCAAGAACGTCATTGAAAGAGGTAAAAACATGGGAATCGAAATGGTCCCACCTCACCGCCCTACATCAGACTTCCTTTGAGAGATTTCACACCAGAAACACGGTACACTTTATAGATTCCATGTTTCCAAACATGTGTGATGGGCCGAGAGATTTTGCACACCCACACCATCTGCTTGCACTGTGATTTGGGCAGGCCAGGCAGGCGGGGCAGTGTCTGATTGGCTGCTGCCTGCATCAGTCTTTCAGAGGCCCTGGCCAGTCTCTCAGGAATTCTTGATTTCCCAATAACCCAACCTGCCTCTGTGACGGTTTCACCTCACGGTAATGTTAATGTACACATCAGAGCAGTGCAGAGAGAGTTAAACCCACAGGAGAGAGGAGCAAGCTGCCTCAGGCCAGGCTTTGCTGAAGCCCATATTTCACTGCATTCTGCCTGTGCTCAATCATGACAGCTGTGATCTTGAGAATGCCACTACATGCCTAGTGCAGCCCCAGCCCTCCTATCCTCCCCTCTCAGTAACCTTTCAATCCATCAACACGCCCCTGCACCATATTAAAGACATGGACGGAGCGGGCTTGCTTTTATTGAGGCCTGTGCTTGTTGACGAGCACGTGCTACCGTTTGAGTGGTAGTTTTATTTGTTGCCTTGCTGCTCTTCCATTCTGTTTTTATTTGAGCAGTTGAAGTCTTGTGGCCTTTTTTTAGGCGGTGTCCACGTTTGAGTTTGTACCCTGGCTCGAGTCTGTATTCTTGTATGAATTGGTGCCCTGGCTCCAGTGAGTTGATGCTCTGGCTCGAGTCTGTGTTCTTGTATAACTTGGTGCCCTGGCTCAAGACTCCGTTCTTGTATGACTTAGTGCCCTGGCTCCAATGAGTTGATGCTCTAGCTCGAGACTCCATTCTTGTATGACTTGGTGCCCTGGCTCCAGTGAGGATCGCACCTGTGTTGCTCTGTGTCGTCTTGCTTCCAAGGCGAGCATGTTGCCCCTGAGCTATACTCCCGAAACAGAGCTGTGCTAGCCAATGGGCATATCGGGTAGATCCTGACATGGAAGTGACTGGGTAAAGCCCTTACAGTCTGTCACGTGTCCGTTGCTTTGTTTGACATGTTCCAGCTTAATAGACTTTGCAAAGAGGAAGATCTTTTGGGATACATTATTTCATTATAGCCCAGTCCCCATCCAATCCAGCACTCATTCACATTCATGGTGCATCCTTTCCCTTTTCATCACTATCTTCACCACCACCACCAGTACCACCACCACCACACTACACTACACATCATAACCAACACCAACGTCGCCACCCACACTGCCATAAGGATCCAGATCCCCATCCCTCCCAAACCCAAATAACCACCCAAATCAGAATCTACACCAACATGAGCATCATCAGTGTCACCATCCACTTCACCATGCCCACACTCAAACCATCCATATCAGCACCAGCATCAACCACGGCACCAGCAGCATAGTCACCCACACTTGCATCATGATGCAGATCACCAACCCCCTCCATATCACCACACTCTCATCAGCATCTAGCTCATCAATCATGTCAACGTCACATCTTTGTTCACATCCTCATGCCCACTCCTTCATGCCTGCCCCCTCATTGACACAGAGATAACCAGCAATGTGCTTGACCACCAATACTACCATTCTTCCTCAAATCACAAACCATGTTAGAATTTATTTTAACTTTTATTTTAATTTGCACAGATACATCATCATATTTTCTTTTTCAACATTGTACACAATAGTTTATCATTACATTCCTAGGGTACATATGTGCACATAACTACATTGTGTCAGAGCAGGTCTCTTCCGTGTCTTTGTCAGAGAGGTATTGCTTGTATCTGCCCCATATTTCTCTGGGGCGACTCCGAGTAGGAAACAGTTCAGCATACATTTCCTCACAGTCGTTTGCCCATAACATATCCTTTTCCCAATCATTCTTTGTTGGTGGTGCCATGCATTTCCACCTCATCAAAATCGTTCGTTTAGCAAGCAGTAGGATCAAGTTAAGTAATTTACGGCATGTAGGATTCATTTTCCCAACTAACCCAAATAGGCACATAGTTGGGGACCATTCAATGGGTTGGTCTGACATTGCATCTAATAGGTTGTATACATCCGCCCAATATGCTGTTAGACTAGTGCATGCCACTAGCATGTGAAGTGTATCTGTATCCTCGCTCCCACCTCTGGGACATACTTATTTAGCTTATCAAAAACAAACAATACAAAAACATGTTCTTTAGCTAAACTAACTAAAATAATTACAACGTTAATAAGACAAGTTCAAATTTGCAAAAGGTACATGGACTAAAAGATGACTCTCAAAATGTTGTAGACAAAAGCATTAGCTATTCAAAAGAAATTAAACACACTAAGTGCTCATAAGGAATATACTACTTTCCTTCACAAGTGTTTCCATAATATTTAAAGTGATAGAAAATAAAAAGTTCTCAATTTTAAAAACAGTATCTTACGCCAATTTATACATACTAGCTCTTTGGGAATTTTATTTTGCTAAAAAAACATATGCAGTAAATAATGATATAACATATGCTTTTACTACAAAAGGTAATACATTCGAAAGTATAAATGTATACCGTAAGTTTCCTAGGGCCATCCAGACCTGGACCCCTTACTCACTGTGCTCAGCGAGGCACATCACTGATGAGGCCCAACAAGGCTGAAATACATGTATGGGGTTGCTGTTGGTACTCTTGTTCAGAAGGGAATTGCCATAGTATTTCGGTGCTGGATTGCCCATGTGGGTGGGACAAAGACTGATATGCAAATGGATATTTCCCATCTGTGAAAGGTACAGCGAGCTAACATATGGCTGCGGACTCTCGAGTGGGTACCTTCAAAAAGAACAGGCCAATGGGCCATGTTCATTCTCGCAGAGGGGCGCCTATGAACTATTTTTTTATTATAAATGGATACATTCATGAATTGAAGTTAAAAGTCATGAAACAAACCAAAAACAATCAAATTAAAACACAACATTACCACAAGCAAAGCAATGGACATTTACTCAAACATGTGTGGTACAAGAATTACATTTAAAATATCTTACAATGTTTGCTAGGCATTGCCAAATAAAAAACAAAGGCAAAATTCAACTTTTGCAACAAACTGACTCTTGTTGCATGTGAGAATGTACAGAATTACGAGGACATATTTCTTTGACTTCTAGAAGTCATTATAAGAGTACATGCCATCACATTTGCCTGCTTTGTACACATAATGCAGCCTTTATGAAAATAAACCTTTAAGTTAATTACACATTTTTAATCATTTAATAGGAACAAAGTTTTCTGGGTGGTATAACCTCCCCATATGTATTGTCTAAATTGATATATTATGGTTGTACGTTAAATGATTTTACATCATCCACATGAATTGTATAGATATAAACAGAATCTTTCCTTTACGACAATATGAATATTATAGAATTGGTTAAAAGACAAAAAACTATTTCTGCAAACAAATTCAGTTGATTAAGATGATTTAGAATCAAAAATTCTAAACAAGACATGAACACAGTAAATCAAAGAACAAAACTTTGTTTTATTGAAATTTAGCTGAAATCAATCAACTTAAATTTATCGTATAACATTTTAAACATAATTAATACAAAAGATATAAAATTCTACATTATTTACATGAGCATGGAATTCAAAAACTTTCAAGAAACATGTTTTTTGACACAAACAGCACTAGGTGCAGAAAATTTCAACTTGAGATAAGAAGAATTAAATGCAGCAATATCAGTAACCTCTGCTTATGCATCAATTTCATCAACCGGTCTTTTACAGAATCCATTAATCATTCAAATGAAGAGCATTAAGGAAATTCACTGATGTTATATGTACACTCATATTAGCAGAATTAAGTAAAAAAAGCCCATCTAAGGTTCGGCTGTACATTTGCAACTGTGGTCATGTGCTTTGCGTATAACTTATTTCTTAATGGAATCAAAGCTACGCATTCTATGATAATGTGTTCCAAAGTTTCTTTTTGTGTTAAGTCACTGCAAAATCTACAGAAGTTCTCTGTTATGCTAATTTGTCTACGTTGGGCTAAAATATCACGAGTGGGCCAAAGATTAAGTAGCATTCTCAGAATTGCCATGCAAACTTGTGGAGATGGAGATTTTGACAAATAGGCTTCCACAATCTCCACTTTCTTATAAACATAGAATTTGCTGTTAAAATGCTTATATTGTAAACATAATGTGCAAGTCTTAATCCAGTCATGGAGAAAGATTTTCTTTTTTGCTCACGGGATTCATTACGAGTGTCTCAACATTAACATCTGCCAGAGCCATAATTTGATAAACATATTTTGTCCATTTCTGGATAAACAAATGACTCGATGTAAACAAATATAAAGACAATGTAGCAAGAATCGACACTTCATTGGTATTTACAAAACATTTTTGAAGTAATGCACATAATTGCCAATGATATTTTGCGCTTAACGATGTAAGACCTAGCTTGTATCTCAAGCATGGACCAGGAGTTGATTGTGGTACATTTAAAATTTGTCTCCAAAATTTGGCTTCCAATTTATTCAAACATTTAATGTTGGTAACAGCTCTTGCCTCCAACCCATACAATAACACCAGTGTTACTTTTTGTTGCCAAAAGTGTAGCGCTGGGTTGATAGTAAATTTGCCATATTTATGGAGAATTAATTTAGTTTGGGATATTGCTGAGGTCAATTTATTTTGCAATGTTTGAAGATGTTCTATGGCCAATGAATTTCCTTCAAATTGTAAACCCAAGTATTTGTAGTTGGGAACAATATCTAATATGATATCCTGGACCGTCCAAATATATTTGCTTCTCTTAGTTGCTTTAGGGGTATATGCTACTATCTGCGATTTGTTTACATTCATCGACAACTCATTCTCATCAAAATAAATAGAGAGTGCAGATATTAACTTTTGTAGACCTGTTGGGGTCTTTGAGACAAGAACGAGATCGTCAGCATACCATAATGCTTGTATGGCAATTGAATTCATTTTAGGTGAATCAGATGCTATAGTCAAGAAAATATATTTTACATCATGGATAAAGAAGTTGAAGAGGGCTGAAGCTAGGATGCACCCCTGCTTCAGCCCTCTTGATGTTCGAATAACCACAGACAGCAGACCCATAATAGTCAAACGGACCTGTATGAACGTCGAAGAGTGTAAGGCAAAAATGATGTCTATCAGATACCGAGGACATTGAGCTTTGAGGAGTTTTTCGATTAACTACACTCTGGAGACCGAATCATATGCTGCAGTTAAATCAATAAATGCGAAGAATAAGGATGTCTGTGTTTTGCGCTTGTTCTTTTAAAGCGCTGAGGATCATTAAATTATCTGCAGTCCCCAGGTCAGCAACAAAGCCTGTCTGATTTCGATCACGGCAGTTACTTAACTGTGTCCATCGCTTAAAGTCCCTTAGGCCGAGCCGATTGAATATTTTACCTGGCGAGTCCAATAAAGCTATTGGCCGATAGTTCGACGGTGTTCCACGATCACCCTTTTTAAAGATGGGAACTATTAAAGATGTGCGCCAAGAGTCCGGAATTTTCTGCGATCTGAGAATGCGTTGGAAGAAGTTATTCAAAATTACTGCCCAGTGTTTTGGGTGTTTTAGCATATAGTTGGTGATGCCATCAGGGCCAGCAGCTCGTGATGATGAAGACTTTACTATTAGTTCCTCAATTATGACCTCTGAACATTCTAGGAAGCAAGGAGTTGTGAATTGCCTTTTATACTGGAATGATTCGAAGGACTTGTCAGCATATAGTGAAGTAAAATGTGTTATCCATTGGTTTTCAGAGACTCCGTTTAGTGGGGTCTGGAATTGTTTGTTATTTGCATTTAATAATTGCCAGATTTGTGAGGCATTTTTATTCAATATTGCTACCAGAAATGCTTCTCCATCTTGCCGATACAATTTACCTTTGTGGGATCTGACCCAATTTCTATAGCGTGATTTTATCACTTTGCGGGCTTTGATCCTCTCAATCCATGGGAGTTTTCCGGTTGTTCTTAATGCATTGCGATATTCTTTTATTATCTGTTGCGTAAGCACGTCAAATGTGTGAATATGAGATCTTTTGGTTGGAATATAAAGGTTTTTGTATAATGACAGAGCATCCACATATGAGTGCGTTTGGTTGAATTTATCTTGCATCTTCAGTGTTTCATTTAGCGATATCAAGTTCTTCGGGGACCATTTGAAGCGAGATTTAGCGTTATTAATGCTTAGGGCTTGAGACATCCAGTGTCGCTCTCGCAGATCCTCGTGAATAATCCTGGGCCAGATTAACATTATCATATGATGGTCATGCCTCGATTGTGTTATCTTAAAACTCATTGACAGCATAAAATGTGCCTCTGATCGGTATATATAGTCGATGGTACTTGACGAGGCTCCTCTCTGCCATGTGACCTGAGGTGGAATATCACCAGGAAGTGATCCATTAGCCATTCTCATTCCTACGTGCGTCATAAAGCTATTCCATTTATTAATCTCTTGAGTTTTTTTCTCTTTAGTGATTTTGATGGGCTCGAGATTGAGATCTCCAGCTAGTATGATTGATGTTATTCCTTTCGTTTTTGCAATCAATTTGAAAAGCTCCGACAGATCTTTATAGAAGAGGCCATCAGATATGGCTGCTGAATTTCTATTTAAGTTAATTAGTGCCAAATCTTGAGAATCAACTGTAATTTTGACAAGTTGGATGTAATTATTCGGGCTTGCCCACGGTTGTAAATTTAGTCCTGGACTGGATTTTACGGCTACTAAAAGGCCTGCCATAGGTCGACCCTTTTGTGCTGTTACTGATGGAATAATGGACACCTCTTGATTGTCCCATATCGGCGTGATAGCTGTCCAAGTTTCTTGAAGGGCAACTATATCTGCCTCTGTAAGGTTGTTATTCTGTTCCGTTAGTAAGTGAGGGTATCCCCCTTGTGTTCCAGCTTACTAATGTAAGAGAGCTTTGTTTTTCTTTGATCACTTTTTGCTGCAATGATGGTTATGCTTGAGGTAAGAGTGGATGCCCTGTAATAGTTTGTTCTAAGGTGCAGTGCATGCACTGGCACTCATTGATGGAGGGTTTTGCGCTTACTTGTGTTTTCTGTGTTTCACACAACCTCCTTTCCGGATCTTGGGCCAGCAAGAAACCCATTTTAAAGAGTTCCATCCTCGCTTGCCATAAAGTATTCATCACCAGACCAGACTTCATCCATAACCGGACTATGGCTAAGTTCACATCACAGATGAATTCTACTTGCTCAATATCTGCTGACGTTAGATCTTCTAGTTCAGGAACGTCATTAAATATGTTAAGAACACTTGCTCTTGATAGGTCATATTGCTGGTATGGGGCCGCACGGTATTTCAATATCAAAGTATGATAATTTGCAAAGACCTTTTTTTTCAGATCCATCTTTTGCTGTTTAGGTGAAGGATCTTCAGATATGGATTGATTTTTATATGAAGAATTTTTCGCCAGATTCCTAGATTTTGTCGTGGTGCAGAGTCTCGAGGGGGAAGACTGCCATTGGAAAATGTAACTTTTTGTTGTTTCTCTTTCGGTTGAGCAGGGAAATTCAACATCTGAAAATGTTGTGCAAAGTAGGCTTCAATCGCGGTCTTAATGGTGTCATTCTGTTCGTTGGACGAGACGACAGAAGTCGTTTCTCTTAATGACACTGGACCGGACTTCTTAGAGCTAGGTTGACTTAGTTCTTCCCAGCTGATTCGTTTGTTGTTCAGCTTTGCAGGCATTTACTGCTGGAGAATTGGATTTCACAGAGTAAACTTCTTTCTCTATCGATGGTACTAGCGGCTTAAGTTCATTTGACCGTTGAAGAAGATATGCATCCACCACAGTTTTAATTTCATCAATCTGATGTTTGTTTTTTATGAGAGCTGCTTGCTGTGAAACAGCTAGCGGCGGGGCAAAGGTTGATATATGTGCGACTTCCTCATAAGATCTTGATGGATTTAGTTTGTTGTGATGATCCGAATTAACGAACTCAAGTGCCGTAATAAGTTGATTTAACGGAGAGTGGTCCGTTAGTAATTGAGGCTGAATTAGCATTTGATTTGGAAGAGCTTGCTTTTCAACCAATGGTTTGACTTTGCTCGAAAGTTCATCAAGATTCTCCCTGGGTTTTGTTAAGTCTACCATAGGAGTACGTGATGGAGGATTGGTAGCTTTAATGTTTCTCTTAATGAGTTGGAAAAGTTTAGTAACAAGATGTCTTGCTTTACCCTTGGGACAAGGCTGTTTAGTGAAAACATCATAAGTTGCTTTATTAGACTGTTGATTCATTTTTGTGGGATTGTTGTCAACACTTATCCATGAAGAGATTGGGTCCACTGTTTTCGGGACATCATCTGCGATTGGACAGATGATGTGTTCAAAGGTAGGAAGACTTGACGGGACCATCGAAGGTATTGTCAAGATTTCCAAACTCCTAGACATATTTGCAAATAGGACCTCCCGTTGAGACCACTCTCTCTGATGCGGATGTGCTTGGATCCATGAGGTGACGTGATCAATCTTTTCAGATTGTAAGTTAATTTTTTGCTCAAGGGTTTCAAAAAGCTTAAATAAACTTTGAATGGTGGTGTTTACCACCACCAACATGATTTCCAAAAGCCCTGAATTTGTTTAGTTACAGCTTTTTCTCTCGGGTAGGCACGATGTCTCGGCATAGGTAGTATATATGAAGCAGCCACGGAGATGGAAGAATCCATTGAGCAGCGTTGATGATAATCTGTAGTAGCGGATCTCGGAGACGCGCTCTTTCCCCGTGTAACGGTATGAATCGGCACTTCTGAGAATACCTCATCATTATCTTCATTGTCTTCGGCAGCCACGGAGATGGAAGAATCCATTGAGCAGCGTTGATGATAATCTGTAGTAGCGGATCTCGGAGACGCGCTCTTTCCCCGTGTAACGGTATGAATCGGCACTTCTGAGAATACCTCATCATTATCTTCATTGTCTTCGGCATCTGAGATTTCTTCTATTTGATACAATTGAGGTTTCGGTAGCTTATCTTGTTCATATTGCTTAAGCGTTTGTAGCATGGTATTATCAGACACAGGGAGTTCCTCACTAATCTGAGGATCCACATCAGAGTTTTTTGGTATCTCTGAAGGTTCGAGTTGTGAAGACGGATGCATGGGATCCTGAGCCTTGGGTTTCAAAGGGATTTGTTTTTCTTCATGCTTCTGGGAAATAATCTCAGAAGAACAATTTGAACCTGAAAGAGGGGGTATACCTGCTTCAGTGAGGTGACCCTTCTGTGGAGTAGAAATGGTAATGTTTGTGGTATATTTTTCAAGGTAGGGCAAAATTGCCTAATATCTTTACTCGCCGCTGGAGTTTTTAATCGAGATTAAGCTTGCGGCGTTGTAATTGATGTAGATGATGATACTCGTTTTAAATTTTTTTTAGATTTACTCGAATCTGCTCGCAAAGGCGAGCATGTTTGTGTTACTGAATTTGGCATATTGGATTTAAGAGTGTAAGGTAACATACTCATGACAAGCATGCGAATAATGAAGCTAATGCAAGTTAAGGCGCTAGGTTACTACAAGGGTAGTACAACTAAGCCAAGTAATAACAGTAATGTTAGCCAAGTGTCAAACTAGGACAAAAATAAATCAAATCCACATGCGCATTTAACCTTGCCTTGTGTCAGAAAAACATTATTTATAAAAAAATAAACATAAAAATAAACTCAGAACTCCCCTGGCCACAAAGCCGCAACTCTGCAGCAAAGCGGGACTTGAGGGGAATCGAGCATATTTTATAGTCCCGCCTCTGTAGGCAGCCAAGCCTAAAGAAAATCACACACAACGTTTTAGAAAGTTCTTTTAGCATTATAAGTGCTATTATAAAAGTCAATATTAGTTGATGGAGGGTTCACCTTCTGGTATATTGAGTCCTTGTCAGGCTATACTTCTAAAGGATCCAAGAAAACGTGACCAAACACGAGTAGCAGCAGCAACAGTCTCTCGCTGCAAAGCGGGACTTGAGGAGACTTGCTTGGGTGCGAAAAAAACTTTAATCAATGTCTCATCAACAATTAAATATAAGTGCTCACAGAATACCAGGCCTTTAATCAAATCACATTGGTATGATGGAATCGCAAAGTGTACTAAACCTTACAAACCTTTGTAATGATATGCAAGACAGATATTCAAAGTTTCACACAATACTAAACTGCTTCAAACATACAACTGAAATAAGCAAAAATAATTTGTATGCATGTGAACGCTGTAGACGCAGATATTATAACAAATGTAATAATGATAAAAGTAGGTGAAAAAACACCAATGAGGACGAAAAAGTGTGGCTTGGAATTTTTTGTTGTAGAAAAGTCCCTGAGAAGAAAATGTAACAATGTGTTTATATTGTTGTAACTATTTAGATGAAAATGTATGTACGTGTTCAATGAACGAAAATATAATTACTCAATTAGTTTGTCCTTTTGGAACAATTGGCTGCTTGCAAAGTCAGGGAAAGAACCAGCTAATTAATTAACAAAAGTATTAAAAGGCAAACTAGTATACTTAACATTAAAAAGCTTTATGTTTAGGTCATGCTATTGAAAACACAATTACCAGTTTTAATTCGTGGAATGGCAACGAAAGGTAAAAATATATGAAAAAAAAACGTGTTGATTTACACAAAGTGGCCCAATGTATAATATGATTAAAAGCATACATTCAACATTAGGAACGTGTAAATGTTCAAGAACACAT
This sequence comes from Ambystoma mexicanum, assembly GCF_040938575.1. Lineage (NCBI taxonomy): Eukaryota > Metazoa > Chordata > Amphibia > Caudata > Ambystomatidae > Ambystoma > Ambystoma mexicanum. The sequence goes on from NC_090933.1 coordinate 595,242,447, forward strand.
GAATTTAAACCTTGAAGATGTAATAGAAAAACAACAAAAGTTTGAAAAGGTTGAACTATAAAATAGACAGAATCTATATGAAGAATGCACTATCCACCCTTTACATTTAAAAGATAATTATTTCAAATGTGACAAGCAAAGGGCACATTATGTGTATGGGATAAATACTTGGAAGAATGATACTTTCCTCAATTGTTACCAATAGGAGAGGGTGGAGGATGATCGGTACAAATATCTGCTTCAGAATATAGAACAAGTCACATTACACAGACCACAGATTTAGACCAAATCATTAATAGATGTTTTACTTGTTTAATGAATTGAATTAGCAACCCTATGTTACAGAATTGTCCATACCCTAAATTCTGGAAAACGATATCTAAATATGACAGCTTCAACACTAGTTATAAAAAACAAGTTGAAGCTAAAAAATCAAGTTTTAGAAAGTAGCATTACAAACATTGTAGTCAAAACTGCGATGAACAGGAGCATATTGGTACATGTTTTCATCAGTAATACATTGCATGCTGTGAATCATTGGCCCAACAACACGATTTGTTACTTTACGCTGTGCAGAATATGCATGGCAAGAACTATTAGACTTGTTAAAAGAAGCAAATGCACATCTTTCCAGCATTAACACTAACTCCAAATGAACTTTGTTCACTTGATCCAGTAAATGTATCAATACATTTTTTCATCATCAATTCCTTGCTATGTTTTCATTAAACACACAGTGCCCACCATTAGGTAAAGGGACACATTACTTTTGCAAAATGGAATATCAAGCTCGAGGAGCACCTCCTATGCTTTTGTGGGTTGATGGTGCTCCTCGATTTGATGAGGATAATACTAAAACAGCAAGCCACTTTACAGAAAAATATGCTATCTGCACAATTTCCAACTCTGATAAAAGCCCAAGCGTACCTGAAAAAGTAATGCGTTTTCAAAATCATAAATGTACATCTCATTGTAAAAGACCAAATAAATCAAATGATCGCTTTTACCAAAGATGTCGATTTGGATTTCAAAGAAAAGAGTGAAGCAATAGAAATTAAGGACCATCTTGTCAGCTATTGAACACCATCTCAAACGTAAAACTCTGAAAGATCATATTAATTTAAAAGAGATTCAAAAAGAATATAAATTACTACTGCCCTGTAATTTTAAATATGTGAAATGCAAAGATATTCAATGTGTAGCTTCTATGGCTGTAAATAGATAGATAACATCATACTTAAGTAAAACAAAAATGTTAATGCCTAGATCTTTGGGAGGAAATTACAAATTAAGTCACTCTCAGTGAGTTTAATTTACAAATCTTTCACACAGTGAATGTGGGACATGCGAAGCAGCAGACTGCTTAACAGGAACAGACTTTCATGGTAAAAGTGTAGATATGGTACAATTTAATTACCTGTAACTCATGTTCTCCAGCATGGGTCTTGCATGAATTCATGTGCTTATGAATATTCCCTGTCATTAGACTGTGAATATTCGGTAACAAAGAAGTTGAGCTTCCAGAAAAAAAACTATGTCACTTATTTTGCCCATTGCTGTCACTTTGGGTCATACTCCCCCAACCAATGACATTTGTCCTCCTTAGCTCCACCCCTGGTGGCCCTCTTCAGATTTGTTCACACACGTAAAGTGGTAGTAAGAACCAAGAAGAGCCAAGAGGGGTAGGAGGGACGGTTTGCATGTGAATCCATGTAAAACCCATGCTGGAGAAGAAGAGTTACAGTTTAGTAACTTGTACATTCTCCAGCATGTCAACTATACGCCTCCTGTGTGGTGGATCAGAAGGGCCGACAGCAGGCTGGACTAAGAACTTTAGAGGTTCTGTAGACCTTTCCCTTAGTGGAGCGAAACGACTGCCTCCTCACCTGAAGCATGCCCAAGTAACGTGCCTTCTTAGTGTCTGTCTTGATAGCCAGGAGAGAGACATCCACTGCCTTGCCGAAGAGGTTCTCTCCATCAAAAACATGTCTAACACCCTAGCCTACATATCTGGGTGGAAGCTAGTGGCCTTGAGCCAGCTTTGGTAGTGTAAAGCTACTCCATTCCCCATTTGACAGAATCCAGAGTCCGCAAAGTCCAGGGCAACGGTGCCAGCATGGTCAGAGGTCATCTCACCCTCGTGGAAGATGGCTAGGGCCTCTGCCGTCGGGTCATCTGGGAGGAATTTCAGTATGGAGCCCAGTTTATACCAAAGCTCTCCATCGGAACGAGAGAGAATGGCAAGGCGTTGGTGGCCTTGATCGTGGATGCCACAGTTGTAGTGATGTGCTTACCAGCAGCATCTACCTTCTTCCCCTCCTGGTCCGACGGGACTGTAGAAGATGACCTTTTGCAGGCCGCTGCAGAGACTGAGTCTGGTGTGGAAAGGGTTCTGAGGCATTTGGGTGCTGTGTCTGGAACCCTGTACTTCTCAAAATGCTCCTTTCTGGGAGGAGCAGAATGAGGGCTTCTCATTACCACCAGGCTGTCTTCCCAGATGTTGTCCAGTTGAGGAACAGAGACTGCATTTTTCATGGAGGACATACAATGTTGAAAAAGAAAACTTTCCTTCTTTTTCTCCTTGGGACGAGGTTAAACAGCTTCACAGCCCAGAAGACCATGGCCGGAAAGGATCCAATCTCATCCAGAGGGGAGTCTCTGGCTGGCAAGTCTGCATCTGGAAGCTCGGCCTCCGCAGTGACCTAGTCGTCATACTCAACCACCCCCCCGCCGGAGTACCATTCATGTCCAGATTGGAGTCAGTAGTATCCTTACCTGTGACATCAGGATCCCCAGAACAGGAGTACATGGAACAGGTGGCTTCTGTGGGACAGCAGGAGCCAGATGAGGTGCTGCCTAGCAATCCTGGGATGGTGTTGGAGGACTTGCAGCCAGTGCTGGGAACCACTGGTGGGCTGGGAGCCACTGGTGGAAGTCGTTGCTGAATCTCAGAGACTAAAGTATGGTGAGCGGTCAAAATGTCAATTGACATCCCTGGGAGTTGTAGGTGCCAGTAAGGGGACATGAGGCCAAGGGCTTGTAGGGCAAGGTGGCCACTTATCCTGTGGAGTTGGTTGCAGATCAGGGTTACCATGACCACCTTCTGGGTACGAAAAGACACCCTCTGGGAAATCATCTGACAGAGTGGAAGGGAGAACAAACAGAGCAGGGGGGTGACACCCTGGAAGGCCTCACCAGACACAGCGATGGATTGCTCAGGCCTGGTTGGCCTAGGGAGAAAAGGGAGTGCTAGAGCCATCTCATTCCAAACTAGATACTGTGGGATGCTCTAACCCACTAGCCTATGCCCTGCAACATCACTGTGCGCGGTTGCATCAGAAACAGAATGGCCGCTAAAAAGCCTTATATACACTAAAAATTGCCGAGAATTGAGCAGGGACACCGGAAAAATAGGCCGCCAATCCATTTTGCCTATGTCAGTGGTAACATAGGAGACCACTGCCAAAACCTATCATTTGGCTGCCCACAGAGTAAAATGAAACTACTTGAAAAAGCAGTGCTGCATTGCAAAGGAGACACAGAAATGCTTTAAAAATCTGTTTTTCCTTGGCTTCATGGTTCCGAAACATCACAAAAGATCCAACATCCTTGTTGGGTGTTAAACATCACTTTATTTAAAGAATTCACCTAAGCACAATGTCAGCAGAAACATATTTTATCAGAAGAAAATCCACATTCAAGGATACCTGCATTGGAAAAATATGTCAGATATGGGCGCAGTACCGCCGCTCGCCTGTGTCAGAAACTGTCATTCACTTAACCTGTCAGTTTAAACTTGTGCCTTAAAATCAAAGTATGGAAAAGAAGAGACTTCCTATCAAAAGCAATATAGGGTGACAATTCAATCTCTATGTTTTAAAAAGGCTGGAATTAAGAGATTTGTGGCTATATTTGTAAAAATGTAAATTGTATTTTAGAAAAAGACTATTTTAAACATCGTTTTAAAAGTAAGTTAAAGCCAGCCACACTGAGCTTCAAAGACATTCCACAGTTTCTCCCAAACAAAGGAATCTTCCCCCCTGCTCTCTGCTGAGGAACTGGCAGGGAGGTGTGAAAGGAAGTGGGAGGGGACTTTGGCCTGTTACTCTGACAGGAGACAAAAGACTCCCTTGACTGAAAGGAAATGCTAATTTGGGTGTCGACAGAAAACAACTGCTGGCAGGAAGAAACCTGGGACTGCTCTGGCCCAGCCAAAACCTTGGGGGCGGGGACAGACAGTTTTGTTTATTCAGCGAGCACAGAAAATATCTTTTTGAAAAAGACTCACAGAAAACTGAACAAAATTGATAAAAATGTGTAAATATAGTGTTAAAATGAGATTTCTGCTCACGTTTTAAAACCACTTTGGAATTTGTGCGATATTCAGAGACAGAACTATCAAAATGTTGGCTTTGTAGCAGTTGTGATAATGCTAAAAATATGAAACTTCACAGGATGGTGCCCAGGTGTTATGCGCATGTATGGAGAAACATTTGTACAGATCGGACACTGGGGAACCAACTAAAAGCGCGAAAAACTGTCAGTTGTGAACCGAAACTCTTAAGAAGATGGGACATGGACAGATACATGCCTTATTTAATTTGGGATGTAAAGATGTATTATTAGCAAGTTGGTGATATTGTAAATATGCTTTATATGAAAAATAGATTTTCTGTGTAAAAACAAAGGGGAGGTTTTTCCCTGGATTGTAAATTGCAGCATCACTATGACACATCATGACACTCTGGTTGCTTCTCAAATCAGGGGAGAGGAAATTCTCTAACCAATAGGCTTCCTAAAGGGTTGGGCTTAGTATAATCAGCCTACCCACCCCTTTGGGAAATACATAAATAGGGACTGTTGATTACCTTGACGCACATACATTCACCCATTAACTGATTTACTGGGGATGTGCTCTGCAGGAAGAACCCAGATCAAGACTCCAGAACCCTGAAAGCAGAAGGCCCAAACCCAAAGCTGAACCCTTCTCAGCTGGCCTTTAAAATCTTGCAACCTTATTTTAACCCCAAACTCCCAAGGGGCACAACCAATTTGACAGCCGGGCTGTGCTGTTTTGCTGCTTCTTGCCAAGAACTCTTGCTAGAACTCACAGATCCAAACCAGTAGAGCAGAGCTGTAACCCAGAACCAACCCGTCAGATCCAGTCCCAGAGGCCGTGCAGAGACAGCGTGCCATGCTGAGAGTCGAACTAAGCGCCTGAATCCTATCCGGTGGCGAGCAGATTCCAGCCCAAAACCCTTGACCAGATCTTGACGGGCCTATTCCAAAACCATAGTTGTGAGTATTTAGCATAGAATTGTCCATAGCCAATCTCTTATCCTTAAGAGTGTCCAACCCATTCTATCATATCCAGACTGCATTGTAGACCTTTTTTGTTTGTCCTGAATCCTTCTCTCATCCATATAATCCTGTGATAATTGTAGTGATAAATCATCTTTGCGCTAATATATATTTGCTGAAGAAAGGCAAGTGTCGCAGCAGGCAAAAGATCAGACAGAGGCTCCTCTGGACTGGTGGCTGTACCGTTGCTATCTCACATCTTCATAGCCCCTTAGTGTGAAGCCAATCCTTGTTTATCATATTCAAAAGTGCATCTTTCATCTGAAATCTTGACTATGAGAAAAATCAACCTTTACTAAAACCTCTAATTTGTGAACCTTACATGCTAGGAACAAAGTTTAAGTGTCAAATTGAAGGTAACATCCTCAGCTTTCTAATGAATTGCATTTCAACTCCTTATAGTTTTTCTTAACGCGTGCAGAAAAAGTTGCAGCAAATCTGCATTTGGCTCATTTCACCACATGTAAAATAGCCATTTCTTGCATTTAACCTCAGAATTCCATTACCAACCAGCTAGTTATCCAACCATCATTGCTAGTGTCTACCTGGAACTATCCAAAGAGGCTCCCGCTAGTTTTGAATCCAATTTAGCGAATTAAAATCCATTTTCAGTATTTTCCCATTCATTACAAGCCACATTCAAAAGCATCTGACCCGTTTAAAATAAGTCCTGCTTCTCTCTAAGCTCGCTGGGGAATTGGGATTGAACTTCATTTGTAGAGTGTTTATTCCTGAAACCTGTTTTCTCTCCTTCCATCTCTATATTGCATATTAGGGGGGATTGAGTTGTATCAGGGGGAAAGAGTGATTACATTGCATTTGATTGAACCCACACAAAGTTTTATTCTATGCTACATTATTCTTCTCATCCATACCCCTATTGATCAGTGATGTGGACTGTAATATCACCCAATGCTGATCAATGTATACATATTAATAGTGTGATATCCAGATATTGTTCATAATTCATAAATGTGTGATATATATATTGTTCAAATCCATCAAATAAATCTTTTAACTTTGCAAAACAACCTACTTCTTGGTTCAGTGAGACCGGGGGGTCGGGAGGGGGGCTCAAAGAGAGGGGCGTGATATATGGGTACATCATTCAGAAATAAAAACTTTAGACATAAAAATATATAATTAAGGGTTCCAGATGGGCATCACAAGCTAGGCATTGACTTAGGTGGAGTGCTGGGTTGAAACCACTTACAGATTGGGGGCTTGTAGCGGAATTTCTGGATTAGATATACCACTTGTGACAGCTTAATACAGTGTGCTAACTGACCGGGTACATAAATCCTGTTGGGCTACCACACTGTGTTACACTGTGAAAAGCACCCCTCAAAAGGGAACGCTCTAAGGAAATGGTCTGTTTTGCAAAAATAAAATGAAACTTCTGTAAATCAGGAAGGAAACCTACCAATCGACATTGGTAGAAATCCATATGGCTAGAGAACACCTATTGCATATGTTATTTGTGAGAGGTGAATGGACAAAGCAGGATCAGAATGTGTGGTTTCAGGCAATCCCACAATAGATCACTGCAACAGGGTTAGATAGATGGCAAGATCAGGGTCCCTTACATATGGCCCTGAGTGAACTATATACTGCCCCTAAGGCAAAGGATGAGCAAAACAAGATTGCCAAAATAGCAGCATATCTATACTTATATATTGGAGCCATACAGGATAAATGTGCAAGTAAGCAATTGCAGGCATTAGGAAAGGCCCAAACTGATCTGGACTCTGCTAAGCAGAGGCTACAGAGGAGCCAAGAGTCAGAAAATGAAAGTAGGCAGTATCTAGTCAAAATAAAAGAGGACCTGGGTAATCTGCAGCAGGAAAAGGCAGAACAGGATTCCAGAATTCTGGCCTTGCAGAAGGAGTACCAAGAAAGTTTGCACTCTCTACTGCAGAGCCAGAAAAAGCTGGAGCAACAAATAAACTTTAACAGGGCATGCACAGAGCAGGTAGCCACCCTGGAAAGCCAACTAGACGGAGAAAAAGAGGAGAGCAATAAATTGATTTTGAAAGACCTGGGCACCCAGGCAGAATTTGATGAAAAGCGGCAGCACAGAGGCAGGCTCTTGCTCGTGAAAGGGACACCTTAGGCCAGGAAGTCTCATTTAAAAGAGAAAGTAGAAGAAAATCACCTGGCCCTCCAGGGACTGGGTGACCTCCAAAAAGACCATCACAGGCATCACAATGACAGGCTGCACAGACAGGTAGCCATGCAAGAGAGATTGATAGAGACTAGTAAGGCCTTGATTGAGGAACAGAAAGCTCAGGTTCTTGCATGGCAATAGGGAGCAGGGGCTGATAGAGATGAGTTTTGCTGGGAAAGGGAAACACCCGAGCATAACCTCAGGAACCCTAGTACCAGAGGACTTCATCTCTCCCAATCCCTGGACTCTGCCACCCCCATGTCCACTGGCGCATATGAACCCAGGGCCACTGGGATGGCAGATTTCAATCCAATCAGAAATGTGGGGCTCATAGACCAGCACCTCCCAGGAATGGATGGACGGGTGTCTGGGTATGGGTACCCAAGTACTGTGAAATTTAGTGGGGAACTCTATGAGAGTAGGCCCACTAAGGGCATCCTGAAAACCTCTGCCCAGCTAGGACAGTGGGGGTGGGTGGATACCCATCAAATCCTGGGAGCAAGGAGCAATCAGAAGACTCCTCTAAGCGTCCCAGGACACAGGAGACTAGGTCCCCACATTCTGCCAGCCATTCTCAGGCTCGCAGAATCCAGGAAAACCTAGAAGGCCAGACGGGCACCTTTGGGAGCAGTGCCTCTGAGTCAGAGGAGGAATGGACCAGGGTTACCCAAACTAAGAAGGCCAATAAGGCAAAAAGGGCCTTGCTTAAGGAACCCTTAAAGCAAAACAAGGCGATAAGGAGCGTCATCACGCCCGATCATAAGAACGCTACGTATTCTGTTTGGGAGAACTTAGAACTCTTTGAGCAGATGATGGAAACTTTCCATTTGAAGGACAGCAGTAGCTGTATTCAATATGTGAAATGGACCTTCTCACCAGAATACTCCAGCTTCTTTGTGGGGCTGGAGGATCAAAATCATTCTAGATGGTCCACCTATAGGGTGGCCATCTTGAAGCATTTTTCTGTACGTAGAAATCCTCAGGAGGCTTGCAAGGCAGCCTACAACTTACAATGTGGGGAGGATCAGGCTCCACAAGAATGTGTGCAGGAATTAAAGCGTGCCTTTGCGCAGACCATCAGAAGGGTGCGCACGGACAGCAAAGAATTCATGAATGCTCTTTTCCATGCTCTACCAAAGTACATCATGACCCAGCTAGTGAGAGATTTTCATGAGAAAAGATCACTAGACTGGGTCATTGAACAGGCCACCCGAATCTATGAGGTGCAAAAGCCCATAGAAAACAAGAATAATGCAAAAAGCCCCAAACCAACCAACACCCCTGCTGTTGCTAAGGTGGCAGCGCGGCAGGTTGCCCCCATTTTAGATTTGGAGATGGGGGAGCCTAAAAACCCGCCTGCACAAAATCAGAGCAATCCCAAGCCCAGAAGGCCCTCAGGCCAGTCACAGACAGGGAGCCAAGGAGGTAGTCCCACAAATGGGATCCCTCACTCCCCTGGCTACATAAGTCCCCGCTACAAGTGCAACAGACCCATCCTGGGTTATGTGTGGACCCCTCCAGCCCAAGGGGGGGGTCCAACCAAATAGCACCTAAACCAGGGAACTTCCCCCAGGAGGGCAGAATTCCCCAAATCCTGGACAGAACTTCTTCCCCAGGTACCCACAAAACCTTTAACCCCAGAACAATCCATCCTTCTTTCCCCACTTTCCTGAGCCCAGACAACCCAATCCGGGAGAGGGGAGGCCAAGGGTGGAGGGGTACCCAAATCTTCCAAACCTGGGGTATTATCAGAGAAGGGATAGCTACCCTTCCCGGGATCAGCCCAGGGGAGACAACAGAACTCACTATCAGCCTGAGCAGGTGTCACAGCTAGAGCACCAGGTCCAAAACATGGCACAGGATCTGGGTCACATGCTGAGGGCTCAACAGAACCCTCAGATGAGCATGCCAGCACAGAATGCCCCAAACTCCCGACCTGGTGCTCCAGAACAATGATGGGGGCCGAACCCCGACAACCCACCGGTTCCCAGGGAGGAGGCACAAGGGGAAGGGGGGTGTAAAGCCTTCGAGGAAGCTTCCTTCCCTACTTGTAAAAAGCCCCTGGAAAACCAGGAACCGAAACCGAAATCTCCTGCCCCTGAAAGTCTGCCACCCAAGGAGCAGAGGGGGGGTAGGAGAAACAAAGAACCCAAACAGACCCATTTTGTGGAGGAGGTACAAATCTTCCAATTTGAAGGAGAGGGATCCTCAGAGAATCCTGGGAAAAGGATTTTCTCCTTCAGAGATGGGGGAACTCCTCCCAAAGAAAAATGGGTCCCAAAGGATTCAAATCCAGACTGGGTAGATGTGGGGACTGAGCTAGCGCCGCCCATCATCCAACCCCAGAACCAACAATAGGAAAATCCCCTGGTTCAAACCCATCCTGGTGACTGCCTCCAAAAAGGGGGGGCAGCCTAGAACCGGAACCAGGGGAACCCAAAACTTCTCCCATATCTAGTTGTCACCTTTTTTTTCAGATTCCCAAGACTCCCCCACGTAATTCTGCCCAAATCACCACCTTATCAGTGTCCAAAACTAGAAAACTAACCCACCAGTTGTCCAAATATGTACATTATCTGTGCCCCCTTGCGGAGAAGGAGGGATGATTCTATGCCCCGGTCCAAATACAAGGGCAGGGTACAATTTTGGCACTGTGGACACTGGATCCCAAGCTACCCTTCTGTCCAAAAAGGCCTTTGATCAACTGAATTCAGGAAGGGAGGAGAATTTCCAAATTCCTCTCACCCCTCTTCCTGCACAACTTCAGAACTTTGACGGGAAGGAAATTCCCGTTGAGGGGACTGCGGATTTAGACATTAAAATTGGGCGACACAAGGTGAAGCACCCGGTCATAGTTGTGACTCCAGAGGTCACCTCTTGTTTACTAGGGAATGACCTCCTGCGAAGGTGGTCACCCCTAATAGATTGCGTAAACAAGGTCCTCTGGACCCAGACTAGCCGACCAATTAAATTAAAACAGAGTGTCAGCCATGTTAGTTTAAATGGCACCTGCCACATAGTTGAACAAAAACCTGACCAGGTAGAATTTCACTTCCAGAACAATCAAATCCCAGACGTGACAGTAATAGCAGTAGGACAACAAACTGGTGATGGGGGGTCCTCTATTTCTGAAAATCAATCTTCCTTCCAGTTTAAGGTGGCATTCCACACTGGAAGGAAACACTCTGAAATTATTTACCAATCCACAACCAGACATTCCCACTGCTATAGTCCAGAAAGATGAGAAATCAGCTCAAAGCCTGGCTGATATTCAGCAAATTGGAGAGCAGTTGTTCATCCCTGTTCAGTTAAATGAAGGGAAGGACTCTGTTCTCGCCCGAGTGTGTGTGAACAACGGTAAGAGCTTCATCAGCGAAGCCATGTTCCGCCAACTCCCAAAAGATCCAGCCATTCCCACATTTAGACTGATGGACAAATGGGAAATGGATCTGGAAACAACCAATTCCAAACGTCTCCTGCCAAGCAGGTGTATGCTCAAAATCTCCATAGGCAACAAGACCATAGTCCAGAATTGTTGGGTCATGTGAGACGTCACGGCCACCTTTTACTTAGGCAGTGACATTCTCAATCGCTCTGCCATTAGTTTGGACCTAATAAACTTCAAAGCTTGGTCCCAATTAGCAGATAATCCCATGGGCTTTGATGACCCAGAGAAAGCATTTAGGTCAGCTCAACTGCTGCCTTATGCTGTTGAAATTCAGATTGGAGGGGAAGTCACCATCCCAGAAAGGACCCGACAATTCTCCCTGGAAGTGAAAGTTAAAAGAGGTCAGAAACTGAAAAACCCTGACGCCGATATTCATCTAAATGCTTCTCTCCAACAGCAAGGGTTGGAGGTGAACCCATCACCACTAGTCAACATAGAACATGACAACATTCCAATAGAGGTGGATAACAGTGGCTTAAAGAGTATCACTCTAGCCGCAGGCACCATTATTGAAATGGCGGTTGATGACCAACATGTTTCCATAGATTTAGGCAATGAACTGTTTGGACCAATCCCCAAGGACTGTTTTGACAGTGACAGTGATGACAACACAAAACTAGACATGATCTTTACCCGCCATGGGGGGAACTTCCTGGTGAACACTTTCTGCCCTTATGGTAAGGAAGATGTGACCTGTGACTTCAGGAGGGATGAGGTGATTTTCCAAGTCCGCGAGGACTGCCTTCCCCACCTGAAGCCACCAGTCCAAATCAGCACTTTGACCAGGGACTTCTCCACCCAGCTGGAGGAGGCCGCTGAGATAGCAAAACCAGAAGTCTTTCCAGGCTTCAGGCAGATGGTTGAAGAGAGAGTAAACCTAGCTGATGCCTGTGAGACTCTGGAGCAGAAGCAAAAATTGACACAAGTTTTCTTGGAGTTTCAAGATCACTTTGCGGTGGACTCATAGGACTGTGGTCGCACCGACATCCACACAACAAGAATTCCCATGGACCCTGGCATGACTCCAGTGTTTGTGAAGCAATATCACTTGCCTCTCGCATCAATGGAGTCCCTTACTGAAATAATTAAGAACCTTGAGTCCCGTGGGATAATCTGGATAGTCCACAGCACCTTCAATAATCCGGTGCTGGGGATTTTGAAACCAAGCGGCCAGTGGAGAGACTGCGCCGACCTTAGGGAGCTCAACAAACGGGTCCATACTTCCCGATGGCCTCTTCCCTACATTGACCAAGGACTGGCCCAGATCCAGGAGTCACAGGTATTCACTGCAATAGACCTGGCCAATGGATACTGGAATGTACCTGTCAGTAGGGAGGACCAATACAAGCTGGCCTTTACCTTTGGGGGGCAGCAGTACACATGGACCCGGACTCCCTTCGGATACATTAACTCCAGCAATGAATTCAACATTTTTCTACATAAGGCCATGCCGGACCTGGGTGAAAGGGCTAACCTGGCCTATGTAGATGATGTTCTCATCAAAAGCTCAACTGTGGAGAAACACATAGCGGAGATCCGTTATGTTCTGACACAGTTAAGGCCGCCGGAGCAAAACATTCCTTTCAAAAAGCACAGTGGTGTATAACCCGTGTACATTTCTTGGGGCATGAGATTACACCTCAGGGTCTCTGTCCCCAGGAAAAGAAAGTGGAACCCCTCCAGAAATTGAAAGACCCCACAACTCTGCGGCAACAAAGGAGCCTCCGTGGACTGACTAATTACAGCAGAAAGTTCATTGAGGACTATGCAGAGATCACAAGACCCCCGATTCATCTTTTGAAGGGGGGGAAGGGGGTCAAGTGGGAGTGGGGTCCAGAACAAGCCGAGGCAGTAAAAACTCAAAAGAAGCCTCTCACAAGCACCTTGCCTAGTTTACCCTGTCAAAAACAAGGAGTTCTTCTTGGAGACAGGGTTCTCTAATACATGCTTGACTGCAATATTATATCAAAAGCAGGACAAGGTCAATAAAGTAATCTCCTATGCGAGCAAAACTTTATCCTGTGGAGGAAAAATTCAACGATTGTGAGAAGGCACTCCTGGCAACGGTGTGGGCATTGAAGAATTACCGCCCGTTTGTCCAGAGGGAACACAACATAGTGGAGACTCCACACCAGCCTCTGCAGTATCTCCAAAGTGACAGAATCCGGGCTGGAAATATAAGTAATTCCCGAATTACTTCCTGGATTCTGTCAATGCAAGGCTTTCCTGTGGAGGTCAGATGTGGCCAAAACAAGAAGAGTCCCCTCGCGCAAGGTCTGGCTGACTTGCATGATTGTGCCAGATAAAACTGTCTCGAGGACGAAAGTCTAAAAATCAAGGACAACATGGAGGTATACCTCAATTCCCCACACAAAGTCTTTGAAGAAGACAAGTGTGAGGGAATGCCCACTGTCTCTGGATAGATGCTCTTACCATGTTGACAACAATGGGGAAAAAGAACTTGTGGCTGGCATAGGGAATGCATGTGTGAATGAGACCCCAGAACCCTCAGCTGGGTACAAGATTGGTCCCTGAAGTAGTCAAGTGGCAGAGTTGATGGCTGTGCATCAAGCCATCCTCACTGCTGTCCAACATCAACTCCACGAACTGGTCATAATCACAGATTCAGATTATGTACGGAATGGGTTTGTGGAGCACCTGGTTAACTGGACAACCAGAGGCATGTTAGGTTCTAATAAACCATTGAAACATGGGAAATTAATTCAAAACATTGATGATCTGGTCACCTCGAATGGGATGACCATCTACTGGAAAAAGAGAAAGGGTCATTCCAAAGTAGAGGGACCAGACAAAACTGGAAATGACTTAGCGATCAGCTGGCCAAAACCACAGCCATCCAAGGGGATATACTAGAGATTGAGTCCCTGTTGGGGGGAAATCCAGGTCACTGCTATCACTAGGTCTCAGATAAATGCTCACAATGAACTCTCAACTGCACAATGGAGTACGGAGACCCCAGATGCTGATTTAATTAGGACTCAAAAAGGGGATCCAATAATTGGTAAGTTTTATAAACACATTGAGGACCCTGAGAACTTTCCCCTGACGGATACCGATTACATAGGGAAAGAGGACCTCAGAGTGTTGATGAAATGTCCATAAATGTTCCGAATCCAAGACGGTTTGTTGGTAAGGAGATCCCTAGCTGGCCATGATCAGTGGGTGGGCCCTACCTCTTTCCGAAGCCTGATGTTAAGTCACACCCATGATGCGGCCACAGCTGGTCATACGGGGTTTCATACCACACTTGAAATCTTGAGAGGTTGCATACTGGCCACACATGGGGCAGGACCTCGACCAATACTTGAAGGGGTGTCTTGTGTGTGCACAATTTCAGCCAACATCCCTCACACACCGTGCACCTCTCCAAAAGAGGGGGATGACACTGCCTTGGTCAGATTTACAAGTCGACTATATCGGACCCGTGATTCGCTCCTCTAGGGGGAACAAGTACATGTTGACCGTGACATGCTTGTTTACTAAATGGGTAAACGATATAGTCTTCCGGCCCCAAATTGCAAGGCAGAAACAGCAGCTGCCCTGATGATCAACCACATCTTTTCGCGTTTTGGACTACCCCAAAGGATAGAGTCAGACCGAGGTAGCCACTTCACTAGCGAAGTAATGACAAAGATGTGGGAGATACTTGGGGTCAAAAGGAAGCTACACATTGCTTACCGGCCAGCCTCTAGTGGTGCAGTAGAGATACAATAAAACAATTGTGATCATATTAAAAAAGTTTGTGGCAGATTCTGGGCCAAGTTGGGATATTCGATTACCTCTTGTCCTAATGGCCATAAGATCTACCCCTTCATCTGCAACTAAAATGTCACCGTTTGAGCTGATGACTGGACGCAGGATGGTGCTTTCCCAGCATCTGCTCTACAGAACCCAAGAGCAGACATGGATCAATGCCTCCACAACTCATGAGTATGTTGAAAATCTAAGAAAACACCTTCAACATGCTTTTGCCTATGCTCAGCGAAATCTAGAGAGATCGGCAGACAGCATGAAGACCCACTATGACTTAAAGACTACCAGAAAAGAATACAATGTAGGAGACCGGGTCTACTTATACAATTTCCAAAGGAACCAAGCCAAACAGCGCACATTTTTGCCTAGCTGGAGGGGACCTTTTGAAATTGTAGACAAAATCTCACCTGTCACCTACAAAATCTGCATCCCCAAAGACATTTTGGCAGAGGGGGAAGATAAGTGGGTCCATATTAACCAACTAAAGTGCTGCCATCCTAGGCACACTCTCCAGCAACTGGAGGAGTCTTCTGGAACCCCAGAGGGTGTCACTCCAGCTCCCTAGAATTCCATCTATAAAATATTCCATATATAGTCCATAACTTACGATAGAAAAATATGTCCCGATTGTCAAAATGTATGTGTCCGCCCCAACCATCATCCTAGTTAATTGGAAATCATGGAGACTAAGACCAAGGAGGACCACCCAGGGACCGGGAGCAAAGATCCAAGGGGCCCAGAGTATCACTCAATACTCACATCAGGACTGGGCGAGGAGAACTGGTCGATCCACACCTGATGGAAGAAAAGATGAACGTTGCCATTTTTGGAACCAAAAGAAAAGAGACTGACATCCCAGTCTTGTGACTTCCCATTGATGGACGATCAACGCCAAATCACGAGAGGGGGGCTTGTGGGATGCTCTAACCCACTAGTCCATTCCCAGCCCTGCAACATCACAGTGCGCTGTTGCATCAGAAACAACAGAATGGCCGCTGAAAAGCCTTACATGCGCTAAAAATTGCCGAGAATTGCGCAGGGAAACCTGAAAAATAGGCCGCCAATCCATTTTGCCTATGTCAGTGGCAACACAGGAGGCCACTGCCAAAACCTATAATTTGGCTACCCACAGAGTAAAATGAAACTACTTGAAAAAGCAGTGCTGCATTGCAAGGGAGACACAGAACTGCTTTAAAAATCTGTTTTTCCTTGGCTGTGGAAAGTGCAAAATCATGGTTCCCAAATGTCACAAAAGATCCAACATCCTTGTTGGGTGTTAAACATCACTTTATTTAAAGAATTCACCTAAGCACAATGTCAGCAGAAACATATTTTATCAGAAGAAAATCCACATTCAAGGATACCTGCATTGGAAAAATATGTCAGATATGGGCGCAGTACCGCCGCTCGGCTGTGTCAGAAAGATTTTCTTAACCTGTCAGTTTAAACGTGTGCCTTAAAATCAAAGTATGGAAAAGAAGAGCCTTCCTATCAAAAGCAATACAGGGTGACAATTCAATCTCTATATTTTAAAAAGGCTGGAATTAAGAGATTTGTGGCTATATTTGTAAAAATGTAAATTGTATTTTAGAAAAAGATTATTTTAAACATGGTTTTAAAAGTAAGTTAAAGCCAGCCACATTGAGCTTCAAAGACATTCCACAGTTTCTCCCAAACAAAGGAATCTTCCCCCCTGCTCTCTGCTGAGGAACTTGCAGGGAGGTGTGAAAGGAAGTGGGAGTGGACTTTGGCCTGTTACTCTGACAGGAGACAAAAGACTCCCTTGACTGAAAGGAAATGCTAATTTGGGTGTCGACAGAAAACAACTGCTGGCAGGAAGAAGCCTGGGACTGCTCTGGCCCAGCCAAAACCTTGGGGGCAGGGACAGACAGTTTTGTTTATTCGGAGAGCACAGAAAATATCTTTTTGAAAAAGACTCATAGAAAACTGAACAAAATTGGTAAAAATTTGTAAATATAGTGTTGTTAAAATGAGATTTGTGCTCACGTTTTAAAACCACTCTGGAATTTGTGCGATATTCAGTGACAGAACTATCAAAATGTTGACTTTGTAGCAGTTGTGATAATGCTAAAAATATGAAACTTCACAAGATGGTGCCAAGGTGTTATGCGCATGTATGGAGAAAAATGTGTACAGATCTGACACTGGGTAACCAACCAAATGCACGGAAAACTGTCAGTTGTGAACCAAAACTCTTAAGAAGATGGGACAGATACGTGTCTTATTTAATTTGGGATGTAAAGATGTATTATTAGCAAGTTGGTGATATTGTAAATATGCTTTATATGAAAAATAGATTTTCTGTGTAAAAACAAAGGGGAGGTTTTTCCCTGGATTGTAAATTGCAGCATCACTATGACACATCATGACACTCTGGCTGCTTCTCAAATCAGGGGAGAGGAAATTCTCTAACCAATAGGCTCCTTAGAGGGTTGGGCTTAGTATAATCAGCCTACCCACTCCTTTGGGAAATACATAAATAGGGACTGTTGAGGACCTGGACACACACACACACGTTCACCCATCAACTGATTTACTGGAAAAGCGCTCTGCAGGAAGACTCCAGAAACCTGAAAGCACAAGGCCCAAATCCAAAGCTGAACCCTTCTCAGCTGGCCATTAAAATCTTGCAACCTGATTTTAACCCCAAACTTCCAATGTGCACAACCAATTGAACAGCCGGGCTGTGCTGTTTTTCTGCTTCTTACCAAGAACTATTGATAGAACTCAGAGATCCAAACCAGTAGAGCAGAGCTGTAACCCAGAACCAACCCGTCAGTTCCAGAGGCTGTGCAGAGACAGAGTGCCATGCTGAGAGCCAAACTGAGCACCTGAATCATATCCGGTGGCGAGCAGATGCCAGTCCAAAACCTTGACCAGATCTTGACGGGCCTATTCCAAAACCATAGTTGTGAGTATTTAGCATAGAATTGTCCATAGCCAATCTCTTATCCTTAAGTAATCCTATCCAACCCATTCTATCATATCCAGAGAGCATTGTAGAACCTTTTTTTGTCTGTCCTGAATCCTTCTCTCAGCCATATAATCCTGTGATAATTGTAGTGATAAATCATCTTTGCACTAATATATATTTGCTGAAGAAAGGCAAGTGTCGCAGCAGGCAAAGATCAGACAGAGGCGCCTCTGGACTGGTGACTGTACCGTTGGTATCTCGCTTCTTCATAGCCCCTTAGTGCAAATCCAATCCTTGTTTATCATATTCAAAAGCGCATCTTTCATCTGAAATCTTGACTCTGAGAAAAATCGACCTTCACTAAAACCTCTAACTTCTGAACCGTACATGCTAGGAATGAAATTTAAGTGTCAAATTGAAGCCAACATCCTTATAGTTTTGCCGCAATCGCACTTAACGCGACCGGAAAAAGTTACTGCGAATCTGCATTTGGCTCAATTTCACCACATGTAAAACAGCTATTTCTTGCATTTAACCTCAGAATTCAGTTTTCAACCCGCTAGTTATCCAGCCATCATTGCTAGTGTCTACCTGGAACTATCCAAAGCAGCTCCCACTAGTTTTGAATCCAATTTTCTGTATTAAAATCCATTTTCAGTATTTTCCCATTCATTACAAGCCACATTCAAAAGCATCTGACCGGTTTAAAATCAGTCCCGTTTCTCTCTAGGCTTGCTGGGGAATTAGGATTGAACTGCATTTGTAGAGTGTTTATTCCTGAAACCTGTTTTCTCTCCTTCCATTTCTATATTGCATATTAGGGGGGGATTGAGTAGTATCAGGGGGAAAGAGTGATTACATTGCATTTGACTGAACCCACACAAAGTTTTATTCTATGCTACATTATTCTTCTCATCCATACGCCTATTGCTTAAAGAGATTGCGGACTGTAATATCACCCAACGCTGATCAATGTATAAATATTAATAGTGTGATATCCAGATATTGTTCATAATTCATAAAAGTGTGATATATATATTGTTCAAATCCATCAAATCTTTTAACTTTGCAAAACAACCTACTTCTTGGTTCAGTGAGACCGGGGGGATTCAAAGAAGGGTGTGATATCGGGGTACATAGTTCAGAAATAAAAACTTTAGACATAAAAATACATAATTAAGGGTTCCGGCTGGGCATCTCACACTATGCATCGACTTGGGTGGAGTGCTGGGTTGAAACCACTTACAATACCTTAAGGAAGGGGGAAATCAGTGGGGCTCCTGGTGATGTAAGCTTCATTGGCACAGCCCTAGGTGCGGCTGGTGGAGGTCCTAGAGGCAGGACCACCTTGGAAGCGGTCATAGTACTGCCGGCTAAGTGGATGATGCTGATGGGGTCTTTGTGGATGAAGTCAATGATAGTCTGGCCGAAAGACGAAGTCTTATGTTTCATCAACATAGTCTTTCTGGTCAACGGTGCCTGAACAGTCGATTAAGATGTTGACAATCGCCGTCCCTTAGATGACGGGATCATCTTCGTGGTCGTAGATGACCCGGTGGACAAAGACAACGCAGCCGTGGCACTCATCAGCAAAGTCGTGGCATGGGACGACACTGCCTTTTTCAATATCTTCCCCTTGAAGTGTCCTCAAAGAATCGCGACCCCTTGTCAGAGGTTGTACGCTTTTTGGATCTGCTGGCCATAAAAGAGGAATGACTGCGCACAGATGCTGAGTCAAAGGGCCTACACTCGTTGATCCATGACACCAAACGTCTATGAAGGTCTAGCCACATCTTAGAGAAGGACTGGCAGATCTGACATCCATCCGCATCTTCGTCCGGATGAAGGCAGTAGATGCACTTGTGATGGCAATCTTCCACAAAGATGTTCTTCAGTCTGCATTTCGAACAGGCCCTAAAGAGGCTCTGCGATGCATCCGCCATACCACATGTATTGGGCCCATGTTAATGGCTACACGATTCTGAGATCTGACCTACACAAGATCACTACCGGCAACAGGTTCTCATTCGCAACTCACACAGTGACTGACATTGATTTTAATGAAAATAGGCAAAATTCAATGAGAAATACGAGGAGCGAAGCTAGAGTACTCCCAACATGAATACGTGTGGTAAAAATCTCAAGATGGTCACCAGGCGTGGAACTATGGATGACGGATGTCATTGACTGGGGCAGTATGACCCAAAGGGACAAAAATAGGCTACATAAAAGACATGCTTTTTTTAGCTTAAAGCTAAACTGCTTTCTATTACTGAGGATTCCCAGCCAGATGATGGGGAATATTCATGAGCATGTGAATACATCTAAGACGCCATGCTGGAGAATAAGTGGATCAGTCTTGGCTGCCCAGAAAGCAGACCTAAAGTTTTAAAACCATATCACATAGAAATGTTAGCTCTTCAAAACTCAGACAGTAAGGATATAGTCGAAAAACATGCTTGATAACCACTACCCTGATAGATCTGGCCATTTAGAATATTTGTGTCTTCATGAAATCCTACAATATTACAATTATTGTGAATCTGTTAAAGAAAACATTGAAAAGGAACATTGAAAAAGTAAAAACAGTGATGGTTGTTTAATTATGTCAAACTTCGACTCCTCCCGCCCTTCCTCCTCACCTGTGTCTTCTGTTTCACTCTGTGGGTCCGTCTTCCTCCTTGTTTCTTTCTTATCTGTGCCCTTCTTCTTAGGTTTCCTTTCGTGCAATTAAGGGCGAGCTCTGACGGAGGCCAAGTTGTCTGGATAACTGAACACCCAACCACGGGGATCTCCAGGAGCTAGCCCCAAAGTTAGGGAAAAAGCCTCCTGGCTGAAAAAAAACTAATTTTCCTCTGCTCCGTAATGGAAAGTCCTTGTTCTGGGGTGAGTGGGAACCAGAATGAGATGGAAACGTCTGAGGTAGCTCTTGAAGAGAGGTCCTTCTGTTGAAAGCAAAGGTCAGATTTCGGACGGATGGAATAGTGACTCAATCCTTTTGGAATAGTAAGAGCACACAAGGCTCTACTGAAAAGGTAAGGAACAGCCCTGGGGTTGAGGAAAGGAGCTGCTGGGTGCTGCAGGTCTCAGCGAGAGAGCAGAGATAACAGCAAGAGTTGAATGCCGCTTGGGAAGTAAAGTAAGTGAGCCGCGGGAGGTATGAGCGAAAGCACATAGAAAAAGAGGAACACAGAGCGAACTGCAAGGGGAGCGCGAAACAAGGAAAGGAAGGCAAGACTCAAACAGAGAACTGCCTGCCGGTGCGAGCACCGGAATGGAGAGAAAGAGAAAAAGAAAGAGAAAGAGAGAGAGAGAAAGAAAGAGAAAGCAAGAAAGAGAACGCGAGAAAGAGAAAGCGCGAAAGAGAAAAAGAAAGCGAGAAAGAGAAAGCGAGAAAGAGAAAGGGAGAGAAAGAGAAAAAGAGAAAGAAATACCATGCGGCGAAACCAGTAGCAAGGTCGCTCACAGAGAAGGAGCAGAGACAATGAGACTAGGGAAAGCAACGGGCTAGGAGACACCCAAACAGGGAGGAACGCCACTAAGATTGCAGAGCGTTCGCTCAAAGGAGGAAAGGCACACTAGCGTAGCCTGCACTAACAAAATCAGAGGTGCAACGCACCAGACTGCCGCCGACCGCGGTGGTTTAAAGGGAAGTCGCCATCTTGGAATGAACAACTAGACCGCACGTAGCAGCCTGCGGCTGGATGACGTGACAGGACTGCCACAAAGCTTCCAAGAATGCCACAGCTTCCATGGGCGGCACATTACAAATTAGGCACGTAAAACCAAGTTTAGTCAATCATGAAAAACAAACCTCTACTTCATTAGAGAAAAAGTTTGTAAGGGTGCAGAAGTAAGGCTCGGACACAATATTGGCATGTTTTGGATAAATACTTTTATTAAATAAGAAAAGGTTGGAAAAAGGCCTCTCTATCCCTAAAGCTTAGAGGTTTCCCAGCCTCAAAGTTGAATTAGTGAAATTGGCAGGGAGTCTGAAAACTAAGAAAAAGTCCATCACTGTCATGTCTTAAAACCTACTCCTTTCCTACTCCAACAGTAAATGATCTGAGATAACTGTGCAAGGGTGATCTTTTCTCAAAATAAACAGCATTCTTGGTGTTTTCAATCAACAGAAAAGTTCCCAGTATAACTGGTATTAAAGTGATGCAAAAATAATGTTCCAAAATATAAGGTTTCAAAGTTAGGGTTCTGCACCTTTCCCCTAGCCTTCTTATCCCAAGGTCTTGGATAACTCACGAGGAACTATTTCCAAGCTTCATAGTTCTTGTGTCCCATCAGCTTGGCATGTTTGGCTACCAGGCATATAGGACTTCTTTCATTGGTCGACCGGTTTCTTGACCCTCTTATTCTAAGTCTCTCATATGGGTGCGAGACACGCAATACTTTATGAGGCTTGGTTCACTCTCCTGCTAAGCAAGTATTTCCTGGTTTATCTATTCTTCTTATAGGGTCCCAGACCGTTTTTACTTTAAACTTTGGCTTCTCACATGGGTGCTGGTCCCAGACTCACACTGCTGCATTGTATCCACTTGGTTCACTCTCTGCCAAGTATACAACTGTCTCTCATTCACTGTAGGGTCCCAGGTCCTCTCTTTTCAGTTCCAGAGCTCACCACAGACCTCGGCGCATGGACAACCCGCATGCCCATTTGCTTCCTTCTCCATGGTACTAGTGGTTCCTGAGCAGCAGTATCCCTCCTAGAGGCTCTGGCAGCATGCAGGCATCCAGCGGGCACTGCAGTAGATTGGTAGGCTGAAGCTTCCTTCTAGCGGTGTGCACTGGCTCCTCTGTGCTTCACCAGGTCCTGCGCCTCGCATCAGCTGCTTCCGTGCATGGCCCCCCCAACTCCGCTTAGGGGAACGGCTCGCCTTCTCGTGTCTCTTCTGCTGTTCGGATCAAGCTCGAGTTTGAAGAACCACCCTCCAGTTCCTGCGTCGGTGTGATGTACTGCTTAGGGACAATCACTGGCCTTTGAAAACTAGACCGCTCGTTCTGCCTCTTGCAAGTTATCTTGGTACTCACAGTGTTCATTTCAGAGCTATATTCGGGATAGTTTCAATTACTCGAGTTTTCAGTGTTGTCTAAATTAGGAGGACTGACTTGATGAAAAATAAAGATGCTCTATTTAAGAAAGCGGAAAGAGGATTTAAAGTTGGAGGGGTTGGCGGTAAAATAGCAGGCGAATATTGCATTCTCTGGTGATGGTTGTCCCAAGGGATTCCTTCCCCATTTGTTCCTTCCCCATTTGATCCTCCCTGAATGCACAACCCCCAGGGTTACTATTGTACTGATGACGCACTGCCCTGGCACCATGGGAAAGGTGTCCCCCTAGGGGAGAAGGGACGACATCCAGAGATTCGACACAAGCTGTATTACTTTTGCTTACTGCAGCAGTTTTGACCTTGGTGTGAAGAATCTGAATGAACTGAAAATTGGAATAGTTTAGAAGCAGCATTTACACATCATAAGGAACAAAATAAATGTTCTTGTTTTAAAAATCACATTTAAATGCTTGAAGAAATACAGCAAGAAAAACATGTTAGAAACAGAATTAGCTAAAGATGCAAAACAACCAAATTAAATCCAAATTAAAACGTAATCTATGCTCTTGTCCAACCACTACAAAGAAATGAAGCACAGTTCGCAATGCAATATGTTCTTGCTGCAATGCAACAAGATAACCAATTGGTTGATACTTTAGAAAAACCTTGTGCTCAATCACATCTAAAACAAAGGTATTCCATGATTTTGTTGGCAACATTGACCACAATCTTTTAAATGAAATTAGTCTTTGTGAGTGCATAAACTTAGAAACCAACCCTTTTATATCTTAGTGTAGAAGCAGGTACTGAAAAACATGTTTTAGTTACATTTATATCCACATTTGTGCACGACCATTTAATAATCAGTTAGCTTATGTTATAACAGCTCCTAGTGGTCTGCGAGCTTCTAATCTTGGTGGCATAGCACTGCATACGTTGTTTATGTTAACAGTAGAACATGATAGAGTATAACAATATGAATAACTACATGCTGAATCCGCACACAAAGTACCACAAATCTAAAAAAACATGAAACATAAATCAATGATTGTGTTTATACGTATGCAAGAAATTGAGAAATGTAAGGATAGCATAATATTTGGTGGTAAACATCTTTATTTTATTTAGTGGTTTGTTACAGTAAACACCAATAAATGGTGACTTTAAAAAAAACAAAGATACTATAAAAGCTATTGGAAACATAGGCAATGTACATTTATGGAGTTATTGCAATCACTTTGAATTAACCAAAAGTATGAGACAAAGCAAAGATAATGAATATGGAAATATGCTTATACAAATAAGAATAGGCAAAGTTACTAGGAGCTCAATAAATAAATTACAAGAACGACAAATACATATTTTATGTGGAAAAGTAGACACTGTAGAGCAAGTTTATAGTGCCTTAGTAAAACAAGGCCAAAAAACAATGTCTCACGTACACTTTAGCAGATTGTGAAAAAATGGGAAATAAGTTAAATATCAAAAAAATATTTCAATCTAAGCAGTAGACAAAGTGGAACAGCATGCTGTAACCAAAATGATGCAAGAAAATGCACAAAAAAGCTAAAGAATTACAACATACAGTTTCTAGAAGAGCTGCAGTGAATAGTTGTTTAAATGTTTGTTTCAACATAAGTAATTTTAAAAAGAATGCCTCTGGGTCTGGACCCTTCTCTTCTTGGAACAGAGGTGCTAGGAATTTGGGCTCTTGCTCTTCCTCTTGCCGTCCCACAGGACTTTTTAATTCCCTATCAGGGAGTCGGATTTCCATTGGTTCTTCCTTGAGCTTCTTTGGATAAAAATTAGACAAAGTTCCCTGGTTTCCCACAGGCATAACACCTAATTGGTCATGGACACAGAGGGGGTCCTGCTTTCCGTGAGTTCACAGAGGTTGTTGGTTGGGGTCTCTGTTCCATCAATGTTGGGATAGTAGCACCTGGACTAAGTGCAGGATGCTAGTCCCCACGCGTTAGGTTCAGCCGATTTGTTGGTGTTCTCCCGATTCTCAGGCATTCACAGTCTTCTGGTGGGCATTAGCGAATTGGATGTCCTCCTCCAAAGTGGGTTCCTCCATCACAACGTTCTTTAAATAAGGAGAAAGAGCATCAACAAAATGATCTAACACCAGCATCTCTTACTTCATAGTTTTTGTCCATTATCCATTTACAAATACCGGTCTCTGACTTGGTATTAGAGCTGTCGCAGAGCCTTCTCGACAAAGGTACAGCTGCTGAAGGTGGAACCCAAAGTGTTATTGGTTTGCCCTAATCGCTCAAGAATACCCCTCTTCAGGTCTTCGTGGGGGGTTCTCCCATCTGGGTCAAGAGCCTGGAACGCCTGCTGGGCCTCCTCGGTCACTAGCGGAGCGATGCATCTGGTCCATCGGTCTCGTTGTTAGCCTGCTGTTCCGGCCACCAATTCAAAGTTCACAAAGAAGGCAGACAATTCCTCTCCCATAAAGAGCTTTTATAGGACAGTTGGGGGAACCGCTGGTTGTTCCGGTCTTTCTGGCATCATACTTTGGCTTTCCGTTTCTCAGTTAAATCGGATAAACCCCTGAAAAACAGCTGGGAGAAAAAGTGCCTTCTGGGTTTAAAATGAAAAAACATTTTCCTTCCTACTGGTGCCATAGTGTGAGCAAGGATGGAAGAAAGTTTAGCGGGAGGGGAGGTGAAGAGATGGCTGGAGGGGGGGATTGGCATGCAATAGAAGAGCCCCCGCAAACCCCAGTATGCCTCTATTCCTGCTCGTATTGCTTCCTCTCCTGTCCACTGACCTTATTCAAAATCACTGAAAATTGTATGTTGCATCTGGTTTTTTTTTTCTTTTGAAAAAAAGAATAAATAAAATATTTGGCAGCGGCCAGGGGATATTTTGAGGAATTGTAGACACATTTGAGGCCAAAATTCCTTAAAATAGCCCTTGACCACTGACAAATATTTGCACTTACAAAAAGTGTTTAGCACGGATTTCTCAGTCTCCCCATTTGTGCTCCCAGACCCTCTCATCCTCCCCGCCTCTTGAAAGTGGCGTTTGCATAAGACATGCATGCACAGACACCCAAAAGAATGTTTTTGTCAGTGGGCAGGTGCTATTTTGAGCATTTGTAGCCAATGTTACGCCATTGTATGTGACCATCAATTCACGCACCCCCAAAAAGAAACTTTGCTCAAAATGTGCCTCAATTCCTCAAAATAGCCCCGGACTGGTTACAAATACTTTTATTGTTCAACTAAACAAGGATGTAACAGATTTTGCAGCATCTATAGTTGTGCCCCCCGGATGTCTGTGTGGCTTCTGCAATATATGTAGTGCTAGAATAAGACAGGCACTGAAAAACGGTTGCATCCTTTTTTTGTAAAATAAAATATTTGCCAGTGGACGAGGGCCATTTTGAGAAATTATAACTAACGTTTATCCATTTTTGCAATCACACATTCACCTGGCAGCAGAACTAAAAAACGTCCATTAAAGTTATCACACTTCTATTGAAAAGCCCCCAACCAATAACAAATACCACAGACGTCATTTGGGGGTTGCCAGGGTTAGCAGCTGCTACCTCTGACTCCCCCTATGCTACCCCTGGACCTGTCCTTGCTACCACTGGGCCACTGGACAAAGAGGCAGTGCCAAGTGCAGCTATATGTGTTGCACCTGAAAAAGGTGGCTGTAAATGGAGCTAAAATGTGGCACAGCTTTTTTCACCTGTAATCTCGATCTCGTTATTTGGAGAAATAATAGGGACGCAGGAAAAACCATGAAGTCGCCATCACTAACAGGTTGGCAGTCCATTAGTGAAGAATGCCTGAATGGTTGGGTTCAGAGTTGTGACTGTATGTGCAGCTCATACCCAGTACTGTGGCATCAGAAAGGGTATGGGGGCTACGTCTGGATAGCTGGGAATGGGTAAGAACAGCCTGCAATACTGAGTGACAGCACAGCATGAATGCAAATCTCATCAGTGTTTCTTGTTGTCTGCTTTGCAGATCCAGTGAACCAATGTGCCCTGTGATGTGTGGCGTGCCCCTGTGGCTTCTGACACCAATCCTGCCGGACACTGGGTGACCTGACCCAGATCTGCCAGACATGCATCCCAGGTACGCTGTAGATAGACGCACAGTGAGAATTTATTTACATGAAGTTGCCCTCTGCCATTTAAAAAAAAACATCTGTTGCTTGCTCAAGCAAAAAAAACATATATTTGGAAAGATAGCTCAGGGATAACTCACTTGCTTTGGGAACAAGAGGATGCAGTGTGACATGGGTTCAGTTCCTGTTCCATTGCTTAGAAGCTGCATGAGGCTGACATTAAGCAAGATGTAAAGGACCAAAGAACATAATAAAATGGGCCTTTTCTAGGGTTGATGTCATGGAGCTGCCGGTGCTAACATTTTAACATTTTTTTAAAAAAACTGCAATTACTGCGACCTTCCCCCATATCTCCCATCTAACAAAACAAAACTGCGGGTTATTTACAGAATAAGCAAAACCGAAAGGTGATGGCTGGAAGGTTTCAAATCATTCATAACCACTGGCATAGCTCTAGGCAACCGTCCAGACCATCGTATTTCAGCCTGCAGAGCCACTAGAGAAAGGGAAAGACCATATGCAAATCATGCATGGTCACACCCCAAAAGGAGCAGTCCAGTCCGAACTCTAGGTAACATCCCTTATGCACAAGACCACAAGCATCCCCAGACATCTTTCAACCTAATTGAGTGTCATCAGTGAGGAGTAGCATAGGTCTGTAGGCCTAGCAGGCTTTTCTAGGGGGGGTGATGTGGAGCTGCTACTGTGGTTTACATTTTAAAAACAAAAAAACCCTGCAATTACTGTGACCCGCAACACATCCTTCCCCTCTATCTCCCATGTAACAAGAAAACTGTGGGTCACTTACTAAATAAGAAAAACAGAAAGCTGATGGCTGGAAGCTTTCAGATCATTCATAACCACTTGCACAGCTCTGGGCAATCCTCCAGACCATTGTTTTTCTGGTTGGACTTGTGCTGGTCAGTTGCTGTTTCCAGTCTGTGGACAGACACTTGGCAGGCACTGGATATCTGCGCTTTGGGGTTTAGGCCTCTGAGATGCTCTGTCTGTTTACAGTGTAGCCCGAGTGATGTACAATAGTCCAGGTTGTTGCGTTGGACGTCTGCTTACATTCACAGTAATAGTGTAAGATGGGTCTATACACACTGATGTTAACGCTACATATGGTGATCCATTTTTGTCTGAAATGTATATCACATTACAGTGATATCATAACCATATTTTTCTTAATGTACTGAGGAACAATGCTATGTGAAGCCACTTCCTTTTTTAGTCAAGGGGTGAAAGGTCGTATGCCATCACTTCCCGGATGCACATGGGTTTGGGAGGTGAATGATAGAAGTTCACCTTTATGACGGGAGATCCTCTGGTTAACTATTTCCTGACACCAGATTTGAGCACGATCAAGCAATGTTGTATAGGAAGAAAGACTGTATTAAGATTTCCAGCATTTGAATATTGACAAAAGCTGGGTCTGACCCCATTGTTGAGCATCAACATAGATTGAGGGTTAGTTCCTATCCTTATTGTAATCTAGCACTCAATGTGCCACTCTTGATAGGCTATTGAAATCTACCTTCATTTATTACTTGTTGTAGGTCACAGATGAATGCACAAGAGTTTTTTTTTTTTTAAAACAGTGAAAGTACAGCCTATGTTCCCTGAAGATGGATATATGATGAATATGTTTTATCCGAAACACGTTAGCATTTAAAAATCAAATACTGTTATTTCGTTTGGACTACAATTTTCATTTTTACAATTGTACTGCTAAGCTTTTCTGTTTCGCATTGTACGAGCCTTTACGTTTAAAACCTGTTTGAAATTGTTTTAACATTCGTTATAAAGTACATGTTTAGGCCCAGGTTTTGGGCATTTTGTTCCAATGTACAACATGAGATCATTCTGAAAATGTAATTAAAACCACTGATCTCTGTATTTGTAAAAAACGTTTCCATTAGTAGTGCATGCGGATTACCAGTTGGCAACAATGGCATACTTTATGGTTTTCAAGTTTAGAGTCTCCTTAGGCCTAGGGGCGATACCCTTGTGCACCTGAAATTAGAGTTAAAGGGTTAGCTCAGAAATAGCCTCAAGTGTGAATTCGTTAAATTGGCACCAAATCAGCTGTTGCTCCTCCATTACAATTTGTTGTATCGCTTACCGTGATGTCACTTGGGGTCGGGTCAAATGACATCACTACTTCGTATGATGTCATCAGAGGTCAAGGGTCATGTGATGTCACTTACGCTACCTCTGGCATTTTGGTAAAAGGACATCCCTGACAATGTTTTCTTTTTACAAATTTAATCAATATAACATTGTATTTGCAGTATCTGCATTCATGCTCCCAAGTTCTTTGCTTCGGTTCCTGCACACGTTAATTAATATACGGCAAGCAACACGTAAGAGGGAGGTGATGGCCAAGGAGCCTGCGACAATGTACATTACTGTAACCCATCGTTGCACTTTCCAACTGCAGTGCATTGAGGATCTGCCAACCCTCCCTAGCCACCACCTGAATACCAGTTTAAAACTATGACTAAACCGGGCATCCTCAACATATTTTATTGCACCTTAGACTTGAATGTACATTTACAAAACTCAAAAGTCATTATTAGTCTCACACCGCTTTGTATTCTTCTACAATGAGGCTTCTGTTCAATAATCCTCTTTTTGCTCAATATATTTCTACAACGATGCATGGGTGTCAGAGTGGTTTATTATGATTTATGTATAGAGAATTCTTGAAAGACATTTTTCTACCAACTAGAGCCTGGATATGAATACATATGTAGTTACAATTCGGTGTTTCAAACTGGGCTCAAATCCCTGTATCGCCACTTAACTGAAGTGTGTTATCTTGGGCAAATCATTTTATCTCACTGTGACTTACCTGTGAATAGTAGAAGTCCTTAGAACCAATTCTGTCCACATTGTACTCTAGAAACAAAATGTCCCATTCATTCCATTGCTCCATTAATAAGAGTGACCATTCATAGAGCACTTGGAGACAGTAAGAATGCAGCTGTGCACGGTATAAATCAACATAACACATATTGCACATCTCAAATTGTGTTTGCTTTTTGGTTTACTCATGACAATTTTTTGTAATGTTGCTTCCTATGATACCATCAAGTATCAAAGCCTCATGTCACTTACCGTAACCTAATATTCTCTGATTTCACATAAAATACAATGTCAATACATATGAAAATTAGGGTCCCTGCATGTCGTTTGTCACACTCACCCTCACACATCATAGAACCTGCCCTGATATATAAAGGGCATCCTTCTGTACACAAAATTGCCTACACCCTCTCAGACATCTGTGGTCTGCTTTCTCAGCAGAAGCATGTTGGCAACCCCTTTTGCGAGATTGTTCCCTCGATAGCTTGTGCATTGAAAACATTTTATGTCTCATGATATTTCTACTAAAAAAAGTATGCGTTTTAATAAAAGTATGTGTTGGGGAGGTTTAAAAAAGTCCACTTTAGGTAGGACTAGGGAAGACTCACTTTTAGATGTACAGGTTTCCAATTCTTAGATTTGGCCTGAACTACCCAAACGGTTTGGTAGCAATGGCTGAGCAGCCAGGCTTAGTCTAGAAGGAGGGCTGTAGCTAGGCACACAGGACTCGGAGCATACAAAGTGGTGCAAAGAAACACTGACAGAGTAATAGTTTATATGAAATAACATTTATTCTATATAACTCGAGGTTATATATTGCTGTTAAGCAAGGTAAGTACAATTGACAGTAAAATCACAGTCAAATAACAGAAGAATGAAAGGTTATCTTGTTTAAATCAACACAGAATAAAAGGTTGTATTCTTTAAAAAATAATGTAATAAAAGGAAGCACACTTTGTTTTAAAGTAGGATAAAAGCAATGTTAAAACTTTTGTAACAGGTAAGCAAACTTTAGAACACTCTAGTAACTTACATTAAACCCTGCTTTACCAGGCTCCAGAAGTCCAGCCCTATACTGGGTTCAACACAGAGTTAAGGAGGGGAACTGGGGGTCCAGTGGCCAAGGGTAGGAGTAAGGAAGCAGGTGAGTAGTAGTTAAAGTTCAATGAAGAATTCTTCTTGTTTGCAGGTAAGCACAGTAGTTTTAGAAATGTAGGTCCAATGGTTTGTTCACCCCACGGGATCCTAGGGGGTAATGCGGTCCTGGCAACCAGGCTACAATACCTTGTCGGCTGCTCGAATTTCACTACACAATGGCTAGTCTTTTCTTGGTCCTCGCAATGCTCGCGTGGTCATCCAAAATGCTACCTCTATACCCTCTCTGCTCACACATGGTGTCCCCCAGGGTTCCTCCGTATCTCCCACCCTGTTTAACATGTATTACCTCCCCTTGCTTCTTATGCTTGACGACCTGGGTGTTCCATATACAAACTACGCTGACGACACCCAGGTCGTCCTTGAATTGTCTGGCTCCTATCCCACAGACTCCAACGCCATCTCCGCCATCTATTCTATCATCCACTCATGGATGAGTCAGAAATTCATGGCTCTGAACGTGGATAAAACTGAGCTCCTCATTGCAGGATCAAGCCACATGTTAAAAAATCTTCCAAAGGAATACGACTCATTTACTGGGTGGGGCTTGATAGTGTTGAAAAAGAGCGGCAGGCAGGAAGGCACCAGGTGGGCGGGGCTTAGGCCAGGTGACCTAGATCCACTTGCAGATGGGGAGCAGGTGCAAGTGGATCTAGGTCACCTGGCCTAAACCCTGCCCACCTGGTGCCTTCCTGCCTGCCGCTCTTTCACCACTTAGCAAGCCCCGCCCACCTGGTACCTTCCTGCTTGCCGCTCCGTTTCCCTACTTAAGGAGCCCTCCAGCTTCTTTTCCTTTGCAGATGGGGAGCAGGTGCAAGTGGATCTAGGTCACCTGTCCTAAGCCCCACCCACCTGGTGCCTTCCTGCCTGCTGCTCTTTTTCACCACTTAGCAAGCCCTGCCCACCTGGTGCCTTCCTTCACCATAACCGTCTTGTGGCCAATGCTGGATTTGACTTTTATGGACTTCATTCATTCACGGTGCGTCACTCTTTCTCAACTCTCATGCTGGACTTCCTTTGCATCTTGTTCTCATGGTGGCCCTGAATCATGCTATTCCCATCTTCATCTTGTATCCTGGCTTGCAACATTATGTGTTACTACTGACTTCTGAAATTCTATTCGCTCTCCACTCTTGCTTTTCCACTTTGACTGCTTACTCTGTTCTCTCCTCATTTCCCTTCTCCCTTTTCCTATCTCCTCCCCTTACTTTCTTCTGTGCACTTACTCTATCAGAATTGTCCCTGGACCTAATATGATAACAACCTCGTCTGTTTCCTCCAACCTCCCATTACTGTTTTTTTTCCTCCCCACCACCCCTCCAGCACTATCTGAAATGTTGTCAGGCCTAGTATGATAGTCGCTTATTTTGTTCCTCCCCTCCCTTTCTGCACCCCTCTCCCTCACTTTTTGTTTTTCTCCGGCTCTACCAGAAATGTCGCCAGGCATAGTACGGTAGTCGCCTGTCTGTTTCCATCTCCTTCCCACTCTCCCCCACCCTTCCTTATCTATGTCTTAGCTCTTGCACTATCTGAAATGTCGTCAGGCCGAGTACGATAGTTAATTTCACATCCTTACTGTTCATGGCCTGTAAGAATGTGGTTGTATTTTCCCTTGTTCCCTCCCTTGCCTTGAAACACATTGTGTATAGGCGCTATATAAATAAACAATCATATCATACTATTGCTAATGTATCTATTCCAGTGGCACGAGGCGTGAAGACTCTAGGCGTCACCATTGATGTGGAGCTCTCAATGCGCTTTCATGTCACTAAAACCAGGGCAACGTTTAGCTGGATTAACAAGCAACTCTGTGCAATGCACCCTTTTCTCTCTGTCAGCAATATGTCTCTTCTTGCATCTGCCCTTGTTAATTCCAGGTTAGACTACTGCAATAGTCTCCTAGCATTCACGTCTGCGGTTAATATCGCTGCTCTCCAGACAACCCAAAATGGCGCAGTCCGAGCAGTGCTTGGTTTACCCACGTATTCTTCTATCACTGAAGCCAGGAAAAAACTGCACTGGCTGCCCATCAAGCATAGGGTATCCTTCAAAATACTAATTTTCACCTTCAAATGTTTGACTGACTCTGCACCCATTTATCTGACCCAGTGTATTCATTGCTATGTCCCTGGTCGTTCACTTTGGTCCACTGAACAAGCCATGCTTACTCAGCTGGCTTTCGCTCAGTCAAATTTGGCAAAACCATCTTCAGTGTCGCGGCTCCTGCTCTTTGGAAAACTCTTCCTATTCATCTTTAGAGCTCCTCCTCACGGATCCATTTAAAAAAAAATCTTAAGACCCATCTTTTCAACTCTCCCTAGTTATCGCTAACGGTCTCGCTCAGATTTGTGTCTCAATTTTCTTTTTCAGGTTAGAGTCTCCTTTGTGTTGTGCCCTGTGAGGTATTCAAGTGATTTGGCACGTTATTAAGAATTAAAATAAATAGGTGTGCAAGCAACAGCTTAACCTCCAGCTCTTCCGGCGCACAAAATCATCACACAGCAAGACTAAGGTAAGTACCAAGGGTTGTGCGAGTATCTTTTTAGTGGAGAATTTGCTTCAGCAAGTCTGGCACTAGGCGAGGCAACCTGTGTCCCCAGTACGGGTTTCTTGGCCTGGAAGGCTGAAGAAGGTCCTTCGGAGGGAGCAGCCGGATGCACTCGAGCAGTGGGAGGCCTGGCAGTGGATTTCCGCAGCACAGGTTCGTTGGAGCCTTTCGCAGGCTCTAGATGCACAATCGCCATCGTCTGGTGGAGTTTGCACCCTTTCTCGGTTCTCCTCTCGGCTTATGGGACTTTCACGTTTCAAGTGAAACCGACCTTCGGCAGACGTTTCCCCACAAAATGGCACAGGTCACTGGGTATTGGTAAATTGCAAACTGTGGTGGTCACAGCTATTCCAGGGATGACTAAAATTGTAGTTTGTCTTGGGACTGGATGATGTCACTAGTCCAGGGGAAGAAGTAATCAGTTTCGGGTTTTGCCTGTCGTCCAGAAGTTGATGTCGGGATGTGGTTGTTGCTCAGCTGGCACTGGTTGTTGCTAGAAGTTGCTGGAGGGGTCCTTCTGCTTCGTATCTTCAGTCCAGTGATCGGCTCCAAGGTTTGGTTCCAAGACCCTCGCCTTTTATGGTGAAGAAATGGCTAAGCCCACAAATCATACCACAAGCCAGCTAGCCACCCTTTTGGAACTGGTTCAAAGCAGGCACACTGTAGAACAAAGACCAGGGGAGATTCAGACGCCTCCGTCACTTCCTCCTCTCCTCCCTCACTTCCTGTCCTTTCAGGCACTAAAGACCCATGGAGACCACCCCCACCCAGCTAGGTAGAAGGTGGCCTCACAAAGGCCAAGTCATCTAGAGATGGCAAGAAAACAGTACAACCACCATTTTAAGGGAATGGTGTACCAAGTGTTCCCTGGGGCAGCTGCGAAGACAGTATGCAACCAAAGTACACAAAGGTTTGTAGAAAAATAGTCACTGCCTACAGTCACTCAGATAACTATAATTGTAACGGAAAGTTACAGGCTAAGTGGAAAAGGGATACATTCGTCCCCTCAACACTCCACATAAGGTGGGATGTGCTGATTGCGCAAACTAGAGGCAAAGGATGATTTAATAGATCCCCTGGCCTGATAATTGAATGTTATCACTTAAGTCAAAAGGAAAGCTCAAGGAGTTTCCCAGCAACAGTGCTGGGTGATCATAGGTTGAGAGAATTTCACACAAAATGGAATTCTACTGTAACAGTAGTGTTTTCGTATGCACAGGATTGTGTGCCATTATTTTCTGCAAAAAATGTATAAAACATTGATATACAACTTTTTTTTAAACTGTTAAAACACCACTAAAATTTGAACACAGAAAACCAGAAACCCTAATCATAGGCAAAGCAGCCATTGTCTCTTGATGCGGACGACTGATCGGTAGGTCTTCCATTTTTGGGGGGACACAATAGGTCTTCCATTTTTGTCTGATCTGGAGCTATTGAGGTTGGTTTTCCAAACGCGGATGATAAAGGAAAAGGTATTTCTTAATTCTTGCCCTGGTCAGTCTTCTCTCGAGTTTCCTGTGCGTGTTCCAACAATCTGGTTGGACATTTTCTTTGAGACGGACCTTCCCACCTGAACACCCTCCCAAATAAAGAAACGGTGCTTGGTTGGTTATCCATCTTTGTCTTTTCAGAGTCCCCTTCTGGTCGCTTAAAGAAGCTAGCTCTATTCCAATTTTCCAGACGCCTCTGTCCAAAAGCATGATGCCACAGGTAACCAGATAATGGGGGACTTTCACTAGTTTATCAATTCATTTCAAGTCTACCAGATCCCACTTTAACACCACGTTTAACAGATGGCACAAAACACTCAGCGTCTCAATGACTGGTCCAGGGTGGTTATTGGTACTTTGTGGGCCCTCTGGCTGTCCCCATCCATCTCCTGTCTCCATTGGGATCTCCCCCTAACAGAGGTTTCCGTAACCCTAAATTAAAGCTACAAACAGTAACCCCTATGTTCTATGAACTGGTCTTGAGGTAGTAAGGTCACCCTAATTAGCTGGCTGTCTCAACACCCTTAGGGACTTACTCTGTCCAGCTGCTAGTGTCCTACAAGAGTTGGGAAGTGCCTAGCACTTACTCTGTAGACTTCAAGCTAATTCACCCACAATCATGTGCTCCTCTCATACACCTATCCATTTTATACTAACTCTTCTTACTACTCCGCCCATCAATTCTCAATCCCTTCGATAGTTCACTCCTAGTTTCTCCCTCTAATTTTCAAATCTCACTATTCCATCGCATTACTTCCCCTACTGCTCTCTCCCCCACTGCCCCCCTCCCCTCCCACCACCACTCCTACTCTCCTCTCACCACTACTCAAATACCCTCTCTGTCCACTCTGTACCAACCACTTCTCATTCACTCTTTACACTTACTCTACTCAAACATACATACACTCGAACTGCAGTACCCTTGCACTTACTAAACCAATACCTCATTATTAATGAATAGTCGCCACATTCTGCCTCGTCCTCCTTCCTCAGACCTCATCCAGACATTCCACACTTCCCATTTCCTTTCTCCTGCTTAGGTTTCTCTCCCACTGTCCTGATTTTCCAGATTTCCCTAACCAATCCTGAACTATCTTTCCCTACCTGGGAGGTGTATGTGCAAGGGGAAATATTTAAAATGGGGCTATGCCCTGCCCACTTTCTCTGTGTGAGGTCAGCGAGGAGCGGATTCTGGGGACCCTGGTGTGGATACCCCTGTGGTGTAAGTCTATTTTCCCAATGAGGATACACGCCCCAACTAGCTCTATGCCTCCAGTAACAGAGATCCCTGCATGGGCTCTTGCACAGCAGGGTGAGCAAGTCCCTTCTCTCCAGTGGGTATTCTCAGCATTTTTGCCAGATCTAAGAAGGACCAAGGAGGGTTGCTCCAATTGACGAGACTCTGCCAACTAGCGCGGGGGGGGGGGGGGGGAGGGTGCTGGAAGATTGCTCTTCTGTGTTCACTGCCCCTCTAGACCGCAACGATGCCCTGTATGTCTAAAATAAAGAGACAGACTGGCAAGTACTTGATGTTTGAGTGTGTGACTCAAAGGGTTAATGTCAACATATAAACTGGCACAAAAGGAACGGACAAGAATTGGATCCTCCCAGTTGCATCCCCTCAAGGCCAGAATTGGCTCTGAACTGTATTGCGACAGCATTCTTCCGCCGCTTTTTTGACAAGTCCATGGGACTGGCCTTGACACAATGACTACAAGTTATTTCACTTTTTTAATAAAACTAAAAGTAAAACAAAAGTCTGCAGTTATAAAAAAAAAATGGAGCAGTACTATTGTATAGGGTACAGTATATGAGATTAATTTATCACGATCTCAACAGCTCCTTCCCTTTTTGGCCCAGTGGAGGAGCCAGCCCCCAAGTAGGGTTTTGAGGAAGGCCACAGTATCTATATAGGGCGTCGAGCACTCTCGTCTGCAGCTCATTTTTTAAATAAATATAAATTGACAAAAGACGTGCACCAGTGATGCCAAACAGAGGCTTAGGGTCTAGGTATGATTGGACAGGCAGCTGCAGTAACAAATAGCCTCCTAACTTCAAAAATGGTCTCTAGGACACTGTGACCAAAGTGGTACGCAGAAGCCCAGAGACTGGTTTTCAGCATTTATTCAGGGCACAACCCAAAAGTATGGTTCAAAGGAAAACAAGGGTTTTAAGTTTCTGCATTTGTTTCCCTCCTCCAAGATATACTCTCCTCCTTTCAGATCATTTTCACTTTCTCCTTTCTCCTCCACTATCCCCAAGTCTTATTCAGGTTTCCTCTCTCCTCCACCAAAATACTCTACTCTGCCTTCCATTCAACATTGACCCTTCCCTCTAGAATGTTCCTTCTACCTCCCTGCCACTGTCTGCCCTTCTCTCCCTCCACCTGCTATTCAAAATCTATTGACCTTCATTGTTTCCTCTCACACTCTGCTCAGCCACAACCAACAACCCATACCACGCCTCTGAGCCTTGCCCCTTTTACAGTATGGACGCTCCTCCCCCAGACTGTGTCAAGGGCCTGTAAGTGAATGTGCCCATTAGTCGCACACTAATCACAGAGAATCTGAGATTTTCATTGATTTTCACATGTGGCAACTAATGGAGCACTAAGCTCACATTTTGGCAGGACCGCTGCTTTAACGGTCACATCTACCATCTTGGAAATCTTAA
Organism: Ambystoma mexicanum; assembly: GCF_040938575.1. Classification (NCBI taxonomy): domain Eukaryota; kingdom Metazoa; phylum Chordata; class Amphibia; order Caudata; family Ambystomatidae; genus Ambystoma; species Ambystoma mexicanum. Next base: position 595,280,027 of record NC_090933.1, read on the forward strand.
AGAAGCACGGTGAAGGCCACAACCATATTGCACGTCTTTCTGGACACAATCAAAGCTTGATGCTCAATGTCGGGAATTGAAATTTGGAAGCGGAAGGCACAAAAATCCCCAAACTAATAACATTTACCAGTGGCAAACGCAAGTGTAATTTCAAAACATCCATTAAAGAGGAAAATTGCTGCACAGAGACCATGTTGATGATCCCCAGCCATCTGCTCATAGGGGAAGGCAGGCAGCAAAAGGATACTCCTCATACCACCCCAGGTTCCAGCATCAATTGGCTGGAGTCAGACCATGCCCCCGTGGCTACCTCCTTTCATTCAGTCAGGTTGGGGACTTTTGTCAGAGCGCTCAAACTCATACAAGTTTTCATACAAAAATATGTATTCTGGGATAACATCTGAAAATTGCAAGATTTTGGGTGGCACAAAGGGGAGCAAATTTAAGATGCCCTACTTTGGAAACCTTGATGAATGAGGCAACAGCTGTGATGATTGAAAGAGAATCTCTGGAGCAGGGAGCATCCTGAATGCCACAGAAATTACTTTCTGTGCACAAGATGTAGGTGATGAACTGGAGAGCACATCCATGTGAAACAAAGGCTTTGATGATGCTATTATCATTGGCTGCTTTACAGTCGATGGGAACGTCTGGAGTGTTGTAGACAAGCATTTTTCACTGGGCTGACAATGGGGTCTTTGACCCCATTGAGGAGGTGACCATTGATGGGGTCTTTGTGTCCGTTGACAAGTGATCCACTGGCAGTTTCCATGGCCTACTTTGATGTGGATGATCACAGGCTACCCATTGACAAGACTGGTCAACAGCTTGGTCGTTAACTGTGTCAATGGTTCCTTGCTTGCCAACGAACCGTGTGGCTGAAGGCCTACAACAACAACACCTTTTATGACTGGTCAGTGGAGATTTCCCTATGGACGAGAGGATAGAAAGACGGTTAGAAGATTTTGCTTTCAGGAAGGGTGGATCAGTCCCTTACTGAGCATGGGTTGGGTCAGCACCCTTCACCTTTTCTTCCTTAGGAGATTCTTTATGATATCATGCTCTCTTCGATGGAATCACTTAAAAGGAACATCTTCTTGGTCTGGATGAGTCAGAACCTCTCACTGTCCCTTCAGCTAGACCTGTTACCAGATTTCTGGGTCCGTCATTCAGACGCCCCGATTCATGGAATTATTCGCAGATTTGCCTGCTATTCTGCCCGAAAATTCCTGTTTGAGGTATGGGGATTTTTGGGCAGAATGGCGTGCAAATCTGCGTTTTACTCGCAAATAATTCCATGAATCAGGCAGAAAGTCTCAGAGGAAAAAGACTTAATGATGTTGAGCCATGGCAATATAATCTGGGAGTTCCACTCAAAGGAGCACACACCTTAAGGAGATCTAGAGATTCCAAATCCCATTCCTCGGGAGCAGCCAGTGGCTACAAATCTCTCAAATCACTTAAACATGAAAGTTCTTCTCTTTTGCTCTCCACAAAATTGTTCTTATTAGTTGTAACAGTAAGATTCTTCACAAAAAGCTTGAATAAATATAGAGCTGTTATAAGGTATCCCAACACTTTAACCTGCGGTAAAGAATATGAAGGTGTCTCCAGTGGCAGAGCTAAGGTGATTGCTTCCTCATTTGGCCATGAGCCAACATGCCCCGAGCCGAAGAGCACTAAAGTGAAAGCCATGTTTTATGTACATGTAAACTGCTTAGTGATTATACAGAGGATTCCCAGCTTGATGAGGAATATTCAATAGACTGGGAATCCATGAAAGATCCGATCCTGGAGACTTGAGAAAATACATACTCAAGAACCTTTCCATTTGTGTGACAATTATTTAAATGTCACCAAACACAAAGCAACATTATAAATCAATACTGTTAATGCTAGACTGTTATCTGTTTAAAAAAATGTAAGTGTTTTGAGTATAGGCAATCATGTCAAGAAACCCAAAAAAACAGGCCCAGGTACGCCATAAAGGACCCTTTCTAGACAAGCCGATATAGCATGCATCTGCAAGACTTAAGCCAAGACTGTCCATCCCAAATCAAGCAAAAAATACTATTAGGAAATAAAGAAAATGCTTGGATTTCTGCTTGAAATTTAGAGCAATGACAAGCAACTGCCGATTCCCAGATGGACAGTATTGAAGGACTGTCTGCATAACACAAAGACATTTGGATCCATTAACATATTTGCAATTTGAGAAAAGAAATACCAAACCTACCCAGACACTTCGATGTTAAATCACTTAAATTATAGATTTATTTGGGGGAAAGACACATAGGAATAATAGGCTTTCTTGGGTCAATCGTAGGTGGAATAGGACAATACGATGCATGCTGAAAACACTTTAGTACTCCACTAAAGGGCACAGAATATTTTCTTCCATATGACCCAAGGACACCACCATATTAACAATGCTTCTAGGGGGGTGAAGGGAAGTATGAAGAAATGAATATTGTTTATAGAAACATAGAAGCAGCATGCTTTGTTTTTTGGTGAACAGTACACTTGAACTATTACATTTGGATTATGAAACCTCCTACCAGCAAACCAAAATGTATTGACAAACAAATGTTTTTTCACAAATGTAGATTAAGGTTCTGCCCTTTATATGTGAGTGTTGATGGCTTATGTTAGCATCTTTAAAGGCTTCAAAGTAGAATGAGGTACTAGACCGACCGAGCTGTAAAAGCCTTTTGGTTCTGCAGAAAAAGACCCAGCCTTACCTTATCAGCGACCAGCATGGAGGAGCCAGCCAATCAGGTAACACTACTGATACAAGCCTGCATTCCAAGCAACCCGACGGATGCTCTACCGCTCTGCCATCTTCCCCCCACACTCCTTTCCTCAGTCACCGTTCCCGCCCCTAACAAACCCCTCCTGCCCCACTCACCTTTCTGTACTTTAGCATCGGCTCAACCGCTGCCACCGCTCCAGCCTGCCATGGAAATTGAAGAGGGGCTCCGCATGGAGTCCCGTCTTCCAGCTCCATAGCAAAGGCGTCCCCCGTTCGTTCATACAAAAAACATTGATGTCAGCACCCTGGATTTCCAGGCTGGAAACCCAGGGTGCTAATAGCATTAACACCCGATGCGTAACGGTGGAGGGGCCCATCGTTAAGACCCTTGTGTCTTGGGCCCACTGGATTGGGTGTTATTGCTTAAGTATGTGAATGCTCTTCGGAACCAAATGGAGGTCTTGGAAAGCAGAGACACCAGGTAATTCTATGGCAAAAATCTAGTGCGAAAACACAAAATGACTTGCTACTTTTTGCCTAAATTTGAAAATTGCAAATCATTAACTTTAAGGCAACATATGTGAAAAAGTATCTCTAGCAAAGAAAAATCAGAGGTTGTGAAATTGTCTGTGTACTACATGTAGAATATTGAATTGACAATCCACTTAAATAGACAATAATGGCTACCTAGCCTGGGAAGCATAAGAGTTTGCTGGAGGCCTATACATAGACTATACAGCGACTTATGGATTTCTTTAAAAAAATTAAAACTGGGAACACCAGGAGCTGGCGAGCCGGCAAGGCAGGTCTTTGCCCTCCTTTTTATGTATATTCCAATCTGTAACATCTCCCGGGTGGAGAACAACAGGCAAGATTGGCATGGAGTGCCAGCAGAGGAGAAGGAGGGAGAGGATAAAGTCAGGGACAGGAAACATGAAGGTGTTCGTTGTTCGGGTGAGGGCAGTGGAGATGGCAGGCCAGGAGCCAAAGAGGCGAAGAACGGTGGAAAGGAGTATGGAGGCAATTTGTAGAACTGGAGAGGTATTGGTTAGTGAGATTAAGTAGTACTGTGTTGTAATTGTGCATGGAAAGTGTGTGAGTGAAAAGGGTACTGAGAGAGTGGGCAATGAGATGGGTAACTGAGGGTGTGAAAGAAGGGTGACTGAAGAGAAGGTGGGGTGGAGCAGTGGAAGTCTGGACGAGAGGTGGTAGTGAGGAGAGGAGAGCATAGTGGGAGTATGGAAAGGGGAAGAGTAGGAGGAGTGTGGAAAGAGTAGGAGGAGTGTGGAAAGAGTAGGAGGAGTGTGGAAAGAGTAGGAGGAGTGTGGAAAGAGTAGTGGCTGTGTGGAGAAGTAGCAGCAGAGGCGTGGCAAAGGAAGCATAGTGGTAGTGGTGTAGGGGAGGGAAGAGTAGAACTGTGAAGAACAGGTGCTGTAGGTGAGAAGGAAGGGAGGCGACAAGGCAGGCCCACTTGCTTGGTCAAATGACAATAGGGGACTCTCTCAACCAACTAGAAAGGGAACAAGTTATTTCCCTTAGGAAGGTGGTAGCATTTGAGATGACCCCCTCCCTTGTGGTTGCCTGGTTTTGTGCAGTCCACAATTCTCATGTCTCCTACAACAAATGCTCGCCAGACTCATTTGTTTCAGAGTGAACAAAGTTATCCTGAATTAAGAGCCACAGCAAAAGAGAGGTAGACCCACCCCTGTCAGGGACACCTATGCTACAGAAACTACAGGTGGCGAGAGCGGCATTGGAAACAGTATCACTCCAGACTTTCCGTACTGCGATAGAGAGTACCAGTAGAACAAGCAGTGAAAGGCAGCCACCAGAGCCACACAATGCTCCCCGGCGCAGGCAAAGTCAAGAAAGCCACGGGTGGTCGGCACCCTAGACCACCGGGGATACAAGTCCCACCAACCATGGAACGTACTTTTGAGGTAAAAAGAACCAAGCCCCCGAACATGAACTCCAACACTCTTTCCACTGCGGACCAGCTTGTAAGTGGGTGGGGCTTATCCCCCACTTGTAATCTTGGCATCCAGGGTGGGAAAGACCGGACCAGATTGGCTAGGGACTGAGAGCCAACCCAGAAAGAGGGATTAATATAAAAGAAGTTCACAGGACACAAGACGTGCATTATTCAGGTGAGGCCGGTGGACCAATAGACCATCAGGAGGAAGGAAGGAAGGAGCAGCAGATTGTAGAGGTGATTTCTGGAGAAGGCAAGGTAGTGCGTTCAAGTGGTACTGCAGTGTGATTGTGCTTGCCACTGTGGCAAGTGAATTTAGGATAGATCATGTAAAGACTGACTGAAGTGTTTGGTACTGCGTGAAAACAAGGTGTCTGAGTAGTAGTATGGAGGAGGGAGTACTAGTAAGTAGGAGGTAGTGTTAGCATCAGAGAGAGGGTCGTAATATCAAAGGGTGGAGGCGAGACCTAGAAGGAGTGAGACATCTGAGGGATAGAAGAGGGGAGAGAGGAGAGGCAGATGAAGTTGGGGGAGTAGAATAGGAATAAGGACAGGCGAGGCAAGAGTGATAGATAGGACAGAATCCAATAGGGTGTCTGTATGGCACAATTTCCCCATCCCTATAGAATACTAACAACTGGTTAGTGATGGTACAGTAAGGAAGTCCCTGAGGGAGTTTATCTAGAGAAGACAATCTGCCTTTAGGACCTCATCTCTAGTATAAGACAGAATTAGACAGTAGGTGTCAAGCGACCTTTATGCACTAATCCTGGGTCAGAGACATCTGGGTGATGGAGTATGTGCTTAATAAGATGAGAGGGAAAGCCCTAGGGCCCACATAAATATTAAAAGAAACGCTTGAAGCGCCTCAGAGTTCGAATGATGTGTGCGCCATCTGTGACCAAGGTAAGATCAGAGAGTGCAGGGAGGTGAGAGAAATATTGAATGGACCGTGGAGAGAATAGCAGGGAGAGAGACAGTGATTGGTGGCTGGGGACAAAGGGAGGACGACGATGAGAACTGAAAGTAAAAGAAAGGAAAAGGAACATCAGGACTTGAGAGAAAAGAGTGCGGCTTGAGTCTCTGGAAGGCATTTGCCCCTTGACCTCTAGTACTAACCCAGTGAGTAGAGTTGGTCACACCTACAAATTCCCTCAAAGTTCAGTAAAGACATTTGCCTTTAGGCCATCACTGCAAGATATCCAGAACTAGACAGTAGGAGTCAATCCATAGACACTAACCTGGGGAGTAGGAACGACTGGTTTAGGGAGGGATTTTCTAGCTCTAGATGGAATAGGGGGGACGGCCCATAGAGCCTATTTACAGCAAAACAATAAAAAACCCTTGCATTTTGCGACCTGGTGTGCTACTGAGGCCATCTGTCGCAATATACTGTAGTAACAATTCTTACTGTGTATTAGGCGAGTACAACATACAGATAGGCTATTTTGAAGAAAGGTTCAGTAGGTTGACCACCAAAAGAATAACAATTTTCTTGCTTCCCATCCACCCCTGTAAGACTGCAAGCATGAACCATCTTTTAAATATTTTTGGAGAGGGCTTTTAAAGGAACCAAGAAATTGTAAGTTGGCATAGTAACCTTAAGGCTAGCTAAGAACTGCTTAGTGTGAAAAATGCAAATCCACCCTTTGTCCAAGGTCAATTTCAATACACACACCACCCAAATCACTTCTCTGGTTGTGTGAGAGGTTATGTGCAAAGGTGTGAAGTATATTAAAAGTAATAGCCTCATGGCCAAACCACAGAATGCTGGACCATGCTGTACCAGGTGAGGTGAAGAAACGTTAATACCTAGGATACGGCTTGCTACAGACATGAGATTGGGTGAAATCTAAATTCTCCATAAAGGAGAACATGTTTGCAATGGCCCGCAGACCTGGAACCTCCAACTGACCATTAAAATCTTCCAACAGTTATGTTTTAAAGCTACCCAAACTATCAAATACACAAAGCATTCAACAGATTGCTGAGATATTGTTAGCCTCAATTACCAATCAAACAGAAAAGGAGGGAGATTATTTTGCCACAAAAAACTCTCCAGTCGATCTTGGCAAATTAGAGAATGGGTTACTACAAGTAAGAGCAATTCCAACTCCACCATTTTTGTTGGAAGAAAAAGGATGTATGAACAATGGGGATTGCATGAACCCGTTTAGGTGCAGTGTTTCAAATGACCTTATCACGGTATGTGCAAAAAACACTTTGTTTATTATTTGTAGGGCGCCCGAAACCCTTAGGTAGCTGGGTGCACAGCATATAAAGAATAGTTAGAGCATGGTTACAGTTTGCAAGTTAGTTAATTTAGTTACATATATTATATACAGTATATACATTATGTACAGTTGTTTGCATGTAGGATATGGGCAGGTGCCTGGGATCATCATGGACACAGTTACACAGTAGAAGGAATTACTAGGTAGGGTGAGGACATGGCATAGGGATGCATCATGGGTCTGAAGGTCATTGCGTCGTAGCAAGGTGCGGGTATTGTGTCTAAAACTGTTGTATGGCTGGTCCCTTCTTAGTTCAACTGGTAATGTGTTCCAATGCTGAGCTGCTTGTACAGGGAAGCTATTGCCTCCTGTTTTTTTTTTTTAGGCGGAATCTGGGTATTTGGAGGCAAAAGGAGTTGGCTGTCCTGGTTGGTCATGCAGAGGTTTTTCTTATTATTCTTTCCCTGAGGTATGGAGGGGCTGCATTGTTTAAACATTTGAAGGTTAATGTAACGATTTTAAAGATTATCCTATCACTAATCTTTAGCCAGTTGTAGTTTCTCCGCACATTCGAGATGTGCTCTCTGGTAGGGAGGTTCAGGGCCGTTCTGAGGGCAATATTTTGCAGGGTTTGTAGTTTATTGATGGTGTATTTATTTGCTCTTGCATACAGTGCGTTGCAATAATCCAATTTTGACAGGATAAAGGCATTGGCTAGAATAATGCAGCTTGATGGTGAAAGGAAGTGTCTGCATGCTCTAATAAGTTTTCCAGTATAGGTGGTGCATGAGGCCAGGGAGTTCACTTGTTTTCTTAGGGACAACGTGGAGTCCAGATAGAAGCCAAGGGTCTTCACTTCTTTTTTGCGACAGGGATTATATTGCCATGGATATTGAAGGTGCTGTCGTCGGAATCAAGTTTTTTTTAGGTTGTTTGGTGAGCCTAAGATGAGGATCTCTGGTTTTTCGTCGTTCAGACAGAGGCCATGGGTTGCCATCCATGCCTGTATGAGGATGTAAATCTCATTTACTAAAGCTGTATCCGCTGAGAAATTGCCCGAGAGGGGGATGAGGATCCGGGTGTCGTCTGCATAATTTGTGTAGGTGACACCCAGTCTGCCCAATTTGTCGAATAAAGGTTTAGTAAAGATATTGTACATGGTTGGCGAAACACATGAGCCCTGGGGAACTCCACATGTTGTCTGGATTGGGTCTGCTGAATCTAGGGAGGAGAAGAATCCCATGCTTCTATTGTCAAGAAAGGATTGGACCCACGCTATGGCTTCACTTGAGAAGTGGGCGGCTGAGGCTAGGTGTTTGCAGAGAACTGCATGGTCCACTAAGTCAAAAGCCGCTGACAGGTCGAGGAGGAGTATCATAGCTGTGTTTCTTTTGTTGTTGAGCTAGTCACTTTTGGGCCTTGAGATCTAGAAATGCAGTCTCTGTGCCATGCTGAGGTCTGAACCCCGATTGTCGAGTGCCTAGAAGTTGGTTGGTCTCAATGTATTTTTGGATTTGGAGATAGGCCACTCAATTATCTTCAGGAGGAATGGGACAGTAGTAATGGGCCTATAGGCGGTGGGGATGGAAGGGTCCAGAATTTGTTTTTTAAGCAGGGGTAGAACCCAGGATTCTTCTAAACTACTTGGGACGGTGTTAGATGAAAAGGAGTGACAAAGGGAGCTAGGTCTCTAGCTGCATCCTTGATAATTTGGGCCGGGCAGTAGTCACCTTTGCAGTTGGATGGTTTTAATGAGGCAATGATTTTTTCAGTTTCGTGAATGTAAACTTTAGAGAATTGGAATGGTGCTAGGTTAGGTTTGTTTATGGGAGTGGAAATGCTGGGAGATTCACTGAGTGGGAGCGAGCTTTTTTTATTGCAATTTTAGATTGTAATGTTTTTATTTGGTTAGCAAGGGCATTTTGGATGTTAGTACACCATTGCTTGTCTTTGGGTAAGTTATCCGGTGGAGGTATGGGAGATTCTAATTCTTGCAGGATCACGAATAGTTCCTTTGTGTTGGAACATGCTTTGGAAATTCTTTCATTATAGACTTCTTTTTTAGTTTGGATGATTGCTTTCTTATAGTTAGTAGCACACCATTTGAGTTTTAGTTTATTTTCAGCCATAGGTGAGTGTTGCCATATAGTTTCTAGCTTCCTTTTTTCCATTCTCAGTTCTGGGGGGTGACCCAGGTGTTGAAGGTTTGTTTACTTTTACAATTCTTGAGTGGGGCAATGGTGTCAATGGCTTTGGCCATAGTGTCATTGTATGGATCACCATTATATCCGGGTCAAAGTTACTTGGCAATGCATTGATAGTTGGAAGGAGAAGGGTAGGATATTGTCAGGTGTGATGTTTTTCCTTGATCTGATAGGGACAGAAGGTACCATAGTTTTTTCGTTATTGGCCATCTTGTTAAGTGTTCAGCTGAAGTCAATGAGGAAGTGGTCAGTCTAAGGTTGGGGTGTAATTTTGGTAATTGTAGTGGGGCAGTTAGAGGTGGCGACCCAGTCTAATATTCTCCCTTTGTCATGGGTAGGGGTGAGAACATTTTGGGTGAGGCCATGTTGGTCAAGCATAGTGGCTATTGCTTGCGCTCGTTTGTCATCCGGGTCTTTAAGCCCTAAATTAAGATCACCAAGGATCATTATCTGGGATTACTTTTTTGTATTGCTCGCTAGGAGGCTAGATAGGTCCTCTTCGAACGAGCCCTGGGGCCCTGGTGGCCTATATATGCAGAGGCATAGGCAATGTAGGGCCTGAGGGGCAAGGCCCACCCATAATCTGTAAATGCCCACTCAGCAGCGCTGTGTGGGCCTTTACAGATATTTGTATCAGTGCAGTGGGCCCAACTACATTAGCATCAGGCCTCATTTGCTAGACAATCCTGGCTACGCCTCTGTATATATGAGATAGTTAGTGTGTGACATAGGAATATGGGTAGTTTCGTGGACAGTAGTTCACAGGATTTTAGTGGGGGCAGCATCGATAGCCTTAGATCCAGGTTGGATTTGGCAATGATGGCTAAGCGAGATCCTCTGGCATTGGGACGGTCCAATCTTAATAGTTGGTACTCTTTAGGTATTGCTAGGGAAAGCCCTGGACCTGCTGCATCATGTATCCAGGTTTCTGTGACTGCTAGAAGGTCAAGGTTATCTGAAGTTAGGATATCAGCTATTTCGGTGGTATGGGCCACGACTGATCAATGCATTGATCAGTGCGCCTGCTATTGTAGTTGTTTTAGGCAGGCATTTGGTGTTTGGAGTTACCGGGGTGGGTTTTTTCATTATGGTAATAGCAGGCATTTGTGGGTTTGCTTGCATTAAGTTCTTGGTAGGGTTTTTAGGGTTGTAGCGGCGGTTTAAGTGAGTGTTGCTAGGTAGCTTAGGTTCGTAGAGGGAGGAGAGTCTAGCGCGAAGCCTAGAGTTTCTATGTAGAGTGGGGAAGGGTGCATATTTAATTTGGTCCATGGTCACCAGCATTACTTGTAGCAGCAGCAAGGGGACGTGTGACAGCAGAGTCGTGCTGATATGCATTCTGCTGCGGTTCATGAAGTTATGCGGTGTACTATGAAGTACAGATCAATGCATCACAGGGCTAAAGCAGTGGACAATTCAGTAGGCTGAGAGCACCAATTCACAGTGGGCTAGAGCAATGGGCAAATGAATATGCTGAGAGCATAAGTTCACAGAAAAGACTAAGGCAATGGGCAATTCCGTATGCTGAAAGCACAAATCACAATGGGCAATACAATATGCTAAGCGCACAGATTCACAATGGACTAAAAGCATTGGGGTGTATGATATGCTAAGAGCACAAGTTCACAGTAGGCAAAGGACAAATGTATAAACTGAGAGCGTGGGTGCACAAAAGGCAAAGCAATAGGCAGTTCAAAGGTCTAGAGCACAAATTCACTGTGGCTAAAGCAATGGGCAAGTCGGTATGCTGAGAGGATATATTCTACTACAGTTCTTTGGCCATTACAAGAGGATTGTGATGGGATTAGCATCTGTTCCATATTTGGCTGCCTTACCCCTCTGCGCTTTCATCCCTTCACCATTACTGGCATCCTCTGTCCATGTCCGCCCTGCTGCTCATCCCTACGTAGGCATCTGTTGCACCTTTCGTATGATTCTGTCGTCCGTTCTTGATCCACCCAGGTGGATTCTTGTAGCCCCACCTCCTTCCATTTATATACTATGGCTATTCATTAAATGACTCCCCGCCTCCTCCACCTACATGTTTTGTATTACAATGATCCGTCATCTTTGAATATGCTGGCTATCGATCATGGGAGTTAAGGTACAAAGCATCTGGCTGGCCACGTCATGAATAAGCATGCTGTATAATATCAAGTGCAACGCATGTCATAATAATGTTACAAACCATGCATGCTTACCTTTAATTCGGTCTTCAGGGCCCATAACTCCCAGTATAGCTCTCAGGCAGGGTCTTTAAAGCTTAAATATGACATTTTGCACAGTAATAAATCTTCAAGTGAAACTTCCAAACGGCATGCTTTATTTATGGAGTGGTAAATCAGAGCAAGATATAATATATCAGCAGAATAGACTGAGGTTTTTCATCAGAATAGATGAAAATAATCTTAGATGGGGTATCGGGCTGAGATGATAGCTCAGGGGGTAACACGTTTGAGACAGCGGAGAGTGTCATAGGTTTCAATCCTGGTCCCATGCTTAGAGGCTGGTTGCCGGCATGAAGTGCGATATAAAAGTTACAATTAATTATTATTTTAATCATGTTAAGATGCATGAAATTATTAGAACAGCTAGGTTAAGGAATCCTCCTTTTCTTCATATGTACACTTTATAATCCAAAAAAATGATCAAACTTTCACTAATTATCGAAGCAAGATGGCCGAGATGCTGAGATAAATATTCAAGGATTCTCCTTTGGTAGTTGCCTATAGGAAGCAATTTCATTAATGAAAATCAGTGGATTTAGTGCTGCCAAATGTTCTTGAACATGATTTCTAGACACAATAAGTCATTAGGTATCCTTTAGACTCGAATAATTGTCATGCGCGTGTTGCCAATTGCAGAGTTCCAGACTTTGGGAAATATAGCACGCATGTACGGAAAGACTAAACCTTGCAAATAAAATGAATGCTCATAACAGTGAGGACCTTGGAAGAAGCGGAGCACAGAAAGTGTAATGTTGTACCAGGTTTTGGCAATCTAATTTTATAAAAATTGGACATATCCTACTGATGTAATTTCTAAAACTTTAAAGATAGAGGTGCATAACTACAAGGGGAGCAAGAATAAAAATAAATGCATTTCATTGTCTCAAAATTATGCACAACCATTCAATTTGGTGTTGGCTCGGCAATCGGTTCGGAGCTGGTCTTGGTTTTAGACAAGCTCTATCCGTGATTTAATATAGTGATCTCCAATAGCTGAAATGTGAAAGGATACAGATTGATTTAACTTTCAACTCCGAGGCCACAGGCAGACGTTTGGCGGATACACCACACAGAACTCCAATCCAGCCACATCTACACCGAATCCAATTCAAACAAGCCAGAATCAACAAACACTTCTTTGGACTTTGACCCGTTTCTTATGTCCCAAATACCCCCACCAAACCCATGCTCCTCCACCTTGCGCAGCTGGAGCAAATGTGTCGCATATCCCCAACTGTAAATCCATGAGAGCTCAGAATAATTAGAGTAAGAATATTAACACAGAAACACATGTAAAAAAAAACAAAATTCAATTGTAATGTGCCAAAAAGGTTTATAAGACGAACTGTGCGGGAAGAATGCGATTCAATGGCACCATGGTACCACTGAACCACTGATAAAGGATATTTCATTTTCTGTAGTCTATAATGTTTTTTGCTTTGAATATGAAAATACATTTCAGTGGGTGAGCAATGAAACAAACCATTTTGAAAATTACAGTTGATATTACATCAGCAACCTACACTCAAGAGAAATAACAGATTTCATTATAGGAAACTAAACTCAATTGAATGAAAACATTGAGGTTTATATAGTGGCACAGATTACTGGTACTATTCTAAAATTAATGTGCTTTTTTAAAACTCTTCATGCCAGACATCAGCCTCAAAGCACAGGGCTGAGCATCAAACCCGTACTGCTTAGTGCAGTCTTTTTTCAAAGACTAGCATGGTGCCCCTGAGCTAGCTCCTCCAGCCCCCTGGGATGGTTTTATTCCTACAGATCATAAGCTTGCAAAAGAGGTACTGTACCTGTTACATGTGAGTAGTGGATTTTGGGAAAGCATGTGATTTGTTTAGAGTGTAATGCAGATTTGCCCATCTCATTGGTAAAGGTGACTAAGGTTAACAGCATGAATGACTGTCTCTAGAAAGTTAGTTATAGCCTGAGCTGTGGATGTCTCCACCAACAGAGGGGCCATAGGTCCTTGAATCATTGCTCTATGGCAGCTTACCAAGTGATGAGGTAAACGCATACCCAACACATTTTGAGGTTATCGCCAGAAGACCACCTACTGTTACGAATATGGGTAACGGTAGGATGAATGCTGCCTGAAAGGTGCGCAAAGAGTGTTTAAAAAAATAGAAATTCATTTTCTGAAAAGTTTTTATATGTTCCTAGGAATTAGAAATGTTAAAGAAGAGGTGGCATAGGGCCATATAACAAACCTGGGAAAAGCGTGAGGTTGGGTTCTATACCAAATATTCATCTTTTTCATTCGTTGGAGTTGTTCAAAGCCAAAGTTCATGGGCTGTGGTTTATTTCTAGGATGGTCAAAGATGACATACATTGTGCAATTTACCCAGCTTTGAATGGCGCACAAATTGTTGAGGGAATACTCCGTTAACCTGAACATGCACAGGTCTGTGCACCCGAAGTTTGAAATACCAAGAAAAAAATAATGTAATCACCACAAGCTGAAGAAATACATATTATAAGCTTGGATCAATTATGACCAAGCCGATTTAGGAGAAAAGTAAACATATTAATGAACATTGGACGTTCCACCTTCTTTGGGAACAAGAGGTGCCCTGGGGACCAACGATGCCCACAAGTTAGGAAGAGAGTCATCTGCAGATGATGCACAGGTGATTCTCCAGAGTTCCCACACTTCCCAGTTTATCATCTGTATTCAAAATGGTAACGAGTGCCGCTCAGCCTACCTATTGCTTGATCGAAGGGTTAGATATGCGGGACGTTATAAAACAATCAGGGTTTCATTTTACTCATGTTTCCTTCTCATTAGAACACGCATGATCTCAACACCCTGATTCAGCACAGCCATCAAGGATCCCCTCCCCAATGCAAGACACAGCCCAGGCAACCACTTGTTCATTTAGAATTCTCTTTGGACACCCTTTGGCAGGCAGGTAGACAATCCAGTCTCTTCTGGAAGCCACCTAACCACTCCCAGACATGACTGACAGATTGGTAAAACACATCCTCACCAAATGAGAAAGCAGAGGGATGCAGAAAGAAACTAACATAGGAAGCATAACATAGCTGGTCAGGCACTTTCGCCTAAGCGTTAAATGACAGCACTTTTAAACATTTGCCCACCTCTCAGAAAACTGAAGTCCTTTCCACTGGGAGATAACCAGCCATGAACCAATATATGATATAAGTCATTGATAACGTGGCTGTACACAAGTGTTTCTAGGCGAGACTATGCGACTATGCAAGCAAGGTGGTGTTGTTGATGTATCCTGATGGCTAGTGAAAGCTTTACAACAGGTGGGAAAACCTAAAAGGTGGGAAAACCTAAACACCTGGGTAAGCCCAACAGAGGAGGAGGAAGGAAATTATTGAACACAAATCATTGTTGTATTATCAAACTAATCAAGGTTACGAGAAAGCCCTGCAGTTGCTGAACGGAAAATCAGACGTGAATACTGACCTCAAGGTAGGAGGTGGACAGAATGAGACATTAGGGAAGACTAAACCAAGATTGGGAGGAATATGGGACGCTTTCAACTTGTTGAAGACTACATCTCAGGCACTGGCTGAAACCGGACCCTTAAGGGCAGAGGGAGCTCAAAGTCTGATTGGAACTAGGTCTCAGACCCTGTCGGGAACCGGAGATCAAGAAAGAAGGAGAAAGCCTGTTGAGGGCTGTGTCAAAGATACTGGCAGACACTAAAATCAAATGAGAATACCGAACTAACCCCTCACTGACGTCTACATCTCAGACTCTTTCAGGAGCCAAAGATAAAAGGAGATGTTTCATGATACCATGCAGGCTAGAAACTCCAGATTACAGAGAAAAAACAGCTCCAGAGTGAAAGCCTGAGGAAACTCTGGTGAGAACGAAGACCCATGACTAGGTGGTGAGAATATACTCTTATTCTCTTGCATACCGTATTACAATATAGTCCAACCTGCAGGGTATAAGGGCCTGGGCAACATTGATTTTTGCAACACAGTAAGGAAAGATTTTCTTCATCATGTGCAACCAGAGGGTATAACAGAAGCTGTCTTTGAGGTAGTTTATAATACAACAGAGGGCTGTGCCTTCCAAGCCAATTGTGTTATGAAGTGGTGTTGAGGCTGTTGTGGTGAACAGTAAATTCCACCAGCACCTCCAGAAGGATAAGTGCAGTGTGTGAGTTCTTGTCTAAGGTCTCAAAGATCTTTTCCCAAAGATGAGACTGTGGTCTGCACTTCTTTACGAGGAAGAAACCGGACTAATTGTCATGGAGAAGGTTTCGGACATCGGACTTGCAGTGAGCTATAAGCTGGGAGGTAGTGCATTTCTCCAGAATCTTTATTAGGAAGTGACATAAATCGTGTGATTCAGTCACTTATCCTCAGAGGGGAGCCTTTCCTTGTGGGGTTAGAGAGGTAAGTGTGCTATGCAACACCCTCCCTAGGGGTAGTGGGACCTAACCGGGAGAAACAACCCCCCCCCTTGGGGACATGGACTCCCATTCCAATGAGGAACCCCCTTGACAACTTACCTATGGTACAACAAAAATAACATTTGGCAGAAGAAAACAAGAAAAACAAGCTGAGATCTGTTATTTTCAAATAGAACCTTTGTACCATCCTGAAAGGAAACTTGTACGCGATACCGAGACAAAGAAAAACCCATGCAGTTATAACGAGTACAAAGGGAACAAAGAAAAATTACTGATGTTGCGACGGGAAAGGGCCATGGCAGCATCATAAATCCACAGGGAGGAGAGAGAAGCCTGGGAGCTTCAAAACCGTTGTGGATCTGAAGCTGGGAGGAACAGAGACACGCTGCCTCTGATGTGGTAAAGAGGCTCACGTGTGAAAAATAGTGTGTTATAAGCAAAAGAAGCTGACGTGAGAGAAAATGAAGGACAAGTGCAGAATCCAAAGAGCAACAAGAGTAAAGGGTGGTGGTGTGGACAAAGCCAGGTGGACTAGGAAGAGACCACTTATTCAAAGCCACCGCGTAGCGTGCCCAACGACGACGTAGTAAGAAACTGAGAAGTCATTCCGACAAACACTGAAGACGGGCCGACTACATCGTAGACCTGTTGATGTGACCCCTAAAACCAAAAAGTTAACGGGGAGAGCTAGAGACCTGGGTGGGGGACCGATATTGAATGCAGCACTCCTACTCGTCCCATTAAAGAACATGTAGTGCCGTGAGATGATCACCTTTACTGGAATACTCATCCTCGTCCCAGTAAAGAATAAGTATTGCTGAAGAGTAAGAATCATCACTGGAAAGCTCATCCTCATCACAGGAAAGAAGCATGGCTGAAGAGTGAGAATCATTATGGCAACATCCAACCTCGTCCCAGTAGAGAACAAGCATTGCTAAAAGGTGAGAATCATTGCTGGAACATGCCTTCTCATTCCAGAAAATAGAATTATTACTGGAACATTCATTTTCGTCCCAGTAAAGAAAATCATTACTGGAAAACGTATTCCCGCCCCCAATAGAGAACAAATATTGCAGAGGAGGGGAGAACATTTCTGAAACACTCTTCGTCTCAGTGAAAAGAAATGCTATTGGAACATTCTTCTTCACCCCAGTAAAGAAGGGATGTAGTAGAAGACTGATAATCATTACTGAGACCCTTAGATTTGTCCCAGTAAATACCAAGTGTAGGGATGACATAAGACTAGTGAGAATCAACATTTGAATCCTTGTATTAGTCCCAGTGGAAGTGTATGGGAAGAGTGAGAATCATAGATTGAACAGTCCCATTTGATCTTAGAGAAGATGAGAGATAAAAATCACTAAAAGGGAAAATCAAAGTTGGAACGATCTCCTTAATTTTAGTCAAAAAAATGATTGGACATTTAGCAAAAATTAAGTCTCTGGTTTGAATTGCAGTGGAAGAAGAGAAATATCTTCACAAGGATAGAGGGTACCAAATACCTAGTCACAACAAAGCGTGAGAGTACGAAACAGGGTGTAAAAGAAACCAATGAGAGTCTGAAGAATCCAATAGCGGAACTATACGACTTAATAGGAGATTGGTTTCTAAGAACTATCAACAAATAGTTTACTAGACAACTTGCGGAGAACACTGCCCATAGGAGAAGAGAGTCATTCTGCTGTGCCTTAGTTGGTTATGATAGTGGTAGGGTTTAGTTTGGACAGATCTTTCTTTTGGACTTACAAATGACGAGCGCTCTAGTTAGTTGTAGTTAGGTAGGGAAATTCCATAGTTTAGGGAAAGTTAGGAGTTTGACATTTCCTTTAATAAAGAATATACCTATATATCAGATCAGAGTCAATATCCTTCTTCTGACTCGCCACAAAGGGGAATATTGGAGGTTGATTTGTAGTTATCTGTGATTGAGGGATGCACTGAGAACTTCTTGAGAAGAGATGCTAAAGTGGAATATTTGAGTGAAGTTAGGACTAGTATGCTGGTAAGAGCGACGTCGCAGATGTTGTTTATTGGCTCCACCCAACTTATTTCAACATGGGTGCAAAGCAAGGATGGCATTGTTTGGCAGAAAACTCAAGGTTCTTAGCAACAAGCAGTGATCTAAACTCCAGTTGTGGTTGTGAAATTGTGGAAAGTGCAACTGGGAGGGGAGTAAAGAGTGGAGAGAGTTGTTGCAGCCTAACCGAGATGTGCACTTGCTTGGCTTTTCCTCGGAAGGCAGACGCATGATCTGAGCACAAGCCAACAAAGCCTTGTGGGGAGGAAATTAGTGTGTTCAGGGCTGCAAAATTGAGTACAGATCTTGAAAACTAAAACCATGCCTGCGCTGGTGATGCAGCCTTGGAAATCGATGCACTTTGTTTCAATGGCATGGTAGTAAATATGGTTCACAGCTTTCCAGTGTAGTTTGTCAGCTTCACATTAATTCCAACTTTCTGACCACCCTCTTCATCAGAGAAAGGTCTTCACCAATCCATTGGAAAGCTTGCTTAATGAGAGGTTTGGCATAAGTGTTTTGGCAGGAGCAAAGGATTCTAAAGTGAGCACCTTCTTGCAATAGAGGTTATTGAAATGCAAAGTAAGGTCAGACGAAAACCCAGAGGTGTGCAAGGATAGCATATAGTTTTCTTTGAACTGCGATTTGTTATAAATAAAACAAAAACTGAATGTGTGTTTTATGCGCATTTGGCAAGAACAAAACTCTGGAATTCCATACCACCAAACAGAGTTGCAAGGATATCCCCTCCATCCTATGTTCAGTGTCATGGGATCAGGGGCTGCAGGGATGTCCATTGCTTCCAAGAGGAGGAGTGTGGCGATGGGGATTAATAAAGTTGGGGGAAAAAAAAGAAAAAAGACCCTGTGATTGAAGTCCCTGCCCATTTTAGTGGTCATGGACAAACGTCGCAGGGGGATGAATGAGAGGAGGGTCGGACGGGAGAAAAGGTAAGTTGGACCGAGCAAAGGTAAGTAGTGAACGGGGGGTCATGGGTAGGGAAAAAGCAGGATTTTGTATTTTATGAATGCGATGTTTTCAGCTTTGCTGTATTCTGCCTTGGGATTTTCGCGTAGATCTGATAACTGTAAGGAGGTTGTAGTATCTAAAGAGAATGTTGTGCTTTGGCAAAGTCACAAGGAATGTGGCAACAATGTGGTTTGATTCTTCCAATTATTCAGGAGGAGATAATGAACAGAGCTGGGGAGGGTTACAGGATGGGGGGGGCTAATGAGAACTTGAAAGTGAAGACCACATCATGCCTGTGACCATAATAGTGTGTGCTTAGTGACCCATGGAGTAAAGCCAGGTTTATGCATAAGTAGGTAGAGTTTGGTATCTGGGCGATCCAGCAAGATATTTAGGTCCTCCACAATGAAGATGTGGTCTGTCATGGTTTGGGGGTGGCTAGAAGATGGTCCCATTTAGTGAGGAAGCAAAGTCAGGGGCCTGGAGTATGGTAGGCCATGAGAACCAGGGCTTAATATTCAAACATATTTCTTAAAAAAGCAAGCAGGGATTGTTTGAGATGTTATAGTCACTTCACGGCCACTCCTCCTCCATTTTTATCAATAACAAGTAGGATGCCGAGCTGTTGGGGGTAGTAAGGAGGCGATAGTTGATGCTTAGTTGTCCAGGAAACAGGTTTTATCACCATGATGGGGTTAATGACTAATTTGCCAATATTTTGATGCTAAACATGCAGCTAGTTTTGCCCACAGTGAAAGCTGAGGGCGTTAAAACTGATGCAGCCTGGGTTCCTAAGAGGGGGTCTATTATCATACTCCCGCTATCTTAGTAGAGGCATGGTTTCAAAAGAGGTTTTATAGACTATATTCTTTTAGGACGCACTCACCTCACACAGATTGTTTATGGAACTATATCATCTTCAAGGGAGGGTCTGAACTGGTTTACCACAAGCAGTTTGTGTTTTAAAAAATGATTCCAAAAACATGTGAGCTTTTTTTTTATATAATCGGCTACAACCTCCAATTTACATACCTTCAGTTTCTCTTTTTCAGCCTGCAGTTCCTCCTTTGGAACATGGCTATCTTCGATTTCTTCCATTGCACAATTATAGGAATGCTTTTGGATTGCTTTTTTGTACATTTCAAATCTATCCTCGAATTGTTCTTCATAGGTTTCTTTAAGGCCATCACAGCGCTTACTGTAAAATACACAGGTTTGTGAAATAGGAACACTGTACATAAGGAAAAGTTGAGACTACAAACACATAAAATGAACACAGTTGCAAATACATAAAATCAAACTAGATTGAAACAAAAACACTGGGCATGAAGAACCTTTTATGTCGATACTTTAGGAAATACAAATGTAAATGTATGGAATGGTATTTCTGCACAAGATTATGATCCTTGGAGGAAGGGGGAACACAATGGGCCCCATTCCAAGTATGGCATTAAGTGCAAAAAGTGGTGGTAATTCTGTTACTGCCACTTTTACCACTGCACCGAATTAAGAGTTCCAGGAACTGTGCACTAATTACGCTGGTAGAATTAGCACCAACAGAATAACCGCTGAAATCTTGCAGAATTAACCCTGGCACTAAATCCACCAGGCGACTTACTGCCAGAAAAAGAAATGGGCTCAGTTATCTCCGCCTAACAGGTGAAGGTAAATGCATCCAGGTGAAGAAAATGAAAACATAGGTGCACCCCACTCATTCAAACATGGCATGTAAGGTACACAGCTTCACCAAACTCACTTCTAAACACCATGCAGCTCATGGCAGTTGGAAATTATGACTCCCGTATATTGACTTACCAGCAGCAAAAAAGGAACCCAACAGGGCCAAGGCGGAGGAGATGTATGGGAAGGAGGGCATCCATACCCAGAGTCAGAGTCAGACCATCGCCCTGGACACCGACAGATGCAGTTGATAACACTATCGCCTCAACCGCCAAACCTATTGCTGACCTCTTCATACTTATCCAGCCTGACATTGAGAGTACCATCAACATACGAACAGCCATATCACTGTTGCTGAAGCTGGTATCAGTCCTGCACTCCTGTGTCACAGATGCATACCAGCACACCATTGGCATGCTGCATGGCATGTCACAACCAACATTTTCAAAAGTTACTGGGACAAGTGCTAGAAGCACCACTGAAATCGGTCAGTCATTTAGCTTTTATTCAGTATTAACCTTCAAGCACAACAACATATACATATACAGGTTAATAAAAACAGTTCAGACACATACGGCAAGTATAAGAAGATATTCATACGACCATAAAAATACAGATTAAAAAAAATAAAGTAACAGCAAAAGAAATGCAGCAAATGGGACCAGGAAAAGTTAAACTACAGCATCTCACAATTGTCCACTGGCCTCACTTTCAATTCTGCCTACGTTTAAGGCTTTGTTTCTCTGCAGCAATGCTCTAAAGATATAACGTGCATTTGGAAAGAATAACATTTCAAAGCAGCTACTGATTTAAAAACATCAAAGCAGGAACTGTCTCACAAATGCCAGAGTCTTTTAGTATTGGCCTCAAATACAACCATCTCAGACAGGAGGTTTTCCCACAGATTAACATAAAATGTAATTGTTTCTTTAAGAGTTCCACGAAATGGGCACTTTGCAGTTTCATCATCCCTCCAAGATGAAGTAAAAGCTGAACTAGAACCAGGGCCTGTACCACAGTCAGAGCCTGAGTTGGTAATGCAGGGAGCATGTCCTTGACCCCAGAGGATGGTGCCATTCTACAGTGATTTCATGAGGGTAAGGAACTTTCCGAAGAACTCAACCTTTTTTCGGGAGCCCTTCCCCATCCCAGAAGCTGCAATCAGCACGCAGTGTGCTTAGAGGAGCAGCAACGCCAACACAGATCATCGAGCACCGTTGTGCTACCTACATCCACGTCCCCAATTCTACAGTAAGGATAACCTGCTGAGCAGTTACTAAATACTGTGTCTGCCACCCCTACAGCAGCCCCATACCTTGACTAGCAGCTGTGTGCAGCATCCCATTCACCGAGCAAGGCCTGCCCGACCCTGTCCAACTACCTTGCCCGACCCCTGCATGCCAGGCGCTTTACGGCACCACAACGAGGCTGAGCCTCGTATTACCACAATATCTGATCTGAAACATCCGCCGGCAGGCGGATACGAAGGCCATACAAAGGCCCGTTCTGTGCCAGTTACGGGCATGATTAGCGAATTGCAGCGTGGCCTACCTCTCTACGCTTCTTTCTTCACCCCTAATCCGTAACCCAGAAGAGTTGTAGCCCTCACAGAGCCAACCCGTGCTGCAGGAGCAGCACTCTCTCATCCGTCACCCTGCTGGCCTGTAAGGTAAGCCCTTTGGGCATGCTCTTGTGTAGCTGCAAGCCCCTTTATGCTTGTGCAGCATCCCGCCACCTACTTATTCGTTTTCATCATCTACTGCCTACAAGTATTGTAGATCACCTAACCCTGCAGAGTTGTGAAGCTGCTATTTGTGCTCACCCATCATTGCACCACAAGAGGTGCACTCCTCTCCAAGATGGCAGCCCTTGATCAGGTGAGCACCGGCCCACAGAAGAAGGCATTGAAATACATCAGCTAGCTGTGCTGTATGATGCTCTAGGCCCTTTAGCCCTGCTGCCTCATCGACCCTCGCATTTGTACTCTCTCCAGCCCGGACCCTTGGCTCTCCAAGGCATTTTAGGTGAGACTCCAAAGTACCCATACCATAACAGGTACTATAGTACTGGCCACCTAGTTGACTTTGCACCTGATCTGTCTAGTGCCACTCGCCCTGAACTTGCATTTATCTACTCATTGCCACCAAGTTGATTTTGCATTGTACCTGCCTAGTGCCACCTGCCTAGAACCTGCATTTATCTGCCTTTTGCCACCCAGTTGACTTGCATTGTATCTGCCCTGAGCTGCCCACTAAGTACTAGCCTATTCTGCCTGCCCTGCCCACTGTGTACTAGCATATTTTTCCTGAGCTGCCTAATGTGCACTAGCCCATCTTGCCTGCCCTGAGCTGCCTAATGTGTACTAGCCTATTCTGCCTGCCCCGAGCTGCCTAATGTGTACTAGCCCATCTTGCCTGCCCTGAGCTGCCTAATGTGCACTAGCCTATTCTGCCTGCCATGAGCAGCCTAATGTGCACTAGCCCATCTTGCCTGCCCTGAGCTGCCTAATTTGTACGAGCCTATTCTGCCTCTCCTGAGCTGCCTAATACCTGCCCCGAGCTGCCTAATGTGTACTAGCCTATTCTGCCTGCCCTGAGCTGCCTAATGTGCACTACCCCATCTTGCCTGCCCTGAGCTGCCTAATGTGTACTAGCCTATTCTGCCTGCCCTGAGCTGCCCACTGTGTACTAGCATATTTTTCCTGAGCTGCCTTAATGTGTACTAGCCCATTTTGCCTGCCCTGAGCTGCCCAATGTGCACTAGCCTAGCCTGCCTGCCCTGAATTAGCCTATTTTGCCTACTGAGCACCAGCCCATCTTGCCTGCCCTGAGCACACCAATGTGTACTAGCCCATTCTGCCACTGTGAACTACCCTTTGTGGGACTAGCCCACCTGTACTGATTCCACCTCGCCCACCCTCCTGGCACAGCACACTACTGGCAAACAAACTGGACCACCTTATTGCAAATATGAATTTAAGAAACCTCACCCAAACTTCCTTAACAGTTACCATTATAATAATCATCCACCAGACTACCTTTATTAACTGCCTCGCAGTAAACCACGCTCCGACGACCATGACCAGCACCAAATCCATACCCTGTCCAGTCACGGAAAGGAATATCAAACTTCGAGCTAGGCTATCACGCCTCCATGACACACAAGCTAATGTCCTATCGAAACAGGACCACCACCAAAATAATAACCGCTCCAAGTCTAAACTACTCCACTATCCCGATAAAACAGCCGCCGATACCCTGCAGAAACTAGCCAAACCTAAAGCCAGCCCTCGCAAATCCATCAAAACTCATTCTCATATTGTCCAGTCCGCCAACTTCAATATGGTCTTAATAAACGCTAGATCCCTGGTAGCACACGCTATAGACATAGCCAACCTGATCACCTCAAATAACCTCGACCTCCTAGCAGTCACTGAGACTTGGCTACATGACGCAGCAGGTCCTTCGCTAGCCTTGCGGTCCCTGAAAACTACCAAATTCTCAGAGCAGATAGAACCAACGCTAGAGCAGGAGGTATCGCCATCATAGCTTAAACACAACTAGCAATCAGACTTATACCATCACCTCCAAGCACATCCTGCGAAATGCTTATAGCAAAAATACCAATATCTATCTCTAAGACGCTAACAATCTACCTAGTGTATAGGCCTCCGGGACCCATTGGATCCTTTGAGGATGGCATTTCAAGCATCCTCTCCAATAACACAAAGACAACCTCTCAGGCTCTCATCCTAGGGGACTTCAACATTGGCTTTAATGACCAAATAGACAATGCCGCGAAAGCCATCACTAATATACTCTCAGAACAAGGACTTGTCCAAAAAGTAAACCTACCAACACACTCAAAAGGCAGAACCCTTGACTGGGTGGCCGACCTAAATTGTAACCTATCTATCAATTCCATCTCTCCACTGCCGTGGACTGACCACCACCTGATTACCTTCACCATGGTAATAGACAGACACAAACAAACATGAGTATAGCTCCTCCTCAACCCACCAGGAACAAAAAAGATATCACCATGGACAGATTCTTACCACTTATCCTGCCTTCATTAAGCAGTCTATCTGCATCCACAGACCCCAACATACTAGTCGACACCTATAACACAACTATGTCCACAGCATTGGATGCCATAGAACCTCTTAAACTGCGCAAAAGCAAATCACAAGCACACCTAAACGCGTGGTGGTTCACCCCACATTTAAAATAACTCGGGCAAAAAAAAGGAAACTGGAAGCCTTATGGCAACACACACCATCAGCAGAAAATAAAACAAACCTAACTAAATTTGCCGACCACTACAAAAGAAATAATTAACACTAAGAAAGACCTCTACAAAGATTGGATTGCTAAAGCCAGCTCTAACACAAAAGAGCTCTTTACCATATTACGAGAAATGGAGGCACTGATCCCTCCAGCTGACAATATAACCAAAGACAAAGCCTGGTGAACCAACATTCAGAATGCTTTAGCCAACAAAATTGTACTCCTCAAAGGAAAGATTGCGAATAAGAAATCCTCCCTCACCAAACACGATGCTCACTCCCAAACTACAGACACACCAACCAATAAACCAGACCAATTTAAATTCTCCAAAGTTTCCATCCTTGAAGTAGAGAAAATCATCTCCACCCTGAAGCTAACTAGATGCCAGGGCGGCAAGTGCCCAGCACAACTAATCAAAGATGCAGCGAGAGACCCGTCACCATTCATAACCAAACTCATCGATGCATACTTTTTAAAAAAAATTAATTTTTGTTTGAATTAACTTTTTACAAAAAGAAAAGCACTTTAAATCCATACGTCCATAATAATTCCTAAAAAGAAAGAATTGAAGAAATCCCTCCCTCCCAAATAAAAGCTCGTCGCTTACATCGGTCGAAACAGACAGACCATTTTCTCTTTAGTTCTTTAAGATCTCTTTTTAGGCCTTCTGAAGTTTTTTAGCTAATATTTTTTTCTGTTAGTTCCCTTTAATCACTTGATTTTATGATTTCAGAAGGCCTGAAGACATGCAAGTCCAAGCTCTCCAGATCTTTTAGTCTTAACCTTGTAGGCCTCATTATTTCATCCGACTTTTTGCTCCAGGTCGATAATTTAAAAAAACGAAGTTAGCCCAATCACACAGCGAGTGTCGTCGCCGCCGCTTGACAGGATTCTCCACCAATCTACTTCTGTTAAAGTTGTGAAGGCTGACATTTTTCCCAAAGATGTATTTCTGGCTTGGTGAGTTCCTTCACAACTTAGCAGGAGGTGTCTGCTTGTTTCGATTACGTCTTCCTTTTTACAAAATCTGCATTTATTCATAATAGTTTGTTTTCTTATGAACAATACTTTGTTTTAAGCTGGTTTAGACGGAATCTTAAATAGATACTGTTGCTGGTTTTAACTGGAAATTTTTCCAGATAGCTTCTAGTCTCATTTAATCTCTTTTCCGTTGTGGGGAAGTACTTCGTCGATCCATAACTGTTGGCAGTTGCACCGGTGGCAATCCAGTCCAGTTCTAGAAGTTTTTTTAGATACACTGTCTGGGTTTCTTATCAGCTGGTCTGTTGTGGCATCAATCTCGTTCAGTAATTTAATATTTTGATTTTTCCACTCGGTCAGTTGTTTAATATTGTCCTTCTCCATTTCTCTCCCAATCAGATCAAGTCTCTTTGGCTTGTTTTCCTGTATGATCTTCCGATACAACATCAGCATGTTTCTCTCTTTGATCACTTTTAATGATGAAAGACATAATTCCCTTCTGATGAGTGGCATTGGAGTGCTCTGTGACAGTCCAAGCACTTGTCTCCAGAAAAAGCTCTCCAATTTGATCCTCAGGGTTCCCTGGAGGGCAGGCATGGCCTCCGCTCCATATAATATTGCAGGGACCACCTTTGCTTTGTAAAAGGTTATCGCTGCTATAAGCGAGAATTTTCCGTATTTTTTTATCAATGATCTTTGCTTGTGTAGTTAAGGCTTTTTTTTTTTTATTCAAAGCATGTCCTGCATAGGTTTCTCCTTTGGGTTGTTACGTAAAATTACAGGTATTTAAAGGTGTTTACTCTTTCCAGCTTTTGATTTTCTACAAACCAATTCTGTTTTTGTTCAGTTCTGGCAGAGGATTCCGACGTCATCACCTTGGTTTTTGATATATTCATTTGCAGATTGTTTTCATTCAGGTATTCAGGTAGTCTGCCAAGTTGGACAATTGCCTCTGTAGTTCCACCGATGTAAGATCTAATAAAATGATGTTATCTGCATAGAGAAGACGTGGTACCGCTTCCCCTCCCATCTTTGGTGGAAAACAGCTAACATTGTCCTGCGTTTTTGCGTAGTCCGCCATATAAGCATTGTATAGCGCGGGCGCAAGGCGACAGCCCTGTTTAACACCACTTGCTGTTTTGATACCTTCTGACAATCGTCCCTCTCGACTTAGCTGCACCTGCATCGATGTATCTTGATAGAGTGCTTTAATTGGGGCTAATATTGGCTCGGGATAATTTAGGTTTTCCAGCTTTTTCCTTAGTAGTTGTCTATTGACCTGGTCTAAAGCTTGGACCTGGTCAATAAAAGCCACATGCACTCGTTGGTCTGTATGGGCAATCTTTGCTTTTATTATGCTCATCGCTAGGATATTCGGAGAGGTCCCGGCATTCTTGACCAAACCTGTTTGAAAGGGGTCGGATCTATTTTCTTCTTTCAGCAAGGTTTGAAATGCTTCCAATGCAAAATTTCCCAAAAATTTCCGATTGACATCCAAAAGCGAGATTGGGCGGTAATGTCCTGGATTTTCTCTGTCCCCTCTCTTGAAAATTGGGACCACTACTGCAATTATCCAAGAATCCGGGATATTTTTTTCTTGATTACATTTTTTGAATAGCTTACTGATAAAAGCTGCCCACAGCTCTGGATTTAATTTTAGATTGCTGTTTGCTATCCTGTCTGGTCCCGTAGCCCTTGAGTTGCTTATCTTTTTTATTTGCAAGATAAGGTCTTCTTCACTGTGCGGAATGTCCCACGGAGGATTTTCTTCAATTTTTGAGGCTCTCTCACTTTGGGTTCCTGCAGTCGATGCTATTTACTGGGCTGCATAGTTTCTCAAAGTGGGATATCCAATTGGTTTCACTTACATTGTTGAGCAGTAGGTTCGTAATTTCCTTTGCTCCCTTTATGAGGGACCAAAATTCCTTTGATTTTCGGCTACATAACGTGTTTAACATGGTTTCCGTGTCTTTCTGGTATAAATAGGCTTTTTTTGCCATATCCATGCTTTATATTCGTTACGTGCTCTATGCCATCTCATCTTGTTCTCTGGCAGATCAGATGTTATTGCCAACCTTTTCATTTTTCTCAAAGTTCTTCTTTTTACGACTACTTCCTGGTTGTAAACGTGTTGATGTCAGTCTGAGGGGTTGGATTCTTCTCATTTACCATATATTTTTTAACAGTGGTGTAGACTTTAGGATACTTTCTTAATATTCGCCTCTCTTGATCTTTGTGTTGCACATTGCAGTGAAGTTTTTTGTGAGTTCGATATTAGAGTTTCCTGTGTGCTTGAGTCGGTTACCCCTTGTATTCACTTCAAGGTCGTGCTTATGCCAGTGTTTAGGTTTTTGTCTGTTGGCCCAACTCGCATACAGTATGTAATGGTCACTGTTTTGTTTTTTCTACTGTGAATCTTTTCATCAGCCCCAAGAGGTCTTTTGAAACAAACATGTGGTCTATAGTACCTGTTTGGTCACCTCTTTGCCATGTTGGTATATTCACGTTACCTTTTGGTCACAGCCAATGCAGATTATGGACGTCTCTTGCTGCTGTTTGTTCTAAGCATCTGCCTCTCTCCAGCACTTTCGCTGAGTTGCTCAGGTGGGGTCTTTGGTTCCCGATTACTGGGCAGACGGCATTGAAGTCTCCTGTTATTATTGTGTAATTGTACCCATAATTTACACTTGCTTCGTCCAGGCTGTTATTCAGGGATTCAATGTATGCCTCTTTGGTAATGACTTCAGGATTCCAGTACGTGTTTATTAGGAGAATTTCTTCTTCCCTCTCCTCCATATCATAGGCCTCTATATATTTCCAGGAAATTAGTACCACTTGGAACAGCTACCAACAATGTACCTATTCCATCACCTCCAGGCCGCTTCCTGATTTAATTGCTATTAATAATCCAGCCGTTGGTCTCCCCATTAAACCTTTTTTTGCCGACGTGTTGACTATCATGTATCCATCCAGGATTGGTCTCTTTAGTAGCCATGTCTCCTGAAGGCAGATCATATCCCATCTGATAAGTTTTACATCACTTTTTGTCATTAGATGGGTAAAGCCACTGGTGTTACAAGACATCAAATCCATGGATTTTTTCAAGGTTGGTTTCAATTCAACAGCTTTTTGTCCGGCGATTGTTTTCACCGTCTGTTCTTACTTGCCTAGTTGCTAGCCTTCCTTGTTTAAATGGGGTGCTGATGATTTCCAAGTCCACTTGACTGGAGCATTTTTGATGTTGTTCTTTTGTTTTACCAGCATCTCCCGTTTGTCTTTAGTGTGGTCTACCCATTTTCCCTGTTTTCATTATTGCGCACACCTTCTAATTGTCTTGGTTCCTTTCTTTCAGTTCTTTTGTGATCTTCCTCAGAGTCTGATGATACATATTCTCTTGAGGTTCTTGAATGTCTCCTTCTTCGGTACCGCAAATGATCTTATGCTACTTCTCTTTCTTTCCTGTCCCTATTCCTTGTCAGTTTTTCCATTGACTTTTCTTGTCTTAACTTGTGTTTCAACTTGTTTTCTTCCCTAGTCGTAAGCCTTTCATGCATCTTTGTGTCTCTCATTATCCTTTCTTGGGCATCTGACTTTTGGTTTTCCTGCTGTTTCTGTCCCTCTCTGTGTTGTTTAATTTCCGTCATAACATATCCCAAGATTTTTAGATGTTCTCCTCCCTTTCGTAACAGTTCTCGAATAACTTGGGATCTGATGTGTAGATAGGATCTATCCTTCCTCCCCCTTTCACACGGTTCGACTATCCATAAATCCTGACTCTGGATGTCCCGTAGTTTCGGTATTTGGGCAAATATATTTATAATAGTTCACCTATTCAAAGTTAGATTATCATTTTTGCGATGTGTGCGTTCCAATTGAAAGATACAGGTGCTTTTTATTTTCGGTATTGCCGACTTCCTGTCCTCTTTCCTTCTTGGTGCTAAGTCTACAGATTTATCTTACAGTAATCTTCTTCATCGTACTGGTGATTTTCTAGTTAGGCCACCTCTAGCCTTTTCTTCAGATGCTAATGGCATATTGTTCATCCAAACGTTACTAATTTTTTAGTCCACATTGCTCTCCCTCCGTTCATCTTTGCCACTTTTATTACTTCTTCCATCTATATCATTTTTGTTGGATTCTTCCCTCTGGTCTTTTTTCTTTTTTTTCACCTCTTTTTTTTGGCGCCTTCTTTTCACTAGTCGCGCTCATATTTTGGGGATTGGCCGTTTATCAAAAACAGACTTCTGGTTAGTAAATATTCCGAATGTAAAGACACTTGGTTTTGCCGGTTCCTTTTTTTGGTGCTTTTCTCATTTCAGTTAATCGGGTGACTACCAGGCATCTGTTTCGCTATGATCTGCATCTCCTCTTGGATAGTCTGTATACCTATTTCTCCTGTTTGTTTATTTTTCTGTAGTACTTGATCTGGTAAAGGGGGTTCTGTACTATTTGTGGTTTTTGTTACCTTAGCCAATATATATCCCTCCATCAGCGTTAGCTTTGTGTTCATCGTAGCAATGATGTCTGATGCTTCATTGTGTCATTCAGTGCCTCAAAGTTTGGAGAACGGAGCTAGAGCTATAGTTACGGTTGACATTGAGTCCATTTTTTTTTGTGCCAATTCTTTTAGCCCTTCAGATGACATCTCATTGTGTCTTCTATTGGGAATTGGTGTGGTTAGCAAGGTCGAAGGTCTCGTACCCGAGTTCGTAATACTCTTGTTCCCTTTTGTTATATATTTCTCTTTATTCTCATTGTGTTGTCGTAGTTTGTGTTCCTGTCGTTTGCCATGTGCCTTTCAATGGGGACCATATTGTCTGGGTAGCTTTTAGAGATGTACAGCTTCCAAAGGGCATTTTATTCCTCCCAGTAGTGTCCTCCTGTATTGATGGTAACGTTGGGCTAATTTCATTTACGTTTGCTTTTCTGTTCCTATTTATTGGGCTTTCAAGTTGGGATTTTGAAGCTTCCTCAAAAGAGGTGTGTGCTTTATGCTCCCGTTGTAAATGTTCATCAACTGGCATTTTTTGCTTCTCTAATGGTATATTTGGGTTGTTCCTTGACTTATTGAAGTGCCATCTAATTGGGGTTGATGTTGCATTCTTCTTTGGGCTTAATTGTCCTAGCAATAATGCCCTAGGTTTGCCCTTTTCTTTGGGTATTTCTATGTTCGAGTCTCCAAGTTGAGAGAAGCCATCTAGTAATTCCATGTCTGAAATTTAATTTTGTTTTTGGTGCTTAATTGCAGGCACTATGCCAAATAGGTTGTTGATGGATTCCACTTTGTCTGTATTTGTTAGTACACTTTTATGTGTTGTGGTTTTTAATCCATTGTCTTTTCTTTGGTTGGGTTTTATTGCTTTTCCTGCCATTTTATTGTTTGAGTTGGAACTTTGTTTATTAGTGACACCTCTTTGCCCCCTTCGTTTAACCTTTTCTCTACCAGTCCGGTAGTTGGACGTTTGATCTTGATCGTCCCAATCCTATTCTTGTGTTTTATCTTTGATGTTATTCATGTCAGTGTCTTTGTTAATAATCTGGGGGATTTCAATCTTTGTTGGCGTCAGAGTTGGGGGCTGTGGCTCTTTATTCCGCTCTGTGTGTAGTTTCTGGTGCATCTTATATGCTGGGTTGATCTAATGAGGGGGCTAGTTCTTCTGAAGTGTCATCATGCAGATCTCCTTTGTTTATACACTTGTTACTCCCCGGACCAACCTCCACTTGAATCATCTCAGAGTCATCTTGATTATCCACGGCGTGTATTTCTGCAATGACCTTTGTGTATGCGTGATTACTTTGAACTGATGTTGCCTGTTGCTGATCAAGTTTCTGGGGGGAATTTAATTTCCTGTTGGTTTTTAGCACTAGTCATGCCTATTTTAGTCGAGTGGTTATCTTCCTGAATCCCTACGCTTTTAATCAAAGGGTTTAACTCTGTTTGCATCGGTACACTTTGAGGGTTTGGAAGGGCTACGTTTTGTTCCACTAGGCCATTCCTACCCTCCTGTTTTTTCCCCAGCTCTCTTATTTGTACCTCTCTTGTTGATAAGTCATACTGTTCGGTTTGTAAATAGTTTTGCGATTTCTCCTTTTTCCTGGATCCCTCTGTATGTTGTTTGGCTCCACCAATTGCTTCCAATATAGGTGGTGCTTTGAAGCTTCCCTCTGATACTTCAGCCCATGCAGTGTCACGTGCATTTTCCCCCATCCTCCCCTTAGTCTATAAAGACTTGTCTGCACACAGTTCAGTCGTATGCTGAGCCGTAGATAAAACTGTTTTAACGCTCGCCATTCTGGCCGTGCGTTTTGGAGGGGCCCACTTCAACTTACTCTGCTGTGGTTTTTTTTAGAGGTCGGAGTACACGCTTCTGTGTTACTACTTTAGTGTCTGAATTATTAAAGTCACTTTCCATGCTATCGACACCACAATCATCCATTATTTTCTTACCTTCAGGATCATCTGCGCGCCGTGTGTTTTTCATCGCTAGCAAATCAGGAGGCGTCTCCTCCTCTCTTCTGCTGAGCAGAGTTGCCAGGTCCATCTCTCTCTCCTGCACTGGGTCCCTGGATTCTAGGCTCAATGGTATCTCCGAGTTTCCCAGAGGACTGCTGAGGGTTCACCCACGCATAAATCACCCTTGCTCAAGGTAGGAACTTCCTCCCCTCTTCCAGTCTCCATAATTCGTTTGTAAGGTGTTTCAGCCTTCTACTACGCGCCGCGTAAACAGTGATTCCAGTCGCCCTTTACTCCTCACGGGCGTCACGCCGCAAGGGCTATGATGTTGTGTTTATATACGCCTTTCCTCTTCCTGTGGGTGTGGTCTTACGCGCAGCAAACCGCTGCACGGTGCTGGGAACGGCCGGGCTCGCTTTCAAACTGCTTCTGGGTCCTCCCAGAAGTCTTACGCGAGTCGAAGCGCGACTCAGCTGGTTCACTCGCATGCAGCGCCTGCACAGCAATCAGCAGGCTTGAAGGCAACAGCCCTTCCAGGCAGGTCAGTAACAGTGTTCTAATACAATAGGCAGTGTAGACCAGCCGAACAGTGTAAACAGTGATTCCAGTCGCCCTTTACTCCTCACCGGCTTCCATCTAATCATAGATGCAGCAAGAGATCCGTCACCATTCATCACCAAACTCCACAATGCACCCTTTTCAACTAATACTGTCCCAAGTAATTTGAAAGTATCCAGGGTCTTACCCCTGCTGAAAAAACAAACCTTAGATCCAGCCATTCCAGCTAACTACAGGCTCATCACAACGGTTCCCTTTCTTTTAAAGATACTTGACAGAGTAGCGTACATCCAGATACAACAATATCGGGAAACTAATCATCTCCTCGGCACCCGCCAATCAGGTTTCAGGCCACAACCTGGCACTGAACCTGCATTGATTGATTTAAAAACACAAATTGAGGCACTCACTGACAAAGGGAAAACTGCCATGCTGCTCCTCCTCGACTTGTCAGCTGCCTTTGACTTGGTGGACCACGAAATCCTTTGCGAACACCTCGCCAAGTAAGAAGTAGCATGGGTTCAATCATTCCTCAACAATAGAACCATGCCAGTATTCTCCCCGATAAACTCAGCAGATCCTATCTCAATAACTTGTGGAGTTCAACAAGGATCATGCATCTCACCCACCATGTAAAATATCTTCACAAAGTCACTGTTTGACAAATTGGACAATCTGGGTGTCATCTACACCAATTATGCAAATGACACAGATCCTCGTACCCCTTTCAGGCAATTACATTACTGACACGGCTCACATGAACAAAATGTACCTCCTCATTCAGGCATGGATGGCCACGCACAGCCTCCGCTGAATGAAGACAACACCGAACTCCTAATACTAGGTACCCAGACCAACATTAAAAAACTCAACGAGTATTCCTCCTTCAAAATTGATGGCAATACCATCAAGGTTGTAAAGGAAGTAAAAACACTTGGATTCTACCTCGACTCCACCCTGACCATGATGAAACAAGTCAACTCCTTAGCGTCCACATCAGCATTCACATGCAGACTAATCGGGGCCTGCAGACCTTACCTATCCCCATCTAGCTGCATTACCCTTGCTAATGCCCTTATACTCTCAAGATTGAACTATTGTAATGCCCTCTACATGGGGTCTAACCAATACATCTTAAACAAAATCCAACGCTACAAAACAACGCACTGAGATAGGCACTAAATATCCCAAACAGATCACATATCGGCGATCAGAAGACAAAACCACTGGCTGTCAATTAAAGACATAATTATGCTAAAACAACTTCCCTGACCTACAAATGCCTCAACAATGCCGCACCACAGTACCTCTCTGACTGGATAGCCAAGAAAATTACTAATCACCTTACTAGATCCCCCCCCCAATTCTTGCTACCGTAGCATACCACGTTTCAACCTGGCCAAATCTGGCGGCAGAAGCTTCCCAGTCATGGCAGCCCAAACATGGAACTCACTCCCCTACTCACTCCGGGCTGATCAAACTTACTCCAGTTTCAGACGAAACATACAGAAATGGATTAGAACCAATGACGCTCACCCAACAACTTAGTATCAAACAACAGATCAAGCCAGTACCTGCCACCAAATAAGTTGGCACTGAAACGTCACCTCCTACTGCCTTCCTTAATGCAACTGAATATATAGTAATGTATATATCCTTAACCGCCTACCGGCAATTCTAGGACTGTAATTCTATGACTAACTATCATTAAGCCTAAAGCCTCCTTGTACTGCTTCCGCCCAGTTACCCTTGGGTTTGGTGCACCATATAAAAACAATAAACAAACCTTGCATGCAGATGAAAGGCCTGGGAGCATAGGAGAAGGGCCCTGTGGCTGCTGAGGTCTTGCCTGGCCTTGTCGCACCAAGCTGGGTGCTGCGTACCACCCTTGTGCAGATGTGGTCGGGTAGGACGCGGACCAGGTAACTGGTGCTGTCTAGTCCCATCTAGACGTGCGTTCCCATGCCTGCTCCCCAGAGGAGGCAGCTCCAGGTAAGCTGCCATCTTGACTGATCTGGCGGCCATTTTGTCACGCCCCACACCACGTACACGCTTAAAAGCAAAGGCTCAGACCTTCCCGGCAGCTCAGGTAGAGACCTGGGAGGCGGAGTGCCCTCGGCCATGATGCCGGTAGTGCAACTGCTGCATGTAGGCTCTCCCTCTGGCGCTAGCCTGGTGTTAGGGCAAAGCCCCCTCAGGGAGGTCCCCGGTACCAGAGCCTTGCTGCGGCCCCTCAGCAGTGGGACCGGGAGGACCTTGTGACCCTCCTCGGCCTGTTGGCCGGTAGCTCTAGGAGCCTCGGCCCTTTTGCTGGTCTTAGGACCTGGAAGATACCTCCCACTTGGGTGCTTCCCTGGGAAGGAGTCGCCCTTGCGGGGTGCAAAGAAGAACAGGGAATTGGATCTGGTCTTCCTCCTCACATATGTCTTGCTGTCCTCTGGATGTAATGTTTCGAATAGCTCCCTCCACCTGGCCAAATGATTCTTCAGAGCTCGCGGGGTCAATACGTTGCACACAGGACAGCCTTGCCAGCCGTGAACATGGCCAAGGCACCGGCAGTAGAGCGCGTGGTGATTCAACATGCGGAAGGAACCCTCGCAGGCCGGACACCTGCTGAAAACCACCATTGTCGATGGAGCGTGGAACCAGAGGACAGAGTATTATCTCCGACAATCACTATGAGAAAAAAAGAGAAACGAAAGTCTTCGGTTAGAGCACATGGAATTACAAGGCCGGAAGCCTAACCCCCAGGAGCGCTAGTGAAAGCGGTCCGTTCCCATCGATGTGGGAAAGAGGACTGAGGAGTTGCACCGCTGGGTGGAGTCAGGAGAGCGCATGCTTCCAGGGCCACTCCCCGGCGCGCATCTAAATTTAAATGGGAATTTATTAAATGGGAATGCAAGTATTTCTGGTGAAAAAGGTTCTGTTTCCCGTCTTTAGCGAGGGACGCCCATACAGTATGGAGGAAAGGGGACGAGACGTAGGAGTAGGCCCTGCAGATTATTCCAAAGGTCATTCCTGCCCAAATGGAAGAGGATTGTTTTCACATGCTTAAACCATTTTAGACTCTTGCCTCCATTGAAACTGATATGAGATAACCCATTACGATATGTTCATGTCTCTGGGTGTTACAAACTCTACGCCATTGTAAGACTGAGTTAAAGTTATCTGAGATACTACTGGGACACAATTGAGTTCTAAACGGACCAGAGCAGGAGGAGAGCTGGAAGGTAATCAACAGTTTTTCACAAGAACTCATCCTACCAAACATTGAGCAGCCCCGTAATTCAGCACCATACATTGAGGCTCGTTTCTGGAACAAATCCAATGCCGGGGAGATTGCCCCACTGCCATGTTTACAAAAAAAAAGTGCGACCACTAAACGTCTCCAAAATAATGACAGATTTAGCAATTTGTGCTCCCCAACCTCCAGTTTCCTGAAAGTGCACCCGAGATGGGATACTTGCTCAATGGTGGAATCACACGCACTCAGCACAAACTACTTGCTTTTGGCAAAAGTAGGTTTAACAACCATCACTTTGGATTTATCGATATTCAAGTTTACAAATACTTGCATTCATCCTGAAAAATAGACTATGCTCTTTTCAATCCCTTTGGGGTAGTAGCAAGTAAGATGGTGTCATCCGCAAAAAAAAAAAAAAAAAAAAAAAAAAGAGCGGGATATTTGACAGAAGCCATCCTAGGGGGTCCTGGCACCCTTCCATCAGCACATTGATGATCTCCTGTACACAGATGTTGAATAGAAGTGGTGCCAGGACACAACCCTGCCTAACACCTGTATGAACACTAAAAGCCTGGGTTATCTCATCACCAAGGCCATAACATACTCTTGCTTTATTAGCTGAATAGAGAGAAGCAAGAATTGAAAAACAGGTTAACAGGGGCGTTACAAGCTAACAGGAGCTGCCACAAAATGTCTCTACAAACCGTGTCGTATGCAGGCCTTAAATCTAAAAAACCTGGTAAAGGTGCATTTCGTTTAACACTTTATACTTCTGGATGGGCATAGTACAAAACAGTGGTCCATTGTGCCCAGATTTGACCTAAACCCTGCCTGAAGTTGACTGATTACACTGTAACGATCTGCCAAATCCTACAGCTGGTTGTTAGGAAAGATTTCATTTTATATGTAATTTTCCCTCCAGTTGTACACCCCCAAACTTTTTGCTGCTGTTTGAACACCTTAGTCTGACTTTGCCACGGGAGCACAGCCTTCTGCTGCACTCCTCTGGGCTTTCACTCACTTTTTATGGTGAAACTGACACGCCCTTAAAACAGTCAGTACTGGGAGACTAGGTTTCCCTTAGTCCTTTTCCAATTTTGCAACTTTTCTGCAACATGTGAAAAGTGCACAATGTACCTTACAGTACAGTGTACTTGGGTCTCAGTCAATTACAAAGACCCTACATACTCTCATAGGACTTTTTTGGAGATGTGCAGATGTGTCATGGACCGGGCTGGTGGCAGCTCATCTTTTTATGTAATTGTAAACATTTACTGCCATTTAAACCGCGTTAACCGCCTTTGGCACAAATAGATGGCCTGGCTCCAAATTGGCCATGCCAAAAGGTTCTTTGTCCTGTCCTTTGGCCATCTTAACCGTTTGCCTTCCCCAGGTCGATCCGACCCGGGTCAGTCCTTATTAGGTCATGCAGTTTTTCGCGAAACACCAAGCTTTCGCGGGCTTCTGCATGCATTCTGTGTGCGCCTCAAGGATGTGGGCTGGGGTGTCTGTCCCCAATACACATCCTGGGTGCCAGAGAGTCTGGAGTGCTGTAAATGCCAGGGACCCCTGTGGTCCGTGATTGGTCCACGTATGAAGTGTGTGTTTGTTAGCAGATCTCCCATTGGGTCCTCTCCGTTTTGGCACGAAGGGAACTTTGGATAAGGAGGCTGAAAACACCCATATCATGTCGATCTCTGGAGTTCTCACTGATAGGATTCATGTATCCTGAAACTAAGAGGCCGAGTCGAGGAACCGCTGGTGAACTGCTGGAAGGTTTGGCACCCTAAGCCCACTGTTGTCCCGTGGGACCCCTCTGCATCTGGTCGACCTAGGTCTGCAAAGACGCTTTGACCTATTAGAATAGTGGGACCAACTATTCTCGGCACCTTCAACAAAACCTGCAAGTAAGCCTTCTCGGAAGTGTCCCTGGGCCAACCAGTGGGCTGACCAGCTTATGCAGGACCTTTGCTCTGTCTCTGCCGTCGTTTCGAGGAGGCCCTCAAAACTTAATATACTGCTAGTTCTGTGTCCCCGGCACCCTCACACCGAATTTCGAACACTTGGCATTCCCAGGTCTGAAGTGAGACGAGTGCGCCAGGACCGGAGTAAACGCGATTACAATGTTGCTCAGCCGCGGCAGCAATCTTTTCAGGTTCGCTGCAGTTGTGACCCTCTTGCCCCTGAAGCCTGCTGCAGTGAAACTGGCCTGATCCATCCACCAGGAGCGGAGAAATTGCCACTGTCCCGTTTGGGAATCCTCACTGTATCTTCAGAACTGAAAGCCTCATAGCCACCATATTGCCACAGTAGAACCCGCAACCGAAGTGGACTCGACTGGCAAAGTTTAACTTAATATACTGCTAGTTCTGTGTCCTCGGCACCCTCACACCGAATTTCGAACACTTGGCATTCCCAGGTCTGAAGTGAGACGAGTGCGCCAGGACCGGAGTAAACGCGATTACAATGTTGCTCAGCCGCGGCAGCAATCTTTTCAGGTTCGCTGCAGTTGTGACCCTCTTGCCCCTGAAGCCTGCTGCAGTGAAACTGGCCTGATCCATCCACCAGGAGCGGAGAAATTGCCACTGTCCCGTTTGGGAATCCTCACTGTATCTTCAGAACTGAAAGCCTCATAGCCACCATATTGCCACAGTAGAACCCGCAACCGAAGTGGACTCGACTGGCAAAGTTTAACTTAATATACTGCTAGTTCTGTGTCCTCGGCACCCTCACACCGAATTTCGAACACTTGGCATTCCCAGGTCTGAAGTGAGACGAGTGCGCCAGTACCGGAGTAAACGCGATTACAATGTTGCTCAGCCGCGGCAGCAATCTTTTCAGGTTCGCTGCAGTTGTGACCCTCTTGCCCCTGAAGCCTGCTGCAGTGAAACTGGCCTGATCCATCCACCAGGAGCGGAGAAATCGCCACTGTCCCGTTTGGGAATCCTCACTGTATCTTCAGAACTGAAAGCCTCAGCCACCATATTGCCACAGTAGAACCCGCAACCGAAGTGGACTCGACTGGCAAAGTTTGCTCCAGAATGGGCCTGGGGGCGGTGAGTAACCCTAACCTTAACCAGTGCCCCCTAGCACCTCCATCCATTATTACGCACAAGTGGCCCCTGGGGGTCCCTCTCCTTTTCACTGCTAGTGCGAACTAGCAAACTATTCTCGAACCTTGGAATCACCTCTGCCTTCAAGTGGAGGCCCTCCTCAAATAGTGGGAATCTATTCTTCATCGCGGTACCCACCTTATTGAGATGCTAGAGACCCCTGAAGGGACCCCGTTTTGCCCATTGGAAGAACCGTGTGCACCAGCTCTACATGTACTATTGAGCATAAGGCTCCTCTCTTCTTAGGGTTTGGACTGCCTCTTAGGTGTGTGTTTGATGTTGAAGGGGACTAAAGACTATCTGCACTGCCTATTTTTCTTCCCCTCTAGGTTGTGAATACATTTCGTGCCTTTAACCCTTTAGACCGCAATGGTCTTGTATAAATCTTGTATTGATTGTGTTGTGTTGGTTTAGTAGGATTGCTGTGATTCTTTTACTGTGTTTAGTTACAAAGGCTTTGTAATAAATGTGTTTATATTTTGGATATATACACCTGTCTGGGAGTAATTTGTAAGTGTCCTTGCTCTGTGTGCTCATTGAGGTATTTCATTCACCCTCACCCCTCCTGAGACTTAGTCTTGACCACC
The DNA here is from genome assembly GCF_040938575.1 of Ambystoma mexicanum. Classification (NCBI taxonomy): domain Eukaryota; kingdom Metazoa; phylum Chordata; class Amphibia; order Caudata; family Ambystomatidae; genus Ambystoma; species Ambystoma mexicanum. The sequence continues at coordinate 595,319,724 of NC_090933.1, forward strand.
AACCATAGCTACCTTGATTGGTCTGGCTTGTCCAGAGGTTACCCTGTTCCAAGAAACTAGGCGGCACTTCTGAACCTCTAACCCACCAGGTCAGAGTTCCGAAATCCATCTTTACACTGGTTAATTGTTAATTTCCCAAAATGTTTGCCAGCCCTGTCCAATAGAGATATTGGACGGTAATTAGCTGGAAAGTCCTTACCTCCTTTTTTCTAAACTGGCAGGATTGTAGCCATTTGCCAGGATACAAGAATTTCACTGCTACTCATGATTACATTAAAAATGTTGCAGTGCACTGGAGCCGTTATAAATGCCTCATCATATCACCTCATCTTTTAGTAGGTCAGCAGGAATTAGGGTCGGCCCAGCAGCTTCGCCATTTTTTTGGGCACTAAGAGCAGCTGCCACTTCACTAATAGAAAAAACAATATTTGTACAGGAAGAAAATCTGCCAACAGCCAAGCATGGGAACGGGGTACATTCAGCACCATTTAGTATACAGAAATGACAAACATTTTTCATCTAATGGTACAATATATATCCATGTCCCCATTTAGCTCTTTGAGACCAGTTTCCAGAAAAGACAAAAGTCTCCCATTTCCAGAGCATTGTGTAATAAGTTAGCCCTTTATATTTGGATCTTAATGAGCTTAATATATGTTTATCTACCCCCACTGGGATTCTTATATAAAGTTCAATATCTCTTTTCGCCTTTTGACAATCGCTGTCATACCACTCAGACTTAATCTTCATTTTTTGAGGGCAGAAAGAGATAAAAGGGATTACATTTCTGTTCAACTCCTTCTATTCTTCCAAAATGGTCCAATCACTAGAATGCTCATCACATAGAATAGAAATGTTATCTACAATGGATACATAAATGTTGGGTTTGACAGCGTGGGCAAGAGATCGGTCAAATGGATCAGTTTCCTTGCATGCCCATTTAACTCCAATGGTTGGACGGGAAGTATTCCCCAACACTGCTTCTCTCCCTTTGTTTACATAAAACATCAAACACTAGTGGCTAGTGGTCACTCTCCAGACTCTCGCAGCTCATAAAATTCCCAACCCTTGCCCAATCTTTCCCAGAAATTAACGGATTATTCATCAATGTACTTCCATTATGGCCATGTATGTTTTTTTTACTATGTTGATCCTTGACAAAACACCAGTTACAAACCCTGAGATTCAAATTAAAAAGGAGGCAGGCTGAATCCATAGCAAGGCGATGAGGTCATGAGGGTGCAAAGGCATTTATTGTAGGAATATCCCAAGCCTGATCCTGATCCTCCCAGAGGCTCAAAATGTCAGAGGGGTCCAATTTTGAAATTAAGATCACCAGCCACAAGGGTAAAGTTGGAAAGCAGAGCTAAAGGACATTTATTGTTAATTACATTTTGGAGACAAACTGATGTTACCAAGTTGGGGGAGCCAGAATCCATAGCTTAGATCTTCCAACACAGAGTAACATCCACCAACACTAGCAGACCACCGCTGCAGCCTCCCACGTTGCCCTTTGATAGCCACGGAGTGAAAAGTCTGGGAACCATGAAGAAATCCAGGGTCAAGAGCCCAAGTCTCATGCAGCACTATAATGTGGAAATCACAGATAAAAGCACACCAACCTGGATCGATCAAAAGTCTGTTCACCCCAGCTATGTTCCAAGATAACATTTTGTAGCCCTGCACTTCCACTAAATAGCAACCAGCTTTCCCGCCCAGTCAGTCCTGAAACATGCACCAGCAAATCCCTCTGTCTAGCACCCCAGCCATCCCACAAAGGCCAGATTTTACAAAACTGCCGCTTCCCCAATGTAATATCAGCTCTGGAAAACACTGCTGTGACACTGGTGGCACCATAGGTATCAGAGCATGTGTTTTGAAACAGGAAACAGTAGCAACTCCTGAATGTGCAATGTACCTGCAACACAGACCTCACTGACGCACTGCTGTGCCAGTTTCCCAGGTTCAAGTCCTGACGCCATAGTTCAACGGAGCTCCACCCTTCCTGCGTACATGGAGACCCACAGGACACAGCACCCTTGGATCCTGGGTATGCATCCGCAAAGGTGAATGTGCAAGTGAAAGGGGATTTTGCGGGATAAAAGATCCACCATTCACACGTAGGACAAAGTATCCTAGGGCATGATCCCCCCCGGCCACGCCCCCTTCACACTAAAGCAGTCAGGCTGAAGTGACCACAAGTCCCAGAATGCATACAACACCATAGCAGAAAATGCATTTTTGTGGTACAGCACCCCCTCCTCTTCCCCTCCCCTCAGATATGCCGGGCACAAGTGGCTACCTATGGTAGCAGAAAGGAAAGCACCCACCATACCCAGCAGCACACAACAGTCTGAAGACATACAAAATGCCACTGCCACAGGCACACATCAAATACACCACAACGGGCAAGGAAAAGTCAGCACAGGCCGCAACATGCAACGTAACCATTGGGATGTGCAGGGACGACTGGAAAATCCAGTCTATAGGGGTACATACATATGCTGCAGAGCAGGATGGGCACAAGTCATTGGGCATTGCCAAATGCAATGGAAAAGCACCCCAATGACATTAGAGAATACTCAGATAACTGCATCGAAGTAATAAGCATTCAAGTGGAATGAAACTGTCACTTGCAAATAGGTAATGGATGTACTTCCCTGTCCTGACCACCTTCGGATGGTACCCGCAATATATCAAGATTATGTAACATAATATAAGCATGCATCACTTATCAGGGAAGTACGACCACTACCTATTTGCAAGTGACAGGGTTTAAATCCACTTGCAGGTGCACCCTGGCTACCCACAACTACCAAGGCTCATGACCCCAATAAGGAACCAGGGAATGCTACATGAAATTGTCTACAAGACACCCACACAAGGACTAGGGTATGCATAGAACTCACATTTGGACTCTTGAAAGGAAGTATTGGTGCCTCCACTGGACTGGAGGGGCACCTATGTACAGTCCAGAGAAGATTGGAAATATCGTCCTTGAGTGTACAATGCTCCATAATATGTGCATCAGGAGGAAATTAATAGTTACTAACCATAGTGACTAGCGTATTCTTAATACATAGCCCCCTTTCCTCCATACTGCATGGGCATCCCTCGCTAGGGACGGGAGACAGAACCTTTTTCACCAGAAAAAACCTTCTCACTCTTTAAATTTACAGCCGCGCAGGGGCGCGGCCATGGGAGCATGCGCTCCCCTGACTCAGTCCACCTGCGCCGCCACTCAGTCCCAATTGACGCGTCAACAATATTTAACATTGCCTAATGACACCAGTATTAGAGGGGAGGATGGTGGGACGTATGGAAGAAAAGGGACTATGGACTAAGAGTATGTTAGTCACTACGGTAAGTAACTATTAATTACTCTTACGTCCCATCCCCTTTCCTCCATACTGCATGGGCAATTACAACTGAATGTAGCCCTAGGGTGGAGGAGACCCTCCTTAAGAAAACAGATTAATTAGAACCGCATGTCCAAAAGCCGTGTATGACTTAGAGCCAGTGGCTAAACACTAGTGCTTACAGAAGGCTGAAGGGGTGGCCCAGGTGGCCGCCCTGCTGATGACCTGCCACGGCACCTGCCGCTGGAATGAGATGGCCGTGCCCTTGGTTCTGACAGCGTTGGCGTGCATGTTAGCTGGAAGTGGTTTGCGCTGCCCCTCCTCTACCTCCTTGATGGCCAAAAACATCCACCTTGCTTTAGAGGCCTTGGATGCCTGATAACCGGGGCCTTGACCCCGCCCCCCCTAAGGTGACAGAGCGTCTGACTTGCGGAAGCCCTTGGTCCTGTCCAGATAGAATTTCAGAGCGCGTCTGACATTGTCATTGCCACAGGCCCTAGAACACAAAAACCACACCATCTAGTGATGGGGGCAATGGGTCACTTGACTCACTCTTGTCCCTTTGGGACTCATAAATACATGGTCCCTGGCTGGACCCGGCTCATATAGAGATGTGAGCAGGAACAATTTATTTCAGTGCAGAAGTGCTTTTATTTTACAAGAACTTCCAGGTGCTGAAAGCCTTTATTCCAGACAACACCCCCATGTGCTGACTCATCAGGTGGGGCTCCCTAGGCCTGGTCTTCAGGTGCTGACTCATCGGTTGTGGCAGGCAGGCTGATCCTGGTGGGCATGGCTTCAGAAGCTCAGCTATATAATCTGCTGCATCCTTAAGGCCGGTGCTTGGCGTTACTGTGCACTCGTGTGCAACGTGACGCTCACCACAGCTTGAACCAGTTTACTTACCTTTGAAACCAGACGTTCTCCTGCATACTCACTGCCAGGAAACCGGTGCTTCATCTCTTCATCTGCAGACTCATCTCCTGACATCCAGTGATCTTGATCCCGACGCTGCAGCACCGCGCTCCGCATCCACGAACTCAGACCCTGTGAAGAAGAAAGACAAGGTTAGAACATCCGTCCTAGGGCCGCGCTGCATTTGAACCCGCGTGAACCCTAGTTAACTTACCAGCTACTGTACCGCTGAAGCTTTGTTCCTCGATCCCTCCGGCTGTCGCACCTGCAAGGGAAGAAAGCAAAAGAGCAAACATCAAAAGTGGAACGGACAGCAATACAAGACAACAAACTTTAAAATTCAACAACACAGACGCGGAAAGACAAAGGCAAACAAGAACACTTAGCTGAAGTATAGTGGCTTAGTCGCAGCTGGACTGGACTATCACGTGCAAGGGACCAGTGAAGGAATTTGTTCTAGATCATACAAGCGCCCCTGCCAGAAGCAGTAGAAGGGACTACTCGCCAAAGCTAATCAACAGGTGAGCTTTCCAGGGGCAGCGCATTCCACGGGAACCGCAGTTTGGGAGAAGGGGAAGTCGGACCAGAGTGCCCTCACCCCCGGGAGGGCTGCAACCATGCCCCAACGCCTCGGCAAAGACCAGGTGAGCGTAACAGATATCCAGACCGTGCAAGACCACCTGAGCATAGTCTTTAGGGCTGGCAAAAAACCTAGGTAAGCCTATCTCCTCATAGCTGAGACTTCCTGAGGTTGATCGAAAATCCAAGCTCATGGAGAATGATTGTAAGGGCGGAGAAAGTGTGATGAACCGCCACCAGGGATCTCGCCCTGACGAGCCAGTCATCAGGTACGAGTAGACCTGGTGGCCCTGGGCCCCGAGGAGGGCTGCCACTGCATTCATGAGCCGGGTAAATACCCTAGGGGCTGAATTGAGGCCGAAGGGCAGCACAAACCACTTCCAGCAACATGCATGCCCAGGCCGTCAGAAGTAAGGCCACAGCCATCGCATTCCAGGCAGGTCATCAGCAGGGCGGCCACCCCTTCAGCAAGCACTACTGTTTGGATGCTGGCTCTAAGTGAGAGGTGGCTTTCGGACAGGCGGTTCGAATGAATCTGTTTTCTTAAGTCTCAGGAGGATAGCTCAGCGGGGTATCAGGTAATATTATCCCCATATATATGGTCGCCGTAAATAATATCGCCGGGAAAAGATTGTGGCGATATTATATGGGTGACCATATATATGGGGACAGGGGCCAAAAACAAAAAAAGAAACAAAAAAAGAAACAAAAAAAGAAACAAAAAAAGTGTGGGGGTTGCGGGGGTGTTCCCTGCATGTTCTATGCAATAATGTTGCCACAAAAAATGGCCATGAGATTTTTGTGGCAACATTATTACATGGAACCCTCAGCGGCAACATGCTCGCCTTGGAAGCAAGATGACACGAAGCAACACAGGTTTGATCCCCGTGTGCGCGCCTAGAAACCTCTGGGTATTAAAAGCGTTATACATAACCTACCATTTCATATCTTATTGTAAATGGCAGCCCATGATCCTGAATCGCTGAAAAGATTGATGCGGCTGCAAATCGAGACGTGGAGATCAGCGTCCTTCAGATCCAGGGAGCACATCCAGTCTCCCCTGCACAATGTCTCCACAATGAGTGCTGGCGTAACCATCTTGAATGTTTGAAGAGGGAGGGAGAGGTTGAGGGTGGAGAGGTCCAACAAGTCTCAGGCCAGCCTGGCTGTTCTTTTGTATGGTGAAAATCATGGCGTAGATGCCCAATCCTCGCTGGAAGGCTGGGCATTCTTCCACTAACGGGCTCTCGATGAACGACTGAATTTCCGCCCACAGAGTTGCTGTCCCAATCTGTGGCAGTGGAGGGGAGGAGAGGAAGGGATCAGTAAGTGATATCCCGTGGATACTACAGAGAGGATCCAGGGGCTGCGAACCTCTGATGCCCAAACAAGCCTGCCCCCCCACTGGAGACACGCGGACCCGCAGGGACGCATCATGCCTTCTTTACCTGTGAGGCTGCTGCAGAGAAGGGGGATTGAAAAAAGCCCTTGCCCCCCCCCTTTTGTTGTTTGTGCACCTTGGGTGTGGCCTTTGTAAGGATCACGACTTTGCAGTTTGCAAACTTATCTAGCTCCTCATTGGGTGGAGTGAAAGAGGTCACCACCCTCGAATGGAAGGTACAATATGCGTTCCTGGACGTCTGGGTTAAATTTAGTAGCCTGAAGCCAGGCAGCCAGGCAGTCCTCATGTCCGTGGCGATGCATATGGCCCGGTCAGAGGTGTTAATGTGTGCCACGGACTCCATGATGTCTTGCGCCACCATTTTAGCCTCTGCCAGTCCTGCGTTGAAACGGGACTGGCTCTGCACCGGATGTTCTGAAATGAAGTCCGCCATTTCCTGCCAAAGCCGTTGGTTAACGGCTGCCAGCATAGCATTCGCGTTGGATTGACGAAGTTGCAGCGAAGCGTTGGAATAAAGCTTCTTCCCAAATGCCTCCAAGATCTTCTCCTCTTTGCCTAGCAGCGCTGAGGATGACTGAGCCTTTGAGTACAGTAACGCTGCAGCAATCACCAAAGAGTGGGGTTGAGGATGGACCAACAGCAAAGAGTGAATCCCCCCTCCATTTGCCTATACTTGGCACTGAGGTGCCGATTGACAGGCCGGGTCAAGTGGGGTTTGAGCCACGGCGACAGCATCCTTCTGCATCGGGATCCCCATTCTAGCCGCAGGGCATAGAGTGAGGACCTCGGCAAGTCCCCCCGCCTCCGGTTGTTCTACTTCGGGTTGAGGAAGGCCCAAGTACTCTGCCAGACCAGCGAGTCGTTCGTGGAAGGCCTTTTCTGACGATGGTGGGTCAGGGTCTTCTTCCTAGTCTGTGTACACCAGGGCATCCGGCTGGTCTAGAGCGGGTGGAGGAGTGTTGGACACCGAGGTGCAGAGACCGGAGCCAGAGGCTGCAGTGGAGGCTGGTACGGCTGATCCAGAACCGCCTGAACTGTGGGGCGCAGGGTAGCCGGAAACGAAGGAGCCGGCGTGGGCACCAGGGCCTGCGGGGGCCGGAGGGAACATGTCCCTGATCACATCCTTAAGGATGGCCCCTATCCGAGGAGATCTCATATGAGTGAGGAACTTTTCAAAGAAACTGTCCTCTCAGGCCAGTGGGGTGGCAGGTGATGTTGATGGTGTAGCGGGTGGTTGCTGGGGCCAGAGCGTACTGCGTCTAGCTGGTTGCAGGGTAAATCTGCCCTCCAATGCTGATGGATAAGCTGTAGGCCACATACCTGGTTGACACCAGTCCCACCTTGTAACTCGTTCTCCCACCTGCTCCGTTCCTCGGGGCAGTATCATCTTGTCTGGTGCAGCGGCCATCTTGTCGAGCTGCATGCCACATGCCAAAGGCGTGGTGTTTGGCGCACTGGGACCGGCCTCCTCCAAGGCTCTTGGCAGAGGAGCATGAGACCTACCCTGCACATCAGGCTAAGGCGTAAACCGGGGTCTCTGGAAGGATCTACAGTCACCTCGTCCTGGCAGCCGGTAGCTGAACTATCCTCGGTGCTCGTGCTGGTGTGAGAACCTCAGAGGTTCCTCCTGCACGGGCATTTCCTTGGGAAGGAGTCGCCCTTGTGGGGTGCGCTGCAAAAGAGCGGCCCTCCCTTGGGCATTGACTTATGTCTGACGAAGTCATTCAAGACCAATGGAGGCGACTTCTCAAAGAGCTCCCTCCACGTAGCTAGTCTGTTCTTCAGAGCACGCAATGAAAGTGCGTTGCACGCGGTACCCTCCCAGCCGTGGTCGGGGCCAAGGTAGCGGAGGCCAAGAGCGTGGGGAATCAGATGTAGGGAAGAGCCCCTCGCAGGCTGGACACCTGCTGAAGTCGACATGCGCCGGGGAGGAAAGTGCCGCCAGAGGACCGAGTACCTGATTGATAAAAGACGACAAAAAGACAGAAGTACCCGGGGAAGAGCATGTGGTATTACATGGCCAAAGCCAAACCCAGGAGTGCTGGTGAAATTGTCCCGTTCCCGTCCACACGGAAAAGGGGACTGAGGTGTGGCACTGGTGTGCGGAGTCAGGGAAGCGATTGCTCCCAGGGCCGCACCCCCATACGCCTCTAAATTTAATGGGGAAGAGGGTATTTTCTGGTGAAAGTTTCTGTCTCTCATCCTAGTATATACCATTGCCTGCTGAGGAGGAGGTGGCACAGGCAGACTCCGTTGAAGAGGGTGATGAGAGATGGGCTGGCAGACCAGCACAGAATCAGAAGGAAGGGATAGGCACATGCAGCGTCAAGAATTGATAGACAATTCTTTCTGACTGAAAATATCCACACTACACAATGTAAATAAACTACTGTAGTAAAATTTCTGACAACCCAAAGGCTACTGGATGTTTACTTGGGATGCAAACTCCATTTATTAAGTCTGTGAAACCAATGCCCTCCCACCTCCCTCAATCCCCAAGAGCCATGCCCTCCCTAAATCCCAAACACCCATGCACTCCCACCTCCCTCAATTCCCAACACCCATGCCCTCCCACAATCCCAAATGCCATCAGTCAGGAAATTATTTTTTATTATTTTTCTCTTGGCCAGAAGGCGCCTTTGGTGTGTGAGTGGTGCGCAACAACCTCCTAGGAGGACTCCCTGCTTGTGACCCTTCTGGGGAAGAGAGGGGGTGGATGAGACAGAGCTGACCGACTCCAGGACACTCATTGCATTGTGAGGAAATGTGCCCTCTGCATCTACTTCTGGCCTGATGATAGTGCTTCTGTAAGCTCCCGCAACACCTCTGGCCCATCACAGATAGATTAGATTAGATTAGATTAGATTAGATTAGATTAGATTAGATAGATTAGATAGGATAGATAGGATAGATAGGATAGATAGGATAGATAGGATAGATGTTGCCACTGACATTCCATTTCCCTGTCTATTCTCCTCATAGCCCCTTGCACGGCATCCTTCATTGCCTGTGCATGTGGCAGGTGGAGCTCTGCCAGCTCTTCAATCCTCTCCTGGTGCTGCTCCATGCTTGTGAGCCTCTCCTAGATGTCAGATAATGCATCAATTGGCATGGTAGCAGATGGGCTAACAGGTGGGGTGGTGGGTGTGTCATCACTCTCAAAGATTGCTGCATTGCCACTGTCTGAAGAATCATCACCGTCATCAGGCTGTGTGAGTGACTATAGTTCTACAGCAACAAGGGATTGGGGAGGACTGATCACAGGAGGAGAACCCAGGCCTGAAAGCGGTGGCCTGGACAAGGGCAATTCAACTCTAGCCTCACCCCTGACAAAAAGCTGATGCTGGAGACGATAATGGGTGCCTGGTGGTAGCGGTCGCCAGTGGTATTCCTGCTCGACTTGACCCAGGAACACTACTGGCTTTTGAGGTGAGGGATGGTACAACCGGCAAGGGAATTTCCAGATATGCAACCAAGGTGGCGATGGCTGGTGCTGCAGCAGATGTGTGGGTAGGAAGCTTGGTGGCACTGGCCGGTGCCGAAGTCACTACAGGGGTGACCCTGCCGGTAGAGGTGGCAGCTACTTCCGGGTACAACTTTAACCAAGTTTTTCAGGCTGGGGTCTTGCGCCTACTGCCTGATGTCTGGAGTGCATAGGTGACAGAAGAAGGGCTTGGGGTGGCAGGGTCTATTTCTGCTTTGTTGGGCACATCATGTGGATATGTTACATCACTGTGTTAGGGAGATTTCCCTTACCTCAGCAGCTTTGCTGGATTTCTAGGATTTATTTTTTTCACCTGGTAAGAGTGTGAGCCTTTTTTCCCCACTCTTACAAGTGTTTTGCTATGTGTATTTCTACTTTTTGTGTGATCTTGGGCACTGTAGCCTCACCTACTCCATGGCACCATATTCTTCCATGTGTGTTACACAGTGTAACGCTCACCTGATTCTCGCAGAGGCGCCGGTCTTGACTGGGCGACTACCGTATCTTCAAAGGTGATGTGTAGCACCCGGTTGGCTCTTTGGGCTGGACCTCTGTGCACTGTATGCCTGACGTGTAGAGTAAGATGTCTGCAGATAGAAAATATGGGGTTAATGAACTGGGGTTATTGGGGTGTCCCTATCTCTTTCCTCTTCTCCTCTCCTGTAGACCCCCAAAGGTTAACGCTCTCACCTTAGGTAAGTGAATGCCGAGCTCTCCATCTGCCTCGGGGCAGGGTGCTGTAACCAGTTTCTTCACTGGATAGGTAGCGCAGGCCTCTTGACTTCAGAGGACTGCTGTCCGTCGTTTACTGCACGAACGGTAAGTTTCGAGTCATTCAAATGTCTTTAAAGTCTTTAGTAATGATGTCTCTTGTTTTGCAGGGTTCCGGCGATGGCGGATGACGGGCTGAAGTGAGTTGAAGATGGAGCCCGTGTGATGAATAGAAGCGCCTGGAAGCACGTAAGTAAGCGCTTGTTGCCTGCTTCACTATGCGCTCTAACTGTCTTTTTATTTTGCAGGTACGAGTTCGGAGCGGCTGCAGGGTGCCGGAATACCCACTGGATTAGATGTGGAAAGGAGTAATGGCACGTGAGTATTAAAGTTCCCCAATGTCTTTAAACGCACCTTGTTTTGTCTTTCAGATGCGGGATGCAGCGCCGAAGGCCTCCGGAGCGTGCGAAGAGTTGGTAAACTTTTGTCTTTCAGATGCCGGAATGCTAACCTGTTCTTTCTTGTCTTTGTAGGTGTTGCTGAAGACTGGATTCAGGATGGTAAGCCTTTTTCCTTAGGCCCAGGACCGGATGCAGAAGACACGATGAGCGTTCTGCTGCAGAGGTTGCAGAATAACGCAAAGCAAGATTCATCCACCGGGTGTGGTTTAAATAGCCTCCTGTAGTGCTTAAGTGTCTCCTTCCACAGCCACGCCTAAGTAAGAAAAGAGTTCCTGGTAAGAAAAGAGTTCCTGCCTTCCAGAAGAGTTCCAGTGTTCTGAATCTAGGGAGTGGCTCCAGCCCCACCCAACAGGAAAAGTAGTTCCAAACAGAAGAGGATCAGAGGCTCAACTGGCAGGCAAGTAAGCAGCATGGTCTGCTGAAGGTAAGTCCACCCAAGCATTATGAGCCCGGCGCTTCCAGCGCTGGGACTGGGCATATTTATGAGCCTGGTGCCACTGGCGCCAGGACTGGGTCCAAAAGGTCCCAATTGGGACTGGTTGGCACTCGGAACCTGGGTTATGGATCTGCTTCCAAGGGAGTTGGGAAAACCCTGACCTTTTGGAAGCAGAGATCATGACACACAGCACCTTCAATGCAGTGACACAGGGTTGTCTTTTAGACTTCCCACCGACTCCATTTTCTGGGGCTGACTACTGTCCCCCAGAAAAGATAAAGTTGCCATTAACTTTAGTCACTTTTACCACAGACCCAGTACACCCCATCTTCCATGGAGTATAGGAAAGGGTTCATTCTTATACCTTTTTGTCTGTGTCTCTTGGAGCATTGTCTCACTCCCTTTACACTAAGACTTAACTGGTGGCAGTGGTATCTACCCTATTTTTTTATACCGCGGTTATCTTAAATAACCATGGTATTGTTTTAGGCTATTATATTACCCTCAAACATAAACCCGCTTGACCATATATATTTTATTTCGGTTCCAGCTGGGTTTATTCGCCATTTCTTTTTGTAAATGTCTTTCTCGTGTTTTACTCTGCGCGCCAAACCAGGATTGGTCCCTTTGTTCATCGTCTTTTCGCGGGCTTCCACACAGAAGCCCTCCTTTAGGCGCCTGAGAGTCTGGGTAGGCAGGATGTGAGGGAGTAGTTTAAGGACCCCTGCCATGGGTTCCCTTGGTAACCCAAGTCGCACTCCTGTTTCATTGGCTGGGCGATTGACAGCCAGGCTGTATGAAAGGGGGAAAACTGCATAAAAAAAAATAAAACAAATCAGGTCCCTGTGACTGGAAGAGCAGAGTCGCCACTGGAACGAAAGAACCTACGAGGAACTGATGGAAGAGGACCCCTACAACGACTGAACCGCCCATTGAAGCCCTACTGCAGGTCTGAATCTTCAGAATCTGACGACCGAGAAGATCCTCCAGGAAACTTCTTCCCTTGAGCTGGTGGGACCAACCAGTTCACCCAAACTGCAAGCCAGGACCCCTCCTCTGGTCAAATTCACTGTACAGAGCGCTACAGTGGGCCGGATAGCCAGGAAGGTCGGACCCTGCTTGGGTTTTAAGGAGCGCATCCTTATTTGTTGCTTTGCTCTGCTGCTGGTTTCTTCCCTGGGTAATGCAGGACCCTCCAGTCTTCCTACGTCTGATCAGTCCGACAGTCGCTCCAGGAACCGTGAGCCTGCAGGAAGTACCAGGAACGTCTGCCTCTGCTACAGCTCCCTCTCCGTTTTAAGGAACTGGGCAAATCCGGCTGTTCATTTCGTTCAGCCGTGGTGAAAGTGTTTGAAATCTTTCTCCAATCCGAGGGCTTGTCCTTCTCTTCTCTTTGAACTAACGTTTCTACCAACCAACCTCGTCCGGAAACCGTACCACGAACTTTACCGCAAACTACACTGAACTGTATTATCTTGAGCAAAAGACTTTTGAACCACTGACTTTGGCCCTAAGCCTTTTCTATCTGATTTTATCATTGTAGTCTCTCTTGTTCGCTTGCCCTGAGTACTTACCTGTTTATGTGAATTCATTTGTTAACTTCTGTCTTTCCCTCCTTATTAAATTGGTGGAGTGCCATTTTGCTCCCACTTTCTTTTGTGAGCTTAACTTGTCTGGAATTTATGCGAAGTGGTGTGGTGTATTAAGAGTGTGATTTTTAGACTGCTTATAATAGTGTAATGTGAAACAACTGAAGAGTGAAATAAATGTATATTCCTTTACTTGAAAACCTTGAGTCAGTGTTTGCCTGAATCATAGTAATTGCTGTCCTTTTTGTAACTATTTGATACTGCTCACTTAATCTCGAGATAAGTCTGGCTGCTCCGCTACTGCTACCACTATAACTGTGTAGTACAGGCTTGTACCAAAGGTGAAATTATACTGTCACTTGTGGTCTTAATTGTGTGTGGTGTTCCCAAAGGGTACTGCATATAATTCTGCCTAACACACTGTCACTGGTACCATCACACTGGCTGCCTTGTGTACCTGTAATTAGAGTAAATACCTACATTCCTTTTTCATGTATACTGTGGCAGGTACATGCATAAAACACAGGGACTGGCCAGAGGCCTGTGTTAGGCAGAATCCTGTGTAGTGCACTTAGGGACCACTACACACAATTAAGACTACAAGTGGTACAAGCCTGTACTACACTGTTAAAGTGGTAGCAGTAGTTTAGCAGCCAGACTTATCTCAAGAGCAAATGAGCAGTTGTAGAGATTACACAAAGGTCTACAATTACTGTGACTCAAGCAAACCCTGACTCAAGGTTTTTGGTTAAAGAGTAAAAGTACATTTATTTTTGACCATCTGTTCACAAAACACCTTAGGATTTGACAGACTGGTGTTATGAAACAAAAGGCGTAACCGGGGATACATAAGCGATCACTTTTTGACAGTAATGACAGTTCGGTCTTACTAAAGATACGCGTACCCGCGGGAAGAAATGTTACCGGAGTTAAAACAAGAGAGTTGGGGACAAAATCATAGGCAATACTTTTGTCAAGGCAGACAGAATCAGAGAACACTTTCTGACAAGAAGATAAAAGTCAATAGGCCTGCGCCAGTGTCAAGTGGAACCGGGTTCCTATTGTCGAGGATCACACAGTCAGATAGTTCACGATTCAAGGTTGCCAGGAGTACTTTGATATTGTCAACAGAGGAAGCAAAAGTTATAAGAGGGAAGGAAGACAAGGGCAAGCCTTGGATGAGGAGAAAAAAGGTTCACCCTAGTTCCTTGAAGCTGGACACAGTACCTTATTCTTTGAAGAAGCTGGTGCCACGGCAGTTGTTCCTGGTAGTTTCCTGCAGACTCACGGTTCCTGGAGCTTCAGTCATGGGGACAAGAAGGACGATGTCTGGAGTGATCTGCACTACCCAGGGATGAGGCCAGCAGCAGCGACGGTGAATAAAAGGTGCGCTCCTTTAAAACAGGAGAGGCTCTACAGATGGCTATCCAGATCACTACAGCAGTGTGCAGTGATTTCGACCACGAAGAGGATCCTCTGGCTTTGGAAAGCGAGCTGGTTGATCCCACCAGGCTCAAGGGAAGATGACTCCGGACTGGATGTTCTCTTGTCATTGAAGGGTAGATAGCTCAGGACTACAGCAATGCTCCACCTGGTCTTGGTAGTTGCAGCATCTGTCTTCTCCGCTTCTCTTCGGTTCCTTGCAGTTCCAGTGGCGACTCACTTCCAGCCCAAGAGTCCTACCTTTTACGCGAATATTCCCCCATTCACACAGCCTGGCTGTCAATCACCCAGTGGGGGTGTGGGGGGGTTGTCCGGCCCGGACAACCACCTCAGCCAATCATGACAAAGTGCAACTTAGGTTTCCTAAGTGTAGTCCCCCCCTGTGCAGGGGGGGACTACACTCCTTCCTCACATACAGCCCACCTAGACACCCAGGTGCCAAGAGGAGGAAAACAAAGAAGGCAAACCTGGTTTGCCGCGCAAAGTAAAACACAAGAAGCACTTTAACAAAAAGAAATGGAGAATAAACCCGACCGGAGCCAAAAGAAAGTGTATTCGGTCAAGCGGGTTTATGTTCGAGGCTACTATAATAGCCTGGAACAATACATTTATATAATATAATCGCGGTAGAAAAGTTAGGGTAGATACCACTGCCACCAGCCAAGTCTAAATGTTAAAAGTGCAAAACAAAGCTCAGAGAGGCACAGACAAAAAGGAATAGGAGTACTTTCCTTTCCAGTACTCCATGTAAGATGGGGTGTACTGGGTCTGTAGTTTAAAAGTGACTATATAAAGTTAATGGCAACTTTACATGTTTCTGGGGGACAGTAGTTAGCCCCAGAAAATGGAGTCAGTGGGAAGTCTAAAAGACAACCCTGTGTCACTGCACTGAAGGTGCTGTGTAACACACACTAAAAGTGGGTCTCATGGAGTGGCGTGCCTCAGAGCCCAAGATCATACAAACAGTAGAAATACACATGGCAAAACACATGTAAGAGTGGGAAAAAGGCTCACACTCTTACCAAGTGGAAACAAACTCCAGAAATCCAGCAAAGCTGCTGGGCGACTCACTAGGTGAGGGAAATTAGCCATAGAATGAGAATTCTCACCAACAGCATGGGACCATCTGCCTATCTGGGTCTCATGCCTGCCCTGTGCACAGTGCACTGGGTGTGAGCTGCCTATGCACCTTTGCTGTTCTATGACTGATACAGGGCGAAGGGGTGTCATCATCCTGGTGTGACAGTTAGGGTGTAGCCCCTGGATTGATGGTGCAGGTGGATGCAGTCCTAGGACTACATTTGTGGAGGGTGTCTGTCCAGCCCTGTATCCTACCATGCTTGTGATAGTACTCTGGCTCATGGTGTGGATAGCTTTTTTGATGCTATGTGGCACGTGTTGGTTCATGTAGGGGCCTGGTAATAACAATCATCTGACATGCGCATATGAAATGACCGGGATATTTCTGGGTTGCTGGTTATTACATTGTGAATTTCTGGTTGTCAAGGGTGCATGAGTTGACAAGTCTGCTGATGTCTACAGTGATCACATGTATGTACACATTTTGCTACATGGTGCAACATCCCGGGGTAGACATGGAATGGATTGTATGAGGAATTGAAGAACATTCCCTAAGAAAGCCTGGCCTGGGACCCTTCCCATGTGGCCAGGGAAATGCAGGCACTTCCTGATATGGATTGTGGAGCGATGTTCTGCAGGAGGATTACATGGGAAGTAGGAGGCCCGCCCCCCACCTTTAACAACTTTCTCCGGGATCCTACAATCTTAATGGCATTTTGCAAAGATGAAATTGTAGAAGAAAAGGGTAATAAAAGCATTGGGGACTTCAAGTCCCAGAATTCCCAAAGTACTGGGATGAGAAAGAGGGATTTGGAGGCACTAGACTGAAAGTTGCAGTCAAGTGATTCTAATGACCCACATGTGAGAGGGACTGTTGTGTATAAAGGGACCCCTCCGGTGCAGGTCATACGGAGAACCAGAAGGTGGAGTAATTGTTGTGACTCCACATTGCAGTGGCAGTTGAAGGGAAGCAGTGCCACTGCTAATTGTGAAGCAGATGCTGGTTTTGTGTGGGTCTCTAATCTTGGTGACCCTGCATGCAGAGGCTGCGCTGCAGGAAGCGTTGTTTCAGCAAGCTTTTCCCCTGGTGGCCGTGAAAGCAGAGGTTGCGTGGCAGGAAACGCAAATTCGCAAAGCCTTTCCTAAATTAACTTTGTTCCGGTGGCAGGCGAGCACCGGAGCACTCGTGGAGCAAGGAGCACTCCACTTCAGACCGGCGCGAGCTGTGGGAACCAGTTTATCGTGCAGTGGGAAGCGGAGGAAGCAGAAGGCAGAGTGGCAACAGAGCGCGCAGACGCGAATGCAGCACCCGGTGAGTTCACTATTATGTGACCCCGGAACGCTCCATAATCGCCTGCTAGCCACTATTACAAATATTGAATACCGAACAAATGTAAAGAAGCTAAAGTGGCAGACTAAGAATAATTTTGCATACCGAATTGATACAAAACAATTAAAGTGGCAGAATAAGAACCTTAGGAACAAACAAGGTTACAATTATAATTAGAAAGATAGAAGTAAGTGCCTAAGCCAAAAGAAGACAATATTAAAAGAGGGGAATAAACATTATTGCCAAAGGTCAGAGAGCAATATTAAGAGCAATTAACAATCAAAATCAATTATCAGGCAAGCAACTTGAACGAGTTATGTCCCAACTACAACATAACATAGAAAGTGATAAGCTTCACCATCATCAAGCTGGCTTTCGCCCACAAAAAGATATCAAAATATGTATCCTTTCATTAACTGATATCGGAAAGACAACCAACATCCTAGATAAAGTTGCCTACACGAAAATCCAGGAATATCTTGAAACCAACCATATCCTAGGTAAAAGACAGTCAGGCTTCCGACCAGGTCATGGGACAGAGTCAGCCCTACTCGACTTAAAAATACAACTTGGGGACATCATGGACAAAGGCAAACCGGCACTCCTTCTCCTACTGGATCTGTCCACCGCCTTTGACCTTGTCAACCATGATATCCTAGGCATGCACCTAAAAAATTAAGTGCACTTCTCCCCAGAAGCTATCGCTTGGGTGGCCTCGTTTCTAAATGGTAGACTCATGAAGATCTTCTCAGACACTGCCTCGGCATCCCCTACTATCATCCGCTGCAGCGTCCCTCAGGGCAACTGCACCGCCCCTACACTCTACAATCTATTCACCCTCCCACTCTTCAATGACCTCGACTGTCGCAACATAGCGTACACAACTACGCAGACGACACGCAGGTACTACTCACACTAACTGGGACCTATGAAGAAGATGTGACAGCCCTAACCAAAATGTACACAGCTATCCAAACCTGGATGGCTGCCAATGGCCTTTGCTTAAACGGGGATAAAAATGAGATCCTCATAGTAGGGACCAGCGAAACTCTCAACAAACTCCCCCTACAATATAAATCCTTCAACATCGATAAATCCATCATCACAGTCTCCAAGACTCTCAAAACCCTAGGTGTTCACCTAGATGCCTCACTACCCATGTCCCGCCATATCAACGCCATAGCCTCCTCCTCAGCGCTCACCACCAAGGTGATCAATGCAGTCAAGCCTTTTCTCTCCACCAAAACTGCCTATCCATCGCCAGAGCTACAATAGGTACCAAACTGGATTACTGTAATGCCCTATTCCTAGGCACCTCTATCAACAATCTAAAAAAACTCCAAATCACGCAAAACAATGCGCTCAGGGCAGCACTGACCATTCCCAAAAGGGAACACATCTCTCAAGCAAGGAAAGAAGCCCATTGGCTACCGGTAAAGGAACGCATACTCTTTAAAGCCATGGCCATCACACAGATGCCTTACATCAGAAGCCCCACCCTCTCTCTCGGAAAGAATCACCCTCAACTCCTCTAACAGACACACGAGAGCCCACCGTGCCAACCAGATCTATGTTCCTACGTTCAAAAGATCTAGAGCTGGAGGGTCTAACTTCCAAAACCTCGCACCCAAAAACTGGAATGCCCTGCCAACCTCACTAAGAAATGAAAAATCATAACCACCTTTCGCAAAAACCTAAAAACGTATCTATTCCACTAATGCTTAAACCAATATGCACAGTTATGCTTGCACTGTGTCAATAGCTAAGCATAACTTTCTGACCCACTCGGTCTCGTACCACCTATCATTGTCATCACTGCACTCAAAGCATTTAATCTCGTTTTACTAATGCAACCGACTGTTTCATCATACCCATGTTAAGGTCAAGCCTCAGGGCAGTTCTGTGCGCTTTATAAATGCAAATAAAATAAACAAGGGTGCCCCGAGTGCCAGTCAAGTTTCGATAATTTAGGCATGGTTGACCATGCAAATACTCGTAGGACTTCTTTACTGTGGTGGAATCAAACTTTGTACTAGCATGGCTACATATTTCCTCTCTTATCATGCATAATTAATAGCATTATGCCCTCTTTTGAATCAAAATTAATCAGAATACCTTGCATAGTACCACAAGGCTCCATCCATCACTTCTCAACATCCACCTCAAACCGCTAGCTGACCTCCTCTCTTCACTAAAGTGGACACCTAAATACTCTGAAGAATAAAAAACCTTAACAAATCGACAGTCAATTTCACCATCTGCACAAAGAAAGTCAATTAATGGATTAACTCTACTAAAATTCAATCCAACAAGAACATTTAACCCCAAAACCCAAAAATGTAGTCTCAAATCATGGACCCCTGCCCCACCTCTGTACTGAAAGACTAACCCCGGGAATAATTATGAACTAACCTCACATTTAATCCACAAATCAACTAATCACAATTTCTTGATAAAACTACTGGCCATAGATCTAAAATAGCTTCCCAGTTCGCCCACATCACCCCGAGGATATTTCTAGCTCCACTAGTATTCCTTCTCAAAATACCTTACCTGGTGTCCCCTAAATTTGATTTTCATCAGTTAACTGAGAAAGAAGTGCTGGATATTATTTTAAATCTTAAGCCTATTACATGTACCGGTGGACCCATGCCCTACAACCCTCCTTAAGAGTTCTCTTGATGTATTCACCCCCTGGATTACCAACTGGTTAACACCTCCTTTAAGGAGGGCATCATTCCAGCTGTTTTGAAAAAGGCTTGTATTACGCCACTGCTGAAGAAGCGGACACTAGACCTAGCTGTGGCAGGGAATTAAAGGCCCATAACTAATGTTCAGTTTTTGTTAATGATTATAGAGTAGCCTACCTGCAATTGCAAAGTTTTATAGAGTCTAATGAGATTTTAGCCTCAGGACAGTCAGGCTTCAGAGCGCAACATGGCACCGAAACAGCACAGTTGGACCTTAACTCCAACATTGTTGATAAGAGTAACCCAGTGCTTCTGATGCTGCTCAACCTCTCCACAGCATTTGATCTCATTGATCACTGCCTCCTCTGGGAGAGGATGGTCAGCATCGCTAATTGTTCAGATAGCCGCCTCATGGATCTCCTCCTTTCTGGGTCCTTGGTCATCCAGGGTTTCTATGGGTAAGGCTGAAGCCGTTCCCGTTAGTCAATCGTGCAGAGTGTTACAGGGCTCCTGCCTGTCGCCTCCCCACTAACATTTACATCAAACCATTTCTGGATATGCTGGACGCCCTGGCTGTTGCCTATTCCAACTACACAGAGGCCAGAGGCAATTACGAGCAACTCGACGAGCAATTACGACCCAAACTACTCTCGGTTCACCCTTGGGGCTGAGCTTATTCCAATCAGTTCGAAGGTCAAAACGCTGGGTGTCGCCTATTCCAACTACAAAGATGACACCCAGGTGCTCATTGCGCTGACTGGCTGTTATAATGAGGATGCTAGGACCATTGACTACATTTGTAGAAAAATGAAATCCTGGATGGCTCATAATACCCTAGCAATGAACAACAATACAACCGAGTCGCTCGTCATTGCCTCTGGCCCTCGGCAGAAAGGCAGGTTATGTGGCCGACACCCCCACTGTGTCTTTGTGTTTCACCACAAGCATAATATACTGAGGGGAGAGAACGATTTTTACCAGGTATTTTTCCATGAAATATGAATTCTCAGGTTTATTAGCTTTAGTGGCGAGAGAGATAGTCCAACTTGTCCTCCAGACCATGTCAAAAAATATAATCCTGGCTAAAAAGTAATTGGGGGGCAATAAAGATAAAAGATTACTATAGGTATTGTCCAAATTCTTGTGGAACTAACTAAAGGGAAAGCACATCAGCGGTTCCGTTGAGGCCACCTGGTTTATACATAAAGAAATGGTACTGAGCAAACAAAATATGCCCATCAAGTGAATCTACTGAGAAGCCACTCAACAGTTTTGAAAACCTGCACATTTCAATGGTCCATTCAGGTTTCTGCATCAAAGAAAACAGTCTCGGGTGCAAATGGTTGTTCAAATCTTTAATGGCAGCACTGGAGGATGAACACAGCCAAGAAGAACATGCAACCCCATGCAATTCCATCGTGTGTTTCACAGACCCAGATTTCACTACTCTTATATATGCTTTTCAGTACATTGGTCTCAATGGAATGAATGGAAGATTTCTTGATCTCATCATGGTGGATTTCAGTCTTCCCCAATTAGCACAATCTATGACACTCTAGAGCTTAGCAAACGTAGACACTGAAGGTCAGTTCTGTGTTCATATGTGATAGCCCCACAGACCTGTACCTCAATTAAGCCTCATCATGCCAAGAACAACATTATAAAGTAACTATCTAATATAACTTTAAGGCACACTTAAAATTGATTATTTCTTCTGCTGTACTGGGTGTAATATGAATATAAAGGCTTTGACCCTCTCAAATCTACATACTATTTACAGTTGCATCAAATTAACTTACAATTACATTTCCCATCAACATCGTGATCATCATGAAGGGCTTCATCGTATCCAGATGGACCAGTATCAGTACGGTAGCGAAGGTTTAAGAAGCCAGAAAGTTTGCATGAGAGATCTTCTCCCAAACAAAGAAAATTCTTATCTTAAGGATTCATGTTAATGGGGCAGTAAGGGTTAATGGTCTTATATTGCACCAAATGACAAAAAGTTTACATTTATTGGATTAACAATGCCTGGTGTTCGGCTTCTGTGCCTCTCTACGTATGTCCATACATCTTTGAGGAAGTTGGAGGTGCCCAAATTCTATGACTTCAAGAGCCAAACTGCTAAAATGAGTATTTGGGGGTGCAGGTGTAGCCTTTTACCTAGGTCTTGAAAGTATGTTGTACTGGCAGGGCAGTTTATTGGGAGGGGAGACTGACATTCTCATGAAACGAGAGGACCATGGCTGTCAAGCCCACGTTGGAGCCACCAGGATCATCATGACTTCTTCCTGACACATCTTGGGCACTATCCTGTTAAGAGGAATCGGGGGGTGGAGGGGGTGGGGTTCAGTGCTGAAGAAAAGCAGAGGAGAGGCCAGCGAATAGCCCTCAGGCACACGGGATGCTTTTTTGGGGTTTGAAACGAGTCAACAGGCTTAAGAAAGCTTCTACCGAAGCTTCAAAGGCATTTTCATCCAATGGACCAACCTCAGCGCTTCTTTCGATGCTACCAGATCGAGGGACGGAGATTTAGAAGCAGCACCCGCTGAAACAGAAGACTCATCACCATGCATATGCCGTGATGGCGGGTGCACTTAGGGCGCTGAACCGTGAGGTTCAGAAAACCCAGCTGAGGTTTTCTATGGGCCCGCAGGCATTGTCTGCTTTCTCGGCAGATCAGTTGAGGAAAGCATAGGGGGTTTGTGTTTATGAGTAGGTGTTGCGTGTGTGCACTTGTCACCAGGGTGTGAATTCCCCGATGCACTGCCAGTGGCACGCTTGTCAGGGCCAGGGACGACACATAGGAAAGCGAGTGTTCCACTGGTAGGTGAAAGGCCTCTGAATCATAGCCGTGGCTGTCGACAGACTCCTCGTCCAAGGCGACGGCACCTATGGGGAGCAACTATCGGCCTGAATGGTGTAGGCCACCCAAAGCCTTGTGCGCCTGTCTTTTAGGGTCTTGGGCTGAAATAGTTTGCAGGCGTTGCAACGCCACTCGTGATCACGAGGGAGGCACTGATTGCATTGGTGATGGGTATCTTTCCAAGGAAATTTGCTCTTGCAAGATGGGCAGAATTTAAAGGGTGTCCTCTCCAAAGCAGAGGGAAACGGCAGCCAGAACAAAGAAAAGGGAAGGAGGGGCAAAGAAGAGGCATTCTCGAGAGAAAGTCAGTAATAAAGGGGCCCAAACTCTCCCCACTGTGAGGCCTGCCTGAAGGCCAAAGTTGCGTGGAAACAAGTCATCAAGTAGTCAGCAGAAGGATCGTCGGCGAGGCAGGATGAAACGTTGAGTACCCATCAAGAAGTTCAATGCAAACCGCTTAAGAATTGGATCAGCAATATTAACTCTTACAAGCTTTGCATTTGTGCGACCAACTAGATGAGCAGAAAAAAATCTGGTGGGACATCGAGGCGTGAAGGATCTTGGGTAACTACAGGTCATGTCACGTTATGGATCGTGTTACAGTCATGTCCATGTCAACGTCCCTTTTCAATCTTTGAAAAAAAGATTCAATACTCCGCGATTATCACTAGATGTCTGACCATATGCACAGCATGCGATTCTAAGCAGATTCACAAGCATCAGAAACTATGATACACAGTTAGAGCATATCAGATAAAACTGTCTCTATTAAATGAGTGAAATATAGTGGGATGTTTGGGTCGTCTCAAAGGACATCATGCAATACCCAAAGTGCTCAAACGGGGTCCTAAAATCTGTTTTCCACTGTCAATTGCCCCGATTCAGTAGGTGGTAAGCTCCTCTTCAGTGGGGAATCGTCAACACAGTAGCTTTCCTAGGCTCTCCAATAAGACAGGCAGGAGGTGGAGAGGCAATCGCCCACAGGAACATTTAACCATCGTCCACTATCCACCCTCTTAGAACAGGCATGACTGAATTACTCCCCTGCCGGTTACCTTTTATTTCACAAGCATTCATCACCCTGTACCTCATCTGCAGACAACCTCACAGGAGTGACTCTTTCACTGTCGGCATCTACAATTTACTCACCTCTGCCAACATCCCAGAGTCTTACATGGACCACCACACTCTAAGCATGTTTTTTGCACTGACTTGATACATGGACCTTAGCAAATTGTGCCCTCCACCAGGCACAACAAAGGCAACACCCTAGACTCACCCCTTACATCATCCCCCACTCATCGCATGAGCAGCTCTTACCCCACTTGACTCTTGACCACACTGCCATCCCATTGTTGATCAACAGCTGAACCACGGTCCACAAAGGACAGGCGTAGCACCCCCTACCTCAGTGCCGCTCACTGAAAACCTTGCCGGTCAATGAGGTACAAGCAAACTTTGCAGATTACCCCTTCACAGTAAACGCTTCAGTTATCGTAGAATTTTTCAACAACTCCACTATGAAACGGGTGGACAGATGCTCCCCTAAAAACTAGCCGCGCTAAAACCAAAAATCCACCTCTTGGTAAACTCCCAAGCTTGCCTCCAATAAACAATCAAAGCGCTAGATAAACAGTGGCACAAAAGTCATAACATCATTACCAACCTCATATCTCTGTGGCAACTATAGGATTCGGATGTCAGTGGCCAAGGCTGCTTACTACTCCACCATCGTGGCATCCTTGACCTGGATCAAAGCCCCTATAGTAGCAGTAGTAAAGCATTATACCCAAACCTCAGCCAACCATGAGGTGCCAGCAACTTGGGTAAAATGAGACTGCATCAACTAATTTTTTTAATTGAATAATGGAATCAACCTCCCACAGCATTAGCCCCCCTGCACTTCAGCAAGCACAATGCCTTCCCTCAAACGTTCCTTCACTAATATCATCCAGATCTCCACCATTAAACAATTGATGGACCCAGCAATCAATTCACTCCTCAGCAACATTAATGCCTCCCTCACAGTCATTCCCGTACACCCCCTCTCCCCAAGACTGGTCTCATAGGACTTCTTTTGGAAAAAACTACCCTGGACCCAGATGGCCTGGCCAACTACCGGCCCATTACGAACCTCCCGTTTATTCCAAATCTCTGCACTTCGCAAAAATCAAACCCTTTGTCTTGCCGCATGGCTTCTGGACTGTAGTGCAGGTCCCTATGGTCTTGCACATTGATGGGATAAATTCCCCCCTGATTGGGCTCCTAGCAGCTCAGATGGCTCCCCTAAAAGCAGTCCACTGCGCTGCAGCATACCTTATTACATGCGCGTCAATTTGATCAAATCGCCCCATCCTATGCGAAACACATTCACTTCCTCTCCAGGCCAGATTACTGTGCAAGACTGCATGCATCATCTACAAAGCAGTCACAGGTAACAAACCAGTGTACCTGGGAGCTATAGTCCACATAGCTGGTGGCACATGATCCTTGGCAGCAAATCGACTAACCAGCTTGAATCACAATTCATCTCTGTCTCGGGAGGATAGCTCAGGGACAACATGCTCACCTTGGAAGCAAGACGACGGAGCATCACATGTTCGATCCCCGGGTATGCGCTTACAAACCTCTGGGTATTAAGCGCGTTATAAATAACCTATCATATCATAGCTGCAAAGATAGGAGATGCAAGCGATACTCTTGTCACTCACCCACCCTTTGGAACTCTATCCCGGTATCGGTTCTGAATAACCTCACAATTCTTCAAATATAACAAATCTCTCTTAATGTGTCTTTCAACAACACCTGGCCAAGGACTAATCCAAATGGACGTGCAGACCAACACACAGACCATAACTCTCAGTACTGCGCTACTGTTAAAAGATTCCAGCCAAAACAATGGCTACCCATACCCTGTACAACGCTCCGCTGCTCTCAGAATGACTGAGCGGAACACTGACGCCTTCTATGAGAAGATGCACACTGTAGTCAAAGCTCTTTTTGAGAAAGCTGAAACACAGACCCCTCCTTAATCCAGGAGGTACACTGTTACCCACCTGTTGAACAGGAGTACCTGGCTTACAGCTACCCAGAGGACTCCCTATGAGATACCATGAATTAATTGTGTTAGTGTATTATCCCACACGGGGTACAAGCGGCACTGCGCTTAGCTCTAGTACTGAAACACTTATTGACACGATGAAACATTCAATCTAAGAATAAAAACTCACTGATTGAATGATTAGAATTTAGATTATAGAACAAAGTAAAATGTTTACTGTATGTTAAAATGAAACTGTAAGCAAACAAAAGCTACCACAACTGAATGTCAGGAATTAACCTAGCTAGAACCAGATATTGTGTAACCAGCCTAGAGGTAGCCATTGTTTGGTGAAACAAGAGGCATGTGCACCAATAGGTTATTGTTGGCTGTTACTCACTGCATTGTATGAAATGGCGGATGATTGCATAAGTACACATCTGATAATTTTGATTAACCTTCTCATAGAATGTTACTTGATGAAATAGGCACGTTCTTCCCACCCACCTGATGCGGACAGTGGCTAGTTTTTGGAAGAATAATATTAGTAACATGGACAAATAGATTGGTGCAGTGGCACTTGGTAACCAACACCACCCATTTATTTTGCTCTCAGGCTAGGCCTGTTCTTTAAATGATAAAAAGCAAATAAAGAAGCCTAAACCCACTATTGGCATTCCCCCGCACCACCTCCCCAAGAGGGTTTGAGCCACACTTAATTGCATAGGCTCTTTATGAGAAGATGTCAACATGTCCAGACGGGGGCCAGTGACTTGATGAACAAGCAGAGATTTAAGGTCATGAGCCATGTCTTTTTCTGCCGGCCTAACACTAGCACTGTGTCATTGTGATTGGACGAGGAGCATGCCAAGCTTGTTCTTGATATTGTCACAGTGTCCACATCTACATAAGGTTAGCTGTGTACGTTCTGGCAACCTGTCTCATAAGCAATTTGCCCAAATTTAGAGACATGGGACAACATAGTCAAAAGCCCCTGGTGAAAATCTAGCAACTCTTCTGGCGGACAAACTGAATTGAATAACAAACGTGTCATTGGAGGTGGCCAAATAGGTCTCAGTCATCAAGGACCAGATCTGCTCCAGTGGGGTGGATCAAATATCCTTTACCTTTCAAATCGATAATGCCCAACAGTGAACTGGACCAAACAAGCGTCCTCTCTGGAATCCCGACTGAATATGTGTCAGAAGGTGCACAAGGCACTCTGGCTAGGATCAGGAACTGCTAAGCTGATGTAAAGAGCAGACAAGAACAGACAGCAGGAGGGTGAACAAGAAGGGATGGAAAGAATGTACTGGACATAAAATGTAGAATCCTGCTATGAGTGCACACAGGTCAGATTTAAGACTCCCAACAGATATAAGGGAAGCTCAATGCTTTGGTTCACATTATTCTTGCAGATGCTCAGACGTATACAACAATCAACAAGAAAAGGTATAATGTGGCAAATCAGTCCGGGTTCACAGTGTAATCAATGTCTCTCATCCTGGACTGGGCGATCTCCATTTCTCCAAGTGCAAACAAGAGTGCTCTTGACAGTTCAAAAAGGAATAACAAGGAAATCCAGCATTAACACAAAGTTCTGTTGTTTCAATGAGGTAACTTGCCAAAGTCAAAAGCTCTCACTCCTCCAGCAAAAAACTTCTCCAAAGTATCTTGAAAAGAACAGTCACAAGCTCACCACTCCTGAATGAGAACTCTTTCACATCTTGGGCAACAACACATGCTGCGGTCAGAATGGCTTGCTTTTCCACTACTACCACTCTTTAGCACTTGCTTCTTCTATCTGGCGTAACCTTTTACCAGGTCTCTTCGGGACAATCACCTCTTGCCCTATGTGTCTACTCCCCTGCCCATTTACCAAAACAGATGAGTGCTTCAATGGTAGCTTTCTCAGTAGAATAACAACTTTGCTTTCTTTGACACAAGCAGGTTAACAACTTCCAAGAAATAGAAAATGCATATCCCTTCTGCATTAATACTGAAAATAATGTTCAGGATCAAGCCTTCGCCTGCTTCGTCTTGGCTGTAGCAATGTGAATCTACATCAACCACAATGATAGGTATCCCCGAACCTGAATTGTAACCTTTACCACTTACTCTTCTCACTATTACCCTCTTGTGTTTGACAAATTGTATTGGACTGATATTGCCAGGTTCTCAAGGTCTCTTGATTTGGGTATTGATGGTATATTTGGGTTTCTAATATGCCTCCCCAACAGGTTGTTGATATTCGCCCAAACTCCCACTTTCACTCCTGGACCTTGTTTGGTTTAATATTAGCCTATTTCTCACCAGTTCGGTATTCGTAAGATGTATTAATTTGCCTTCAGAAAGGTGCAATGGTTCGGTATTCGCAAGAGTTATTAGATTGCCTCTGTAACAGTTTGGTATTTGTAATGCTCATTAGTTTCTCTTGGTATGTTAACCACAGTTCAGTATTGGTAGAATTGCTTATTCTGCCTGTCACCCGCTTGCAGGTGATCCTGCTTGCTCTGAACCCGCGGCCTGCACCAGAGCACCCCAGACTCACTTGCATGGTTTAGACTCACCGCGGTAAGTTACTTCCTGGTGCTCCTCTACGCGTTTGCAGGTCTGTTGCACTTGTGGCTCCCTCCGACCAGGCACACCTAACTTTGGTCGCCGCCACCTCAGCCAGGTTTGGAGTCGTCCCGACTCCCGAAAGTCTCCAATGAAACCATGCCACATGAGACCTCTCGACTGCTCACACCAGGCCTGCCTTCTGCTGTGACAGCTCTGCACGGCTTAGTCTTCTTGGGTAGGAATTTCTTCCACACGCATCCCGCTGCGTGTCCTCTGCAGTTTAGGATGATAGAGGCACAGATCCTTTCAGGACTCAAAGCAGTCCTGGCATTTTCCAGCTTCTCTACTCCATCTCCAGCAGCATACACAGCCTGCGCTGCTTCTGCTTCTCAAACTGCAACTGCTCCTCCTCCTCCTTCTCTCTCTACTACCTGCACCTGAGGGGGCCTTTTATGTCTCCCACTCTCCATCGGGTGTAGGTCATTCCCGTTAATTAGCTGACCACTTCTACATCTTTGTTACTCTGTATCCCTCTTCCTTGTCTCAGTACTGAGGAAATTATGGGACTTGAAATTCCGAATGAAAGTTTGTTTTCCTTCATTTTTCTACATTGTGAATTTGATTTCCACTTTCTACAACATTTAACTAAGGGTTATTACCAGAGCAGACCAAAAGGAAGGTTTGAGGAGAGGAGCATAGTTCTTCCCTCATTATAACATTTCCTCTTATTAGGTGTTTGGGAACTGAGGGGGTGTGGGGGCGGGGAATTCTGATAGCAAAAAGCCATTACATACTGTGATAGTGGTTGGATGTCCTCTCAAAAAGAGGTTAGTGTGTCTCATCCCATAGGTATTTTCCACTCTCCTTACCCTTTCCTCCTCCCCGGTGATCCTCCCATAGTATACCATCCCCAAAGTCAGGCTCACCCGGGGCGATGCTTTAGGTAGAGTTTCAGTGAGGGTTCCATAGGATTTATCACAACTTATACAAGAGAAGCCCATGTGGGTCTAGCCAGAATATAAAGTGGATGTCTTCTGTACTGTTGGAATACAAAAACCATTCACAGTTACATTAAATACACTATTGACAACAAGACAAGAAGAGGAAGGGGCACAGATTGCCTCCTAGGGTATAGGAGCCAATCTCTGTTCAATGGAAAAAATGGAGGTATGGGTGAGGATACTATAGAACACTTACCAGACACTAAGAGCCAAAAAGGAAAACAAGAATTAAGAAAATGACCACAGGAAGTAGGAATGCATAAAACTGTAGCAATGTACCAGAACTAGCCGTGTGTAATAAGAGACTAGACCAAGGTAACAAGCACGGGACCAGATCAAGGTAACTGTAGCAAGAGACTGAATCTAGGTATCCAAACCAGCTGTAAAACTGGAAAGCAAAGGCATGGGACTCAGCACTAAAACTAAGGAGAAAGTAACAAAGAAATGAGACAGGGCAGGCTTGACTCTGCCTGTCAAGGGGGTTGGGAACCTCACAACCAGAGTTAGACAGTCTACCAGAGCGCATGCCGGAGCTGATCCTACCCCAGAGGCAGGGTGAATAGTTGAGGGCCAAGTCGCACCCCGAGCGGGCCTTGTGCTTTAAGACTATTGGTACCACTGTCTTCTCCATTTTACCTTCCAGCCACTTTTCTGGCCAAAGTCCTTTTTTTCAAAAGTACATCATTCAGAGATCACAGGGACCACACAGGAACGAGTAAAATAGGAGAAAAAGGATACTGGCTCCAAGTCTCACTCCACCAACGAGCACCATAATTCCCATAAAACCGTAGAAATCACCAGACTAGGGAACAAGTCAATGCAGCTAAACCAAACTACCCCCAACGGGCCAAACTGCACAAACACCAGCAAACAAAAAGGGGGCAGGGCCAAGAAGGGAGTTTTAAAAAGTTGCTGTGAAAGGGAATATTTACCAAAGGAGATAGGTGACACGAAGGATCAAGAAGTAGAAGGAAGGGCACATCAGGAAAAGGCAGGGTTAGAAAAGCCTGAATTCAGATCCCTGTTCAGGAGGGGAGTTGGAGGATTGAGAGTCTAGGTGGTGGAGAACAGAAGGTAGAGCAGAGTGCTGAAAAGTTTGTGGAAGATTTGCTTGAGAGTGCAGTTATTATTGTGCGTGTGTGTGTGTCTCTGTGAGAATCTTACCAAGCTTGAGAGATTGTAATGATTGTGATGTATGTGTGAGAATGGTGTAAGAGGGGAGCAGGGGAGGGGTGAATGTAGATAAGGGGAGTGGTACAGGGAGGGTGAGCAAGGAGGGTCGTAGGAGAGAGGAAGTAGGCATAGTGGGGGAGGTTGGAGAACAAGTGGTAGCAGGAGGGGCAGAGGGAGAAAGGACAGAGGAGTGAGCAAGGAGTGTAAGAGGTTCTAAAGGAGGAGAGTGGGATGCAGAGAAGGGAGAAGAGAAAGGATATGCACGGAGAAGGGTGAGAGCAGATAAGGACATAGAGAACCTAAGAAAACTGATGGGGGAGGAGAGAGCTAGAAGGAAGGAGGAGAAACAGTGTAGGAGAGAAAGGAGGATGATCAGGGATAGAGGAGGGCGCAACTGAGGGGAAGAGAGATGGGCGAGAGGGGGAGACAGGGAGGGAGAGAGAATGTGAAGAGCGAGAGAGGAAACAATCTCAAATTCATTGAAACACAATTTAGGGAATCATCAGAGTTGGAAACCCTTAGGAAGTCCCAGAGGGAGTAAGGTAGATAGGGTTACGCCATGAGGCCCTCGATGAAAAACTAAGCTAGAAAAAGGCAATACAGGTTACTGGTCTATAGTCTAAGTAAAACCTGCTGTGGAGTAGAAATAAGAAAGATATATAGAACCTAAAGGCACACCTGTTTATATTTATCTCATCAAAATTAGTTCGATGAAGTGGGGAAATTGAAAATGAATTTGAGGTGCGGGGGTAGAAAGGCTCAACCCTGGCATCTGGGTTGGAAAAATAGAACAAGTATGGTTGTTCCCAAAGATTCTTTGGGAACTCCCGTCCCCTGCACACTGTCGAATATCTGAAAAATCAGATCAATAACTCAAAAGGAGTTTTTTGTTTAGCATACTCTTTTAGGCAAAATTTGGCAAACAGTAATTTTGACAAACATTTTTTGTAATACATAAACCATTTTTCTTAATCAAGTAAGAGATATTTTGAAGAAACAAAGATTTTGGTGAAAGTATCCTTTTCTTTATTGTACATAGTACATGATGGTGCCCAACGCGTTTTGAGTTAATCAACTCTTCTTCAGGGGCAATGGCACAATTTTTTCAATTGAAAAGAGGACATAAGTCAGATTTTTTGGTCTATTATAACAATTCATATAACTTGTCTCTGTTTTTAACTCAATAAAACAAGTGGCGTAATAGCCATTCGTTAGACACATGATGACAATTTTCAACAAATAGTAACAGTTTGGGAAGTAGTGGGCATACATATATTGATTTGAAAGCGAATCCTTGGAAAACACATAGTGATGATCTTAATTTAAACAAAAGAAAAGAAAAATGTAGCTCCTATTCAGCTAAACTAGTCTACTTTAAACCAGATCATAAATTCTTAAAAAAGATTTTGTTGCTGCGGTCGTATCTAGAACCATTTTAAGTAATAGTATGTACAAAACTGCCTTTAAAAAGCGTTTTATGTTGTGATAGGTGAAGAAGATGACTATGTAGTAGTATAGAGGAGCGAACACTTACATATCTTAAAAGGATCGATAACGTGTAGTAAATGCATAGTGCATCTGGTTGCTGTCAAACACGGACGGATTGTAGGAGGCGCTCAAAGTCGGAAAACTACTGTTAACCAAAAAGATCAAGGTGGAGGTAAGTATCTAGAAATAGCCTTCGACTAATATGAACTTACATCGAGTCTTTCATAGAAGGAGTTCTTCGGATGGTCGCATCTGCCGGTCTGGAGATGACGGTATACTGACGGTAATGCCGTTTGTTTGGAAAATGACATGCGCGGCAAATAGTCGTAATGCGCATGTGTAGATAGGATTCGTCATGTTTACTGACGTTTACCAGAACAAAGGTGTTGCGTTATGTATGTCAGCCAGGTGACGTCCCATTCACGCTTCTCAAGAAAAGGTAAACAAAGTAAAAGAGAAATGGAAAGGCGAGCAAGGGGATGCTCAAAAATAAAACTGTAGTACAAATTATAGACTGGATGTTATAAAATCCGTACGGTTCAGTAAACACACTTGGATGCTGTTTAGATGAATAATAGTGTTATTAACCTAAGATGGTGTGGCATTCTATAGACAAACAGTGTCAGTAGCGTGATGGGCTCAGAAGAAGGGAAAGTTATTTTGCACAAGAGGAGAAAAAAGGAAATAGTCAATAATTGGTGTAGTATGCTAAAAGGAGTCAACAAGTCAATCTGAGTCGAATGCATAATGATATAAACAGAAAAAAACATTGGTCTAATCATGGATGTGAGAATTATATATAGGTCTACAAATTGACATTTCTGTTGATATCCATCAGTCTGCATTACATCAGCAAAGAATCGGTATGGATGCATATTTTTTCCTGCTCCAAATGGATGCACATTCTAATTCTGTAGACTGGACCATGGTACACACAATTTCTGAAATTTGCATAATTTTACAGCAGGAGAACAACAACAATGTAAAGAGATGCTAAATTATAAGTGAGGGCCTAAGTAATACTCTTCATTCATCCCTAACAGGGTAAGAGAATCAAGGCAGTGTATCCAGTATAATTCTCTTTGTGACATCATTTTTTGCAGATCACCTCCTCTTGGAAGAGGATGTACAATTTTAAGAATCACAACTCTCATTTGGGCCACAGTATGTTTGTGGTCTCTGAAGTGTCTATATACTGGGGATTTTGTATTTTTGGTACAGATGTTTGATTTATGCTCCGTCCAAGGTTCTTTTGCTTTTCTGGCTGTTTTTCCCACATAGTACAGTCCACAGGGACAGCGTAGGGCATAAATGACATTTTTTGAGTCACAGGTGGCATATTGTTTTAATAGTATCTTTTTTACCCGTGTTGGCATGTCTAATGTGATCTCCTTTTATCACATTTGAACAATGCTGGCAGTTCAGACAAGGAAAGGTACAATTTTTTGGTTTGTTTAAAAAGGTCTGATTAGGAATCTTCCGCTTTTCAGCTTTGATTAGTTTTCAGATAAAAAGGATAATTTACAAAAACTGGGACATTATCAAATCAGACCCACAGCTCAATCTGCTGTTCCCAGAACCACCGATGCTCGCCTACACAAGGGGCAGGAACTTTCGAGACAAACTAATCAAAGCTGAAAAGTGGAAGATTCCTAATCAGACCTTTTTAAATAAACCAAAAAATGGTACCTTTCCTTGTCTGAACTGCCAACATTGTTCAAATGTGATAAAAGGAGATCACGTTATACATGCCAACACGGGTAAAAAAATACTATTAAAACAATATGCCACCTGTGACTCAAAAGTCATTTATGCCCTACGCTGTCCCTGTGGACTGTACTATGTGGGAAAAACAGCCAGAAAAGCAAAAGAACCTTGGACGGAGCATAAATCAAACATCCGTACCAAAAATACAAAATCCCCAGTATATAGACACTTCAGAGACCACAAACATACTGTGGCCCAAATGATAGTTGTAATTCTTGAAATTGTACATCCTCTTCCAAGAGGTGATGATCTACAAATAATGTTGTCACAAAGAGAATTATACTGGATACACTGCCTTGATTCTCTTACCCCGTTAGGGATGAATGAAGAGTATTACTTAGGCCCTCACTTATAATTTAGCATCTCTTTACATTGTTGTTGTTCTCCCGCTGTAAAATTATACAAATTTCAGAAATTGTGTGTACCATGGTCCAGTCTACAGAATTAGAATGTGCATCCATTTGGAGCAGGAAAAAATATGCATCGATTCTTTGCTGATGTAACGCAGACTGATTGATATCAACAGAAATGTCAATTTGTACACCTATATATAATTCTCACATCCATGATTAGACCAATGTTTTTTTCTGTTTATATCATTATGCATTCGACTCAGATTGACTTGTTGACTCCTTTGAGCATACTACACCAATTATTGACTATTTCCTTTTTCTCCTCTTATGCAAAATAACTTTCCCTTCTTCTGAGCCCATTACGCTACTGACCCTGTGTCTTTAGAATGCCTCACCATCTTATGTTAATAACACTATTATTCATCTAAACAGCACCCGAGTGCGTTTACTGAACCGTACGGATTTTAGAACATCCAGTCTATAATTTGTACTACAGATTTATTTTCGAGCATCCCCTTGCTCGCCTTTCCATTTCTCTTTTACTTTGTTTACCTTTTATTGAGAAGCGTGAATGGGACGTTACTCGGCTGACGTACATACATAATGCAACACCTTTGTTCTTGTAAACGTCAGTAAACATGACGAATCCTATCTACACATGCGCATTACGACTATTTGCCGCACATGTCATTTTCCAAACAAACGGCATTACCGTCCGTATAAAAGGAGACGTTTCACGGGCTGGACGCATCTCCAGACCGGCAGATGCAACCATCGGAAGAACGGCTTCTATAAAAGACTCGATGTAAGTACTTGCCGCCATCAGGCGCCTTTCAGATTAGTCGAAGGCTATTTCTAGATACTTAATTCCACCTTGATCTTTTTGGTTAACAGTAGTTTTCGACTTTGAGCGCCTCCTACAATCCGTCCGTGTTTGATGACAGTGACCAGATGCACTATGCATTTACTACACTTTATCGATCCTTTTAAGACATGTAAGTTTTCGCTCCGCTAGACTACTACATAGTCATCTTCTTCACCTATCACTACATAAAACGCTTTTTAAAGGCAGTTTTGTACATACTATTACTTAAAATGGTTCTAGATACGACCGCAGCAACAAAATCTTTTTTAAGAATTTATGATCTGGTTTAAAGTAGACAAGTTTAGCTGAATAGGAGCTACATTTTTCTTTTCTTTTGTGTAAAGAACACCAAAATGTGTTTTCCAAGGATTCGCTTTCAAATCAATATATGTATGCCCACTACTTCCCAAACTTACTATTTGTTGAAAATTGTCATGTGTCTAACGAATGGCTATTACGCCACTTTTTTTTATTGAGCTAAAAACAGAGACAAGTTATATCAATTGTTATAATGGACCAAAAATTCTGACTTATGTCCTCTTTTCACTTTGTAGAAAAATTGAAAAAATTGTGCCATTGCCCCTGAAGAAGAGTTGATTAACTCGAAACACGTTGGGCACCATCATGTACTATGTACAATAAAGAAAATGATACTTTCACCAAAATCTTTGTTTCTTCAAAATATCTTACTTGATTAAGAAAAATGGTTTATGCATTACAAAAAATGTTTGTCAAAATTACTGTTTGCCAAATTTTGCCTAAAAGAGTATGCTAAACAAAAAACTCCAAAAAAACTCCTTTGAGTTACTGATCTGATTTTTCAGATATTTGACAGTGTGCAGGGGACGGGAGTTCCCCAAGAATCTTTGGGAACAACCATACTTGTGGAGTAGAGATAGACAGGGTGGTACACTTAATTTCGATATATACAGATGACATACTCCTATGTCGGGAACCCATGGGAAAATATGCCAGACCTGCTAGAGGCATTTGGGGCATTTGCCAGACTGTCGGGTATCACGATTAACAAGGAAAAATCCTCGCTCTTCCCCCTGGCATGTTTGAGGGCGGTTGCCCCTGACCAGTTACTGAGTCTAGGACTCACATGGACACCAACCACTTTCTGCTATCTGGGGGTGGACATACACCACAATGTCACAGCAACGCAAACGGCTAACGCACAGGCGGTCCTAGCCAAAATAGAAAAAGCTATGATGTTCTGGAAGAAACTCTCACTGGGGATGATAGGAAGGGCAGCCCTATTAAAGATGACGGTCCTGCCCCGCCTACTGTATTATTTTACTAACATTCCGTACAATATACCCAGACCCTTTTTTTTAGACCTAGTCAAACCGCTCCCTACCATAGTTCAACTGGGCTCGACTCTGTGGAAGAGGGCGTGGAAGATTGCGACCCTTACTCGAGACAGATCCCCCTTGCAGGACTAGTGAATAGTCAGAGGGTATCGCTTACCATCTACCGCACGCAGTGGGAAGACAAGGGAGTGGCCCAGACCGGAGACTTGTGGAAAGAAGGACAGTGGGTAGATTTGCAGGCCCTAATGGTGGAGCAGGGCATACATAGCGTACAATTCCTATTGTACCATAGCATGATTCAGAGGATCATGAAGAGGTGGAGGACGCTGCCAGGTGAAGAAGGGGAGGGAGTGCTGGACGCGTGGCACGACATGTCGGAGGGAGGACACACGATATTCAGGCTCTATGAGCAGCTCCTGCGGGTCAACAATGAAAGGGTGCTACAAACAAGAGCTAGATGGGAAGAGGAGCTCCACAAGACCTTCACGGACAAGGAGTGGAATAGGACACTTCAGTAAGCTAAAAAAGTCTCGATAAATGCGAGATTCAAGCAAATGCAACTGTACCTTACTCATAGGGCGTACCTCACAACTAAGAGAATGTCACACATGGGACACAGACAAATCCGAAGCTGCCCACATTGTGCGGAAAAACAAGTGGACATGATACATATGTTCTGGTCCTGCCGGTGATACTCAATTTTTGTGACGCAGTGAAAACTAGGGCGGAGGCAGGATGGATCCAAATGCAAGCATGGTCGCCGGAATCCTACCTCTTGGGGCTGTTCCCGACGGGAGGGGGGCAAACAAAGGACGCTCAAAGCGAAAATGAAAGACCTAATGTGTATCCTTGCGAAACGCTGGATAGCGATGGCATGGAACACAAGCACAGGGACATCGGCAGAAATATGGTGGGCGTATCTGGGAAAATGGACAATAGCGGAAATGGTGTGGACTAGAGCGACACAGAGGGGGGGAGGGAGAGAGTGGGGTTAGACTGATGGGATGGAAATCGCTCATACTGGACCTATTTAATAACGGGGAAGGGCAAGACACGACAGGCCCGAGTGGGCCAGAGGAGGATTGAGCCCCCCGAGGACAATGTGAGCGACAGAACTCGAAGGGGGAGATAGACATACTGCAAAGGTTGATGTGAGACTCAGAGATGCACAGAACTGAATTGGAGGATCAGACAAGGAGGGAGCCTAGCCGAGGCACCAAGGAGGCAGGGGATAGAGTGCGGATCCCAGCACAACGTGCCAGATGCAGTGTGATGTTTGTTGTTGTTACTGTTTGTTTAGTGTTGAAATTAATACAGTTTTTTAAAAAAGAACCTGCTGTGGAGTAGGGATCCCTGGGCTAGGGTGGAGGGAGCCTACAAGAAAGATCAGAGTGAGACTAGGGATACCATTAGTCTGGACTGACCATAGTAATTTAACAGTCTACCTTTTGACATGGATAGTAAAATTCCTAGATTTCATCTCTGGGTCCTTGAGTTATTGAGGTCATCGATAACACAGCAGAGAGGGAACCAGTGACCATGCAGGGTAAAGCTTGAGACAGTAAAGCCAAAAGTTGTAGAAGAGCAGGAAACAGGAAAGGACACAAAGGAAATACACAAGTTAGAGGCTGGAAGCTGCAGGGACACTGCACAATAAGCAAGGGCTGGGAACTATGTGAAATAGAGACTACAGGAACAAATCACAATGGATAAGACACTGGCTGAAGGACAGGCTGAAATGTAGGGCTGGAGAAATTGAAGCAAGGCAACACAGGTGCAGGGAGAAGTCACAGGCAAAGCACAAGGCAGACCGATAATCAAAGCAGAGAGTAACTCCAAATTGATTCCAGCGGCCCAAGGTTCTGAGCTCAATGCATCAACAGGGAACCTAAAGTTATGGCAGCATTTAAGCGATGCAAGCAGGGACGTTTTTATGGGAGGGCAAAAGGGGCACTTGCCCAGGGCCCCCACATTGGAGGGGGCCTCGCAAGGCTGCCTGATCTAAAGAAGTAAATTCCTTTGTTCACCAGACTTACATAGCACACACAAGGATATTGTATTACATGGTGCTGAGGCTCTAAACCTATTGCCTGTATGTTTTGGAAAGTACATTTTACTTCAATCAATTCATCATGTAATGCTTTCTGTGTTCGCTGTGGTATATATAGTTTGTGTGTTCCTTACAGCTCAACTCCTGTGGCATTCTTTCCTTTCTGTGGGAATATGTTGATCATGTGTAATAGCCACATTTGAAATGCATGCTGGTAAACTGAGTGCCACAATGGTTCAGAAGTTAGCTCAGTGTGTTAAGCACTCATTGCAGTGATGTGTCACTATGCAAGATTAGAATTGCACATTCCTGTAAGGCTGGCTGAGCCTTTCCTAGGTCTGAAGTTTATAAACCTGGCTGCATATGTATTTGGTCTTGCAGCATTACAGGTGCAATAATCAGCAATATACCTGCACCAGATATGGGGTTGCTTTAAAAACGAACATGTCATCCTTATGTTGAAGATCTAGAAATTGGTGTGCTCAGATGGGGTGATGTAAAACCTAGGCAATCGCCTCCAATGAGGAGCATAAACTATTAGTCCAAGAGATTAATAAGTATCAGAATTTGGAACCAAAGCATTCATGCCTGTATCCTGGCTTTGCCAGCAGACAATGCAGTGATCCTATCAATCATCTTACATCTCGTATATTAGTGTACTGTCTTCTGTGAAGTTTACCTCCCTGCATGCTTGTGGCAT
This sequence comes from Ambystoma mexicanum, assembly GCF_040938575.1. Classification (NCBI taxonomy): domain Eukaryota; kingdom Metazoa; phylum Chordata; class Amphibia; order Caudata; family Ambystomatidae; genus Ambystoma; species Ambystoma mexicanum. The sequence continues at coordinate 595,358,384 of NC_090933.1, forward strand.
CGTTTAGCCCATTACTTGATCTTTCTTCTTATGTAGGCTATTTGAGTGGAAGGGGTGGTAGAAAGAAGGGATTTCCTTCTCAGGGTGTGAAATTCAAAACAGCCTCACTCATGGTTTCACTGGCTATCGTGTTGCTTCCACTATAATAGTGAGCATTGATATATTGCACACCACAGGCACTTGTTCCTTTGACCTCTAATGGCAACACTATTTGAAAACTATGTTCCACTTACAATCTCAGTCTTTCTGGATACAGACACCTTCCTGGTAGCTTCTAATCTACATCCACTATCCATGCTATGGTATGTGTAGCTTTCTCCTTCCTACCAATTGGTCTGCTCTATCCATGCTTGAGCATGTTTGCATTTGTGAGGCAACAAATGTGAGATCTGTCTATTCTGGGTTACATGCACCTTTTACATACAGTCCTGCATTAATACTACAGGCTGCATACCTTCCCGCATTCTATTGATATAAAGTCTCCTGTATCTATGCTAGAACAGAAGTAACCTCTTCCTAGACTGATAAACAAGTAGCATTTGAAGGCCAACATTATCAGTCTGATTAGAGCAAGAAGGAAGAGGGTAAGGGGATTTAGAGGGAGTAAACATCCTTATTTTTAATGCTGTGAGGCAGAATATCAACTTATGGGTTGTGATTGCGGTGGGGAAGGGGGGCATCTCAGATATTCTTGATCATTTAATTCCTTTGGTTTGGTGGAGGGGGGGGCAAAGAAGTCCGTGCCCAGGCCCCCAAAAGTGCTTAAATTGGCCCAGGATGCAAGCAGGGAAGAAACCCAGGGCAGAGCCATACGATTTGGGCTTTGCATAAACATCTACAGATGTAGTTCGTGAAAATCTCCGGCATGGACTTTAGGAGAGAAGCCAGTGTTGACAAATGCAGGTGTTTCTGTATTGAAACAAAAGCACAGTAATTGCAGTAGTATTCGAAGTGTTGGGAGTCCTTTGAAATGTGTGTCTTCTTTCATTGACCATGAAACTAGAGTGTATACAATTCAGAGTCTGTGAGCTTCTGGATTAGGCTACCAGGTGTTCCAAATATCTTGCAGGTGCATTGTGGGAATGATAATCAAGGTTTACAGAAATACAGGTTTGTGCAAGATGAGGTTCAATTGTGATTCAGGGTCACCAACCCCCAGCTGGTCTGCAGACAGCTTCACCTAGAGGCAAGATGCCGTTGTGGCAGCATGCCACCTCCCAGGTCCAAACCTCCAAGTGAAAAAGGAAAAGGGACTCCCTATTTCCGACAAAATGCAAGAGCTCAGATTATGAAGCACAGGAAAGGAAAACTACACACCAAGTACTGCATAGTGACAGATATTTCAGTGGCATGCTTAGAAAATCTGTGCAGTCTTAGAGGTCTTGACTGGTATCTGTACAAGCAGATGTACCATTTGATAACGGAGGTGAGCTCTTCAGGCTTGCAGCAGGGGCTTGGTGTTAAGCAGGACATTAGTGCCAGTACAGCCTGTAGAGTTCAGAACACATGTTGAGTGCTGTGATCTTTTCTACTTTGACAAAAGCATGCATTTCATTTGCAGCAGCAGAAAATTGAGAACGCTTTGTAGGCAGGAGGAAATGTTCATTAATTATAGCAATACAGTCATTGGTTGTACTCGCAACCTTGTCTACAAGGAAGCTTAAACTTCATTTACAGGCTCAGACATTGCAAAGTGATCAGAAGCAGGAGTTAAAGGCACTGCCCGGGCGATTGACATTGGCAGAACATTGATCTCTTCATTATCTGAAATCAGACTTCTCTGAGTTTGCTGCAGATTGGACTGGCTTTTCAACATCACTACACCTTTGAAGTGGATTCAAGGCATCAGCATAAGTCTATGTATAGTGGAATCTGCTCTTCCATTTGTTTATAAATGCTTGGAACATAGTTCTACCCACAGAGCTCACAACAGATCTAAAAGCACTGGGCTCCAGTTCAGGTCTACCTCCATAATTGGAGCGGTGGGCTTGGTTAAGGATGAGTTTGAAGTCTGTGGTGGCTGGCATACGCGATAGATTAAAGGTACAATTGGACTGGTGATTTCAGTTTTGGATTAAAGATTGGTATGTCCTCATCGGCACACTTGCTCCCTCCTTTCCTATCGCTCTTTGGCCGGCCTCTCTTGACCCTCTTCCTTCTCCCACCTGTGAGGCTAAAAACCTCACGGTCATCTTCGACTCCACAATCTACTTCCCTCCTCACAACTGACGTCTCTAAGAAGTCACACTACCAGCTGCACCTCCTCAGAGGTATTCTTCCTTTCCTCTCCTTCCCCCCCCAGAAGCTCAATGTTTCCAGAGCTCTGGTCCTCTCTAGGCTCGACTACTGCAACATCTGCCTGCTTCTACTCTATGCCCTCTGCAACTCATCCAAAACAGGACTGCGAGTCTTGTCCTTGGTCTCAAGCCCAGGTATTGTATATCTCCAGGACTAAAATCTCTGCACTGGCTGCCAGTGGCTGCAAAGATTCAATTCAAAATCCTCTGCATTGTCCACAAGGCCTTCTGGGGCCTAGGGCCTCAATACCTTCAACTCTCTCTTCCTAAATATATTCCTTTCCCAGCTCTTCACTCATCCACCTCCACCTCCCTCAGGGTCAGTCACTTCTCCAAGCAATGAGTTGGTGGTAGATCTTTCTTCGGCTGAGGCCTCCCTCTGGAACAGCCTCCAGGAAACTTGAGGCGAACCATCTCCAGTTCCGGAAGCACCTCAAGACCTTCCTCTTTGCTTCTGCTTTCTCTCCTCCTCTCCCCTGCTGAACTCCTGACTGAATCTGCACTGGTCACCTAGCGACCCTCTGAATTTGGGCCCAGGTCCCTTCTCCCACCAGCTTCACACCTGCACTTGGGGGCTTTTTCTGTATCCCTACAGTCCCCCCCCAGCTACTGACACTTGATGCTACTGACAATTGATGTCTGCACTCAACCCTGCACTTGCCACAAGCTGGCTGCACTTTTACCTATTGTTTTTATGTATTCTATTTATTTTGTACTGTTGATTCTATGTACTGCACCCTCCCCCTGCCCCACTGACTTTTCCCTCCCCCCCCTACCCTGCACTTGCGCGATCTCAATGACAGCTGGCCTAGTAAGATGGTTGTCGGTCTTCCCTCTGTTCCACCTCCCTTGCCTCGTCGCGCCTTGAAACACTTGTGTATAGGCGTGTTATAAATGTCATTGTATGTCAAGGATGAGCCCACCATTCAACAGGTGAAGTCAAAGATAGGTTGAGATCACGGTTTCTGACTCTATGGAGAGACTTCTGTAGCATGCAGTGTCTGGGACGGCAATAACAGAGGAAGCTTCTGAATGAACCAGCGACTGTAAAGAAACCAAGATGTGTGGTTAGCAGGCCAGGGCAGAAATACAGGAGGTATGCCCAAATGAAGGGTGAGGTATGTCGAACAAAGCGCAAGGCACAGTGTGCGTTCCTGTCACCATCCAGAAACAACCCCTCCTCCCAGTCGGACAACCGCTCACTCTGAAAGCACCACCAATGCTTCCACATCTACATAATGTGGGACCCAGCAGTCCGTCCACGGTGAGTCCTGTGCAATACTACAGTGCAAGAGGTTTAGCAGGCAGTCCTACCCTATAGGATACCTCAGAGCTCAGCGACAGCCCACACCTCTTTTAGACAGTGGGGCATGCAGGTTGCCTGGCAACTTAACCAGTACACCTGCTCATTATTTCATTGTTTATTCTCTGGGGAGCATGCTTCAACTTCTCAGTGGAAGCTGGGCCTTAAAAAAGACTTGTCTGTAGGACAGCCTGTATGTTCACATAAGACATCAACCATGCAGCAGCTCCACTCTTGCCCCCAGATACTCAAAGCACCACAACAGCCATCTTGATATCAGTGTGATGCGGATGTGGCTCTCAGACTAAAAACAATAGATATGTGGAAGGAATCCCAACTAATGTAGTGGCAGACGCATCAGGCTGGCAGTGCATACAATCAGAAGCCTTCCAGGCAGAGAGAAAATGATTCACCCACTACCAGACTCTTTGGGGACCATTAGGAGTGCTGGGGCCTCACAGGCACTCTACTTGGGGGCATCGCACCCACCCCATAATCACGGTTATCCCAACAATGAAATAGACATGACACGCATAATTATTACCGTTTTATACACATCTACCCACCCACTCTGCCAATTACTACTCTATAAATTCAATAATGTCTCTCCCTACCTATTGGGAGGGTTCAGGCAACAAAAGCACTGGGTTCAGACAGACAGCCTCCCAAGACTCCATCAGCTAGGCAGGACATGGGTATGTTAGAAAACTTCAGTCTGCAAAGCTTCAGCAATTTTATAGTGCAAGGGACTCATAACGGACCATGCTCTCAGATTTAAAGGGTTAAAAATCTGCACAGCTTTTCATATGCACACATTAAATATGAAGGGGAAAAGAGTAAACAATTAGATTTTAAACCAAATGGACTCATGAATTTAGGTGCAATTCTGCACACATACATACAAGTTCAGAGCCAAGGCGAAGTGACCATATGCTAGATCTGGGAAAATTCCATGATTTGTACTGGCCTCCTTCACCAATGAATCGTTTTGTGTTTTACTTTTCTTTTAAAAATTTAACAGAAATGTTCTTCTAAGAATGCTAGGTGATTAGGGTGGGAACTGTGGACATTGGCTACCATTGTGGGCACTCATTCCCCCAAGTGGAAAGCTTACAAGTTATTTTACCTCCAGGTTTCCTCCAAATCCAGCAATTGCTGTAACATCTCTTCTCCCATTTCTTTCCGAATCTGCATCTCAAGGGCAAATTTGCTCTGTCTTTCCTCCAGCAACTTTTCTCTTAGATTTGCAATCTTCATCAATGCATCCTAAATATAAAATGAACAAAGTAACAGCATCTTGGTTTTAACTACTGACATGGGTTGTAAATATCTTAAACAAAAATCCTAACCTTTCCATCATGAACTATGTCTCTGTGTTAGTTTCGAACTTAATTCCATCCAATTGTTTTGCTTTGCATGCATTATCCAAGTTCATGAACGAGAACAGCGCAACCAGAACAGAAATCCATCACATGCATGGTATGCTTAAAGTCAGCCCTCAAATGCCAAAAAGAAAATCTCAAAAAGGAAGATAGTATCCAAGAGATACATCTCCATTTATAAAGGGTCTTATGCTGCAGATGGTGCCTAGTCACAAATTGATGTATTCTTAAGCCATGGCGTCAGATATTGAATTTGTTTTAACTACAGCAGAACGGTTATCAGTTGTGGAATGGAGATAGTGCTCAGATGACGCATGCATTCATCTGTAGAAATCAAATGACACAAATCTTAAGGATTTAAAGTTGCTGTGTTTGTCTCCTATGTGCCACACTCCAGATAATACTATTTTTCTATGAAATTAAGCAGTAAACACAATAATAGGCAGATACAGAAATGAATTCGGTAAGGCTTTAAACTGTAGTCAAACTTGGTTGAGCTCAGCATCTACCTTCATTACACTCTGACCGAGAGGCCAAGAATTGTATAAGATCTGGACATCGAGCTAGCAAATGCACAATTCTCTCCACACTCACCTGATAAAGGTTTTAAGGGGTCCTGTAGCAAAATCTTTGGTTACTTATTTGGCTTGGTAATAGAGGCTCACACAAGTCTGTCACAGCATTACTGGTGCAGCTCTTCATCTGCCTATACAGTGTTGCTCCTAAAGCCCTCACAAGGAAATCACCACTGGGTTGCCCAACCTTCCAGCACATTTGTCAACCCACACATGAATATGGAACCACTTTAATTTCTAGATAGAAGTCAGTGGAGTACACAGCACTCATGCTCAATACCAAATTTGTGGCTCACCAGTTTTTTTGTTTTTTTTTAAATTATTGGTAATGAAGATTACCCACGTTTACAGCTCCGGGGAGTATTGATTCTAAAGACACAGGTGAGCAATATGCTCAACTTTCTTTAATTCTGCTCCTCATAGCTTTTCAAAACTTAAACCTCATCTTCAACAAACAAACTTAAAACAAGCAAGATAAACATTCAAGGGACTATAAATCCCCACAAGTCTTTTCTTCTGTAGTCCTGAGCTCTTAAAATTCAACCTATCAATGTCCAAGACCTACTATGCTCCACATCCTGCATGGGTCCCTTCCTCTTTCTTTTTGCTGCAGACAGCTGCATGCCTTTGATGAAGAAAGGTTTAAGTTACTTACCTGTAACTATTGTTCTCCAGCATGGATTCACATGCTCATGAATATTCCCTGTCAGACTGGGAATCCTCGGTAAAAAAAAAAACAGTTTCACTTTAAAACTGTATTTCTCCTCTGAATCAATCACTCTCCTCTGATCATACTGTCCCCATCCAATGACAGTCCTCTCCCTAAACTCCACCCCTGGTGGCCATCTTCAGATTTGGTAAGCATGTAAAGTGGCAGCATGAACCAAGAAGAGCCACAAAGGGGAGGGAGAGAGGGTTTGCATGTGAATCCATGCCAAACCCATGCTGGAGAACAATAGTTACAGGTAAGTAACTAAAACCTTCTCCAGCATGGGATCTTGCATGGATTCACATGTTCATGGAGAACGATTACACAGCAGTACATATACAAAACCAAGGGAGGTGGCAAGGCTCAACAGAAGCAATAACGCACTCACCTCTGGAACAGACCCCAAGTGAACAGGTTGAAAGCACCGCTTGGTCGACTCTGGACTCCTCTCTGGAATCCTTTTCGATGCAGTAAAACCTTGTGAAAGTGTGCGTGGCAATGCATGATGAAGCCCTGCAGATGCTGAGCAGGGACACACCAGAGAGAAATACAGTTGTTGCTTCAATAGCTCTGGTGGGGTGGGCTCTCGGTCAGCCTGCTCGCCAGTCGATGACAGTGCATGATGCAGCCGGAGAGCCACCGGGAGATGGAAGCCTTCGATGAGGCTTTTCCGTGATTCACAGGTTCAAAGTTGATGAACACCTGAAAAGTCTTCCGAAAATTCTTTGTAAGTGCCACATAGAACTTCAAGGCACGAGCCACGTCCAGCAAATACAAGGCCCTCTCTGCTGGCGACGATGGATTCGGGAAGAAGACAGGTAAGATCAAAGGTTTGTTGAGGTGGAACTCTGATGGTACCTTTGGTATAAAGGTGGGGTGTGGACACCATACCAACTACAAGTAAGGCTGCTTGCACAACAGGGCCTGGATCTCCCCAACCATCCTGGCCGAGGTGATAGCCACAAGGAAAGCAGTCTTCCACGGGAGGAACTTAAGCAGTACTTGATGCATAGGTTTAAAAAAGGAGCTTGCATGAGCTTATCCAGCTCTACATTGAGCTCCCAAGTCGGGGCCGGAGCGTTCACCGGCGGGAAAAGTCCTGAAGAGCCCCTTGAGGAACTCTTTGGCAAGTTTGTGCGACCATAGAGAGGTTCTACACAAAGACCTGTTGTACCAGGATATGGCAGAGAGGTGCCCCTTGATAGAGGAATGAGCCAATCCTGCCTTGGCCAAGGAGAGCAAATAGGGTAGAAGCTGAGGGGCTGTGACCCGCAAGGGGGCGATCTTCGGAGTCCAGCACCACACACAGGAAACTTCCATTTATGGCTGTAGCATTTCAACGTTGACAAGGCTCTGGCTAGGCTCTCCTTGCATTCCGTTGGTAATGCATAACTTCCAAACACTAGGGCTGCAGGAGCCATGCCCTCAGGTTCAGCGACCCCGGGTTGTGGTGTAGTATCGCCCCTCCCTCTGTGGGGAGGTGGTCCGGGAACAACGGTAGTCTGATGGACAGGGCCACTGACAGACGCAGCCAGTCCGGATACCATATCTGCCTCAGCCACGCTGGGGCGACAAATTTTATCTTGCAGAGCTATGGGCTGTGTGTGTTGATCGCACGTAGCATGAGTGGAAACAGGAAAAGCCTTCCGGAGCCATCCCTCCCACGGAAACGAGAACGCGTTCCCCCATGCTCCTCGACTGAGGGAACCTGCTGGCGAACTTCTGGCACTTGGCGTTTGTCGCTGTCGCAAAGAGATCGATCTGGGGTTTTCCCAAACTGTCTGAAGGAATGTCCACCTGGTCCTGGCCAAGCTCCCATTCGTGGCAGGAAATCAACTCCCTGCTGAGCAAGTCCGCAATGGTGTTCTTGACGCCCACCAGGTGAAAAGGGATGAGAGACATGCCCTGTCGAATGGCCCAGAGCCACAGATCCTAGGCTTGCTTGAAGAGTGCCAGATATGGGTCCCCCTCTTGCTTCCGGATGTAGAATATGGTGGTGGTGTTGCCTGTGAAGATCCTCTCCACCTAGCCCTTCTGCTACGTCAGGAAAGACTTGCGGGCCCAGAATACGGACCAAAATTCCAGGATGTTGAAGTGGAGGCCCTTTTCCTCGGGTTGCCAGTGGCCTCTTGTGTGCAACTGTATAGTGTTTGCTCCCCATCCTTCGAGAAAGGCATCCGTGGTGACTGTCTCCTGGCAAGGCAGAACTTGAAACCGAGTCCCCTGGACGAGATGCAGTCTTACACCCCACCACTAACGCCCGACTGAACTCATTGAGGGAGATCTTGTCCGCAAGGGGTCCCAGATGCCTGCATCCACTTCGGATCCGGGGACTCCTGAAGAGGTCTCATGTGAAGTCTGCAGAGGCAGACTAGGTCGATGCAGTCGGACATCATGCCCAGCAGCGACTTGATGGGCTGCACTGTCGCCGTCCGTGTTAAGTGCTGCACTTTGCCTAGTATGGCTCTCACCCTCTCCTCCCAAGGAGACACCTAACACATCACTGTGTTGAGTCAGGCACTTAGAAACAGCGCGTTCTAAGATGGCGTCAAGCAGGACTTTAGATAGTTTAAGGAGATCTCCAATTCCGTCAGCAGAAGCACGGTTCTGGAAGTGTGCTCACTTGCCAGAGAGCGAGAGCGAAAACTCACTAGCCAGTTGTCCATATAAGGGTATAAGTGGATTCCTTGTAGACGAAGAAGGCCAGGCACTTCATAAAGACCCTCAGGCTGACTTCAGGCCAAAGGGCAGAGCCTTGAACTGGTAGTGCTGACCCTTAATGACGAATCACAGGGACTTGCAGTGTTTCTAGTGAATGTGGATGTGGAAGTAGGAGTCCTCCAGATCCGTCATCAGAAAATCCCCTTCCTCAAGTTGGCCGAGCAAGTGCTGCGACGCGACCATCTGGAACGTTTGGGATTTTAAGTACTTGTTGAGATGACGCTGATCCAGAATCGGCCTCGATCCCCCCCCCCCCGTCCCATCTTCTTTCGAACCAGAAATTATCTGGAATATACACTGCAGCTCCATAGACACTGGTGGACAGGTTCTATCGCCCTTTTCTGTAACATAGCCTGCACCTCTTGCAGAAGCTGCAGTCCAAGTTCTTGTCGCAGTATTGGTGTAATACGAGTACACCTGCATTGAAACTCCAAGGTGTGCCCCAGCACCCATCTGTCCGTGGTGACCTTTTCCAAAATGCTGACGAACTTCGCCAGCCGGCCTCACACTGGGGTGTATAAGTGGAGGCCCAAGGCCACGGCCGGTTCAGGCCTGCTTGGGGGTGGGGTCGGAGCTTTGCCCAGCGGGCAGTGCTGACGCAGTCCTCCACTGCCTTGAGAGAAACCTTGTACGATTCTTGCGTGGAGGAGCGTGAAGGCTGCCTGTATGGGGTAGTATAATCCTTGGAAGATCTGCAGGGTTTTGCTCTTGATGAACAAAAGGATGACAGACATCAATGCTGTAAGGTTCCCAGAGAGCGAGCCATGTCAGCCTCTATTGCTTGCAGAGACTCGTCGACTGCCTTGCCGGAGAGGTTTTTCCCATCAAACAGAAAATCTAGCACTTTAGCCTGAATGTCCAGGCGGAGGTTTGTTGCCTTCAACCAACCTTGCCGACGCAGGGACATCCTGTGTCCCATCTGGAGGAAACCTGTGTCCGCAATGTATACTGCCACTTTGATGGTGTGATCCAAGGCCACTTGCCCTTCTTGGAAGATTTTGAGTGCCTCTTCCTTCTTGTTCTCGGGCGTGAAGTCTAGAATCAGACCCATCTTGTACCGTAGATCCCAGTCATATCGGGACAAAATGAAGTCGTTAGCTGCTTTGACGGAAGAGGCTGCTGTATAAATTATCCTCTTGCCAATTGAATCCAGCTTCTTCCCCTCTTGGTACAGAGGTACCATGGCTGCCGCTAATGGATTAACCGAGCACTTCCTGGCTGCGGCCGACACCACTGAGTCGGGCAAGGGCTGAGACCTTAAGCACCTTGGCGCTGAATCCGGTACCCTGTACTTTTTCTCCAATCCGTCAGGCTTGGGCAGGCCATACTTGGGTTCTTCATTAGCGCCAGGCCTTCCTCCCAGATGTCGTCCAGGAAGGGAACAGACATGGTCTTTCTTCTTGACTCGCGCCGCTGGTACAGGAACCCCCTCCTTGCACAGGAACCAACTGAAACAGTTCAGAGGCCTTTGACATCATGCAATTTATTAATGTATTTATTAATATGCATATAGTCAACCAAGACTTTACATATAAGTACATCCAAAACAACTTCCACATTAAAATTAAAAATAGTATCACATCTAGTCATCACAGACATTTTTCAGTTAAAAATCAGTTAAAACTCACATTTCATGTCTCTCTATTAAACAATTCAGTTTAAAATCCAGACACATTTTTAAGAATATTAAAACACACTTTATAAAATAATAAATTAGCATTGTTACCCTTTAAAAGATGTTCCCACATTTCTTTCAGATTTTCCAAGTCATATGTATTATCATATGCTTTCACATATTTCAGGCTTCAAGTTAAGAGACTCTCACATTGGCATATTAAGTGTTCAGTTGTTTCAATCAATAAAACTCTGCACAATCTACACCATCTGTTAATACGCGTGATTCCGCATTTAGTTCCCAAGATTTTCAAGGTATCGTCTGCATTCAATTTAAATAACAGGTAGTTTCTTATAGTTCTGCTATCTGGAAATGCAAATAGGTACGTAGGTATTTCAATACGAGTCATCCAATATTGAATAAACATACCACTGTTTGCTTCTGTGGCCAATTGAATCATGTCTCTTTCTTTCCCATTCTCAAGTATTGCAGTTTTCAAGAGACGCTTAATTCTAGCAGGCGTGTAGGTTAGCCATTCATTTACATTCTCTTTTGCCCGTTTCAGCAGCATATTTCTGATATACATTAGTGATTTCATCACTGACCTTTTCTCAATGGTATCAAATATTCGCATTAGCTCCACAATAGTCATAGCATTGTCCAACATAACCATCTTCGCATACAACATAGCAATTTTGTATTCCAAAAAAAAAAAAAAAAAAAAAAAAAAAATCAGTGGCGCACATTAAGTTACATTCTAGATATTTATATTCACTGGTGAGCGATTTGGGTAGTCCGAGTAGGATTTTTAACATTTTCCCTTCAAATTTAACTAGCTCGACTTTGAACTCCCCCCCCCAGATTTCCACTCATTATAATAGACAGGACATCACTGTTGCAAAGTATAACATCCGTATTGTGTTTAGTGAGTTTCCACCTTGTTTTCCTATAAAATGGCTCAGCGCCATCATGACATTCAAGCATTTGCTTTTTATCTCTGTCCATTGTTGTTCCAAGATAATTTGTTGTCAATAATGATCCCCAAGTATTTATACAAGTCTAGTACCTCTATATCTTGCTTTGCATTATTCCATCTCGGTTTCTTTTTCTTTGCTTGTCTAGTTTTCTCAATAAAGGCAACCACCTTGGTTTTTCCTAGATTGATTTGTAATCCATTTTCAGATGCAAACTTGTCCAACGCATTTAGGGCCTAATTCACAGAATCGTTTTATAATGGCAAAACCCCATTGGAAAATGCTCTGCGAATTAGGGCCTTAGTTTCTGCTGAAGGCTTCCTGGTGTACAATCCAACAGGAGGTCGTCCACATAGCCTAACTAACTCAGTTTTAATTACCACATTTTAACATTAAGACACTGTGGCTCCAAACGCCAAGGGTAAATCTGTCAAATGAAGATTAAAAAGCATTGCAGCCAAGTTGCATCCTTGTTGAACTCCTCGATTTGTTGAGATCAGTATGGAAACTTTCACTTCCCCATCCAGCCTCACTCTCACTGAGGTGTTAGAGCACAGTAATCTAATCATAGTGAATAGTCCTGCAGGACCCCATTGCTTCAATTTACTCCATAATTTATTTCTTAGTATGGTGTCAAAAGCGGTGGAAAAATCAATAAAAGCCCCATAAACTGATAGCTCTAGCCTATACCACGCATATTCAATTGTCGATACTAAGATGATAACATTAAGAATTGTCAAGGATTTGGCCCGAAATCCCGATTGATTCGGAAGTATATTATTACCTACAATCCACTGATTCAAATCTTTTTAAGTAGGACTTTGGCAAACACCTTTGCCAGAATAGCCAACATCGCTAATAACCAGTAATTTGTTGGGTCCTTCCAGCAGCCTTTTTTATACATCGGTAATATAGAACTTTCTTGCCATGTTTTCTGTACCTTCGATGTTTACCTATTCATCTAAACTGATGTAAAGCTTGAGCCCATTTCTCAGGTGATAACTTTAACAGGGCATAAAATGTACCATCTGGGCCTGTTGCTCATGAGGACGGTAGTGCTTGAATCATGGTTGTGAGATATAATACAGTCTGGTTGCTTTTCCAATCAGTCTCATCCACTTCTACCATTGCATTGTTTACATCTTGCGTTCCCAAGGTCTTTTTGATATGCGCAACCCAGTCCTGTTCACATACACTATTAATAGGCAGACCTTTCTTCTTAGTTCCAGTAATTACAGACCAGATACCTTGCAATGTGTGCAGAGTTGTTAGAATATCCAGCAACACGCCCTTCAGTCTAGGGGTGAAAGGAGCCAGTGACGTAGGTGTTTGGGAGAATTCTCATAAATGGCTGATTTCCCTTACCTAAAGAGTCCCCCCAGCATCTTTGCTGGATTTCTAGGATTTATGTTTTCACCTGGTAAGAGTTTGAGTCTTTCTTTCCCACTCTTACATGTGTTTTGCTGTGTGTATTTTTACTGTTTGTGTGATCTTGGGCACTGGAGCCTCACCTACTCCATGTGCACCACTTTTTGTGTGTGTTACACAGCACCTTCAGTGGAGTGACACAGGGTTGTCTTTGAGACTTCCCACTGACTCCATTTTTCTGGGGCTGAGTACTGTCCCCCAGAAACGAGTAAAGTTGCCATTAAATTTATATAGTCACTTTAAACCACAGACCCAGTACACCCCATCTTACATGGAGTATTGGACAGGGTTAACTCTCATCCCTTTTTATCTGTGCCCCTTGGAGCCTTGTTTCGCTCCCTTAACACTAAGACTTGGCTGGTGGCAGTGGTAACTGCCCTAACTTTCCTACCGCGATTATATTATATAAACGTGGTATTGTTTTAGGCTATTATATTAGCCTCGAACATAAACCCGCTTGACCAAATACATTTTATTTTGGCTCCAGCTGGGTTTTTTTCACCATTTATTTTTGTTAAAGTCTTTCTTGTGTTTTACTCTGCATGCCAAACCGGGGATGATTCCTTTGTTCGCTGTCTTTTCGCGGGCTTCTGCATAGAAGCCCTCCTGAAGGCGCCTGATAGTCTGGGTAGGAAGGATGTGAGGGAGGGATCTTCGGACCCCTGCCATGGGTTCCCTTGGTAACCCAAGTTGCACTCTTGTCTTATTGGCTAAGGGGACTGGCCTTGCCAGGCCAGTCACCCTGCTGCGTGATTGACAGCCAGGCTGTATGAATGGGGGAAAACTGTAAGGTCTCTGGCACTGGAAGAGCAGAGTCGCCACTGGAACGAAATAACCAACGAGGAACTGGAAGAAGACAACCTCTACCACGACTGAATCGCCTGGTTAAGCCCTGCTGCAGGTCCGAATCACCAAATCGGATGACAGAGAATATCCCCCAGGAAACCTTTTCCCTTGAGTTGGTGGGACCAAGCAGTTCGCCCAAACTACAAGCCAGGACCCTTCCTCTTGTCGAATTTGCTGTACAGAGCTACAGTGGGCCGGATAGCCAGGAAGGTCGGACCCTGCTTGGGTTTTAAAGGAGTGCACCTTTTATTCGTTGTTTTGCTCTGCTGCTGGTTTCTTCCCTGGGTGGCGCAGGACCCTCCAGTCTTCCTACTTCATGTCAGTCCGACAGTCGCTTCAGGAACCGTGAGCCTGCAGGAACCATCAGGAATGTCCGCCTCAGCTACAGCTCCCTCTCCGTTTTAAAGGTACTGTGCAAATCCGGTTGTCCGTTTCGGTCAGGCGATGAACGTTTTTGAAATCTTTCTCCTATCCGAGGGTGTGTCCTCTTCTCTTTGAACTAACTTTTCTACAAACCAACCTCGTCTGGAATCTGTGCCATGAACTTTACCGCGATCTACACTGAACCAGATTATCTTGAACAAAATGCTTTTTGACCCATTGACTTTGGCCCTAAGCCTTTGCGATCTGATTTTAACCTTGTAGTCTCTCTTGTTCTATTGCCCTGATTGCTTACCTGTTGGAACTGCCTATTTCTAATAACTTTGTCTTTCCCTCCCTTTTAAATTGCTGGAGTGCCATTTTGCTCCCACTTCATTTGTGAGCTTAACTTGTCTGGAATTTAAGGGAAGTGGTGTGGTGTATTTATGACTGATTTTTGACTTGCTTAGAATAGTGAAATGTTATACAACTGTTGAGTAAATAAATATATATTCTTTTACTTAGAATCCTTGCGTCACTGTTTCCATGAATCATAGTAATTACTGTTCTTTGAGTAACTATTTGTACTGTTCACTTGCTCTTGAGATAAGTCTGGCTGCTCCGCTACTGCTACCACTATAACTGTGTAGTACAGGCTTGTACCAAAGGTGAAATTGTACTGTCACTTGTAGTCTTAATTGTGTGTAGTGCTCCCAAAGGGTACTGCATATAATTCTGCCTAACAGTAGGGTCTGGACTGACCAGTCTCCTCTTGTGAGCAGGGGACTTAGTTCCACCATCCCCAAAACCTCCCCCTTTGTGATCTGTGTAGTAATCGTCGGGCAGATTATTGTCTCCCTCATCAGAACTTGAGTAGATCTGCTCCGGTCTATCAGAAGCAGCCCGTGGGTCCACATACCAAAGAGGTTCCACCGGAGGGGGAGGGTCCTTCTCCCTCGAAGGAGGCTGTTAGGGTCTGGGGAAAGACACAGCGACCGCATCAACCCGAGTGGTTGCTGCCTTCGTCGCTGCCTCTGCAGCTGTATCTCGACTCAGGGGCAAGGACACCCGTGGGGTGGTCGTGGCAGACACTTCCTTCACGGACCCACTCTCCTTCAATGCTGTTGCGGTAGATGTCGACATAGTCAACGGCGTGCCCGTCGAGGCCTTCAATGACAACACTGCTGTTGACTCAGTCGACCTGGCAGGCTGCAAGGTCTTAGTTAGCTTTGAGGAACCCTCCCCAGACTGGTCCCTCATCGGTTTATCCGCTGACACACAGTTTGGGTGGGGTTAGGGACTTTCTCTTAGAAAAGGTCTCTTTTGCCGTCAGGCTCACCATGGAGGTCAATGGTGAATGCCTTCTGTCTGACTAGGGACGAGCATCAGCAGCGAACCCAGCGGAGCTAGCAGAGTATAGCTTGGCCTTCTCTCGGACCCCCGCGAGTAGAGCATCCTCAAAGGATCTCAACCTCCTCCCAGAGGGAGTCTGCTCCTTAGACCGGCCGATCCTAGATGAGGCATGTCCCTGCCTGAAGGGCTTGCTCGACTTGAGCCATGCTGACAGCCCGCTGTAGCAGTCTTTCTCGGTTTTTTTCGAGAAACTACGGCACACCTCGCATCCCTCCTCATCATGGTCCGGATGTAGGCAAATTAAGCATTATTGATGCCAATCTTCCACGAATACATTCCTTAATCCACACTTTGCACAGAGTTTGAAGAGGCTTCTGCCTTCCTTCCCTCTCCTCCGGCATAGCTAAAAGGCACGAAGTAAGCCCAAACTCCCATCCGGTTTATGTACCGGACCGCTGTGATGATGTCCATCTTCAGCTGAATGCAGCAATTGACTTTGTCCTTGGCGAAGGTGCGAACTGCGAAGGAACCTGCTAATAGTGCCAGGCAATTTATGTGCTGTTGTAATTCTTTCTTGGACCACTTGTCTCCTGTCCTTGTCTGTTTGTGTCAGATTCTATCACCAGCTCTGGAACGTCACTGAAAATAGCCCAACGGTTCCACGCTTCCATGTTCTGTAACCACCATTCTAGCTCAGACCGCGCTTCCCTGTCTAGCGGGACTATCTTAGTGATATCCTACACCACCCTGTAGGTGCCTGATCTTTAGCCTCTGCAAGGCCCTGTAATGCAGTGGTCCAGGAATTATTGCCTGAATAGACGACACCAGAAGACCCACTATGGCTAGATTGCAAAGCAAAATATTCTTCTCCTTGATCACTGACCTCAGCTTTTTCTTGATGGCTTCTAGCTCCTGCGGAGGCTTGAAGGTCGCTTTCTTTGTGTCTACCACAAACCCCAAGAAGTCCATCCTCAGCTTGGGAGTACGCTCTGACTTCTTCATGTTTATTAGAAACCGGAGGAGGGTGATCAGAGCGCAAATCCAGCAACCTGCTCTTGAACTACTGCGCTGTACTGCGCTAGGATGAATACACTGTCCAGGTAGAGGATCCCGATTGCCCTTTCTCCTCTCGCGCCATATGGATTGGCTGGGGCTGCGCCCCCTGCGCCCGAACGCCAACTAATTCTTGCCGCAAACCTGCTACTGCTTGCAATACCCAGGCATCGGTTGATAATTCTTGCCATTTGGTCAAAACAACTCTGTCCTGCCCCCCACTACTGGGAGCACTGAGCTTAGTGCACTTACTGCCGTTGGCACTCTGCTACTTAAAGGCGCCTCTCCCTCTGCGCCCTCTGGAGTGTCGGGTTCTTGTTGGAAAAAATACGTTGGGGAGCCTTCCTTCCCAGTATTGGGCTTCTGCGCCCTGTGACCTTCTTTGCATATTGAAGTGACTGCTCGATCGTCCCCAGTGTCGACCGGTCCCTGCAAAAACTCACCTCGGGAATCTTTCTCATCAATGACTGCACCTTCTCCAAGGCTGTGCAAGTCCCCAAGAATTGGGACATCTTTTCGCAGGCGTCTCCGAATAGCATTCCTTTTGCTCCTTCTCATGCTTTGTAAGTGGCCAGGTCGCTGAGCTTGCCATCTATCTTCAGCAATAGGCCCCTGATGAACGGGCGGAAGTGGCATTTCCTAGGAGATAAACTGCATGTTGCGCCAGTTCCCAAGGGTTTGTGCATCTATTGGCTCCCCTGTATCTTTGGCCCGCTCTGCTAGGTCCATTATTTTGGCCAATGGTCCTGCCAGATACAAAATGTTGTCTCGGCAGCCCTTCCAGGCATGGTCTTCCTCTTTCCGAATGTGTCTGGACATCTTTGGTACAAAAGGTCACTATTTTGTGATCTAGCTCCGAAGTGCCTAACTTTGCCGGGCGAGTCCAGCCTAGGGCACTCCGCTCTCGTGTGAAAACATACTTCCCGATATAATGGCTTTCTGATACGCTGTGCCATGTACAGGGTCACTTTGGACGAGGGTACCCATTCCATGGATTTGGGGTGTCTGATGGCCTCCGGGTTGAACATATCGACCGTGCCGTCATCCTCTTGTATTGAGGAACTGTTAGCTGAGTGCTTTCTAGGAGCCCCCACGAGCACCACCTCATCCTCTTCATTGTCATCAGGCGAGTAACTGCCGTCATCCTCTCCTGCGTTATCTGCCCCTGGGGTAGGGGCTAAGAGGTGCGGCACTGTTGACCTCTACAAATATGCGTCCTTCAATTTACTGAAGTCGACCACCACCTCACGGACCTCCTGGTTATCCCCCTTCTTTATGGCTCGGGCTAGGGGGGGGGGGGTTAATGGAGGGTGTCCTCTTCCGAGCCGTCTTACGCCACACTTTTTCAACCCTTGAAAAGGTGTTTGTCTGATGTACCCTCTCCTGGGTAATCCGCCCTTCTTTTCCTGCACCCTCCTTCCCCACTAGCACTATTGGTGGCCAACATGGATTCTAAAACATCCATGCATTCTTTAAGAGGTTTAACCCCTGGGAGACTGCTACCACTAAGGAATCCAAGACTTTCTTAAAGCTCAGGGACAGATCCCGATCTTCCTCTAGGATGTCCTCAACCCATTCCTCCTCACTCCACTCTGGGGAAGTGCTTCTAGACGCCATGGACTCACTAATAGGTACAATGCTTTGAAATGTAGGGTTCACTATGAGGGGGCTGCCAGGAACAGTGTACTGTGATTGACAATGTGAATAGTGCCACCTTTTGCTTGAATGTAGCAAGCTGCTTTGAGGGTCACCCGCTTTGCTTTTTTTTGGTACACTTGATATTTCACTCCAAATAACACCGAGATACTTTCCTCCACTCACTAAAGTGGAGCCGTTCGTTGTGTAGAGATTTAATAGATTGAGGTGATGCACAATCGTCTGCAGTGAAGAGTGCAAGGAACCCATGCTCGTTTCATCGTTCTGAACTTGGGAAGCGGAAATGACGGGGATCGCGTCATAGTCAACATGCACGGGGATGCAGCGGCACCACAGTCCTAGCGTCAGTCACGGAGTGTCTTTGCACGCTCAATGCAGGCAAACAATGAGAGGTGGATAATGGGGTCTCCAAAGGTGTGTTTGGAGTTAGCGAATGTGGTGTTGAAGAAGAGAGGATTGCGGGGCGAGATTAAAGCTTTGGGTCAGGCGTATGTGGCAGGAAAGGAAGGATGCAAGGTGTTTACGGATGGTTCGAAGGATCCTGTGTCTGAGAGAGTGGGTATGGCGTATTATCTGGAAAGCACTGGGGAGTATAAAGTGGGACGATTGACGAATGATGTGTCAATTTGTACGGCTGAGTTGGTGGCGATTGCATTGGCGATTGATAGGGTGTGCGAGTTGGGGTTAGAGAATGTGGCGATATTTTCAGATTCATTGAGTGGATTGCAGGCGATTGTGGCGGGGGATGGTGATAGGAAGGACGTGATTATGGACATCAGGAGGAAGATCGATCGGTGCGTGCTCGGGGGAATGGATTTGGAGTTGGCGTGGGTCCCTAGTCACAGTGGCATTTTGGGTAATGAGTTGGTGGATCTGGCGGCGGGTGAGGGTATGAGAAGGGGACCGGTTGATGTGAGATTACCTTTGAGTGTGGATGAGGTGAAGGCGGTGGTGGTGAGACGGGTCATGGATGAGTGGCAGGAGAGGTGGGTGAGTGGGGTGAAGGGCAGGTGGGTGTTTGGTGTTCGTGGGAAAGTGTCGGTGAAGGTGGATGCGGGGAGTCTGGAATGGAGGAGAGGGGAGGGGGGGGGAGGAGATGATGCTTAATCGGTTGAGGATAGGGCATGCGGGACTGAATGATTGTTTCGAGTGGGGAAGTGTGAGTCCAGGGATTGTGCGGTGTGTGGGGTGTCTGAGACTGTGGGACATTTCCTGCTTAGGCGTGAGAGACATGTTGAGGAGAGAGAATTGATGAGGATTCGATTGTCTGCGCTGGGTGTGGCTGAGCTGAGTGGGAAGGCTTTGCTGGGAGGTGTCGGGGAGGGAGGCAGGAGGAGGAACAGTGTGATGTTGGATTTTGTGAGGCAGATGAGGCGGTGGGAGGAGTTGTGAGTTAATGTGAACTAAGTATCGATTGGTGGGTCTGGTGCACATCATCCTTTAGGATGGGGAAGCGCCTGCGTGGGTCCGCCCATGCATCCGATAATTAAGAAGAAGAAGGCAAACAATGAAAGGCCAGTAACGAGCGCTACTGTATGAGCGGAACCGTTTGCCTAACGCAAGCGTTTAAGAGCTCAGGACTACAAAATAAACCGCAATTGTGAGGATGTGTAACCCTTTGAACCTTAATGTTGCTTGTTTTAAGTTTGTTTAAAAAAAAAAGAAGATAAAGTTTACATTTTGAAAATCTGTGAGGAGAAGAATTAAAGAAAGTTAAGCATAATGATTGCCTCCAGTATTGGCATAGAATTTGTGTACACACATTTGCAGAACAAATCCCGATTCAAGGTGCTAGAGAGGGGAGAGGTCAGGAGGGCATGGTAAATGGTAAGGAACCTGGGTGAAGGGAGGAGCTGAGATGGAATGAGGGGACAAAAGAAAAAGAATCAAAGTACGCATTAATAAGATACTGATGTAGTAGGCACACAATGGATTGCTGCTCTGCGTTGAGCTCCAGAGAAAGCATTTCCTGGTTTTAAATGCAGTGTTGCACCCCATACAGGATGCTCCAAACAAACGGTTTCTGTTCTGGCCATGAGCAGCAAGCAAGTTTTAGAAGAGAGCAATTGGAACTGCAACCAAGAAAAATGTTGATATGCAGAAGAGGCAAATAAAGGGTGACAAGAGAAACTGAACATGATTAAATCGCTTCCTTCTGTGACAGAATCAGGGGATTTACCCCCATCAGGGGGGGCAGCGACCCATCCCAGGGATTTTACCAGAGCCAGTTATGCCCCTCCCACTTCCCATCATACCTCTCCCTCCACAAGGCTGGTTGAGAATGGTGGCTGGGCACCAGTCTCTGCCCCCTTACAGGTTTCATGTTAAATGAAAATGGGGCCACTATCAATCACTCCATACCCATAGTGGGGGGGGACTAGAAATAGATGAGAAAGATGGAAAGGAGGCGGACAGAGAGACCAGGTTTCACATCCGTGCCACTGGAACACTAAGTGGCACCCACTGTGGACTTATTGGGAGTCAAAATTCATCAACCTAATCAGCCACGGATAATACATATTTATGTTTCTGTCTTTACTTTCCCTTTGCAACACTTTGGTACTTCTCGGATTTCATTTTACAAATTACATATCCCATAATGCACCATTCCCTGGCTATTCCTATTCAGCAGTCTTAAAACTACACTCTTCAGAAGCCCTAGAGATCTGTGCTGGTCCAGTGAGAGAGGAGGCAGATTACCTTCAGGCGTGGTGTTTCAAGTGTTGCTAACAAGCCTGCCTCAGCTCAGGCTGCGTCAGCATTTAAGCAGCTGCCTGCAGGAGCACAGGACTCTTGTATGGAGTACACTGCCAGCTCCTCATGCATTGAACCTTGGATTTCTGATGTGTCCTGTTGCTGCCGTTTCCAGAACCTGCTCTAGTTCCAGTGCCCTTTTCCCCCTGCCCTGCAGCCCTGCCTGCACTCCACATATGACCCCCTGCCTGCACACATGCCAGCATTCTGATGCACCTAAAAGGAAGATTTTGTGTAAGAAATTGGGAGACGTTATTTTCTCCATAGGAATACATTGGCGCTGGAAGTATTTTAGGCGGGAGAAAGTTATCAAAAGCAATATTTTTCACTGAAAAGTAGTGAGTCTCCCACCTAAATCGGGAGGGTTGGCCTTTATGTGCTTGCAGTCCTCTGCTTCCTGCCTGCAGTCCCTTTCACTCTACAAACAGTTCCCCTGTTCCCTGCAGTTCCTTGCTCAGTGCCGTAGTCAGTGTTACCCACCTATAGCTACCTTGATGCCAGTCCCGATAATCCTTTTTAGCCGTCTTCAGTTCTGCCCTGGTTATTCCAGTCCATAGTTTCAGTTCATAGTATTCACTATTTCCTGTATGCAGTTCAATCCCTGATATTGTAGTCCAGTTTTGCTGTTCCTGCTATTAAGTGCAGTCCTTAGTTCCTGAAGTCCAGTTCTTAGTTTCCAGTTTGCCGTTCCAGTCCAAAGTACCCATGAGATTAGTTTGCGGTCTTCCAGTTTGGTCTTACTTCCTGTTCTCTGTCTGGACCCTTGCCCTCTGACTTTTTTCTTCCCTGGATATTTTTGTCTTCACGTGTGCATTTGTAATTTCTTTGTAGAGAGTTTGGTTGCTGGATTTCCCAGCAGGCAATCTGCCCCTTTCCTTTGTCGCGTCTCAGTATTGTCATTTTGTGCCAAGGAGGGAGTCACTGTTCAGTTCCTGCTGGATCTGTACAGGTTTCAGTCTTGTGAGTATAGTTCCCTTGTTTGTACCTTCGAGTCCAGCTACAGAAGTCCACTACTAATGCTCCGTCCCATAAGCATTTAGAGTGATACACTTTAATAGTAACAAGCTCAGAAAGCAACATTTTCCTTGACTTTCCACATTCTTAGTAAACCACAAGTGGGAACGTAATCCGTTAGTCTTACTTGTATACCCTGCCCCTTTCATTTCCCTGCCTTAGGTGCCCACCTATAATTATTGCCTATCCTTGTCTGCAAAACTCCTTACACTCCTCTTCCTTGTGCACTATTCTTACTTTGGCTGTGGATGGGGGTGCGCAAGACGAGTCGAGAGAGAGGGAGGCCACGCAATGCGCGAGGATAGCGAGAGAGACAGAGAGAGAGACAGACAGAGAGACCGAGAGGGGGCGAGCGAGGGAGGAGAGAGAGGGGGGGCCGAGCGAGGGGAGAGAGGGGGGCCAAGCGAGGAGAGAGAGGGGGGGCCAAGCGAGGAGAGAGAGGGCCAAGCGAGGAGAGAGAGAGGGCCAAGCGAGGAGAGAGAGAGAGGGCCAAGCGAGGAGAGAGAGAGAGGGCCAAGCGAGGAGAGAGAGAGAGAGGGCCAAGCGAGGAGAGAGAGAGAGAGGGCCAAGCGAGGAGAGAGAGAGAGAAAGGGGGGGCCGAGCAAGGAGAGAGAGAGAAAAAGGAGGGGGCGAGCAAGGAGAGAGAGAGAAAGGGGGGGCGAGCAAGGAGAGAGAGAGAAAGAGACCGAGCGAGGGGAAGGGGAAAGGGAGAGAGAGAGACCGAGCGAGGGGAGGGAGGGGGAGAGAGAGAGAGAGAGAGGGGGGGCCGAGTGAGGGGAGAGAGAGAGAGAGGGCCGAGTGAGGAAAGACGGGGGGCGAGCGAGGAGAGAGAGAGAGAGAGAG
The DNA here is from genome assembly GCF_040938575.1 of Ambystoma mexicanum. Taxonomy (NCBI): domain Eukaryota; kingdom Metazoa; phylum Chordata; class Amphibia; order Caudata; family Ambystomatidae; genus Ambystoma; species Ambystoma mexicanum. The sequence goes on from NC_090933.1 coordinate 595,381,267, forward strand.
GGGGGGCATGCGAGGAGAGAGAGAGAGAGAGAGAGGGGGGGGGCCAGAGCGAGGAGAGAGAGAGTGGGCATGGCGAGGAGAGAGAGAGTGGGCATGGCGAGGAGAGAGAGGCGAGCGAGGAAGGAGAGAGAGAGAGAGAGAGAGACCGGCGAGGAGAGAGAGAGAGAGACCGGCGAGGAGGGAGAGAGAGAGACCGGCGAGGAGAGAGAGAGGGGGGGCCGAGCGACGAGAGAGAGAGGGGGGGGAGCCGAGTGACGAGAGAGAGAGGGGGGAGCCGAGTGACGAGAGAGAGAGGGGGGGAGCCGAGTGACGAGAGAGAGAGGGGGGGGGAGCCGAGTGACGAGAGAGAGAGGGGGGGAGCCGAGTGACGAGAGAGAGAGGGGGGGAGCCGAGTGACGAGAGAGAGAGGGGGGGAGCCGAGTGACGAGAGAGAGAGGGGGGAGCCGAGTGACGAGAGAGAGGGGGAACCGAGTGACGAGAGAGAGAGGGGGGGAGCCGAGAGACGAGAGAGAGAGGGGGAGCCGAGCGACGAGAGAGAGGGGGGGAGCCGAGCAACGAGAGAGAGAGGGGGGGAGCCGAGCAACGAGAGAGAGAGGGGGGGAGCCGAGCAACGAGAGAGAGAGGGGACGGGGGGACGAGCGAGGAGAGAGAGAGGGGACGGGGGGACGAGCGAGGAGAGAGAGAGGGGACGGGGGGACGAGCGAGGAGAGAGAGAGGGGACGGGGGGACGAGCGAGGAGAGAGAGAGGGGACGGGGGGACGAGCGAGGAGAGAGAGAGGGGACGGGGGGACGAGCGAGGAGAGAGAGAGGGGACGGGGGGACGAGCGAGGAGAGAGAGAGGGGACGGGGGGACGAGCGAGGAGAGAGAGAGGGGACGGGGGGACGAGCGAGGAGAGAGGGGGGATGAGCGAGGAGAGAGAGGGGACGAGCGAGGAGAGAGAGGGGACGAGCGAGGAGAGAGAGGGGACGAGCGAGGAGAGAGAGGGGACGAGCGAGGAGAGAGAGGGGACGAGCGAGGAGAGAGAGGGGACGAGCGAGGAGAGAGAGAGGGGACGAGCGAGGAGAGAGAGGGGACGAGCGAGGAGAGAGAGAGGGGACGAGCGAGGAGAGAGAGAGGGGACGAGCGAGGAGAGAGAGAGGGGACGAGCGAGGAGAGAGAAAGGGGACGAGCGAGGAGAGAGAAAGGGGACGAGCGAGGAGAGAGAAAGGGGACGAGCGAGGGGAGAGGAGAAAGGGGACGAGCGAGGGGAGAGAAAGGGGACGAGCGAGGGGAGAGAAAGGGGACGAGCGAGGGGAGAGAAAGGGGGCGAGCGAGGGGAGAGAAAGGGGGCGAGCGAGGGGAGAGAAAGGGGGCGAGCGAGGGGAGAGAAAGGGGGCGAGCGAGGGGAGAGAAAGGGGGCGAGCGAGGGGAGAGAAAGGGGGCGAGCGAGGGGAGAGAAAGGGGACGAGCGAGGGGAGAGAAAGGGGACGAGCGAGGGGAGAGAAAGGGGACGAGCGAGGGGAGAGAAAGGGGACGAGCGAGGGGAGAGAAAGGGGACGAGCGGTGAAATAGAGGGGGGCAAGCGAGGAGAGAGAGAGGGGGGGGCCGAGTGAGGAGAGAGAGAGAGGGGGGCCGAGTGAGGAGAGAGAGAGAGGCAGAGCGCAGAGAGGGGGCAGAGCGAGGAGAGAGAGAGGGGGCAAAGCGAGGAGAGAGAACAGGGGCTGAGCGAGGAGAGAGAGAGGGGGGCCGATGTTACACTCACCTGATATCCCCGGGGGCATCTGGAAGGCTCCGAGATCTGGAACCCTGGATGAGTAGTTGCCCAGTGCTGAATAATTAATCTTAGTTATTTGTAGGGTGAGCTATCCGTCCTGCGTTTCTTGTGCAGGGGCGCTTGCCATTTGTTGGCGAGCTGCCCGAGTTGCTTCACCAGTGCAGTATGCCTTCCTTGGGCCCAGGCCTGCTGTGACCACGAATCTGCTGGTAGGCAGGTAGGTTTGTTAATTGTAAGTCTTTGTTCTGTTTATGGTCGGAATTCGTTAATGTCTTTATCTCCTTTTCGGGTGCAAAGGTCTTGATGCTGGCATGGAGGGGTGCGTTTCTAGGTAAGAGAAAGCGTGAAGCGCAGCGCCTTTATTGTCTTTTGAAGCTAACCTGTGTTTTCTTCTTCTCCTCACAGGCCGCTGCGGTGCTGCAAATGGATGAGCATGTTGAAAAACAGGCCCCCGGAATCCATTAAGGTAGTACAGCGTGGTGCGGTTGTTTAATATTGAAAGCAAACCTGAATATGTCTTTTCCTTTGCAGATGTTGCTGTGGTGCTCGAGACGGAAGCGTGGCGTAGCGCGATTGAATTCAGTTAAGACTGATGGAATTCTATGTTTTGGAAGCGCGCATTCTAATATTGTTTTTCCCTTTCTCGTTATTGCAGGTCGCAATGTTCGAATAGCAGCTCTGGTAGCGGTTCACTGGAAGTCCTTAAGCTAGTACTCACAGGTGAGTGATTTTTCTTCTCTCGGTTTCCACAGATTGCAGCCCAGTTGAGATGCTGAGTGCTGGATGGTGTTTTCTCAGGTAAAACAGAATAATTTTGTACTTGCAGGATTACAGGAAGATGCTGAAGACCAGGAGCTGGGCACGGTGAGCGTCACGCTGCTGGTTGCAGATTAACACGAAGCATGTTCTGCAGTCAGGGAGTGGTTTATATATCCCAGGGAAAGTAGTTCCAGGCCTGCCACACGCAAAACACTAGACTGCATGGCTTGGTTCATACAACTAGACTGTGTGGGTGCTTCCATGTTGGATTTAAAGGCCCATGTACATAAATGGGACCTAGTTTGAACAGCCCTTCCTTTCTACATATGAGCCTGGTGCCAGGACTGGCTCCAGGAGCCCTTTTGCAGTGGTGTTAAGGCCCTCGGGGTTCTGGTGGGAGCCTGCTTGTGGCACAACTTGTGCCCCCTCACAGTGGTCATGACAGCCGAGCGAGGAGAGAGAGAGAGAGAGAGAGAGCGAGCGGGGGGGCCGAGAGAGAGAGGCAGCGGCTGAGTGAGGAGAGAGAGGCAGCGGCTGAGTGAGGAGAGAGAGAGAGAGAGAGAGAGAGAGAGAGAGAGAGAGGGGGCCGAGAGAGAGAGGCAGCGGCTGAGTGAGGAGAGAGAGAAGGGAGAAAGAGAGGGGGGCCGAGAGAGAGAGGCAGCGGCTGAGAAAGGAGAAAGAGAGGGGGGCCGAGAGAGAGAGGCAGCGGCTGAGTGAGGAGAGAGAGCGAGGAGAAAGAGAGGGGGGCCGAGCGAGGAGAAAGAGAGGGGGGCCGAGCGAGGAGAAAGAGAGGGGGGGCCGAGCGAGGAGAAAGAGAGGGGGGCCGAGCAAGGAGAAAGAGAGGGGGGCCGAGCAAGGAGAAAGAGAGGGGGGCCGAGCAAGGAGAAAGAGAGGGGGGCCGAGCGAGGAGAAAGAGAGGGGGGCTGAGCGAGGAGAAAGAGGGGGGGGCTGAGCGAGGAGAAAGAGGGGGGCCGAGCGAGGAGAAAGAGGGGGGCCGAAGGAGAAAGGGGGGCAGCAAGGAGAGAGAGGGGAGAGAGGGGGCCGAGTGAGGAGAGAGAGGGGGCTGAGCAAGGAGAGAGAAATTTGGGCCGAGCGAGGAGAGCGAGAGTTGGGCCGAGCGAGAGAGGGGGGCCACGCGAGGAGAGATAGGGGAGGGTCGAGTGAGGAGAGAGAGAGGGGCCAAGCGAGGGAGGGAGAGTGAGGGAGAGGGAGAGGGGGGGCCGAGCGAGGAGAGGGAGGGGAGGGCCGAGCGAGGGGAGAGAGGGGAGGGCCGAGCGAGGAGAGAGAGGGGAGGGCCGAGCGAGGGGAGAGAGGGGAGGGCCGAGCGAGGAGAGAGAGGGGAGGGCCGAGCGAGGAGAGAGAGGGGAGGGCCGAGCGAGGAGAGAGAGGGGAGGGCCGAGCGAGGAGAGAGAGGGGAGGGCCGAGCGAGGAGAGAGAGGGGAGGGCCGAGCGAGGAGAGAGAGGGGAGGGCCGAGCGAGGAGAGAGAGGGGAGAGCCGAGCGAGGAGAGAGAGGGGAGGGCCGAGCGAGGAGAGAGAGGGGAGGGCCGAGCGAGGAGAGAGAGGGGAGGGCCGAGCGAGGAGAGAGGGGGGAGGGCCGAGCGAGGAGAGAGGGGGGCGAGCGAGGAGAGAGGGGGGCGAGCGAGGAGAGAGGGGGGCGAGCGAGGAGAGAGGGGGGGCGAGCGAGGAGAGAGGGGGGGCGAGCGAGGAGAGAGGGGGGGCGAGCGAGGAGAGAGGGGGGGCGAGCGAGGAGAGAGGGGGGGCGAGCGAGGAGAGAGGGGGGCGAGCGAGGAGAGAGGGGGGCGAGGGAGAGGGGGCGAGCGAGGAGAGGGGGCGAGCGAGGAGAGGGGGCGAGCGAGGAGAGGGGGGCGAGCGAGGAGAGGGGGGCGAGCGAGGAGAGGGGGGCGAGCGAGGAGAGGGGGGCGAGCGAGGAGAGGGGGGCGAGCGAGGAGAGGGGGGCGAGCGAGGAGAGGGGGGCGAGCGAGGAGAGGGGGGCGAGCGAGGAGAGGGGGGCGAGCGAGGAGAGGGGGGCGAGCGAGGAGAGGGGAGGCGAGCGAGGAGAGGGGGGGCGAGCGAGGAGAGAGGGGGGCGAGCGAGGAGAGAGGGGGGGCGAGCGAGGAGAGAGGGGGGGCGAGCGAGGAGAGAGGGGGGGCGAGTGAGGAGAGAGGGGGGGCGAGTGAGGAGAGAGAGAGAAGGGTGGGGGTCAGCAAGGAGGGAGAGCGGGGCCGAGCGAGGAGAGGGGGTGAGCGAGGAGAGAGAGAGGGGGGAGCCGAGCAAGGAGAGAGAGAGGGGAGGGCCAAGCGAGGGGAGAAAGAGAGAGGAGAGGGGGAGCGAGCGAGGAGAGGGGGGCCGAGTGAGGAGAGAGGGGGGCTGAGTGAGGAGAGGGAGAGAGAAGGGGGGTCAGCAAGGAGGGAGAGGGGGGCCAAGCGAGGAGAGAGGGAGAGAGAGAGCGAGGAGAGAGAGAGAGGGGGCCGAGCGAGGAGAGAGAGAGGGGGGGTCGAGTGAGAAGAGAGGGGGGCAAGAGAGGGGAGAGAGAGAGAGAGAGGTGCGCAGAGTGAGGAGAGAGAGGGGGGCCGTGCGAGGAGAGAGAGAGGGGGGAGCCGAGCAAGGAGAGAGAGAGAGGGGGGAGCCGAGCAAGGAGAGAGAGAGAGGGGGGAGCCGAGCAAGGAGAGAGAGAGGGGGGAGCCGAGCAAGGAGAGAGAGAGGGGGGAGCCGAGCAAGGAGAGAGAGAGGGGGGGAGCCGAGCAAGGAGAGAGAGAGGGGGGAGCCGAGCAAGGAGAGAGAGAGGGGGGAGCCGAGCAAGGAGAGAGAGAGGGGGGAGCCGAGCAAGGAGAGAGAGAGGGGGGAGCCGAGCAAGGAGAGAGAGAGGGGGGAGCCGAGCAAGGAGAGAGAGAGGGGGGGAGCCGAGCAAGGAGAGAGGGAGGGGGGGAGCCGAGCAAGGAGAGAGGGAGGGGGGGAGCCGAGCAAGGAGAGAGGGAGGGGGGGAGCCGAGCAAGGAGAGAGGGAGGGGTGGGGAGCCGAGCAAGGAGAGAGAGAGAGAGGGGGGGGGCGAGCGAGGAGAGAGAGAGAGAGAGAGAGGGGGAGCGAGCGAGGAGAGAGGGGCCGAGAGAGAGAGAGAGAGAGGGGGCCGAGCGAGGAGAGAGAGAGAGAGAGAGAGGAGAGAGGGGCCGAGCGAGGAGAGAGAGAGAGAGAGAGAGAGAGAGAGGGGGCCGAGCGAGGAGAGAGAGAGAGAGAGGGGGCCGAGCGAGGAGAGAGAGAGAGAGGGGGCCGAGCGAGGAGAGAGAGCGAGAGAGAGGGGGCCGAGCGAGGAGAGAGAGAGAGAGAGGGGGGCCGAGCGAGGAGAGAGAGACGAGAGAGAGGGGGCCGAGCGAGGAGAGAGAGCGAGAGAGAGGGGGCCGAGCGAGGAGAGAGAGCGAGAGAGAGGGGGCCGAGCGAGGAGAGAGAGCGAGAGAGAGGGGGCCGAGCGAGGAGAGAGAGAGAGAGAGAGGGGGCCGAGCGAGGAGAGAGAGAGAGGGGGGCCGAGCGAGGAGAGAGAGAGAGGGGGGCCGAGCGAGGAGAGAGAGGGAGGCCGAGTGAGGAGAGAGAGAGGGGGGCCGAGCGAGGAGAGAGAGGGAGGCCGAGCGAGGAGAGAGAGAGGGGAGGCCGAGTGAGGAGAGAGCGAGGGGAGGCCGAGCGAGGAGAGAGGGGGGCGAGCGAGGAGAGAGGGGGGGCGAGCGAGGAGAGAGGGGGGGCGAGCGAGGAGAGAGGGGGGGCGAGCGAGGAGAGAGGGGGGGCGAGCGAGGAGAGAGGGGGGGGCGAGCGAGGAGAGAGGGGGGCGAGCGAGGAGAGAGGGGGGGCGAGCGAGGAGAGAGGGGGGGCGAGCGAGGAGAGAGGGGGGGCGAGCGAGGAGAGAGGGGGAAGGGTGGGGGTCAGCAAGGAGGGAGAGCGGGGCCGAGCGAGGAGAGGGGGTGAGCGAGGAGAGAGAGAGGGGAGGGCCAAGCGAGGGGAGAAAGAGAGAGGAGAGGGGGAGCGAGCAAGGAGAGGGGGGCCGAGTGAGGAGAGAGGGGGGCTGAGTGAGGAGAGGGAAGAGAAGGGGGGTCAGCAAGGAGGGAGAGGGGGGCCAAGCGAGGAGATAGGGGCTGAGCGAGGAGAGAGAGAGAGAGCATGAGTGGGGAGGAAGAGGGGCAAGTGAGGAGAGAGGGAGAGAGAGAGCGAGGAGAGAGGGAGAGAGAGAGCGAGGAGAGAGAGAGAGGGGGGCCGAGCGAGGAGAGAGAGGGGGGGTCGAGTGAGAAGAGAGGGGGGCAAGAGAGGGGAGAGAGAGAGAGAGAGGTGCGCAGAGTGAGGAGAGAGAGGGGGGCCGTGCGAGGAGAGAGAGAGAGGGGGAGCCGTGCGAGGAGAGAGAGAGAGGGGGAGCCGTGCGAGGAGAGAGAGAGAGGGGGGAGCCGAGCAAGGAGAGAGAGAGGGGGGAGCCGAGCAAGGAGAGAGAGAGGGGGGAGCCGAGCAAGGAGAGAGAGAGGGGGGAGCCGAGCAAGGAGAGAGAGAGGGGGGGAGCCGAGCAAGGAGAGAGAGAGGGGGGAGCCGAGCAAGGAGAGAGAGAGGGGGGAGCCGAGCAAGGAGAGAGAGAGGGGGGAGCCGAGCAAGGAGAGAGAGAGGGGGGAGCCGAGCAAGGAGAGAGAGAGGGGGGAGCCGAGCAAGGAGAGCGAGAGGGGGGAGCCGAGCAAGGAGAGAGAGAGGGGGAGCCGAGCAAGGAGAGAGAGAGGGGGGAGCCGAGCAAGGAGAGAGAGAGGGGGGAGCCGAGCAAGGAGAGAGAGAGGGGGGAGCCGAGCAAGAGAGAGAGAGAGGGGGGGCCGAGCGAGGAGAGAGAGAGAGAGAGAGGGGGGAGCGAGCGAGGAGAGAGAGAGAGAGAGGGGAGCGAGCGAGGAGAGAGAGAGAGAGAGGGGGAGCGAGCGAGGAGAGAGAGAGAGAGAGGGGAGCGAGCGAGGAGAGAGAGAGAGGGGGAGCGAGCGAGGAGAGAGAGAGGGGGCCGAGCGAGGAGAGAGAGAGGGGGGGCCGAGCGAGGAGAGAGAGAGGGGGGGGCTGAGCGAGGAGAGAGAGAGAGGGGGGCCGAGCGAGGAGAGAGAGGGGGGGCCGAGCGAGGAGAGAGAG